>NC_073636.1:66305000-67658750 GCF_029407905.1 Bubalus kerabau | reverse complement strand
AGCACAGCCTGGGAGTCAGGGACCTCACGTGACCCTTCCGCCCTGCTGCCTGTTGGCTGCCTTCATGACCCCAGGCAGGTTGCTTCCCCTTTTTGGCCCTCAGTTTACCCCATCTGTCCCATTGGGTCACTGAATGGATAAGGATCTTTCTCGTCTTTGGATCAGAGAGCCCAGCCTTCGAATTCAGGCTTAACTGTCTGGTGACTCTGAGTGGATGGCTGCCTCTCGTTTTCCCCATCTGTCCAGTGGGTGTGTCAAGCCTGCTGGGCCAGGATAATAAGATCGCGGGATCCTTGAGCTCCACATTACGTCTTTTCCTCCCCAGAGGGCTGAGAAATCCAGACTGTGAAGTCTGAGGAATCCCCTGGGCAGTGGCTGGAGGCACAGGTTGGACTGAGCCCAAATAGAAGTTCAGGCACTTTACAGTTTACAATGTGGTGGGGTTTTTTTGGGTTTTTTTGTCTATCCATTTCTGCATCCGATATTCCCTACCACCCTGAGTGCATGAAATTCACACTCTAGTATGTTTCCATTTTACAGATGAGAAGACTGGAGAGGAGAGGCAACTGGCCCAAGGTCACACAGCAAGGGAAAGAAGGACCAGAGAAGGGGAACCACAGAATTTGGATTGAGCTCTGGTGCATGCCCACTCCAGGACAGCAGATGTGAGCCACTCTGAGGTGGGCACCCCACATCCTCAGGTCTTCAAGTTACCCACATCAGACCAAGACAGGGCAGCTGGCAGCACAGGCTGCCCTCCGGGTACAGCAATGTTCTGTTCTCTGTGAGCTGCGAACTGGCTTTCAGCCCAGGACAAACCCATCGGGCCCAAAACCCCATCCTCTCCCAGCTGCAAAATAGCTCTCTGAGGCCAGAACCAGTGGGCTCCCTGGAGAATAAACAAGTCCTCTGGCCAGGTAACAGGACCCCCGGATCCCATCCCCTGTGGTCTGGGGCATGACGGGGATTTGGGTGAACCACTGCACTCCCTCAGGCCTTATTGTCTCCATCTGTGAAATGGGGGGATTGGTCAAGACCAGAGATGGCAAGGGGGCGTCATCTGGCCTGTGGAACCCTCCCAAGTCTGCCTCCTTCTCTGAGTACCATCCATGCAGGCACCCTGGCTGGAAACCACAAGTTGTCCTTGAACTGCCCCAGAGTCCCCAGATCCACCCTCCTCATCTCTCTCTAATCTACTTCTTTCTCTTTCCATCCTCCCATCCTCATCCCAGCCTTCATCTTCTTTCCCCTGGACAGTTGTAACAGTATCCTCAATGGTCCTCCTGCAGCCTCTTGGGCCCTTTGATCTGCCCTCTGCACAGAAGTTAGAGGGACCTTTGCAAAATGTCCCTCTAAGGGCTTCCCTAGTAGCTCAGACGGTAAAGCGTCTGTCTGCAATGCAGGAGACCCAGGTTTGATCCCTAGGTTGGGAAGATCCCCTGAAGAAGGAAATGGCAGGCCACTCCATTATTCTTGCCTGGAAAATCCCATGGACCATGGAGCCTGGTAGGCTACTGTCCATGGGGTCGCAAAGAGTTGGACACGACTGAGCGACTTCACTTTCTTGCAAAATGTAAACTAACGCTAGTCCCCACTTAACACAGCCCAGCAGCATCCCGTGGCACTCCAGGTAACCCCCACTCTGCCCATCGCTGTGATCTACAAAGTTCTGTGTGGTCAGGCCTCTGCCCGTCACTCTAGCCTCACCTCACTACCCTATCTCCATGCTCTCTGAGTTCCAATAGTACTACCTTCCTCTTAGTTCCTGAGCTGTTCCAAGCTCTTTCAAGTTCCCCTGGAAGCAGACCTGGCAACAAGGACTAAGATACTGGTGATTTGCTGAAGAGGAGATCATGAAATCATGGAAAGGGGAAATAGGATAGAGAAGGGAAGCACGCCAAGGTAGAATTTCAGATCTAGCCTCAGCCTCTGCCTAATCACATGGAGATTGCTGGAGGGTATTTTCCCACTGCAGGCCTCTGCAAAAGCCTGCTGCACAAAGGCCCAGGAACCCTAGAGCAGTGCTTGCTTGGAGGGTTATAAGTGTGGGCCCATAGAAGATAATATTCTGTATTACAATACATAGCAAGTTCTCACCACTAAATTATATTTTTTAAAGTTCAACTGAAAAATAGGTAAAGGAGGGACTTCCCTGGTGGCCCAGTGGCTAACACTCTGAGCTCCCAATGCAGGGGGCCTGGGGTCTGATCCGTGGTCAGGGCACTAGCACATGCCACAACTATGACCTAGTGAGGCCAAATAAATAAATTAAAATATTAGAAAAATGGGTAAAGGATCTGAGTAAGTGTTTCTCTAGATAAGATACACAAAATTACAATAAGGGCATGAAAAAATTCTCAACATCATTAGTCATCGAGGAAATGCAAATCAAAACCACAATGAGATATCATTTTACATTTACTAGGCTGGCTAGAATTTAAAAGTCCAATAATGTTGGCTGGATGTGGAGAAATTGGAACCTTCATACATTGCTGGTGGAAAATGTGAAATAATGCAGATGCTTCGGGGAAAGATCTTTAAATAGTTAAACATCAAGTTATCATATGACCCAGCAATTTCCTTCCTAGGAATTATACACCCAAAAGAAATGAAATCATATGTCCACACAAAAATTTCTACATGAAGGTTTAGAGCAGAATTATTCATCATTGTTAAAAGGCAGAAGCAATCCAAATATTGGTCAACCTACAAATGGATAAACAAAATATAGTACATTAATACCATGAGATATTATTCAGCCATAAAAAGGAATGAAGTCACTTCCCAACTTATTCTATGAAGCAAGTGTTATCTTGATACTGAAGCCAGATAAATATATCACAGGAAAAGAAAATTACAGATCAATATTACCTTATGAATATAGATATAAAAATCCTCAACAAGATACTAGCAAACCAAAGAATATAGCACATTAAAAGAATTATACAGTGTGATCAAGTGGGATTTATCCCAGGAATGCAAGGGTAGTTAAAGATAAAAGAAAATCAATCAATACAATATACCACCTCAACAGAATAAAGGGAGAAAAAGCATGATCATCTCAATTGTCTCAGAAAAGACATTTGACAAAATCCATCAGCCTTTCATGATTAAAAACAAAATAAAATAAAAACAAGAACAAAAAGAAAAAATATTACTCCGAAAATAAAAGGGAACTTATTCAACATGATAAATGAAATTCATGAAAACCCAACAACTAAGATCAAATCAGTGGTGAAAGACTGAAAGCTCTCTCCCTAAGGTCAGGAGCAAAACAGGATGCCTGTTTTTACCACTGCTATTCAATATTGTACTGGCAGTTCTGGACAAGAAAACTAGATAAGAAAAACATATAAAAGAAATTCAATTAGACCGTAAAAAGAGCAATTAACCCTCCAAAAGAAAAAAAAAGGCTTCCAAACTGAAAAGAGATGAGTAAAATTGTTTTTATTCACAGATGACACGATTCTGTGTATAGGAAATACCAAATAATCCACAAGAAAGCTACTAGAGCTAATAAATAAATTTAGCGAAGTTGTGGGTTACAAGATCAACACACAAAGATCTATGTTTCTACACACCAGCAATGAGCAATCTGAGAAGGAAATTAAGAAAGCAATTTCATTTCCAAAAGCATCTGAAAGAATAAAACACTTAGAAATAAATTTAGCCAAGGAGATGAAAGACATCATATGCATGGGTAGGAAGGCTTAACATTGTTAAAATGTCAATACTATCCAAAGGGATCTGCAGATTCAACATAATCCCTATCAAAATTCCAACAGCCTTTTTTTGGGCAGAAACAGAAAAACTGATCCTCAAATTGATGTAAAATAGCAAGTGGCCCCCGAGTAGACAAAACAACTTGAAAAAGAAGAACAAGCTAGGGGGACTCTCAGTTTCCAATTTCAAAACTTACTACAAACCTACAGTAATCAAAAGAGTGTAGTACTACCATAAGGATGGACATCTAGACAGAGGGAATCAAAATAAATCCATACATCTACAGTCAATTGCTTTTCAGCAAGGCTGCCAAGTCCATTCAATGGGGAAAGAATGAGCTCTTAAACAAATGGTGCTGGAATAACAGAATTTCTTCTTGTAAAAGAATGAAATTGAACCTCTTCATTTGCATAAGCTTCACAGCATATACAAAAATGAACTCAAAATGGATCAACAACCTAGACTGTAAGGGATAAAGCTATAAAACTCTTAGGAGAAAACATAAGGGTAGATCTTCATGAGCTTGGATTTGACAATGAGTTCTTAGCTATGACACCAAAGGCATGAGCAGTAAAAGTAAAAGTTGATACATTGGATTTCATAAAAATAAAAAACTGTACATCAAAGCATATTATCAAAAAAATGAAAAGACAACCTACAGAATGGGAGAAAATATTTGCAAATCTTATATATGATGAGGGTTTAATATCCAGAATATATACACTCTTACAACTCAGCAAGAAAAAGTCAAGTAACCCAATTTAAAAATAGGTAAAGAACTTGAATGAGACATTGCCCCAAAGAAGATATATAAATGGCTAACAGGTACATAAAAAGATGCTCAACGTAATTAGTCATTAGGGAAATGCAAGTCAAAACCGCAAACAGATACCACTTCACACTACCAAGATGAATATAACTGGAAAAGCAGAAAATGAATATTGGTGAGGATGTAGAGAAATTGTAACACTTGTACATTGCTGGTGGGAATGCAAAATGTTGCAGCCCCTGTGGAAAACATTTTGGTGGTTCCTCAAAAAGGTAAATATAGAATGACTCAGCAATTCCACTCCTAGGTATATATCCAAAAGAATTGAAAACAGGGACTCAAACAGGTACTTGTACGCCAATGGTCATCGCAGCATCATTCATAATAGCCAAAAGGTGGAAATGATCCAAGTGCCCATCAAAATGTGGTATATATGTACAATGGAATAGTATCCATCTGTAAAAAGAATGTTCTGATACATGCTACAGTATGGATGATCTTTGAAAACATTTTGCTAAATGGAACAAATCAGGAAAAAAAAGAACCAATATGGCATGATTTCATGAAATACCTAAAGTAGGCAAATTCACAGAGACATAAAGTAGGTTAGAGTTTATCAGGGGCTGGGAGGAGGGAGGAATAAAGAATTATTGTTTAATGGGTCCAGAACTGGCAAATCTATAGAAACAGAAAGTAGATTTAGTGGTTGCTTAGGATTGGGAGTGTGGGGTGAGAGGATATGAATCCTTAAAGAGCAAAGTTTTTTGGGTTTTTTTGAGGTCATAAAAATGTTCTGAAATTAACTATGATAATGGTTGCAGGTATCTGTGAATATACTAAAAACTATTGATTCGTATACTTTAAATGGGTGAATGGCATAGTATGTGAACTATATCTCAATAAAGTATTTTTTCCTCTAAACAATAAAACAAAAAAGCAGACAGAAGCCAAAGGAGGGATGCAGAGAAACAAACAATGATCATAGGAAATCTGGATGTAGCACTGACAGTTTCTGCTTACAATCTATTTCTTGTCTCAAGGCCTGGAATGTTCTTCCCCTATCTTTTCAATTTACTAAGCCTTCTTTATCCTTCAGATATCAGCAACAGGGTCAGACTTTCTTGGCTACTCTTAAGGAGTCAAAATCCCCCTTTATGCAGACCATGTTGTTCTTCTTCATATCACTAATCTCAATTGCTGTTTTGCAATATTTTATTAATGCTCGTATCCCCCACTAAACTCGTGTGAGTTTCACAAGAACAGGAACTGAACCTGCCTGCTCAATGTACCCTAGGCACAGGGAAGAAAATCAACAAAATGTGTTAGATGAATGAATACCAACTCTGATTGATTAGTAGGGACTGCCTAGAGCACCTGGTTCTCTCAGTTAGAAGGACTTCTATGATTGATTAATGATGTCTGCCATGGATGAGTATGTGACCGAGATACTAGTGTTTGGGGCTCCTGCTTAGTCATCTGACTCTGCGTCCTCATGAACTGTAGCCCACCAGGCTCCTCCATCCATGGAATTTTCCAGACAAGAATACCGATGTGGATTGCCATTTCCTACTCCAAGAGCTCTTTTGGCCCCAGGGATTGAACCCGCATCTCCTGTGTCTGCTGCCTTAGCAGGTAGATTCTTTACCACTGATGCGCCCCCAAATTGCCATCCCTGAGCTACAAAGGGCCATCCCTCAGGGTCTCCCATCAGAGGGCGCTCTAGAAACAGGCTCATCTCCCTCAGCTCCCAGGAGAGTGCAGTTGTCATCCCAGCTGGCCTTGATAATCAATCACACAACCGTGTGATGCCATTAGGATTTGTCACTGAATCACATCCAGGTGCGCCGGGCAGGAGCAAGCGGCCTCATTTGCATCTCATCTGCATGGAAATTTGCATACGCCTCCACAGCTCTGCTCCTTGCAATTTTCAAGTTAAAATGTCATTATCACTCCTGTGAAGCCTGTTAGTTCTTGATTTCATTTTCCCTGCTCCTCTACCCAGACTCCCTCCTAAGCCTCAGACATTCAAGCCTGGGCTGGGAGAAGAAAATAGGTTTGAGCTTTGGTTCTGTTGCTGATTCACTTGTGATTTCCCTCCCCAGGCCATGTCTGTGCCACTCCTATGGGAGCTGCCTATGGGAGCTGCCCTTTAAACAGTCACACGAGGGCTACAAATTTAGCCACTAGGACTGTCCCTGCGAAGCCTCCAATTCCCCACCTCTAAAAGCCTTTGACCTTGCTGTGCCCTCCTCCTGGAAAAGCCTTCTCCCTTGTCTTCAGGGTGAATGTCCAGGATCCCACTCTTTCAGTTCAGTTCAGTGCAGTCGCTCAGTCCTGTCCGGCTCTTTGTGACCCCATGAATCACAGCACGCCAGGCCTCCCTGTCCATCACTAATTCCCGGAGTTCACTCAGACTCACGTCCATCGAGTCAGTGATGCCATCCAGCCATCTCATCCTCTGTTGTCCCCTTCTCCTCCTGCCCCCAATCCCTCCCAGCATCAGAGTCTTTTCCAATGAGTCATCTCTTCGCATGAGGTGGCCAAAGTACTGGAGTTTCAGCTTTAGCATCATTCCTTCCAAAGAAATCCCAGGGCTGATCTCCAGAATGGACTGGTTGGATCTCTTTGCAGTCCAAGGGACTCTCAAGCGTCTTCTCCAACACCACAGTTCAAAAGCATCAATTCTTCAGCACTCATCCTTGTTCACAGTCCAACTCTCACATCCATATATGACCACTGGAAAAACCATAGCCTTGACTAGACAGACCTTTGTTGGCAAAGTGATGTCTCTGCTTTTGAATATGCTATCTAGTTTGGACATAACTTTCCTTCCAAGGAGTAAGCATCTTTTAATTTCATGGCTGCAGTCACCATCTGCAGTGATTTTGGAGCCCAAAAAAATAAAGTCTGACACTGTTTCCACTGTTTCCCCATCCATTTCCCATGAAGTGATGGGACCGGATGCCATGATCTTCGTTTTCTGAATGTTGAGCTTTAAGCCAACTTTTTCACTCCCCACTTTCACTTTCATCAAGAGGCTTTTTAGTTTCTCTTCATTTTCTGCCATAAGGGTGGTGTCATCTGCATATCTGAGGTTATTGATATTTCTCCCGGCAATCTTGATTCCAGTTTGTGTTTCTTCCAGTCCAGCGTTTCTCATGATGTACTCTGCATATAAGTTAAATAAGCGGGGTGACAATATACAGCCTTGACGTGCTCCTTGTCCTGTTTGGAACCAGTCTGTTGTTCCATGTCCAGTTCTAATTGTTGTTTCCTGACCTGCATACAGATTTCTCAAGAGGCAGGTCAGGTGGTCTGGTATTCCCATCTCTTTCAGAATTTTCCACAGTTTCTTGTGATCCACACAGTCAAAGGCTTTGGCATAGTCAATAAAGCAGAAATAGATGTTTTTCTGGAACTCTCTTGCTTTTTCGATGATTCAGCGGATGTTGGCAATTTGATCTCTGGTTCCTCTGCCTTTTCTAAAGCCAGCTTGAACATCAGGAAGTTCACGGTTCACATATTGCTGAAGCCTGGCTTGGAGAATTTTGAGCATTACTTTACTAGCATGTGAGATGAGTGCAATTGTGCAGTAGTTTGAGCATTCTTTGGCATTGCCTTTCTTTGGGATCGGAATGAAAACTGACCTTTCCCACCCTTTTGTTCTCAGTTTATATTGTGCTGCAGCCCCTCAGTCATAAACTGATTGGCTGAAAAGATAGACATGTGACCCAAACTCACCCATAAGATTCCTTTCCCAGGATTTGGATTTGGGACTCAGAGATGCTAGGCAGTTTCTGAACTGAGTATATGTAAACTTGAGTTCAGAGGGCACTTGTGTCCAGCTGTATCCACAGAAAGCAGAGAAGTAGTTCTGGGGAAGGAGGGGGAGACCAAAGCTGATGGGCCCAGAGCCAGCCTCAAGAGACCCAGAGTCAGCAAAGAACAAGGCTCCCAATCCAGTCCCCACCCCCAAGCGCCACCCCTGAGGCCGGGCTGCCCTGCTCACTACTGGTTCCACCCTGTGTCTCTTTTCATGCTTCAGCAAGATTTAAGGACTTGTATTTCTTGCGACCCAGAGGAAACAATAAGGAGATGAAATGGAAGCTTGAGGACCCCAAAAGGAACTTTTGAGGGAAAAAAATTTGATACTTGACCTCTCAAAAAGAGCACGGAAGCTGTTGCGAAGATAGAAAGCAGAACTTAAAATTAACTTTCTTTTTTGATGTTTATACTGAGAAAAGGGGGCATCATAAGTTCTTTAGAAACAGGAGCTATGACTTTCTCTTTCTTTAAAAAAAAATTGTATTGAGGTATAGTTGACTTACAATATTATGTTTCAGGTATACAACATAGCAGTTCACAATTTTTTAAGACTATGCTCCATTTACGGTTATTTTAAAATATTGGCTATATTCCCTGTGCTGCATAGTGTATCCTTGTAGCTTATTTATTTTATACACTACAGTTTGTACCTCTTAATCTCCTACCCTTATCTTGCCTCTCCCCACTTTCCTCTCCTCACTGGTAACTGCTCGTTCTCTGTATCAGAGTCTATTTCTTTTTTTGTTATATTTGGTTGTATTTTTTAGATTCCACTTATCAGTAATGTCATACAGTATTTATCTTCTGTCTGACTTAATTCACTTAGCATAATACCCTCCAAGTCAATCCATGATGTTGCAAATGGCAAGATTTCATTTTTAATGGCTGAGTAGTAGTCCATAATATATACATATTTGTATGCATGTATATATATAGACGACATTTTCTTTCTCCATTCATGTGTTAATGGATACTTACATTGTTTTCCTAGCTTTCCAATTGTAAATAATGCTACTGTGCATACTGGGGTGAATGTATGTTTTTAAATTAATCTTTTCTTTTTTTTTTTTAAGAAATAGGAGCTATGACCTTAATCTTCCAAAAAGCTTGGATCATCACCCTGCGCAGAGTGCCCTTCCTCTTTCAGGAAGCTCACCCACATGACCCCAACCAAATCAGAAAGGCTCTCCTAAAAAAAAAAAAGAAAGAAAGGCTCTCCTACATCTCTGAACCTCTCAGTCCTCAATTTACCTTCATGCTGAGCACTCATTCCCTTAATCTGACCTTCATTCCCTTGGGACTGTGTATAACCAGAGGGCTCCATCTGAGGCCTGAAGGTCTGCCCCTCTCAGTACCTGACACTGTTTGTTACTGCTAATAAAAACTAATGCCAAATGACAATGGCCTTTTATTTACTGAACATTTATTCTGTGCCAGATTTGTTGCACGTGATTTGCCTGAGTTATTGCATCATTACAGCAGGTACATCAATTTTATAAAAGATAAAATTAAGGAAATCAACCCTAAATATTCATTGGAAGGACTGATGCTGAAGCTGAAGCTCCAATACTTTGGCCATCTCATGCGAAGAACTGACTTATTGGAAAAGACCCTGATGCTGGGAAAGATTAAGGGCAGGAGGAGAAGGGGGCAACAGAGGACAAGATGGTTGAATGGCATCACTGACTCAATGAACATGAGTTTGAGCAAACTCAGGGAGATAGTGATGAACAGAGAAGCCTGGTGTGCTGCAGTTCATGAGGTCTCAAGAGTTGGACATGACTTAGCAACTGAAAAACAAATGGTCAGAGAGGTTAGGTAATACATAATAGCTCACACAGCCCCTAACTGGTCAAATCAGGATGTGAACCCAGGAAGTCTCACTTCAGAATATGGGCTCTGAACCTCTCCACGTAGATTTGAATTTCCCTAGGGATGCCTGGAGAAGGCAATGGCACCCCACTCCAGTATTCTTGCCTGGAAAATCCCATGGACGGAGGAGCCTGGTGGGCTGCAGTCCTTGGGGTTGCTAAGAGTCGGACACGACTGAGCGACTTCACTTTTCATTTTCATGCATTGGAGAAGGAAATGGCAACCCACTCCAGTGTTCTTGCCTGGAGAATCCCAGGGACGGGGGAGCCTGATGGGCTGCCGTCTATGGGGTTGCAGAGTTGGACACGACTGAAACGACTTAGCAGCAGCAGCAGGGATGCCCCATGACTTGAAGAGTTCTCAAAAATGTACCTGCTCCAGAAGCCTTCTGCCCTAGCTTGTGGCTGATGCCTCCGTGTCTGACATTTATGCTTCTAATACTTTGAGTTAAGAAATGATCCAACCATAGGGTAGCCAGACATTTGCCTGGGACAGTCTCAATTAGTTCCTACTGTCCCCACATAATTATTAATAGCTCTCCAAAGTGTTCCCATTTGGCCAATAAATTACATGGTCACCCTACCCACCTGGTGTATTTCAGTGAAGAACAATGCCTCCCTAAGAACAGGGGGTGGGGATGGGCAGGTCTGGTGCCCCCCTCGCTGTTGGAGAACAAGGCTGGGACAGGGAGGTGGAGGCCAGGGTAGCTGGGATGTGGGGATGAGTCATGGGACTGTCCGTCCAGCTGAAGTCTGGGCTTGTCCCCATTCCTCTATCATTCCCACGCATCCCATTCACCCTGGGGAAGGAGCTGTGGGCAGGATGTCAGCTAGGGTCCAGCTGCAATTTCTGCTCTCCACCCTCAACTCCCCCCCAGAAAAGGGGTGACCTGGTTTCTCCTCTGGAACTCAGTTTGCCCATCTCTTCTAATGGGAGCACTTACCCTGGTTCTAATGGCCAGGAAGCTGGAATAGGATAACTGGGGATGAGATGCCTGTAAGGAACACCTGCTTTCACACACACCCCCACCCTGTGAACTCCTGTGGACATAGCCACATCTGGCTGGGACTCTTGGGATTTCCAGCTGCAAATGACCTGAGACAGGAAGCTTCAGTGAGCCTGAGCAAGGGCTGGGATTATCCCAGCATCCCCAGTACTCTCAGGGAGGGTCACTTCCCTCCCCCTAAATGTGCGCTTGAGCATTTAGTGTTTCATCTCACTCAATCATTTATTTCCTGTAAGTTATTTCCTCCTCTGGAAAGAGAGGATACCAGTAAGAGTCCATAGCCTTCAGGGCTGTCATAGGGTTGAAGGAGATGTATGTAATTCTCAGCCTTGGAGGCCCATGTGTGGGAGGTAGCATCATTATTAATGACCTATTTACAAGGGATTCTGAACCCCAAGAAGCCTCTGCTGGGCTACCTCCATGGAAGGAGATGGGGCCTCAGATTTAAGTCCCAGCTCGGCCTTTGGTGAGATGCCAGGAAAGTCACTCCCTTCTGTAAGCCCTGGATTCTCCTCCAGTTGCTAGGGAAAGTATTAGATGGTGGAGGAGGTGGAAGTCTGGAATCATCTGGATCAGGGAGCCAGCGCTAATCTACCTGAATGCTGGCCTGCCTCTCATGTTTCCCCGCTGAATCTCAGCAGCCCTGAGCTCAGTGATTCTTTCTCTGAAATCTGCTCATGACCCTGTGCCCCTGGGGTACTCTTGACCTCTTACAGGGGGCCTATTTCTACCATCTGCTCTCCGAGAGGCCCTATTTTCTGGGTCCAGGCCAGGATATCCCAGCTCCAGCCTTCAACCCTCAACACATCACCACGTCCTGTGGCTCAAGGAAGGATTTTGCAGCTGGTTTCGTCTCAACGTTTCCCCATCTGCTTGGCCAACCATCCTGCAAAGCTGGGATCACTGGGGCTGTTGTGTGGGTGGGGGTTTTCTTCTTGTTTCCTTCATTGTTTGTAGGAAAAAGGCTTAGCCACTCTGTTAATATGTTTCCACTGCAGGAAGGGCCCCAAGATTAGCTCTGCAAGGAGATCCAAGACTGAGCATGAGCCGGATTCGACCAGAAAGGTCATGATTGGGTCTGAGGGAGGGATCCGAGCAGTGTGGGCTCCAGGGACAGTGCCGACGCCGCCTTGACCCAGGGGATCCCAGGCCCAGACCCCACTCTGGGGCCCTTACAACATGCGTGTGGGGCAGACTGCATTTCCCAAAGGCGGCTGTGACAGCCCCTACCATCTCACTTGCTTTTCTTACCACGTGACCCTGACTCTTCTATTGAGCACAGATCAGAAAAAATGCAAATCTAGGGACTTCCCTGGTGGTCTAGTAGTTAAGAACCTGCCTTCCCATGCAGGGGAAGCAGGTTTGATCCCTGGTTGGGGAACTAAGATCCCACCTGTCGAGACGCAACTAAGACAACGACCACAACTAGAGAAGTCAGCGAGGGCCACAGTTACTGAGCCTTTGTGGTCTAAAGCCTGTGCTCTGCAACAAAAAGCCAGGGCAGCCATTTTTAATGGATGCAGTGGGTCTATCGCTTAGGGTGCTTAGCCAATGGAAAGTACACACCAAGTACTTTCATTAAAGCAGAAGCACTTGTGACAAGTAAGGGGACAAGGAGTTAGCTCTCAAAGTATTATCTCCCAAACAGCAAGATTAGGGAACTTTTAAGCTAAGGCTGCAAGCGTATTCATGGAAAGGCAAGTGTGACCTTCCACACAGGTGGAGTTTGAGACCCGCTTGCGCGGTATGACAACATGCTCAAACACACACTGCATGTTCAAAAAATGGTGGTAATCCCCACCCTTGGGCTGGAGATTTTAGCATTAGAATGATGCAAAGCTCACTCTAGGTTGTCAAAATCCAGGCAGTTAGTTGAATGAAGTCACCAGGGTCAGCAAAAGTCAGTATCATCATTCCTTAGGCTCCGGTTAGTCTGGTGGATGAGTGCTCAAGGGGGGTTGGAGCCTGCAACACAACTCAAAAATGTGCTTCAGGCTGATCTCTACCTTTGAAACAGAACCAGGAGTCTTTGTGATTGATTTTTTAAAATAATTTTATTTATTTATTTTGGGCTGTGCTGAGTCTTTATTGCTGCCTGGACTTTTCTCTAGTTGCAATGTGCAGGCTTCTCCTTGTGGTGGCTTCTCTTGTTTCAGAGGGTGGGCTCATGGGCTCAGTAGTTGTGGCTTCTGGGCTTTAGAGCACAGGCTTAATAGTGGTGGCCAACGGGCTTAGCTACTCTGAGGTATGTGGGATCTTCCTGGATCAGGGATAGAACCCGTGTCTTCTGCCCTGGCAGGCAGATTCTTTACCACTGAGTCACCAGGGAAACCCTATGATTGATTTTTTATCTTTGCTGAAGTTATTTCTTTTGCCTGATCACAGTTGTTTGTTCCTGCATTCTTTTTTTTTTTTTTTTGCAGAAGATCAGGTTCAATCTCTGGGTTAGGAAGATCCTCTGGAGAAGGAAATGGCAACGCACTCCAATGTTCTTGCTTGGGAAATCCCATGGATAGAGAAGCCTGGTGGGCTACAGTCCTTGGGGTCACGTAGAGTCAGACATGACTGAGCAACCAACACTAACTACTGAAACCTATTCTTTGTTTCCACGTGAAGACCTATAGGAGGCTATCGTTTACCTTTCTCACAATCATCAGTAAAGAGAACACAGAGGGGTTCTGAAATTCACACTCTGGTTCTTGAGTTTATTCAGGGCATATAACACTTTCTCTCTCTCTCTCTCTCTTTTTTTTTTTTTGGTAAGATTTTTTTTTAAAGTGGACCATTTTTAAAGTCCTTATTGGATTTGTTACAATATTGTTTTTGTTTTATGTTTTGTTTCGGGTTTTTTGGCCATGAGGTATGTGGGATCTTATCTCCCTGACCAGGGATCAAACTGGCACCCCCTGCATTGGAAGGCGAAGTTTTAACAATTGGATTGCCAAGGAAGTTCCTACACTTTCTCTTATTGCCTGCTATTCTGCTTCTGCAAAATATGACATAGTCTGGTTTAACCACATCCTTTCCTTATCACTGTACTTCCCTGGTGGCTCAGACGGTAAAGCGTCTGCCTACAATGCGGGAGACCTGGGTTCAGTCCCTGGGTTGGGAAGAGCTCCTGGAGAAGGAAATGGCAACCCACTCCAGTATTCTTGCCTGGAAAATCCCATGGACAGACAAGCCTGGTAAACAACAGTCCATGGGGTCGCAGAGTCGGACACGACTGAGCAACTTCACTTTCACTTTTCTTTATCACTGTCTTGCTAACATCTGGGAATGCAGCCACCAGGCTACAAGGCAGCCCCAAACTATCCAGCTAGAAGGGGACCACCAGGCGGGGCCCTATGTAGGGGTTTTGGTGACCGCCCCCACTGAGCTCCTAGCTGACAGTTGGCATCAGTCTCCAGACCTGTGAGTGAGGTTGCTTCCATGTGATTCCAGCCTCCAGCCACTGAATCACCCTCCAAGCACTTCCAGTTGATAACATGGGTCAGGACAAACTGTCCCTAATTGTGCCATGTCCAAATTCCTGGCCCACAGAACCAGGAAGTATCATAAAACACTTGTCTTCGACCACGAAGTTTTGGGTGGTTTGTGATGCTAAGATAGTACGGGAATACTGGCCCTGCTAGGGGTTGCCCCACCCAACATCCTGAGCCCTCCCCCATGGTGTGGGTCTCATCCCCCTTGCTGAACCTCACCCAGAACCTTTCCCAGAATATCCTGTCCTTATTCAGATGGAGAGATGGGTTCAGGAGGATCAGGGACTTGCCTAGGGTACCACAGACCTCAGTGGCTAGCTGCCCTGCTGCAGGGGAGCTCTGATTAAACCACATCTCTTAAAGCAACTGCAAAGGACAGCTGTGGGTTTGGCCCAATGTCTGTTTTTTGTAAATAAAGCTTTGTTATCACATAGCCATGCCCATTTATTTACATATCTCCTTTGGCCGCTTTAACCCGGCAAGGGCACAATTAAGTATGGCCCACAAAGCCTGAAACAGTTAGTAACTGGTCCTTTACTGAAAGTTCAGTTCAGTTCAGTTCAGTCGCTCAGTCGTGTCCGACTCTTTGGGACCCCATGAATCACAGCACGCCAGGTCTCCCTGTCCATCACCAACTCCCGGAGTTTACTCAAACTCATGTCCATCGAGTCGGTGATGCCATCCAGCCATCTCATCCTCTGTTGTCCCCTTCTCCTCCTGCCCTCAATCCCTCCCAGCTGACAGTTAGCTTTCCTTAAAGCCCTGAGAAAGCTGCTGCCCCTCCCAGAAACTCAAACCTCCCCAAGGGATGAAATGGAAAACTTTCAACTGAAAATTTAACCCCAAGAGACCTGGGTGCTAATCTCCTCCTCCTCTCCAGACCTTACTTTTTTCTTTAACAAAGGAGAGCAATTATCTGTTCCTGCCTCTGATAGGTGCAGGAAGGATGCAGGAAGTAAGGAAGGTAAAGACCCTCAGTCTATGAGCCTGTAGCCTACAAGCCTGTGAGCTCAGTCTTGTGAGCACCTCCCTTCCACCCAGACAAGTTTCTGGATGAAGGGGAGGGGCACGAATGGAGCTGGAGCCCCCAGAGAAATTAGTTCTTCTGGCCCCAGTGGCTTCACCTCATTTGTGATGTTAATTGCATAGATTTGCATAATGTGCTCACTGAATTGTTATTTTACTTGCACATTTAAATCATTTAATCATCTGTCTTCCTCCCCACCCCCCGTAATCTTGAAATGTCAAGATGAGGAGGGGGAGGTGAAAGAAAGACAGAGGAATGTGAGTCTCTAGGTTTCTCTTTCCCTGTGTCTCTGTCTCTCTTTCTTTCTCTCTGTCACATAAACATACATACACTCTCACCCTGACAAAGCGTACTCCCAAATGCAACTCTGATGTTTAACACTCTCCATCTCCATCACTGGACTCCCATCACACTACTTCTTGCTCTTCCTGATTCATCCCTGCCTTCGGACCTTGGCACGTGCCTTCTCCTCTGTGTGGTACCCTTTCTCCAGATAGCCACAGTTCCCACTCTTGCTTTATTCAGTTCTTGCCTCCTCAGGGAATTCTTCCTTGACCTCCTTGTCTTATTTAGTAGCTTCTATTCTTTTTGAATTTTTCTGCAAAGCACTTGTTAACCACTCGACATTGTGGTACATTTTTTTGTCAACTCATTTACAGAATGTGAACTTCACAAAGGCAAGGGTTTTGTTTTTCTTTTCCTGCTTGGTTTTTGTCTACTGCTGTCTCTTTAAATGCCTAGAACAGTGTCTGGCACATAGTAGGTACACAGTAAATATTTGTGAAATTCATGAATACACAGTGAAGGTTTAAAAGCCCTAAAAGGATAAGATGTGATGACTATACAGCCACTAGCTGTCCAAGGCACTGTCAACTCTGAGTCCAGGACCCAGGTTTGCTATCCCTGAGGTCAGGCTTTCTCCAGAAATGGAGCTGTTTCTGAAAGAGCCCTTGAAGCAATGACCCCAGGTCAGCATCCCCTGGAGACTGACATTTCCTGGGCAAACAAGCATAGCTGTCTAGGTCTGAGCCCAGGGAGTCTGAACTGGCAGCCTTTGGGGGAAATGGGCAGTTGTTTCACAACCCTAAGCGTCATATGTGGCAGAATTCAGCAGTCAAACTGATAAGCACAGAGGTCACAAGGAGGAAGGCGTGGGTCGCAGAGTGAGAGCTCATCGAGAGTCCTGAGAAAGCTGCTGTTCTCTCACTGCTCAGTGATGTTTTGAGCCAGGGATCAGAGCTGGAAATTCAAGCCTCCTCTGCACCATTGTGCAGATGAGGAAACTGAGGCTCAGCCCAGGGAACCGGCTTGTTCAAATGTCCTGAACAAGACCCATCTCCCAGGAGGAAAGGCTCTGATCCCACTGCCTGTATTGTGCCCCTTCCTCCTTCAGATCCTCCTTAGGCATCCCTTCCTCCAGGAAGCCCTCCTTGATACCCTTGGTTTAGGTCAAATTCCTCTGTTCTCAGAGAGTAACACTCTCTCCTTTCCAGGTCCACATCTCTTCAGTGACAATCTGACATTTGCGTCCCCAGCCAGGCTCTAACCTCCAACAGGGCAGGGACCATGCAGGCTGTTCCAGTCATCCCTGTTGCCAGAGCCTAACACACAGTGGTTGTGTCACAGGGATTCGATGACTGTTGGTTGATTGAACGCACACAGCACGTGCAGAGGTGTGGACAGAGCAGGAGCATTTTGTAGGTGACAAGGAGCCCACAGGGACTGGCCCAGAGGCTGGGATGGTAGCTCAGAAACTCTCAGGATATGCTCTGCCCACATCCTCAGATCCCTTTTCTGCTTCCTGCACACCAGCTTCTGGTCCACGCTCATTTCCACAGCCATTACCTGGGTCTCTGTCCTGGGCTGCCTCAGGCTGCCAGAAGCCGCATTTCTTGTGTCTGGGAGGGAGTTGGAAGAGCCTGGAAGAAACTGACCAGCTTTCAACTTCCAATCTCTGCTGAGTGTCCTTGGTCCTGACCCTGGCATATGCACAGCATCCTCTTGTCCCTTGTCTGGGTCAGAGCAGGTGTCAGGGTACTCAGAGACAAAAGCATCAGGGATCTGCATGGTTTCCCCAAGCCTTACTTTAGGATGACCGGCTTTCTGGCTGTTATTTAAAGAAGCTGCACTCTCCCACTCCTCCAGGCCTTTGAACCTGCTGTTTTCCTATGCCTGCCCAGCAAACTCCTACACATCCTTCAAAGCCCAGCTCCAATGTCACCTCCTGCTGGAAGCCTTCCCTGACCATGCTATTCCCCCAGGTAAGGTTTGGTGATTTCTCTGGGCACTGACTCAGAGTCTCCTGTTCCTGATCCAACATAGAGCTGGCCACATATGTGCCTTTTGGTAACTGCCTCTTTTCTAGTCTGCCTCCAGGAGAACTGGAACTGGTTTGCTCATCAATGAATCCCAAATGCCCAGCATAGGGTTTGGAATACAGTAGGTGGTCGAACAACTGTTTGGTAAATGAATGAATGAAGACATCAAGCCACTCCTGGATTTATCACGTAAGTATGTAGCTCAAAGGTCGGGATCAGCAGTGGATCCAACTGCTCATTGTGAGGTTTTCTGGTTTGGGGTTTCATTTCATGATGGTTTGTTCTTTTCTAAGGAAGTGGTTTCAGTCCCAAGGGGCCCTGTCTTAACTCTCTCATGACCGGGAAATTGTGGGCCTTGGCATCATGGGAGCATTTGGCAGGTCCTGGGGGAGCTACTGATGCCCTTCCCTTTGGGGATTTCACACACATGCTGCCCCCCACCCAACCCAGGTTCTTCCTGCCTCCTCGGGGAGGCCCTGGGCTGTGTAGAGAGCTGGGCTCGAGAGTCCGACACATGTCTACTTTGCTGGCTCACTGACCTTGGGTAAGTCACATCCACACTCGCTGCCTCAGTCTCCCCAGTGGATAAATGGGCATCTTAGAAGTCTGTGTGGGCCTTCGGGGTCTCCTCTCCCTGTCCCTTGGCCCGGAGGAAAATGAAGGGCCAAGACATGTCTAGGGAGACAACAGGAGTCTGTTTTCAGAAGAGGAAGCCAGAGTTCAAGGCAGGGCTGGGAGCCTCAAACTCTTGGGGCTGAACGTCCTGCCAAGCACAGCCTCAGCCCCGGGGAGGGTGGCCTTGCCACCAGGCCCCCAGCAGGGCTGGGCAAGCTGAGCTGGCAGAGAGGGAGGAGGCTTGTTTTTCAGTGCCTGGACTTCCCTGGGGGAGGCTCCTCCTTAGCCTCAGGGCTCAGCCCAGTCCCTGGCACAGCCAAGCCTCAGCTGGGGCGGGAGTTACCAGGGGGCGACCCTGGCCTGGCCAGGCTCCACTTTGGCATTTCCTGCTTTTCAGCCTCGACGTATCTTCCCTGGAGGCCACCTTCAGGAGCCTGGTTCTCTTAGGCCAGAGACTAGTAGCTGTGAGGGCCAAGGGGTCTGCCTGTAGCAGTGACCATAGGGCTTGACCAGGGTGAGATCTCTGGAAAAGTATAGCATGTTGGTGAAAAGCCTGATGGCTGCTTTTGCAAATCCTAGCTCTGCCTTCTAACTTTGCTGGGCCTCAGTTTACCCATCTTTAAAATGGGACTAAGAACAGTGTCCATGTCTTGGAGTTGCTAAGAAGCTTGGATAAGTGATAGTATACTCACTTGGCACACAGCCAAGGCTCTATAATAAGTTTGTACTTAGGTTCAGAGACCTGTGGGAGACCCAAAGTCCAGACCCTTTCTTGAAAGTCTAGTTCATGGGGGCCTGAGCAATGCCAAAGAGATGAGCAGCAGGACAGACAGGGAGAGTGTCCCAGGAGGGAGAGAAGAGAACAGAGGGAGACTCCCGGGCAAGGCAGAACATGGAGAAGGTGGAGGACTGGGAGGATGGAGCACTTTACTGTAGGTTAAGAGACCCTGAGGGTGTGTGCATGTTGTAGGGGTAGGTGGGGGTGAGGGCGATGACCTGGACTGGGGTCGGGAGCGCCGGGGTGCCAATTCTACCCTGTGTTGCTGGGTGACATAGGAAAGCCATTGCCCAGTTGTGAGTTCTGGATTTCTTGGAGGCTGGGAGCTAGAACCATCTGGTCTTGAGAATTGCTTCCAGTGCAACTGATGGGTTGAGGCTAAATCTCAGAAACCCAACTCAAAAGCCCATTGGACTCTGAGTCAGTGGCAGGAAGACACAGTTCTAAGCCTCACCCTGAATATCTTCCTTTCCACGCAGAAAGGACCTTCTGCTCACTTTATGGATGAGGAAACAGACTCAGCAGCTCACTAACAACTTCTCACCTTTTAGCAGCAGGAATGGGTTCCAGAGCTCTTTCACATCCACAACCCACTTAAATAAAGTGTCTGTCTGTTACCCTGGGACTTTCCCACAGTGGTAAAGTATCCACCTGCCAATACAGGAGATGCAGATTAGATCCCTGGGTCAGGAAGAACCCCTGGTGGAGGAAATGGTAACCCACTCCAGTATTCTTTTCTGGGAAATTCCATGAACAGAGGAACCTGGCAGGCTACAGTTCATGGGGTCGCAAAAGAGTCAGACACGACTTAAGGACTAGACAACAACAGCAGCAGCAACTGTTACCATATCACGTGACGACAACTGAGTGGATGTCCACACACCAGAGAGGGTAGGGTTGGGATGTGTTAAGTGTTAGTCACTCAGTTGTGTCCAACTCTTTTGTGAAGCCATGGACTGTGGCCCGCCAGGCTCCTCTGTCTGTGGGATTTCCCAGGCAAGAATACTGGAGTGGGTTGCCGTTTCCTTTTCCGGGAGATCTTCCTGACTCAGGGATCAAATCCAGGTTTCCCACATTGCAGGCAGATTCTTTACCATCTGAACCACCAAGGAAGCCCATGATGTTAGATACAGGCCACCCTCGAGTATTTAGAACTCACGCTGGACATTTCAGAAAGAAAGCAGATACCATCGAGCGGGGCTGGACCTGAGGCACAAAGAGAAACAGGTGGGAGATGAGGCCCGTGTATTTAGGAGCCAAGTAAAGAAAGAAAACAATCAAGGGGGGGAGGGATGGATATTCCAGATACAGACACTGATTTTTTTTTTTGGACAGCATAGCGTCCCACGTGGGATCTTAGTTCCCCGACCAAGGATTGAACAGTGGAAGCACATAACCCTAACCACTGGACCACCAGGGAAGTCCCAGATGCCAATTTTCTATGAAGATATCATCACCAATTCAAGTGCATGCCGTAGGAGTCAAGTGCTTCTCTGGGAGAGACAGCAGGGGTTATTTATTCAAAGACGATCAACTTGATGTTTCCACTTGAGGCAACTCAAACTTCCCAGGTCCCAAACCAAACTTTTGCTCTAGGCTACCAGTCCAGCTCCTCCCACAGCCATCCCATTGTAGACAGTAACAACTGCCTCCTTCCTTAGGTCAAAATTATTGTGATAATTTTCTTTTTCTTTTTGGCTGCCCCACATGGCATGCGAGATCCTAGATCCCAGACCAGGGATTGAACCCATGTCCTCTGCAGTGGAAATGCAGAGTCTTAACCATGGGACTGCCAGGGAAGTCCCACTTGGAATCATCTTTGATGCTTGTCTCTCAATCTGTTAGCAAATCTTATTGGCACTACTTCAAGATACATCCAAATAAGGACTTCTCCAGTTCTTTAGTGGTTAGTACTCTGTGCTTCCATTGCAGGGAAGCAGGTTCAGTCCCTGGTTGGGGGAACTATGACCCTGCAAGCTGCATGGCACAGCCAAAAATAAAAAGAGATATATCCACAGATATCACCACCTGCCCAACTGCCAACGTCATCGCTCACCTGGATGACTGAGGCAGTCCTCTCATGCAGCCGCTCCTCCCACACACAGAATCCAGAACACCCTGTTAAAACCTAAGTCAAATCACTTGTCTGCTCAAATACCTTCATTGTCTCTCATCTCATCCAGAGTAAAAGACAATGTCTTTGGAATGTTCTAGAAGGTCCTCCTTGCTGGCTGGTCCTCCTTACAATACCCCTGGGAGGTGAGCAAGGGAGGACAAATAGCTTTCACTTTACAGAAAGGGAAAGAGAGGGCTGAAGGATGGCGATGCTGCTTGGGCCACCCGTCGCAGGGCTGTGTCCGCCAGTCTGTCCTGGATGCCTGAGAAGGCAGCTGCTGGTGTCTAATCTCGTGAGCACTCATCCCACACGCTCCATGGAGTGCTGGCTCCCTGCCCATCCTCCAGAGACAAGCCAGATGCCAAAATAGACTTGTGGACACTTTGCCCTTGGCTGGGAGAGGCCCCTGGATTCCACCCCTTTTTAGGCCAGCTCGGAGCAGTGCATGGTCCACCCTCGGCTTCTGAGTAGCCATCAGAGGAATGTAAATCTCCTGGAGCCTGGAGTGGGTCAGTTCTGGGGCAACCGGCTGTACCCCAGCTGGGACTATCAGTTGCCGAATGACCTTGGGCAAGTCAGTTTTCTGTTCTCACTTGTGCTCCTTCTGCTCTTAATGAAGTTCCAGCATTTAAGCATTCTACTTAAGAACAAGCTGATGCAAAGTGGGCTGCATCCTATGAGACCAACAAATAACCAGCAGCCAGAAAATATCAGATGTCAGCTCCCCGCTGGCCTGAGCAAAAGTCTAAAATGGACTGTCATAGGGTTCTGTCCCAGCTCCATCCTGTTCGACTGTCTATCCATCATTTTAAGGTGGAAAGATGGCCCTTTCCAGGGTGTCTGGGAAGGGGGAGGGGCAGCAGGACGCTGGGTTTCAGAATCAGAGAGTCCAAAGACTTTGATCAACAGGAACAATGGGCCGACTATACGAAGATGAAATATAATAAGAGTGAGTATCAACTCCTGTACTTGAACCCAAATGCCAACAAATGCGTTTGGGATGAAGACAAAATTGCGATGAAGTCAATTTAAGTCAGTAGTTCTTTAGCGGGGCATTTAACATACTCACAGGGTCATTTTGGGCTGTCACACACAACTGGGGGCCCTAGTGACATTTAGGGACAAGGACCAGGGATTCTGGGCATCTCACTATGCATGAAACAGGCTCAGCCTGTTGGAAATTGCCCTGCATCCTTCACAAATTTCAAACACCCATCCAGTGAAAACTCAAGACAAATATAAATAGGCCAAGCTTTAGTGCATTACAATACTGAAAGCTTTTCATGAGCTGTCACATGAAAAACTCAATGACTTAGGAGAAGGTTGTTATTGACAGGAAAGCATAAATGGAATAAAGACATTAATTCAATTATTGAATAATTTTCTCTTTCTGCAGTCTGTCTGGTCAATGTATTAGACCATCACTGATTACCTATTGAGAGGAAAAGGTTCCAAGGCATGGATGATGTTACTGCAAAAAAAAGTGAAACCAACTGTAAATATTTAATAGAAGAGATATGTAACTCATAATCCATTATGTACACATAATCCTTTTTTTTTACGGGTTTAGAGCCAAATATTAATAAATTAGAGATGCACGAAATCTGAGTTCCTTTAAGGATGGTTGCTTTGAATTTATGTTGTAAAAATTTAACATTGAGATGATTTACTCGGAGGTTACCTATCATTTTTCAATCTTACTCAGAAACTGTCTTCATGGAAGCACCACGAGGTTTCTTGACAGCATTGATTGGAAAACTTCTTTTTGTGATCCACCTGCTAATCCCTAATGAGGGATGCTGTAGCAAAGGACTTTTTTCTTTTAAAGTCCTGAAGGCAGAATGCACCTGTCTGTTGAGGAATGGGATTCTAAAGATGTGTTTTCTGTGTGGCCACACCATTCCCCTGTCCTGTACCAGCAGTCAGTTCAGTTCAGTTGCTCAGTCGTGTCTGACTCTTTGCGACCCTATGGACTGCAGCACGCCAGGCCTCCCTGTCCATCACCAACTCCCGGAATTTACTCAAACTCATGTCCATTGAGTCGGTGATGCCATCCAACCATCTCATCTTCTGTCGTCCCCTTCTCCTCCCGCCCTCAATCTTTCCCAGCATCAGGGTCTTTTCAAATGAGTCAGTTCTTCACATCAGGTGGCCATAAAACAGAAATTATTTATCACTACACTCGGCTTCCCTTGTGGCTCAGACGGTAAAGAATCTGCCTGTAACATAGGAGACTCAGGTTCGATCCCTGGGTTGGAAAGATCCCCTGGAGAAGGGAATGGCAACACACTCCAGTATTCTTGCCTAGAGAATTCCATGGACAGAGGATCCTGGCAGGCTACAGTCCATGGTGTCACAGAGTCGGACACGACTGAGTGACTAACACTTTCACACTCAAATGCTCACCTTCCTTTCCTCTACCTGTCTTGGCGTGTTCTCCTTACTCCAATGAAGGTTATGTCTCTTTCTCTTATCTTACACAAATGAGTTGTGTCTGTTGTGTCTTGCTCTAACAACTGTTTTGATTTTAATTTTCACCTGCGCCTCCTGCCCTGTCATTTTCCTGCACTGCTTATGTATCATGGCGTCTGATCTGTAATGTCCTTGGAATCCAAACTTATTCATTATGAGTAGGTATGGGTTATTATGTCTTTTTGGGTGGATGTTCCCAAGAACATATGGAGTTACACATAATTTTATTGTAAATGACTTCCCTTTTATACCTCCTTTATATTGCAGACTAGGCATTCTATTGACATATACATGTTTATGTAGATTATCCTTCATGAATTTCATTTTGGAAAACAAAATGCAAGGAAGCATAAGATATTTGCTATGAAAAAGGGGCTTTAGCAATTACAGTTTTGGGTTTATAGGGGACTAGAATTGTTACAAGTTTTCACTGATAAACATGTGTAAGAATGTTGCTAATGACTCATTCCTAATAACCCCAAACTAGAAACAATGGAATATCTATCAGAGCTGGATGGATACATAAACTGAGGTGAGCCACACAATGGAATCCTCCCGAGCAAAAACAACAAGCTCTTTACAAGAACAGACAACAATGCAGATGAATCTTAACTAAAAACTGGATGAGAGAAGCCAGACACAACAGGGATTGTCCTGAGCAAAGGCTATTTCTATAAAGTCCTCAAACCAGCCCTATCTGATGCTATTAGAAGTCAGTATACCATATATATTAGTATGGATTAATCTATGCTATTAAAAGTCAGAATAATGGTTACCTCTGGGGAGTCAGTGATTGGATGGAAGCACAGGGAGGACGATGGTTGTGTCCTGTGTTTTCATCTGTCGTGTTCAGTTTGTGAAAATTCATCAAGCCTTTATGTCCACTTTCTGTGTATATGCTTGTATTAAGAATTTTCCAGAGAAAGAGAACCAACAGGATATATAAATACATGTATCAGTTCAGTTCAGTTCAGTTCAGTCGTTCAGTCGTGTCTGACTCTTTGTGACCCCATGAATCACAGAACACCAGGCCTACCTGTCCATCACCAACTCCCAGAGTTCACTCAGACTCATGTCCATCGAGTCAGTGATACCACCCAGCCATCTCATCCTCTGTCGTCCCCTTCTCCTCCTGCCCCCAACCCCTCCCAGCATCAGAGTCTTTTCCAATGAGTCAACTCTTTATATGAGGTGGCCAAAGTACTGGAGTTTCAGCTTTAGCATCATTCCTTCTAAAGAAATCCCAGGGCTGATCTCCTTCAGAATGGACTGGTTGGATCTCCTTGCAGTCCAAGGGACTCTCAAGCGTCTTCTCCAACACCACAGTTCAAAAGCATCAATTCTTCGGCGCTCATCCTTGTTCACAGTCCAACTCTCACATCCATACATGACCACAGGAAAAACCATAGCCTTGACTACACGGACCTTTGTTGGCAAAGTAATGTCTCTGCTTTTGAATATGCTATCTAGTTTGGACATAACTTTCCTTCCAAGGAGTAAGCATCTTTTAATTTCATGGCTGCAGTCACCATCTGCAGTGATTTTGGAGCCCAAAAAAATAAAGTCTGACACTGTTTCCACTGTTTCCCCATCCATTTCCCATGAAGTGATGGGACCGGATGCCATGATCTTCGTTTTCTGAATGTTGAGCTTTAAGCCAACTTTTTCACTCTCCACTTTCACTTTCATCAAGAGGCTTTTTAGTTTCTCTTCATTTTCTGCCATAAGGGTGGTGTCATCTGCATATCTGAGGTTATTGATATTTCTCCTGGCAATCTTGATTCCAGCTTGTGTTTCTTGCAGTCCAGCATTTCTCATGATGTACTCTGCATATAAGTTAAATAAGCAGGGTGACAATATACAGCCTTGAGGTACTATTTTCCTATTTGGAACCAGTCTGTTGTTTCATGTCCAGTTCTAACTGTTGCTTCCTGACCTGCATACAGATTTCTCAAGAGCAGGTCAGGTGGTCTGGTATTCCCATCTCTTTCAGAATTTTCCACAGTTTCTTGTGATCCACACAAGAGGCTTTGGCATAGTCAATAAAGCAGAAATAGATGTTTTTCTGGAACTCTCTTGCTTTTTCGATGATTCAGCGGATGTTGGCAATTTGATCTCTGGTTCCTCTACCTTTTCTAAAACCAATATATATATATACATATATATATATGTATGTATGTATGTTTGTATGCATATAATTTGGGGTAGTATTTTAAGGAATTGATTCATACAATTGTGGAGGCTGGCAAGTCCTTTGTCTACAGGGGAGGCTGGCAGACTGCAGACCCAGAGAAGAACCGATGCTGCAATTCATGTCCAAAGGCCATCTGCTGGTAGAATTATAATTCTCTCTTTCTTGGGGAAGGTCAGTTGTTTTCTATTAAAGGCTTCAACTGATTAAACAAAACTGACGGGGAAGCCTGGTCGGCTGCCATCTATGGGGTCGCACAGAGTCGGACACAACTGAAGTGAATCAGCAGCAGTAGCAGCAGCACCCACGTTATGGAGAATAATCTGCTTTGTCCAAGGTCTATTGATTTAACTGTTAATCTCATCTAAAAAATATCCTTACAGAAACATCTAGAATGTTTGGTTAAATACTTAGATACTGTGGGTCAGCCAGGTTGACACATAACAATGCTTTATGTCAATAAAAAGCTATTAAGGGAGGAGTGTCTCTGGACTGACAGGGTTGAGAGCCACCAATTTAGCTGAAGTTCATAAGGAAATCCACAGTAAGTTACAGTCACCAGAGAACCAGTTCTACATTAAACTGCATGCATGGGAATATTGTACCTAGATCAAGGGAGTTGATTCATTCAGTTTCTCTCTTTCTCGCTCTCTCTGCTGATTAGTCATCACTTGGAGAGTTTTGGTCATTCCTAGAGGCTACACTTTCATAGTGACCCAGGTTGTCATTGGAATGTAGTAGCCAAGAGAGTAGCTGAAGGAAAATGATTGGCATGTAAAAGGGACATGATTCATGTAACAAAATGAGTCTTAAAAAATGGGTGAGTCCTTATCTTGATAAAGGGCATCTATGAAAAACTCACAGCTAACCTCCTACTTACTGGTAGAAGACTAGATGTTTTCCCTCCAAGATCAGGAACAAGAAAATCATATCTCTCCTTCCTATTTCTACTCAACATTGTACTGGAGATACCAACCAGAGCAATCAGTTAAGAAAATAAAATAAAAGACATCAGATTGGAAAGAAGTAAACTATATCTATTTGTAGAAGACCTAATTTTATATAGAGAAAATCCTAAAGGAACTAACTAACTAGAAAATTATTAGAACTAATGAGGCTAGCAAGGTTGCAGTATACAAGATCATTACAAAAAGATCTATTATATTTTTATACCCTAGCAATGAACAATATGAAATGAAATTAGGAAAACAATTACAAGAGATCAAAAGAATTAAGTATTTAGGAGTACATTTAACAGAAGATGTACAAGATTTGTATACTGAAAACTACAAAACACTGTTGAAAGAAGTGAAAGAAGATCTAAATAAATGGAGAGATATCCCATGTTTATGGACCGGAACACTTAATATTGTTAAAACGGCAATACCCTCCAAATTGATCCATAGATTCAGTGCAATCTCTATCAAAATTCCAGCTGGCCTTTTTTTATTTAGCAGAGGATGATAAGATGATCCTGAATTTCACACGAAATTGCAAGGGACACCAAATACTGAAAACAGTCTTGAGAAAGAAGAACTAAGTTGGAGGATTCACACTTGCCCATTTCAAAACTAACTACAAATCTACAGTAATCAAGACAATGTTTTCTGGCATTAAGAACATAGAGATAGATCAAGAGAAGAGAACTGAACGTCCAGAAATAAGCTCTTACATTTATGGTCAATTGATTTTCAACAAGGATGCCAAGACTATTCAGTGGGGGAAAGAAATCCTTCAAAAAGTGATGCTGGACAACTGGATATCCACATGCAGACCATACATAAAAATTAACTCAATGGATCATATATCTAAACATAAGAGTTAAAACTATAAAGCTGTTAGGAGAAAATACTGGCATAAACCTTCATGACCTTGAGTTGGGCAAAGCCTTTTTAGATATAACACCGAAATCACAAATGGCAAAAAAAAAAAAAAAGGATAAATAAGGCTTCCTCACAATTAAAAATTTTGTGCTGCAGGGACTTCCCCGGTGGCGCAGTAGATAAGAATCTGCCTGCCAACACAGAGAACAAGGGCATGATCCCAGTCTGGGAATAGTCCACATGCCTCGGAGCGACTAAGCCTGTGCACCCCAACTACTGCATGTCCTACAGCCTGTGCTCTGCAACGAGAGAAGCCACTGAGATGAGAAGCCTGAGCACCACAATGAAGAGGAGCCCTGCTCGCCATAACTAGAGAAAGCCCGTGCAAAGCAAGACACAGCACAGCCCCAAACATAAGAATAAATAAACAAAACCAAACTTTTGTGCTGCAATTTCATCAAAAAGACAACCCAATAATGGGAGAACATATTTGCAAATCACATGTAGTATAAGGGATTTGTATCTAGAATATATAAATAACCTTAACAACTATATAAATAATGAAAAAATTTTTAAATGGGCTAAGGATGTGAATGGGTTTCCCAGTTGGTGCTAGTGGTAAAGAACCCACCTGCCAACACAGGAGGATCTGAATAGACATTTCTCCAAAGAAGATATACAGGTGCCCAATAAGCACATAAGAAGACGTTTGGTATCATTAGTCACTGCTGCTGCTGCTGCTGCTGCTAAGTCGCTTCAGTCATGTCCAACTCTGTGCTAGGGAAATGTAAATCAAAACCATGAGAGCCTCTAGAGTGTTTATAATAAACAAAGAGACAATATTAAGTGCTGGGGAGAATGTGGAGAAAATAGAAATTCAGATGTTGCTAATGGGAATGTAAAATAGCGCTACAACTTTGGCAGTCTCTCAAAAAACTATACAAGAGTTATTGTGTAATTCAGCAATTCCACTTCTAAGTCTATACCAAGAAAAATTAAAACATGTGCTCAGTCACTCAGTTGTGTCTGATTCTTGTGACCCTTTGGACTGTAGCTTCTCTGTCCATGGGGTTCTCCAGGCAAGAATACTGGAGTGGGTTTCCATTTCCTCTTCCAGGAAATTAAAACATACATCCACACAAAAACATGCACACAAATGTTCACAGCTGCATTCTTCACAATAACTTAAAACTAGAAACAACCCCACTGTCCATCAACTGATAAATGGTATCTCCACTAACGGAATATGACCTGGTAATAAAAAGCAACAGAATTTTGATGCTATATATGCTACAACATGGACAAACTTTGAAATTATAATGCTGAGTCAAAGAGCCCAGTGAAAAAGATCACATATTGTATGATCCTGTTTGTAGGAAAGGTCCAAAACGGGCAAATCCATAGAGACAAAAAGTAGATTAGTGGTTGCCTGGGATGAGAAGGAGGGTAAAGAATAACTGCTAATGGGTATGGAGCTTCTTTTGGGGGGGAAAAAATGTTCTAGTATTATATTGTGATGATGGATGCACTATTCTGTATATATTAAAAGCCATTAAACTGTGCACTCTAAATGGATGAGTTTTATTGTATATTAATTATATCTCAATAAAACTATTTAAACCAAAAATGGATCCTTGATTCCATGATTAGAAATTTATGCTAAGGCAATCACTGCCAACAGACTGAAAAGAGTAGTTTGCATGATTCAGAGTTCAGTTGCAAGAAACAGAAACCACATTTTCTACTTCTAGTGAAGACTTAATAAGGAAGTTGGGTTCTTTCAAAATTATTGAAAGACCTAGAGAGTGGGATGTGCTTCCAGGAGTGACTCTCATAAATTATCACTGTACTGCTGACCTGTGGGAGCTGCTGCCTCTACCACTTCCTGGAAGTGTTGCCGTAACTGTTGTCTTCAGAAATTTGTCGCTGTGGGGAATTTCCTGGCCGTCTAGTGGTTAAGACTCTGTACTTCTACTGCATGGGGCACAGGTTCAATCTCTGGTTGGGGAACTAAGATCCCACAAGCCATGTGGCATGGCCAAAACTTTTTTAATGGAAAAAAACTGTCACTTCAGTTTTAATTTAGGGATCAGATGTGCTGATGCCCCCTCACCACCTCTCGACACCATGAGCTGGTGGCAACACTAAGACCATGGCTGTAGAAAATCTTAACGCCTTCACCACCAGCGGTAAACAGCCAAAGCAGGAAGATAACCTAGACATTGTTCTGCCTTTAGAATCTCACAGTTCAGTTCAGTCGCTCAGTCGTGTCTGACTCTTTGCAACCCCATGGACTGTAGCACACCAGGCCACCCTGTCCATTGCCAACTCCTGGAGTTTACTCAGACTCATATCCATTGAGTCGGTGATGCCATCCAGCCATCTCATCCTCTGCCGTCCCCTTCTCCTCCCGCCTTCTATCTTTCCCAGCATCAGGGTCTTTTCCAGTGAGTCAGCTCTTCACATCAGGTGGCCAAAGTATTGGAGTTTCAGCTTCAACATCAGTCCTTCCAATGAATATTCAGGACTGATTTCCTTTAGGATGGACTGGTTAGATCTCCTTGCAGTCCAAGGGACTCTCAAGAGTCTTCTCCAACACCACAGTTCAAAAGCATTAATTCTTCGGTGCTCAGCTTTCTTTATAGTCCAACTCTCACATCCATATATGACTACTGAAAAAACCATAGCTTTAACTGGATGGACCTTTGTTGGCAAAGTAATTAATGTTTCTGCTTTTTAATATGCTGTCTGATTGGTCATAACTTTTCTTCCAAGGAGCAAGCATCTTTTAATTTCATGGCTGCAGTCACCATCTACAGTGATTTTGGAGCTTCACACATGTGCATCAATGGATATGAGCAAATAGGTCTCCAAACTTTAGCTGCAAGGGAGTCTAGGAAGGAACATCAAAAGGAGTTGAAATGAATGTCTAAATGAATTATAATAAATGTCTGCAGTGATGACCACTGTTTGCAATAGTGAAAACATGGAGAAAAAACTAAATGTGCAACAATAGGGGTTTGATAAAGTGGGCTTCATCTATTTTATGAAATTCTGTTGTAGAAATACCTGTTGTGACCTGAAACATGTCAGACATACAGCGAAAAAAGGCAGGTGTCAGAGTAGTACTTATCAGCACCTGTCACGACTTTAGGAACCACATACGTTTTGTCCTCCTGTGTATCCCACTGGCTGGCACAAAGTAGGTACTCAATAAACATTTGTTGGATGATGAAAAGTAATTCCATTTTTAGAAGTTAAATCCAAAATAAGAAGTGAAATGCACACTTATATACATTTATTTACATGTAGGTAAAGAATCTGCCTAAAATACAGGAGACTCAGTTTCTATACCTGGTTTAGGAAGATCCCCTGTGGGGAGGGAAAGGCAACCCATTGCAGTATTCTTGCCTGAGAAATTCCACGGACAGAAGAGCCTGGTGGGCTACAGTTCATGCAGTCACAAAGAGTCAGACATGACTGAGTGACTGAGCACACACATATACACATATACTTAAATATGCTATAACCAGCCTGAAAGAAATACAGCAAAATGTTAATAATTCTCTCCAGAGATAATATTTGAAATGACTTTTATTTTCCTCTTTTGGCTTTTCTGCATTTTACAAGTTTTGGAGAGTGAACATGCATTAATATCAATTAAGGGGAAAAAAATCACAGATGTTCTGCTAAAGCCGCAGAAAAGAAATATGCCTGCCTCATTTCTCTGTCTCCCACAGGGTCTGACACAGAGGTGGACCAAAATCTACATGTGGTGACCAAGTGACTGCACCTCTATTTTCTGCCTGAGTGGTTTCTGGATCTTTCTCAAGCAGCTGGAAGGTAGAACTGAGCTTTTAGGATAATCCTGACTCTAACATAGTATGCTTCTTCCAGCTAAAATTGGCAGAGTTCCAAAGCCATGTGCCCATCTCCCCAGGAGCCAGTCCTGAGTTTTGCAGAGGCTGTGCCAGAGTGAAGTCATGTTCAAGGGTCTTAAGGGACTCGATCAATGACTCAGTCCTGCCCCTCCCATGCACCCGACAGGTCCTGGAGCCATTAATGCTTTGGCTTGCCAAGTCAGCAAGCAGACCTGACATCCCTGCTACCAGCTGGACTCAGCCAGGTAAGGTCTCGGGAAACTAGAAGAGGGGTATCTGTACTTCTCCAGGGCTGTCCCTCGATATTATGAGAAGTCCATCAGTGGATGGTTTTTACCACTTTCACTTACACAGCTGTTGAGGTCTTAGTTCACATTAAGAGGAGCACAACAAAGTGAATGTACTAGTGCCTCTGAACTGTACAGTTAAATATGGTTAGAATAGTATGTTTTATGTTATGTAGCTTACATCACACTAAAGACAAAATTAGGGCTTCCCTGGTGGCAGTGGTTAAGAATCCTTCTTAACAATTACAATGCAGGGGACACCGATTTGATCCCTGGTCCAGGAATATCCCACATGCTGTGAAGCAACTAAGCCCATGCCCCACAACTACTAAGCCTGTGTTCTAGAGCCTGTGCTCTGCAACAGGAGAAAACACCACAATGAGAAGCTCTCACACCACAACTAAAGAGTAGCCCCTGCTTGCCACAACTGGAGAAAGCCCTTGGCAGCAACAAAGACCCAGTGCAGCCAAAAACAAATAAATAAATAATTTTTTCATTTAAAAAAAAAGAAGTATAGGGACCTGAATGAGAAAAGTGAGAATCCAGTTGGCTCTGTGTATCCCAGAGTCACATTTGGACTAATCACGTAAATTATTTTAAAAAGTTGTTTTTCCAAACTTTTCCTAGTTTTTCCAACTAACAGCAACCTTCTGCCTCACACTTCTTGCCATGGTCAGGAAACCTGGTCATGACTGGCCTCCTTCCTCCTTAGGAAGTGAGGGCTGGAGGAGGTCCCAGAATGTTTGATAGTCAGCACCAGCCATCACTTCATTTATTTTTTTAGATTAATTTTTGTTGGAGTACAGTTGATTTACAATGTTATGTTAGTTTCTGCTGTATAGCAAAGTGAATCAGTTATAGAAATACATAAATCCTCTCTTTTTAAGATTCTTTTCCCATATAGGTCATTAGAGAGTACTGAGTAGGTTCCCTGTGCCATACAGTAGGTTCCTATTAGTTATCTATTTTATATATAATTGTGTATATATGCCAATCCCAGTCTCCCAGTTTATCACCCCCGCCCCCCACCATTCCCCATTGGTAACCATAAGTTTGTTTTCTACATCTAAAAATATGGAATGCTTCACAATTTTGTGCTTCATCCTTGCTCAGGAGCCATGATAATCTCCTCTATATCATTTTAATTTTAATATATGTGCTGCTGAAGCGAGCACCATCTCTTCATTTATCACACCCGTTAACCAGATGGAAAAACTGAAGCTCCCAAGGGGAAGGGACATGGTTAGGGTCACACATCTGAGAAGGAACTTGTAAGAAGGGGGCTCCCATATGCACCATTGTCTTTGGAGACCATGAAGGGCAGGACCAAAGAAGAGAAATGGAGAGAGAGATGTCACAGAAGGATGGGACCTCATCCTATTGGGAACAGCTTACCTCACAGGCCATGCAAGCACACCCCAATGTCCCAGTCTCAGGATCAGCTCACCTACAGAGACAAGGTGGGAGAAAATGCTTCTCCTGGCCAACTGTGGGCAACACATTTTTACCTCAATTTGTTAATCTTTAAAATAAGGTCCAGAGATCATGACAATCACTTAGTTTAAGCTCTAAAATTCCATGGTTAATGATTAGATCATTATCTTTCCCCAACTCAGCCCTAATCATACCACTCCACTGTTTAAAAGCTTTCCCATGACTCCCTATGGGCTAAGCTGAGCCTGGAATTGAAGGCTGGCTGTGGTCTGGGGCCCACCATGCTTTCCAGCCTTAACATTCCCTCCAAACATCCCTAAACCCCACTCACACTATTTGACATTCCATTCCCATGAATTCTCCACAGTCTTTCTCACCCCTATGACTTTGCCCCTATATGCACAGATGGGTTCCTTTTGCAGCAAATGCTCTTCTTCATGGTATCTGCCGACAACCTCCTACTCATACTGCAAAACCCAGATTGTGTTACCTCTTTCATGAAGCCTGCCCTGATCTACCACATGGAAAGAGTCTCTCTCCCAGCTGGGTTCCCTCAGGCCCCAAGCTTTCCTCCACCACAATCCTGAACACAGTATATGGGAAGTAATGTTTACATAGTGAGTGTCTTTTAGCCTATTTCTCCCACTCACTTGAGAATTCTTTAATGGCAGGAACTGTGTCTTATTCATGATTCACCATATAGTAGGTACTCAATAAATAAATTATCCAATAGGTAATCTTTTTTAAAAAAAAAAACACAGCTTTATCTCGAATGCTTTATGGGTCTCAAAACAACATGAATCCTCTCTTGACCTCAGGATCCCTAATTATATAATGACAAGGCTAAACTGGTTTGTTTCTCAGGACATGACCTCTCTGTCCCCACAAGCTGTGAAGAATCAGCGTCCTCAGTGACGCTGTCCATCTCTTAAGAACTAAGGAGGAAATTGAAACAGAAGAGATTTAAGTAATCTCCAAGTTTTTGCAGCAACCAATGTGTAGGGGCCAAATCTTTACCCCTTCCTTCATTAAGTTTCCTACAAGCCCACCATTCAGATGTAGCAAAGCCTTCTCAGGCACCCACATTGTGCCCAGGTCTCCACATCAGGGAAGAGCATGTCAGGCAGAGGGAATAGCCAGTGCAAAAACTCTTAACTGGGAGCATGCCTGGTGAGCTAAAGGGGTGGTGGGGAGGCCAGCATGGTGACAGCCACGTGAGCAGGAAGGGAACAGAGTGGGGGATGGAAAGCACAGGTCCACAAACAGAGTGAGCACTGAGCGAATGATGGCCACACATATGCTGACAAATCAGTAGCAGCCATCATCAGCACATGTGGCCCTGGAAGTAGGATGGGAAGAACAGACAAGCACAAAGAATAGAAGACAAAGGCACGGAGGTGCAAACAGGGCCCCACCACCTTCTCCCTAGCCTGGGCTTCCATCCTCTCCCACCTGGACTCTGACACCAGCCTCTTCTTTGAGCTCTCCACATGAGAACTGGCCCTTTGACAGGGGAAAGGTATTTTGCAAAAAGCATGGGTTTTAGAGCTGGGCAGACCTGGTCCTGGGCAAATGCATCAGTTTCCCCCTCCCCAGTAAAAGGCGGAGGGGGGCTGTGTGGCTCTGAAAGGCTTTAATAAAAGGTGACTTTAATGGGAGGTGGCTGAGCTGGTGTTTGCTGCTCCCTGTGAACCTGGGAGGGAGGGCTGATGAAGGTCAAAGTCCTGCTGACCTCTGCCTCCTCGGGGCACCGCAACAGATGCTTTGCCCAAACTGCAGCAATGCAGTCCCAGTGGGTCTGAGCTGCTGGTCTAGAAAGATGCACCTTTTCCAGGCCTGCTGGATGGCAGCTGAAAAGGGGTGCCACATGGAGGTGGTCCACTGTGTTCAGCTGGAGGGATGTGTCAGAAGATGGAGCTGGGATCCACAGGGAAGGGACAGACCAAGTGTGAAGCCACCCAACAGCCCCAGGGTCCACCCCAGCTCTGGAATGTCCACCCAGTGACCGTGGGTGCTCAGTGAACCTTGTTGCCCTCTCACAACCTCACTCTTCTCGTCTGGCAATTGGGGGATGGAGCCATTCATCATGCAGACAGAGAATTATGGAAGAGAAGGACAACTTAGGGTCTTTGTAGGGCCAGATGGGGCTGCAAACAAACCAATGAAGAGCAAGTATATGCAGAAGGCTTCTCCCTACAGGGCCAGCACACAGTGGATGCACAAGATGCTAGCATCCCCCTCTCACCCACACCCCAGAGCTGACCTGCGGGAACAGATGGCACTTGAAGCCCCTAAAAATAACGAGTCATTAAAACAGCCAAGGCTTGTGTGGCTCCCGCTGTGCCCTATGCTGTCCCATGCAATAGCGCATTTATTCTCAAGTCTGGGAGACTGGAACTCTCACTCTCTCATTATTTGGGTGAGAAAATTGAGGTGAAGTTACATGTAACACGAAGTTACATGCATGACCTGTGTGTGGACCTGTGCTTTCCATCCACCACTTTTGTTCCCTTCCTGCTCACTCCGCTCCCACTACGCTGGCCTCCCTGCCACCCCTTTAGCTCACCAGGCATGCTCCCAGCTAACAGCATGTGGCTGTTGTACCTGGAAGGCCTCCATCGCTCTGCCTCTGGGTTTCCGGAGAGGCCTGGGTACCACCCAGGGAGGATGAGGATCTGGGAAGAAGGTGGGTTGAGGCATCAGCCTCTTCCCTCTTCTCACCTCTCCATCCCCCAGCAAGGCCAAAAGCCCAACTGCCACTTGGGAAAGGACAGGGTTAATCTAATTTGAGCCTCCAGACCGTGTTCAAGGTGATTTGTTTTATTCTTAAAAAAAAAAAAAAACCGTCAACCTGTCAGGTCTTGTTTAGAAACCTGAACATTCTGAAAATATTGACAAAGAGAGGGGGCTGCACCCAGGAGAAGATTCTCAGCGAGAGGGGTGATGTTAATCCAATGTGACAGGGGTATTTTTTTTTCTCAGGCCAGGAAAGCAGAGAGTGCAAATTGCTCTGCTGGGGGTCAGCCAGGCAGGGTGCAAGCTCAGGAAGCCATCTGTGGGGGGTGATGTGTGTGGGGGGGTGTGCTGGGCTCCCCTCCCCCACCAGCTCCATTTCCCAGGAATGGTTTATCAGACAGCTCTATCTTATTAATAGTCATAGCGTGTTGAAACCAGTGAATCTGGAGCATCAGAAATTCATTGTTGGTCCAATCTTGTCATTTCTCCAGTGGACAAACTGAGGTTGGAGTAAAGGGGTGAAGCATTTATTCTACCGACTGTCAGCCAATCAATATGAGTTAGAACCCTCATTATGAAGCTGTTCTCCCGCCAAGGTGACCAGGGATTTAGAAAGGCAGCTATGACTCCCTTTAGGACTTTGATTTGGATTCAAATCCTTGCTCTGTGGTTCAACGCAGGTTATTTAGGCTCTCTGAGCCTCGATTTCCCCAGTAAAATGAGGACAATAATCCCTAAATCCCTTAGAGTCGTTTGGAGAATTTAATAAGATAAATGTCTGTTTCAGTCTTTGGTTATATGGATAGACACAGACTCAGGGGAGCTTAACAGTTTACCAAAAAAAAAAAAAAAAAAAAATCAATTAGAAGGATACACAAAAGAAGTGAAAATATATGTCCACACAAAGAACTGTAGCTCTGTATTTATAGCAGCTCTATCCATAATCACCCAGAGCAACTCAAATGTCCTTCAACTGGTTAATGTAGAAATAAACTGTGATGTGTTCATTCAATGGAATACTTACTACTCAGCAACACAAAGGGAGGAATGGCGGGCACTTGCAACAATTGGATGAATCTCAAATGCACTGTGTTAAATGAGAGAAACCAGACTCAAAAGGGTATCTGTTGTCTGATTTCACTTACATGACATCCAGAAAAGACAAAAAATAGGAACAGTAATCAGTTAGCGGTTGCCAGGCCCAGAGGAAGTGGGGAGAGAATTGCCAGGAAAAGGGCAGGAGGGAAATTTGGAGGCTGTTGGAGACGTTCTAAGTCACAATTGTGATGTAGTAACAGGACAGTACATGTTTGTCAGCTCATTGAACTGTATACGCAAAAAGGCGAAATGGAATGCTTGTATAAATTGCAACTCAATAAATCTGACTTTTAAAAGTCAAACAAAAGCTAAAAAGCCGAGCTTCAGAAAAGACAAAACGTGAAGTAGTTTTAGGAACGAACCAGCGAATTTTACCATCATTTAGAACTTGTATCAGAGTTGGAAGATGCCAAGTCCCAGAAGAGCTTCTGATTGGCTGAGTTTGGGTCCCAGGCCTGCACTTAACTAGAGTTGGGCCGGGCCATTTGATTGACAGCCCCATCAAGCCCACAGAAAAGGGCAGTTTTCCCAGAAGCAAACAAGCTGTATCTACCAAGAGGGCTCCAACTGCAGAGGCCTATAGCCTAGGGGGTTATTATCCTAGACACTGAGCTCTGTCTTTGTAGGAACGTGGCCAAAGCTTCCATCTTCTGTGACGATGGGACGTGGTGCTGGCAGACTACCCCCAGATATGAAAGTTGGGTTTCAGACTGACTGGGTCAAGCTGAGGGCTGCTTCAGACCTATAAGCATGGGGTTCAGACAATCATTTGAGTGGCTCATCAAGCAGGTGGGAGAAACAAGTGGTTTGTTCAAGCCACACAAGTGTTCAATTTAGCCAGACAAGCTCAGCCTCTGCCCTAGATAGTCATTTATTTCCATGAAAGAAAGTGTGTTTGACCGAATGGGGTGTGTCAGGCAGACACAACCAATGACTCAGTCTAAGTAGGGGAGAAGCAGGGTAATGCTACAGAATCCAGTGGTTCATCTCCCAGGCCTCTGCAGCCGCAAATGGCCATGGTGGCTTAGCCAGGCTCCCACACCAAGGCTGAACTCCCCTGGTATGAAGTTCCAGCCATATGGATTCCAAGTATGCACTTTGGAGCACTTGCTCTGCCCCTTCTGAGCTAGGTGGCCTTGGGCAAGTCACTTCACCTCTCTGACCCTCCTTTTAACACAGGAAAGGATTTTTCAAGCACATTCTTAGATTTCACTGGGATTAAGTGCTCCAGAAGCATTTAAAGACATAAATAGGATTGGGAAGTAAACAGAAACTCAGTGTACCCTTTTCAAAATTCCAAATTTCAGATGTGGGAACATTTGCATATTTCATCTTTACTCATGTGCTGTGCTCATGGGTTTGGTTTTGTAAGATTGTGCCAATATTGACAAAAGTTGTTGTTGTTTTTTTTTAATGGACTGATTGTGGATTATTTTTTTGGCCAATTTCTTTTCTTTTTTCCCCCTCAGTCTGTATTTCTTTCTACCTACTAGAATTTCTTTTGGAGTATTTCCATTTTTATAAAAACTCACTTCTAAATATAAACAGGTTATTCTTTTCCTCTTGAAAAGTTAAACTTTAATTACCAAAGTGATACAAAAAAATACTTCTCCACTTAAAAATTTTATCACCTTCCAGGGGATACTGAAATCACCTTTAATCACCAAGTGCTGTTTAGTCACTAAGTCGTATTTGATTCTTTTGCGAATCAATTAGATTCACCAGGCTCTTCTTTCTGCACATGGGATTTTCCAGGCGAGAATACCAGAGTGGACTGCCATTTCCTTATCCAGGGGATCTTCCTGACTCAGGGATCAAACCCTCATCTCCTGCACTGCAGGCAGATTCTTTGCCACTGAGCCACCTGGGAAGACTTTAATCACCACTACCGCCCCCTAATTATGGTCCTAATACTCCTCCCATCACCGTCAGCAATTTGGAGAGAAATTTTCCAAACCTTCTTCTGTGTACTTCTGTTTACATATTTTACATATGTTTACTTATTATTTTCATAGGAAATGAATAGTCTTGTGGAATCGCATCCTAGTTAATGTCCTGCAATTTGCTTTCTTTGCTCAACGATGTGACTTGGAATTACTTTCATGTCCATACACAGAGGACTACCTCTTCTGGTTTTTAATTGTTGTGTAATATTCCTCAGTTCAGTCACTCAGTCGTGTCCGACTCTTTGCGACCCCATGAATCGCAGCACGCCAGGCCTCCCTGTCCATCACCAACTCCCAGAGTTCACTCAGACTCACGTCCATTGAGTCGGTGATGCCATCCAGCCATCTCATCCTCTGTCGTCCCCTTCTCCTCCTGCCCCCAATCCCTCCCAGCAGCAGAGTCTTTTCCAATGAGTCAACTCTTCGCATGAGGTGGCCAAAGTACTGGAGTTTCAGCTTTAGTATCATTCCTTCCAAAGAAATCCAAGGGCTGATCTCCTTTTGAATGGACTGGTTGGATCTCCTTGCAGTCCAAGGGACTCTCAAGAGTCTTCTCCAACACCATAGTTCAAAAGCATCAATTCTTTGGTGCTCAGCTTTCTTCACAGTCCAACTCTCACATCCATACATGACCACAGGAAAAACCATAGCCTTGACTAGACGGACCTTCCTAAGCATGGCTTGTTTATACATCCCCTTTTGCTGGGCACTTAGGTTGTGGCCAGTTTCACCATAACAAATAATGCTATAAAGACCCTCCCTGTACAGGCCCTTTGGACAAAAGTGCAAGTATTTCTGTTAGGTTTAATTTGAAAATGGGACAATATTTGCAAAGGCTTCCAGAGTTTTATTCTTACTTTATGTTTTTTTTTTAAAATCCACTGCCATTTTATTTATTTATTTGGCTGCACTGGATCATAATTGCAGCATGTGAGATCTAGTTCCCCAACCAGGGATCAAACCCGGGGCCCCCTGCATTGGGAATGTGGAGTCTTAGCCACTAGACCACCAGGGAAGTCACTCTACTGCCATATTAAAAAGCCATGTTGTTGAGACATAATTTACTCCCCAGAAAATTCTTCCATTTATAATGTTCAATTCAATGGTTTTTAGTATAGTCACATATTTGTGCAACCATCACCACAATATAATTCTAGAACATTTCCTTCACTCCCCCCCCAAAGAAACCCTGTACCCATTATTATCCGCTCTTCCATTCCCCACTCCTCCCTTCAGTCCTTGACAACTACGCTCCCACTTTCCCTTTCTATGGACTTGTCTGACCTGTCCATCTCCTATAAATGGAATCATACTCTATGTAGACATCTGTGATTGACTTCTTTTCACTGAGTGTGATGGTTTGGAAGTTCACCCATGTTGTAGACACATCACTACTTCATTTTCTTAATTGTCAAATAATCAGTCACCCATTTCTGAGGGTTTATTCTCTACCAGACATGGTGTTAGTCCTCACAGAAAGCCTGAGAAGAAGTAAGCATGATTATTATCATACCCATTTTTACAGATGAGGAAACTAGGGCTTGGAAGTGCTATGACTTAGCCAAGATCACAGAGGAAAGTATTGGTTTGCACAAAAATTTCTTTGAGTTTTCCCATAGCATCTTATAGAAAACCTGAACGATTTTTTTTTTTTTTTTTTTTGCCAACCCAATAACTGGCAGAGCTGGCTCTGAACCCAGGTCTGTGGAGCTCCCACATACATCTGTGTCCTTCTAGCTGAACGTCAGTGCTGTGAAAAGAAGCAGGGAGGGACTGAAAAATGTCTCAAGGGCTCCATGGGCAGATCATAAAGTCCTTTTACTCATAGGCTGCCTCTGGGTCACTGTCATGACCAATGATGACGGCCCCATGAGGCTGGACTATTAACCCAGTTCCAAATGCCCCCAGACCTTACCAACGTCAGAGCTCTCTCGTCTACTTGTGCAGCTTTTCTGACGTCTCCCTCTCTCTCAGCACTTCCCACCTCTAGTGTTTCTTCTCCCCAGTCCTAATGTCTCAATGTCTAACCTTTAGGGGCTGTTGCACAGTAAGGGTGTTACATCTTTGTTAGGATTGTATGTCAACTAAGTGATCACAGGTTGTGAGTAAGGGTCTGAGGTGGGCTTTCCCACGAGTAAAGCAAGTCTTGCTGCCTGAAATGAACAGGGCTCGACTCTCCAAAAATCCTAAAACCCTCCATTCCCTGGGGTGTCTGGAGAGTTAAGAACTGCAGCCACACGATGGTGATAATAATAGGATCGGCTTACTTTCCTTGGGAGGGGCTGTCACTACTTTGAGCCTCCTCCTCGGAGTCCAGCGGGCTGTGGCGGGGGAGGGGAGGGGTTGTCCCATTTGATAGGAGATTAAGACTTGAGGTCACACAGCCAATAAAGGGAGGGAGAGAGGGCTGGAGCCTGGCACTCTTGGACCCTGTGTCAGCCCCTGCCACACCAACTCACCCTGATTCCATCATGCAAGTCTCAAGTTTCACCCCATTCTCAGTTTCAACTGATGTCCAATTGCCAAGTTAAATAAAAGCAACTTTCTGCCTTTCCAAAATTGAAAGGAGAGGTACAGGCCAAGACTTATTGTTCTATAGGGTTTGGAGGCCCTACCTTGACTCTGCCCTAACTTGCTGTGTGATCTTGAGAAAGTTATCTGCGCTCTCTGAGGCTCAGCAGTGGGTCTGTCTGCTCCTAGGATCGTAGGAGATATGATTGGAGAGTAAGCTGGGCCCAGACCTCTTGTCTCTGGTGGAGGCAACAAGAACAGAAAGATGCCCCAGAATCATGTCCTTGCCCCAGGCAACCAGTACCACAGGTCCTGCCAACCAAGGCTCTAAGCTAACCGTCAGAGCCTGCCCCAGCGCACCCCTGCTCCCACTTCTCTCTGTCTCTCTCTGAGGCAGGTCACTTGTTCATTCAGCAAACATCTGTTGAGCAGCCACCAGGAGTCTGGTGGGCGGTGGGAGACAGACACACACACACGGGTCCTTATACAAGGCATATACTGTAGCTGTGCCCTGTGGGTGCTGGGCGTGAAGGAAGGAAAGCCTGCTCGGGAGCATGGAAAGCCTGGTGAAGCTGATAGGTGAAGAGGGATGGCATCTCAGATGGCACAACTTGCGTCCAGGCCTGGAGGTAGATAACTTCAGGATGCATTTGGGGGGGTTCTGGTGGGGCTGGAGGGTGCAAATGTGGGAGATGCAATTGGAGGCTAAGAAGGGCCAGACCTACAGGGCCTCGACTTTTCGGCAGGAGTGGGACAAGCTCAGATCACTTCTCAGAAGGCTCCTCTTGGCTCCACACCTCCTCTCATCCTCCCATCAGCTCCCTGAGGTCTTGGTGGTAATTCCTGCTTTCACAGAAACTGCAGTTTCAGAGAAATGAACTAAAGGGTCCATGGTCTCCAGAGCTTAAGTGGCAGAGTTGGGGCCAAGGCCCTATGCTGGGGGCCAGGGACTGTGGGGAGTGGGGGACACATTGTAAGGGTGGAGCTGAGGACCATGGCCAGGTCAGCTTTTCCATCCGCAAAATGGACACATTGGGAGGGCCCTCCCCAGTCGGGTGTCCTGCTCTCTGCTCCCCATGGCCTGGGACACCCAGGTTCTGCCTTAGAGAGGCCACCCACCCACTCCCTCTCAAAGGGCTGAAAAGGTCATGCCTGCCCCCTTGACATTTTCTCCAAGGCCCCTGTCCTGATGTCCCTACCTCAGCCCCTCCCAGCTCAGGGGAGTCAGGCCCTGCCTGCTCTGGGCTTTAAGCTAGACGCTGCTCATCCGTCATTAGTCACCAGCTGGTAGAAAAGCTGAGACTATGTCCTATGGTGGTCCCACCCACTACTTCCCAGCCCTCCCTCCACTCCCAACTCAGCCAGCCAAGAGGATCTCTGATCTAGGGGTCCCTGGTCCTTAGGGAAGAGCTGAGTTCAGCCAGGGCTTGGGAGCCTGACTGAGCTGTGTGACTTCAGGCAATTTCCCCAACCTCTCTGAACCTTAATTTCTTCCCTTGTTTCCTTCTTCCTTTTACTCTGATTCATCCCCACACCACCCATCCCCACTGCTACCCCCATGCCATAGACATTTATTGAACGTCTACAATACACCAGACACCATGGGTCACAATCATGGACCACAGCCCTTAGAGGTCTCACTTGCCAAGAGCTTTAAGACTAAACATGACCCAGGCCCCTGAGGCCCCACTCCTAGGTGGGTGGGAATGGAGGGTGAAGGGGTGGGATAGGACTGACCTCTGAACCCTGGAAAAGCCAGCAGAGGCTTTTGAACCAAGCCCAGGTTCCACATCCCCACTTACTGACTGTGATCTCAAGCAAGTCACTTCATCTTTCTAAGCCCCCGTTTTCTCATTTAATAAAGGACAAAAATCATTTTGTGAGTTTTAAATGAGACATCTGGCCTGTGATGGGTTATTTTGAAGTTCTAAAAATTTACCTTTGTCTCCACCTGAAAACCTGGAAATCCTTATGGAATGAAGGACTAATCCCTCGAAAGGGGGAGTTCAGGCCTCAGTCAGTGACCCTGGGAACTGGAAGTTCTTCTAAGAAACCCTTACCAAATAGTCTACGTTGTTTGCAACCTGCTTCACCTACACACGTCAGCATCTTCCTTTTGTGGGGAAAGGGGAATCCTCTCTATTTTCTTTTTGGCTGTACTGGGTCCTCGTTGCGCACGGGCTTTCTCTCGTTAAGGGGAGCAGAGGCTTCTGTTCGTTGAGGTGTGCAGGCTTACTGCAAGGGCTTCTCTCATTGCAGAGCATGGACTCTGTGTGTGGGCTCAGTAGTTGCAGTGCCCAGGCTTAGTTGTTCCTCAAGATGTGGGATCTTCCCAGATCAGGGAAGATAAAACCCCTGTCCCCTGCACTGGCAGGTGGATTCTTAACCACTGGACCAAGCAGGGAAGTCCTGGAGTCCTGACTCTTGATGACATCATCATAAAAATGTTTTAGGTGATATTGAGCACTTACTATGTGCCCCCCGTTGCACAGATGCTATCTTTAATTCCCAAGAATGGTGACTCTTATTATACCCATTTCAGAGATGAGGAAATTGAGGCTTAGAGATAATTTCTAGTAATTTACCCAGGATCATACAGTCAAGATGACCTCAACTGTGCCCTGCCCTGCACTTCCCCTGCAAGGGATAATGAAAGACCCCTTCCTGCACTGTCTGGGACCTTGAGCCCATAACTATGCTCCCTGGACCTCAGTTTCCCCTTCAGTAAAATGCTTTTGAATTTTTGACTTGCCCAATGAGATAAGACAAGGCAGCATTTCCCAGGCCTCCTGAACAGATGCGAAAAAGGAGTCCCAGAGTGAGGCAAAGGCCACCTGGTCAATAAGCCTGGAATTCAGGTTTTTGGGCCCACCCTGGGTTCTGGTCTTTATTCACCACTTCTTGGAAGTCAGTTCTGACTCCAACTGTCCTGGGATTGCTCAAGGCCCTGCATCACGTAGGTGGTCACAGTTCTACAGAATCGGGCAGAGGAAGGAAGAGGAGTTGCCCCTCTGGGTCAGGAACAGATCTGGGCCTGTGCCAAGCCCCAAGCCAGGCCCCAGGAAAAACCTGATGGGCATTCTAATAAGATTCCAGTCCATTCCTTCCCTCCAGGGAGCTCCTAGGTGGGGACAATAAAGAAAGATGAGTACCACGTGGAGAAGAACATGTCATTTTCAAATGTAAAAGAATGAACAAAGGCAAAATTCATCCATTTCTTTGGGGCAAGGCTGGCTGTTATAGAAACATTTAACCTACAGCCTTCCTTCTGCAGAGCCTGACTGTCCCCAGGCCTCCTGTCTCTCTTTGGGGTCCCTGTCCCTCAGGGTCAGGTTTCTGGGACACATGGCATTTTTGCTCCAAAACTCAGACATTCCATTTATCTAGTGCTCACCAGGTACTAGTTGCCCAACCTTAGTCATTTTGGTTGAATCTTATGCCAGGCCTGAGAGGGAGGAATTCTTGCCCCCATTTTGCAAAGGAGGAAACCTAAAATACCTGGAGACCTAAAACGCCTGCCCGTGGCTCCATAGTGGGATCTCAGACCCTGGCTTCTTGACTGATATTCACTTGCCCCTTTTCCTCCTCGGAGCTCTCGTCAGCTGCAGGGGACACTTTCTACAACAACCTATCAGTTCAGTTCAGTTCAGTTGCTCAGTCATGTCTGACTCTTTGCGACCCCACAAATCGCAGCACGCCAGGCCTCCCTGTCCATCACCAACTCCTGGAGTTCACTCAGACTCACATCCATCGAGTCAGTGATGCCATCCAGCCATCTCATCCTCTGTCGTCCCCTTCTCCTCCTGCCCCCAATCCCTCCCAGCAGCAGAGTCTTTTCCAATGAGTCAACTCTTCGCATGAGGTGGCCAAAGTACTGGAGTTTCAGTTTTAGCATCATTCCTTCCAAAGAAATCCAAGGGCTGATCTCCTTTTGAATGGACTGGTTGGATCTCCTTGCAGTCCAAGGGACTCTCAAGAGTCTTCTCCAACACCATAGTTCAAAAGCATCAATTCTTCGGCACTCCGCCTTCTTCACAGTCCAACTCTCACATCCATACATGACCACTGGAAAAACCATAGCCTTGACTACACGGACCTTTGTTGGCAAAGTAATGTTTCTGCTTTTGAATATGTTATCTAGGTTGGACATAACTTTCCTTCCAAGGAGTAAGCGTCTTTTAATTTCATGGCTGCAGTCACCATCTGCAGTGATTTTGGAGCCCAAAATAATAAAGTCTGACACTGTTTCCACTGTTTCCCCATCTATTTCCCATGAAGTGATGGGACCAGATGCCATGATCTTCGTTTTCTGAATGTTGAGCTTTAAGCCAACTTTTTTCACTCTCCGCTTTCACTTTCATCAAGAGGCTTTTTAGTTCCTCTTCACTTTCTGCCATAAGGGTGGTGTCATCTGCATATCTGAGGTTACTGATATTTCTCCCGGCAATCTTGATTCCAGCTTGTGTTTCTTCCAGTCCAGCGTTTCTGGGGCAATTACAAGGTTCACCCGTGGGACTATTTTATGGGTCAGCAGGGCCCAAAATCATTGTGTTTTGTTCACTAAGATCCTAGGCAGGGTCCATTTGACTCAGGGACAAACATCTACTGAAACAACACAGGTTTATTCCCTGCACTGTGTCACACAGGAATGGAAACTGGGGCCAATTTTGTAAGCTATCAATAGATATGGAAATTTCCAATCCATCAATAGATATGGAAATTTCAGGAAGTTCCATTCAGGAAGAAGGGTTGGGGGAGGCTCACAGGCCCCTGTCTCCCCAGAGACCCTTCCTGCTCAGGACTCATGGTGGATAAGAAGCACAGAAGGCTGGAGGATCAGAGGGAGAAGAATGGGTGATGCCTCCTGCCCCCAGATGCTAGGAGTGAGAAGGCAGAGGTTGAGTCCCTGGGAGACTGGCTTTGTCTCCTTCTGGCACAGGGTGGGCCTGCAAGGAGCATCATCTGTGGAAGTGAGAGGGGGAGGGGTAAGTAGATGATGGATGGATTGATGGACAGATGAGTGGATGGATGAGTGATTAGATTAGATGGATGGGACAGAGGAACAGACGAGCTAGAGGGATGTCTGGGTTTTGCTACAGAGACAGGTGTGGTATATCTGTCTTTGCGGGTGTGTCTGCATGTCTGTACATGAGGCCGTGTCCCGCTCCCAGGATCTGCACCTCTGTGTGTGTCTAGGTGTCCCAATCTGATTTTGTGTCCACCTCTGACAGTGTGTTGTCTGTGTGTGTCTGGGAGCTGAGTGCCTCCGGACACCTGCTTATTTCTGTGTGGTTCTCAGTGGGTACCTGTCCAATGTGTCCGGCTGTGTCTACGTACAGGCATGTCACTGATTTTAAGTCCATGTCACCAGCTGTGTGTGTCCAGGTTCATCTGCTGTATCTGTCTGTCTGTCTGTGTGTCCACATCCTTAGGTCTCCATGAGTCTGTATCTGAGGACGTGTGTGTCTTCTTCATCCCGGGTCTGACCTGACTGTGGGTCCATGTCTGTGTATCCAGGTATGCCTGTGTGTCTTGATGCAACAGTGTATCTGTATCTGTGTGTGTGTTTCTGTATCCAGGTGTCTCTGTCACCCAAGATCTGACTCTGTGTATCCAGGTGTGTCTGAGTGCCCTGGCTTGTGTTGCCTGCGGCTGTTGTCCCAGCCCTGCGCTCGTGTCTGCTTCCCCAGAGGGCGCCCTTGCCCAGCCCTCTCCCTTCCTCCCTGGGCTTCTGCCTCCCAAGGCGCCCCTGCAGGCCGGTGGAAAGCACGTGGGCCCAGATAGGGCAAAGCCGGCCTTGCCGGGCCCCGCCTTCCCGCGCGGCCCCGCCCCCAGCCCGCCCCTAAGCGGGCTATAAGTTCACTTCGCTCTCAGCCTCTGCATTGCCCGCCGCCAGTGGTCTGCACTTGCAGTGTCCTGCCACCAGTCCGAGGAGCACAGCCACCACCTGACCATGGCCGAGGGTGAGTATCAGAGTCAGGGGTGCCGCCGCCGCGCAGGGGCCCCGGGGTCCAGGGGCCAGCCATCTCTCCCTAGTCTCGGTGGTCCCACCGGTGCGGTGGGGGTCAGGACCGGGCTGGACTCAATCCCTAAGCCCCCGATTTGGAGCACAAACAGGAGGGCTGGGCTGGATGAGAGGTGCGCGTCCCCCAGTTCTGGCTCTGCTTGGGACCTCAGTTTCCCCATCCCCAGGGCATATTCATTAACCCCTGCCTCCCTGGATCAGATGAGGCAATGGACCACAAAGGTGTGTTCTAAACCGTAAGGTACCTTGTTCACCGACCATTGTCAGTTGTCCTCAGTCAGTTAGTGGAGCCTGGCTCCCTGCTTCGTGCTGGGCACGAAGCTGTACAGAGAATGCTGTCCCTGGCCTCAGGGACTGAGCTTTGGTTAGTCCCTCATGGTGTGTAGGCCAATCCTGGCTGTCTCCTTGGTCTCAGCAGATGGAGGGGAGCTCCTAGCATCCAGTGGAGGAGAGGCCTGAGAACAGGCTTGCTCTCGCAGGCTGCCTCCAAGTTCTGCATCCCCTGTCCTTGGCCACTGATTGAGTCTCAGTTTCCCATCCTGTAAAACATGGACAGTAACTCCAGCCACTGGTACATCTGTGAGGAGAGGAGTGGAGAAGGGGCTCAATTCATTTCCTACCTGTCCCCCTCCACACACACACACACACACACACTCGGGCAGGGCTACCATTTCAGAGGCAAGATTTCTACGATGGGGGACAAGCCTGCACTAATGCAGCTGTGCTCAGCACCCTGGCTGACTCTTGGGTCAAGTCCATTTGGAGGTGGCCTTGGCACCACCGCAGCCCCCAGGAAGGAGGGGGGTGGAGGGGACATTGGAGGGGCACACGGGGCAGATGGAGCAGGAATGAGTGGGAAGAACCATGGACGTGCCCGACCGGCTGTGCGTTCTCGGGCCACCTTTGTCCCTCTCTGGGACCCAGCTCCCCAACACATGTGACCGAAAGCCAGCTAGGTGGCCACTTGTGTCCAATGAAGTTTCTCATCCCTGTTCCCAAGAGTGGGGCTCAGTAGGGCTGGGGGACCTGGAGTGACCAGTTATGATGAGCCCCCTGCCCCATTGCCAGAGTGGCCACTTCCTACAGGGGTCCCAGTGGCCTGGAAGACCTCAGGTCCTTTCTCGGTACAGAAATCCTAGACCCTGGTGTTTCTGCACCTCTAGAGCTGGGCATAATTTCTGGGAATCCTTCACACAATTAGCATGAGATAGCACCCCATTTGCCCCACACCAGGGTCTGACCATCTCTCTAAGGTCTCCCACGGGGACAACAAATTTCAGAGGCGAGATCCCTACGACAGGGGACGTGTCTGCACTAATTCTGCTGGACTCAACACCCTAAGCCTCTTTGCCGCGTCAGCCCTCTGGAATTGCAGTTTTCCTTCTTCACCCCAGGAAGCCAGCAGGAAGTTCTTCCTTGTGGCTAGTGGAGGTCTCTCCTGCTGTGATCCCAGGGACCTCACCTTCCTCCCAGGTCTCCTCCCAGGTGTGAAACAACGCAGGATGTGGGTGGGGGATGGACAGCAGATCCTGAGCTGTGAGTGAGGTGGTTACCAGGCTGGGCTCCAGACTCTACAGCCTTGGATTCTGGATTCAAATCCCCAAGCTTGGTCTTGCGCTTGCCATGAGACCTGGCGCCGCATAATGTCCCTACAAAGTGAAGAGAGTGATAGTAGCTGTGTCTGATGCAAAGAACCCACTCATTGGAAAAGACCCTGATGCTGGGAAAGATTGAAGGCGGGAGGAGAAAGGGACAGCAGAGGATGAGATGGTTGGATGGCATCACTGATGCGATGGACATGAGTTTGAGTAAACTCTGGGAGTTGGTGATGGACAGGGAAGCCTAGCATGCTGCAGTCCATGGGGTCGCAAAGAGTAGGACACGACTGAGCAACTGAACTGAACTAGGCAGTTGTGGTTTAAGTGAAGATAACCCACGTCAAAGTCCTTGGCAGTCACTGGGCAATTTGCGCCTCATTTAGAGGATGTTCAGTGGCGGGAGGAAGGAGAACTGCGTGGATGACCCCATGGGAGGACCCACTTGCCAGGTGACTTTGCCAGTCCCTGCCTTGGGGCCTCACTGGGAGAACTTACTCTCAAGGGCCCCATAGCTCTGGGAGTCCTGCCTTGCCCACTCTTCCGACCCTACTGTCCCCCTAATCTTGACCTTGATTATGTCAGATTGAGCTTGCCAAGGTTATGAGACTTGTGCTTTCCTTAGCCCCTCACTGTCCCTACTTTGGCCTTCAGCTCCTTCAGAAATTATAAAAAGAACTTTCACATATCAAACTTTTGCTCTGGGCTAAGCCCTTGAATCTTCAGAAAAGGAGGCACAGAGAGGGAGAGACACCTGCTAAGGATCACACAGCAGTACATCCAAACTGAAACCTAGGTCCTAAAGACTCCCAAACTCCTGTCATTAAAAAAGAAATTTTATTATAGAGAATATTGAGCACATATAAAAGTAGAGAGAATAGTGTAATAAATGCCTATGTTCTCATCACCCAGTCTCAGCCACCACCAACTTATAGCTACTGCTGCTTCCTGCCCCTTCATCACCACCTTCTCCATTATTTGAAAGCAAATCCCATACATTGGGCTTCCCTTGTAACTCAGCTGATAAAGAATCCACCTGCAATGTGGGAGACCTGGGTTCGATCCCTGGGTTGGGAAGATCCCCTGCAGAAGGGAGAGGCTATGCACTCCAGTATTCTGTCCTGGAGAATTCCATGGACTACAGTCGGACATGACTGAGTGACTTTCACTTTCACTTCACTTCCCATACATCACATTGTACATCTGTAAATATTTCGATATTTCTCTCCAATAAATAAGGACTCCTTGTTAGACATGAATAAAAAATTCCTTAATATCACCATTTTCTATCAGTGTTCAAATTGCCAATTGTATGTGATAAATAGTTTTTAAAATCAAAATCCAAGTAAGGCTCATACAGCACAGTGGGTTATAATGTGCCTTAGGTTTCTTTTAGTCTACCCCCTTCAACTTTTTTTTCTTGTCTTTTTTCTTGATTTCTTTCTGTTTTGCAATTTATTGGTTAAAGAAACCAAATACTTTGCTTGTAGTTTCCCAGAGTATAAATTTTGTTGATTGAGTGCAGGTCCTGGGACTTCCCAGGTGGTTCAGTGGATAAACAATCCACCTGCAGTGTAGGTTCGATCCCTGGGGCAGTAAGATCCCCTGGAGGAGGGCATGGCAACCCACTCTAGTATTCTTACCTGGCAAATTGCATGGACAGAGGAGCCTGGCAGGCTATAGTCCGTAAGATTGCAAAGAGTTGGACATGACTGAAGCGACTGAGCACCCATGCGTGTCCTGGTCCTAAATTTAATGACTTCCTCAGTCCTCTGTATTTCCTGGAAATTGAAAATTAAACCTAAAAGGCAAAGCCCGTGTAACTAACCAATACCAAATATCACCCCACTTTTTACCAAAAGAACCCTCCAGTCACAATAGACTAGCCCATATCTAGAAGGTGCTTTATTATGTGCAAGGCACCAGGCTTAATGGCTCACAGACAACCTGGATCCTACTGTCTCTCACTGTGGGCTCAGGTGGGGAAAGTGAGGCCCAGAAGAGCTGAGTCGCCGGAGGGCCACGGCTAGGAGGTGGCAGAGCCTTCCCCACCTGCCCCAGTGTCCACAACATGTGATTACGGGTTGGGGAGGATTTTCCTGGTGGTCCAGTTAGAATGCTGAGCTTCCACTGCAGCAGGCCTGGGTTTGATCCCAGGTCAGGGAACTAAGATCCCGCAAGCAGTGTGGCATGGCCAAAAAAAAAAAAAAAAAAAAGAACTGGGGACATTTAGACCTGGTTAACTTCTGCACGACAGGGCAGTTGAGGGTTGGGAGGGCCCTGAACACCCCATGTCCAGGAGCCTGGGGCACACAGCTGGCTGTGAGATGGAACCTTGGCTCAAGCCCCTCACTGTCTTCACAGAGCTGGTCCTGGAGAGATGTGACCTGGAGCTGGAGGCCAACGGCCGTGACCACCACACAGCTGACCTGTGCAGGGAAAGGCTGGTAGTGCGGCGGGGCCAGCGCTTCTGGCTGACTCTGCACTTTGAGGGCCGGAACTATGAGGCCAGCGTGGACAGCCTCACCTTCTGTGCCATGACTGGTGAGTACTACCCTCCACCCCTTCCCGTTCTGATTTCATTGTCCCCTGCAGACCATGGGAAAGGTGACACCATTCCTCCTCCTGGGAAGAAATTCCTAAGAAATTCTCAGGAATTCCCCTGAGAAATTCCCAGCAGTCACTGCCCCGTTTTACAGATGAGAGAACTGAGGTCCAGAGAGTGGAGAGATGTCATCCCACATGACTCAGCTTTATAGACAAGTCTGTGATTCTGGGTGCCTGGCTTCCTGACGACCTGTTATCACCAGGGTTGGGTATGGGGGGGTGGGGGCGGCGTTTGCTAGCACACAGGTCCATCGAGATCCTGCCTGCCTTTTCCCACATCCATACAATTTTCTAATTATCAACAGCTTCTTCTCCAAACCCACACAACCTAACCAGGCCTCTGGGATCAGACCCAAAGGGAGTCTGGGTGGTGGAGAGAACCCAGCTTTCTCTAGCTCTCTGAGTGGGCAGTTTTGTGTTCCCATAGTTCTTTCTCTAAGCCTCAGGAGGCTGCCTCAGACTCACAGACTTGGTTTCTGGTGTGGACCAGACTGCCTGCCCACTGTGTGACTTGGGCAAATTACTTAGCCTCTCCGAGCTAAAGCACTCCTAAGGTAAAAAGAGCCTGACATGAGGGAGTGCCCTGCAGATGTTCACAGCAGTTGCTGATCTTGCTCCAGGGACTCTAGTGATGGGTGAAGGGATGAGGCCCCAGCAGCCCCATCCCCAGATACCCAATGCCCAGTCATCTTTGTTTGCCATACCCAGAAAGTGACCTCAAATGCCACTGGGTTTGGCTTCTGGTGGGAACCACTCCCTTGAGGTCAGCGAGGGGCCACCTGGCTGGGACTCTGGCCCAGGGGTGGGAAAGGCCAGCTCTAGCTCTTTCTGAGGTCTCTGAGGCCAGAGAGCAAGCAGGCTGAGGCTTGTATTACCTGGGCGGCCGTTTGATAAAGCTTATCACAGTGCCTGCAGACCCGCTACGGATATCCCCTCCATCCCTTTCCTCCCTCCCCTTTCCCTTCTGGCAGGGACACACCTACTAACCAGGGGCATCCCCCCCCACACACACTCACACCCAGCAGCCTTGGGGTTCATTCTATAGACCTGAGGGCCCTCTGGCAAGTTTCTGATCTTTCCAGTCTCAGTTTCCCCTTCTGTAAAGTGGAAGCCTGAATCTATGGAACTTAAGGGCTGGGGGTGGTGCCCTGAGAAGAGTCAGGCTTGGGCTGGCGAGAATCACATCTGTGGTGTAAGTATACTTATCCAGAATCCTTCTGTTCTGAATGCATAACTAGCCCCCATTTTACAGATGGGAACACTGAGGCTCAGAAAGGTCAATTTACTTGCCCAGACCACACAGCAGGATTCAAACCCTGACCCCAGAGTTGAGGCTTTTTGTTGCTGTGATCTGAGAGCAGAGACATCTACTTGCTCACCACAAGGGCCTGCTGGCCTTGGTTTATTCTTCTGTGAAATAGATGGTTGTTGAACTGCTGGTATGGGAATTTCCCACCTTTTTTCCTCTTCTTTCACTCTCAAGGTGTCTGATTTCTTCTTCCTTCTTTTCCATTTGTCTAGGCAGCCTGGTGCTAGATAATGAGGCGCCTAGTTCAGGGTTGGGACCGCAACGGGAGGCAGGCAGGCAGCCTTCTTACCCCAGCAACTAATCTCTGTTCTCTGGTCTCTGCCAACCTATCTCAAGCCATCACCAACCTGCCCTGCTAACTTCCGCAGCCCCCAGGGCAGCCATAGAAGGCATTGTATCTCTGGGTGCTCTTGACTTCCCTGTCTGAGCTACCAGGACCCTCCCGTGGGCTGAAGAAGCTGAGGGACAATGCCAGGAAGCCAGGCTTCCCACCTCAAGGCCTAGCTTGAGTCAGCCTCTGGCCAAGCCTGGCCCAGGCACCCTGCTTTGGTGTTAGAACATTCTAGCCTGTGATCCACTTCTCCTACCTCTTCAGGGAAACTGAGGCCCAGAGAGGGGAGAGAGCTGGTGAAGGTCACCCAGCGAATGGAGTGTGTGGCCTGATGCCACCCATGCCCAGATGCTGAGCGTCTCACCCTGACACTTCAAAGCCGGACAGGCCTGTTGTGGGGTACAGACCACAGCAGACAAGCACCATCCTTGTTATGGACTAAAGCTCTACTTCCCCCACAAGGGAGGCCAGGGTTTGAGGGTGGAGGGGTGACAGTGAGGTCAGCCTGGAACAGTGAAAAGAACCCTTATGAGGCTAATAGCAGGTTTGACTCTGGAAGCTTCCCCTCATCCACCCCACCCAGCCCCTCACTGCTGTGGTTAGGATAGAGGCCAGGACCCCTCAGGTCTCCAGGGTCATTTATGCCCAGTAGGATCTCTGCGGAGCCTCTGGCTCCACAAAGAGTACCGCATGGAACTGCAGCCAAGGAATTTTCTAAGCCAGCTTACATGAACAGTGGTGGGGTTGGGGGACAGCCCATCCTCATCCCATCCCCCAAGACCCCTCAGAAGAAAGGGGTGGGTGTGTGTGTGTGTACAAGGCTGCCACAGGACAGAGAGCAAGTGTTTCTTGGCTGGTCCCCAAGGGCGGTGTGTCAGTGGTGACAGTGACTATGGGACCCAGCCCAGCCTGTCACTGTGGAAACCAGAACATTGATCATCCCAACAGAGTCTCTTCTGAGAATGAAAAGATTGTGAATAAAAGGATTATGCTGGGACCACTGGCATGAAAGGGTTTCCCTGGTAACTCAGTGATAAAGAGTCTGCCTGCAATGCAGGAGATGTGGGTTCAATCCCTGGGTCAGGAAGATCCCCTGGAGAAGCAAATGGCAACCCACTCCAGTATTCTTGCCTGGGAAAACCCATGGACAGAGGAGCCTGGCGGGCTATAGTCCATGGGGTTACAAAAGACTTACCACCTAAACAACAACAGGCATAAAATGGGACTATCCTGGGAAAACTAGAACGTATGGTCACCCAAACCTTATCACTCTCAGCCCTGGTTTCCATATCTGTGAAGTGATGCAATTGAGCTAGGCGATTACTACATTCCACTGCAGTCTCAAAATCTGTTATTTGGTATGAGAACTCTGATTTGTAATGGTCTTGTTGGATGACATTGAGGATAGCTCATGTTTACTGCAAAATTACTATGTGCTGGGCACCTCACTCCAGTACTCTTGCCTGGAAAATCCCATGGATGGAGGAGCCTGGTAGGCTGTAGTCCATGGGGTTGCTAAGAGTTGGACACGACTGAGCGACTTCCCTTTCACTTTTCACTTTCATGCATTGGAGAAGGAAATGGCAACCCACTCCAGCATTCTTGCCTGGAGAATCCCAGGGACGGGGGAGCCTGGCGGGCTGCCGTCTATGGGGTCGCACAGAGTCGGACACGACTGAAGCGACTTAGCAGCAGCAGCAGCAGCAGTCACTGCTTTAAATGCTTTCTATGAACTCTCACCAATTCCTCTAAACAGCGTTTAGAAGGTGGTAGTGACAGTAGTAAATAATTAACTATTACTTATGAGTGCTTACCGCGTGCCAGGCACCTTGTAACGTGCTTTACAAGCCTCAGCTTCTTTAAGCCTCACGATGACCTTATGAGGAGGTGCTATAATTGACCCCATTTTACAGATGAGGAAACTGGGGCACAAAGAAGCGAAAGCTTGTCCAAGGTCACAGAGTCAGTTTCAGACCTGGAATCAAACCTTTCGGGGAATATAGTCTAAGCCTGTTTTCGTCTTTGATGAGAAAATTGCAGATCAGAGAGGTCTCATGACTTAGCCGAGGTCACACAGCACTCCAGGTCTCACTGGGGGAAACCAGACTCAGGCTGGCTCTTGGGCCCCAGTGCTGCCCAGTTCCTCCCCTAAATGCTAACTCTGGAAGACAGGGAGTGTTTAAAGGACAGCTGGCTCCTGGCTCAAGGCCCCAGAGGCCGACATCATGCCTGTTAGTTCATAGTTATATTTGGGCCCGGGTGTGGGCGGGGCTGGCAGGTAGCCCCTTACTGAGCAGGCCCTCACACTGTCAGCGGTGGACGGCAGAGTGGCAGGGAGGGAGATGGAAGAGTAAACAGAAACCCTCCCAGGCAGCCGCCCAACCAGGCAGGGAAAGTTCTGTTTCTTCTCTCCACCACCCAAGTCCAGAAGGGGGGACCGGCCCCCCTTGCCCTCCCTATGACTCAGACCTCCCTGCAAAATCTGGGCCCTGCCCGCCCCCCGAAAAAGAGCCAATTGGAGGCAGGCCCTCAGCACACTGAGACCTAAGACACTATCCTCCCAACTGGGGAAACCTCCCCTTTGGGAATGAGAGACAACGTGGAGACCTGGGCCCAAATGCTGACTTTGCCACAGACCCCTGGAACATTCTTGGAAGAGCCCTTCTCTCTGAGCTTCGGTTTTTCCACCTGTACAAGGGGTCTCAGGGGAAGCGGGAAGTGCCAAGGGCACTTGGTAAAGTGTAAGAGGCTGTAGGGAGGTGAGGGATGGTTCTGGCTCTTCAGAGTTGCCTGTGAAGATACAGAGGCCAAGAGGTGGAGGGGGCTTTGGGGAGACCTGGATCTACAATGGCCAGCACCCTCTGCTAGCCAGGAGCAAGCAGGCTCTCAGACAGGCCCCACTGGCCACTTCAAAGGACTGAGGTCCCATTTTACTCAGAGTCTGGGCTTCTTTTTCTGAAAGAGAAAGCAGGATGCCAGCAGGTAAAGGATTTAAGTGGGAATGGAGGACCTTTGGGGAGTACCTTGCCTCATTCCTGGCCATTTTACAGATGGGCAAACTGAGCCCAGAGAGGAGGATATTCTTGCTCAAAGTCACACCAGTCCAGAACAGTGTCACTGTGACCCTGTCCCAGGCCACGCTGTCCCCTCTCCCAGGAGACTGAGGACGTGCTGTGTGCCTGGCACTTTTCGTGCATTCCCACAAAACCAGCCTGTGCATTTTGAAGTCCAGTCCCCAGATGAAGAAGCCAAGGCTCAGAGAGATGAAACCACTTCTCCAAGTTCCTTCTGGGAACTTGGGAACTTCTCACACCCAGGCCCAGGACAACCCCCAGGTGTGCACTCTGCCCCTGCCAGGCTTGGTGCTCACCCTCCCTCACCACCCCCAGCTCATGGCCCACTGCTTTCTTCCTCTGCAGGCCCAGACCCCAGTGAGGAGGCCGGGACCAAGGCCCTCTTCAGGCTGTCCGATGCTATGGAGGAAGGGGCCTGGGCGGCGGTGGCAGTAGACCAGCAAGACAGCACCCTCTCGCTGCAGCTCAGCACCCCGGCCAATGCCCCCGTTGGCCATTACCATCTCAGCTTGGAGGCCTCCACTGGCTACCAGGGCTCAAGTTTCATGCTGGGTCAGTTCACCCTGCTCTTCAACAGCTGGTGTCCAGGTGAGCTGCACTCTATCCACGGGCAGGATGGGAAGATGGGCAGGGCTGGACCCACCCATGGGAACCACTTGGTGGCAGGGGGGTGGTGGGCGGAAGATGGGGCAGCAGAGACATCCAGGTGGACTGAGTGAGGCTCTAGCCTCCCAAGACTTCATGATATCAGAACTCTCATTATTCCCATTTATAGAGGTGGGGACAGGCTCACAGAAGCAAAATGACTTGCCCCAGTCTACACAGCTACCAGGGCTTCCCTGGTAGCTCAGAGGGTAAAGAATCCACCTGCAATGTGGGAGACTCTGGTTTGATTCCTGGGTCGAGGCTACCCACTCCAGTATTCTTGGGCTTCTCTGGTGGCTCAGATGGTAAAGAATCCACCTGCAGTGGAGGAGACCTGGGTTCGACCCATACGTTGGGAAGATCCCCTGGAGGAGGACATGGCAACCCACTCCAGTATTCTTGCCTGGAAAATTCCATGGACAGAGGAGGGTGATGGGCTAAGAGTCATGGTGTTGCAAAGAGTCAGACACAACTGAGCGACTGAACACAGCTACAAAGGGATCCCACCTTGCCTGGAGGTGGCCTGGGTTCAGAGCCCCATTCAGGAAAGGACTGTCCAGTGGAGGCCCAGGGCAATGGCCTCATACCTGGTTCTATTTTGTGAGGCTCTGTTTTAAATCTCACCAGATTGGCTTGGGGAAGGGAAGCAGGGAGATGGAGGGATGGGGTACCCAGAAGAGGTGGGCAGGAGCAGTTTGGCCACCTAAGTGCTCCTTATACACTCTTTTATTTTTTTTTAATAAATTATCACTATCACCATTTTTTTTTAACTTCTCTTTTGATTTCTATTTTTAAAATATATCTTTATTTATTTATTTTTGGCTGTGCTGGGTCCTTGTTGCTGTGAGGCTAGTTTCTCTAGTTGCAGTGAGCAGGGGCCACCGTTTGTTGGGGTGCCTTCTCACTGCAGTGGCTTGAAGCACGGGTTCTAGGCGTGCGGGCTTCAGCAGTTGCTTCACTGCAGCACCGGGGCCACATCGTCGCAGCCCTCAGAGTCTGTAGAGTGCAGGCTCGGGAGTTGCGGTGCACAAGCTTAGTCGTCTCATGGCAGGTGGGATTTTCCCGGACCTTTACCACTGAGCCGCCAGGGAGGCCCCTTTATACACTTTTTTAATGGTTGCTCTCAACAACCCCCAGGGGCAGAGATTAGCATCCTTGTTTTACAGACAGGAAACTGAGGCTTAGAGATAAGTGGCTTTTGGCAGCTCCTTCAAGAAGTAAGTTGGTGGATGCCGGACAAAACCAGAGAATCAGGGAAAGGGCTGAGTCTGTCTCGAGCAGGAAAGAGGAGGGGATCGCAAAGAGTCCATGGGGTCGCAAAGAGTCGGACACGACTGAGCAACTAACCCTACTACTGCTGCTTATACCTAGCCAGGCAGAGAGAGGGGCCATGTGGGCAGGCCCAGCTTGGTGATGGACTTCCCTCCTCGAAGCCTGGCCCCAGAACAGAAATTCTGGCCTCCTACTGGGCCAGACCAGACCTCCAGACCTCCAACCTCCTACTGGGCCACTGGTTTATTTATTTATTTTTCTTCTCCATTTGGAGGCATTTTCTTTGAACAGAAAGATTTTTTATTTTCTCTTTTATATACTTTGGCTGTTCTTTCTTTTTTTCATTTCATTTTGGCTGTGCTGGGTCTTCCTCGTTGCATGGGCTCTTCTCTAGTTGCGGAGAGTGGGGGCTACTTTCTATTCATAGTTGCAGTGCGTGGGCTTTTCACTGAGGTGGCTTCTCTTATTGTGGAGCACGGGCTCTAGGCTTGCTGGCTTCAATAGTTGTGGCTCCTGGGCTCTAGAGCACCGGCTCAGTAGTTGTGGCACACGGGCTTAGTTGCTCCCCGGCATGTGGGATTGTCCCGGATCAGGGAGCAAACCCCTGTCTCCTGCATTGGCAGGTTGATTCTTTACCACTGAGCCACCAGGGAAGCCCTGGCTTTTATTTTTAATTATAACAGTAAGATATGAAAACTCCCTCTTTATAAAAGCTTCAAGCACTACAGAGAGATAGCCTCCCATCCTTCACTCCCCTCCTTAGGAAACACCATTATTAGCTGTCTCTGGAGGGCTTATCTCCTTAGATTCAGTGTTTGTGTCTGGAGACATCACTGTATTTTTTTTTTCTTCCAGTTTTATTGAGATATAATTGACCTACAGCGCTGTATACGCTAAAGGTGTACAGCATAGTGATTTGACTTACATGCATCATGAAATGATTATCACAATAAGTTTAGTGAACATCCATCATCTCATATACATACAAAATTAAAGCAAAAAATATTTTCCTTGTGGTAAGAACTCAGGATTTATTCTCTTAAGAATGTTCCTATGTAACATACAGCAGTGTTAATTATATTGATCATGTTGTAGAAGGCATCATCGCATTATGGATTTCCCTGTCTTAAACATTAAAGAATCCCCATTGCATACATCAGCCTGCAATTTGGGATTTTTTTTCTCCCACTACCGTCTTGAGGTTCTTGCCGCATCAGTTTGCACACATCTGCTCATCGCTTGTTGTTGTTTCGTTTTTGTTTTGTTTATTTATTTGGCTACACCGGGTCTTAGTGGTGGCCTGCAGGATCGTCAGTCTTCGTCGTGGTGTGCAGAATCTTAAGTTGTGGCACGCAAACTCTTAGTTGCTGCATGTAGGCTCTTATTCCCCAAACAGGGATCGAACCTGGGTCCCTTGCATTGGAAGTGCAGAGTCTTAGCCACTGCACCGCCAGGAAAGTCACTGTTCATCCTTTTTAAGAGCTGCGAGTGCCCCGGGCCTTGCCATCTGGCTCCCATCCACAGACATGAGTTGGTTCCCTATGGCTTATCACAGGGAGGAGTTTCCTTGCTCACATGCCCTGTGGCCACACAGAATGGTTTCTCAGGACAGAAGTGGCCTTGCTGGTCACACTGTCTGCTCATTTTGATTTTAATCAGTGTGAACTTACAGGTAGTTGGCGACCCTGCCCGTGGGGCAGACACTTGGCAGTGCCCCTCCCCAACCCCATCACCGTGGGGTTTCAGAGTTCAAGGAACGGGCAGTGAGGTTCTGGGGAATGACCCCTCCCTGTGGCCTTGCCTCTTCCCTGCCCGGAGGGATGGGGTGGCAGCCAGCCAAGCACCACAATGACTAAAGGGACCAACATCCCGGAGGAGGGGTGGGCTGGAAATGTGGAGATAGGAAGTTGGGCTGAGTTGGGGTGTGGGGCGCTAAGGGAGGAAACTGCTCTCCCTCTTGGGGGAGAGGGCAACATCTGCCCATGACCTGGGGGCCTCTGGTCCCTGAGTTCCAGCATAGTCAGGATCCCAAGTGAGCATCCCCAAGACCTCCATCTTTACCAGCCAGAGACCTGAGTGGGGACATCATAGTCCCAGCTTCCTGGGCTGAGGTGGGGACAGTTCAACATGTGCTCACCCTCCCACTGGATGGGGAAATAGCACGGCCTTTTCTTTCTCTCAGATTCTTTCTCCCACGCCACCAGCTGATTTGCAGCCACATAGCTCATTTATCTGAAGACTGGTGTTCATTGCGCAATCGCCCGAGCCTCCTGGCAGGATGCATAAGGTGCTCAGCCGCTTTCACATTTGTTTTCCTCCAGGTGGTGCAGGCAGGGGCTGCCTGCCTGTTGCTGTAGAGGGGCCCAGGGGTCTGAGGGGCCAGGCAGCCGCTTCCCCAGGCACTGGACATGTTTCCCCAGGCTGATTTCAGTAGGCACGCTGCGTGGGTCCACCATACTCTTAGGGACCCGTGAAAATGTGTTCATTTCTTTTAAAATCAGAAGACCAAGAAAAAAAAGAGGTTCAGGCCAGAGAACATGTTTTGACATATAATATTAATTTATTTGGGCTTCCCTGGTAGCTCAAAAGACAAAGAATCCTCCTGCCAATGCAGGAGACCTGGGTTCAATCCCTGGGTTGGGAAGATCCAACGTTATACAAATGCAGTCCAAAAATATATTACAAAAAGATTTTCTTTAATGGAGGAAGGAGCCCATGGAGGCAAAAATGCCTAGGACTGATCAAAGCCATATGATGGCTCTGGATTTCCCCTTCCCAGCCTTAATTTCTTCACTTTTGTGAGTGGGAATTGGAAAAGTTGGACTAACCTTTGCCCTCCAGCTGGTCCCACCGCCTCAGGCCCTCTTCTGTCGTCACAAGCCACAGGGAACTAAGTATCGTCCATTTTCCAGCAGCTGCACCGCTCATCTCTCTAGTCCTCTGCTTAGAATGTCATCAAGGCAACCTTCAGACGCCACCTGACCCCCAAGCTGGACAGATCTTCTCCCTCTGAGTTGCAGCAACGTTGCTTTGACTTTCTCTGAATCATGCTCGTTCCTCACACCGCCTTGGGGCTTTGGCTTGCAAAGCACCTTCCTGTTCTGTGATCACATTTGACCCTCAGGAAACACAGTCAGGTGGCAGGAGAAGTGACCTGCTCAGAGTCATACAGCAAAAATCCCCTACTCAGAGCTAGGGGATTCCTGACTCCTGGCCCCTGTCAGTGCTCCTCTGTCTCTTGTGCTGGTGTGATTTTCCCATCCATAAAATATTCTTGAGCCTCAGTTTTGCCATCTGTAAAATGGGGCTTCCAAGGATGTCTTCCACATGAAGCTTTGGTGGAGGTTAAACAAGTTAACTTATGTCATTACATTTATCACAGGTCCTGTCAGGTGGCAAGTGTTGGATAAAAAACAGCCATTGTTATCACCAACTGATAATACTTTATCTTACTGGTGTGAGATTATTACTTAATGATTAGTTTTTCTGACTAAAAGAGAAAATGGCCTCGGGGAAGCTGCCCTTGCCCTGAAGGGTTGGCACCCCAGCTGCCATGTCTGTGGGGAACCTGGGTCTTGCCAGATGCCGAGTTGAGGCCTTTTCCTTTTTACCCACAGCGGATGCTGTGTACCTGGACTCAGATGAGGAGCGGCAAGAATATGTCCTTACCCAGCAAGGCTTCATCTACCAGGGCTCAGCCAAGTTCATCAAGAACATACCTTGGAATTTTGGGCAGGTAGGGCCACACTCTGCCCCTCCTAACCATCTCTGGCTTGCTGTGAGCTGGGCCCTGGGTCTGAGACAAAATCGGAAAGTGTAAGCAAGGTCTCAGAGTCACCCACCCCATGCTGTCAAGGATTCAAGGGCTCTGAAATGGCTGGAGGCTCAGAGAGGGCCCAGGCCAGGCCTGAGGTCACACAGCAAAGGATGGCCCTGTGCACTGCGGGAGCGGCAGCTCTGGATTCAAGGTGGGAGAAAGTCAGAGAGCCTGTAGGAGCCGTGGGGCTGGCGAGTGCTCCAGGAGGGAGGGAGCCATTCACAGCCATAGCAAAATAGTGGGCAGCCCTTGGAGAACACTGACTGTGCTAGGCATGTACTGAGAGGGGCTTTAAACCATTGTCTAAATTAGTGGTCCTCAAACTTGAATTATATGTCTAAATTGCCAGAAAATTTTGCGTTAAAATACACTTTTAACATATTGGTGCTCAGTGTCCTCGGGAATAGCATGAGCAGAAAGCACAGAGGTGGGAAACTTTACGTTGTGCCTCAGAAGTGTCTTGCAGCCTGGGGAGCACTTGAATGAGACAGGGCTCCAGGAGATGACCTGGGAGAAGTCCACAGTATTCAAGCTGTGAACAGCCCTGAATGTCGGGACGATGGCAATAGGGAGTCAAAGAATGAATGGGTCAAGCCAGGGGGGCTGCTCTAAGTCATGGAGGGAGGCCTGTGATGAGGCCTGATTTGGGACAAGGCCACAGACACAGAGAGCCGGGAACAGACGGGCGAGCCTTTGAATGTGACTGAAGTGGTCTGAGGGGTGGTGACAGGGAGAGATTTTGATAAAGACAGCACCTAAGCTGCAAGGATGAGAAGGTGTGAGTCATAGAGAGGGGGGCAGAGAGAACATTCCAAGCAAAGGAAACAGCATGTACAAAAGCCCTGGGGCAGAGTGAGTGTGGTTGAGAGGTGAGGTTAAGATGGGGTGGGACACCGATCATGAAGGGCCTTGCAGGCCACAGGGAGAAGTCTCCATCTTACTCTGGGTGCAGTGGAGATAAGAGTGATGAGATTAGATTTACATCTTTACAATATATACTTTGGTTCCAATCAGCGCAATGTGTGGGGGTGGGGGAGGAGGGACACTTATCAGCTCTGCGGAATGAGTCAGGCTTTAGGGAAGTGAAGGTTTGGCTGTGGGGTCAGGGAGGGCAGCGGCTGGGCCTGAGGTGACTGAGGGCAGTCAAGCTCCAGGGACTCTGGGCTTACCTTCCACTCCAAGTTCCCAGGACCCCCGCCCAACCCCCGCCCCCCCGCCAAGTCTGGATGCAGGCACACCCCATCCCCTTTCTCATACACTCAGTCATCATCCCATTGCACCGCCCCCCCTTTCCTGGGCCAGGAAAGCTGGCACCACAGCAGTGTGACAGACCCAACCCAAGCCTCCAGGTGTGATGTGTGAGACAATGCACGGGGCTTCCCACAGCCACTGGACTTCAAGGCAGGCTTCCTGGAGGAGGTGACGTCTCAGCTCCCTCATCCTCCCCTTCTTTCCTCTGACACAGTTCGAAGAAGGGATCTTAGACATCTGCCTGATGCTCCTGGACGTCAACCCCAAGTTTCTGAGGAATGCCGGCCGAGACTGCTCCCGCCGCAGTAGTCCGGTCTACGTGGGCCGGGTGGTGAGCGGCATGGTGAGTGAGCGCAGGCCCACCTCAGGTGATAATGGAGACCAGGCCCTGGGCTGTCATGGTCGGGGAGACCTGGGAGATGGGTGAGTCTCAGCTAGGAGACCTTGTATTTAGACAGACAAGATGTACACAAATGAGGGTAAGGCCATGTGGTCCCGCAAAGCAATTCATTCATTCACTCACCCAGAAAGTATTTATCAAGTGCTACCCATGTCCCAGGCACCAGGGAAAAGCAGGTGGAAGACATGAATGGTCTCTCACTTCCTAGAGCTTCCATTCTAGGGAGTGTGAGAGAAGACGGGAGTTAACCACAGGATCATGTGAGCGCCCAGTCATGTTGCAATGCGCTCTCAAAGGGGCCAGACGTGTGATAGTGTCTGACCACAGGGTGCAACCCCAGTGGAGGACTGGGGGACTTCCCTAAGTGATGATTCTTGAGCTGATGTAACTGGGAGGAGAAGAGCGTCCCAGGCAGAGGGGACCGCTTGTGCACAGGTTCCCCGAGGAGGGATGACTGGCAGATTTGAGGAGCAGAAAGGAGGACAGTGTGAGCGGAGCGGAGAGCAAAGGGGCAGGGGGCGGGGGGCCTGGGGAGGGTTGCAGGTGGGCTGCAGAGGGGGCGGGGCCAGACCCTGCTTGGCTCAGGGCCAGGCCAGCAGGATGCTGAGAGTCTGGGGGCAATGACACCGTCTGGGCAGGGCCAGAACAGGCCTCTGTAAAGCTCAGATCATGCCACCTGCCAGCCCCCGCACACATTCATATCTCCAGCATCATCCTCATGGCCCTGACCCCTCTCCACCTCCTCTCCCACCCCCGCTCCTATCTCCAACCTCCCCATCAGTCATACCTCGGGATCTTTGCAGCTGCTGCTCCTTCAGCCTGGAAGGCCCCTCCCCTGCCTTTCACCATGTGCTGAGTTCATGCCCACTCTATCGCAGCCGTCACTAATCCCAGACACGGTCCCTCTGACGCTCTTGTGGGTCACAGGTCAACTGCAACGATGACCAGGGCGTGCTCCTGGGGCGCTGGGACAACAACTATGCGGATGGCATCAGCCCCATGTCCTGGATCGGCAGCGTGGACATCCTGCGGCGCTGGAAGAGAGATGGCTGCCAGCGCGTCAAGTACGGCCAGTGCTGGGTGTTCGCGGCCGTGGCCTGCACTGGTAAGCAGCAGGCGGATGTGGCGGGGCCTGGAACCTCCCTCGGCTTCCAGGAACTAAGGCTGAGTCAGGGTCCCTGTGGCCTTCTCACAGGCCTGATGTATAACAGATCCTGGGAAAACTCGGTCAAGTAACGGGACGTCTGACCCCGGTGGTTGTGGGGTTTCTTCTCTTTTTTAATATTTATATTTATTTGGCTGCACCAGGCCTTAGTTGCAACATGCAGGACCTTTAGTTATGACAGTTGAACTCTTTAGTTGCAGCATGTGGGGTTTAATTCCCTGACCACAGATCAAAGCCTGGCCCCCTGCATCAGGAGCTCAGAGTCATAGCCAGAAGTCCCAGCTGTGGGGTTTCTGCAGGCAGTTGAATAGTGGATCAGCCCAGGGACTGGAGTTGGACTGCCTGGTTTGAATCCCAGCTTTGCCTCTAATCCCTGGGCAAGAGAATCGGTGTCTCCAGGCCTCAGTTTCCTCACCTGTAAAACAGAGACAGTGGTAACTGACCTAAGTCACATTAGGACCCAGGGAAGGTCACTTAGCACAGTCAGTCAGGTTAGGTTGGGTTTCGGGGTTTCCAGGGGCATCTGGGATTCCTCAGCTGGATCCTGGGACATCTTCTCTGTGTCTGTTAGTTGGCCAACAGTGATTGGACGGATATTTGCAGTAACGGGCACGGTGACACACTTCTGTTCTGCCAGACTGCTCACACCCATCCCTCTCTGAATCATTACAGCATCCCGACAAGCTGCTATTATTAGCTCCTCTTAGAGGAGGAAGTGGAGGCTCAGAGAGGAGAAGTGGCTTGGCCAAGGTCACAAAGCTGGTGATCTGCACAGCCAGGCATGGAACTAGGTGGGCCCACTTCAGGCACAGCCTCCTGGTCTTAGACTGTGAGGATGAGGCCCCCGAGGGACCCCATCCCCTGGGACAGGAGTGGAGCCTTGCTCCTGGATCAGTGGGGACAAGCCTCCTGCAGCCTGCGGTCTGTACTCTGAAGCTTGTCGTGATGGGGCAAGGCCTGGAATTGGAACACCAGCTCTCCCCACGGGCAGCAGAGAGTCTGGCCCCTACCCAGGCCAAAAGGCATAAGAACCAGGCAAGAGGTGGAAGGTCACAGCTGCTCCTTCCTCCCTCCTCCTAGGGCTGACCTGAATCCTGGGCCTTCGGGGAAGTTTATGCCCTGATTAATGGCAGGCACTGGGCAAAGTTCACATTCCTGCCTCTCCCCCATCGCAGAGACTCAACCTCATCAAAACTAAAAGTAAAACAAAAGTCCTACAGATTGTATTTAGTAGGCCTTTCTGCTTCACTTCTTTTTTTAGATGTTACTTTCTTTATCTTACCCTGAGAATATGTTACTTTTACATTTTACATAAAAAGTATATTAAAAAGCGAAAGGAAAAAAGCACCCATAATCTCCTCTGTCAGGAACACCCAGCACCACTATTCAAGCAGGATTCTGTGGTCTGTAGATGCCAGTTGACCTCCTGCCTCCTTGTCACCTATCACTGTGACACCAGCCCCTTTCCCAGTCACTCCGGCCTCTCTGAAAACCGTGCTTCCACACAGTGCAGGCCCTTCTGGTCCACAGTGGAGCCCCAGAGCACTGGAACTCTGAGCCAGAGAGGACGAAACAAGGCCCAGAGAGGTGAAGGGACTGGCCCCAGGCCACACAGCTGGAGCAGCTGGGGCTGGAACGAAGGGTCCTGACCTTGGTTGCCTCATCTGCCTACCCCACTGTTCACTCCTCGCCCTGAATCTGTCATTCCTTTTCTCCTTCCCTTCCTCCTTCTCTTTCTACTTCACTCCTTCATCCCATTTGACCAATTAGTCTGTGCCGGGTCTTGCAGGGCTCTGGGACTGTAACATAAGACAGATCGCTCACTGCCCTCAGAGGACTAATTAAAGAATCCCTCACATACTCATATATTGAGAGTGATGATGCATCCCTAGTCTTACTGTGAATGCAGATGATGGGGTAATCTAAATCTGGCGGGGTGGCCTTCCCGGCTGAGGGATGGGCATACGCCAGTATCCTTGGGCAGGTGGGAGTGAGGCGTGCTGGAGGCCAGCATGGCTGGAGCAAAGTGTGCAGGAATTGATCAAGGGCCAGATCCCACAGGGCAAGGCCTACAGTGGAGGTTTGGCCTTGACCTTGAGGGCCTTGAAGAGCCATTGAGGGTTTAGCAGCAGACTGTTAATGTCAGATTTGCATTTAGAGTCTGCTTTTGTTAGCTGTGACGTGAAGGGGAGAGTGGGGAACATGGGGCAATCAGCAAGGTGGGCACCATTGTCTGGGCAAGGGGATGGCACAACCTCACCACTTGGACAATGAGTACAGTGCTCCCTGGGGTACAGATGGGTATGTAGAGGCCCAGGCAGAGCAGATGTCTCTAGGGCCCCAGCCCACCCCCTAAACTCTTTCCACCATGTCTTCCACCCAGTGCTGCGGTGCCTTGGCATCCCTACCCGAGTCGTGACCAACTATAACTCAGCCCATGACCAGAACAGCAACCTGCTCATCGAGTACTTCCGCAATGAGTTCGGGGAGATCCAGAGTGACAAGAGCGAGATGATCTGGTGAGGGGTTGCCCAGTAGGGAGGGTCACCTGAAGAGGAGATGGGGCGATGTCTCAGATGAGATCACCTCTGAATTGGGTTTAAAAGTTGAGCAGTATTTGGACAAAAGGAAACAAGACTTGGAGAGGCTCCCAGGGAGGCAGGAACAGCAGGAGCCAAGGCCGAGAGGAAGGAAAATCAACACAGGACACTTGAAAGGAGAATGCCTTGTCCAGAGTCTGCACTGCAGGCTGGGGGTCTGGGCTTGATTCCAAAGGCTTCAGACTGGAGAGGAGTGGTCTGATGACTGTGGGCATAGATCAGAAGGAAGGGGGTGGGGTGTGGTCCTGGTGGGTGGTGATGGGGCCTGAATCCAGGCAGAGTCTGTGGGCGGAAAAGAAGGGGCAATCAAGAAATTAGGAGGTCAAGTCAGCTGGACTTGCAGAGCCACTGAGAGGGGAAGGGAGGTGGGCAGAGGGGTTGAGGGATTGAGGATGACTCTCAGTGTAGGAAGGAATACCTGGCTGGGACCCCTGGAGGAAGAGCAAAGTGTTGGGAGAGCGTGATGCACTTAGCTTAGGACAAAGCAAATGTGAACGGCACGTTGGAGGTGACTACGAACGTCTGCGTGTGAGTCCGGCTCCATATTCTGCTTTGTTTCCCCAACAGGAACTTCCACTGCTGGGTGGAGTCGTGGATGACCAGGCCAGACCTGCAGCCGGGGTACGAGGGGTGGCAGGCCCTCGACCCCACGCCCCAGGAGAAGAGCGAAGGTGGGTTGGGCAGGAGTGGCCCCATCACTGAGATGAAGAAGCAGAAACGGGAGGGGACCCACCCACCCAAGGGACTCCCCAGAGAAGGGCAGAGCAGGGATGCTAACCCAGGTCTGGCTGACTCCAAAGGAACTTTGAGTGTTGGTGTTTTATGAAACACCTCTTTTATAATTTGAAAAGTGATTCATGCACATTGTGGAAAACAGAAAATATGGAGAAGCACAAAGGAAAAAAAAATCAAATAGCATCTTTATCCTCTTCCCCGCAAAGAAATTTCATTAACATGTACACACAGTTTCCAATAATTTCAAATGACTCCTTCCTCAGAATAATATTTTAAATGCACACAATATAACACCTATATTGAATGTAATACCTTCATAAAGATGAAGCTTCTTTTTGCTACTAATGTTAAATCGGGAGTGGAAAAATGGTTGAATTCCATTGAAACGTGGTTATCAAAAATTTTTTAAATATTTTTGTGATATAGTAATATAAGTGTTACATAACATGATCTAGTGATAGAGGCAGTAATTTCCCTAATTTCTTGATAGAGATGAACATAATCTCTATTTTCAGTTATCTGTGACAACTATAAAGATATATGAAAATATCTGTGGTTCTTATGAGTGACAGGTCACAAGTGCACCTAAGACTGTGGTTTGTGGTCTGCTTGCACAATCGAAAAAAAGTGTTATCAAAATATAATGAAAATAGTGAGGTGATTTTTTTTTTCCTGTCCAAGTTCACGAACTCCTGAATTCTATTTGCTGTGCCTCAGGGGATCCATGGGCCCCAGGTTAAAAACTCAGGCGGCACATGACCTTTTCTCCTGGCCCCCTCGCTTCTCCATATAGCATTAGCAGTTCTGTATCAGATCATTTTCCGTGATTTGAATTTTAATTGAATGTTATTATGTTCCATCAGATAGCTGCATTGTAATATAGCTACTGAGCCTCTAATCCTCAACATTGCAATTGTGACTGGTTTGAGGCAGTTGTAAACCACACCTAGATAAGCATCAAGCTGTCTTGTTCATGAGCTCTCTTGTTCATTCAGTCAACACACACTCCCTGACTCTGTGTCGGGCACTGACTGCTACTCTCATTCTGGCAGGAAACCAGACAGACACACGCCCTTGTAAAGTATTGCCTACACTTGGCTCCCTCATTTCCTAAAGTGCCTTGGGATACATTTCTCTTTATCAAACACATAGTGGATAAGAGTTTGTGAGTCCTCATTTGCAGGTACAAATGTCATCACATGAAGCCAGGACTCGGAGAGGTTAAATGAATTCTTCAATGTCACACAGCTAATAAGAGGCTGTGCTGAGATTTGAATTCCAGAAGCTGAGTTCCAGAGTCCCCTGGAATTCTCTTTTTTGACTGCATTGTGAGATTTGCCAGATCTCAGTTCCCGACCAGGGATTGAACCCAGGTCCGAGCAGTGAAAGCGCAGAGTTCTGACCACTAGACCATGGGGATCTTCCTCTCTGGGAGTTCTGAGTTCTTGCCTGATGCTGCTGTCTTAGAAATGGAGTTCCTGGGTCAAAGCACTGTATCATCTTGCGGGTTTTACCCACATGTGGTCTGATTGTGGAAGGTTTGGGAGGTGCCATCCTCCCATCAGCGCAAGTCCGTCTCTGTCTCCTCTTCCCCTCACCCCAGGGACTTACTGCTGTGGCCCGGTTCCCGTTCGTGCCATCAAGGAGGGTGACCTGAGCACCAAATACGACGCCCCTTTCGTCTTTGCCGAAGTCAACGCTGACGTGGTGGACTGGATCCGGCAGGACGATGGGTCTCTGCACAAATCCATCAACCACTCCCTGGTGGTGGGGCTGAAGATCAGCACAAAGTGTGTGGGCAGAGATGATCGGGAGGACATCACCCACAGCTACAAGTACCCAGAGGGTAAGTGCTGGGGCTCATCACTGCCCTGCAGATAAGCAGGGGGTTTTACCAGCCTGGTGGGCGTGCATGCCTGTGTGTGTGTGTGCGTGTGTGTATTTTATCTGGCAGCCTGCACATGACAGTGATCTGTAGCTTACTATTTCAAGAAATTCCTTAGAAACAAGTGCAAATTTGACACACACACTGTGGAGGGGGGAGGCAATGGTAAAGGATTACTCATTTAGGGAAAGAATTTTATATTCCACAAAAGGATCCCATTTGGTTTTTAAGCCTCACTTTCTTGGTTGGTTTGACTCTTAGTAAAACCGAAAGGGATGGCTATTAAACAGGAGAGGCATGCATCGTAACAAAAAATTAGGATGTCCATGTTTATTAATAGTGCGTGCGTCCATGTTGAGTTGCTTCAGTCGTGTCTGACTCTTTGTGACCCTATGGACTGTAGCCCTCCAGGCTCCTCTCTGTCCATGGGATTCTCCAGACAAGAATACTGGAGTGGGTTGTCATGCCCTCCTCTAGGGGATCTGCCCAACTCAGGGATTGAGCCCATGTCTCTTACATTTCCTGCATTTGCAGACAGGTTCTTTACCACGGGTGTCACCTGGGAAGCCCCTTATTAACGGTACTCATTAGTCATGGGAGCTACAATAGATGGGCAATTCCATGCCTTTTTACTGCGGTGTATTTGTGCTGAAGAGGCTTGGAAGTCCAGAGGGGCCATGGAAGAGAAGCTCCATGGAAGAGAAACTGTAGTGTTTATCGTTGCAGTTTTTCATATAGAGCCGGGGAAGTGGGTATGAAGGTAGATTGGAAAGGTTCAAAGAGAAATGGACCAAAAGAAGCTTAAAGATAATAAGATGGGCTCAGTCAGACAGAAAGATGAAGCTTCTGTTTGCTACTAATGTTAAATCAGGAGTGGGAAAAGAAAGTGGTTTATTTTGCACGTCTAGTGGCCGATTCAATAGACAGATATTTTTGAAGCATCTACTGTGTTCCAAGCACAGTAGGTTTCACAGAAGTGACCAAGAAACCACAGCCCTCATCTGACCCCCATTGACCTTTGAAGGGCTGCCTGGGGATTGGCTGTGAAGTGGCCATGCTCCTGCAGGAAGGGATAAAACAGAAGGAAAAGATGATTTCCCTGGCCTCTGAAATGTCTACAGCTGTTGATTTAATAGAAGAAATGGATATATACCCAACAACACTTGGAAAAAAATAAAAGACACGTAGGGGAGAAGTAAGTGGTATAAAGGAGGGGGCAGTTCTGCTGGAGAACTCAGCAGTTGGAGAAGTGATGGAAAGGATTTCAGGTAAAAGCAGTCCCTGTGCAAATGCTTGGAGGTGAGAAAGTTTGAATTGTATTAGTGCCGGCTAGGCACTAAGCACTGTTGTAGGCATTGGGTATGACTTAAGATTAAGTGAAACACAGTCTTAGTCCCCAAGAGACTTGCGAGTGTAAGCATATGAACAGAAAAAAAAACAAACCCTAGTGGGCAAAAAAAAAAAAAAAAAAAAATAGCAGCTGTGAAACTCCAAAAGGTATTGCGAGTAATTCATCCTGGGGAAGTAGTCAGAGAAGGCATCCTGGAGGAGGGGTCATTTGGGGATGGGTCTTGAGGGATGTATAGGAGTTTGCTTGTGGGAAGTAAATAAAATACTTTCCTCCTTCTTGCACAGTAATGTAAAGAAGGGGCTCCTTCTGGGTGCTCTGAGTCACCAAGACTTTGAGAAGCCAGCTTGGTCTGCCCCCAGCCTCCTCCTCATTGATCCCCTGTCCAGCTGTGATGAAGCTCTCTACCCTATCCCCACAGGGTCCCCAGAGGAGAGGGAAGCCTTCACAAGAGCCAACCACCTGAACAAACTGGTTAACAAAGAGGAGACAGGGGTGGCCATGCGGATCCGTGTGGGCGAGGGCATGAACAGGGGCTGCGACTTCGACGTCTTTGCCCACATCACCAACAGCACCCCCGAGGAGCACACTGGCCGCCTCCTGCTCTGTGCTCGCACTGTCAGCTACAATGGGATCCTGGGACCTGAGTGCGGCACCAAGGATCTGCTCAGCCTTTCCCTGGAGCCCTACTCCGGTAAGGTTCTGTGTCCCTGGAGCAGCTGTTGACCACACTGACTGGATCGTGCCCCAAGCATTGAGCATGTACAATCTACCTCACTGCAGGTCTGGCCCTGTCCTTGGCACTTTATAAATAGCAACCCAGTTCCTTCTTATAACAAAAGTAGGTGGTGGATTCTTTTATGGCTCCTGTTTTCCAGTTGAGAAGACTGACAACAGAGAGGTTAAGTAGCTTTCCTAAGGGCACACAATTAGGAAGTGACAGGACAGAAACTTGAACCTGTACTCGCAGCAACTGTTCTATTTTGTTTCAGTTCATCTTCATGTGACCCCTGACTGCTTTCCCAGACTCTCTACTTACTGCCCCTTCCAGCAAATTCCTTCCCTCTGTCTCCAGCAACTCACACTGCAGCTGTCTCTCCCCAGAGCCCTTTAGAGAACCTCTCTGTTCTTCTGGAGGTTCTCAGGCTGAGGGAGAAGAGATTCAAGACTAGTGCTGCCCAGAGACCTGTCGGAGATATGAGAATGTTCTATATCTGCGCTGTCCAGTGCGGTGACCACTAGCTCCATGTGGCTATTGAATGCTTGTAGTGTGACTCGTGCAATTGTGGGACTAAAGTTTTCATTCCATTTAAACAGCCATATGTGGCCGGAAGCTGCCATGTTGGACAGTGTTGCTCCCACAGGGATGGGAAGAGCCTTGATCTTCTCTTCTTAGGTTTTTATCTTTTTAATTGGGGGTATAGTTGCTTTACTTTGTTGTGTTAGTTTCTGTGTACAGCAGAGTGAATCGCTGTATGTTTACATATATCTCCTCCCTCTGGGACCTCCCTCTCACCCCCTGCTCCCTATCCCACCCCTCTAGGTCATCACAGAGCATCGAACTGAGCTATACAGTAGCTTCCCATTAGCTATCTAGTTTACACATGGTAGCGTATATATATCAATCCTAAATTTCCAATTCACACCCCTCCCAACTGTGTCTACCCATCCATTCTCTATGTCTGAGTCTCTATTCCTGCTCTGCAAATAGGTTCATCTGTGCCATTTTTCTAGACTCCACATTTATGCATGAACATATGCTCCAGGGCCTGGCCAGACCTCCCTGGGAGCAGATCCTCTTCCATGTTTGGGGCTGAAATGATGTCAGCAACTCTCCCAGCCCTCACCCCTGGGCTGAGCCTCTGTCGCCCTTTCTTCCTGGTCGGTCGCCTGCACAGTCATCGTTCCCTTGATCCGTTTCACTGTCCGCTTTGTCACCATGCCTGGTTATCTCCCTAAAAATAAGCCGGAGGCCCTGAGTGGGGTTGTGGCTGATGAGGTCACTTAGTGACGCAGCGTGGAGCCTGGTCTCTCCCTCAGCCCCCGCAGTGGCCCTTTCCTGGCTTCTGCGTTTGGAGCCTACGGGCATGAGGAGGACAGGGGAGTCTTAGAGTTGGAAGAGGACCTGGGAACAGCGTGGTTTGAGCAGAACATCAGTCAGCTCTAGGGCCTTTATCTCAGGCAGGCACTCCTGGAGCTACATGCCAGGACAGAGCAGACTGTCGGTCCAGGAGCAGCGGGGAAGCCTTGGGGGCAGAGCCAGTTGGTACCAGGCTAGGGCCCCAACACTTTCACTGCTAAAAGGCATGTGCAAAGGCCAGACTTGGCCTTGAATCTGGCTCTGCCACCTTCTATTATTATTATTAAATACTGGTCACACCATGCAGCACGTGGGATTTTAGTTCCCAGACCAGGGATCGAACTGCTGCCCCCCTGCGTTGGGAGCGTAAGGTCCTAACTACTGCACAGCCAGGGAAAAACCTCTCCCACCTTCTAGATGTACAGCCTCGGGCCTCACACCACACTCAGCTGTCAGTTTGGGGCGTTGACACGCCCCTCGTGGGTGGCTCTGAGGACTGAAGGAGATGTGTGTTCTGGAAAGATCTGGAAGATGTAAAATGGTGCCCAGCCATGGTGGGGCCCTTCACGGCCCACTGAGCAAGCGCAGACAGGTGTGGGGAGGACAAGAAGCACCTTTGCTGAACAGCTGCTGTGCCGGACAGTGCTCTCCCGGACAGTGCTCTCCAGGCTGGGCTCAGAGCTTCCTGAGTCACGGCCAACATTGCTGGTGTCTGGAAGACCAGGCTCTCAACTCTGCCTCTGGGCCCCAAGTCAGGGGCAGGACTCTGGCCCTCCAGGTGTGTGGGGTGTTTGGGACACACCCATGTCCTACTTTCTGCACTTCCACCTGCAGGCTGTGAGCTCCTGGGTATTTCTCTTCTCTATTCCAGGCCTCAGCTTCCCCATTTTTAGAAAGGTGGTTCATCTTTTCTTTATTTTTTTTTTTAAGTAAAATGTTGATTCAGGGAGGAAACCCACTCCATAAACAGAGTGGGGGCCACCTCCAAAGGCAAGAGAGACCTGGTTCATCTTTAGAGAGCGCCAGCCCCATTGTGCGAATGCACATGTGTCAACTCTTCCTCACATTCAGAACCGCTTCAAAGGGCGGAAGTGTCTTTCCTGGAATATGTTTAATAAGGTGAATCCCAACCTGAACCAAGATGCCAGAGTGACTTCCTCCTGGGCCGCTGTTGAGTCACACTTTGCCTCCCAGATACATCTGGGCTCCTCACAGCATTGTTCTGCTTCAGCCACGCCTGCCAGTGTCTCTTCCTGGGAAAGTGTTCACAGCAGAGGGGTCCCACCTGCTCTGTAGACCCCCAAGGGGCACAGCCTGTAGGGAGAAAGCGGAGGAGGGCAGCAGTCCGGAGCATTGCCTTCAAGCTGGAAGCTGGGGCTAGGCCAGGGTGCGCTATTGAGGCCTCCCAGGCCAAGGTCACCCTGATTCTCCCACCCTCCGAGACCCTGAACTTTGGCTGAGTTGCTGGTGATGCTTTGATGATAAGATCGAGGGGATTTCCACATGCTGGTGGACAGGAAGCCAGGCCTAGGACAGCTGAACTGAAACCAGCGGCCCTTACCCCGGCCTCCTGCTACCCTGCTACCCTGGCTCTGCGGCTCTCCCCCTTCCTGCCCGTGCCCCCTCTCTCTGGGGCCCTCACCCATCCAGGTGGGGCAGCACAATCTCTGTGATGGTCAAAGGGACCATCTAAGTAATGAGTGACACTAACCGCACACGTTTCTTTCTTTCGGCCAGCGCTGGCCCGAAGCCAGGCCAAGGTCCCTAGCCCGTGGATGGCAATTCTCAAAGGTCCTGTCCCACCCTGACCTCAGCCTCCTGGAAAAGTTAACAGCAGGGGCCACCCCCTCCAGGCTCCTGGAGAGCCGTGTTTTCCTTCTTCTCTGTGGAACTGGTCAGAGTTTCCACTCTGTTCCACCAATTCCTGACCCAGGAATTTTTCACTCCTTTTTGTCCTTTTTGGCAGAAGCTGTGTTTTTTTTCCCTTCTATGTCATCGGAGCCGAGGTTGGGGCAGGTCCACCCTGGGAATGAGTGACGAGAGGGCTGGGCGCTCATTTTCCAGAGAGCAGGATAGGGGACACCGAGTGTGCATGGCCAGGACCTAGACTTTGACCCACGCAGAGAGAAGGTGGCCGTCTGCTCAGGCCTTCACGGTCCTGTAGATGACCTCCCAGTGGGTGCTCACTGGCCTGGGCACCCCTAACCCTTGCTAATCTCCCTCATTAACAGTAAACTCAGGTCCTGAACTCAGAGCACTCAGCAGACAAGAGTATGACCCTGAATGAATAAACTTGACGTTGTTTGCTGGTGGTTGTTTTTACCAGCTTCCTCCTACTTGTGGTAAATAGACAGGTTTGCTGCAAATAATGGTAGCAAGATTCCCTAACCAGAAAAGGTTGAAAAGTATGAAGCAAGCGGACTGAAAGAAAAATAATGAGCAAATAATGAGGATTTACTCAGACGTGTCAAACATCACATGAATGACTAGAGTTTGGGAAACTCGAGTCTCTTGGGGGGAAGAAGAGAGCAGATGACAGAAAAAGAGGAAGCAGCATCTCCCATCATGGTTGACTGGGCTCCACGGAGTCCCAGCACCATCCTTCCAACATTCCTGTTTGATGGGGGAGGCTCTGCCTGCAATGCAGGAGACCTGGGTTTGATCCCTGGATTGGGAAGATCCCCTGGAGAAGGGAATGGCAACCCACTCCAGTATTCTTGCCTGGAGAATCCCATGGACAGAGGAGCCTGGCAGGCTACAGTCCATGGGGTCACAGAGAGTTGACATGACTGAGCAGCTCACACACACACACACACACACACACACACACACACACACACACATGGGACAGAAAGGATTTCTCCCAAGGTTCTCTGTGACCACGTGAACAAGCAGAGCCTGCCGTAAGCCTGTGGATTCTCTCTTTTTAAAAAAAATATTGCAGTATAGTTAATTTACAATGTTGTGTTAGTTTCTGCTGTACAGCAAAGGGAGTCAGTTATACACATATATACACTGTTTTCTAGGCTCCCTTCCCAGACAGGTCATCTCAGAGTATTGAATAGAATTCCCTGTGCTATTCAGTAGGTTCTTATTAGTTATCTAGTCTAAATATAGTATGTATATGTCAATCCCAGTCTTCCAATTTATCCCGCCTCCTCCCCTCTCCTCCACTGGTAACCAGGAGTTTGTTTTCTACATCTGTGACTCAATCTCTATTTTGTAAATAGGTTCCTTTGTATAATTTCTTTAGATTCCACATATGAGCGATACCATTTGATATGTGTCTTTCTCTGTCTTTCTTCACTCAGTATGATAACCTCCAGGTCCATCCATGTCGCAGCAAATGACACTAATGCTAATGCTAATGCTAATGCTAATGCTAAGTCGCTTCAGTCGTGTCCGACTCTGTGCGACCCCATAGACGGCAGCCCACCAGGCTTCACCATCCCTGGGATTCTCCAGGCAAGAACACTGGAGTGGGTTGCCATTTCCTTCTCCAATGCATGAAAGAAAAAAGTGAAAGTGAAGTCGCTCAGTAGTGTCCGACTCTTAGCGACCCCATGGACTGCAGCCCACCAGGCTCCTCTGTCCATGGATTTTCCAGGCAAGAGTACTGGAGTGGGGTGCCATTGCCTTCTCTGGCAAATGACACTATGTCATCCTTTTTTATAGCTGAGTAATATTCCACTGTATATGTGTACTGAATTTTCTCTGTGGTCTGTGGATAATCAGTCCAGTTCCTGCGCCCTTTTCCACTGCTCCTGCCAGCCTCTCATAAGCTGACCCTGGTGCCCTAGGGCTTCCGTGTTCTTGTCTGAGAAACAGGGCTAAGATCCACACTTTGCTTCTCTGCAGTGGGGAGATTGGCCCTGCCAGCTTTGTTCTTACCCCCATCACTGTGTGACTTTTGCTCTGAACTGATCTCTGGTCTTAGCTCTGCCCTATGGGATCCAGATGCTCCTCGGAACAGAGAGGAAACGAGCAGAAACAGAGGGGGGAGGTCATCTCCCCAGGCTCACACAGTCAGTCAGTGGTCCAAACAGGACCAACTCTCCCCTTCTGAACACTTATGGGCAGAAGTATTTCTTCATCTGTAAAATGGGTACAATTCCACCAACCTCGTGAGGGGAAATGGACATCCTGAGAGGTAGGGTGACTCACCCAGCATCCCCAGGTAGCAAAGGGCAGAGGCAGGATTAAAACCCAGGCCATTCCTCCCACTTCCTTTCTGGGAGTGCTAGAGCCAGGGCAGGTGGGAGAAAGTGCTGGGACCTGCCCAGTCATTCACCAGCTGTGTGACCTCAAGCTCATCCCTTGCCCTCTCTGTGCCTTGTGGAGGTGCCATAGGAGAGGTGGGGGCCATGATTCAGATGGCATGAGTGTTCTCCCCTCTCCCCTTCTGCAGAGAAGAGCATTCCCCTTCGAATCCTCTACGAAAAATACTGTGATTGCCTGACCGAATCGAACCTTATCAAGGTGCGGGGCCTCCTCATTGAGCCGGCTGCCAACAGCTACCTGCTGGCCGAGAGGGACATCTACCTGGAGAACCCAGAAATCAAGATTCGGGTAAGGGCTGGGTCCCCAGGTCCAGATCCCACACCTGCATGTACCTCCCTCCCTGCAGACTCAAGATCTCTGATGCCCCAGGGTTCCTCAAATCTAGCTTCATCAAAGAAAAGCATCGTGAAACAGAATTTGGGACTCACAGCCTCCAGGAATGAATCTGCACATCCCAGAGTAGTAGGATCATGACATTTAGGGATCTCAGAATTGTGGGCCCTTAAAAGCTAAACTCCTAAGGCAAGATTCTGAGGTCCTGGGGCCCTGGTGGGACAGGAAGGGGTGGAGTTGTTAAGGGCTCAGACTCTGGAGTTTATTTGTTCATCTGTAAAATGGGTGTTATAAGGATTAGCTGTGAGTCTACAGGAAACACATAGACTGTATCCAGCATGTCATGAGGGTGCAATAAAAGCTGATTAACACTGACCATCAGCGTCATCATGGTCATCACAGTGATTCACTTGGAGCAGTCTCAGCCCCAGGTCCCCAAGTGCTGCCGTTACAAATAAATGGTAAAGAGCAGGGGATGGCGGGGTGGGGAGTGAGTGCTGTGTGCCGGACAGTCTGTTAGAATCTTGCATATGTTAGCTCAGTGAATCCTTGTGAGAACCCTGCAGTCAGGCATTTCTCTCCTATGAAGAAACCAAAGCTCAGAGAAGGTGGTGGTATCTTTGCCAAGGTCACACAGCAAGGAAGGGACAGAGATCAGCCTGCTTCCAAAGCCTCTGATTTTTCCACCCCAGACCTTAGAATGAAGGAGGCACTTTACACATCCCGTGGGTCACATGGAGCCTCTCTGCACTTCCATGAAGGAGGAGGCCTGGGCAGGAGTCATCATTCGTGTTTTCTGGGCGAGGCGAGGAATGACAGCGGCGGAGCTGCACAGACATGGGGCCAAATTGCAGTGGAGATGGAAATGGCTCATTTGGGACCTTGCCTGCCCTGGAGCGGCTCTGTGCCCCCCTCTCTCTCTGCTGCCCGTGACATCTGCCCCGTGTCTCCTCCAGATCCTGGGAGAGCCCAAGCAGAACCGCAAGCTGGTGGCTGAGGTGTCTCTGAAGAACCCGCTCACTGTGGCGCTGTCAGGCTGCACCTTCACTGTGGAGGGTGCAGGCCTGATTGAGGAGCAGAAGACCGTGGACGTGTAAGTGCCCGTCCCTCCCACCGGGGCCGGGAGCAGAGAGTGGATGCTCGTGGAGGGGACAGGTGCCCTTGGACACTGAGCCCTGGGCTATAGCCCCTTCCTTTCATCACCCACACAGGTCTACGTCTAAACACCCACACATCAGCTGCATCCTGAGCACACAGTTCACACAACTGAACAGGTACACATTCAGTCACTAAACCCCCGCCTCAGGACACACAAGTCCTCCCATGCACACAGGTGCACACACGTGCCTGTGCCGTGTACCCTCACAGATAATTGTCTATATACACATATGCTTATGAGCATTTACACTTGTTTTTTCACTTTTTGTTGTAATATCATTTGCATACAGTATACAATACAAATCACATATGTACAGCTAAGTGCATTTTCATGCATGTGGTCACATGAGCATCCACACTCTTACGCCCTGGCACACCATTCACTCTCATACACACACACACACACACACACACAGGAGGGCGATAGCTCAGGCCCCTGAGAGTTATGAGCAGGGCTCATTTTATCCTATCGCTATTCAGCTGTACATCCGTGGAGGCACTGGGCTGAGATCTCAGTAGTCACGTGTCATCCCCATCCCTCATCATGGGGACCAGGCCAGAGCCCCTCTCCTTACCCTCTTTCTCTCTCTCTCCCAGCCCGGACCCTGTGGAGGCAGGGGAGGAAGTCAAGGTGAGGGTGGACCTGCTGCCTCTGTACGTGGGCCGCCACAAGCTGGTGGTGAACTTCGAGAGCGACAGGCTGAAGGCCGTGAAGGGCTTCAGGAACGTCATTGTTGGCCCCTCCTAAGGGGTCCCCGTGCCAGCCCCACCTCAGCCACCGAGGGCCCCCAAATTGACCCCAATCTTTATCCCAAACTAATGAACAAAACTTGCCCCTCCTTGGGCCCTGGACCTCAGGGCAGATGTGGGCTGCCTGTGGGGGCCCTTTGGAATCGAATGTACTTCCCCCCCACCTTGTCCCCCTGAGCCTGTCTCCCCACGCCCCTCACCTATGAGGGAGGCTCTGTGCCTTCACTGTGGGAGATCTCCTCTTGGCTGACTGAGCCTGGAGGGTAGGCCATCTCCCCCTCCCTTCCCAGCCCAGAGGCCCCTTAAAAAGCCACTGACCACCCACCAAACTGATTGATTGTCGTCAGAGCCCCTTTCCAGGAAGCAGGCAAAAAGTGTGCCAAGTGACCAGATCAAGGAACTCAGCTCCCTAGAGTACCCTGAACCCCTTCCCCAGGTTGAGCCCAGACCCCGGGGGCCCTTGGCAGAGCCTGAGCAGGTGCAGATGGGGAGGGTCCCAGGAACAGACCACACCCCAAATCCCCTCACATCCCAGAAGCCCTGACCCAATACTTCCCCCACCCTCTCACAATGGCGAGGCGCCTAGTAAGTACCTGGCACTTCCTGGGCTTACTGGTGCTCACACGCCCATCAGCCCATTCAGTCCCCATGGGAAACTGCAGAGCGGGAGCTGAGGAGACTGGGCTTGGAGAAGGGAGGCGGCTGGCCCTGCTCCCTTGGGATCCTGGATATTTGCAAGGCTGGCTAATGCAGAGGCACAAGAAAGGAGCCCGGCCCTTCTGACTCTGAGTCCAGTGCCCCATCCACCACTCCAGCCCTGACCTGGCTGCGTCCAAGAGGCCATTTGGAACCTGATCAAAAAGGATCCAATTAGGATGGGGAGACAGGGAGGGCTTAGAGTCCTAGGTTCAAGGCCCAGGTCTGGCCAGCTACTGCCTTCCCCTCCTCTGGGCCTGTTTCCTCTTTAGTCACAGGGAGTGATTGAACCAGCTCATCTCCAAGGCCCTCCCAGCTCTGCACTTCCGGTGCCTTGTATGACCCAGCCTCGCCAATGACAGCAGGTCCTCCTCCCGGGCTTCGCAGAGCCCTGGGACACAGACCCAGGATGCTTCAAAGTGTGAGACCATGATCATGACCACCTTCTTGTCCCCAATCGTGTCTGGGTCCCCAACCTGTGCCCAGGCATCTGCCTTCGGAGCCCATTTCTACGGGGAAAGAGCCCCCCCGAGAAACCCCCGTCCTAACCATGAGCCCGCCCACCGCAGTGCCTAGACATCACAATAGCCTTAGTTGCCTATGCTGATCACCCACCAACAAGGCTGGCATCTTAGCCATCTCCTCTTTGAAGAGCCAGAGTCCTGGAACACAGCCCCTGCCCCCCTGACTAAGCTTGGGGACCCCACGAATTGCCATCTCTGACTTTATTCCTCACTCTCTCCACGTGACCAGGCTTCCCTCAGCCTGGAGGAGGGAAGTGGGAGAGAATTCTGTGAGTGGGGTCAGAGCCTCCAGGGAGCCCCCAAGCCCCAGAGAGGGACTTGGGAAAAGTCACGCTGATACACTTAGAACTTTCTGCTTTGCACAAGGAGAAGCACAAGATGAGCCAGTATATATTCGTTCTATATAAATTTCGCTCTGTTTCCCTATGGTTTTATAAACGCTTTTGGGTTCCAAGCAAGCAGTAGATGTGCTTTTGAGCCACAAACAGCGAGCACTGAAATAAAAGTTTATTTTTCACATTCAAACAAGGTCTGGTCATGCTTTTGAGGAGAGTGAGTGGGTAAGCTCATTTAGCATCTGGACAAGCCACTTCATGCTAAGAGCCTTTCCCTAGCTTCAGTACCTCCCTCAGATCTAAATTTAACCAGTATTCAAGGCTCTACAACTGTTTAGCTCCGTCTCCAATCCCAACTCCAAACAGCCATGTTCAGATCAGAATGAAGTGCCTGTTTCTCTTCTAACATCCCATGCACTTTCAACCTCTTACCTTGGAATGCCGCTCTTTTTTCCTTACTCAGCTTATGAACTCCTATTCATTTTATAATGCTTCACATTAAAGTCACCTCTTCTGTGAAGCCTACCCAGATTTCTTCTCAGAACCCTGGAACATGGACCAACTCAAACATTTATCACAGTGACTTTTAGTTCCATGTTGATATACCTGCCCCTCACTTCCTGTCTGAAGTCCTCAAGGGTGGGGACCAAGTATCTCTTAAACAGACCCTAATAAATGCTGAATTGTTCAATTGATGTGTTTCAACTCAGTTCCGCTAAGACCTGTGTTGTTCAGTAGAAAAATAATGTGAACCACAAATGCAAGTCATATATGTAATTTAAATTTTTCTAGTGGCCCTATTAAAAAAAGAAACAGGTAAAATACATCTTAGTAATGTATTTTGTTGAACCTAGTATGTCTGAAACATACTATGTTTAATAAGCATGTATAATAAACATTGTTATTGCAACACATAATCAACATAAAAATTATAAGTGACATATCTTACATTCTTCTTTTCATACAAAGCCTTTGGAATGCAGTATGTATTTTACACTGACAGCCCATTTCAATTAGGACTAGCTGCATTTCAAGTGCTCCGTGGCCTCAGGTGGCTACTGGCTACCACACTGTGTTACCGAGCAAGGGCTCATGTGCCTGCCACACAGAAAGCCAAACGCTGACAGCAGGTATTTGCAGCAAAGTAAGGTTTTATTTGCAAGGTGCCAACTGCCAACAGTGTGTTTTGAGCTTCCCTGATGGCTCCATTGGTAAAGAATCTGCCTGCCATGCAGGAGACCTGGGTTCAATCCCTGGGTTGAGAAGATCCCCTGCAGAAGGGATAGGCTACCCACTCCAGTATTCTTGGGCTTCTCTGGTGGCTCAGACGTTAAAGAATCCACCTGCAATGCAGGAGACCTGGGTTCGATCCCTGGGTTGGGAAGATCTCCTGGAGCAGGGCATGGCAACCCACTCCAGTATTCTTGCCTGGAGAATCCCATGGACAGAGGAGACTGGCAAGGTACAGTCCATGGAGTTGCAAAGAGTCAGACATGAATGAGCAACTGACGCTTTCACTTTCTTTTCAAGCAAGGAGAACAGGCAGCTCATGCTCCAAAGACCTGAACTCCCCTTTGGCTCTCAGGAAAGGGTTTTAAAAACAGTGTAAGGCGAGAGGGTCATAGGATGCATGATCAGCTGGTGGACCTTCTGATTGGTTGGTGGTGGGGTGGGGTGGGGCGGGTAACAGGTGATGTTTCAGGAATCTCAACCTTCTGGTTCCAGCTAGTCTACGGTACGTGCTTGTGGTCAGCACAGAGCCTCCATTCTCCACCTGGGCGGGGGTCTTAGTCTCTACAGAGCAACACAAAGATATGCACCAGATTGTTATCTCTATCCCTTCAGGAGGAAGGAGGAAGCCTGTAATTTTATAGTCGTCATTGTTAACTGCTTGCACCTGCTCCTTGGAACTTAAGGAAGGTCTAGAAGACTAAAGCCTCCCTCCACACCTTTTTTTTTTCTTTCCACTAACAAGAAACAGGGGACACAGAGGGATTTTTGTACCTGGGAAATCCCCACAAGGTCCTGCTTGGTATGGTTCCCCTTTTCCTTGACACTCCTCAATCTTTAGGGGAACGGGGGTGGGACAAGAAAGGGAATAAAGTTTTGAACAGAGGCATTAATCATAAACTCACCTGGGGAACTCAGTTTCAGGGGACTCAGTTTCAATTGGATGGTGCCAGGTCTAGACTATTTCCCGAAGTGCAGGGACCTGGTCATTCATCTCATTCCACAGCGATGAAGCACTCATCAATGTTCGTTGATTGAACAGAGGCTGGGAGACAGTCTCTTCCTTCAGGGAACTCGTGTTGAAACACCTGACATGCAAGTAAAAAACTCAAAGTGCGTTATCACATTTTTCAGGCTGCTGAATCTTTCTGTTCCTAAAGAATTACACCTGGGGCGTCCCTGGTGACTTAGTGGTAAGGAATCCACCTGCCAATGCAGGAGACACAGGTTTGATCCCGGCTTTGGGAAGATCCCACATGCTGTGAGATCCAAGCAACTAAGCCTGTGCCCCAGAACTACTAAGCCTGTGCTCTAGAGCCCAGGAACTGCAACTTCTGAAGCACGTGATCCCTAGAGCCTGTGCTCCACAACAAGAGGAGCCACCGCCATGAAAAGCCTGAGCCCCGCAACTAGAGAGTAGCCTCCGCTCTTCACAACTAGAGAAAAGCCTGCGCAGCAATGAAGACACAGCACAGCCAATAAATAAATAAATAATTTTAAAACATTGCGCCTGGGTCTGGCCTACATGACCTGAGCATTTTATCAATTAATGCCCAGCAAGAAAACAGAACCATTATTTCAGGCGGGGAAGGAGTTTATAAGGGAAATGGACTCCCAAGGCACCTGAGGTGCCCGAAGAGCAGAGAAGAAGGAGTGGTACCCAGAAATCAGGAGTCAGCTGCTGTCCAGGATGCTCAGCAGCCCAAGAGCTGGTCCCCACCACCCAGCTGCTGCAGGCGCTTGTCACTACAGCCCTGGAACCAACGGAGCTGCTGAATCTACAAATGCTGCTGAAGTCAGTGCTGGCAGCAGCCAGAGGCAGGCTGGCATCTCTCATCCTCCTTCCTTCTCCCCACTGGCAGATCCTCACCAGAAACTGGCTGGCAAGGGGCTCTGGTAGTTATCATTTTTAGGCTTCCAGCCCCTGAAAAACAGAGATGGCTAGGCAAGGGTGGGGGCGGGGGACAGAGTTGAGTAACTGATACCTATTGCCGCTCTCTCTTTAAGAACACCCATCCCTTCATCTCCACCTAAGTAACTCTTACTCAGCTTTCAAAACCCTACTCCAAAGAGACCTCCTCTGGGAAGCCTTCCTGGACTGCAGCCAACTGCTTCAGCTCTGATTCCACTTAGCATATGGTAGAGAGCCCTTTACAATTATCTGCTCAGTCTAGCTTAGGATGTTCACCCATGCTCTAGAGCACTCCAAGAGCAGAGTCAGGGCACACCTCCCAGGAGGGTCCCCCAAGTGGACTCGGTAGTGCCAACTCTAGCTCCCAGGCCTGACTGCCTCCCCTTCTAAAAAAAGACAAGGCCTCCCTGGCCAGGCCTGCCAGTGCCCTGGCAGATTCGGACCTCCCAATAGGCTTGCCCCAACCCAAGAGCTCACTAACTGGGAGCCCAGGAAGGAGGAAGGCTTTGTGGGTCATATAGGCCCATTTTATAGACAGGAAAAATGAGCCTGAGATCCTGTTCCCCAAGCCAGAGCTGAGGGCTGTCTAGGGCCCTATAGGACAATGCTAGTCACTGACCTATTGGAGCTCAAGACTGCTGGGCTCCTGCCCAAGCTCAGCTTATAAGCCAAGTTGTCAAGGGCCTGGATTCTGGAGCCAAACAGACCTGGGCTCAAATCCTGGCGCTGCCACGGGTTCACAATGTGGCTTCAAGCAGGTTCTCAACCTGTCTGTGCCTCTGCCTCCTCATCTGTTGAATGGGGGTGATTTGGGGTCTGCTTTAATGATTGGTGCACACATTCAGTAGAGCGCTGCACACAAAACATTTAGCTGGCTCCTGGCACATTCTAACCTAACAGCTAACTTTCCTCTGGGTCAGGAAACTTTTCGCCCAGTGAGCTATTCACGCCTCAAATATTCTTACCCAGAGTTCCCCCATTTTACAGATTTGATAGTCACACAGTCGGTGAGGCACAAAGTGGGCATTTGAACCCAGGCAGTCTGCCCTGCACCCCCACCCCAGTGCCTGGTCTAGCCCAGAGAAGGCCCACTTTTACCTTTTCCACCATGTGCCAGAGTATGTTAGCAGAGACCTCCACCACAGCCCTCATGGAGTGGGGTGTCTGATTGGGTCCATCTTTCCACCTCCAAAAGTCCCTCTCCTTTCCAGCTGCTTTTGTTTACTTGGGAAGTCTGCCAGCTCACCCCCCAGCCTCACGGCAAGCCCAGAATAACAGAACTTTGACAGAATCCAAGAGGAGAGGCTTAAGTGGGAGGGCCAAGAGGGGCCTCCTAGAAGCACCAGCTTGGGGCCAGGACCAGGTCAGAACATACACTTTCCCAGCCTCCCTACCTCCCTCCCCAACAGACCTGAGCACATCCACAGAGACACATATCTGCAAATCTGTGAAGCCCTATGGTTTGTGAAGCCCATAAAAAGGAGAAGGGATGACAAAAATGATGGAGTGTACAGTCTTGAGAGCGGCTTCCCAGGTGGCACTAGTGGTAAAGAACCCGCCTCCCATTGCAGGAGACATAAGACACGAGACGCAGATCCAATCCCTGGGTCGGGAAGATCCCCTGGAGGACGGCATGGCAACCCACTCCAGTATTTTTGCCTGGAGAATCCAATGGAAAGAGGAGCCTGGCGGGCTACAGTCCACAGGGTCGCAAAGAGATGAACACTACTGAAGGGACTTGGCATGCGCACACACACAGCCTTGAGAACACAGGATCTGTAATGACCTGAAGTTGAGCAACAGATGCAAACATGAAAGACCATTTTCCACATAATTCCACTTGGATGAAGGTCATGAACTCATCCATGGTGTTTAGAAATCAGGGTCCTGTTTTCCCTGGCAGGGGAGAGATTTGGCAGAAGCACAAGGTGGGTTTGGGAGCATGGAGATGGCTTTGACCGTCTTCATCTGCGTGCTGGGTAAACAAGTACAATCAGCCTGTGAAAATGTGTCTAGTTTAAAATATATCATATTAATATTTTATTCAAGGTTCTAAAATTAAGTCCAAAGTGGGGTGGAGACTTGATCCATAGACTCTGGCCACTGGGAGTAGCAAGTTTCCTCACATAAGCACCCCTCAAGGTCTGAGAAAGCCAGTGTTGAAAGGCTGGACTCATAGACATAGTTGCCATATGATCCATTATTTTCACTCCTAGGTATAAACCCGAGAGAACTGAGAATACATAACCACACAAAAAGTTGTCTGTAAATGTTTACAGCAGCGTTCTTCATAATAGCCAAAAAGTGGAAACAAACCAAATGTCCAACAACCGATGAATGGTTAAATAAAATATGGCATGTCCATACAGTGGAATATTATTTGGCAAGAAAAAAGGAATGGAGTACCGATACATGTTCCACCATAGGTGGACCTTGAAAACATTACATTCAGTGAAAAGAGGCCAATCACAAAAGACCACATATTGCATAAGTTCATTTACAGGAAATGTCCAGAAGAGGCGACTGTATGCAGACAAAGTAGATTAGTGATTGTCTGGGGCTGGGAAGCTGGAAGGCTGACTGGGAGGGGGTGACAGCTAAAAATCATGGAGGTTTTTTTTTTCCTAGGGTAATGAAAACGTTCTCAAATTGATTGTGTGATAGGTGCACAATTTTGTACTAAAAGTTACTGAGTTACATACTTTACAAGGGTGAGTTGCAAGAAAGCAATGCAAGTTGCATTGCTGCTGCTGCTGCTAAATCACTTCAGTCGTGTCTGACTCTGTGCGACCCCATGGATGGCAGCCCACCAGGCTCTTCTGTCCCTGGGATTCTTCATTAGGTCTCAATAAAGCTGTTTATGAATAATTAATAATGAACAGGGAGAAAAAAAGGCTGAGCCCCAGAATCTGACTTGATTTGGATTCGGGAGGTCTGTCTAGATGTGCTGGTGACCTTGGGTAAAGCTCATCCCTTCTCTGGGCCTTAGTTAGCCCAGCTGTCACGAGGGAGAGATGAGGGAAACAGCAGAGAAGCACTGAGACACCACTGATGTGGCCATGATGTTTATGACCACGCCGGTTCCTTGCCCAGCCTATGGAATCCGAGGGTCACCGGGGGGCAAATAACTCGTAATGATTCATTGAGATCTTTGCACTCCTTTTCAAATGGCAGAAGAGGAACTTCCCCAGAGGTCCAGTGATTAAGACTCTGAGCTTCCATTGCATGAGGCACAGGTTTGATCCCTGGTGAGGGAACTAAGATCCTGCATGTCACACAGCACAGTCAAAAAAATAGAAGGAAAAATGGCAGAAGGGACATTTTTTCCAAACCTTGCTCTTGGACACTGCTCAAGGATACCAGAGGTACAGTAGATACCCCAGTTTCTCTTCAAGCGCTTCATCACTTCCCAGCTCCATGTCTGTACTGTGCCTAGTCGACTAGTCATGTCTGACTCTCTGCGACCCCATGGACTGAGTAGCAGGTGATATGGTCTCCTTTAGGAAGCTCCCTCCAGCCACCCCAGGGAGAGAGTGGGGAGGCTTGGGGGAGGGCAGAGAAGTCTTCCTGGGCAGCAACTCAAGGGCAAGACAGGCTTGGAAGGTGGAGGGAGGGGTAGGTGGGAAGGATTGTTCGGGTTAGGACAGGGGCAGCCAGGGTGGGGGTCTGAAGAGGAGAGGAAGGCTGGTCTCTGACCATTCTGCAGTGAACTTCCCTGGCCCCTGCCTGGCCAGGCTCGAGCTCCAGCCCTGCCCAAGCCTGGCACGCCAGCTCCACCTGGAAGCCAGCTCTCTTGTCAGCCAGTACCTCCTTCACTCCTTCCCAGGCCCAGCCAGTTCTGTTCATGGAAACTCTGAGGGGCCCACAGCCAGCTCTTGGCAGCCACCCAGATGCTCACAGAGCTGAAAATTTGTCTCTCCTCAGTCATGACTGTTTTTTTTTTTTGTCTTCCCTGTTTTATTGACCAAAACTCTTGTGAAACCTTTCTTGGGAAGGGGAGAAAACACTTTACTTGGGAATAGTCTTTCATTTTCATTTCATGAGTAACTTAAAAATAGAAAGAAAGAAAGAAAGAAAAAGTATGAGGAGGGCTTTCTTGGGAAGGGAAGAAAACACTCGGGAATAGTGTTTCATTTTCATTTCATGAGTAACTAAAAAAAGAAAAAGCACGATGGAGTGAAAGATCCTAGTTGGTTTAAAATTGCCTAATTTTAAACCGATTGATAAACCACAGGTCTCTGGCTTAGACACACAGAGAAATGAGATTCAGGGAGCTTCGCCTTAACAGCAGAGGCAGACTTGGAGCTCTACGATGCACCTTGTCTCCTTGAGAAACCGCGTGGCCCTGGCGAAACGGGCGGCACTAACCCATACAGGCTTCCCGGGTGCCTCAGTGGCACAGAATCCACCTGCCAATGCAGGAGACGCAAGAGACTTGGGTTCGATCCCTGGGTTGGAAGGATCCCTTAGGGTAGGAAATGGCAACCCATAGGAAAGTACTTTTTGTTCCCTATCTTCACTGACAATTCAAATTATTTTCTTTTGCTTTGTGTTTTAGCCATTCTGGAGGCTGGAAGGAGCTTCCTAAAGCATTAAGGAGATCATCAAGGAATATTCTTGGCTGAGAATTCCACGGACAGAGGAGCCTGGCGGGCTGCAGTCCATGGGGTTGCAAAGAGTCAGGGAGGACTGAGCAACTGGGCACACACATAGCAATACCCATTTAACAGATGAGGAAAGTGAGGTCTGATGAGGTGAAGTAACTTGGGGCCAAGATCATTCACTCCATCAGGGGCAGAGACTGATTTTTAACAACAGTTAACAGCTGCTGTGTATTAGCACTAAGGGGTGCCAGATACTGTGTATGCATTCATCCATTCAGTCCCCGCAATGACCCAGGGGAGGAAGCTGCACTTATTACCACCCCCTTAAAAAAAAACACAACTGTTTGTTGAAGCCTTGTGTACATGTGCAGAAAAGTCCACAAATCATAAACTGAACCCACCCATGAAACCAGCACCTAGGTTAAAAAATGGAACAATTGATACCCCAAAAGCATAAGTGGTAAAAGAGAAGATCGGTAAATTGGACTTCACAAACATTTAAAACTTCTGTGTTTCAAAGGATACCATCCAGAAGTGAAAAGACAACACACAAGATGGGGAATATATTTGAAATCATCTATCTGATAAGAGACTAGCATCCAGAATATGTAAATAACTCTTACAACTCAATAATGAAAAGGAAAATAATCTAATTTTAAAAGAGACAAAGGACTTGGAAAGACATTTCTCCAAGATAGATATACAGACGCTAATAAGCAAATGAAGGGATGTTCAACATCATTAGACATTAAGAAATGAAAATTAAAACCACAAAGACTCACCACTTCATAGTAACCAGATGGCTATGCTCAATAATAACAAGTATGGGTAGGATGTGGAGAAGCTGGAACCCTCCTACATTGCTGCTGGAAACATAAAATGGTGCAGCTGTTTTGAAAGAACAGTTTGACAGTTCCTCAAAAGGTTGAACATAGAGTTACCATTTGATTCATTAATTTTACTCCTACTGGAGTTAGGAAAAAAAAATTAAAAAACATAAGTCCACACATAAAGTTGAACATGAAAACTCATAGCAGCATTATTCATAGTAGCTTAAGAGTATAAACAACTGCCCCCCCAACAAGTAGGAAAAAACCTAAATGTCCACCAACTCATGAATGGGTAAATAAAATACGGTACATCCATACAATGGAATATTATCCAGCAATAAAAAGGAATAAAGTACCAATACATACCAGAGCATGAATGAAATATGAAAACATATCCTAAATGAAAAGACCACACATACTATGATTCTATTTATTCATGATGTGTCCAGAATAGACAAATAGATTAGTAGTTGCCTAGGGTCAGGGAATGGCACCCCACTCCAGCACTCTTGCCTGGAAAATCTCATGGATGGAGGAGCCTGATGGGCTGCAGTCCATGGGGTCGCTAAGAGTCAGACATGACTGAGCGACTTCACTTTCACTTTCACTTTCATGCATTGGAGAAGGAAATGGCAACCCACTCCAGTGTTCTTGCCTGGAGAATCCCAGGGTCGGGGGAGCTTGGTGGGCTGCCATCTATGGGGTCACACAGAGTCGGACATGACTGAAGTGACTTAGCAGCAGCAGCAGCAGCAGGGTCAGGGATGGGAGGGTGGAGGTAGGGTCGAGAGTAGGGTCAAGAGTATAGGGAATGACGGCAAATGAGTGTTTTCTCTGGGGGATGATGGACATTGTTCTAAAGTTATATTATGATGGTTGCCCAGCTCTTCAATACACGTAAAACCATTGAATTGTACACTATAAGATAGATAAACCTTATGGTATGTAAACTATATCTCAATAAAGCTGTTTAAAAATAAAAGCATATTCCATTCCTTTTTTCATACTTTTCCCATACCCAGATTGTCCCTACCTTCTGCTAGTTCTCTGAATGCCCCCAAAACAACCGATTCTAAGGCCCAACTCGAATGCCATTGCAAAGATCTCCTTGATCTATTTCCACTAGAAATAATTTCTCTCTCCTCCGAATGCCCACGTTAATTCACATCGTTCACTCAGGGATGATTTATAAGGCATATATCACGTGTCTGGCACTTATTACATTTCACAGGATTATTTAAGACCTGATTTCATCTCTTTTACTCTGCTGTGAAATTTTGGAGGGAGGAGATTACATCTTGTTCCCTTTTGTGTACTCAGAACCCAGCTATGTGACAGGCACCCAAAAGACATTCAAGGAAGGTATGTAAAATTCATTCTACATTTCCTTTTTCTTTCTTTAAATAAATATTTTACTTATTGGGCTTCCTTGGTGGCTCATTGGTAAAGAATTTGCCTGCCAACGCAGGAGACAAAGGTTGGACCCCTGATCTGGGAGGATCCCAGATGCTCTGGAGCAACTAAGTTCGCCTGTCACAGCTAGTGAACCTGTCCTCTAGAGCCTGAGAGCCACAACTACTGAGGCCACATGTCTAGAGCCTGTGCTCTACAACAAGAGAAGCCACTGGAACGAGAAGTTGGTGCACCTCAAGTAGTGAGCAACACTTTTCCCCGCAACTAGAGAAAAGCCAGTACAGCAACGAAGACTCGGCAGAGCCAAAAATAAATAAATAATATAGTATAGTATTTTAAGCATATTTTTAAAAATATATTATTTATTTATTTATGTTAATAATATTTTGTGTATTTATTTTTGGCTGTGCTGGGTCTTTGTTGCTATGTGTGGGCTTTCTCTAGTTGTGGTGAGCATGGGCCAGCCTTGCTTGCAGTGCTCGGGCTTCTCAGTTGTGTCGCTTCTGTTGTTGCAGAGCACAGGCTCTAGAGCATGGACTCAGTAGTTGCGGCACACAGGCTCAGTTGCCCCACAGCATATGAGATCTTCCTGGACTAGGGATCGAACCCATGTCCCCTGCACTGGCAGGTGGATTCCTAACCACTGGACCACTAGGGAAGCCCTACATTCCCTTTTCCTCAAATCAGCCTTCTCCCAGGATACAGCGTCTCAACATCAGGTTGAGGCATCATTGTCTCCTCCATAGGAACAGCCTAGCACTTAGTATATTTTTTTGTTGAGTAAACAGAAAACGATTAAATGATGAAGATGGCTTTAGTTTCCATTGTGACTATCCAGTGAAAGGTTTTGAAAAGAAATGAGACTTGTCTCCAGGTGTGGAGGATGGAGAGGGATAGATGAGGATTTGCAATCCAGATGGGGAACAGAAGAAGGAAGGAGTGTGATCCTGAAAATATCTGCATGGTACAGGAAACCGTAGAAGGTGCCCCAAATCCCACAGATGCTTCTAGGGAAAGTGTGGAGGTAGCATGTGCACGCTTGCTCAGTTGATCAATTGTGTCTAACTCTTTGAGACCCGCATAGACTGTAGCCCACTGGCTCTTAAATCCCTTAGCCCAGAAGTTACACATATCACTTGCATTCACATCTTTTGCTAGAACTGGTCACACGTTCTCTCCCATCTCTAAGGGTCCTGGGAAGTGTAGTTTGCCTATGTTTCCAGAAAAGAGAGGAAAACCAGGTAGGAGAGAGCATTTATACTCTCTACTCAGAGAATTTAAACAAAACAATGAACAAACTTGACCTAATAGACACATATAATTCTGCATCCAATGCCTTATTTTCAAACACAAAAGACAATTTACAAAATTTGACTATAACTTGGGCTACAAACCCAGTGTTACTAAATTTCAAAGAACTAAAATAGAGCTTATTATTTAACTAGTTATTTCTTATAATTAAGGTATAAATCAATAAGAAAGCATTAGAAATTTCCATATTCTAAGAAATTAAAATACACTCCTAGGGACTTTGCTGGTGATCCAATGGTTAAGACTCCAAGGTTCCAATGCAGGGGGCATGGGGTTGATCCCTGGTCAGGGAACTAAGATCCCACATGCTGTGTGGTGCAGCCAATAAATTCATGGGGGGAATTTTTTTTTAAATACACTTCTAAATAATGCATGAGTTGAAGAAGAACTGACAAAGAAAGCTAGAAAATATTTTGAATTTATTGATAATAAAGAAAATTCATATCAAAATTTGTAAGTGTAGGTAAATTGTACATATAAGGGAAATTTATAGTCTTAGACACATATGTCAGAAAAGACAAGAAGCTGAAAATTGATAAAAATAAACATCCACCCCAAGAAGTTATAAAAAGAATGTCAAGACAAATCCAATAAAAGTAGGAAGAATTAAATAATAAAGTCAAGAACAGAAAATAAAGTAAGAAAGCAAAGATTAAACCAGAGCTAAAAGATGGTTCTTTGGAAATACAGCAAAATTGAAAAACCCCTGAACGAAGTTAGTCTAGAGAAAAACAGAACTGGCACCAAAAAAACAATATTAGGAATAAAAAGTGGAACATCACTACAGTTGTTGCCAACATTAAAGGAAAAACTAGGGTACTTTGAACAACTCTGATCAACACATTTGAAAATTTAAATGAAATGGATAACAACTTAGGAAAGTACCTTATACCAACTTCAGCGCAAGACAAAATAGAAACTCTAAAGAATCCTCTAACAATTAAGAGCCCTGAGAATCTCTTTCATTAAGAAAACTTCAAGTCATCACTGGCATATTCTATCCAACATTCAAGGAAGAAACAATTTTAGTTTTCTGGAGACTAGAAAGAGAGTAATATAACCCCTAATTCATTTTAGCAGATTAACATAAGCCACAGACCAAAACAGCACAAAGATAAAGCAAGAAAAGAAAGTTACAGGCCAATTTTATTTATAAATATAAATGAATTCTTAATAAAGTGTTAGCCACAAAAATCACTATGTAAAAGGATACTACAAAAGTAGGCTAATCCCAGAAACACAAAGTTGATTTAACAATAGAAAATCTACTCATACAAGTCAGCACATAAACTGACTAAAGGACAAAAACTACATCCAGAAAACCATTTGATAAAAAATTAATATTTATTCATTATTTTAAAGCTAAGAAGATGATAATCTACAACATTATGAACAGAAGGAAATTTCCATACTTTGATAAAGATGATGTCTGTGGCTATCATAATTAACGGTAAAATATTGCAAGCTTTTCCTCTTGAGATCAGGAAGTCAAGGATGCCTACTGCATCCGTTTTATTCAACATTTTACTGGCAGTCTTTTCCAGTGCAGTGAGACGGGAAAAAGAACTGAAAGATGTAAGATTTAGAAAAGAAATAAAAATCCTCTTTCAAAGGTGCTACAGTTAATATGTATAGAGGAAGGCAAAATGTTCTACAACTATGTTATCTAAATTAACGAGAAAATGTAGCATTTTTATTGGACTCAAAATAAACATATTGCAAATATGTTTCCATACAACCACCCACTGAATTATTGAAGGAAGCTACCACAGGGAAGATTTGCACTTGGAGGACAAGATCTTCTGAACATTCAGAGATAAACCTGTGGGAACGGTTTACTCTGTGTGTGAGTGAGCTTCCTGTCAGTGGAAGGGTTCAAGCAGGGACAGGATGAGCTGCGTCCAAGGGGGCTGAAGGCTGGTTCTCCCCAGGCTGGACCTCAGCTCTTCTCACACTTGGCCCCAGGAGGCAGCCTCTCTCCTTTCTTTTGGCTCTTGTCAAAATTAACTTAATGCTTCTGGCAACGTAGGTAAAACGAGCCAGGATTTACGGCTCCAGAATGCAATTGCTAATCTTATCCACTTCCCTTGCCTAGGCTCCCCTTTCAGACAAAACCCACAACGGTTCTCTTGCCCTGCCTCCTGCCTTACATCCCCACCCCACCAGACTTATCTACCAAGTCTAAGTTCTCTGGCAAACAAAACAGCTCCCCCTAGGGGGATGAGTGTTGGCCTAGGGGTTTTCCACAAGGGAAAACTGGAGGTTTACCCTGTTCAAAACCTTCAAAAGCTCCCTGATGCCTAGAGTCAGGGCTTTTTCCCCAACACCACAGACCCCTTGAGAAAGGCAAATCCTTCCTTGCACACAGCACTCTACTGAGATTTACTCTGTGTCCAGAACTGCGCTTAGGCTTGACTTCACTGACTACCCCCTGAGACTCCATGAGGTAGGATCTATTATTAGCTCCAGGTCACTAAGTGAGAGCTTGGGACTGGGTCAGTCTCACTTTAGGCCACACAGTCTGAAACACCATGTTAATCTGGGTTTGTTTTTTTTTTTTTTGGTTTTGGTTTTGCCCCCACATTATTGTCTTCCTTCCTTTTTTTTTCTTTCTTTCTTGGAGTATAATTGCTTTACAATGTTGTGTTGGTTTCTGCTGTTCAACAAAGTGAATCAGCCATAAATATACATATATTCCCTCCCTCTTGAGCCTCCCTCCCAGCCCCCATTCCACCTCTCTAGGTCATCACAGCACACCAAGCTGAGCTCCCTGGGCTACACAGCAGCTTCCCACAAGCTATCTATTTTCTCACTGAGAGTTTATATAAGTCAATGCTACTCTCCCAGTTTGTTCTGCCCTCCCTCCCTATGTCCACCTGTCTGTTCAGCATCTCTATTCCTGCCCTGCAAATAGGTTCATCTGTACCATTTTTCTAGATCCCGTATATATGTGTTAATATGCGATATTTGTTTTTCTTGGTTTGCTGTTTGTAACTGTTGTCCAAGTGAAGCTTGACATAGTCCTTTAAAGGCACAGTCATGCCTGGACTGCTAGACTTTTCCACCTCATTCTCCGAAGCAGCTCCCTCAACGGGCACTCAGCCACCAAATCCACCGTCCTCACAGGAGGGGCCCAGGAGGCAGAGACATATGGCTGCAGACTTTGGAGTCAGACCTGTGCTCTCTAGTTACCTGAGCTTAAGCCTTGGTTTTCTCACCTGAAAAATGGGGCTAAGGCCTTCCTGCTTTTGTAGGGTTATAGTGAGGATTAACCATGATCGCTAATGTAAGGGCTCATCACCCGGGAGGTGCTGCATACATACCGCCTGCAGTTATTGGCAGTCTATGAGGTTTGGGGTAGCTCCTCAGCACCTCCTTCTGGACTCCCTGATGGCTCAGATGGTAAAGAATCTGCCAGCAATGTGGGAGATCTGGGTTCAATCCCTGAGTTGGGACGATCCCCTGGAGAAGGGAATGGCGACCCACTCCAGTATTCTTGCCTGGAGAACTTCATGGACAGAGGGGCCTGGGGGGCTACAGTCCACAGGGTTGCAAAGAGTCGGACACGACTGAGCAACTTTCACTTTCACCTGCTGTTCTTTCAACACCATAAATCAAGGGCCATGATCTCTAGAAAATGCTGTGACCAGGAGCTGAGGCAGCCCTGACCCCTGCCGGGGACATGGCCACAGAGCCTCACTGGCTTTCCTTGCAGCTGTAGCATCCGGGCTGATGTAGGGAAGCATGGCTGTGAATAAATCTGTCAGTTTCCTGGATGCCCCCCATCTTCCCCACCCCTATAGGGGACCCCTGCCTCATAGGAGGGCTGAAGTCTAGCTGGCAGCAGAACCACATGTTGGCTGAGCCGCTAGATAACTCTGTAATGAACTGAAGGCGTTAACCTTGCTGCCTGGGCCCTGGGGTTAACCCTTTCACTTCCCAGCCCCAGAGAAGCTAAGAGCAGAGCAAGTGTAAGGGAGGATTATATTGATTATCCCTCGCTGCCGAACAAATTATGCCCACATTTAGCAGCTGGAAATAACTATTAACGTTCAGCTTCTGTGGCTCAGGAATCTGAATGTGGCATCACTGGGTGGTTCCAGGTCAAGAGATTTCATGAGGCAGGAAGCAAGATGTCAGACACGTCGAGGCTTGACTCTGCGAGGATTGGATTCCACCCTCACTCGTGTAGCTGTTGGCCAGCTTCCGAAGAGCTATGACCAAGTTCACTCACACGTGCCTGTCCACGGAACTGCTTGTGTCAAGGCAGCTGGGCTCCCCCCATGCCCTCCCTGCTCCACCTCTGCATAAGAGGTGAAGAGGGAAAAAGACAAGCATCCAAGGTGGAAGGCACAGACCTTTAATAACCCACCCTCCTCACCCACCACTTGTGATGCTGTTGCAGGAAGAGGGGGATCCCTTCCTGGGCCGAGAGTGGGCTCTTGTCTAACACTCGGAAATGAATTGTCTGAGGAGACACACGTGTTGACAGAGCAAGAGACTTTATTGGGATGGGTTGCCTGGGTGGGGGGCAGGAGGGTAAGGAGACCCAGGAGGACTGCTCTGCCATGTGGCTTGCAGTCCTGGGTTTTATGGTGTTGGAGTTACTTTCTGGGTTGTCTCTGACCAATCACTCTGACTCAGGGTCCTTCTTGGTGGTGCACGCATTGCTCAGCCAAGATGAATTCCAGTGAGGATTCTGGGAGGTGGTGGGACACGTGATGTCTCCTTTGGACCTTTCCTGAACTCTTCCGGTTGGTGGTGGCTTCTTAGTTCCATGTTCCTTTCCAGTACCCCCTGTGGTAAAATGTAAAATAACTCAGGCAAATCGTTACTATGGTGCCGGGCTAGGGTGGGCAGTTTCAGTCAGTGTGTTTCCCCTGCCAGTGTTTCCTATTTCTTAGCTGTGAGTCAGAAAGCCCAGCCCACACTCAGGAGGGGAATGATATGAGGGTGGGAAAGCCAGGAAGCCGGGGGTCACTGGGGACCATCTCACAAGGCGCCCACTTCAGAGGGGCTGCAGCTAGGACACACAGGTAGACCTAAGGCTGACTCACCTTCAGATGAACCTGTGCAGAGCTGGGAGTTGGCCTCGACTCCTCATTCCATCTATCACCAAATCCTGTTAATTCAAAATCCTAAATCGTATCCGAGTGTGACCACTCTGGACTGTCATGGCTCCAGTCAGGCCCCCATCATGTCTCACGAGGATGTCATCACTCCATCACCATCTCCTCACTGGTCCCCCTGTATCTACTCTGCTCCTCTCTGCCCTCACCATCCCTTCCACCATCACCTGTCCCTTCCTAATAGTATTCAGAAGAGTCAAAATGCTGACTTGATGCTGTCTTCCTTTGCTGAGAATTCTTCAGAGGCTCTCCGTGATCCTCAGCATGAGAATTCTCCACAGACAACAAGGTTCTGCAGGGTCTGACTCGCCCGGAACCTCGACAGCCTCACCTCACAACACTGCTGGCCCCTCTCGGTGCCTCGAACGGGCCCTGTGCCCTCTTGACCCAGGTTTCCCACATGCTGTGCCTCTTCTGGGAACACTTTTTTTTGTACCCTTCACCTAATCAGACCCTCATTACCCTGGGGATATTGGCACAAGAGTCACTTCTTTGAAGAAGCTGACCCTGGCCAACCCTGACTGAGTTCAAGTCCTCTGTTGAAAACTCATCCTCTAGTCATAGCGTGTTGCCGGGCCCACTGTGCCTTTATCTGACTGGTCACTGTCTGTCCTTCCCTGAGACTCTTAAGTGCCATGATGGCAGGGACCGAATCTGGTTTTGCTAGCTGCAACCATTGTGCCTGTCACCAGTGGGTGCTTAAGAAACATATATTTAAGGGACTTTCCTGGTGGTTCAGTGGTTAAGAATCTGCACTTCCTTTGTAGGGGGGCATGGGTTCGATCCCTGGTTGGGGAACTAAGATCCTGCATGCCACTCGGTGCAGCCAAAACATTAAAGAAAAAAAAAAGAAACATAGAGAATTAAAAAAAAATTAAAGTCCTTTGGAAGATAAAACTACAATTTTAAAACAGAATTCATTAGAATCATAGAATTTTGGGGCTCAAAGCGGGCTCAGAGACTAGCCAGAGGAAATTAAGGCCCAGAGATGAGGAAGGGCTTTCTAGGCTGCAGAATGAGTGGAGACCAAGACAAAAAGACAGGGCCCCGGATGACCCCCTCGCCTCCCACTTTCCATCTGCCATGAGCCCCACTAACCTCCTATTACCACCTAAACTTCACCAATGGCCCCTGACAAACACTAACAGATCACCTACGTCAGTCCTCAGACCTCAGCACAAAAACTCCAGAAGCTGCTGACAGAGCCTCCCTTCAGGTAAATTCTTTTCTTAGCTCTGCAACTACCAGTTCCAAAGATGCACAGCCAGTCTGAAAACAGCCATTTCACCCCACATCAAGAACAAGCCCTGCCTTTGAAAATTCTCCATTTGGGGCATTCTCCATTCCTTGCAAGTGGAACTTTCAACCTTTTGGTTTGGCCAGGACCTAAGAGGTTCTTGGCCAGTTCCAAAAGGGAAACTGAGGTCAGAGAAGAGCAGAGACTTTTGCAAGGTCACTCAGGGAATCAGTGACAGGGTGGGGACCGGAACCCAGGCCTCTCCACTCTCTGGCCAGCAGCCCCTGTGTCTCTACAGTAGGCTGCAAGAAGTTGGACTGGATTAACTTGAAGGTTCTTACAGGCTCTGATCTGAGGCTAATAGATTCTTCTTTGAACAGAGATTCTTCCTCAGACTGTGCTCAGCTGTGCAAATTTCTATCTCAGGTCTTTAGCCGAGAGTAACTTTTTAATTTCTGAAATGAAAATATGGCATTCCAAAACAAATCAGCTTTCTGAGAACAAACCAACCAACATTCCAAAAAAAAAAAAAAAGAAAAAATTCCAAGCTGGTATTCAAATTAGTTGCCAACATTTAAAAACGAAAATATTTTTACATGCAAATCTAAGTTCCCACATTCTTATAGAAAAATCAGCCAATCTGGTATAATCCTGATCTTCCCCTCCAGTGTGTGACACTTGGCTAAACTAGCCAGCGGCCGTCACACTCTCGCCTGTCCACAGCTGGCCACATTGCCTGCTTCATGTTGCCTTCCCAGGTCCTGAAGGCATTTGAATTTGGAGCCCCTGTTCCTTCGGGGTTTACAAATTCCCTCTGTAACTATTCCCCAGGTAATGGGTCACATAGGCACTGTTTGATGCCAATAGAGACAAGTGGTGTCCTTCCAGTCTGTTCTGTGGCTGGCCAAGTAGATGGTGGTGGGGAGGGAGAGCTTGATTGAAACCATGGCTTATCTGAATCCATGTATAACAGGTCATGCTGTAAGGTACTTCCAAATTCTAATGAACTTTAATTACCTCAGAACCAGGACAGTCCATGCTTGTTTTGGTTGAGACAGATAAGAAATGACTCTAGGAAATGACTTCATAGACTTTCAGGCCATCAAAATGAAATCCACATGCCATCGCATTCTGGCCAAACTGGGGACCAGGTCGGGATGGTCTTTTTGAAGTTTTGAAGGAAATCCGTGCTGATATCAAAAGAGGGTTTGGAGGTCTGTCTTCGGGTTCTTGAGCAACGACAGTGCTCAGATAAACTGCCTTTCTATGACCCCGCCAGGATCTGTCATCACTGCCTGCCCCATGTTTCATAATCCATGGGTGTGGGGGGAGTAGAGGGTGGGGGTGAGGGAGGGTGCTTAGAGTAATGTTAGGCCACTGAGCACTTCATCAGGAGGTGGCCCAGAGAATCTGGGCAGATGCTCTTACAGAGCTCTTGGCAAGCTTCAAACTTTGGAACTTTAAAAGCAATGGCTCTGTTCTCACCACACTTATCAGTAGTCAAATCTCAAAGCCGGCGGAAACATTAGAGTCCAGGACTATATCTCAAAGCCGGCGGAAACATTAGAGTCCAGGACTAATCAATACGGGAGGGCCCTTGTATGTTTCAACTCATCTAACTCTCCACCTTAATTGAGTAGCTTCCAACAGCACCCCAGACAAGAAGACTCAGCCAACCTTGGTGGGACATCTTTCTGATAATGGGTCAGAAGCTCTCCCCATTGAAACCTCCAGCTTCTGTCCCCAGTTTTATCCTCAGAGTTAGGACCATGCTTATGCCCTTCTTCATCTATGTATATTGAGCATCACCATATTTACTCTCTCATCACCAGGCTACACTGTTTCAGGTCATCCTTCCTGGGAGACCTTGATAGAAAGACCTAGCTTCTCCCATACACTTGGCCCATGCCTCTCTCCAGCATCTTTTCACATCAGCTATGACTTTAAGAGGACACAGCTCTTGCTCTATGATTTCTAGAGAAGAACGGCTGAGTCCAGCTGTACCACATTTCAGGTTGACATGCCCAGAATTTGCACAAAGTGTTCCATATTGGTTAACAGCTTTTATTTACTTAACAAATACTCTTGTAGCTCAGCTTACTTTAGTAATATTCATTAAATCCCCATAATCCTAGGTGGTGCTAGTGGTAAAGAACCCGCCTGCCAATGCAGAAGACCTAAGAGATGTGTGTTCAATCCCTGGGTGGAGAAGATCCCATGGAGAAGGAAATGGCAACTCACTCCAGTATTCTTGTCTGGACAATCCCATGGACAGAGGAGACTGGTGGGCTATAGACCATTGGGTTGCAAAGAGTCGGGCATGACTGAAGTGACTTACAGCATAGCACATCATCATCCCCAGTGTACAGATGATGGAGCTGAGACACAGAAAAGTAAAGTCACTTGGCCAAGGTGTCAGTTAAGTGGGGAGATTGGGATTCAAACTCAGATCCTTGAAGTTTGGAGCTGAAGCTCCTAACCTCCCTGTGCTGCTTCTCCATGACGTTTGTTCATGTTAAGCTTGAGAAGAAAGATCTCCAGGGAGGTCTGGAAATCTACATCATCCTGATAAGGTCAGCCTCACCCTAAGATGTGAAGCGACTTATCTAAAGTCACTCCATTCTGCAGTGATGGAGTTGGGACCTCAACTGGTTTCAAGTCCAGGGCTCAAACTGTGGAAAATTCTTCAAGAGATGGGAATACCAGACCACCTGACCTGCCTCCTGAGAAATCTGTATGCAGGTCAAGAAGCAACAGTTAGAACTAGACATGGAACAACAGACTGGTTCCAAATTGGGAAAGGAGTACGTCAAGGCTGTATATTGTCACCCTGCTTATTTAACTTATATGCAGAGTATATCATGCCAAATTCTGGGCTGGATGAAGCCCAAGCTGGAATCAAGATTGCAGATGACACCACACTTATGGCAGAAAATGAAGAACTAAAGAACCTCTTGAAAGTGAAATAGGAGAGTGAAAAAGTTGGTTTAAAACTCAACATTCGAAGCAACCTAGATGTCCATCAGCAGATGAAAGGATAAGAAAGCTATGGTACATATACACAATGGAGTATTACTCAGCCATTAAAAAGAATACATTTGAATCAGTTCTAATGAGGTGGATGAAACTGGAGCCTATTATACAGAGTGATGTAAGCCAGAAAGAAAACACCAATACAGTATACTAACGCATATATATGGAATTTAGAAAGATGGTAACAATAACCCTGTGTACGAGACAGCAAAAGAGACACTGATGTATAGAACAGTCTATGGACTCTGTGGGAGAGGGAGAGGGTGGGAAGATTTGGGAGAATGGCATTGAAACATGTAAAATATCATGTATGAAACGAGTTGCCAGTCCAGGTTCAATGCACGATACTGGATGCTTGGGGCTAGTGCACTGGGACGACCCAGAGGGATGGTATGGGGAGGGAGGAGGGAGGAGGGTTCAGGATGGGGAACACATGTATACCTGTGGCAGATTCATTTTGATATTTGGCAAAACTAATACAATTTTGTAAAGTTTAAAAATAAAATAAAAAAATAAAAATAAAAATAAATGGATGAGCCACATGTAACACAAGCAGCTTTAAATTCAGGTTTGGGGAAGGACCTTACTATGCTGAATCTTTTGAAAAGTAAAAAAATAAAAGTTTATTAAAGCATTAAAAAAATAATAATAAATAAAACTCAACATTCAAAAAACGAAGATCATGGCATCTGGTCCCATCACTTCATGGCAAATAGATGGAGAAATGGTGGAAACAGTGGCAGCCTTTATTTCCTTGGGCTCCAAAATCACTGCAGATGGTGACTGCAGCCATGAAATTAAAAGACACTTGCTCCTTGGAAGAAAAGTTATGACCAACCTAGACAGCATATTAAAAAGCAGAGACATTACCAACAAAGGTCCGTCTAGTCAAAGCTATGGTTTTTTCAATAGTCATGTACAGATGTGAGAGTTGGACTAGAAAGTTGAGCACCAAAGAATTGATACTTTTGAACTGTGGTGTTGGAGAAGACTCTTGAGAGTCCCTTGGACTGCAAGGAGATCCAACCAGTCCATCCTAAAGGAAATCAGTCCTGAATATTCATTGGAAGGACTGATGCTGAAGCTGAAATTCCAGTACTTTGGCCACCTGATGTGAAGAACTGACTCACTGGAAAAGACCCTGATGCTGGGAATGATTGAAGGCGGGAGGAGAAGGGGATGATAGAGGATGAGATGGTTGGATGGCATCACCAACTCGATGGATGTGAGTTTGAGTAAGCTCTGGGAGTTGGTGATGGACAGGGAAGCCTGGCATGGTGCAGTCCATGGGGTCGCAGAGTCGGACATGGCTGAGCAACCAAACTGAACTGAACTGAGAGCATGCTGTGTGCACTTATCAGATTCAATCTTACCTATGGAAGTGAAATGCATTCTAAACTGGCTTTGAGCCCACATGCATATATAACACACCACAGTTAACCCAGTAGGTTCCTGGGCCAGGGAGAGGAGAACTACCCAGCCTAGGCTTCTGATAGTCCTGGGCCCTGCTCTCCAGAACCCTGTCCCCCAGAACCCTGCCCCAGGCTGAGTGGGGGCCAGAGAAGGTCACCATGTACCACACACCAAAGAAGGGGGTCGGCCTGGGGGTGGGCCACATAGGCAGCTTCTTCAGCAGCCTCTTGGCAGCAGCCCCAGCCTTCCCAAAGCAGCAGTGCCCCCGGGCTGGGGCCCAACCTAGAAGGCAGGGGTTGATTTAACAAAAACATAACGTTGACTTTTTTTCCCCGGTGGGGCTTATTCTGTAACATGACTTGCGGATATTTATATAAAAACGAGTGTTACAATGAGAAAAAAAAAAAAAAAAAAGAAAGTGCCCATGTTAGAACATACATGGAGACCTCATTCATTCATAGTCCATTAATTCAGAAGGCATCATGGTCTCTGTTGGGTTGAAATGCACATTACATTAATCCAAAGATGGGCAAACTTTGGTAAAGGGTCAGAGAGTAAGTATGTTGAGAAATCAGTCATCCATTGCCTAGTGATTGTTTTGTTGTTGTTGTTAAGGTGTACCAATCCTTTTAAAAAAATAATTAATTTTTGGCTGCACTGGGTCTTTGGTACTTTGCACAGGCTTTCTCTAGTTCAGCAAGCAGGGGCTACTCTGTTGCAGTGCATGGGGTGCTCATTACAGTGGCTTCTCGTGGATACAGGCTCTAGGGTTCATGGGCTTTGGTCACATACAGGCTTCGATAATGGTGGCACACTGGTTTAGCTGATCTGCAGCACATGGAATCTTCCTGGATTGGGGATTGAACCCATGTCTCCTGCACTGGCAGGCAGATTCTTATCCACTGTGCCACCAGAAGTCTCAGGCTGGTGATTCTTGCACAGTTGCACAAAAGTGTTCCTGGGACCTGAAACATTACCAACAACATTTCCTTACGGGAAGGTAAGGAGCTCTCATAGCCAGTGTTGGGCAAAGCACTTGTTTGCAAATATCTTTTCCCTGCGAACAGGCTTGATGTGTATGTCTTTGTGCTGCTTGAGTGGCACCTGGCCAACCCCACTGCTTCTATCTGTTCCTGGGGAGAGGGAACAGGGTCCTCCCCCTGCAGCATGAAAGGGGAGCAGGCAGACCATCTTTCTGTGTCAGCTGCAGGATAGGACCTGCTGACCATGGGAACCAGTGCTCACTCTTAAAGCAGACTTTGCTCTCTTCTCTCTGAGTCAAGCATCATTCCATCTAATGCCTATGTGAGTCGTGTCTTACTTGGTGACTCCAACACCTGAAACCATACACTTTAAATTTCTTATTATTGGGAATTCCCTGTCAGTCCAGTGGTTAGGGCTGTCACTGCGAGGGCCTAGGTTCTATGCCTGATGGTGCTGTGCTGTGCCTAGTCACACAGTTGTGTCTGACTCTTTGTGACCCCATGGACTGTAGCCCGCCAGGCTCCTCTGTCCATGGGGATTATCTGGGCAAGAAAACTGGGGTGAGTTGCCATGCCCTCCTCCAGGGGATCTTCCCAACCAAGGGATCAAATCCAGGTCTCTCACATTGCAGGCAGATTCTTTACTGACTGAGCCACATCCCTGGTTGGGGAACTAAAATCCCACAAGCCATGATGTGTGGGTCAGTAAAAAAATGAGCAAATTTCTTAGTATCTGACTTTTAACTGAGGTATTCAGACGTTTAATGTGATTACTGATATGATCAGATTTTAACATATCATCTTGCTATTTGTTTTCTACATGTCTCCTCTATTCTTTGCTCTATTTTTTTCCCTTTAACTGCCTCCTTTTGGAATAATTGAATACTTTTAATGATTTCATTGCATCTCCTTTGCTTATTAGCTACATACAGTTCTTCAGTATTTTCATGGCTGTTTTAAACTTTTTAGTGTATATCTTTATCTTATCACTTTTTACCCTCAAGTGTCATTATGTCACAAATACTATGATCCTTTTAATCTCATCTCTCCTCCTGACTTCATACTATTGTTGTTGTAAGTTTTGCTTTCTTTCATAAAATTCTAAGTAGATTATTATTTTTGTTTAAACAGCCAATTATCTTCTAAGGACATTTAAATTATAAGAAAAATTATATACTCCCCCATGGAGTTATTTTCAGTGCTCTCCGTTCCTTTGTGTAGATCCAGATTTGTATCTTGGTATCGTTTTTCTTCAGTCTGAAAACCCTCCTTTAACAGTTCTTATTGTTCAGGTCTACTGGTGATGAATTATTTCAGCTTTTGTTGCTTTGAAAACATTTTCCTTTCGTCTTCATTTTTCTCACTTTTTAAAAACAAAGTAAAATTGACTTACACTATTAAATTAGTTTCAGGGGTACAATATCATGATTCAGTATTTTTATAATTACAAAGTGGTCATCATGATAAGTCTAGTTACCATCAGTCACCATCAAAGTTTTTCCAAAATTATTGACTATATTCCCTGTGCTGTACATTACATGACTTATATTTATTTTGTAACTGGAAGTTTGTACCTCTTAATCTCCCTCACCTGTTTTATACACCACTCCTTCTGGCAAACACCAGTTTGAGCTCTGTATCTCTGAGTCTGTTTCTGCTTTGTGATGTTTGTTTTGTTTTTTAGGTTGCACATATAAGTAAAGTCATATGATATTTGTCTTTTTCTGGCTTATTTGACTTGGTATAATACCCTCTAGGTCCACCCATGTTGTCACAAATGGCAAGATTTTTTTTTTATATAGCTTAGTAATATTTCATTATGTGTACATGCCTCATCTTTATCCATTCATCTGTTCATGGGCACTTAAGTTGCTTCCATATCTTGGCTGTTGTCAATAATACTGCAGTGAACATAGGCGCACATAAATCTTTTAGAATTAGTGCTTTTGTTTTCTTCAGAAAAATACCCAGAAGTGGAACTGCTGGATCATACAACACTTCTATTTTTACTTTTTTTGAGGATTCTCCATACCGCTTTCCGTAGTGGCTGTACTCATTTACATTCCTACCAACACTGCATGAGTGTTCCCCTTCTCCAGTTCCTCACCAACGCTTGTTATTTCTTGTATTTTTGGCAATAGCCACTCTGACAGGTATGATACCATATCTCATTATTGCTTGATTTGCATTTTCCTGATGATTAGTGGTATTGAGCATATTTTCATGTATCTGCTGGTCATTTGTGTGCCTTCTTTGGAAAAAAAGGTATATTCAGGTATATAAGCCCATTAAAAAAAAAAAAAGGGTTGTTTGTTCTATAAAACTCTTAGAGGAAAACATAGGCAGAACACTCAATGACATAAATCAAAGCAAGATCCTCTATGATCCACCTCTTAGAGTAATGGAAATAAAAACAAAAGTAAACAAGTGGAACCTAATTAAACTCAAAAGCTTTTGCACAGCAAAGGAAACTATAAGCAAGGTGAAAAGATGGCCCTCAGAATGGGAAAAAATAATAGCAAATGAAACAACTGACAAAAGATTAATTTCCAAAATACACAAGCAGCTCATACAACTCAATACCAGAAAAACAAACCCAATCAAAAAGTGGGGAAAAGACCTAAACAGACCTTTCTCCGAAACAGACGGCTAACAAACACATGAAAAGATGCTCAACATAGCTCATTATTAGAGAAATGCAAATCAAAACTACAATGAGATATCACCTCCACTGGTCAGAATGGCCTCCATCAAAAAGTCTACAAACAATAAATTCTGGAGAGGGTGTGGAGAAAAGGGAACACTCTTGCACTGTTGGTGGGAATGTAAATTGATACAGCCACTATGGAAGACGGTATGGAGATTCCTTTAAAAACTAGGAATAAAACCACCATATTATCCAGCAATCCCACTCCTAGGCATATACGCTGAGGGAACCAAAATTGAAAGAGACACATGTATCCCATTGTTCATTGCAGCACTATTTATAATAGCTGGAACATGCAAGCAACCTAGATGTCCATCGACAGATGAATGGAGAAAGAAGTTTGGTACATATACACAATGAAATATTACTCAGCTGTAAAAAGGAATGCAGTCCATTCTAATGAGCTGGATGAACCTAGAGCCTATTATACACAGTGAACTAAGTCAGAAAGAGAAAGATGTATATCATATTCTAATGCATAGATACTGGAGAAGGCAATGGCACCCCACTCCAGTACTCTTGCCTGGAAAATCCCATGGACAGAGGAGCCTGGTAGGCTGCAGTCCATGGGGTCGCTAAGAGTTGGGCACGATTGAGCGGCTTCACTTTCACTTTTCACTTTCATGCATTGGAGAAGGAAATGGCAACCCACTCCAGTATTCTTGCCTGGAGAATCCCAGAGACAGAGGAGCCTAGTGGGCTGCCGTCTATGGGGTCGCACAGAGTTGGACACGACTGAAGCAACTTAGCAGCAGCAGCAGCAATACATAGATACGGAATCTAGAAAAATGGTACTGAAGAATTTATTTGCAGAACAGCAATGGAGAAACAGACATAGAGAATAGACTTATGGACATGGGGAGAGGGGAGGAGAGAGTGAGATGTATGGAAAGAGTAACATAGAAACTTACATTACCATGCGTAGAATAGATAGCCAATGGGAATTTGCTATATGTCTCAGGAAACTCAAACAGGGGCTCTGTCTCAACCTAGAGGGGTGGGTGGGGAGGGAAATGGGAGGCGGGTTCAAAAGGGAGGGGATATATGTATACCTATGGCTGATTCATGTTGGTGTTTGGCAGGAAACAACAAAATTCTGTAAAGCAATTATCCTTCAATTACAAATAAATAAAATTTAAAATTATATATATATTTAAAGAAAAAAAAAAGGCTTGTTTGTCTTTTTGATGTGAGTTTATTTTGATGCGAGTATTAACCCTCTTTGGCTATATGGTTCACACATATGTTCTCCAACTGAGGCTTTTTTTTTTCTTTTAAACTTTTTATTTTATATTGGAATATAGCCAATTAACAACATTGTGATAGATTCAGGTGGACAGGCAAGGGACTCAGTCATACATATACATATATCCATTCTCCTCCAAACTCCCCTCCTATCTAGGCTGCCACATAACACTGAGCAGAGTTCCCTGTGCTATACAGCAAGACCTTGTTGGTTATCCATTTTAACTATAGCACTGTGTTCAGTAAATTCCTAACTCCCTAACTCTCCCTTCCCCCCAACCTATCCCCCTGCCACCACAACCATAAGTACATTCTCTAAGTCTGTGAGTTTGTTTTGTGAATAAGTTCATTGGTACCATTTCTTTTTAGATTCCACATTTAAGGGATGTCATACACGCTATTTCTCTTTCTGACTTATTTCACTCAGTATGACAATCTCTAGGTCCATCCATGTTGCTGCAAATGGCATTATTTCATTCTTTTTAATGACTGAGTAATATTCCATTGTGTGTATGTACCACATCTTCTTTAGCCATTCCTGTTGTTGGACATTTAGGTCACTTCTAAGTCTTGGCTACTGTAAACAGTGCTGCAGTGAACACTGGGGTGCATGTATCCTTTCAGACCATGTTTTCCTCTAGATATATGCCCAGGAGTCTCCCACTCAAGTTTTTAAAAAATGTCCTCTTTGATTTCTTCAACAATCCATCATTTGCTTGCTTATTTATTTAGGCTGCACCCCACGGCATGTGGAACTTCCCCAACCAGGGATCAAACTAATGCCCCTACAATGGGTGACCTACCTGAGGGTGCGGGTCCTGGTTACACTGCATCTTCACCCCTCCTGCCGTCTTGTTGTAGTTCTCTACGTCTTTAGTTGTGAAGAACCTATTCTGCTAGCCTTCAAGTTGTTCTCATAGAGAGTTGCTCTCTAAATAGTTGTAATTTTGGTATGTCTGTGGGGGGAGCTGAGTTCAGGGTCCTCCTACTCCACCACCTTGGCCACACTATCCATTTTTGAGGGATGTTTTTGCTAAATACAGAATTACAGACTTTCCCCCTGTAATGGGGGGACTTTCCAACACATTAAAGAGGTCATGGCATTCCTTTCTGGCTTGCATAGCTTATGACGAGAAGTCTGCTGCCATTCAGATATTTGTTCCTCAGTGTATGTTTCTTTTGATTCATTCTCAGTGGTTTATCAATTTGACTATTATGTGTCTTAGGATGTAAGTTTTTTTTTTTTTCCATATGTATTCTTTTTGAGGACTACTGAGTTTCTTGGGTCTATGCCTTTATCATTTTCATCGTATTTGGAGAACAGTCATTATTTTTTCAAGTATGTTTTCCTTTTCTCTCTCTCATCTCCTTCTGGTATGTATTTTTGATACTTGGTATTGTTTCACAGCCTCTTCTGTTCATTCCTTTAAAAGTATTTTGTCTTTGTGCTTCATTTTGAGTATCTATTTCTGGGCCTTCAATTTCACTGGTATTTTCTTCTGTGTGATTACTTGTGTCTGACTCTTTGTGACCCCCATGGACCATAGCCCACCAGGCTCCACTATCCATGGATTTTTGAGGCAAGAATGCTGAAACAGGTTGTCATTTCCTACTCCAGGGAATCTTTCCAACCCAGGTATCAAACCTGCATCTCCTGCGTTCCCTGCATTGGCAGGTGGATTCTTTACCACTAAGCCACCTGGGAAGCCCCCATTCTTCTGGGAGGGTCTAATTTCTTCTGCTGTCAATCCTATTCAGTTTAATTTCAGATATTTCACATATCATCTCCAAAATTTGACTTGGATTTTTAAAAAAGTATATGCCCTATGCCTTTCCTCATTACGTTCATGCTTTCCTTTATATATCCTTATGTGTTTATATTATCTGTTGAGGTCTTTGTCAGCTAATCCTATCATCTGTGTCATTCTGGATCTGTGGAATTATTTTTCTCCTGACTCTGATCATATGTTTCTAACGCTTTGCCTGGTGAATTTGTTTTGCACCAAACATAATAAATTTTACATTGTTGAGTGTTGGGTTTTGTTGTATTTCTTTAAACATGCTGGACTTTGTTCTGCCAAGCGGTTAAGTTGCTTGCAGATCAGTCTGAGGATTAATATTGAGCTTGTTTTATGGCAGGCCAAAAGCAACCTTTACCCTAGGATTACTTGAGCCCCACTTCAAAGGCATGACCTTTGCAGGACTCTATCTATCACTGTGTGTTAGAATGTCTCTTCTCTGGCTGGCAGAGACTTCAACTATTCCCAGAACTATGGGAACCCTGGGAATTACTTGGCATGCAACTTTCTCTTTTTTCTTTCCCTGGTCTCATGGAGTTTCATCCCATGTCCTGATCAGAACTCACCCAGGGGTCCAGGAAACCCTGTGGGATTTTCTGAGCTCTATCTCTGTGCAGCTACCTTCTCTGTAATGTTGTTCAGTTGTTCAGTCACTCAGCTGTGTCTGACTGTTTGTGACCCCATGGACTACAGCACGCCAGGCTTTCCTGTCCTTCACCATCTCCCGGAGCTTGCTCAAATTCATGTCCATTGAGTCGGTGATGCCATCCAATCATCTCATCCTCTGTCTTCCCCTTCTCCTCCTGCCTTCAATCTTTCCCAGCATCAGGGCCTTCTTCAATGAGTCGACTCTTTGCATCAGGTGGCCAAAGTATTGGAGCCTCAGCTTTAGCATCAGTCCTTCCAATGAATATTCAGGGCTGATTTCTTTTAGGATGGACTGGTTTGATCTCCTTGCAGTCCAAGGGACTCCCAAGAGTCTTCTCCAACACCACAGTTCGATAGCATCATTTCTTCAGCACTCAGCCTTCTTTATAGTCCAACTCACACATCCATATATGATTACTGGAAAAACCATAGCTTTGACTATACAGACCTTTGTCAGCAAAGTGATGTTTCTGCTTTTTAATATGCTGTCTAGGTTTGTCATAGCTTTTCTTCCAAGGAGCAAGGGTCTTTTAATTTCATGGCAACAGTCACCGTCTATAGTGATTTTGGAGCCCAAGAAAATATCTCTGTTCCATGTCCATGTAAATTTTAGCTGCCTCGGCCTTCCTGTACCCCTACCTCTGTCTCTTCAATTCAGTGATACAGTGGGTGTCAGTTTCCCCATCTCTGTGCTGAAGGTTGGAGGCATCCTAAATGAGTAAGATTGGTAATCACCCCTTCCTGTGCATTTCCCGTCTCTCAGGGAGTCACAGCCTGTGCTTCCTGATGTCCAATGTCTAAAAACATTTGTTTTATGTATTTCATCTGCTTTTCTGGTTGTTTATAGTGAAAGGCAAATCCCACGCACTTAATCCTTCATGGGTGGAACAGAAAATCTCTATCCTAGTTGTTTTCACCATTGGTTTATACTTTAAAATATCATTTATTTAATAGATGGTGGCTTCATTAAAAGTTGTTAGAGACAGTTTAAGAAAATTGTGTTGGGAGTTAGTTCATGAATATTTTTGAGTTTTACAATTCTATCAGGAAGTCAGGCTCTGTGAAGATTTTGTGAAAACCTGAACTAGGCAAAGATCTTCAAGGTTAACTCGAATTGATCAAGACACAATGCATTACTTAACCTTTAAATTTGTTTTCTTAAAGCATTCAAGATCTTGACAAGGATGCCAAAACCATTCAAGGGGAAAAAAATAATCTCTTTGGCAGATGGTACTGGGTGAGATAAATGGATATCCACATGCAAGAATGAAGCTGAACTCTCGCCTCATACCATACACAAAAATTAACTAAAAATGCAGCAGTGACTTAAATATAAGAGCTGAAAGTATAAAATTCTAGAAGAAATCATCTGTCTCAATATCCTGATGATTTTCTCTGGAAAACCCTAATATAGCAGTTCTCATCCACTACTCATGGATATGTACATGGTGCCACCACTGTGGAAAATCATTTGGTGGTTCTTCAATTAGTTAATGGAGAAGGCAATGGCACCCCACTCCGGTACTCTTGCCTGGAAAAATCCCATGGATAGAGGAGTCTGGTAGGCTGCAGTCCATGGGGTCGCTAAGAGTCGGGCACGACTGAGTGACTTCACTTTCACTTTTCACTTTCATGCATTGAAGAAGGAAATGGCAACCCACTCCAGTGTTCTTGCCTGAAGAATCCCAGGGATGGGGGAGCCTGGTGGGCTGCCGTCTATGGGGTCGCACAGAGTCGGACACGACTGAGGTGACTTAGCAGCAGCAGCAGCAATTAGTTAAACAGAGTTGTCATATGACCCAGGATTTCCACTCCAAAGTATATTGCCAGAAGAATTGAAAATAGATGTTCAAACAAAAATTTGTACAAGAATATTCATGGCAATACTACTGACAATAGCCAAAAGGTAAAAAACAACTCAAATGTTTGTTGACTGATAAATACTGATGAATATGTGGCATATCTATACAATATTATTCAACCATAAAAAAATAAAATTCTGATAAATGCTATAACATGAACGTTGAAAACACTATGCTGAATGGACAAAACCAGACACAAAGATCACACAATGTATAATTCTATTTACATTATAAGTATCCAGAATAGGCAATGTCATAAAGACAAAAAAGCAAACTAGTGGTTGCCAGGGGCTTGGCACAGGGGCTTCCCTTGTGGCTTAGCTGGTAAAGAATCTGTTTGCAATGTGGGAGACCTGGGTTCAATCCCTGGGTTGGGAAGATCCCCTGGAGAAGGGAAAGGCTACCCACTCCAGTATTCTGGCCTGGAGACAGTCCATGGGGTCGAAGAGAGTCAGACACGACTGAGCGACTTTCACTCACAGGGGCTTGGAATTAGGAGTGACTGCTTAATGACTATGGGGTTTCCTTTTGAGGGTGAAGATATTCTAAAACTAAGCTGTGATGGTTGCACAATATCATGAATGTATTAAATACCAATGAATCATACACTTTTAAAATGGCTAAAATGGTTAATTTATACCATGTGCATTTTACTACAATTAAAAAATGTGTTTAAGTACACAGAGAAGGATAATTCTTGAAATTACTAAGAAACAAATTAAAGATACGGATGTGAACTTTTTAAGTTAAAAAAAAAAACAGTGAATGAAGAATTAGAGGGCGTAAAATAAATCACGTGTGTAACCGTAAGGAAATGGCAACCCACTCCAGTGTTCTTGCCTGGAGAATCCCATGGACAGAGGAGCCTGGCGTGGGCCACATGTAGTCCATGGGTCACAGAGTCAGACATGACTTAGTGACTAAACAACAACCACCGTTATGATAAACAGGCAGGCTTGTAGAGAATTACAATCACAAAGCAACTTTATTTTTGTCTCCTACTCTCCCTTAAAATCCAACTTGAGACTAGTGTATCCCTTAATTCTAGAAGAAAACTCGGGCCTCTGCAACTTCTCTTCAGTCATGTCCAACTCTTTGTGACCCCATGGACTGCAGCATGCCAGACTTCCTATCTTTCACTATCTCCCGGAGTTTGCTCCACTTCCTTAGTGCGTCTTAGTATCATCCTGTAGTCACATTTGGGGCCCACAGGTGGCACAGTGGTAAAGAACCTGCCTGCCAATGCAGGAGACACAAGAGATGCCGGTTTGATTTCTGGGTCTGGAAGATCCCCTGGAGAAGGAAATGGCAACCCACTCCAGTATTCTTGCCTGGAAGATTCCATGGACAGAGGAGCCTGGCAGGCTACAGTTCATGGGGTTGTAGAGTCAGATATGACTGAGCACGCACACACACACACAGTTACACTTAAGGTGTGTAACAGTCTCAGTTCAGAAATTTAAATGTCCAATTCCGTTGTAATCAAAATGGCTTATCACTTGAAGTTGAGGCTTCTCTGGGCCAGCTGCAGACTAGGGAACTGAGGTCTTGCTTGTGTACTAAGGTTTCTGACCCTTCCAGGATTAGGGCCGTGGGAGTGAGGAAATGAAGGCAAAGCAGGAACAATATCCTGAGTTGAGGTGTTGTGGTAACTGGACGCTGACCTGGCAAGAGTTTTAACTGTGTCTTTCTCCCGCGGACTCCTCCTTCACCCCTCAGGGCAGCTTCTCCCTCCCAGTCCTGCCATCTTCATGCCCAGAGATCCCTCAGGAGTGATGCCCACCCTGTGGCTCTGCTTTCTACTCCTTTGTCCGCACCGTGAGCCGAAGTTCACCTCCTGGAGGAAACACTTGCCTCTTGTTCAGGCTCTGAGATGACTACGTGTCGGTTCCCTCGCACGCACACAGCCTACATCCGGTCCTGGGAGGTATGCACACACCCCCCTCTCCCGCTCTGCCCCATCCAGGCTCCAGGAGTAGAGGCCATACTCACCTCTGTCATCTGCTCCATCATCAAAGCACCCAGCCAGACACTGGTAGCTCATCCTTTAGATTTTTCCAGGCTGGGGTCTGTGTAGTCCACTGGATTGTCACCCTACAGGAGACGCTCATTAAGTTTCCATCCAGGCCCCCTTTCCTTGGCCTTGAGGTGAGGGGCAGCTAACACTCACTACTCTCCCTGAGGAGACTCAAAACACACGAATGGCTCTCTCAAAGTCACACCAAGAACTCTCCTCCTTCTAACTCTTCTTTTACACCTTCAGTGTGGGTTAGGGAGTTAAAGAGGGCTTCAGGTTTTTGACTATCTCCATTATAAATTCAGTATATGGTATAGGTATGTAGTGTCTTCCAAAAGACATGTATTTTAACACCTTGTTACACGCACATTTAAATAAGTACAACCATTATTGAATACAGTTAACAGCCACTGTTGAGCCCCTAATTTGTCCCAGACATGGTATTAGGCCCTATTTTACATCTCATTTAAAGTCGGAAGGACTGATGCTGAAGCTGAAGCTCCAATATTTTGGCCACCTGATGCAAAAAGCCAACTCATTAGAAAAGACCCTGGTGCTGGGAAAGACTGAGGCAAAAGGAAAGGGGGGGCGGCAGAGGAGGAGATGGTTAGATAGCATGCCCAATGCAATGGACATGAGTCCGGGCAAGCTCCAGGAGACAGTGAAGGACAGGGAAGCCTGGTGTGCTGCAACTCACGGAGTGTCAAAAGATCCAGACATGCCTTAGCGACTGAACAACATTTAAAGTTATTAGCAGTTTAAATTCACTGAAAGTTATTAATAGTTATAATTACCTTGATTTATCAATTTCATGAGTTCCCACAGATAAGTGGCATTAAAAATCTACAGAGTGAGGTGGTATTAATAAGATTCTCAATAGGAAGAAATATTTTGAAACCCTAGCTGCAGAACTGTAGATCTGGAAATGATGGCAAAGGTTATTCAACCTCACTCATTGCCCTTAAGAAGCAGCTGAGGTCCCGAGAGGCTGAGGGACGTGCCCAAGGTCATCAGAGTGACAGGAGATTGGAAGATGGGGGCTGCCATTTGCTGCAGCTCTTGTGTGTGTAAAGTATTAGATACATTCTGATGCATACTACTAATTTTAATATTTATCAAACCAGTGGTAGAAATGACTTCTTAATTCAAAATAACTATTTCAGAGTCTTAAAAAATTGAACAATCTGGGCTTTCAACACGAGATAAAGCTGTGAGAATCCTAATCTACTGTACAGGAGAATAATGGATTCTTAATTGAATCTGTGCCTCAGAGTGGAAGAATGGTTTTTAAATGGAAAATCTCACAGAGGTGGTGATGAGAAATGAGTTTAGCTAGATGAATGATCTCAAGAGAAAGTAAGACAGCAAAGCCAGGATGGAGAGCGGCTTTTTCTTCAAGATTTCAAATAAACCAAATACAGGCAGTTCGTACCCAGATAGTGAACTACCGTGCTTACTCTCACCTTCCTAGTCTTGGCACTGTCTCATGTTCTGACCTTTATTGGCTACAGTACCCCAGGGTTTCACAGATATTTCTTAAGAAATAAGTATATATGGTATAATGATGATATTATTACTCTATTTATCAAGTACTGTTGGCAAGCCAGGACATGCCATTCAGCATTCTCAGACTTCAGTCCTGCATTCACTTCCTCAAACACAACAAATCATATGCTTCAGGGCTGGCAGTGTGTCTAGAAATAATTTCAACCAATACAATTCAAAGATGGGAAAACTGAGGCCCAGAGAGGAAAGTAACTTGCCAGGAAGGTCACACAGTAATGGCTCCCATCACAAAAGTAACGCAGTTTGACAGATTCATGAACTCTTGGGTAGTTCCACCCTCAGCTCTGAGGACCTTGGAGTCACATTTTGTAGCCTGAAGTGCTAATTAAACCTGAGGAATTATGGACTTATTATTTATAGGTAGGAGTGAAGACATTAACTAGGCCATGAAACCTGGGGACACAGAAGGAGATTGTCTCCTGAGATTCACATATTACATCAAGCCTTTATATTTTAAGGAAGAACTTGGTTAATGCCATAGTCTCAACTTTCCAACTCAGATCTTCATCTTGAGTTGCTACGTATGTAGCCCTGAAGGACCATGACTGCAGCAGTTTTTTGCATCATGAGATAAACAGGTAACTGCACTTCTGATAAAGGCTATTCTCACCAATAACAAAGGTTAAAACCATCCTTCTAAACGTATCAATTGCTTCAAAGGACTGTATTTCAAACCATTTTTCAATATTTTGAATTTTAACTGGTAATAGTCAATATGCTCTCATGAATGTAAAAGTGAAAAGGAACCCACAAAAAAATACTTTTTTATCTCCCATGTTTCTTTTTACTGTTCAGAGTGGCTTTCACTGTACCGCCAGCATGAAATCTCTCTTAGGAGGCCTGGTGGTGCGAACAAAAGCACTGAAATCAAAGAACTTCCAAGTTTTAATCTGTCAGAGACTGTGTGGTACTAGGGAAAGAGTCATGTGACCTCTCCATCAGTCCCATTTCTGTACAATGAGGATAAAACTCTGGAGGTACCTCTCCTGGATACTGTGTGGACTGGCTAACTGACCCCCTGGAAAGAACCAAAAATTCTATGTAACAGCTGAGTATTTATGGGCCACTAACAGTCACAAAAACTCCTAAGAGACAGGATTCTGTACAGATAGTACAATCTCTATTGGTGATTACTAATTACCCACTGATTACAAAGAAAGTTTTGAGGGTTCCCTAAGAGGGAAGGGAAAAGAAACACTGTACAATGTCGTTCAACAACACCATCTTTATTCAAAAATATATATCTATGAGACATTTCAGAATATACTGCTACCGCCAATGGCAGCCTATACTTCTAAATAAAGTCCTAAATTAATATACAAATTTAAGCTTTAAAAATATTCTTTAAGAAAAAAAAAAACAAAAACAAAAAACAAAGGAAGATTGAAGACTTTCTGAGGAACATGACCTAAAGGAAAGGTCTTGGAGGCCGATGGATGTCCTAAGTGTAGGAAAACACAAAACAAACCCCCCACCCCCACCCGACCTGGTCACCTCATACATACAAGGAGAAAGGGTCATTTAAATTAAACAAATGAAGTAAAAAGTACACTTGGGGAGGATGTGGGAGAATTGAGAGTTAAAAAACAAAAGCATTTCATTGGGGAAAAAAAAAACAAAAACAGGACTAACCTCCTTATAGGAAGTCTACTAGTAACAGGTGTTAAGAGGCCAACACATTCATTTACATAATTGCTACAGTTTCATTTCTTGCTCTTGCTGTAATAATTATGCACCAATCTCTAGTCAAAGACTCAATCAGATAAAACACAGCAGTGGGCAAAACCCATTATATTATATAACATTTTCATCTAGCTGATGAGACCAAATGCCTTCTCCACCTTTCTGGTTGGTTTGTGGCTGCTGAGATTCTGCTTCCTTTGAAAGCACAGAGTGCGTCCACGGCGATCTGTTTAGAAGCAGCTCGCCTGCAAGACCGCAGCAGCACACCACACGGGGAGGGGCTTATATGCAGATACAGCAAAGGCTGGAATTCATTTTGCAATTGTGGTAAAGTCATTTACTGCCCTATGGCCTCTGGGAGAAACACTTTACAGACAGACCCATTAATTTAATAATGACAGGACGACAGGCAGTGTCGATATGTAACCAACACACAGTCTGTATTCAATCTGAAAAATAGCTTAAATGCTACGAGGTTCTACAGAGTTAAACTGCATACCTGCTGTGACTTTTCCTTGTTTTCTCTTCATGGCAGGCAGGAGAGCTTCCTGAAGGGAAGCCTGTTACACTTCTAAAAACAGACATCATCATGCTCTAACACGTTGAACATGTAGAATCACATGTAATTGGCTTTTTTGGTAATCCTGAAAAGAGCAACTCAAAATGATGGAAATTCTGAAGCCCCCTCCAAGGAATTCCTTTTATAGCTTTTGGATTTCAGCCTCCGGGCTCTAATTCCTATTACACTATTAGGGCGAATTGTTTTCTGCCCTTTCCAATGTCAAAAATCAGCCCGCCAAATGCGAATGATTTACAGACAGCAGGCCTAGCCTTTACTAAAAGTAAGATAAAAATCCTAACTACATCATACAGTCATAACGTCAGCTGGCATGATAATGGAATTAAGACCCCCCCCCCCCCCCCAGTTAATATCCCTCACTCTCCCCCTTCCCGAGATGGGTTAGTCAGCGGCACCTGACACAAAGCACTCCTCCTCCCCGGGGCACAAGGACACGCACAGTGACGTGAACTGAAGGACAGGCAAGCATGCAGCGTGTCGGGTCTGCAGGGGAGAGTTTCAAGTTTAGTCACCATGCTGTGGACAAGCACCCACGCAATGAATTAATTGGTAGTGTGTGCCCTATTCCCCCAAAGAAGGGGTCAAAGCAACAGCAGAACCCGGACTCCCAGAAAGCCTTCAGTTTCAGGGGCCCACTGTGCCATTTCTAATAACTGCCTTCAAGCTTTCACAATGTGGGGCAAGGATGTTTCTAGAAACGTGCTCCTGACCAGAGGTTGGGACCCTTGATCAGAGCAGCCTGGGAAGGTTGATAGGAACCTTGAGGAAATACCTTATTTTTGATTCATGCTTGTGATCCCCGTGAGTCTGTCTGTCTCAGAACTGTGGCTTGATGTCCCAGATCAGCTTTGAATCTTTACTGCTCGATTCTCTAGTATGCTCACAGAACACATGCACCTAACCTCTGACAACACATTGTCAGAAGCCACAACAAGGGAGAATCTGAGATTTGGCAAACTCTTTATGGCGAAGACGCTCAAAACAGTTGTGCCTCCAACCTCTGGGGTGGATGGCAGCCAGGAAAGCCAACGATTCCAGACCTGAGTCCCTTGGCGGAAGCCTGCCCTGAACTTGAACAAGCCCAGCTCGAAAAGGAGCAACTGCTTTCATGACACAATGTCGTCATGAGGGACAAGATTCTTCTACACATGATTTTCATAACTTCTTAGGTGTACAGAGAGGGCTAAAAAGGGAAAACCAACAGGGGCATGGAAACATGAAGTGAGTTTGTATTCTTTCCAAGTATACACTGAAACTGGATTCCATTTGCCACTGTTCTCAATTGTGCTCGACAGAGGAGAGGCCGGAGAGGGAGGAGAATCAGAGTCCGTGGTTCTTTCTTGAGGATGGGGGCCGACTGAACGAGGGACAGAACCAGGGGCTTCCAGGTTATTTCCAACCATGACGTGCCCTCTTCTTTCTGCTGGTACAGATGGGAATCTGGGGCATGACACCTGCCCTAGTCAGTTGAAAACAGGTCACCAGCAGAGGGCAGGGGGGCCAAGCCCCCTGTGACGTTGGGCAGCAACGAGAGGTCTGGCAAGCTCTGAATGTGGGACTTGAGTTCCTTGCGGACCTGGGTTACCCGAGCAAGCTTCTGTTTATATTCCTGAGGAGACAAAGAGTTATATTAAGGACAACGAGAAAACAAGCTTCTGTTTATGTTCCTGAGGAGACGATGCAGTTATGTTAAGGAGCTGATACAGATACTTTCAGCCTCCTGGCCTGTGCTCCTGACCAGAGAGCCCCTCACACATTCAGCTAAGCTACCAGGCTCAGGTTTTCAAATGCTCAAAAGCAAGACTGTACACAAAAAATGAAAGCTCTAGAAGTTGGATACTGGCAACAGTGAATTAAATGGTATTTAACTGAGTGCTTGAGATCTGGAAGTAAAAAGTGATGTTTTGTATTTGTAGTGTCTTTGGTGCTTATCTATTTCAAAATACTCTGTAAGATAATGCTTGAGCTTTACAATTATTTTGAAGGCTCCACCTAGACATGACTAGGAAAACCACTCTAAAGCTAACTGTATTTTCTGTGTTAAACTTAGATTAACCCAGAGTTAGCATCTTCATAGACAAGGACTTCAGAAGCTCAAAATTCCCACCGCCACCGCCTGGTTCAGGACTTCCTCGTTCCACACGTAGGCACTGTAGCAAGGCCCTGCTGAAGCCTTCTGGCAGTCACCCCTAAACATGCCCCTGGACTTATCTTTCAGAAGCCCAGCTTTCATCAAGTCCCTCCTCTGATAAAGGGAAGCACGGTGCAACACTACCTCCATGACTGATCTGGGTGCAAGGTCTTCTAAAATTCGCTCCTGCCCACATGCTGCACAGGCCAGAGCCTGCACTGGCCGTTTGTTCAGGATCCCCCTAAACCTGAAGGGCTCTCTTTCTTCTCCTGGTCTCGGCAAGGTCCTGACTTTGCTCCTTCGCCAACTGCTGAGTCCTATCTCTCTAGGAAAATCTTTCCTCCTCATCCAATACACTGGTCCCTCTCTCCGCTGGCCTTCCTGGGCACTGCGCCCCTAACGGACTGCTCTGAGGTGCTCTCTCCCCATGTCAGAGTTCTACGTTCCTCTAAAATACGACTCCCTTGATGACAGGAACTGAATATACTATTTTCTTTCCTCAGCTCCCAGCTATAAGGTCTTGGGTAACAACTCTAGGTCAGAGGACATCTGTGGTTTATGGCTCCTTTGGGGCTAGACTTTTTCTTTTTTCACCCTCTTCGGTGTTTCTGCAAAGACAAGGCGGCTCCTGAGACTGGGCCCTTGCTGACTAAAACCTCTCCTACAGGAACATAACAGAGCACTGGGCTGCGACACAAAGCCCTGGGCTTAGTCCTGGCTCTGACTCCCAAGTTCCAGTGTGACTGTGGAGGTGTTCCCTCCTTTCCTCCATCCTTCTTTATCTGAAAATGAGGGAAGTGGAGCACCCATAAGGTTTTTCTTCATGTTCTAGATTCCTTCATGCCAGACACTTTCCATATACTTAGAGAGGCAAAAGGTTTGAAGAAGAGTGATAAGACAGGAAATAGGTTAAAAAAAAGAACACTTAGCTGAAGTTGTAAAGACAAATTCCAAGCAAGGAGTGGGAGAGGGAAATGGGGAAATGAGCAGGGAGGCTCTGCCCCCATATGACTGCTGGCGGTCAGCCTTCCCCCTGAAGTGAGAGCTGCTCACACAAGCCCTCAAACAGAGACAAGGGACAAGTAAAGAAAGGAAGCTCTCCTGATAGTCCCTTCCTTTCCTCTGAGACTTAGCACAACTAAAATAATGACTTCTATAAATTATTCCTAGTGACTCCCCCAACAAACCAGTAAGCATCAGAAGGCAAGGACCAAACCCAACTGCCTCCCCAGCATCCACCATGCCCAGCAGTGCCCTGCAAACAGTAAGTATCTACACAGCTGCCCAATGAATTAACAATATATAAAAGATAGGATTATGTACCAGTAATTACCTTTCATTCTTGAAACAAAAAACTGATTTCAAATCTGAGGATCTATTAATAAAATGTCAAAGTTCTCTGCTCTTCCTTCTACAAACAGTTTTCTCCTTTGGTTTTACAGATGTCACAAGAAGCTAACAGAGGACACCTATTCTCTATTACTGGACATGGATTCATTTATTGAACTTCTCCTGAATTCTAGGTACAAAAAGGGTAATAGTTACCCCTTGCTCCCTGTGACCATCCTCTGACCAAAGCTGACACATGAAAGCCACCTCAACTCAGAGCCATCCAGAGTAGACAGAGAGCACTTCAGTTGAAAGAGGAATTCCTCAAGGACAGTTTGAAAGTCACTGAGTCTCTGGAGAGGTGACCTAGGATCAGAATCCAAGGGTCCGTACTCTCGGGTGATCCTCAGACTAATTTAGCAAGTTCACCTGAGATCAAAAGGTGGTTGATTGGATTAACACTCCCACACCATCTTAAATTCAAACAACTCTCATCTTAAAAAAAAATCTTATTTGTTCCTCTTTAGGAGTACAAGAGGTGGGAGGATATCTCATCATGTTTCAGTTCAGTCGCTCAGTCGTGTCCGATTCTTTGCGACCCCATGAATCACAGCATGCCAGGCCTCCCTGTCCATCACCAACTCCTGGAGTTCACCCAAACTCATGTGCATTGAGTCGGTGATACCATCCAGCCATCTCATCCTCTGTCGTCCCCTTCTCCTCCTGCCCCCAATCCCTCCCAGCATCAGGGTCTTTTCCAATGAGTCTACTCTTCGCATGAAGTGGCCTAAGTATTGGAGTTTCAGCCTCAGCATCAGTCCTTCCAATGAACACCCAGGACTGGTCTCCTTTAGGATGGACTGGTTGGATCTCCTTGCAGTCCAAGGGACTCTCAAGAGTCTTCTCCAACACCACAGTTCAAAAGCATCAATTCTTCTGCGCTCAGCTTTCTTCACAGTCCAACTCTCATATCCATACATGACTACTGGAAAAACCATAGCCTTAACTAGATGGACCTTTCTTGGAAAAGTAATGTCTCTGCTTTTGAATATGCTATCTAGGTTGGTCAAACTTTCCTTCCAAGGAGTAAGCGTCTTTTAATTTCATAGCTGCAATCACCATCTGCAGTGATTTTGGAGCCCAAAAAATAAAGTCTGACACTGTTTCCACTGTTTCCCCATCTATTTCCCATGAAGTGATGGGACCAGATGCCATGATCTTCGTTTTCTGAATGTTGAGCTTTAAGCCAACTTTTTCACTCTCCACTTTCACTTTCATCAAGAGGCTTTTGAGTTCCTCTTCACTTTCTGCCATAAGGGTGGTATCATCTGCATATCTGAGGTTATTGATATTTCTCCTGGCAATCTTGATTCCAGCTTGTGCTCCTTCCAGCCCAGCGTTTCTCATGATGTACTCTGCATATAAGTTAAACAAGCAGGGTGACAATATACAGCCTTGAAGTACTCCTTTTCCTATTTGGAACCAGTCTGTTGTTCCATGTCCAGTTCTAACTGTTGCTTCCTGACCTGCATATAGGTTTCTCAAGAGGCAGGTCAGGTGGCCTGGTATTCCCATCTCTTTCAGAATTTTCCACAGTTTATTGTGATCCACACAGTCAATGGCTCTGGCATAGTCAATAAATAAAGCAGAAATAGATGTTTTTCTGGAACTCTCTTGCTTTTTCCATGACCCAGAGGATGTTGGCAATTTGATCTCTGGTTTCTCTGCCTTTTCTAAAACCAGCTTGAACATCTGGAAATTCACGGTTCATGTATTGCTGAAGCCTGGCTTGGAGAATTTTGAGCATTACTTTAGTAGCGTGTGAGATGAGTGCAATTGTGCAGTAGTTTGAGCATTCTTTGGCATTGCCTTTCTTTGGGATTGGAATGAAAACTGACCTTTTCCAGTCGTGTGGCCACTGCTGAATTTTCCAAATTTGCTGGCATATTGAGTGCAGCACTTTCACAGCATCATCTTTCAGGATTTGAAATAGCTCAACTGGAATTCCATCACCTCCACTAGCTTTGTTCATAGTGATGCTTTCTAAGGCCCACTTGACTTCACATTTCAGGATGTCTGGCTCTAGGTGAGTGATCACACCATCGTGATTATCTGGGTCGTGAATATCTCATCATGTTTAGATTACTATTATATTCTAGATATCATTAGAGAAAATTCATTTTAATGAAAGGAACTATGTTCCACATTAAAGTCCTCTTTTCATAGCACTCTGAAAGTGGATGGATCAGGCCCAAACCTCCTCGTGACCCAGGGAGGTCTTCTTGTTTTCTACCCACAGACATTTCTATTTTAAGAGCAGGCTCATGAGCCTAGGAGGAGGGCATCACTAGACAAAGGATGAAAGCAGGAGCCAATCAACAGGATTAAAAAAAAGAGTTGCAAGATACAACATTAATATATAAAAGTCAATTGTTTTCCTATATATTGGCAATGAACTAGTGGAATTGAAATTAAAACCCAATACCATTTACATTAGTCTTAAAACAATGAAATACTTAAGTATAAAGCTAACAAAATATCTATGACATCTACAGGAGGAAAACTACAAAATTCTGATGATAGAACACAGAAGAGGTAAATAAATAGATATTCCATGTTTGTGGATAGGAAGATGCAATTCTCTTACAATGTCAGTTCTTCTCAACTTGATCTGCAGATCCAAGGCAATCTCAATCAAAACCACAGCAAATTATTTTGAAGATATGAACAAACTAATTCTAAAGTTTATATGGTGAGGCAAAAGATTCTGAAGAGTCAACACACTATTAAAAGAACAAAGCTAGACACTACTTAACTCTAAGACTTACTTTAAGCTGTTGTAATCAAGAACGCAATACTGGCAAAAGAACAGACAAAAAGATGAGTGCAACAGAACAGAGGGCCCAGAATATATAAACAGTCAACTGATCTTTGACAAAGCAGCAAAGGCAATACAATGGAGAGCAGATAGTATTTTACATACAACATCAACAACATGATCCATGAAACAAATGACAAACTGGATTTCATTAAAATGAAAAATTTCAACTCTAGAAAAGACTGCCAAGAGAATGAAAAGATAAGCCAGAGAGTGGGAGAAAATGTCTGTGAAAGACATCATATGTCATCAGGGAAATGCAAATTAAAACAATACCGAGGGCTTCCCTGGTGGTCCAGTAGTTAAGAGTCCACCTTGCAATGCAGGGGATACAAGTTTGATTCCTGTTCCAGGAAGATCCCACATGCCTCAGGGCAACTGAGACCATCTGCCACAACTACTGAGCCCGTGCTCTGGAGCCTGTGCTACTGAAGCTCACACACCCTGGAGTCTGTGCTCTGCAGACACTGCAGTGAGAAGCCCCCACACCACAATGAAGAGTAGCTCCCACTCGCTACAACTGGAGAAAGCCTGCACACAGCAACAAAGACCCAGCACAGCAAAAAATAAAATAAACATTAAAAACAACAACAGCATTGAGATACCACCCCATACCTGCTAGAATAGTCAGAGTGCAGAAAAGACATCACCACATGTTGGTGAGGATGCAGAGCAAGAGGAAGGCTCAAATACACCACTGGTGGGAATGCAACATGGTTCAGCCACTCTGGAAGACAATTTGGTAGCTTCTTACAAAACCAAACATACTCTTACCATACGACTATGCTTGCTGGTCTTTATCCAAAGGAGTTGAATATCTGTGCCCACACAAATACCATCACACCACCGTTTACAGCAGCCTTATTCATAATTACCCAAAGCTGGAATCAACCAAGATGCCAAGTAGAGGAGTGGATAAACTCTGGTACATCCAAACACAGTATTATTCAGCACTAAAAAGAAATGAGTACGTCAAGGCTGTATATTGTGACCCTGCTTATTTAACTTCAATTAAATAAGCAGAGTACATCATGCAAAATGCTGGGCTAGATGAAGCACAAGCTGGAATCAAGATTGCTGCGAGAAATATCAATAACCTCAGATATTGATGACACCACGCTTATGGCAGAAAGCAAAGAGGAACTAAAGAGCCTCTTGATGAAAGTGAAAGAGGAGGTGAAAAAGCTGGCTTAAAATTCAACACTCAAAAAACTATGATCATAGCATCCAGTCCCATTGCTTCATGGCAAATAGATGGGGAAACAATGGAAACAGTGACAGACTTTGTTTTCCTGGGCTCCAAAATCACTGCAGATGGTGACTGCAGCCATGAAATTAAAAGACGCTTGCTCCTTGGAAGAAAAGCTATTACAAACCTAGATAGCATATTAAAAACAGAGACATTACTTTGCTGACAAAGGCCCATCTAGTCAAAGCTTTTTCCAGCTGTCATGTATGGATGTGAGAATTGGACTATAAAGAAAGCTGAGCGCAGAAGAATTGATGCTTTTGAACTGCGGTGCTGGAGAAGACTCTTGAGAGTCCCTTAGACTGTAAAGATATCAAATGAGTCAATGCTAAAGGAAATCAACCCTGAATATTCATTTGAAGGACTGATGCTGAAGCTTCAATACTATCGGCCACCTGATGTGAAGAGCTGATTCACTGGAAAAGACCCTGATGCTGGGAAAGACTGAAGGCAGGAGGAGAAGGGGATGACAGAGGATGAGATGGTTGGATGGTATCACCAACTCAATGGACGTGAGCTGGCAAGCTCTGGGAGATGGTGAAGGACAGGAAAGCCTTGTGAGCTGCAGTCCATTGGGGTTGCAGAGTCTGGACATGACTGAGTGACTGAACAACAAAAATAAATGAGCTATCAAGCCATGAAAAGATAGGGAGAAACTTTAAATGCTTATTATTTAGTGAAAGAAGCCAATCTGGAAAGGTTAACTACTGTATGACTCCAACTATATGACATTCTGAAAAAGGCAAAACCATGGATACAAAGGCTGGAGGGAGGAGGTAGGGATGAATAGGTGAAGCAGATGATTTTCAGGGTAGTGGAAATACAACAGTGATGAATTACACATGGTCCAAACCCACAGAATGTCCAACTGCGATGTGAACTCAGGTAACTATTAATATAGTGTCAGCATAGGTTCATCAGGGCTTCCTTGGTGGCTCAGATGGTAAGGAATCCACTTGCAATGCAGGAGACCTGGGTTCAATCCCTGGGTTGGGAAGATCCCCTGGAAAAGAGAACAGCTACCCACTCCAGTATTCTAGCCTGGAGAATTCTGTGGACAGAGGAGCCTGGCGGGCTATAGTCCATGGGGTTGCAAAGAGACTGAACAACTTTTACTGCTCACTATGCGGGTTCATCAGGAGCAAAAATGTACCCCATCTGGAGGACGTAGACAGTGGGGGAGACAATACAGGTCTGGGGTAAGGGAGTATATAGGAAATCTCTGTACCTTCCTCTTAATTTTGCTGTGAACCTAAAACTATTCTGAAAAATGGTGAATTGGCCAACTGGTTAAAATGTATCAGCAAGAGCCACTAGGTATATACTCTGAATATCTAAATACAGGTAAAGACTGCCTTTAACACTGTTAAAACATCTCTGGACAGGGGGAGAATAAGATCCCACAAGCCATATGGCACAGCCGAAAAAACAAACATAAATAAACAAAAAAAACTGTTAAAATATGTAGCTGCTTAACTGGGACAGCTGAATGACCCCACTTAATACCTTGAGGAAAGACAAACAGGTTACAATTCACCCCAAGCTCTAATTAGGTCAAACTGAGGCTATAGTAATTTTATAGTCCCCTAAATAAAGGAAATGGCAACCCACTCCAGTATTCTTGCCTGGAGAATCCCATGGATGGAGGAGCCTGGGGGCTACAATCCACAGGGTCGCAGAGAATCGGACACGACTGAGCAACTCCACTTTCCAAATAGATTTAGTAGTAACTGACTCTGTGATATCCTAACCCTTTTTTTTTTAATTAGAGTCAGCCTTTTCCCAAGTGTATATATGTACAGCTTGTGTCAGACTCTGCACAACCCCATGGACTGTAGCCCACCAGGCTCCTCTGTTCATGGGATTATCCATGCAAGAATACTGGAGTGGGTTACCATTTTCTCCTCCAGGGGATCTTCCCAATTGAGGGACCGAACCTGCACTGGCAGGTAGATTCTTTAATACTGAGCCACCTGGGAAGCCCTTAATGCTGCCACTGACCAACAGAAAATTAAGCATGAATCCAAATAAAACTACTCCCCCAGACACAAATCCAGCCTTTACCTGTCTCCACTTCTTCCCTCAGTTGGGGCAGGGCACACCCTTGATAGCTGCCTTCCTGTTATTCTCTTAGGTTCTAAACAGGCAAAGGAGACAGACCGCAGGAGAATCCAAGCATCTTTTTCCTCAAGGTACTATTCTGCTTTCTGACAACTAAGACCCACAAACTCGGCAAGATTCCACACTGAGCCCTCGGGAACTCCTGTTCTCAGCAGAAATCAAGAATTCTTTTCAAGATACCATGAAAACCAACTTCCAAGTGATGAGACCCATTCAAATTCTTTTGACTCACTGAAGTGTGCTGCACCCCACAATCTCTTCAGCACATAGATAAATGATGCGACAAGGTGGTCACATGCTGCTTGCTTAAAATACCTTAGACTTGTATATAACAGAGGACTCAGCCTTTAATCTAAGGCTCCACTACCCTGCCTGGTCCAGGAACTCGAGAGATGGAGCCCTGCACCATTTACACCAGCAGATGCCACCCCTGCCCTACTCCTGTTTCTCAGTCTTCTCTCCCCACCAGCTGATTGACCTCACCCACACGTCACACGGCTCTTTTTCACACTCGTATCTTCAGACACTTGCCTTTTCCTCCACTACCAGGCAAGCAAGAAAAGACAAGACAAACCCAGGAAGCGCTGTTGCTTTGCCTTCCCTGCTCATGCATAATTTACACTGGGGTGGTGGCAGAGGCGAAGCGTTGAGCTGAATCCGCCGTTCGCTACAGGCACTCACTGCAGCAAAACACCCCCCCCACCGCCCCCCACCATGGGGAGCCATGAAACAGGCAGGTGTTCTACCAGACTTGCGGCTACTGCTGCCCTGGTGCAGGATCCTGGAGGGGAGGTAGTGCAGGGGGAAGCAGGCACGCATGATGAACTGCCTGGGTTTCTGTGATCGCCAAGAAATGCTGAAAACAGAGAAGGTAAAGGATGGAGGTGTGACTCTCAGACTGAGCCTAGGATTTATGTTCCTGGCAAAACTCTGGAATCTCGCCTCAAAGATTCTTCAAACCAGAAGTAGAAAATGTGTCCAACATCCCCCTGCTTCCTATGGATCCAGCTGACACTGTGGGAACACAGTCCAGCACAGCACATGGAGACAACTGGCCGAGGGAAGCAAGGCTGACACATTCTTTGCCTTTTTTGGTTAGAGGGGTAAGCCAGAGCTGACACGCTGCAGATGAGCTGGGGGATAAGACGGTTAGAAATGACAGGGGCCGACATCGCAATGACCTTTCGAGGGGAATTTCACTTTCAAAACAAACAAAAATTGTAAGCATTTCCTCTAGCAACTCATGTAAGAAATACAGATCAAAATGTAAACTGTCAAACCTACTTTTTTCTCCTTGCTAAGAAGTATTTACACAACAAAAATTATGTTAGAAATAACACCAAAGGCAGGGGCTTGATTTGATAAGATTTCCAGTAACAAGATGTCTGTTTTCCTTTATCTTGCCCTGTTGTGCTATAGGACATATGGTATATAAAAATCACCCACTGCCCAGCTACTTCCAATTAAGAATTATAAAGGGTTATTATGCATGAAGAAGTTTATGAAGGGCCCTGTTTGAAACGTGACCTGCCACACTGAATTAACGTCAGAGAACGGCTTCATTACAGGAACTCAGAGAGAGCCAGGCAGAAAGGGAAAGCTGAATCTTGCCCCAAGGTTACTTAACATGCCCCCTCAGCCCTCTTGTCTTTCCAGGAGGCTTAACTCTATAGTTGCTGATGCTATAGACTTAGAAATCTACACTTAGAAATCACAGCTTCAACTTAAACTACAACTAATTAACTCATCCATTTTTTATGGGAAAATACAATATCTCAATCTTTGGGCTGAAAATAAGAATGCTGCTTTTAATTTTTCTTCAAGGATCTACATGGGAACATTAAAAACCCATCGCTGACTCGCACCTCTCCCCCAGCCAGCTCCATTGCTCCATGTGACTTGGCGGCAGCTGCGCCATTTCAGAATGGTCCCTTCTGAGGTGTCAGCAGGGCTGCGGCTGCTGAGTTAAGATGCTGGGAAGATACAAGGAAAAGAGAAAGCTGGGGCTCTGATTCTAGTCTTCAGTGGCTTTCAGCTCTGTTACCAAAACCAATAATAAAGGGACTACTACTGTTGGGGCTCCGAGTGGGCTACCCCAAAATGGCTATACCATGGCATATTAATTATTTGAAGTTGCATGAAAAGCACTGATATAAGAAATTAAAAAACAAGAAAAACTCTGATCCTCTTCTGTCTCCCTGAAAAGCAGGAAATAAATCTCTCGAGTGAAAGGTTCACTTTCTGCATCTGGAGGTGGAAAGACAGACACCCTTATTGTCAGAGACAGGAATTCAGAGCTGAGGAGCCTGTATAAACAAACTCTGTTACTTCTCTGATTCACTACCCCACACTCAAATTCTGTTTAGATTCTTTTCTAATTAAGCACCCAAAGCCTAAGTTTCTTTGTGCTGTCCATTCCTCACAAATTTACTGTGTAAAAAGTATAAAAGCTGCCTGCTTTGGTTACTTCTTAGGTCTCATTTTTAGAAGATCTCTGTGTATATGAAAAAAAAAAAATTTCTTTTTCTCCTCTTAATCTGCCTTCTGTCCTTTTTGTTTTTTGTTTTAGTAGTACAATCACAAGAACTCAAGAGGAGCAGAGGGGGAAATCCCCCCTCTCCAAAAGTACACACAGTGTTTCCCAGGAGGGAAAGTGACAAAATGACTATAATTTGAAGTATTCGCAGAGCAATACATTACTTCACCAACAAAGGTCTGTCTAGCCAAAGCTATGGTTTTTCCAGTAGTTATGTATGGATGTGAGAGTTGGACCATAAAGAAAGCTGAGTGCTGAAGAACTGATGCTTTTGGAGTGTGGTGTTGGAGAAGATTCTTTAGAGTCCCTTGGACAGCAAGGAGATCAAACCAGTCAATCTTAAAAGAATTCAGTTCTGAATATTCATTGGAAGGACTGATGCTGATGCTGAAGCTCCAATATTTTGGCCACCTGATGTGAAGAACTGACTCATTGGAAAAAACCCTGATGCTGGGAAAGATTGAAGATAGAAGAAGAAGGGGATGACAGAGGACGAGATGGTTGGATGGCATCACCGACTCGATGGACATAAGCTGAAGCAAGCTACAGGAGTTTGTGATGGACAGGGAAGCCTGGCATGCTGCAGTCCATGGGGTCGCAAAGAGTCAGATACAACTGAGGGACTGAACTGATTGGCGGAATCAAATGGGAACTGGCTTCTTAAGCTGGAAATCATACCACAAAGTGTTTTTGGAGTATTTCTTTCTCCCCAGAAGACCCTCTACACAAAAGGTTTAAGGGAGCTTCTACTATCACAACAAAAACCCCCTTCCGAGAGGGATTTGCAAAAGCAAGGGAAGAAGAATGACAAGTTACTATGTATCATGTCCAACTCTTTTGCAACTACAGCCTGCCAGGCTCCTCTGTCCACCCCATTCTCCAGGCAAGAACACTGGAGTGGGTTGCCATTCCCTCTTCCAGGGAATCTTCCCAACCCAGGGATCAAACCTGGGTTTCCTGCATTGCAGGCAGATTCTTTACCATCTGACCCACCAGGGAAGCCCAACACACATAATTAAACTAATAAAAATGAAACTAACAAAAATAAAATCCATTTTGCGTGCATGTGTGCGAAGTCACTTCAGTTGTGTCTGACTCTTTGTGACCTTTGGGACTGGAGTCCACCAGGCTCCTCTGTCCATGGGATTCTCCAAGCAAGAATACTGGAGTGGGTTGCCATGATCTCCTCTAGGGGATCTTCCCAATCCAGGGACTGAACCCACATGTCTTATGTCTTCTGTATTGGCAGATGGTTCTTTACCACAAGTGCCACCTGGGAAGGCCAAACTCCATTTTGGGACTGGGCAAATTTTCAAATCTTAATGTAATCATAAAGCTAAAATTTACAATTGAACAGATGCCTGTGAACATACTCTAAAAAGAGACTAATTTTAAAATGCACCTGGGTCCCTCAAAAATGTTTACACCAGTTATACAATGGGTCCCTCATACAAAACCAGGTAAAACCAAACCACTAATGCACAGGAAGTATATTTACAATTAATTCATTTTTTAAAAAGTTAACCTTCAAAAAACACAAGCTTTATGCAAATAAAGCCCCCACAAACTGATTTCCTTAACAATCATTTTAATAAAAAACCAAGTTATTGATGTTGTGCAAACATGAAAGGTGCAGGCAGACCTTTCAGCCGTTTCTCTTGTCGAGCCCAATACTGGTGGAGTCAAGTATTCCTGCAGGGCAGCAGTGAGAAGCAAAGGGTAGAAAGGAAAAGGGCATTTTTCACACAAAATAACTTTAAGCAATGTTTGTGATAATTTAAAGTGCTGAAAGGTCTGCCTGGAGCAAGGTGGCCTGTAGGTTACTGCTTTGCATTTGATACAGCTCTCTCTACAAGCAATAAAAAGTTTTCACTTCCTCCCGTTAGCAAAAAAAAAAAAAAAAGGAAGTAAAATGCATTTCCTAACTCTCCCAAAAGACTGAGGGTACGTCACCCTCCCATGGGAGGGAGGTCTCCATAGTAGAACAGAAAAAACTTGGAGTCAGAAACTCCAGATTCAGGGATTTTCCTGGTGGCCAGGTGGCTAAGACTCCACTTGGTGCTCCCAATGCAGGGGACCTAGGTTCAATTCCTGGTCGGGGATCTAGATCCTACATGCCGTAGCTAAGACCCAGCTCAGTCAAATAAATAAATAAGAAAGAGTTGGACATGACTGAGTGACTGAGCATTCACACACTCAGGTGAGAGATGGTGTCAGTTTGGACTACACCGGTAAGTGGAGACAGAGATGAAGAGGAGGACAAATTCAAGAAAAACTGAGGAGATAAAAATCACAATGGCTTGGCAACTACTCCAATGTGGAAGAGAGGTGACGGGAGGCTGTCTTACAGAGCTGCAGCAGTGGAGCTGAAGAAGCGACTGGGACATCAGGTGAATGAAGTGACTCACGTGGGAGGTGGGAAAAGCACAAAGAGAAACACTGGATGAGGCCCAGTGTCTGGCTTTGATGAATGGCAGTTGGAAGGGAGAAGATGGTGAATGTGATCATATTAAGTATGAGGTGTCTGTGGAAATTAGATACATGGGTCTTAAGTACAAGGAAGGATATAGGTATAGACCTAGATTGAAGCCATCAGCATAGAGGTGGTAGCTGAAGCCACTTCAGAGAATGAGAATGAGAAAAAAGCTAAAGGAATATCCATTTATTGGGCAAGAATAGAGAAAAGCATATTAAAGGACAAAAAGCCTAGAACCAGCAGAAGGTGGGATCCAGAAACCAAGAGAAGGAAAACACACGAAAAGTAATAAACAGTATTAAATGCTATAGTTTCTAGCCTCTAGCCCTTGCTGGTCTGGTGGTTAGGATTCCTGGTTTTCGTGTAGATGACTGTTAGTCACTAAGTCGTGTCCGACTCTTTGTGACCACATGGACTATAGCCTGCCAGGCTTCTCTGTCCATGGCGTTCTCCAGGCAAGAATACTGGAGTGGGCTGCCATTCCATTCTTTCTCCAGGAGATCTTTCTGACCTAGGAATTGAACCTGGGTCTTCTGCATTGTAGGCACATTCTTTACCAACTGAGCCACCAGGGAAGCCCCCATTAAATGCTATGCTACTGCTGCTGCTAAGTCACCTCAGTCATGTCCGACTGTGTGACCCCATAGACGGAAGCCCACCAGGCTTCCCTGTCCCTGGGACTCTCAAGGCAAGAACACTGGAGTGGGTTGCCATTTCCTTCTCCAATGCATGAAAGTGAAAAGTGAAAGTGAAGTCGCTCAGTCATGTCCGACTCTTAGCGACCCCATGGACTGCAGCCTACCAGGCTCCTCCTTCCATGGGATTTTCCAGGCAAGACTACTGGAGTGGGTTGCCATTGCCTTCTCCAATTAAATGCTATAGAGAGGGCCAGAAAGAGAAAAGAAAAAGAGAGCCAGAGACTGAGAAATATCTTTAGGCTTTTGAGATTAGACTACTGGTGTGTGTGGGTGCTCAGTCATGTCCAGCTCTTTACAACTGCATGGACTGTAGCCCTCCAGGCTTCTTTGTCCATGGGCTTCTCCAGATGAGAATACTTGAGTAGGTTGTCATTTCCTCCTCCAGGGGATCTACCCAACTCAGGAGTCAAACTTGAGTCTCCTGAGGCTCCTGCACTGGAAGACTGATTATTTTACTGCCGAGCCATCTGGGAAGCCCTAGGCTACTGGTGGGGGATTCTAAAGACAGTAATGGAGATGTACCTGCCAAGCTGCAGCGGGGTAAGCAGAGGCAAAATGGGGAGCCACGATGCAGTGATGTGGTAAAAAGGGAGAGTAGTAATGACGCGGGGTGTGCTCGTGTGAACGTGATGTAAAAACCATATTAGAGAGGCAAGGCATGATACACCTGCTGAGAAGGAGCCCTTCAGCCAGCCTACTGGAGACTCTTTACACAGAAAGGAAAATAACTTGGTCCTAAAGGTCCTGTGCGCTAAGGAAAGGCAAACACTAACAAATGAGGTTGGACAAGGGCCGGAACCTCTTTGTTACGGGTGAAGGTAAAACTGTTATTTTATAAATGAAAAACCATGCCAAAGATAGGAGGCTGCCAAAACCACTGAATGGCCTCAGTAGAGAAAGGCACAAAGAGCCTGGAATGGGCACTGTGGATCCTCATCACTAAATTCTGACTGGGGTTAAATGGTATATTTCTGGGAATAACTCCTTATGAGTCTTATGTCCCACAGAGCAGAAACAATGGTGGGCAAAATAAAAGCACCAAACAGCGCCTACCAGACGCCATGAAGGAAAAGTGGGATGAGTCTATTTTAATCATTATCAAAACCTCAAGAATGCTTAGAAAGCCACCAGCAAATTTTTGCTGAATTGAAGTTCGCAAAGTTACTCTGCTTAAAATTCTCAAAGAACCTCATGACTGGAGTAAGAGAGATGTCCATACTTTTTCCTAAAGATGTTGAAAGAATCTGAATAAGGAGGAGAACAAATAAGGAGGCTTGCAGAGTCATAGAGAAAGTTGACTGGTACCATCACTTCTTCACGTGAAGCATGCCATACCTTTGGGAGCTCAGGGACTTTGTAAAGGTTTCATGTTGACTCCTTATTATAAGCAAGCAAATTTTTGCTCTAAACATGGAAAAAGACTCATTCTGACCTTACTTTAAGCCCTTCATTTTATAAGGGAAAACAAAGTCAGAGATACAACTTGCAAAATTGCAGAGCATGCCATAATCTAGTTTCACCTTCTTCAAAAACCACAACTTACGGTAGGAGCAGAAGGCCCACCTGAACAGGAGTAGGAACATTCATAAAAATCAAAATAGAGCTTTGCTCAACATAACATGCACCCCTTGGGTCAAATAGACACTTAGACACAAGAGCTCAAATGTCTGTAATCTGAACTCTGCTCTCAAAGCTATGCTCACTCAAGTCAATGTTATAATAAGTAGTTGCCATCTTCACACAGCTGTTTCAAATATAAACAGTTAATTTAAAACCCAGAAGAGAGCCCCATTTGTCTAATTTGTCTACTTCAATGTTCACTCCTTCATAAAACAAAGATTAATCCTTAACTTGTGGGTATATACACACATTACACACATACCTATGTATCTTCTACCTATCTGTCTATAAAGCTCAGTGAAGTTCTAGTCTACTTAAGATGCTTTGAAAAAGATCAAGAACCCATAAGTCAGAAATGCCTACTGAAGGCAAAGACCTTGAAATACATATGACCTGGAGTATACTTAAAGACAAGCAGACATCTGCACACATACAGAATCCATTTTTTTAAATTTCTAGGAATTAAAAAATCCAGATACTAAAAGTTAGCCCAAAGTTAAAAAAAAAAAAAAAACAACTTCAATAAAAGTAATTGAATATCAAACCATATTCAAGAAACCATTTAAAATGTTTACAAAGTTTTTTGCTAATAAGGGAAAATAACCACGTAAAGTTTTTAAAGGCACATATGATCATTTTAATTTTAAAACAGGAGGAAAAAATATAAGAAATATATCAAAATTAAAAGTAGATATCTCTGAATAGTGAGATTACGAATTTTTTTTCTTTATATTCTATTTTTTTCTAAGTTTCCTGTGAGTGCTTCTTTTGTAATTCAAAAAAGAAAAAGAACTGAATATTAGTTGAGTAAGAATGAATGTTTGGGGACTTCTCTGGTGGTGGGGTGGCTAAGACTCCAAGCTCCCAATGCAGCAGGCCTGGTTCAATCCCTGGTCAGGGAACTAGATCCCACAGGCTGCAACTAAGACCTGGTGCAGTTAGGCAGCTAGCCAAGTTAAGTTAGTTTAAACAAAAAAAAGAAAGAATGAATATTTTGGCAGACAAAGCAGTGATGCAGGGCTCGAATACTGTTTTTATTCAATGTATATATGCACTTCATAAATAAATCTGAAGAATTAGTGCTACACACACTAGCTAAAACTCAGTGGAGCTGTTCCAAGAAGGAGGAGGAACCATCAAAAGTTGATAAATAGGAAAACAATGCTGTGGCTAAAGGTATGGATTTACAGCTGGGAGAGCTTTGAATTCACGTCACTGTTTTCAAAGTAAAGTTGCAAGTGTCAGGGAACCATGCCCTTAGATCACCAAGTAAGTGAAGTACATTATATGGGGCCTTTTCTCTCCTGGAGTAATGAGAGATTAATATCGAAAGACACACACACACACCCGTAAGCACACACACCGATAGATAAGAGCTCCAGCTACAAATCTGGCCTGAGCTAAAGGGTCAGCAGTACCTAAAAAGAATGGAAGGAATCCAAGGATTAAATACAGCCTCCAAACTCCAAATCACTTATAGAACCATGCAACTCAAAAAGTCCCCACCTACTGGAGGGAAACTTTAAAAAAAAAAAAGAAAAAAAAAAGGGGGGACATACATCAAAGCAGGGGTGAAAAAGCAGTGAGCGAGCCAAGGCCTGCTGTGTGGGGAAGGACACAAGTACAACCCCATCCCACCAGTCCACCGCTGATCAAGTGACCAGTGTGAGCAGACTGGCCTGCTTCTGCCCATGGTGCTGACAGCCTGCTGGTCTGGGGGGGACACGCTAAGGAAGGGAGTAGAACAGAGGGCCCACAGGCAGGGCCTCTCAGTTCCCAGGGAACACGGTAGATGATCACTGGGGTCAGGATTCTGCAGACTGGGGTTCTCTCCTCACTGACTTCCTTCTGTGACCCTGAACTGCTCAAAGGAACACTGAGCTCTGTCTTCTCATCTAAAAGGGGGATTGTATCGCCTGCTCCCATCTGCCCTGACTGTAATGGACAATGAGGTATTGGCTTCCCTCACCATGGAGAAAGGGGAGGATTTGTCCAAAGCTGACCAAAAATGGAGCTCTCTATCTCTACATACTGCCCATCCCATTACTGGAATGAACACCTCTCACCATCTGCACCCTGCGGGGAGGTGGGGGATGCCGCCAGAAATAACAGATGCCGTTAGTGCCCCCTGAGCTGTAGCCCAAGAATCTTTCAAGTTTGTTGGAACCAAATTACAAACAGATATAAGAAGTCACAAGTCAGTGCTGGATTCTGGGCCATTTCCCCCTTCCCAGCTGTGCTGTGCTGTCTTAAGTGAAAGTGAAAGTGTGAAAGTGTTAGTCACTCAGTTGTGTCCAACTCTTTGTGACCCCATCGACTATACAGCCTGCCAGGCTCCTCTGTTCATGAAATTCTTCAGGCAAGAATACTGGAGTGGGTAGCCATTCCCTTCTCCAGGGGATCTTCCTGACCCAGGGATCGAACCCATGTCTCCTGCACTACAGGCAGATTCTTTACCATCTGAGCCACCAGAGTCTCAAAGGAAAAGTCACATGTACTCTTGAGTATTCATTACAGTGGAGGGCGACCTACCAAGTTTGGGAGACACAGAAACAGGCCCAAGTTCAGTGACCAATTTCTCCCTTCTTCTCAGAGTAAGAGAATGCAGAGTTATGGCAGGAGGGTACTTAGAAGCTTGGTGGCAAAGTGCGCTCTCTCAAACTCAGAAAGGTTTTCTCAGGGGCCATTCCAGAATGCTTTCCTGCAACCATTTTAATGCCCCTATATAAGACAGCATGTCTCTAAAATAAGATTCTTGGGACTGCTGAAATGATCAACTCTGGCTACTCTTCTGTATAGAGTGTCTTTCTGCTGTGACCTGACCTAATGAAATAAATAAATAAAAATTTAAAACCACAATAAATAAACCAAAACACAAACTTGATAAAATGACAAGATGTCTGCTTTAAATTGTATTTCTGGTCTGGACTAACTCTGGGTCTGAAGAGAAGACTATATGATTCAGAAGCTGGACTATACACCTTCTGAGGTCCTATCCAGCTCCATAATCCTGTTAAAGACCTTACCTAGACATCCAGGCCTCTCCTCTGCAGAATAAAGCTGGCAGTCTTGCCTGTGCCCTGGTGACTTTGTTAAACGCACATGTGTACACACGCAGGCCTTCCAGAGGTGGGTAAACACTGCCTACTGTAAGGAGAGGCGCACACTGCCGTCCACTGCGGCTCCGGACACTGAGGGCCCCTAAACAAGGCCTCGTAAAACCAAATGCGCTGGGAAACGATGCTCTAGCATGTCTGAAAATTCTGCAGCAGAAATTAAAGAATTATCTAACTAAATGGGAAGACATTTCACGTTCAGGGACTGGAAGGCTTAAGACTTAAGATGGCAATAGTGCCCAGATTCAACACAACTCCTATGAAAATTCCAACAAACTTTATTGGAATGGAAAAGCTGATCCTCAAATTCCCACAGAACTGAAAGAGGCCCTGAACAGCCAAATGACACTAAAACAGAACGAAGTTTGAGGACTCACATTTTCTGATCTTAAAACTTACTATGAAGCTACAGAGGTCACTTTAAAAGTAGTTGTGTGTGATACTGGCATAGGACAGACACACAGACCAGTGGAACAGAACAGAGTCAAGAAATAAACCCATACATCTATGACCAATCAATTTTTAACAAAAGTACTAAGTATTCAGTGGGGAACGACAAACAGTGCCAGGGCAACTAGGCATCTGTATCAAATAAAGGAGGTACGCTCACACTCCCCTGCCCACCTCACATCACACACAAAAATGAGCTCAATAACCTCAATGTAAAAGCTAGAACTAAAAAACTCCTAGAAGAAAACACAGGAATAAGTCCTCCTATGACCTGGATTTTGCAATGGATTCTTAAATGTAACACCGAAACGTTGGATTCTTAAATGTAACACCGAAACGTAAGCAACACAAGAAAAAACAATTTATTATTATTATTATTTTTTTTTTGAAAAAACAATTTAGATCTTATCAAAACTTACTGCTTCAAACAGCATACTGAAGAAGGTGAAAAAACAACTTACAGAATGGAACAAAATATTTGCAAAGCATTTAACTGGTAGAAGCCTGATATTCACAACATACCAAGAACTCTTACAATTCAAGAACAAACAACTCAGTTCAAATTTGGGCACAGGACTTGAACAAACATGCTCTTAAAAAAGATACACAAATGGCTAACAAGCACATGCTAAGATGCTCATCCTCGTTAGTCACCAGGGAAATGCAAATCAAAACCACACGATACGACTTCACATCCGCCAGGATAGCTAGAACTTAAAAAGGGCAGACAACGCCAAGTGTTGACAAGGATGTGAGAAAAGAAGCCTCATACACTGCTAGTGGGAATGGGAAATGGCACAGCTGCTATGGGAACCAGTTCTGGCATCTCCTCAAAAAGTTAAACATAGACTTCACTTTACGACTCAGTAATTCTATTCCCAGGTATACATAGACCCAAGAGAAATAAAACATATGCCCACACAAAAACGTGTACACAACTGTTTATGGCAACACCATTCATAATGGCCACAAGGTGGAAACAGCCCAACCGTGCATCAGCAGATGGACGGGTAGACATTTTTGCATATCTATAAAATGGACAATTCAGCCATAAGAAGAAATGAAGTACTAATACATGCTACAACCTGGATAAATCCCAAAACATGCTAAGTGAAAGAAGCCAGACCCAATTATATGAAATATCCAGTGCTGGCAAATCCATGGGCACAGAAAGCTGATTGGTGGTTACGAGGGGCTGGGAGGAGGGGCACACAGGGAGAGACTGGTTAATGGGGTACAGGGTTTTCTTTTGCTCTGACAGAAAGCGAGCTATTTTAGAATTTGATACAGGTGGTGGTTACTCAATACTATGAATGTACTATGTGTCGCTGAAATGCATATACTTTAAAAGGATTATTATTTTCATGTTTCACCTCATATTTTTAAAACATCTGCAGACAGGAACACAGTTCTCCAGAGTTCGTCTCTGTGTGGCATACAGTCTGTGTGTGTACCACTGGCAGGGACATCACACACAGATCTGTCTCCTTTCAGTTCTAGAGCTTTGCTAGAATGTCAACAAACATCATGATGTTTAAAAAAAAGGACCAATGTGTCAAAATTATGAGCACCTTCCCCATTTTGATTTTTTTCTTCAATGCATGTACAAGTAAGATTTCCCTCCCTCTCTCTTTTCCCTTTGCATATGCCCAGATGGAATATACCATATCAGGCTTTCTCCAAAGTGACAAGACTGGAACTCTGTCCACCCTACTCTATGGCTTGTGAGCTTCTAGCAATCACTTGGGGTTAATGGTCACCTCTATCCCCCAGAAACAAATTCTCCCTTTGCTCTAAGAACTGAAGTTTTAGAGGCTTTTCTGGCTCCTTTTCCTTTTTTGAATTCACTTTCTTCTACCTCTTCCACATTCCTGATCCTCCCTTTCAGGCTGCTATTTGTGCTTCCTGCTGCATGTCCTCTTTCCCATTTCTATGTTTTCTCATGTTCATGACAAAAGCATGACAAATATTAAGCAGCTTTCCTTCTAACTTGCCTGGAGTTTAAGGCCAATGTCTATTATAATATCCAAAAGCAATAGCATGGGGAAAAAAGAAAAGAAAAAAAAGGTAAACAAAGAAAAAATGAATCATGATTCTCTTTAAAGGAAAAAAAAATACAAAGGAGGAAACCCACAGTTTCCATCAAATACTCACCTTTCTTTACTAATATAGTCTTTACAACCAAGAATTAGTTTTTAAATGTAACCTAAAAAACCCTCTTCATTGAGTAAGGCTGTATCAGGTGATGAATTTCACTCCCAGAACAAGTATTTACTGAAAAAAATTACGTTTCTGATACTGGAAGAGCTGCCAAAGAACACCTATTCTAGTGAACTCTGGAAGACCTGCTGAAGGCATTTTCGTTGAGTTGCTAGGTTGCATCTGACTCTTTGCAATCCCATGAACTGTAGCTTGCCAGGCTCCTCTGTCCAAGGGATTTCCCAGGCAAGAATACTGGAGTAGGTGGTCATTTCCTTCTCCAGGGGATCTTCCCCACCCAGGGATCGAACCCATGTCTCCTGCATTGGCAAGTGGATTCTTTACCACTGAGCCACCAGAGAAGCCCACTGAAAGCACAGCATTGTTCAAAAACTGTCTGTGCATTTTATAATTCACTTCTATTTTAAATAAATGTCTGATTGATACAGTGTATTAAACAAATAACATTTTCAACTTTCCTCAGTTGATTTTAGCTTAGACATAGTGAGTTAAGGTATTCCCCTTATTGAGAACATTTCTCACATTCTACTTTAACTTCATTCTTGCTTCTACTAGAGTGGAAGCTCACTAAAGGAGAGCACATATCCTGCTCATCTCCACTTACCTCCTGCCTGGCATGGGTTCTGCTAACTTCATGGCTGAATGAGCAGCTGCTAAAAGAGTTTTGTTGTTGTTGAAAGAGTATGACACCTAATTCCCACAGGAGGGCTCTGGGACCCCGCTTCCCGTACCTTCTGTCTTTGTCTTCCTTTACTCATCTGTCTGCACCAGTGTGGTTGTTCTCCATTTACAAATGTATTTCCCTTCTTCAGTTGCTACTTCCTCTTATGAAAAGTCTTTATTGCCTGCCCGGAAGTTTAGACTTAACCTTAAACCACAATCGTAAGTGCAACCACAATCCTAATTGCCAGCTGCCTCCTTGATCTATATTACATACAATCCCTTGGTTTGGTTTTACGTTCAACCATCCTGTTTATGCAAAAACATTATTTCCTTGAGGGCAGAAACACAATTTCTCTGGGAGCCATAACTCTTGTCTTCTACGTCTCAGGATCTGAATCATCCTAGGCTCTGAATCATTATACTTCCTATCCCAAAGTTCAGGAGACACTGAGAATCTAAGATAAAATTCTCAAGTGAAAGAATAAAGAGGTACACTCATTATATAAGGAAGATATAAACCTGTAGAAAAAAATGTTATGTGTTACCAAATTAGAACTCTGGGAAGAAAAGAGACTCTCAAGCAAGTAACAACATTTCCAGAGTTCTAAGAATTCTATGTTCATACACTGATGGCAATGAAAAGATTAAAAAATAAAAGTAGATTTCATTACTCTTCTGATGTGGCAGTTTTAAAACAAGGACTAGTAATGTTAAAAAAAAAAAAAAAGAATGTTAAAAAAATACATATACTTTATGTACTGTCCCTATCAATAAGACACTTTTGGAAGATTTAGAAGAAATCATAGTAATAATGTGTCTTTCAAGTGGCACATACTTATTAAGTTTTATCATCATCATAAAGATATAATGGAATTAAGATCAGTCTATTATGGGATATGAGAAAAAAATCTCAGATTCTAGGGAGCAGATTGTTCATATTTTTAGCAAACATGGATAAAGAATGAAAACCATTTCTCAACATCTTATATCTAACAGTTTGCTTTTTTAAAATGTAGCAAATTTAGCTCCATTTTTACAATGAATAGTTTTCACTCATGTGGCTGACAGACATGGTTTGGGATAAGAACTGGGAGTTCAGAGTCTATACTTTCAGGTGATGGGACATACCTGTTCTGATTCTTAAAGTGATGGAATTCCAATGCCCAAGTGAGTAAAAAAATTGGGGCTGGAAAGCAACGGATCCAAATCTCTGATCCATTTCTGCCCTAATAATCTCCTGTGGCATTTAGCAAACCATTGGTTCTACAGAAACCAGGAAGATTCCCCCAGAAGAAATATAGGGAGGAAAGTGCAACCATGAGGAAAGGAGACGAACAAAGGGTTAATTCACTCTACCAACCCAATCTCCTTCTCAAAGACTCTGTCCTCTATGGTAGCCTGCCACGTTCCACCCAACAGCAGCTGCTCATGATAATCAATGTCTGACAGATCAGAGAAAGCCCTTAATGTGTCGCCAAGGGGCAGTTCAACAGATGGTATGGTGACTTACAACCAGAATCATTAATTACACTCTCTTATTAGTCCTGGGGCACAGGGTTGAAAATGCTTCCTCAGTGAAAGATGAGCATTTCAGATAAATGACCGTCTGGTACTGCCTATGAAACTCCCTTTAGGATTTCTGGTCAGTGTTGATTTCTAAATCTAAGCCATACTATTTTTATATCTCTTTCCCATCTTCCACTTTCAAGCTGGCTAGGAATATGAAGTTCCCCCTACCACTACCCATCACAGCTCCCGTAATCATTGCAGTAACGACATGGCAAGAAGCGCCATCTTTCATTTCCCTGCACAAGTCAAATGACTGTGTTGAAAGGCAAACATAATCATGGCAGCCTCAGGGCTAGCTCACTTTTCCGTCCCTCTGGGCCAGAGAAAGCGTTTCTTGAGTGCAGGGTTGGCAGATGGGGACAATCCCCTCCCTCCCTGATCTACTCTTGTTTCCTGTAAGAAGTGACTGATTCTTCACCTCAAAACTGTCTTCCCTTCCCAAGCCACTGGTTGCAACTCTTCTCTATATATCTTTGAAAAAAAGAAGGGCAGACATTCCTTAAAAGGAAGCTTAGCTGCAGGATGCAAGCAAAAGTTCCCAGATATCCACACTTCTGGTTCAGTTATCAAAGGACTGAGATAAACCACCAGGTATTTAATTAAGCCAGACAAATGCATGGAGAGAAACTAGTTCTGGAGCTGCTCTCCAAGGGCATTCAGACAATGTCAACTCAGGGTAAAAATCAGCTCCTTCTCAACAGTTTGAGAACTGGGCTCCACAAACATTATTAGGTTTATGTGGAATTTTAGAACAGACTGCAGACAGAGCTTGGAGGCACACTACTTACTGGCCTTAGAAAGGATACAAGTTGGAAATAAATCTCAATATAATCCAAAAGAAAGTTTTAAGCATTTCCCAAATGCAATCATTCCTTGGCTGTGCTGAATGCCTATTCTTCTCAAACCTCAATCTACAATTGTTTTTCTTGAAATATGAGTTCAAACTAAAGCAATGAGACCCTAAATGCTGTGATTTAAGACTTCATTGCTTGCTTTCTGCATTCCACTTTGTTCTTTCCTGGACATATAAAAAACATGACTTCAATTTTCAACTTGGTTTAAATCATTACAGTATCTGATGGATGTTCTCATCTCATGAATGTTTTAAATAAAAAAGTGCTAATTAAGGCATAATAAAACCCTCCTAATGTGGGCTCCAGGAAGGTAAACTTGGGGAGTTTGGGTCTGCCTTGCCGTGTACTCACTTCCAGTTTTTTCTCCTTTTCTGACAAAACGTCTTTCTGGTTCTGGGTGTACTCCACCAACATCCGAGCCAGCTGGCGTCGGTCTTCCAGCTCCGCCGCCAGGCGCCCGTTATATTCGGCTAGTAACAGACATGCTTCATCTACTGTTTTTGAAAGACGTTCAGCTGCCTCTTTGTCTAAATACAAGTGAGACCAAAAAGAAAGAAACAATAAATAATGACACAGGCATAACTGCAAAGACTTCTGGGGGAGGTTAGCAGTTTCTCCCCTAACACCCAAGTCCAATAGGCTGGAACCTGTAGACAATGGACTGGCTGGCAAAAAAATCAAAGGCACTTACTCCTGTCAACAAAATGGGACCTTTCTGAACTACCTGAAGTGAGGCAATTGTACAAAGAGGTGAATCTGACAAAGGACTTCAAAATGCCTATTCCTATAAAAGCTCTACAAATAAACAGAGAGATTTACAGTCATATATGAAATAATATTGCCCCATCTCTGAAAATTTCAAAACTGCTTTCTTCATATTACGTCATTAAATAGTCTTTGCATATCCATCTGAAATACAAAAGTAAGCACCCATTTCTTGAGTGTGAAAACTAAGACAATAAAAGCCACACAACAGATTCAGTATCGTGGGCTTCGCTGAGGAGCTGTGGACTCAAAACCATAGCTCTAAAATGGACCTACAGGGACTTCCCTGGTAGTCCAGTGGTTAAGACTTCACCTTTCAATGTAGGGGGTGTGGGTTTGATCCCTGGTTGGAGAGCCAAGATTCCACATGCCTCATAGCCAAAAACCCAAAACATAAAACAGAAGCAACATTATAACAAATTCAGTAGACAAAACAAAAAAAACTCGATTAAAAATAAATAAATAAAATGGACCTTTAAGATTATATTTCTTAATCTGTGTAAGCATTAAACCTCTTGTTCAGCAAAATATACAGTCTGGTAAGACAGAAGTTTTTAAATGCTTTTGAATGTGACCCATGCTAAGAAATACACTTTATATAAATATATATTAAAAAAGAAACCAAAGTTTCATTAGACAATACTTCCTTCAGTGTGTGCAGAGCATTCTATCTGCCATCTCATTTAAAAAAAAGAAAAAGGTTGGTTATTATCTACCAGACTGACTTCAGGCCCAATTAATGGGTTGCAACTCATTGTTTGGGGAAGAAACTGCAGAAGAACCAAAGCATAAGAAAGGGTATCCTTGGGAAAAAGTGGTGAACCACACTCAACCTCAGGAAGTAAAAAAAGACAAAGGATGATTTGTGTTTAAAAAAAACTGATGTAATTAATTACATGTGGGGATGGTGAGATTAACACTGAAGTATGTATGTTGTTGTTGCTGTTGTTCAGCTGCTAAGTCGTGTCCAACTCTTTGCAACCCCATGGACTGCAGCACACTAGGCTTCCCTGTCCTTCACTATCTCCCTAATTTTGCTCAAACTCATGTCCATTGAGTCGGTGATGCCATCCAACCATCTCATTCTCTGTCGCCCCCTTCTCCTCCTGCCTTCAATCTTTCCCAGCATCGGGGTCTTTTTCAATAAGTCAGCTCTTCACATCAGGTGGCCGATAGTACTGAAGCTTCAGCATCAGTCCTTCCAATGAATATTTGGGGTTGATTGGTTTGATCTCCTTGCTGTAAAAGGGACTCTCAAGAGTCTTCTCCAATACCACAATTCAAAAGCACCAATCCTTTGGCACTTAGCCTTCTTTATGGCCCAACATTAGTACATGACAACTAGAAAAACGATAGCTTTGACTATACAGACTTGGCAAAGTGATGTCTCTGCTTTTTAATATGCTGTCTAGGTTTGTCATAGCTAAAAAGGCTTTAAAGGATCAAGAGAGTTCGGTGCTTTGAAACAAAGCACTAGAGACGCCAGTAGTTCCATGGGATAAACTGAAAGTGAGTGTCCGTGATACAGATTTTGCTTCCTCTGAATGCAGGTGGTCAAGGTGAGAGAGTTCAGCACAATCATAGGTAACCCAGATTTAAGAATTCCCCACAGAGTTTCTCTGGCAAACAGTGTCTGACTATTAGACGCTGCCTCAATATGAATACTGGAAGGTGAACTGTTGAGGGATTCCAAATTAGGCCTGATGCCAAAGATCAGGTACTTCTAGGCTCCTCGGGGACAAGGAAACAACAGGATGTTCTTGGTGGAAGGGGAGTGAGCCAAAGAGAAAACAAAGGAGAGAGACAATTTCAGTCACCGAGGGTAAAAAGGACAGTGAAACTTATTCTTCAAGACTGGTGGCACAGTCTAGGAACAAGCTGCTGGGGTCGTTAGGTTGGTTACCTTCATCACTGCTGAATTATTTTTGTAATGGTTAATTTCATTAAAATGTTTCAGGGCCTGTGGCAGAAAATGACAAGTAAAACACTACTTTTTGAGATTTAAAAAAAAAAAAAAAAAATCAATTCTCACACTCCATGAAGTTGTACAAGGGAAATAATTCATTCACACAAATAATTACAACCCAGAAAAAGAACCTGTGATAGTTTTATGAGCCAAAGAAAAAAATGCAGTTGAAACGCAGCGGTGAGATGCTCACTTTGGGGAACTTACCCGTGGCCACCCTCAAATGCTCTGCCCTCCCAAGCCCACAGACAAGCTCTGTGTGCCTCCCTCGGCCACTCTGTCACTTATGCATGGGCACCCCATCTGCTGCCTCCAAGACTCAAGTGTCTGGGACTGGCACCTGCGGGTCCCCAGCCGTCTCTCCCTCCAGAAGCATTCCCCCTAGCACGCACACACACTGCTCTACCTTCTGACCACGTGTCCCTCCCCAGCTACCGTGCACATGCCTGCTCCCCTTACAGCGGAACTACTCGACAGAGCTGTCTCTCCTCCTGGTCCCCACCCTCTCTCCTACCAGGTCACTAAACTCACTCCAATCAGACTTTTATACCCCAACCCTTCCAAGCAGCCTGACATATATGTGGACTCTTATTGTGTGTCCAACACTGTTCTAGGCTCTGAGCCAAAAGGTAACAAAAAGACCAAAACTTTCTGCCTTCAAGTTTACATTCAAAGAGAGAAAAGAAATAAATAATACACTATATTTTACTTATTTACCAGCTGAAGATAAGAACTCTAGAGAACAAAAAGGCAAAGCATTTGGAAGGAGGTGGTTCGAGAACAAGTCATGTGACCATCTGGGGAAGATCATTCCAGGCAGAAGAAACAGTCAAGTACAAGGGCCCTTGGAGAGTGCTTGGCAAGGAACCCACATGACTAGAGTGTTCTGAGCAGAGTGGGGCATGATCCAACTTCTATTTTAGTGGATCACTCTGGTTACTATGTTGAAGACAGACTGATGGCTGGAGGACAAGAGGCAGCAGGGAGAGCAGACAGGAAGCTACTGGGATAATTCAAGTGAAGATGGTGGAGACTCCCACCAGGTGGCAGCAGCAGAGGTGGTAACAGGTGTCAGATTCAAGCTGTAGTTCAGATCAACAGGAATGATGAGAGGGTCCATCTACTGAGATAGGGAAGACCATGAGACAAATTTGGGGGGAAGAGGAAGAGTCTGGTTTGGGACAGGTCAAGTCTGAAATGTCTTTCAGGTTATCCAACTCAGTAACACTCAGAGCAGGAGGCTGGATGTATGGGTCTCAAGTTCAAGGAAGAGGTCAACCCTAGAGATGTAAATTAGGGGATCATCAGCACAAAAATTGTTATTTAAAGTCATCAAACAGGATGAAAGGAACTGTCAGTGAAACTAACTAGGGAAGAGAGCTAATTACTCAAAATTAAGAGGAGAAGAAGGGAAGAATCAACAAAGGAGCCTGAAAAGACAAGAGACTAGAGAGGAAAGTTAGAACATGTGGCGTCCCAGCCTCCTCCTGCTGCCAGAAACACAGCATCAGAAACCTGGTGGCCTAAAACAACATAGACGTAGCATCTTGACATTTATTGTAGTATCATGGCCCTTTCCTTCTATCTTCAAAATGCATCTCTCCAACTTCTGTTTCCCCAGTCACATCTCTTACTCCTGCTCTCCTTGCTCTTCTAAGGACCCAGACCACTTGACTAACCCAGGAGAATTACCTCCCCACCGCAAGATCCTTCACTCAACCACATCCACAAAGTCCCTTTTTCTATGTAAGACAATATATTTGCAGGCTCTAAGGATCAGAACATGGACATTTGGGGAGGACCATTATTTTGCCTACCACACCAAGTGAGAAAGTATTTTTAGGAAGAAGAAATGATCAACTGGGCCAAATTAAGAATGGGCAAAAATATATAAGGCCTTGATAAGACTAGTAAGGGGGGCACTCTCCGTCCCCCTTCTGATGTCTATGTCAGAAACTTTCTCTGTTTTTATATTTTAATAAAACTCTGTGCCCCCCACCCCCCCAGACACACACACACAAAAGAATGGGCACAAAAAGTTCACCACTGAATTTAGCAACATGGAAGTCATCAGCCAACACTGATAAGAGCAGTCAGTGAAGTGAAACCAAAGGGTGGTGGGGGGCGGTAGAGAATAGGGACAGATGAGTATACGCCATCTATTTAGAATGTTTAGCTACACAACAGAGAAAGGAGACAATAGCTGGAGGAAGGTACTAGGCCAAGAAATAAAAAATTTTCCCACATGAGAAAAAAATATGTATTTTATGCTATGGAGAATGGCCCAGTAGCGGGGGTGGGGATGGACTGGAGATGCAGGAGAAAAGGGGAGGATTGTCAGAGCAGTGCCCTTGGGTGGGTAAGAAGAAATAGGCTTACTAGGCTAACGGGCTGCTTTAGAAAACAGCATGTTCATCCACAGAAATAGGAAGAAAAGTTAGCCAATGTTAATCATTTGTTTTGCCCAGCCACATACAATTGTGAGTGGCGGCCGCCAGGAGCTGGGGGGTGGGTGGGGATATTTATATTTTATAAAAATATAAAAACAGTGAATTGTTACTTTAATGATAGACAGCTTAAGTTCTGCAAGATGGAACGAGTTCTGGAAACTGGCTGCACAATGTGAATGTACTCAGCACTTCTGAATGGCGCACCTCTGAATGGCACACTTCAGAATGGTTAAGATGGCAAGTTTTGTTAGGTGTATTTCACCATAATTAAAAATCAAAATAAATACTTTTTAAAAGCCATGTAAGTCCTTTAAGTCAGTGAAAACAGACAAATGCAACTACACATGCTGCTGATTTTATGTTAACTTGTTTTCAGTTTTGCAGACTGTGATTCAAAAAGTTGAGTTTTTCCAGAAGACTATAGGGAGAAGGGAAAAAAGAGCAAAAGGCACTCAGGGTGTGTGTGAAGGGTGATTATAAAGACCCGAAGCCGAGTAACAGAGAACATGAGGCCAGGAGGGGGCTAAAGGCTGGGAAAAGGGGGAAAGATCAACAGCCTGTGCGCTCAACAGGTTGTTCGATCCAGTGGGTTTGATTGCTGGGGTGGGGGGAGTAGAGAGCAAGCCAAGAGGCCTGGCTGTGCTCTCCAGTAACCCACTCCTGCCTGAAGGGCTTCCCGCCCCCTCTGTCTGGGCAGCACTGCCTTCCCTCACATGTCCTCATAGCTTGCTTCCTAAATGGAGGAGGTGGGGAGTTCACGCTCACTCCTTCCTCTCGACTGACCAAGCATAGAGCGGGAAGAATGTCAACTGCCCCTCCCTGTTTAACTGGGGGTTATCATCACAAGGGCAAGGTGATAAGATTAACAATACAAACCTCAAGGGAGCGTGGTAGGGTACAGTATAAAAATCATGACACTGAGTCATACATTTTTTTTTTTTTTGTTAAGAGGGTCATGAGTTCAATGCTTCCCCCTCCTTTGCCCTCCTGCACACACAGTTTGTACCCTGATTTCAAAAGACCTTACTTGAACTGAGTACCACAGGCTGTGGCACGCCAGCATTTCTGCAATATTTCCTAGAGTCACTATTCAAGCTCAGACTATCCCAGCAGCTCATTTGTTCAGTCTGTGAGTTATGTTTGCAAATCTCAAGACAATAGAGTACCCAGCCCCAGGTAGAAGGTCTGTATCTGCAGACGCTGGCATGTCCTGGGGTCTGATGCACTGGAGATATGTTCCCCTTCCCTCCTCCTTCACCTGACCTCTAACTTCTCACCTGTTATTTTTTCCAAAAGAGAAACATCTTGCACTTCCTGGGGTAAAGAAGCAATTTTCTGTCGGACAGTAGCATCCCCCGATGCAGCATTTTCTAGGTCCTGCAAAGCTTTGATCAGCTCCTCAGTCTGTACAAGGAAAACAAAGATAACACCATCCGTGAAGATATGTGGGGATGTGGGGTTTAGAGAAACTTAGCTGGTGTTCAACAAGGTGAACGCGAATTCTAAAATTGATCATCCCTGACATTTAAAAAAGAACCACTGTCCCTACCCCAGAGTGTATACTGAATCAGTGATATAAATTCTAAGAGAATGCACATAGTATTTCTAAGTGTGAGGCAGAACACAAATGAAATTCTATATAACTGTGGAAAAGAATTTTTTTTAAAGAGTATGTTTTTGGAAACTTAAGAAAATGGAGTCTGGTTCACACTGCTTAGTTTCAAAGGATGCATGGTCTCTAGTATAGAACGGCCTCCAGTTTATAGTAAAGGAACACGTATCAAACGCTCCAGCAACCTGATTAAATGAAAGGACACTACCTACTTCAATTCTTTCCTGGATTTGCTCTACAAAATGAATGTCACAAAGATGATGTTTTTGATTTCAGCAGCCACTACCAAAACTAAATGTGTCAAGCTCATTAATTATAAACAAAGAGGGAAGAAAACAAAAACAAACAAAAAAAACAAACCAAGAATGCATATTCTGTGTATACCAAAAAAGGGTTTTTTAATTGTCAGGAAAACATACAACATTGACAGGTTAGCTAGTTCACAACGACCCCCAGAGTGCCCTGGAGACAGCAGTCAGGTTAGCTAGTTCACAATGACCCCCAGAGTACCATGGAGACAGCAGTCAGGTTATCCTGAAAGTTGGTCATTTGGGCTGTTCTCTTGCAAGTTTTTAAATGCAAAGATACATGGCCTAACACTGTTTTCATTTAACTCCCAGGCTAATTTGACATCTTACCATAACACAAATCAGACATGCTTTCTATTTACACAGGCCTTAAGCACACCCATGTGTAATAAAATAAAGCTGCATTAGGCAGAATGAGAGGCAGTGCAACTCAGTGAAATGTGTATGGGCTTTGAAGTCAGCCAGGCCCAGATTCAATTCAAACACCAAGTAAGTTACTTAATTTGTCTCCTTGAGACTCACTTTCTTTGACTGTAAATGAATACATAAATAAACAAACAGCTAAAACGAACCAACCATACAGAGTTCATGAACTAACTTACACAAGGGGGTCAAACAATGCAAATATATGGCTAAAAACTCAGTCAATGCTACCATCTGGTCTAATATTTAAATAGGCTATAGTGTGGCAAATTTGCTGTTGCTACACACACTATCCTCAGATACTAACACCTTGTTTACTTATAAGACAAGTCTTACTAGAGGACTTCTGAATGTCTTTGTAATATCTACTGGTTTACAAAAACTACTTTTAAAGAATATTTTAAATTTCTAGGAGTGAAAAAACACCAAATCCAATTACTCTGTAAAACACAAATCCAAAGCCTGCTTCACGAGTGGATCCTGCACCCAGTGCCAAGAGCTCCCATCTGGTGATTCCACACTACTGATCACTAGCTCCACCTTGTGGCCAGAACCTTCAACTAGGGGTCGCTTCAAGCCATTCAGCCCGATGCTCTGGGGGGTCCGGACGTACCAGGAGGGGCCCTGCAGAAGGATCCTGGGGAGAGTAGCTGCCAGGATAGTCGTCATCCTCCTCCTCTTGTATTTGCTGAAAAGTCCGCTTCAGAGATTTCTTCTCCTCTGTTGCTAGAGGAAAGAAAAGAGTGGCACACGTGGGTCACTGCAGCCTGAAGAGGTAGGTCAAATGCTAAGCACAACAGGTCACAAGTAAAACAGGGTAGAAGGGTGCACCTTTCCAGAGATGGCTTAACATTAACCCTAACTGCCACTTATTTTCAAGTGGTGGTCATTCCGTACATTATTGAGAAGAGTCAAAACGGCCTCAGTTGGTCGTCTCAGACTGACTCACTGGAAAAACACCACTGGAAAAAAGCACCTAAAAGTGAAACTTACCAAACTAACATATTTCACTAAAAAACCTCATTATCTTTAAAAGAAAAGAAGTTAACAGGGAAAGTAAAAAGGTAACAAACCTCATGAGAAAACATAATGAAGCAAGCCAACGTGTGCCAAGGCCTGAATAGACTATACCGTGTGTATAGTGAGAGACTTGACGCTTTCTGGGATCATTTCAGAAAAAAGTAGTAGAGAGACCCATCGATAAGACTGTGTCAAAAGCTCTAAAAACAAATACCCTTTAAATCATCCTTTTAAGAACAAAACAAACCTAGTTTTACACTAAAATTTAAAATAACCATTGCTGAGCATGATGATACTACTAAGAGAAATGACCTAAGTCAACATTTAAAATTAACCACTTTTGAGGCTAATGGGTTACATTTTTTAATTATCTGTATCATGTGCTCTTAAATTTTTATGATGGATGTATTAATTCCAAAATCATTCCTTTTGCATCAAATTGGACAATACAAAATAAACGCCAAACAACTGAGGGACATAAAGATAAACGAGAAATTCAGGTTTGGAAAGTAAAGAAACTACTGGACGCCTAACGTGTGCCAGGCATCCCAAGAGCCTCTTTACATTTGATCCTTTGAACAATTCTAAGGCGTGGTGTGTCTCCATTTTATAGGTGAGAAAATGAAGACCCAGAGAGGCTGAATAACTCATGTAATGGTATGATTTCAAAATCTGTGTGCTTTCCACCGAACTCAACTAAAACTTACTTAGTGCCAACACAACTATCCTCTCCTCTTGTCAAGGGAGGGGCACCATGCACCTGCCTCAGATTTCTGTGCGTTATAAACAGGACACGGATACTTCCTGCTTAATTCAACATTCTCTTCTGGACCCCAGGATGCAGCTTCTGTTCTCTACCTTACATATTAACTGAGCGAACTATGTTTGACGTGAAAGCCAAGTCAATATTGTGGGTTTCATTTTTTTTTCTTAATGTTTTGTTTGCTCTGCTAAAGAAGAGAAACAGCAGCATCTGTATGACGGGCAGTCCTGTCTTCGTGCTATTCTATTATGCACAGATTTATTACCACGGTTTGGTTAAATGACACCATTCCCCTAACAACACACTTTAAATTTCAGTTGTCATGGCGTATTTACTCGGAGTAACTGCATCAACAACAAACCTCGCTGCTAATTTCGGTCCACAAATCACTACGTACATAACAAAAGGGCATCATGATTAGTGACCGCATCACTTCTTTCAAGGTAAGTAACTGGTCACTGTTATTCAGTTCACACATAGGCAACAAAGTGTTTAGTTGTGTTGTTAGTCTCCCAGTGTCAAAATCCACATGACATTTTATAAAAATAAATAATCAAAACAGGGAACTGACTGACAAAGATGAAAGAGAAACAAAGAAACTAAAACTAAAATTAATGCTGGAAATGAAATTCACACGAAACATAAACAACATAAATGGGGCTGTACAAGAGACTGGGGCTGTAGGGATGCGGACCCTTGTCATGTTCTTCAGGAGACTCTGGATTCATAGCCAGAGGGAACTTAGTGAAGGCCAACTTATCAACATAAATGAAGGAAGTGGTTGTGATGAAAAGAATGTCCTAGAGGAAGTAATGTTGACAAAATTCACTTTAGAGGAACGCTTAAGAGATACTTCACAACACTGACAGCACAAAGGGTAAAATGTTGGAAACTGATCCAAAGTGAGAAAGGAGCATGACAAAGATGGAAAAGATGCAACAAGCTTCGTTCAAATCACTCTTGATAAGTCTGTTACAGAAAAATAAACATTGCAACTCATGTTTCTAATTTATGTTAAAACATGCTAAGTAAATCTTTATTTTACTTTTTTGTTTTCTTATACAATTGAGATCAACAGTGAGTTTTTCTTTCTTTGACAAAAAAATTTTAAAAGTCACAGAACAATTGTAATTTTCCACATTGATTATTAAGATCACTTTGATGGTATTCAGCTTGACCAGTCATTTTTACAGTCCTGCACTACGCAAAGCAAGGATGGCTGTATTTTTCAAACAGAAAACCTGTAAGGCTGTAATTTGCATATGAAATGTCTTTGCAGACACTGGCTGCCTAAGTAGTGTGTAGCGTGTGGTATGATCCTGTTGACATTCAGTCACCACAGCGTCAAAGTGGCTATGTTTGATTAGTGGCCACAAGAATGTAAGCACAGGAGCAAAAATGAATTTATAGTATTGTTCTGTTCACTTCCAAACACCTAGAAGAGAATGCTCAAAAAATAACTGTTAAAGACACTAAAGAAGGTAGAAAAAATTATAAAACTTCAATTTTCCAACTCTCATACAGAAATTATTACATATAAAAACCACATATCACTGAACATCTCAGGACACTAGGAACCACTGAATTCAGATAGTGGAAGCCCTTACACATATCTATGTCTTTGCTTTCCCCACTGCTCCCCACCTCATTTTTCATGAGAATGTCAAGGCCCATCAGCTGAGGTTTCTCTAAAGCCAGAGACCTTGTTTAGTAAGTCTGGGTCCCACAGCAAAAGCTTTCTGTCTCCTAAGCGGGAGTTCTTGCTGTCACTCACTCACAGCAATGCAAAACTGAAATCAAACTGATGACAATTTTTGGGCTGTTTCCATCCTTCACATCCTGATGGAAGAGGGTGTAATAGGAAGTAACCATCATCATCCTATGTTTCCGGTTCTCTCCTGTCTCCACTTAGAGGACCTACTGGAAATAAATCATTTATCATTTCCCCCACAGGGCTCCACCTTTCCTGAGCTATCTAGTTCCACTGGCTCCATCTTCCAAGTACCATGCCTTGGAGAATAGCAGAATCTCTCCCCGAGTCCCAACTTGTAACAGATTCCACACCTGTGAGGAATTCTTCCATATGCCCGCTTTCTGCTTCTTCCCAAAGCCTCTTATCAGCCACCTGTCCTCTCTCATGCCTCATCCAGACCGCTGTCCCAACTGCATCCTGCCTCTTCCAATCACTCCTTCTCCAACATGGACTATACTCTCTCTCTTACTAAAGCTGAGCTCTGGCCCCATCAGGCCTCTATTCAAAACCCTGGAAAGGCCACCGAGGTTCAGTCTACTTGGTAATGAATGGAAATGGCAGCATCACTCTCAGCACTCACTTTCAACCGTCACCATCTCCCTCTAACCCCATGGGCCTCTCTTTGAAAGCAGTTGGCCCTGCTACTTTGCATGGCCGTTGGCAGGCCACAGACCTTCTGTGCTGACAGAAACCTTGAGCACCTTATTCCTTTACAGCCCTACGATGCTCAGGAAAGTATCAACACACCTGAGCCTGAAACCTCCCGAGGGCAGAGGAAGCACAGTGCTTGGAAAGCCCCAGGGCTGTGCCACAAATGACCATCCCCACTGTCCTTTACACGAACCAGACTCTCACTCTGTTCATAGGCAGGCAAACACCTCGGGGGCAAAGTTCCTTCTGTCCTCATCTTGCACACCTTCTGTTCCATCCTCCAACTCATTCCCGTGTCTCCAGGGGGCCTTGCACTCCACTAACCATCAACTGCTCTGGTGACCGAAGGGTTTATAGTATGCATAGACCTGACTATGATAGAATTTCCAACAATAAAACTAATTCTAAGGCAAAAAGTTAGCCCGAATGGTCCCCAATCACATTAGAAAATGCAGTCATCTACCCAAAAAGCTGGACCTTCTGAAGATCTACTAAAAATTTCTAAGATTAAAAAAAAAAAAAAAGAAAAGAAAGAAAAAAAAACCCCACAGATTTTATATTACTTTTATAATGAAAAAAGAATCAGGAAATACTATTTCTAATAACTCCCTCATTCTTTGTTCCCTCCCTGCAAAAGAGACTTTTCTTTTAAAAAACACATTAACTTCTACTTGTGGGGAGAAAAAGATGTGCAGCAAACCAAGGGCTGACACTCAAGGCACAGTTCTGGAAACACCCGACCCGTCTCATCTCACTGGACTGAACCGCCAGGTCCAGCCCTGAACCCAGGAAGCTAAGCCTAGAGTGTGCGCTCTGAACCATCATGCTTTCCAACCTCGCGCAAAGTCTCAGGGACTGAAAATACTAACAAGATTCTTCCTACTTTTGCTATTGGCTTATATTTAGAAACTCAGAATATTAGATATTAGAACTGGGAGGGGGTGCCAAAAAGAAGCCATGTGATCACATTAATAACTTCATATCTACATGATCTCAAGTAATCCTCACACAGGCCTATGAGGTATTACTATCAATAGCCATACTGTACAGTGAGGAACCTGGGGCTCAGAGAGGTCAAATGCCATGCCCAAGGTCACACAACTTGCAAGCGACAGGGCTAGGATTCATACTCTGGAAGTTTGCTTTCAAACCCTTGCCCTGAATAGCTAAACTAACTATACTAAAGGTCCAGGGAAGCTGAGTGACCTACTCATGAATTCATAACCTAATTCAAATCAACTGAATCCATGTGCTTGCAAGGAAAAGTTAAGGTGTGAAGAAAATATGCTTAAAGTTATACAGACCTGAGTTTATATAGACTTACTTATCAATTGTATCTACTTGGACAAAAGTACTCTATCCTTTCGAGTCTTAATACTGTCATCTGAGATACAATACTAAATACATATAGTCCTTAAGTACCTAAAATAAATTAACAGGAAAAGAAGCCAGCAGAGAGACTGGAGTTGAATAAATGCTACTTCCTTTGTCCTTCCCTTTCCCTTTCAAAGTCTTCAACCATAGGATACTGTGTGATTCATGCGGGACTCAAGTAAATGGTGACGTTCCACCCAGACAAGCAACGACTTGAGTTTTCCCAAGAACAGAGAGACAACTTTAGAATCCCTGGGTCCTGTACCTGAGAGACAGGTGAGCGAGTCAATTCCTAGGCAGGTTGATAAGAAGTCCGGGGGTCCCCGAGGAGAGAGGGGTCTGGGGTTCTCAAGGAGGAAAGAACAAACTTTTTTTTTCTCTACATTCATTAGTCTTAGTCATATACAACGTTTTTTTCTTTAAGTCTGTAACTGATGATTACACAACAAACAACTCAGTTTAAACTCTGCTAAGGATTATATAACAATAATGTATCCTGCTTGAGGGCAGTTCTCCTTCCTGAAAACCTTCTGGCTAATCCTGTTATCTTAAAATGTAAATTGTGGGAGTGGGTCTGGTAAAATTTTCACAAACTTGAGACAGTCTTTTGATTTATTGTAATAATTAAAAAGTATGTAACTCCCTTGCTAACACTAGCAAGGGGGGTATTCTCCATCCCCTTCTGATGTCTATGTCAGAAGCTTTCTCTGTCCCTTGTCTTACTTTAATAAAACTCTGCTACACAAAAGCTCTTGAGTGATCAAGCCCGGTCCCTGGTCCCGTATCTTCTTCGGAGATCAAGAATCCGACATTGTTCACCATAAGCTATCACAGGTATATAAACTCAAAAAAAGTCCAATTCTAAAAATTCCTAAACTCGTACATTCTAAAAGATTAGAACTGCCAAAGTTCCACGAGAAAATTTTTATTCCAAGGGTAAACTCTTATAAAGCTGTCTGCAGACAAAGAATTACTCATGAATTAACACTGCAATATAAATGGACTATTTAATCCTGGAAATAAGCTTCTGGAAAAATTCATCAACATTCTGAAAGGACTGTGTAAAATATTCTGGTAATTGAAGTCTGAAGAAGACAGTGAGAAGACAGTGAGTTAGCTGAGACGAATACACACGTTGGAACCTTTTGATACGTGTTTTCATCTTTACAAACTAGAAAAAGAGAAATTATCTTTGGATCAGCATCATCCTCCACAGTAAAGGAATATTGTCTCTATTGTTAATGTCTAGACACTACAAAAAAAAAAAAAAATCAGAAACCTAATGGAGCTATTTTCAAATCTACTGCTACCACAAATCCCCCAATTAGTCTGACTCCTACCTGAGTGCAGAACTATTTCTCACTCCTCTCTGCTCTTTCCTATACTGTCTAGCAGAGCTGTTTACTCATAGCATATGTCTGGCAAATGTTTGCTGAATTGAAATTCAACACTTGGCTTCAAACATCATCTTTCAGAGCTCTCCTACTTGCCCAAAGGTGTTTTTAAGAAATCAGTACTGTTTACCAATGAACTTGAAGTCAGAGGAGAGAAAAGAATGCTGGATAATTCGCCGACGCTGTGCAGAACACCTCCAAAGAACACAACACTAACACGGCCAGAATCCAAAGTAGGAAATATCTTGCTCTTCGGAGCGACCCCAAAATTGTCTTCTGTCAACTCCAAGTAAAACAACAATGATCTGCAATCTGAAAGCACTTATGCCATTCTTATCAAGCCTCTAACCTATAATTTCACAGGAAAGTTACCCTACCTTAAAACACATATAAACTCAGATCTGGAAGGGATCATGAAAGGTATACAATAAAGAGTTGTTGAATGAATATCATCACATATGCTGCTGCTGCTAAGTCGCTTCAGTCGTGTCCAACTCTGTGCGACCCCACAGACGGCAGCCCACCAGGCTCCCCAGGCCCTGGGATTCTCCAGGCAGGAACACTGGAGCGGGTTGACATTTCCTTCTCCAATGCATGAAAGTGAAAAGTGAAAGTGCTAATCATGGTTAAATTCTATTACAGACGCATGTACAAAATACTAGAGGAACAAGGAGGGAATTGGCTACATGTGCCCAGTCAAGCTGGCAAAGATGTCAGAATGAGAGTAGCATTCTTGAAGAGTAGGTTCACCACGTACAAGGGGGCAGAAAGACATTTTAGGCAGAGGTAACAGCAGATGCAACGGAGAAGGCAATGGCACCCCACTCCAGTACTCTTGCCTGGAAAATCCCATGGACAGAGGAGCCTGGTAGGCTGCAGTCCGTGGGGTCGCAAAGAGTCGGATATGACTGAGCGACTTCACTTTGACTTTTCACTTTCATGCACTGGAGAAGGAAATGGCAACCCACTCCAGTGTTCTTGCCTGGAGAATCCGAGGGACAGGGGAGCCTGGTGGGCTGCCGTCCACTGGGCTGCACAGAGTTGGATACGACTGAAGTAACTTAGCAGCAGCAATAGCAGATGCAAAGGAAGGGGAACCACAGAGCATTCAGAAGGGAAGTTGTTAGGAATGGCCAAATATGGTACATGTGAGGAAATGGGAGAAGAATCTGGAAAAGGAGACTAGTTCACATTATAAAGAGAACACCATGTCAGGACTCGGACTTGATCCTCCAGGCAATGGGTATATATGCAGTCACATGAGAGCTGTGCCAACCAGAATTCAATCACAACTAACCAGAAGCCAAAGAACCAAATAATGTTTGGTCTTATTCCTCCTCTTCAAAGGAAAAAACAAAATAGCTTTTAAGGACTTGGCAAAATTCACATACATGCATGTACACATTACCTGAGGATATCCTTGGTTCAATAAAGACCAAAACCAATTTTTGATGACAGCTGACACCCGTCAAAAGTACATCACCAAACCACATGAGTATTTAATGAAACCAAGTTCCAAAAGGGCTAAAGGACTTATTCAAGAGCCTATAGTAGCTAACGGCAAAGCTAGGACAAAATCTTACCCAGGGTACTTCCTAGTTCCCTAGAACTCTAAACAAGTTTGTCGTTCGTTTCCCTTGCGCAAGGAAAGTCTCAGAAAGGCAGGAGCGACCCAAGGAGAATAGAGAGCAAAAGGCAGGGAACGAGATGATGAACAGCATGAATACGAGAACCAGGCTTACACGCTGCAAGCACTACATAAATTCTCACCATCATTTATGAGCATTTCTCTCTGAAGAATCATACAATCGCTGGTGGTTCACAGCAACCCCTACTGCAGCTTTTCATATTTGATTCGAAAGTAGGCAAAGACCAAGAGCTGTAAGCATGTGGTGATGTCTCTACCTTTGGGGGGAGGGCTCTTGGAGTCCTCCATAGACAGCTTCAGCTGCTGGATGAACTCGCCGCCATACACACTTCTTTCTTGCCAGATGTTCAGCAATCTTTCTAAAGGTTTTTTACAGCCTTCATCTGCCTCTCTGCCCAGAAAAGATGAAAAGATATATATAAGCTTAAGATTTTTTATTTTAATTAGGACACATTTACTTAAAAAAAAAAAACAGAAAACACCAACAACTGACTACATGATTTACATATTTAAAAACAGAAGGAAGAGTAAGGTACATACTGTAATTAATGGATACTCAAAACTTCACCAGAAACTATATTCTTCCTGTGGTGTGTAGGGAAGAGAGAGGGATTATGTTACAAAAGTAATTTGTGTCTTTTATCCTCTTTGAAAGGCAAATAGGGCAAAAGCCAAAGGCTCATTTTCACTGACAGAAAATTATCAAAAACCAATCATATCAATTGTGACAGCTTGCTTTTTAGAATGCATTAACTTAAATCTAGTGCCAGACATACTGCTGGAAAATTAAAGCAGGCCAAAACTTTTTAGGATGAGAAAAAAATTATTAAAATCAAATGTTTAAAATGGGGAATACATTTGTAACAACGCATCAATGCTAACACATCAACACCTCTAACATGCACAAATACAACTGTACACATACATATGTCAAGACTAATCTCAACTTTATACTCACTACTTCATAATTATTTTCATTCCTTGCTAGGTCTACATTCCAGGTTCACACAAAGGTGTGGAGCAGATAATCTTAGAACACACGGAGCATAATACAGTTCTTTGTAATTTATATCTGAATGAAAGAAGCTAGATAGTTTTATTCTTGACATATTACTCTTCTTAAAACAGACCATTTTTCAGGGCAATGACCATAGCTCACAAGCAGTGTTAGACAGTTGTTTACCATCAAGTGTCAGACAGCAAGTGGAAGCGTCGGGGAAAGACTTTTCGAAAGGAAAACAAATCCCCTCACCATACGCTGCATCACTATGAATTGTTCTGTTCCGTGAAGCACTGAGGGGCTTTACACAAGAAAAAATACCCCGACATTTTAGCTTCTAAGTCAATAAATAGCTTTAACAAGAACCTCAAAAAGTGGCGAGTGAAAGTCACTCAGTCCTGTCCGACTCTGTGACCCCATGGACAGTAGCCCCCCCAGGCTCCTCTGTCTAGGGGGATTCTCTAGTGGGTTGGAGAATCTGGAGTGGGTCGCCATGCCCTCCTCCAGGGGATCTTCCCAACTCAGGGAAGTTGGGAAGTCCTGCATTACAGGCAGATTCTTTACCAACTGAGCCACCAGGGAAGCCCTCCATACCAAGTTCAACTTAGGTGGGAATTTCACCCACCACCAGCCCTGACAACACTTTTAAAAAAACTTAAAAGATGAGCTGAGGTTTTGGCCTCATCTGGTCAGACTGTATTACTTACGAATTATTAGTGGCAAATTTCGCTAAATTGGGGGGGTCAAAGTACTAACTAAATCAGGACACATGCAAAATTAATTGTTCTTTTGTTCAGCCTTTTTTTAAGTCAGAGGTCAGGATGAGGAAAAGGGGGGAAAACTTTCCACTGATAGCTTATAAAACTTAAAAGATATGACCTTGATATTTATAACAAAAACATCTCTACTCCATCTTCAAAATACACCTAGAAACAAATTCCTTCTCTTTCTCTGCTATCAGCCTGGTCCAAGTCGCCATCATTTCTGGTCTAATGGCTGCAGCAGGCTCATTACTAGTCCCCCTACTTCCACCCTGTCCTCCATCTAGTCCCAAGTTTTCAAACTCCAATCCTACCTGTCTTGTGGAGGCAGTTCACGTCACTTTCTTTCTCCAAACTTTCAATAGTTCTTCCCCTTCTCCCTCAGAATAAAAGTGAAGGGCCTAACAGAGCTCACAAAGCCCTTCTCGGCCCAGCCCGTCATCTCCCCGACTCACCTCCCATCCTCACTCTCCCTTCCCTCCCCAGCAGCTCCCTGGCCCTCCTGCCTCAGCGCCTTGCCCAGCTCATCATCTCCCCAACTCACCTCCTGTCCTCACTCTCCCTTCCCTCTCCAGCAGCTCCCTGGCCCTCCTGCCTCAGCACCTTGCCCAGCCCATCATCTCCCCAACTCACCTCCTGTCCTCACTCTCCCTTCCCTCCCCAGCAGATCCCTGGCCCTCCTGCTTCAGCGCCTTGCCCAGCTCATCATCTCCCCGACTCACCTCCTGTCCTCACTTTCCCTTCCCTCCCCAGCAGCTCCCTGGCCCTCCGGCCTCAGCGCCTTTGCACTTCGCCTGGAACCACATTACCCGACACAGCTCAGGCCCGACAAGGCCCCTCTGCTCTCCTCCTTCAGGTGTGTCTGTTCACACAGCACCTTTCCAGTGAATCCTTTGCTAATCTTCCTATTTAAAAGTACACTCCTTACTCCTGCTTAATTTTTCTCCACAACATTTAATATTTGGATTTGCTGTATGTATAGTTTCCCTGTTTATACTCTTTCCATTTGAATGTAATTTTCACAAGAGCAGGGATGTGTCTTCCCCCAACTGCTATATGCCCAAGAATAAACACAATAAATGTTGAACTGCCAATGTTTTTAATAAAATTTTAGATAAGTTTCAGTAGGCCAGGCAATTAGTTAGCTTTCAAAGACTATTTTACCACATGGAGGTCATTCATGTCAGATGTCAATTCAATTAAATATTCATCTGCTCATTCACTGGGGTTTGTGAAATACCGTGCTTGGAATACACTGAACAAGGTCTAAGTCCTCACCTCTAGGGCTTGATCTAGCAGCACCCCACCTCTCCACACCTTCACATTCTAGAACACTCAACCGTATTCTCTACTCAGCATTTTGCTGCCACTGGTAAATGTGACTGTGTTCATGCTATCTCCACTCCCTTGAATGGAACCCCCAAAACGCAACAAGGTGAAGAGCAAGAAGCTATAATTCAGGTAGCTGAAGTGTATAGGGAGTATGTAGAAACAGCAGAAGAAACTGGAGGGATAGAGACAGAGTGGCCTGAGATTACAGAGGACCTTATTTTGTTGTTAAGTCGTTATGGCCTTTATCCTGGAGGCAACAAAGTCCCTAATGTGATCAAATGTAGGCTTTAGAAAAATAAAGTCATTTTAACTATTGTAACAACAAAATCACAACTAACCAGAGTTTAACTGGTTGGTATTTTAACATGAAATCTGTTCTCTTGGGCTTCCCTGGAGGTCCAGTGGTTAAGAGTCTGCCTCACAATGGAGGGAATGTGGGTTCGACCCCTGGTAGAGGAACTAAGATCCCACATGTCAAGGGGCAACCAAGCCCACGTGCTGCAACTAAAGACTGTGTGCCCCAAGGAAAGCTCCTGCTGACTCAACGAAGACAGCTCACAGCCAAATAAATAAACATATGTATTTTTTAAATTAAACAAATAAATAAAATCCATTGTCTGCAAATTTTCCTAAAAGAGAAATCAATCATGTCAACAAATTCCTGAAAGGACTGAGGGACACCTACCCAAACACCAGCGCCGCGCCTGAGGCCGGGGCCTGGTGCTCCACTAAGGCCGGCAGTGCAGCTGCAGTCTCAGCACCGACAGTGGGTACTGACGCCCAAACCTGTCATCACCAAAAGACCTTCAAAGGCTGTGGCCACTAAAGTGAAGCCAAGTTGCTCAGTCGTGTCTGACTCTTCGTGACCTCATGGACCGTAGCCTACCAGGCTCCGCGGTCCATGGGATTTTCCAGGCAAGAATACTAGAGTGGGCTGCCATTTCCTTCTCCAAGGGATCTTCCCAACCCAGGGATCGAACCCAGGTCCCCTGCATTGCAGGCAGACACTTTACCGTCTGAGCCACTAGCCCAAAAGGGCACTCTAGTTTAATGAGTGAACTAATTAACCGTGATAGGCTGATTCCTTGAGCACTATAGTAAAACAAAGTTTTGCCACCTAAGGTCCAAAGACAGAGACACAACAGTCAACTAATCTTTTTACAGATGGGGTTTTGCTATAAGTAGCTCCAATGAAGCTGAAGTCACTTTAGTACCTGAACTGGATACAACCAAAGCAATAAAATCATTTTATGACAGGAGGAGCTATCTTTTCAAGTTGTACTAATTCCATTCTAATTAGAGATATTTAAGTGAAAAAACACCAAAAAACCCCTTGCCACCTATCAATGAATAAACTGAGAGATAAGTATATATATAAGTTATTCTGTGGAACACAACTTAGTATGTATCTTAATTCTAATTATTATAAATTCAACCACTGAAAATCTGATCTAAAAAGTGAAAAGTATGTATTATACCCATGTGAGACTGCTGATTGAAGTGTCAGCTGGATACCCGAGGGCCTGCCAAGCCAGGTTACAGGTCTTCCTCTGCAGTGCTAAAGGCACTGCCTTCCTTAGCACACCCACCATAGCTCGTGTGTTTCTCTCTAATCCCATGCACAGTAGGCCAATGGCAGGCCTACTCAGGACAGAAATGCTAAGTACCCTCAGCACTTCCAAAAGCACCTCATGTAACGGCAGAGCAGAAACAGTTCTTTGCAATTGTGTAGAAAACGTGACGGATAGGAAAGCCTGGCGTCCATGCACCCTGAGCAACTGAACTGAGAAAAGAGTTAACACGGCAGGCCTGAGACTGCTGCCCTGACAAAGGCCTGCTCACAGGGCTGGCCCTTGACTGGCATCTGGGAACTTGGATTTCAGACATGGTCCCATCACGTCCTAATGGAAGAGGGTGGTTTTCTGTGCTTAAACTGTTTGTACAAACAGTATGGTTTTATGCTGAACACTTGCTTTTCTTCTGGGAGTCTAGAATTTTGGCCAGGAGTGCCTGTGAGCAACCCCAGCAAAACCCCTAGGTACTAAATCTCTAATGGGCCCCCAGGTAGATGACACTTGGCGTGTGCTGTCACAACTCAAAGTGGGAAGAACTGAGTGTGTCACGTGGGACCCACCAGGAGTGGACCCCAGGAGCTTATGCCTGGCCTCCTCTGGACTGCAGCCCTTGCCCCTTTTCCCTCTGCTCATTTTGCTTTATATCCTTTCACTGTAATAACTCACAGCCATGAACACAACTACCCACTAAGTCTGGTGAGTCCTCCTAAAAAGTCACCAACCTGGAAGTGGTCTTGGGGACCCATGATTGTTATAACAGGAAATAAATATGTATAGGGGGATAATTCCAAATTCATGTCTCCAGAAATTAATTTCCTACTGAGCTTCCAACTATTTCATCCATCTGCCTATCTGGCATCACACCTTGGAATATCTATCGGCCATCTCAAACTTAATACAGCCAAAACAAAATTCCTGATTTCCTCTACCAATTCTTTACCCCAATCTCCATCACAGTAAGCAGGGCCATCAGTCATCCATATACTCATGTCAAGAACCTAGAAATATGCGCTCTTTGACTTCTCTTTTCCCTCACTACCAGCTCCCCCTTAATTCCCACAAATGTTCTCTATTTTACATGGGAGTGGGCCACACAAATCTATCCATACATATTTAATAAAGCTGTAATTTTCTCAACGCTTCTGAGTCCTAGCCAATGTCATCTCTAGCCCATGCAAGTGCAAGACCCCCCATGCCCATGTCCCTGCCCTTTATAATTCATTCTCCACCCCAAAGTGGAGGGATGCTAGAACAAAAGTAATTGGAATACATCATTCCCCTGCTTAAAATCCCTCACTGACATCCCATCAGGACAAAATCCTAACACTCTGCCAAGGCTCACAGGGCATATGTGACTGTCACCTGGCTACCTCTCTGGTTACTTAAACTGCTATTCAAATTATATCTACTCCCAGGAGCTTGGGTTCCACCCTGTAGCTTAGATGGTAAAGAATCTGCCTACAATGCAGGACAGCTGGGTTCGATCCCTGGGTGGGGAAGATCCCCTGGAGAAGAGAATAGCAACCCACTCCAGCATTCTTGCTTGGAGAAGTACATGGACAGAGAAGCCTGGGGGGCTACAGTCCAAGGGATCAAGGAGAGTCAGACACAAATGATGGACTAACACTTATCTACTTACAAGCTTGGCAAGCTTTCCCTGACTTGAGAGGTTTGTTCCCCTCCCCCTACCCTAGGTGGCAGGGGGTTTGAAGGAGGAAGTAAGAAATTATCATAAAGAGATTCCTAATCAAAATTTTAGTCAATATTAATGGGTCTATCTTTGTTCATTAATTGGACACAAAAAGACAATACAGAGAGCATTTCTCATTGTTGATAAGGTGCCTTGGGATCCAAGTGGAGTGGCTGGACTTTCTATCCTAATAATGGCAGTGGGAGTAGGGAGGGAACTTAGAAACATGGGGATCTTGGAAATAATATCCAAACAGAACCTTAAAAGAACTAGAAGAATGCAAAGAGGAAAGCTAACAGGCCTATTTTATTTTTTTTAGGATCAGGTCTATTTTCCCCACGATGCCATGGAATTTGCCAAGACATGTTTACAATGTCTCCTGGATAGGTTTAAGATGAAACCAAGTAGAAAAGGAATTTTTAATCTTGGTATTGCTCATCCCTCTTCTCCCACCCCTTTCTACTTATCCTTTTCTGATTTGGGGGCAGCTAATGATTACTGTTCAATGTTTAAGGAAAATGTGTGTTATCCCTACAGGTATTATTTTAGTCAATTTCCTATACTCGAAATTAGTTAACTTATTCAGTGACTGTTTACTGTATCCCTACTCTGTGCCAAAGCTGTGCAACAATATTGCTCAGCTCTTGGGATACCACTGATATCAAGACTAAATGGTGTTACCTAAGCTATGTAAGCCAGTAGCTCTATGCCAGACACTGCACTAAGTGCCTGGAACACAGCAAAGAACAAAAATGAAACAGTCCTTCTCTTCACAGAATTAATAATTTAGTGCACTCCCATGAATGAGCAAAGACTGTTTTACTTTAACCTCACAACAACTCTAAGGAGATAGGTGGTAACATCCCCTTTTAACCAATTAATGAAACTTGGGTTCAAAAAGCTAAGTAACACATCCAAGGCCACTCAGACAGTGTTGGAGGTAGAGCTACAGCCCACATCTAAGAAACTGTTAACTAAATCTCCTCAAACAAAAAAATCGCCTCTCTCCAATTTCAGACGGCTACTCTAGTAGTCTGTTCTAAGTTTATTCACTGTTACGAGGATTCCATGTTTTCAAGTTCCTAACACATCCTGCTTTTTCAGTAGCCATGTTCACAAAAAAAGTCACTTGACAAACAAATATTTTGTTTCCATCTCTATAAAGCTAGATGTCATCTCTTCAAAATGTTCTGAATTTCTCATTTCATTCTTTCAAACTTTCCAAATCTTTCACGGAATGCCAGACTTATTTCCACACTTAAGGTCTTTCACTTACACTCTAGACCCTAGAACAGTTTCTGTTTAACCCACTAGTCTCCTCACTGTCAGTTTCCTTTGGCAAAGATGTTTACTTTCATATGTTTACTTAGTAACATTCTAGTGAAAAGTAACTTATCTTTGCTTCTTCTGGGCAGCTAAGTGTCAAAAGCAGTTTGCTTTTAAATGAATAAAAATGATTTGTAACATTTTTAATGAAATGTATAATTTCCATGATCTCAGCTATAGGTATGCCCTATGCTCCGGTCCTCTGTCACAAAACACAACAGGGGCAGAGTCTCAGTATGATAGAGCCAGAGAAACTTTTAACACTAATAATTCCTATCTTTGCAGTTACAATAATGACTACTATTTTTAGTGAGTTAGACATCCAGACACCCAGAAGGAAGTAAATAAAAACAAAGGCACAAGCAACGAATTTCTTGCTAAGTAGCATGGTTTTGTTACCAGAAAGTTCCCTCGTACAATTTAGCTTTGTTTTTTGACCATAAGCTAATGAGGTAACTCAGCCAAACCAAGGAAAATACCATATTCTAGAAATAAATTCAATAGTGAGTACATCTAAGAGACAAGATGTGCTTCAAGTGCTAGACTGAATCCCTTCAATACAACAAAATATTTACATGTCTGAGAGAGTTCTCAAGGGCCCAGGCAAAATATAAAACCACACTCTCTATAAAGCACATCTCTTTTAAGTATGAAGTTGGTGAGTTACAAAGGCTATCACAAAAAAAGAACAAAAGGGAAAAAGTAATGCATTTAAAAATAAAACATACCTGGCAACGTGAGAAAAAGCATCCACAAGGACAGATTCAAATTCCCTCGTGAATTCGGGTCCTTTCCTTTTACTGTTTTGAATGACATCGTTGGCTAAGTATAGAAAAGTAAGCTTTCTATTTGATTTGGCTGGAAAAAAAGAAAAGATAACTTAGCTTACACCACGGAAATTCTCAATCCACAATTCTTTTGCATTACGCTACTCCTAAAGAATACTAAGACAAACATTATCCACTTGAGGTCTAGATGGCTATGTTTGAAAACAAACAAAAAAAAACACAATTTAAGGAACTCCTGGAGGTGTGTCTAGTAAAATAGGACTGAGAATACAATTTTGAAAAAAACAGGAAACAAGAAAAGCCATCTTAATTTCTGTGTTATTTTAATCAGTGTAATTAATTGGCAATAAAAATGAAGATAATCGAAAGAAGATTCCTAAAAGATAAGCAGTCAATATTCTCCAGAAGACATGTTAAAAGCAAGATTTCCATTTATTCTGTTGCAAAGATGAACATTTCTAAGTGAAGTCGCTCAGTCGTGCCCGACTCTTTGGGACCCCATGGATAGTAGCCTGCACCAAGCTCCTCCGTCCATGGGATTTTCAAGGCAAGAGTACTGGAGTGGGTTGCCATTTCCTTCTCCAGGGAATCTTCCGAACCCAGGGATCAAACCCAGGTCTCTCACATTGTAGACAGATGCTTTACCATCGGAGCCACCAGGGAGCATTTCTAACTCACTGTTAATTATCAAATACCACAGAATGAAAGAATGAGTTAGGTTTCAACTTTAAAATAGATTCTTGTAGTTTATGCTCCTGGACCAAGAACTTGAATTTCTTTTTCAACAGTTCAATAACCATAATCAGTCAATGATACCAACTCTACAATCCAGAGGAATCTCTAGATGTACCCGTGGATATTCATCTTAAATAAAAATACATGTGAATGCTACATAATCAGTGAAAATTTACACACGTCTGAAACCTGGATATGCAAAATCATGGCTCCCACAAAAATTCTTCTCTCTTATACCTACTAAATGCAGCATCCTCTATTACTCTACATGGCATCATATATTAAACCATAAAAACCTCATGCAATCTATCTGAGTTACACTTGCTTAGTGGAACATACTGAATTTCCCAGCTTCTCTGCACATAACTTTTCAACCATGGAGTTACATCAATATCATTTTTGGTCCCAGCTTTCCTTTGTAAGAAATAAATAATAACACAATCAGTTCAAAACAAAGTTTTCTTCAACATCAAAGTGCCTGAAAAACTCAAGCAAACCCTATGTCAAACTTTACACACTGAATTACTAGTCCTTATTCCTTGCTCTGAGAAACCATTTCTGTTTCTTTTGAAATGCACACAGCATGCATAAATTCTGACACAGCAGGCATAAGATCTGACATTTTAAAATGTAGTACAGGAGAATAACTCAGGTAAAAACAAGATTTTTAACGCATGTTACAGTTTAAACTGATGACTTAAAATGCTCATAAAATTAAACATGGATACAATGAACTGTATTAACCTTCTGGTAATAACCTAGTTTAGACAGCCAGCTGATGAGAATATTGAAAACCTTGAGCTATCTTTAACTGTTCTAATGATTATTCAAAAGCAGAATGTAAGCATCAATAATTTCAATATGCCACTGTTGCTACAAAGGTATGATTACAGCAAAAAGCGCTTTCTTCAAAAAGCGCTTTTTTTTAAAAAAGTAAACCTTTTTCTAGGATATTGCAGCAAATTAAACTATCACGTAAACAACACCATGAAAGCTGAAGATTCAGAAGTAAAACAGAACTTCTACAAAGCAAATCGAACTAAGTGAAGGTTTACAAATATGATATACTTTATGTTTAGAAAAAAAAAAAGCCCAGAATCCATATTGTAAAATGTCTATTAGGCCATTCAAGACCTGATACATTGTGCCCTATTACAAATATGATAGCTAAGAAGATACAGAGCCAAGGTTTTCACCATCTATGATGCAATTAATTCTCATCACCCTCAAACTTAGCAATGGGAATTTGTTTAGGATAAAACTTCATCCCTCCACATTCAATGTCCTGAATAGTCAACATTAGCACCATGTGTGCAAAGGCAATATAACAAAGCCTTAGACAGAATTCCCTGGTGGTCCAGTGGTTAGGACTCTGAGTGCTCGCTGCCTAGGGCCTGGTTCTACCCCTGGTCAGGGAACTAAGATCCCACAAGCCACAGCCAAAACAAACAAAAACAACAACCCCCCCCCCCCCCACAAAACCCTAGAATATTTGAAAATACAGTCATAATACACAGAACACACACACACACCCCTGTCTACTCCAGCCCTGGGTGATAACTCACTTGTTCAGGTGTCTTTCCAATATGTCAGTACAGATTCTTTCACTCCCTACAGAGGCCCATTCCAAATTAGAGCAAGGTTTAAGTAACTGGCTGTCCAAAATTTTTCACTTGTTTGGCTAGTTCAGACATCTAGGGAAACTAACTTTTTTAAAAAAAGGTTTATTTACCTGCATTCAGGCTAAGGTACAAAACACTACTGAAAAATGTTCATCTAAGAGCATTTTCCCTGGAGAAGGAAATGGCCAACCACTCCAGTATTCCTGCCTGGGAAATCCCATGGACAGAGGAGCCTGGTGGGCTACAGTCCATGCGGTTGCAAAACAGCGGAACACGACTTTGCAACTAAATAACAATACAGAGTATCTTACACCAAATTGTTTCAAAAATAAAGGGAGTAGTTCTACCTAGAACAGAATCCAAAGGGATAAATTAAGAATTATTCCTAAGAAATGGAAAGAAAATAACAGTAGGAACAGAAATAGTATTCTATTTCCAAGTAGGAAAAGGAAAAAGTTTAAAGTCTCATGAGTATTTGGAGGCAAAAAAACAATCTGTGAGTGTCTTAAAGAAATGACTACAGACAGAAATGCCCACTTTTAAAGACTCAGGTTGGGCTAGAACCTAAACGGCTAGTCAATTCAAACGCTGGGGCACAAAAACCTTTTCCACTTTAGTGTGGAGGCATTTTCAATTCATGAAGGAAGCTTGGGTATTAGAAAACTGTATTCTGAGGCTTGGAAGACCAGCCTCTAGTCTATATTGTCCAATATGGTAGCCACTAGCCACATGCAGCTATGAATATTTGTTTTGTACCTAACAAAACTCAGGAACTGAATTTTCCATTGTATTTATTTGAAACTTCCTTAGTCACACATTGTGAGTGCTCATGGCAAGAGGCTACCTTATTGGACAGCAATGTAAAACATTTCTTTCATCACAGAAAGCTCATGTCCCAACTGGATAACCCTTAACAAAGCATTTAATCTCTTCGTATCTTTATCTTTTCATCTATAAAACAGGGATAATAATGCTGACCTACTTACAACATAAGGTTCCATTATACGAGATAAGGGTTTAAGGAGCTTCATAAACAAAAGAACTCTAAATTTTTACTCTCAATAACTCAAATACGGTGAGATGGGGAATCAAGATGGCATCACAAAAGAAGTGACGTTTGAGATGGATTTTGACATGCCTCTGAGATCCTACTAGAAAGGATCCTATAGAGGCAATTCAGATTTTCTCCCCACATCTCAGATGATCTGAGTGGCACAGTGGGGTTCATGAATGAGGTTCTGGGAGCCCCAGGCTCTATTCTCCAACTACCTAGAAGGATGAGGGGGCTGCCCCCCCACATCTCGGTACAACACATATCTGGAGGGGGGTGGGGGGAGGGCCTCTGCCAGAGGACTAGAATTGGGTCTCCCCAAAGAATCCTGGATTTTGGTGTCTGCCAATCTGATGTTATCCGAGGCTCATGGGTTCTCTCATCTGCATAACAGGGTGACATCCTGAGCTCACAGAGAGCAGAGGACACATGTAAAGTTACCTCCTATGCTACAAAAGGTCTACCACACACAGGCTGTCCAAAACAGCGCTAAGCTTCATTTCCTCAGCTTTTTGCTCCGAAACTCAGCAGGGCGTAAGACAGCTATGTAGGTGCCCATCTTTCCTCACCTGAAAGCAACTGTGGCAAAGACCGTGTCGCACATGGAGTCACCAGTATCCCCCCTCACGGTATCCATCCAATGCCCACACTGTGCCTGACACCATGCTAGACGTCCACGTGGATTAGGCTGACCACTTTTCACCACACACCCTTTGAGCCTCCTTTTTTCTCACCTGCCAAGTTCCTACTTTATAGAACTCTGGGAATTTTAAAAAATGACATGTGTGTAAAGAGATCAGTACTGCACTTGGCACAGAACAAACGCACCGTGAGTATCACTTATCATCATCTTCATTTTACAGATCAGGAAACCGAGAAACAGAGAAGTTAAGCTGCCGGGGCTCAGTAAATGACAAAGTCGGGCGTAGATTTGAGGCAGTTGGCCTCTGGGGCCAACAGGCTTTCAAGCACCCAACCCAGTGCCTGGCACATGACAGGCTCAGCTCAATCAATGGCGGCCAGATCCTGAGCAGGATCTAGAACCAAGGAGAGCTGCATGAGAAGAGGAGCCTGAGAGGCTAGGTGTAGGTGGAGTGGCCTCTTAACTTCTCTGTAATGGCAGTGACTATATCCACTCCCCAGGACAGTGCTGAGCATTGAGTGCAAGGATGTACGAAAGGTCCTAGCACACTAACTGGCACAGAATAAAGCCTCTGTAAGGGCCAACTGTCCTCATTTGCGTTTGACAGATGAGAAAACAGAGGCTTAGAAGAAACTTGCCCGGTATCACTCAGCTAGTAAAAGTGGCTGAGCCAGGGCTCGATCTGGGCAATCTTACTTCAAATCCCTAGCCTGGCACACAACAGGCCAGGGCTTGGACCCTCCACCTGGCGCTCAACGGGGCCGAGAGAATAATAGCCACAAGTGTCAGAAAAAGCCGGAGGGGGGAAACGACTGGATGAACTGAGAATCCTGAGCCCCGGTCGGTGGAACTTAAGACAAGCACCTTAAACCTTTCGAGGCCTCGGTTTCCTTCTCCGAGAAATGATGATAACACTGTTTCCAACCTCAGCAAGCGCAATGGATCACAGGCCCGGGCCTGGAAAGCCAAGGCTCAGCAAAGCAGCTACAGGAGCCGCGGGAATGGGTGCGGACGAGGGCTACCCGGGGTAGGACCGGAGGGGGACGGAGGGGATGTTTACCTTTGCGGAGCTCGCGATGCCACACCGAGACGATGGGGCCCGCGTGCTTGCGGTGGTGGATGAGCCACAGGGAGAGGGTCTGCACGCTCTGCTGAGAGTTGCTCAGCTCCGAGAGCTTCTTCTCCAGCGCCGACTCGGAGAAGGAGGACATGGTGGCGGCGGTGAGGCCCGACAGGGAGCGGCCTAGGCCGCCCAGTGCGGCGGGAAGAGTGACGGCACGAGGCCGGGGCCTCACTCCACCCGCCTGCGGGACTCTTTACGGACTGACAGACGGCCGGGGGGCCCGGCGGGGGAGGGGATGGGTCTCTGCAGTAACAGCCACCCGCACCGCCGCCACAAGATGGCCACCGACCTCTCACCCCGCCGCGAGCGCAGGGTCAAAGGGCAAACGCAGAAGTGGTGGGACACCGTGGGGCGGGAGTCAGAGTGTAGAAAACACCCTAGTGTTGAAGGCCTCTTTGAATCTCGCTCTTGAGTACTCCGAGAGCGGCAGACCGGGAAAAAAGCGCAATTCGACGGCCTCCGGAAGGCGCTTTGACCGCTCGCGCCCGCACGCCGACGCAGTGAGTCTCATCGGAACCCTTTCTCCCGCTCCCGCAGAACCTTTCTGGCGCTGGGCGGTGCGCGAATTATGCGTCACTTCCGGCGCGGCGGAGGAGGCGGGAGAGTGAGGGAAAGGCTGGAAGACGAGGTAAGGGAAGAGTGGCGCGAGCAGGAGGGAGCCCAACAACCGCGAGCCCTTAGAGGGGAATCCCAGGGAGACGATGAGGCTGAGAGATCATAACCTGGGAATGGAACGGGGCCTTTCTCCCTCACCTGGCAGGCCGCAGCCACACTCTTCCTCCTGCTTTCTGACCTACCACCACAAAAAGCTTTTTTTTGGTTCTGCCAAGCCACGCACGTGCACTTTTTCTGCCTCCACACCTTGGCTTTTGCTCTTCTTTCTCCAGAGGTGACGCCCCCCTCCCCACGTGGTGGGTTCCCACTCCACCTCCAGAACCACCCTTAGTGGCCAGTTCCGATGTTGAGTTTGTGACAGCACCGCTGTAAAACACACCTTTGTGCTCTTAGTTTTTGTGCGCACCTGCGTGCGTGCTCACTAGTATTTGACTCTTTGCAACCCCATGGACTGCCGTGCCAGGCTCCTCTATCCATGGGATCTTCCAAGCAAGAATACTGGAGTGGGTTTGCCGTTTCCTATTCCAGGGGATCTTCCTGCTCTTCGGGGAATTAAAGGCTGCCCTCTGGGGTGGGGTGGGGGGGTCCATTTGACTGTGGCTCAAATTTAAGTACCATATGTTAACTTTGTGGGTGGATAAGGAAGTCAGTGGGTTCGTTAACCTCCTTTAAGAAACACTATTTGACACTCTGTTTTCAAAAACAGAAATACTCTGTACCCTTTTCCTATTTCAAAAAAGTTATAAATTTCAGTTATCAAATCAGCAGAGAAATTTGTCCTTTTAACTGATAATAGGGTTGGTGGTAGGGAGTTAGGTTATTGTAGACATAACAGAATTTTAAAATGTCCCGATCACAGTGGAACCGACCAGTTGAAGCAGATTCCACTTCGGAGACCCTGTTCTATTATAGTCGATGCCTGTTTTTGCTCTTACTGCCCTGTTTTTTGCTTAGCTGCTTTTACTTCTCCAGACTGGAATCGTGATAATCATAGCCAACATAATGAGCTGCTGCTGTGAGCTAGACACTGTTTTCACACAGTGACTCATTTAATCGTCGCAACAAAGCTATGAGATGGTATTAAGTATTCCCATTTGGCAAATGTAGAAACTGAGGCTGAGAAAGTTTAGGTGACCTACCTAAGATCACATATCTAAGATTACAGGGAAGGGACTCTACCTATATTTTTTACCCTAACACCTTATTCGTAGCTGATTGAGTGAATTAAGATCAAAGAGGTGAAAAGCCTAAAATTACAGTCAATATCCAGTCATAATTATAACCTAGGGCCTTTGAGTCCAGTTGCTCAGTCGTGTCCGACTCTTTTCGACCCCATAGACTATATAGTCCATGGAATTCTCCAGGCCAGAATACTGGAGTGGGTAGCCGTTCCCTTCTCCATGAGATCTTCCCAACCCAGGGATCGAACCCAGGTCTCCCGCATTGCAGGAGGATTCTTTATCAGCTGAGCCACCAGGAAAGCCCAAGAATTCTGGAGTGGGTAGCCTGTCCCTTCTCCAGCAGATCTTCCCAACCCAGGAATCAAATCAGGGTCTCCTGCATTGCAGGCGGATTCTTTACCAGCTGAGCTTCTAGGGAAGCCCCAGATCTAGGCCATCTTTCTGTATTAAGTAACAGTGGCATATAGTGAGCACTTTTACACCAAGTTACTATGTATTAAGTATCTTACATACATTCTTTTATTTAATCGTTAACAACAGTCCTATGGGGTATGCGTATCACTATTTGATATATGAGAAAACATTAAACATGGATGAGTAATCTGTTCAGTGTCACTTGGACACAAGAAACAACGGAACTGGGAATCAAATTGAGGTTATCTTGTCACAGATTCTTCACTCTCAAGCCAGGGGTTCATTTATTCTTTCAGCCAGTAATTTTTGAGAGCCTTTGTCTGAAGCACTATTCAGAATAGTGCAAACAGACTGAATCTTTGTCCTCGGAAGCTTATCTTCTGCACAGGAAGATAAACATAGTCGTGTGTAAAATGAGCCCAAAAGTTGTAAGTGCTTTGAATAAAAATAAAGGAGGGTAAGAGGGTTGGGAGGAGGGGGTTCTCTGGTAACTCAGTGGTAAAGAATCTACCTGCCAAGGCAAGAGACTTGGATTGGATCCTTCGGTCTGGAAGATGCCCTGGAGAAGCAAATGGCAACCCACTCCTGTATTCTTGCCTGGGAAATCCTATGGACAGAGGAGCCTGGTGGGCTACAGTCCATGGGGTCGTAAGAGAGTGGGACACAACTTAGCGACTAAACAACAACAACAAAAGTATAGCACCTTATCCTATACAGAGTGTCCCATTTGTCTTCCACACCTGTACACCATGGCACAGAGGTCTTATATCGCCCGTGCCTGTGACAAAGCAGAAAGAGACGGGGAGGAGGCGGAGAGGTTGCCAGGGAAATGGGTTCACGCAAACACTGATTGCAGTTCTGTTCTAGCACCTCCCCAGGGACTGCTTTCCACAACCCAGTAGGGCTCCACTGCACTTGGAAAAGATTAGAGTCGAGAACTGGTTTATTCAGTCATTCTCTGCCACAGTTGAACTCTGGGTTGTCTTCTCTGCTCACCCAGAGAATCAGCTTGTTCTGAGTGCCTCATCCCAGTATCACTTTCTGGGCAGAATGCCCCTTGCTATAAGTTATATAAATATCAGACTTTGCAGTGCTACTGTAAATAATCAGGGTTGCATTTTATAGGAGTAGAATCTAGGACACCTAAGCTTCTAAATCTCTAAACAGTTTCTTCTGTAATTGACATATTGTCACACAGGTGTGATTTCATGGCCATCCCATAAAGGTGTTATATATGAGTACCTTTTATAGTCATGCCAGAGTAGCCATTTGTTACACTCTCTTCCTTACAGAAAGCTGGTTTATGTATTTCTGAACCCATAACCCATTCTTTGAAGATCTCCACTTGTGGTAAATCTTCATCTGTACAGGATCCCATTGGGAGAATATACTGCTATTTATCCATTAGACTATAGAAGTGCAGTAGTTTTTAATGTGGAGGCAATTCTGGATAGGATATTCCAGAACACACCTATTGTATGCATTTCTGTTGGGTATATTTATCAAAGAATGTAATTACTAGATCATAGTGTGTATGTATGTTTATCTTTAGAATAATAGATAACTGCCTGAGTATTTTCCAAAGTAGTAGTACCACTTATACTCTTACCAGCACTGAATGAGAGTTCTAGTTGCTTCATATCCTTGCCAACACCTAGTATTTGCTTTTTTCTCCCCCTTTTTTCAGTTTAGCCCTTCTAGTTGTTGTGTAATGGTGTTTTGTTGTGGTTTTATATTGCATTTTCCGTACTAATGATGTTGCTGCTGCTGTAACTCTGTGCAACCCCATAGATGGAAGCCCACCAGATCCCCCCATCCCTGGGATTCTCCAGGCAAGAACACTGGAGTGGGTTGCCATTTCCTTCTCCAATGCATGAAAGTGAAAAGTGAAAGTGAAGTCACTCAGTCGTGTCCAACTCTTCACGACCCCATGGACTGCAGCCTACCAGGCTCCTCCGTCCATGGGATTTTCCAGGCAAGAGTACTGGAGTGGGGTGCCATTGCCTTCTCCGACTAATGATGTTAATATCTTTTCATATGTTTATTGGCCATGTGGATATACTCTATTGTGGTATGCTTGTTCAAGTCCTTTTCCATGTTTCTGCTGGATTGTCTTTTCCTTAATGATTTATAGAAAATCTTTATTATAAATATGGATGTGTTATCAGACATATCAGATATCTTTCCTCACTTTATGGGTTGTCTTCACCCTTTTAATGGTCATCATCCAATTTATCAATGTTTTTCTATGGTTAGCTCTTTTCTGTGTCCTGTTTAAGAAATCTTGGGCTACTCCAACATTACAAAGATTTCCTTTTTCTTTAGAAAGATTTATTATTTGACATTTCACATTTAAATCTAGTGTGAGATGCAATCAAGACCTATCCTTTGCCGGTTTATTTCAGTGTCACCTTTGTCACATATGTGAGCCTATATGTGGAGTCTCTGTTGAGGCGGTTAAGTCTCTTTGTGTGGGGGTTATTTCTGGACTGTATTTTGCTCCATTAATTTGTTTGTCTTTCTTTTTGCCAATAACACACTGCCTTTAATTATCATATCTTTGCAGTAAATCTTGAAATCAGGTAGTGTAATTTACCAGTTTAATTCGGAGAAGGCAATGGCACCCCACTCCAGTACTCTTGCCTGGAAAATCCCATGGACGGAGGAGCCTGGAAGGCTGCAGTCCATGGGGTCACTGAGGTTGGACACGACTGAGCGACTTCACTTTCACTTTCACTTCAAGATTATCTTAGCTATTATAGGGGGTTTGTATTCCCATATCAATTTTAGAATAATCTTGTAACTTTCTACAAAAATGCTACTGTGTTTTGGTTGGGATTGTGTTGACTCTGTACCAGTGGTTCTCAGCCAGAGTGATTTTTACCCTCCACAGGACATTTGGCACTAGCTGGAGATGTTTTGGTTGGTACTCTTAGGGGAGTGCTCCTGGCATGTTGGGGATGGAGCCAGAGATGCTGCTCAGCATCTGACAATGCATAGACCAGTGCTCTACCAATAAATTATCCAGCTCAAAAATGTCAATAGAGCCACTGTAGAGAAATTCAGAATTAACATAATCAGTGTTTCTTTGGGCTTCTGTCTACCGTCTTATTAAGTATTTGTCTTCTGTTTGACTCACTGGTTTTGCTTCCTTTTTTTCCTCATTTTTCACCTTCTTTTGGATTAATAAAAAATATTTATTATCCCTTTTCATGCTATTCATGGGGTTCTCAAGGCAAGAATGCTGAAGTGGTTTGTCATTGCCTTCTCCAGTGGACCACATTCTGTCAAAACTCTCCACCATAACCCATCTGTCTTGGATGGCCCAGCACAGCATGATTCATAGTTTCATTGAGTTATACAAAGCTGTGATCCCTGTGATCATTTTGGTTAGTTTTTTGTGATTGTGATTTTCATTCTGTCTGCCCTCTGATGGATAAGGATAAGAGGCTTGTGCAAGCTTCTGATGGGAGGGACTACCTGTAGGGGAAGCTAGGTCTTGCTCTGGTGGGCAGGGCCTTGCTCAGTAAACCTTTAATCCAATTTTATGCTAATGGGTAAGGCTGTGTTCCCTCCCTGTAGAACCAAACATGGAACAAGGCTCCATGGATCAGGGCTGTGGTCTTTCCAGTGGTCATGTATGGTTGTGAGAGTTGGACCATAAAGAAGGCTGAGCCCCTACAATTGATGCTTTCAAACTGTGGTGCTAGAGAAGACTCTTGAGAGTCCCTTGGACATCAAGGAGATCAAACCAGTAAATCCTAAAGGAAATCAGCTTTGAATATTCATCAGAAGGACTGATGCTGAAGCTCCAGTACTTTGGCCAGCTGATGCGAAGAGCTGACTCATTGGAAAAGACTCATGCTAGGAAAGATTGAGGGGAGGAGGAGAAGGGGGTGACGGAGGATGAGATGGTTGGATGGCATCATCGACTCAATGGACATGAGTTTGAGCAAACTCCAGGAGATGGTAATGGACAGGGAAGCCTGGCATGCTGCAGTCCATGGGGTCGCAAAGAGTTGGATGCAACTGAGCGACTGAACAACAATGAATTTATTATCCCATTTTTACTGCTCTCTGAACTTGTTAGAAACATATTCTTTTACAGTTCTTTTGGAATTTACCCTACAGATTTCAACATGCATTCTTGACATGTTAGCTAATACAGATTTTTTTTTTAACTACTTGCTGGTACTACTAGTCTCTTAATATCCTTATCTCCTTTTACACCATCCATGCACCTTTTGTGCATTATTGACTTGCATTTACCTTTAATTTTGAAAGATATTTTTGTAGAGTGTAAAATTCAAGGTTAGCAGTTACTTTCTTTCATCGCTTTAGAGATGTCATTCTGTTGTTTTGTGGATTTCATCATTTCTTTAGAGAAGATATCTACCACTTCTACTGCTGTGTTAAGATTTTTCTCTTTATTTCTGGCTTTTTGGCTGTATGATGTGTCTCTGTGTTTCTCTTTGTATTATCAGCTTAGAGTTTTCTAAGCTTCTTGAATTTGTGGGTTAATCTCTTTCATTTTGTTAGCCATTTCTCAGCCATTTGTCCCCCAGCAGCAGCCTCCTCTCAGAAGTCATGTATTTTGAGATTCCTGAAGACTATGGTTTTGCTTATAGGACCCCAATCCTATATGACCACATTAAAAGCATCATTGTTGCTTTTTCATCAGTGACAGCCCTCAGCCTGGGCCTCATCATAAGCTTGAGCCACATCCAGAAATCAGCAAATAGACCAAAGGAAAACAAACAAACCAGCTGTTGATTGTTGACTCACTGTGACTTTCATCCTTCGCTGGAGTTAGTCCATCTGGTCTTTGTTGCTTCTACAACTATTTGATGCTTTCAGATCAGATCAGTCGCTCAGTCGTGTCTGACTCTTTGCGACCCCATGAACCGCAGCACGCCAGGCCTCCCTGTCTATCACCAACTCCCGGAGTTCACTCACATGTCCGTCGAGTCAGTGATGCCATCCAGCCATCTCATCCTCTGTCATCCCCTTCTCCTCCTGCCCCCAGTCCCTCCCAGCATCAGGGTCTTTTCCAATGAGTCAACTCTTCGCATGAGGTGGCCAAAGTACTGGAGCTTCAGCTTTAGCATCATTCCTTCCAAAGAAATCCCAGGGCTGATCTCCTTCAGAATGGACTGGTTGGATCTCCTTGCAGTCCAAGGAACTCTCAAGAGTCTTCTCCAACACCACAGCTCAAAGGCATCAATTCTTTGGTGCTCAGCCTTCTTCACAGTCCAACTTTGATTTAAGAAGTGGTTTTTAAAATTTCTCTGGGCTTCTCTAGTTGTCACCAGGTGTATTGGCCTGCTATCCTCTACTGGAGCTACTTGAAAGGAGAATCTGTACAGGTGTTTTTGAGCGCTTTGTCATATGCCAGATGCTCTTGCGGCCTCTGGGTGTATGGTTGCCTAGTCTAAAGTAGGTAAAACAGGCACCAACAAAATAATTCAGCGCGCTGAATACTGTAGTGGCGGTGTGTGCAGCGCAAGGAGAAAGGCCGCTGCGACAGCACCACCTGCTGAGGGAACTGCGGGTTCTGTCATCTCACATGCTGCAGTTTCCACTTCAAGGGGCGAAGCAGCGAGAAAGGAAGTTGATGAGCATGGGCCTGATGGTGCAGAGCCCCGTACGCCATGCTACAAAGGTGTTTGTACTTTAAGCGGGCTACAAAGAACAGGTGATGAATTTTAACCATGGAAAAGAGTGATCCAGGTTTTTGTTTTAAAAAAATTACTTACATGTCAATGTGAAATGTGGGTTCAAGAAGGACATACACACAAGGCAAGGGTTGCCAGAGAAAAAACATTTTGATCAGTCCAATATTAAATAGATGATTATAAGCATCAGTAGATTTGAAAGATATTGAAGGCGTAGAACTGATGAAGCTTAAGGGAAGAGTGGAATTAAGAGAAAGGTGAGGGCTTCCTCGGTGGCTCTGTGGTAAAGAATCCACCTGCCAACGCAGGAGACACAGGTTCAGTCCCTGGTCCAGAAGAATCCCACATGCCACAGAGCAACTAAGCCTGCGCGCCACCACTACTGAGCCTGTGCTCTAGAGCCTGGGAGCTGCAACTACTGAGCTCTCCCACCCCAACTGCTGAAACCTGTGAGCCGCGACCACCGAAGCCTGTGCTCTAGCACAAGAGAAGCCACTGCAGTGAGAGCCCAACCACCACAATGAGGGGTGGCCCCTGCTCGCCGCAGCTCTAGAAAAGCTTGGGCAGCAACGAAGACCCAAAAATAATTTTTTTTTTTTTAAAGGGAGGTGAAAGAATGCAGAGTCTAAGGTGTCTAGCCCAGGTGAGGACCATAAATCACGAAGGGAATACAGCAGAAAGAGCAGATGAGTTCAGTTTCGGACAGGCTGTGGTGTCTTCACTAGCACTCTTACAGTTTTTGTCATGTAATCTGAGAACGTAGTTCCTGGGACCCCCAAGTTATCTTCCCGAAACTCCTGAGATGAATAAGAGAGATGCAGGACCCCAGGCCATCGCCTTCCACCCAGCTTTAACCAGACACTGATTTTATCAGTTTTCCATGCTGGGCTTCCATTTAAACTGTTCTATTTGAAGGAAGTTTTCCATGCTAAAAGATAAAAAAGTTACTAAGCAGTGTTTCCTTCTTCATTCATCTTCCCATTTTAAGTCTGTTTTGAGTCACTTACTTGAATGGAGTCCTTTGGTAGGACATGCAGTGCTACCCTCTCTGAATCCTTGTCTGTGGCTCTTTGACCCTGATGGCTGCATCTCTTTACTGTAAGTACGGTTTGGGGGCCACAATCCTTTATTTGCAGTCAGTAGATGCTATTCCACTGTCTTCTATTGCAAATGAGAAGTCCAAAGCTGGTCTTTTTCTAAGTTATTTGTTGTTTCTTCCTGAAGGCATATGTGATTTCCCCCCCCTTTTATCTTTTAGTGTACAGGAATTTTACCAGAATGTGACTAGATGTGTATCTTTCAGTCTTTTCAATCTCCAGGTAAATCCTTTTGCAGCTCAGGGAAGTGTTTCAGTTGCTTATTTGTTTTAGCTCCTCCATCTGTTCTTTTTTCTCCTTCTAGAATTCCCAGCTATTTATATGTGGGTTCTCCCAGATCTATCCTCCAAGCCTCACATTTTCTGTCTCTCTGTATTTCTGCTCAGTTTTAAGATAGCTCTACTTGATCTTGCTAGCCACTAATAGGATCACAGCGATTAACTGTCTTAAAAAATTTTTTTTAATCAGTTGAGTTTTTTTGGTATGGAAAGGCATATTTTTAAAATTCTAAGAGATATCTTTTTGTCTTGTAATTGAATTTCCTTATTACTGTTTTTTGGATTTTTATCTATTTCCTTTTGTTGTTGTTTGGGTCATGTTAAGTGGAGTTGGTGATGGACAGGGAGGCCTGGCGTGCTGTGATTCATGGGGTTGCAAAGAGTCAGACACAACTGAGCGACTGAACTGAACTGAACTGAAGTGAAGTCCTGTCTGACTCTTTGCGACCTCATGGACTGTAGCCCACCAGGCTCCTCTGTCCATGGGATTTCCCAGCCAAGAATACTGGAGTCGGTTGCCATTTTTCTTCTTCAGTGGGTCTTCCCAACCCAGGGATTGAGCCTGTGTTTTCTACATTAGCAAGCGGATTGCTTACTGCTGAGCCACCAGGGAAACCTTGTATCTCCTTCAGTTGTTCTGTTACTCTAAGGTTCACCACCTCAGGGGTGCTCTGTCTGCCTTTCCTACTCCTGACCTCTGTGTCCCATTAAGGGGTAACTTCTTTCTTTCTGTTGTTACAGTTACTAGTACCTCTGGATCATCAGTGTGTGAGCTGGTGCTGCTGGAGCGTCGGTAGTCCTTGACTTAGCTTTCTGGCATCCATACCTGGCATTTTGCTAGCCTGGATTAGAGAGGATTTGAGCTTCTTCCCTTCCCTGGCTTCTTGGAGGTCACAGAGACCAGGAACCTCACAGACCAGCAGTGCCCTTCCTCTCGTGGAACTCTGGGGACCAAACTCTGTACGGGGTATGAGAACCTAATCGTTGCCCCAGAGCCCCTTCCTGACCCCAGAGGAGAAATCCAGGACCAGCTCTCTCTCTGGGCTGAGCAGGTTTTGCCCACACCTACCAGGCATCACTTGCCTGCCAGCTGTAATGGGACAGGGAGAAGCAACAGACACTTTTATATAAAAAAAAAAAATATTTGTTTGGCTGCCTTGGGTCTTAAGTATGGCATGCAGGATTTTTATTAGCAGCATGTGGAATCTAATTCCCTGACCGGGAGTCAATCCCAGGTCCCCTGCATTAGGAGCGTGGAGTCTTAGTCACTGGACTACCAGGGAAGTGCCAGCAGACACTTTCTTGTCATCATCTGTTCAGAAGCCCCCAGCAAATAGAGAGAGTGAGAGAGAGAGAGAGACACCACCAAGCTAGGTGATCTCTAAGCCTCCATCCATTGCCTGCCTTTTACAGCCACGTGTATTTATGGTCTCCAGCTTCAGCTCAATCCTCAGTACCCTGGGACCAGACTTGTATGTCTTCCCAGCATGCTTTGCTTTCCCCAGAGGGAATATAGGAGACTTTTATTTCTTTCCTCAAGCCCTCTGTTTCCCCTCCTTCTTGTTCACTGTCAGCCCATGACTTTGCATTTCCCCTCGTAGAGAAAAAGAGCTTCTCTTGTGTAAAGTTGCTGAGCTCCTTCGATTACCTATAAACCTGTCTCCTTTCCCTGCCTGCCTGCCATCCACCTCTCCATCCTGCCCCAGCCTCTCTTCTCCCGTGGTCTCTGTGATCATGTGCGCTCCTGGTTTTCCCGTCTCACTGGCCGCTCCCTTTCATTTTGTGTTGCTGTCAGTTCCACCCAGTTCTGAGTCTTCTCCTGTATTACTAGCTGCCAGGGAGTCTTTTTCAGTGAGTAAAGTTGATCCAATCACCCTCTGCTTAGAACCTGTCTATGATAAGAACAGGCATAATTAGTCCATACTGGTAAAAGTCAGAGTAACGGTTACCTCTGGGTAAGGAACCTATGGGTAGGGGAAGTGGGAATTGATTGCAAAAGGGAATGAGGGAGCCTTTCAGTGTGCTGTAAATAATTCTGTATCTTATTTTGGGTAGTGTTTCATGGGCCTCTGCATATACTTAAATCCACTGAGGTTTCTATTCACTCTTCCCTTGAGTCTTGCCTCAGCGTTTTCCTCCTGTGAAACCCAGGCTGTCTGTCTGAGTGTTAAGATATGTAGGTCTTCCAGGCTCATGTAGGACAGTAAGCACAGGTCTCTCCTAATTCTTCATAGATCATATTGTCACTGTATATCTGCTTCCCTCACTGGACTGAGGGCTCCCAAAGACCAGGAACCGGCTCTTTTCCGAGAATGGCACCCCACTCCAGTACTCTTGCCTGGAAAATCCCATGAATGGAGGAGCCTGGTGGGCTGCAGTCCATGGGGTTGCAAAGAGTCGGATACGACTGAGCAACTTCACTTTCACTTTTCACTTTCATGCATTGGAGAAGGAAATGGCAACCCACTCCAGTGTTCTTGCCTGGAGAATCCCAGGGACAGGGGAGCCTGGTGGGCTGCCGTCTCTGGGGTCGCACAGAGTCAGACATGACTGAAGCGACTCAGCAGCAGCAGCAGCAGCTCCCCCAGCACCTCGTGCAGTGACTGGCACGTAGGCCCCTGCTGAACGTCTGTTGAGTGATGAATGCGAGTTCACTTTGTATTTGCTCTGAGCTTGGCCTTCTGTACTGAAAAGTCTCCTTCCCTCCAGCCTGCAGGATGTTTCCTCAGTGAGAGGAAGGCTGTTGCACAATGGCGGTGTTTGATACCCCAGAGGAGGCCTTTGGTGTCTTGCGTCCGGTCTGCGTTCAGCTCACCAAGACGCAGACGGTGGAGAACGTGGAGCGTCTGCAGGCCCAGTTACAAGCTGTGAGTGACTCTGCCCTTCAGGAACTTCAGCAGTACATCCTCTTCCCTTTGCGATTTACCCTGAAGACCCCAGGCCCCAAAAGAGAGCGCTTGATCCAGAGCGTGGTGGAGTGCATCACCTTCGTCCTCTCTTCCACATGCGTCAAGGAACAAGAGCTCCTCCAGGAGCTCTTCTCGGAGCTCTCTGCCTGCCTGTATTCGCCCAGCTCCCGGAAACCCGCGGCTGTGTCTGAGGAGCTGAAACTGGCTGTGATCCGGGGCCTCGGCACGTTGATGCACTCGGCTTATGGGGACATCCTTCTGACTTTTTATCAGCCCTCCATTCTGCCTCGCTTAGGATTTGCCGTATCTTTGCTGTTGGGCCTCGCAGAACAGGAGAAATCCAAGGAAATTAAAATGGCTGCCTTAACATGTCTGCAGGTTCTGCTGTTTCAATGTGACTGTCCGGACCATCCCCGCACCTTGGATGCGCTCCAGCAGAAGCAGCTGGGGGATTTGTTTGCCTCCTTTTTACCTGGACTCTCCACTACCCTGACCAGAGTCATCACAGGAGACTTCAAACAGGGGCACAGCATCGTCGTGTCTTCCCTCAAGGTCTTTTATGAGACAGTGAGTTTCATTATGGCCGATGACCAGCTCGAAAGGGTCTCAGAGGTCCAGGCGAAGCCTGCCGTGGAGCACAGGGTAGCGGAGCTGATGGTTCACAGGGGAGCCAGCTGGGTGAAAAATACTGGTGACAAGTTGACCATCCTTATTAAAAAGATAACAGAGTGCATTTCAGTCCACCCACACTGGAAAGTCAGGCTGAAGCTGATAGACTTTGTCGAGGCCCTTCTCTTAAAGTGCAGTCAGTCACTGATCGAGTCAGCTGGTCCCCTTCTGAAGGCCCTGGTGAGTCTGATAAACGATGAGAGTCCTGACGTCCAAGCCCAGTGCAATAAAGCCCTGAGGCGTTTCGCAGACGAGAAGGTGGTGGTGGGCAGCAGAGCCTTCGCTGACGTCCTGTCAGAAAATCTGCACTCCCTGGCCACGTCCCTTCCCCGCCTGATGAGCTCCCAAGATGACCAGGGCCGATTCTCCACTCTCTCCCTGTTACTCGGGTACCTGAAACTCTTGGGCCCCAAAGTGGACTTCGTCCTCAACTCTGTGGCCCACCTCCAGCGCCTTTCCAAAGCACTTATCCAAGTTCTGGAGTTAGACGTGGCTGACGTCAAAATTGTTGAAGAGCGGCGCTGGAACTCCGAACATCTGAGAGCTTCTCCAGAGGCTCCAGCCGCGAGGCCCTGGGCTCAAATGCAGAGGAGATATTTCCGCTTCTTCACCGACGAGAGGGTTTTTCTGCTCTTGAGGCAGGTTTGTCAGCTGCTTGGCTTCTATGGGAACCTCTACTTACTTGTGGATCACTTTATGGAACTGTACCACGAGTCCATGGTGTACCGGAAGCAGGCCGCCATGATCCTCAATGAGCTGGTCGTGGGAGCTGCTGGGCTGGGGGTGGAGAATCTCCATGAAAAACACACTCCAGCCGACCCGCAGGAGCTGAGGGAGATCGTGACCTCCATACTGGAAGTGTACACAAGCCAAGAAAACTGGTATTTGGTCACTTGCGTGGAAGCTGAAGAAGCGGGAGAGGAGCCGACGATGAGGTGGACGGGCCTTCAGGCCCTCGCTTCTGGTCCACACACCTGCCCACCTACCTCTTTCCCTGAATTCTCAAAGCCGAGTCCCACGGTCTGCTCCATGAACAGCAACATCTGGCAGATATGCATCCAGTTGGAAGGGATCGGCCACTTCGCACACGCACTAGGGAAGGACTTCCGTTTGCTCTTGATGTCAGCCCTGTATCCAGTACTGGAGAAAGCTGGGGACCAAACCCTGCTCATCAGTCAGGCGGCCATCGGCACCATGACGGACATCTGCCAGGCTTGTGGCTACGACTCCCTGAAGCACCTGATCAATGAGAATTCCGACTATTTGGTGAACGGGATCTCTTTAAACTTGCGTCATCTCTCTCTGCACCCCCACACCCCGAAGGTCCTGGAAGTCATGCTGCAGAACTCGGATGCGAGCCTGCTTCCTTTGGTGGCAGACGTGGTTCAAGATGTCTTGGCCACCCTGGACCAATTTTATGATAAGAAAGCTGCAACTTTCGTCAGTGTCCTGCACGCCCTGATGGCAGCGTTAGGTGAATTGAGAGCCCTTTTTAATGCTGATGGGAGGGAAGGACTAGTATCCTTGTTTGCTGCATCTTGTTTTTGTTTGTTTATTTGTGGTTATGCTATGGAGGACATTGTTTCATTATTTGTATAGTTGTTTATCTGGTCCCACATGTTATGCTAGGGTTCCATTGCTTATGTTCTTATGCTTATAACAGTCTCTTCCATCCCAACAGGCTCAATGCCCCTGCTCCATCCCAGGGACATAAACCCTGCACATTTTAAATGTAAACGTTATTTTTATTTTACAGAGAAGGAGAACTAAAGCTCAGTGAGCTCCTACTTAGCCGAGGTCACACAATTAATAAGGAGGAAAGTCAGGATTTATGACTTTTTTCTCTTCAATAGACCAGACTGCTTCTGACAGTATTTCGAGTTAGCAGTATCTTTGCTAATGGAGAACAGAACTAGCATGAATTATTTAGTCCACAGATAATCCAGAACAGTACTGTCCAACAGAACTTTCTGTGATGGTGGCAATGTTCTATATCTGTTCTGTCCAGTACACTAACCACATGCAGCAAGTGCACCTGAGGGACTGAAGTATTTTTATTTAAATAGCCACACATAGCCAGCGACGGCCACGTCAGAGCAGGCCTAGAAACTTTAGCCTTTTAATTGTATGAGTTGGTTTGAATTTCTCTCCTTCCCTTTGACCTTGTTGGGTGTCTGTTGGAGGTATTAGCCACCATTGGCAATGGCAAAGTTTTGGACTCTTAAGAAAAAGAACCCTCCACTGGATAGTCCATCTTTGCATGAAAAAATAAAAAACTAAAAAACAAGCTATATACATGAGCTCCTTTTATCCAGAGAACATACATCCAGTATTTATTTCAGTACTGCTAGTAGCTGCCAAAGTAGGTGGAAAGGTCACTGACCTCATTCTATCAGCTGCCAAAGCCAAGACCACGTAAGAAAAGTTTGTCAAGGAAGATAACTGAACAGGGACAGTCTTCTGCCCTGTAGCTGATCCCGCTTCCAGCGTTCATTCATGAACATGCAATGTAAATGTTCTGTGATTCATTCATTAAATAAAGGGTGCCTGTTAGATGTCAGACACTGTGCTAAATCAGGGTACAGCAGTGAACAAGATGGATAAACTCAAGGAGCTTTCCTGCTCCTGTGAGAGGGTAACAGGAACAGTAGCAGAGTGGTCAGGAAGGGCTTCTCGGAAGAAGGGACATTATAGCTATGACCCAAAGTTTGAGAAGGGCTCATCATGGAGCGTTCATGTCCTTTTCAGGGTTTTTAAGAATATTCAGGCCAAGCAAATAGCAGATGCAAAGGCCTAGAAGGAAGAAAGGGCTTGGGGTCTTTGGAGAATGGGAGAGGGGTCACTGTGGAGAGAGTGACACCAGATGAAATTGAAAGGGTGGGTAAATGTGAATCCCACAGGCCTTGTAGACCAAAGGAAGGAGTAGGGGTTGTATTTTGCAACCACGAAGAAGCCTGTGTCCTGGGCTAGTCACTGGGATAGCAGCCATGACCAAGGAGAACCTGGTGGTCCCTGCCCTCGTGGAAGTGCAGCTAACACTTGCTGACTGTTTATAGATTTTAGATTATGAATGCCTTCCATGGCCCAAATATTCCAGGGCCTAGACTCCTGCCTGTAGTGCTTTGGAGAACTCTGCTGCTGCTGCTGCTGCTAAATCGCTTCAGTCGTGTCCGACTCTGTGCAGCCCCATAGACGGCAGCCCACCAGGCTCCCCCGTCCCTGGGATTCTGCAGGCAAGAATACTGGAGTGGGTTGCCATTCCTTCTCCAATGCATGAAAGTGAAAAGTGAAAGTGAAGTTGCTCAGTCGTGTCCAACTCTTTGCAACCCCATGGACTGCAGCCCACCAGGCTCCTCCATCCATGGGATTTTCCAGGCAAGAGTGCTGGAGTGGGGTGCCATTGGAGAACTCTACTATGTCTTAATTTGAGTTTTAAAAAATATATTAAGAAAAAGCCTATTAAAAATATCCTCGGGGACTTCCCTGAGAGTCCAGCAGTTAAGACTCCATGCAACCAGTGCAGAGGTTTCGGGTTTGATCCCTGGTTGAAGAACTAAGATCTCACATGCTGTGCAGCATACACACACTCATGATAGTTGTGCCTGCTCAGTTGTGTCAAACTCTTTGTGACCCTTTGGACTGTAGCCCGCCATGCTCCTCTGTCCATGGGATTATTCAGGCAAGAATATTGGAATGGGTCACCATTTCCTCCTCCAGGGGATCTTTTGGACCCAGGGATCGAACCCTCTTCTTTCTGTATTCCCTGCACTGCTGATGGATTCTTTATCCGCTTTAGCCATCGAGAAAGGCCAAAGTGTGTTAGTCACTTAGTCACGTCTGAATCTTTGCAACCTCATGGACTGTAACCTGCCAGGCTCCTCTGTCTATGGAATTATTTATATATATATATTCTCTCAGGAGATATCTCATTTTGGGCCTTGAAAATGGAATTGCCTTGGATTGCCAGTGTCTTTGATCATTTCTAAAGGAGGGATCCTGTATAGCACCCTTTCCTTAAATTGTAGAAAGGATAATGAGGATGGCAAAAGCTTGACTTGATAACATCCTAGGAAAAGCTGCCAAAGTGGGGATAGCTATTCCAGAAGTTTCAAAATAACCCAGACAACACTTGCATTTTGGATGGTAAGCAGTTCTGTGGGGAACGCACATGTGGGGATCAGCCCCGCATGAAGCAAAGTAGCACTGTCTGCTGGCTTTCCTTCTTCTAATTGATGGTCACATTCTCTTAAGATGGGAGTGGAAGTGCGGTCTCAGGGAACTTCCGAAAGGTTTTAAAAGAACCCGGTATGCCTTTTAGGAAACCGAGTTACTATAAGCACAGCGTTTCACACTCATTGACTAAAAAGCCATAAGGTTCCATAGTGAAGGCAAGAACTGTCAGTTAAATTACTGCTTAGCACCAGCTTTTGGTTGGCTGATTATTTGTAACAGCAACAACAACAAAAAATGGAGTCTCTTTGAAAAATGAGAAAGCATCCATGCCACACACCTTGGCCCCCAAAGAACATGCCGCATGCACACACGGAGCTGCCGTATTATTTTGATGGCCGCATAGTGTTCTGTTGCACAGCTGCACCATGATTTAAGCAGTCCTTTCTTGGTGGACATTTTATTTGTTCTGATCTTTTTGCTCCCCTCTTTTTGCTCCCCCCCAAAAATGCTGCAGTGAGTATCTTTGTAGGTCATTTTGAACATGTCTAAGTGTATCTATAGGGTAAATTCCTAAGACAATTGCTGGCTTAGAGAGTGTTACATTTGAGTCTTTGATAGAGAGATACAGTTTCAAATTGCTCTGTAAAGAGGTTACACCAATTTAAACTCCCATCAGCAGTATAAGAGAGCAGCAATTTTGCCACCCCCCACCCACCCTGTATATTACCTTAGCTTTTTGATCTTTGCTAATCCAGTAGGAGAAAAATTGCACCTTATTATAGTTTAATTTGCATTAAGAGTGAGGTTGAGCTTCTTTTCATATGTTTAAAAGCCATTTGTGAGCAAAGACTTTTTAATGTCTGGCAGTAGCCTTAAATCTAGAAAATAATCTTCTCAGCGTGTCTGCTTTCAGCAGTGTAAATGTTGGGTACTGGCTTTAACCCATTGGGAATGCAGTCCCTCAGAGTACAATAAGAACAGGTTTATGTCTGGGCGGTGAAGCACTGGCATAATCAATCCCTTCGTTTAGGAACCTTCAAATACTGAACCAGGGGTTCTCATGTCCAGCATTCGCTCTCTGCCACTCCCAGTTGCCTGGCCCGGGCATAGCCCATCTGCTACTGCTGTGACTCTTTGCAGATACTCCTTGATAGAAAGGAGATTGTTGCTGCCGTTGTCTTAGTTGCTAAGTTGTGTCTGACTCTTTGTGACCCCATGGACTGCAACCTGCTAGGCTCCTCTGTCCATGGGATGTCCCAAGCAAGAATACTGGAACAGGTTGCCATTTCCTTCTCCAGGGAATCTTCCTGACCCAGGGATTGAACCCACGTCTCCTCCTTTGGCAGGTGGATTCTTTACTGCTGAGCCACCAGGGAAGCAGAAAGGAGATTAGCAGGTGCAAAGGTTATCAGAGACTTTCCCCTCCTGTCTGCAAAAGGAGGACAAAAATTCAGGCTACAGGGCTTTCTTATTGTTTTGTTCTTTAAGTATTAAGTGCCATTTTTGAATTGAAGCCCTGGGGGACCCCAATATATAAAAAGAGTTAAAACGAGAGCAGTGCTGGCCACAGAAGGTGTAGAAACCCTGTTCCCACCCTTTAACCTGCTGTCTCTGGGTGCCCTTCCTCTTGTGACCCTGAGACATTTCTGCAGAGCCCTCGGGCTCCTCAAGGCACAGTTTGAAAACCAGATTGGGTACCATTTGAAGCTTATTCCCTGGTGACACATCAAAAGTATTAGAGGATCACTGAAGAAGGAAAAGCTTTGGAGAGAAAATGCCAGCCTTCTGAAGCATTTTGTATCAAATACCTGTGTGAGACTTGTTAGTTCTCAAGGCTCTGCTGAACCTCTCTTGTGCTGATGAGCAATGTAGTCTGCACTCAGAATTTTGTCTCTTGTAGCTGTCCTTCAGTCTAGCGTATTTATTCATTCAGCGTGTGTTTTGAGCATCCACTCCATGCTGGGCAGACTGACTTTGCAGGGGTAATCACTGGAGCACAAAGTCTAATGGGAGATTCAGGCACTAAACAAGACATACAAAGTAAATACAGTAACTGCAAATGCTGATGAGTTGAAATGAAAGAACATTAGACATGAAAAGAACATATCTAATATAGCATATAAGAGACTGAAGTTGGGATGGGGTACGGGAGTCAAGGGATGGCTTTACTGGGTGAGGTGTATTTGTATTAAGATACTAAAAGTGAGTTGGAATTAACCAGATGTGACATAGGGGGTGAAAGTATTCCAGACAATGAGAACAGCATGTGCAGAAGTTCACAGGCGGGAGGACGCCTGACAGACTGGAGGAACCAGAAGATGGTCAATGAACAGGCAGCCAGGAGTGGTTAGAAGAGAAGATTGGAGAGAGGTAGAGACTGGATCCTGTGGTGGCCACACGGGCCATAGCAAAGAGCTTATTCTAGTTAGAAGGTACTAATGCCTATCGTCAATGACCAAGGTGATCGTTATAACACTTTCTTTACAGTTCAGTGGTTCCCAGACGCAGGTCATCTCGGGCAACTCCAGGAGCAAAGCGTAGGGGAAGAGGGAAGTCCTTTGAGCCAGAGACCAGCAAGTCTTGAGAAAGGCCTTGAGAACCCCACCACAGCCGAAGACATTGAGCAGTTCGTGCTGAACTACCTCAAGGAAAAGGATGTGGCAGCTGGGAATGTCTCAGATCTTGATAATGAAGACGGTAACTATCATTTATCTTGGCTTCAACTGTTTTGTTTGTTGGTTTGTTTTCTTTTTGAAGCAGATTATTGTAAAAACAATGAAACATCATTATAGACAGTTTGGAAATAAGAAGCGTCATTCATAAGCCCACCATGCTGACGTAGGCATCCTCACTTTGTGTGTTGTCTTTTTTCCATCCTTTTCTGTTGCAGGCCTGTTTTTATTTGATTGCAGCCACAGTTGAAATGTATGATACCCTTTTTGCATTTAGTTATATAAGAAGGAACTCTTCACGTTGCTATGGAATTTTCATAATTAATGTTTTAATAGCTGCTCCTAAGCATCCATTCCCCTGTGGGAAGTTTAGGTTGCTTCTAGCTTTTCACTCTGATAAACAGTGCTTCAGTGTATGATTCTGTGCATGTGACCTTTTCCTTCCTTTTGCATATTTCTTTATAAATCCCAGAAGTGGGATTTCTAGGTCAAGGATATGAACATTATTTTATGCCTGCCAAATTGCCTTCCAGAAAGGTTGTGTCAATTTACGCCTTCCCCTTAGCAGTACAGGATTAATACTGGTTTTACCACAGCCTTGCCAACAACGACTATCACCAGTTTTACTCCTCGCTGAATCAAACTGGTTCTGGTTATTTTACTTTGCATGTCTTTGATCACTAGAAAGGTCGAACATCTTTCTGCACGCATCTTTCCTAACAGATTTTTTTTTTTTTTCTTATGCCCATTATCTTTTCATACGCTTTGTCCATTTATTTTATTTATTGGTAGGAGGAGATTCCAGTGTTTTTCTTACCAACTGATATGATAAAGAAGAAGGGAGTTTAGGCTAGTTGAAGCTCTGGCCTGTTGTTTTATTCACAAGCTCAATCTGGAGCTTCAGGTCACGGAAGGATTAATAAATTATTAGAATCTCCTCTGCAAACATAAAATGCCAAGTCATAATGAGCTTGGTGGTCTCAGAACTATCCTAAATCGAACTGAGTCCCAAATTAGTTTGTTAGGTTGGAGTTGAGCAGATTTCTCTCTCTTTTTTTTTTTTTGGCAGTCTACTCTGAGGCTCTGGTGAACTGAAGCCAATACTTTTTCAGGATAACAGGAAATAGTAGTTCAATGCAGCTAACTACAACAAATTCCTTCTAAATAGCAGGGGAGCATCACAACCAAGAAACAATTTATGCAGAGCTGAGTTGTTTTTCTCTCCAGAAACAGAATTTTCTAATCAGAGATCCATCCAGCTTTTTCTTCTCCATTTTGTTTCTGGAGCAAACCCAATCCTTGTAAACTGCACCCCTTAACCAAGCCTAGAAACCATGAAGGAGAGGCATCTTGATCCCTGGTAATCCACATTGCCCATTCCTGTTTGAAATTCTAGCATCATCCCTGACTCCATTCTTTCACTATTAGGAGCTTCTGGTTCTAGTTGATGTTTGCCAGGAGCGGAATGAATGAATCAAATTTTTCTTCCAATAGCAAGAATCCGCAGCTCTCAAATAGCATTCCACAGTAGGTGAATTTCAAACAACCAGTCCTCCTCTAGAAGCAGAGCACAGCCTTGTCGTTCTTATCGTTATCATTCATCAAGTACACACCACACACTTGGCATTATAAGGAATGTTTAGATTGATAGTGGTTTGATGTGGGTGTTTTTGTTTTAGCCATAAACGCACCTTGGGTATCTGAAGCCCCTTTCACCAGGAAATCCAAGCATCCTATAAACACATTTTCCTTTATCTTTTCAGCATTGTTAGAGACAGATGTGGACTCTTAAGATTCTGTTTTTCCAGCAGAGGAAACTGAAATGGAAGAAAGTTAAGGGAGCAATGCTCAGCTCCATGGAAATGAGCACAGCTGATATTGAGGATCGGCGGGGAGAGGCTAGAGACTATAAGCAGAGGGAGGAAGAATTTCAGGGAAGGAATTTTGGCCTGGGTTTCACACTACTCAAGTGTTTTTTGTTTTAATTTACAAACTTACACTTATCTCATGCAATGTAGTACTCCAGGCAGTGAAAGTAAATAACTGGTGACATTCATCTCATTTAATTCTCTCAACAAGCCAATACTTTATCCCCATTTTTGTCAGGTGAGGTAACATGGGGTGAGAGGAGCTGCTCGTAGGATGAGGAGGCAAGACTAGTCCTCTGACCAAACCCCATCACTGTATGTTGCATCAAGCTGCCCTGGTGTTACCCCTCATACCAGGAGGTACAAGGCTTCATCTTGGCCCTCCAAAGAGCTTCCAGGCTGGTAGAGAAGACAGACACGTACCCCCTTAGTCAAAAGGAGAGGAAAGAGAATAAAGGGCCAGAGGCCCACCAGGGAACTGCCCAGCCTCAGGGCTCCCAATTAGAACCTTGCCCTCTTATGTTTTTATTTTAAATATTTATGAATGGCAACTTAGAAAAGGCTAATGGTGTAGGGAAAAAATAAAAAATCTCGTGACCCCCATCTCTGTTAATATTTTGTACTTCCTCCTGTCTTTATATAAAACTTTATATAATAGTATTCACACTGTGTATGCAATTTTGTATCCTGCTTTTCTCTTTTTAACACAATGTTATTTCATAAGCATTTTCCCTTGTCCTTAAAGCCCTTGATAAACACAAATTTTCAGGCCTTCATAACATGCCGTTCATTTTATGGATCATACCATGGTTTATATAACCATCCCCCTACAGTGGACATGGAGGGTTTCCCTAGCTGTTAGAGGTAATATTTTGGTGACTATCTTGACTCAGAGCTTGACCCACCTTTTTTTTTACATGGTTTTCTTGGGATCAGTTCCTCGACATTTTCCCTCTGAAATCTTACTCCAGATCTGAGATTGGGAGGTTAGGTTGAGGTGCGGCATGTCTCAGAAAACACTGCCCCCAGTTACGCTTCTTTTCCAGAGGAGCAGTCAGACCCTCCTGAAGCGGAGGGGGATGGCACGGGTCCCCACGTGGAGCCACCACTGCCGGCGCACATTCAGCTAGCCACGGGCGCGGGGGAGCGCTGCGTCCACCTGATGGCAGACGAAAGCCTGAACACCCGCCTGAAGGTCAGTGTGCAGCCCTACCCCTGCGTTCACAGAGCAGCGGGATGAGGTTTGGTCTGTGGGCAGTGACTGCAGGGTGAGCAGGAGCCACCCTTATCTCCGGTGCATGTATGGTGGCCAAGAGAAGGCCCCAGGAGGAATTTATCTGTGGGATGCCATCTTATTCTTTCTGTATCGACCCAGATGCCAAAAGGGAGCTGAGTCCCCTTGATGGAATTAAAAAGCACAAAGTTTCAGAGAGTCATCGCATCTCCAAGGGTGGCGGTGGCGGGGGGTGGGGGAGGTCATAAGCTTTGGGAAGGATATCATTTTCTGTGCTGACTTAATGTGGGACACAGGTTTTAATACTTTAAAGTGGTCATTCTTCCAAGCCTGACTGTAGCCCTTATCTCTGTTTCCGCTTCCATTCTCATCCTAGGCCAAGCATCAACACTTTTCTTAATCTTACATCCTCACTTGCTGGCAGTTTCTGAAGCAGCAGTTTCCTCCCCATCAGCAAGGACTCAAACTATACAGTAGTGATTCTGATAACAGGCTGGGGGCATGGGGGCAGGGTGAGCATGGGAGACACAGCTTTCAGATCACCTGGGGGCAGATCTGACCCCCAAAGGAAAGCACAGCCTGACCCGCTCCTGCCCACCCCCAAGCAGGAGTGAGAAACACAGCCGCCTCCATGAATTACTGATAGTGATGAGGGCACTTCGCCCCGACCAGGGGCAGTGGGCTGGGAAACCCTGGCCCACAGATTACTTCAAACTTCAGCATCTGGGTTTTGTGGACTTGTTTAGTCTTCCCAGAGATACTTCTTAGTATTTTCTGTTCCATTCAGGAGTCATTTTTCAGGTGCCTTTTGTTAGTGGTGTCTGGTTGATACATTAACAAAGTGTCTTCCCTCTTCTGGACACTTTGTAGCAGCCATGTATGAAAGTGAAAGTCACTCAGTCATATCAGACACTTTGTGATCCCATGGGCTATACAGTCCATGGAATTCTCCAGGGCAGAATACTGGACTGGGTAGCTTTTCCCATCTCCAGGGGATCTTCCCAGCCCAGGAATTGAACCTAGGTCTCCCGCATTGCAGGCGGATTCTCTACCAGCTGAGACACAAGGGAAGCCCAGTTGCCATGTAAACACTGTAGCTATGGAGACCGTCAGCACTGGAGTCAGATCGGCATACCTGAGTTCAAATCCCGGCTCTGCCCCTCACTAGGCCCATCACCTTTTTGAGCATGTTCTGCTTCATCTGTAAAGTAGACACTGCCTCACTGAGTTGTTGGCTATAAATAAAAAACAGCCTCAGGTGTGGCATTTATACTCATTCACTTATTCGCTCAGTACTTATTGAGGACTGCTACAGATCAGACAGAGGGTGTGTAGAAGGAAGTGAAGCAGACATGATCCCTGTCTTCATGGAAATTTCTGTCTCTCAAGGGGAAAGAGGTGATGCACAGATACACACATGTACATGGAGGAAATGCTGTGAAGGTAGTAAGAGGTTCTATGATAGAAAATTCACCCCTGTAGTAAACGTGTTTGGAAACCTACTCTCCCACGGCCTGTTGAATAAGAGGGAGCTTACGTTCTGATTTAGACCAGGTTGTTGGGTGATGTTTAAGCTTAAAGGCTGAGAAGGAACCAGCCCTGCAGGGGCAAAAGGGAGAGGAAGAACATTCCAGGCAAAAGGGGGAAAACATGCATCTTTGAGTCAATGAAGTATGGTGTAACTTGCCCAGTTAGTGACGGAACACAAATCCAAAGCCAGTCAGCAATCCCAAAGCCATTTCCCCCTGAGTACTACCCTTCTCTCCTGAGGTTTCTCTTCTTCCCCTAACTATTCAGCCCTCAAGGGCAGGGCCTATTTTGTTCTCTGTTTCTGTTCCAGTCTTCCTATGACCAGCACACACTAGGCATCCAATCTGCGTTTCCTGCAGACCTCACTCTGTCTTCCTAACTCACATACGCACCCTCACCTCTGTGCTGGGGGAAAGCCTGCCCTGGTCATCATGGTGACCGCTGCCTGTGACCCTGAGCAGGCCATCTATCTTCAGTGAACTTTGAGACATGAGAGATCAGGAGACATATTTTCAGGAAAGGTAAAAAAACCAATTGACATCTAGGCTACCCCAGACCTCTCTTCTGAGGTCTTCCAGTGTCCCAGCTACCTACTTGACCTCTCTGCTTAGAGGTCACAGAACCCGATCTCCCTCCCCTCTCCCAGTTTCCTCCCCCTCCCCTGTTCCTGTCTTGTAAAGCTGCACCTGCATCTGTTCAGTTGCTAAGCCTGAATCCAAGCAGCTCGTTTTAATACTTTTCTTCACCTCCCCAAAGAGCAAGTCCTTCAGCAATTTAAGCCATTTTATCTCCAAAACAGATCTCAAACGCTTCACATCCCTGCCTCTGTCTCCAGCGTGTGGCCGCGTGACTCCACCCCCACGCCACCCAAGTGGACATACGTCTTGGCTTCCTCCAGGGCCTCCTCACTTCTTCTCACTCCCTCTTCAAGTCCCCTCTCCACTCAGCAGCCAGAGTGACCTTTTTAAAACATGAATTGTATCATGTCACGTTCCTGAACATTCCCCTGGCTCCCCACCACATTTAGTACCAGATAAAAAAGTCTTAACATGATGCCTCATGGTCCAGCCCCATCTTACCCTCCTCTGTCACACTCCATGCTGCCCTGCTCTAGTTTCTTTTTAATTTTATTTATTCATTTATTTGGGTGTACGGGCTCTTAGTTGCTGCACACAAGATCTTTGTTGTATCATGTGAGATCTAGTTTCCTGCCCAGGCATCAAACCCAAGCACCCTGCATTGGGAGTGCCAAGCCTTAGTCACTGGACCACCAGGGAAGTCCCAACCCTTCCACTCTTTATGTGACTAGCTCCTGCTCATCCTTTATGCCTCCTTGTGGAAGTTACTACCTTGTTTCTGCCTTGCTCATCTCCTTACAGCAACCTTGCAAGGAAGATACTGACATCCCCACTTTTGACAGAGGAGGAAGCCAGCTCAGCAGCCCTCCCGGCCGTTTGTATGGTGTAGATCCCTCCCTTTAGTGTCTTTGCATTTCTCCCTTGATTTTGTCCTTCGTAGCACTCGTCACAATTGGCAGTCATTCATCCCTTTATTTGTCTTAGCTAAGGTCTAAGACCTTGGGTCTTTCCCCAGTTGACCATAAGCCCCTCATGAAGGCAAGGAAACACATGTATTACTAACATACATATTTTGTCCCTGTGTGCCTCCCACCCAGTATCCTCACCAGTGGTTGACATGTAGTCAGGAACTCATGAATACTTATTTGACTTAATGAGTGTCTAAGTTTTATTCTTTTTAAGTGGCGACTTGATCACAGATATTTGGTTTCAAGCCTTTATGGTCTGCTGCAATCACGTCCTCTTCCCTTTCAGGTCCTGGACGTGCTGGATCTGTGCGTGGTTGTTCTGCAGTCCCACAAAAACCAGCTGCTTCCCTTGGCTCATCGGGCCTGGCCCTCGCTCGTACACCGACTCACCAATGATGACCCCCTGGCGGTGCTCAGAGCCTTCAAGGTACCTCACCAGAGCCCCACTGCCATCAGTCATAGGGATGGGGAGATGTAAGCTGGAAGCTCAGCAGTGTTTTGGGGGGATTGGTTCTCTTTTTATCTGATGTGACCTACTATACCGTGAAGAAGGTACAGAAAAATAAGAAAAGCACAGAGGAAAAAAAATGAAAGTCAGTTTCCTTTGGAATTTGAAGCAGAATGAGTGAGCTAGTAGATGAAAGGGCCATCAGTATCCACTGAGCACCTCCTGTGCCCCAGGCAGCATGCTTGGCAATTCTCCATGTGTGAGCTCATCTTACAACACCCTTGCAAGGAAGATACTAACATCCCCATCTTTGACAGAGCAGGAAACAAGCCCAGAGATATTAAGGAACTTTCTCAAGATCACACAGCTAGGGACTTCCCTGGTGGTCCAGTGGTTAAGAATCCGCCTGCCAAAAAAAAAAAAAGAATCCGCCTGCCAATACAGGAGACACAGGTTCAATTCCTGGTCCCGGAAGATCCCACATACCTCAGGGCAGCTAAGCCCTTGCGCCGCCACTACTAAACCCACAGTCTGGGGCCCACGCTGCACAACAGGAGAAGCCACCACAGTGAGGAGCCCACACACCACAACTAGAGAGACCCCGCTCACCACAGCTAGAGAAAGCCCTCACACAGCAGTAAAGACCCAGATAGTAAGTGATAGAACCTGAATCTGTGAGTTCATGCCCACCTCTGTGCACGGCACAGAGAGTCAAGGTGAAGAGGCCAAGGGTCTGCAGTCTAGCAGTGGGCATCCTCTATCCAGCTGAGCAGCTCTGGACAAAGCTTATGGCCACCCGGCCCACCTTTCTCATAGTTGTTGTCAAGGATAAAATGGGATTATTTGATGAAATGCTTCGAAAAGATGAAAGCCCTCTGTGTATGCATGGTATTATTCTCCCTGTGTTAGTTTGGCTTATGTTAGCACACATATTTTGGCTTATTTATTTATATCCTTCCTTGTTCTAAAAAGCACTTTAAGGCAGCTTACAGAGATACATTTACCATGGCAAGCTAACATAAATTAGAAGTGGGTGAGCAAGATAAGGCAAAGAAAAAAAGATGTGTAGGGATATAAAATGAAGCCAGGGATGCAACTGATATACTTGGCAGAAGTATATTGTGTTTCTGTAAAATTCTTCAACATATACTGGACCAAAATGCAAGCTTACATTGATAACGTACAAGATTGTTAATGTATTTTCAAAAGCAAAATGCGCAAGGTGACACACAGATGTGTTGGTGGTGGGGCGGGGTGGGAGAGAAGGAGGGGAGAAGAGAAGCAGGGGAAGGGAGGAGGAAGGAGGACTTGCTCAAATTGTACTCAGCTGTGCTGTTTCCTTTAAGAAAATTAATAGGTTATCTGAAATGACAGCAAGTGTGGAAAAAAATATAAAGGTGTATGCACGGTAACTGAGGCTGCTTTCCCACTGCCAGACCCATTGGTGACCCTTGAGCTCCATCGGGCCTTGTGCAGTCCAGCTGAGGGCGCTGAAATAAGTGCCTCGTTCTCTACAAAGTCAGCAAATGCTCTCTGTGCTGGATATGCCTTGCTTACCAATTTTTAAAGAAATTCTTATTATCCTGTACACTCAGTCCTGTGCAGTGGGGCAAAACGTTTCAATATGTTCTGCTAGAGAAAGTTTAAAACGAGACATGCAAAGAGACTGCCTGTTGTGAAAGTTGGAATGAGGATGACGTACATAAGAGATTGTGCCACGGAACAGAAGGAACTCTGACTCAGCTCTGCCCACCAGGGTCCCTGCCCAGACCCAGCCAAGGACCTCGGCCAGTCACTGCCCTCCCGACGCCTGCACATGGCAGCAGCTGAGCTGGGCCTGGGCTCCCGGGCCTGTGTGTGTGTGTTCAGCCAGCTAGAGTTAAAAAGCACAAGTCTTTCCTTCAAGGGCTGTTAGGAAGATTCGAGAGATGATCTATGTGAACTGCTTTAAGCTCTTGTTTTTTTTTTTTTTAACAAAAAAGGGAGGAAAATCCAGGTATTAACTATATTATTCATCCAACCCAAGATTCCTTTGAATTATTCTCCACGTAATCTGTATTTATGGATAGAAGCAGCCATGCCTCGGGAACAGACACCTCCAAATTCATAACTGTCAGAATCACAAACCGTGGGCAAGGAATTAACAGCAATAATTCTATTTTTTTTTTTTCAAGCAGAGACTGAGATGAAATTGAATTACCAAACATTCTCTTAAACGCTCTTGCTGCCTTAGCGATGTTCAGTCACCGGATTAGGGACTGTTTCCGCAGGTTTTGCGTACCCTGGGAGGCAAGTGTGGCGATTTTCTAAGGAGCCGGTTCTGCAAAGATGTCTTGCCAAAGCTGGCTGGCTCTTTAGTCAGCCAGGCTCCCGTCAGTGCCAGAGCTGGACCAGTTTACTCCCACACACTGGCCTTCAAGTTGCAGCTGGCCGTCTTACAGGGCCTGGGCCCCCTCTGTGAGAGACTGGACCTCGGTAGGTACCAGCCCGTCTCGCCTGGACCCACACCCCATCCTCTCCGTCTCACCCGCTCTGTTGCCCTCTTTACTTGGCCCTGCTCCCCTCATCTCCCTTCCTGTGCACATCCTTCCATCTCACTTCGGCCTCATTTATCCATTTACCTTGCTGTGTTTTTTGACTTGGAGATGGAGTATAGAGCCCATGCATCTTGCCGAGCTGTTCCAGTTTCATGCAACAGCAGTGGGTTACTGCTCGTCCCTGATGAAGTCTGAGGGCCAACGCTTGTTTTGTTTTTCCTCTCTGCAGGTGAGGGTGACCTGAATAAAGTGGCGGATGCCTGCTTGATTTACCTCAGTGCCAAACAGCCCGTGAAATTACAAGAGGCAGCCAGGAGGTACGTCTGCTTGATCACCTGCATCTCTTTTACGTTTGTCCTAAATTATGGACGATTTGCTAATGGTGAGCAGAGTGGAGGCATCTCTGCTCCTTTCTCTTCTCTCTCTCCTCGCCAGGTTAAGATGGGTTCTTTAACTGTGCCAACATCCAGAGATGGCATTTTGACTAGACGCCTTTCTCTTTGAAAGTAACCTTTTCCTCTGCTGCAGCGTCAGCAACAGTTCCAAAGGGGCCAGAAGCATAAAGACAGTGTCCTGGAGGGGAGCAGGCAGAGGGTGATTGGCTTCTGGCTCTCCTCCCTGGTGACCCTGGCACCTCTCTCTCAGCTCCCCCACTCGCCAAGCAAAAGCATTGGGTTATTGATCTACCAAACCTTGGCTCCACAGAATGTCTTAATGGTCTTCAGGTGCCACAGACCCTCACAAATCATATGCAGCACTGTGTGTGTGTGTGTGCAAGCAGACACGTACATGTCTTTTTTTAGATGGAGTCTACATCATTCATCTGATATATAATAGGAGTCTGTGAACCAAGAATCGTTCAAAACCCCTAGACTAATGATTTAAAGGGCCTTTTCAACTCTGAAATTATGTGATTCTCATTTCTAAAAGATTTGCTTATTGAAGAATAGCTCTACCGCCTCTAACAGAAGAACCTATGTCTGGTTCCGAGAGTCCTAAGGAATATTCAGCAGAAGCTAAAACTGAGCACAGCAGCCTTCCCCTGACTTGAGACCCACAGTGCACCCTGACCCCCCTCTCCTGAGCCCTCATTCTAGCCTGCGCCCTGGAACTGCCATCCTTGGACGTCTGCAGTGGAGGCGAAAGCTAGCCGGTCTGCCTGGCACTGCCTTCTGGCGAAAGCTGGCCAGTCTGCCTGGCACTGCCTTCTGCCCTGGGCCTTACAGTTCCACCTCCCCAGGCAAAGAAACAGCCCCTCCCACTCCATCAGTTTCTGGAAATGTGCCCCTAATCTTCCTTGGTGGGCTCGACGTCACCTCGCTCCCTGAAGGGCTGGAAGGCTGCTCTCTGTCTGTGAGTGAGGAAAGCCCACTTGCTCCCTTATAAACCTTGCACTCTCTGGGAGTGATGGAAATATCTCTTTGAATTGATTTATTATCCTTTGCAGTTTTCTGCTCTTGATTTTCCCAGTCTCCTTTTTTCTTTCTGTCCCTTTCCTGTCACATCCTCTAGGCCCAGAATCAGTCATGGTTTCTCGAGCACAGGGGCGCATCTCAACCAGCTTCTTGTCCCCAGACATTCTCGTTCCTTAAAGATGAAAATCGTCCTCCCCCAGGCAGAGTCCCTGAAGCTAATTGTGCTCTGATTTAAAGTAAAACTCACGAACATGACGGATCCATCTGGAAGCAGATTCTTCTGGGTGTCTGCTACGATTGAGAGTCTGAAAGGTCTGGTTTTTCTCATCTTCCATCTCATTCTACTTTTCCTCCACCCTCCCCATAGCTGTCCTTCAAATTCAGACCCATCAAACAGGCTAATATTCACAATTCATTATCTTTTCATTTCTAATTTTCTTTTTTTTTTTTTTTTGCCACTGAAAGCAATCAAACCCAAACTGGACCTTGCTGACTCTTGAGCTGGAATTCCAGGTGCCTCGGGAGGAGGCAGGTGGGGAAGGAGGAGGTTGCTGCCAGCCTGATCACGGTGCCTTTTGTTTGCTCCACTGCATTCCACTCAGGGTTGAGTCAGATGACCTCCTTCTGCCGGGCGGGCCAGGCGGGGAGGAAGTACAAGGTTGATTGCTTCATGAACGCATCATCTGCAAACTTATTTTGAAGTCAGGGGAGAAAAATACCTGTGTTGTCCTTGATCCGGAGCTGATTTGGCATCTTGATTCAGAAATTAATAAGCTCTCTAAATGGGAGAAGAAGCGTGAGACAATAGGCAACCTGGTCCCTTTGTGAGTCTGATTGCAGAGCAAAGACAGGGAGAAGGGGGGGCCAGCGAGTATGAAAGCAGTCAGACCTCCAGGGACTAACGAACGAGGTCCCCTGAGTAAGACACAGGCCCCAGCTCAGCAAATGGCCGCACATCCATCCGGTTGTTTGTCCTTAATTCTCCTCTTTCCTTCACACGCCGCATCCGTTCCAGAAGTGAGGCCTGTCTATCTAACTTGCGATATCTCTCTTAACACTGTCTGCTTCTCCTTACCTCCAAGCTGCCAGGCCAGGCACCCTCATCTCTTTACGATCCCCTGCAGAAGCCTCACCCCAGCCCCCTGCTTCCACTCCTGCCCCTCAGTGTTCCCCCCCAACAACTGTCAGTGACACCCCTACCCACTTGGGGGAGAAGAAAAGGTGGTGTGTTCTTTGCCAGCGCCCACAGGGGAGTTCTGTAACCAGAGGGTTACAAAAACTCCACCCTCAGCTCCGTATTCAAGAGAACTAGTACAGACTAGAGCCATTCAGAGACGCCCCAGCTCCCTCCAGAGCAGTGACTTCCCGGCAGGCACCGGGCAGGTGACTGGCTGGGCTGTGGCGGGGCTGGTGAGGACACCTGGGAGGGCAGGTGGCTGCTCTGAGCCCACCCCCACCCCAACGCAGAAAGGAGATGGAGGAGCAGCTGTGTCTGTAGGTCTGGCAGGTGGGGGTTCGGTGAGACCTCGGCAGGGCGGCCTGCCTCATGTGGGGATGGAGGCAGACTCAGCAGCTCCAGGCGAGTTCCCCTTTGCGTGTATTCATGGTTGGATTTTTCCTTCCTCCTGTTTGCTCCTCCTGGCTCCAAAGAATGACCAAGCCTGTGTTTGCTTTTTTAATTTGTCATATTAAATATAGCCTTTGTGGCAGGCTTTTACATCCCGGCTGTAAACTCTAGAAATGGAAATTGATCAGGGGGTGGTTGATATAACCAAGGCCATAAATGCTAAGAACGGAGATGCCATTCCAGTTTAATGCTTTTATCTAGCGAATGTGCCTTGTAAGGAGGAACATAAATCTTGCAGCTTGGTTGGGGGGAGGGGGCGGGATGGGGGGCATGGGGGTGGGCGGTAGAAGTAGGGGTATAATCTTGCTGTTTGTTACCACCAGGTGTCACTGTTAACTGGCTGTGCAAGAAAAAATACCAACTCTCCCAGAGTTCACCTAGTTAAGTGATTTCAGTGGATAACAAATGAGAAAACCATGTTTGGGGTGTGGGAGGAGGGGTCAGCATGTCAGGAGCTATAAATAAGGCCCAGTCCCTGAGAATAAGCACTGGAGTACAAAATAACACGTTCTGTCAGCCACGCCCCCATCTCAGCCTTGGAGAACTTAACTGACATCAATTCCCCAGTGGCCCCAGTGGCCTTTGAGGCACCTCCTGGCATGCAGTGGGCCTCCACGGTTCTGTGCCTTTCTGGCCACGGAGCTTTTCCTTCTCCTACATGAAAGGAATCTGAGATGAGCACGCATTCCCCCAAATTCCTGTGTTTTTCCTTCCATTCAGTACCTGCTCTCAACCTGGTTCAATTCAGCTCCATTAAAACCACACTCCTCAGGCCTCTCTCCGAGCAGCCTCTGAGGTTCCCTGTCTTTTGCATACATCATCCAGTCAGTCTCCCACCCTCAGGCTAAACAGAACTAGAACTGGGCAATATCTGTTTTTTCAAACTTGGAAGTCCATGCCCAGCAAGGGAGGGACAGTGCTTTCAGGCCGCCCGGTTTCCACCCCCACAGTCCTAACTCCACCTGTCACCCTGAGGTGCCAGGCGGGGGTGCAGGGTGCCAGCAGTTAGTGACCAGCTGGTACACCTCCTGGTTGGGCAGGTGTGGGATGCTGTGGTTCTTGATGCGTGTGGTGGGAAAGGGAGAGAGCCTCCCCATCTCCTTCTCCTGGACATTGTGTAGACAGGCCCAGGGCTGCAGTCCCGAACGCAGGCAAACCCAGGTTCACATCTTCCTAGCTCTGCGACCTTGAGCGGGTGGCTTCGTTTCCTCGCCCCTCATCTCCTTTCCCTGTAAACCGGATTTGGTGATAACAGCTTCCTCCCGACATGTCACACCGATGCTTAGCATTAGTGTGTAAGACTCTACTCAGCAATCATTCATGCTGCTGATTGACTGAGTAGCTACTCCATGCCTGGCACTGTTCCAGGCATGAAAACTAGAGGGGAGCAGGAGAGAGAAGGCCTGTGCCCTCATGGTGCTCCCATTCTGGAGTTACATTTGTTTGTATGTGCACACCTGTGTGGAAAGCGTTAGTCGCTCAATCATGTCTGACTCTTCTGTGATCCCATAGACTGTAGCCCACCAGGCTCCTCTGTCAATGGAATTCTCCAGGCAAGAATACTGGAGTGGGTAGCCATTGCCTTCTCCAGGGGATCTTCCTGACCCAGGGATCAAACCAAGGTCTCCTGTGTTATAGGCAGACTCTTTACCATCTGAGACACCAGGGAATCATCCATGTGGGGAGATATATAATTTGCCAAATATATGATATGTTGTGTATTTGTTACACATACATGTATACCCTTGGGCATGGTATTTTTCTTGGAAGCCTGCTTCATCTTGACTGAAATCTGAAACGGGGTATTCACCTCAGAAGGATCTTTTTTAAGGTATTTTTTATTTTATTTATTTATCTTGACTGCACCTCGAAGCATGCAGGATCTTGGTTCCTGAACTAGGGACTGAACCTGTGCCCACTGCAGTGGAAGTGCAGAATCGTAACCACTGTACCTCCAGGGAAGTCCCTGAAAGATCTTTTTCATGTTAGTTGTTAAACCTTTCCCTTACCACTTTTGCTCGAGCAGCCAGGACCAAGTTTGAATGTTCATTTACTGACTGACTTCCCCGCATTCTTTCTAGCAGTAGGATCTCAGCCCATCAAAGATGCAGCCACTGCCTCAAACCCTGGACGAACTCAGACTGGCAGAGGCTTGTTCATTTCATCCCCGTCAGAGCCCCAACTCCTCTTTACCCACATGTGGGCTTATTATATTTGAATGGATCAGCAGCCACAGAGGTGATCCGTTAGTTCAGCTGAGCTTGAAATTAGCAGCTCACCCCCTTAAATGGTGTGGGCAATGTGTTTGAGCTTGGGCTGCCGAGCTGTTTCCCCCTCAGACTACACCCAGCATGGAAATGAGGGCACTTCTAATATTTTCCTTTTTGATATTTGATTAATAGTGGACAAATCCAGACCCAGTAGTTAGCTTTCCTATTATCCATCTTTTGGCAGGCACTGCTGCTTTTCAAGTCTCATTGTTCTAAAAATGCACTCAGATCTGAAGCTGTTCACTGTGTGGATATAGGCATGATTTCCTGGTGTCAGAGATAAGAGACATCTGCCATGCAAATTACAAACGAAGTGGGTTGCTGGGTTTCAGATCAGAAGGCAGGGACCTCTGTGCCACCAATTAAATCAAATGCTACCAATCCTTCCCCTGCTTTCTCGGTGTTGTCACATGACTGATAATCTGCCAGGGTCATCCATTCTACCACCCAGTGGAAAAGCCCAGTGTGGGGCCTGCATGCACACTCATATGTGCCATATGGGTCGGGAACTATGATGCTCATGACGGGAGATCGAGCCTGGTAGCTGGACAGCCTGCACCAAGTGGATTTCAGATATCAGAAACCTTGGCCGACTACAGAGTGGTCATTTCATCCCTTTGCAGGGCATGAGGTCTGTCTTGAACACCTAAGAAGCAGGAATGAATGTTGACAATCTCAGTGCCAAGTGAAGTAGCCAGGGACATGGCCTCAATTGTCTTATTATATATTTATTTATTCAAAAGATGCTTTAGAGTCTCTTATTCGCCAGATACTGTGCTGAGAGTTCAAAGGTGAAGACCACGGTAGAGTTGGCCTCACATGACTGCTTAGCAGTGGTATCACCTTGGGCAAATTAATTTCCTTCTGGAAGTCTCAGTTTCCTCATCTACAAGACTAGAATAAGCATATCTTTTTTTTTCTGTGTGATAAAATTATTACAAAGATTTAGCAAAGTCATGTATATTAGTCTGTAGCACAAAATGTCAGCCCAAAGTAAAAAGTCAATCAGTAGTATTCATTATCATTATTTAAACTTCCTCCTTATTCCAAAAAAGACCTTGAGTATCTTACAAACTGAAGTGTATGCAACAAGGTAAATAAGAACTGAAGACATTTTTTAAAGGAAAAATAAGAAGAGGGGAAACAAAGTGGAAGCCAGGGCTGAGGTTCATTTGTAAAACACAGACTTGGAGCTCTTCACCTGTGCTAGAGATGAGCCTGCAGCAGGCTCTGGGCTTCCTAACACAGGAGGCAGAGAGGGAGACACGCCTGCTGTGCGACTTCCAGTCATCACTCAAGTCAGAACAGAAAGCTTTTAGAAGGCAGCCCTCTGGAACTCCCTTGGTACTGAGCCCTGAGAAAATGCACCCCCTGGGTCATCTGAAAAGAACACTAGGTACCTGTGTGACTGATGACTCCTAACATCCTTGCAGTAAATACAGAAACATTTCCTAGAGCTGTTTCTTACAGCTCCATCAGTGGAGGCTGCTGGCTTGGTGCCCAAGCGTGGGTTTCAGGAAAAGAGTTCGAGGGTGGCAGGGAAGGGGGTGCAAAACAGGTAGGCTACCAGGAAAATGTCTTTTTCTGCAAGGGCGTGAATCTTCCAGGGAGGGCCAGGAAACTCGGCATGCAGCCGGGAAGTACAGACAGCCAGGGCCACTTTGAGATCCATGCCCAGCAGCGTTGCCATCATGGGATCTGGGCTATCAGTGGGGCCTGGAGCCGGGAGAGCTGGCCAGATGGGAAGGACTGCTTTTAAATCCGGCCCCAGTGGGACTTAAACCCTTCTCGGCTCTGGCTTATTTTTGAATTGTCGGTAACAGATTGGGCCTCTCAGTGCCATATCTTTTTAAATATGCACAAAGCCGTAGAGTCATTCCACTGCAACTATGATACTTTGTCTTGTGGTACTTTAGGGACTGCATTAGCATCGTAAGCTTCCACTAGTGTTTATGGTTTTAATTCCTATCCTGGTTGCATTTAAAAATGTTTTTAATACCGGGCTCTGCGTGAGTGTGCGGGTTGGCGATCGATAGATGAATGGCTGTGAACAGGTAAATATAGTTAAGTCGAACGAGTATGTATAGCTGCAAAGGCAATTGGTGGGATTTATTTGGAGAGTAAATCGTTGCTCCAAGTCATAATCCTCCATTTCCAACATTTAGAAACAAAAAAACGGCCTCTGTGCAGGGGAAGATAGCTAAATTGAATAGCAAGAAAGGACAGGCTTGAAATACTGGTTAACCAATGAAGCTAGACCCATTAGAGTAAATTACCGAGTATGGAAGCATCGCCCCACTGCTTTGCTGACTCCAACACGTGGATACCCCTAGCATCCGTTTATTTAAAAGGAAACACACAGCCTCATTTGTAGCGTCAGCATGTACTGAGTCAGCAGGTACAGAATCATGGGAGAGGAGGTGGCCCGAGAAGAGAAGAGCGTGGCGGCTGTTCTGCCAGAAAGGGAACCACAGGGAAGCCAAAATCACTTTGCAGTATGCCTGCTTTCCAACAAGTGAGTTTATCCTCCAGTTGCGTTTAGTTGCAGCCACATTGAGACAGCCTGTGTCGTGTCCCTAAGGAGACGCCCTGAGTAACTTCTTTCAGTGCTCCAAATAAATAAATAAATAAACCTTCCAGAGCCACAAGTTCTTTACCACTGGCATTTATGCAGACAGCTCATGAGAGCATTTTATAAATCCAGAAGGAGACAAGGAGCAGCAGATCCCTCAAGCAAGTAATTGACAGAGAAAGAATAGCCTGTCACCCAGGAGAACTGGGAGCACTGAATTTCAGTTACGGTTTATTTAGCTTTGCCGAGCCTCGATTGGCCAGCGGTTTTCTAGAATTCCCCTTGAAGCCAGCGTGGTCTAGCACGAGACGGTGAGGACGCACTCCATAATATTCGTGTCTTCAGCAGAAGGGTGTCTTTTTGGTTCTGCCCCACTTGGGATGGACAGGCCCAGGACTCAGCCCCCAGATTTGAGAACTGCTGGGGCATGTTGGAGCTGGAAGGGGCTTAGAACCAATCTCACTGATGTCCAGGAAAGACTTGCCGGGTCCCCACCTCAGGAGTCCTTCCCCGGCTCCGGCCCAGCCGTGACCTGAGCCTGGCCGTCTTCATGTCACACTGTGGGTGTCTGTGGTCCGTCTGTCCTCCCCCACCAGACAGGGAGCCCTGAGGCCAGAGCCTTCGTCCACCCATCTTTGTGTCCCACACACACCTGACACAGCTCCCTGCGCTGGACCAGGCGCCAGTAAACATTTGGTGAACCACACAGAGATGGGACCAGACCCAGCCAATCAGATTCCAGCAGCACATTTCCCAGCCCCCCAGGCGCCCTCACCCCCGGCTTTGTCACTCAGAGCACCTGATATTGATCGTAAAGGAATGAGTTGCTTCTGTTGGTTTGGTGTCTGGAGTTTATTAGGTACTTACTGATACCCGTCAACTGTAGATAGGGCTGAAGTGCAGGGAAATGGCTGCCTGCATGAAGTGAAATTCAATAAAACCGCATTTTAAGTGAAAAATCAGTATAAACACCAGGCTTCTTTGCCATGGAAACAGAGGTTGCTTAGAAACTGCCTAACGGCGAGTTCTAAATTTTTTAAAGTCAAGTTATCATTTAAGCTACACGGCCCTACAGGTTATTGAGAGATAATCACTCGCCTCAGGACACTCAGAGGCAGGAAGCCCAGCTGAGTGCCTCCCAGAACTCTGGGGACCAGATAATCTCTTGATAACTGTGCTCCCTGGAGCCACCGATTTGGGCCTGGGGGTAAGAGAAAGAAATTTTTGTGCAGGAGTTAAATGGTGTACATATATATTTATTTTTAAAGTATTTTTCTTTGGGCTTGAAAAAAGATGGAGTTGGCCATTTGGCGTGTTCACCAGCCATCCCGGCCATGTCTCAAGATGTATTGGGAACATTTTCCAGGCAGTTACTCCAATCAATTCAAAGCAGAGGTCTCCTCTTTGTCTTTCATCTTTCGATTATGCAGAAGGATGCTTTCAGGGTCTTTGGCTTTCTGCCTTTCCCTGTCTGGGTGCCCCTCTCCCCAAAAAGGCCAGGAACCCGGCCTGGGACAGGGTGATCCTAGAGGTTGGAGCAAAGCTGGGCCTCTGAGTAGTCAGACAACACCTTCTGGGTCTCAGGCTCAGCTCCCAGGGCCTCAGAGTGAGCGAGGGTTTGGGTTCAGAATTTGTCAGTGTTTAGAGTTCAGCAGGTCGCATGTCTTTTGCCAAGCAAAGAGCACAGCTCTGCCTACCAGGCACCTGGCACAGTTGCACGGCGCAGTAATTGCTCGCGACCCCAGGCACATGGAGGGCAAAGAACAGTGCATTCATTTCTTCCTGAAAATAATGGGCAAGATTACAACCCCAGTGGCTGAGAATTGGGACCCCTACCAAGTCAATATGAAGGAAATTATGACTGAAGCAAAAGACAAATGTTCTGCCCTTTTCAGAGCATCTGAGAATTTTCCATGGTGTGGCAGTCCTGCCGGGGTTGGTAGTGATAATTATTCCTGAGACACACACACTCTTTCTGGAAGGAACAGTTGTTTTCATCCTACACTTCAAAGTGTTTTCCTGCACCTCATCTCCTTAGAGCCTCCGAACAAACCTGTGAGGAGGGTGGGGCCAGTGTGATTATTTTCCTTTGGAGAAAAAGGAAAACAGGTTCACAGAGGCAAAATAATTTGCTTCCAGATGCAGAGAGAAGAAACCAGCATTGCCAACCTGCCATTCTGGGGATTCTATCACTTTAGGAGCTCAGGAATGAGACCCAAAATAATTCTTCCAAGAGTTTGGCCCTGGCTTCTAGAAGAAGATGAACTTTGCACGTGATTTTTCCTTTGCTTCCCTGTTAGTGTCTTACTTAGGGTTCTCGAAGGGCAGAGAGAGTGGTTTCCTTCCTTTTCCTTTCCTGCCAACGAGTATAACACCCGAATTTAGCAAGTTAAAAAGGGATGCCGAAAATGAACTTCAGCTTTGCAGAACAGAGGGATGACTGAACTGGGCTGCAGCACCACTTGGCTGGGTGTCGCCCAGATCAAAATACTCCTTGAAGTTGAGAGTGTGCACCCATGCTATCGCTTGAAGAATTGTTCCAGTTCTTGAAGGAGGAGAAAAAAAAAAAATCAAATGAAATCATTTACATTCTAACAGCCTTTGGCACCAGGGAAAACTGTCAGCTGTGTCACGTGTAAATAGAAATCTGCTTCCCAGTTTTGGTGCATTTTTTCATCACTTCCCTCGCCACTCTAATTATCAAAGATATTTTTGTTTTTAAACAAAAATTGTCTCCTACGCAGGCCCCATCTCCTTTCTGCGGTGAAGTGGAAACAATGCATTAGAATATTCTAATCACTTCTCCAGGAGCCACCGCTGAGGTTATAAACTCAAGATTATCCTGAGTAAAGAAAACTTCAGGCACTAGACAGGTCAGAAAATCAGAGTGCCCCCTCCACCTGCCTCCCTGGCCACCTGAGCCCACACCTGTTATACCCAAGGAAGGAAGCACAACTGGCCCACTGAAGTAAAACCTGAATCCCGTCCCCCAAGGGCACAGGCTTTTCAGATTAACAAAATTAAAAGCCAGAATTTAGCACCAGTTAGCAACCGTTTTGGACATGACCGAGCAGGCACGCCACAACTGTTTAAGTTCCTATCCGACACGCAGTAGTAGGGGAGAGGCTTCTCAGAATGGTCATCAAGAATCAAACGTGATCCATCAGACAGATTCTGTCCACTGTTAGCTGGTAGACAGGGACCCCATGCAGGCAGCCCTGTGTAGGGCCGGATCTGCGTTTTCCCAATTAAACCCCAGCAGAGCCCTGGGTGAAGTGTATCTCCCGTTTTCAGAAAGGAGGAACCTGAGATGAAGATAAGTCACGCAGCTAGTGACGTCTGTGGTAACGTGACTACCGTTAGTGACATCCGTGGATCCTTCCTTAGTGGTGAGCCATTCACCTCTTCTTTAGGTCATTTTACAGAATATCGCTATTTCAGCTCTAATATTTTGGTCACCTGATGCAAACAGCCAACTGATTGTAAAAGACCCCAGTGCTGAAAAAGATTGAGGGCAGAGAAGGAGAACAGGGCATCAGAGGATGAGACAACTGGATGACATCACCAATGCAATGAACATGAACTTGGACAAACTATGGGAGATGGTGAGGGACAGGGAGCCCTGGCGTGCTGCAGTCCACGGGGTTGCAAAGAGTCAGACATGAGTTAGCGATTGAACAACTATTTCAGCGAGGGATGCCATCTGAAGTCATTAGTGGGCAGCGTGATAAGTCCCTTCCTTATTAAACATGAAACCTGTTCAATCAAATGTTAGTTGAGTGCTTACCGTGTGGACACCAAACACCCAAGATACATCAGTGAACCAAACAGGCATCCCTGTCCTCAGGGGCTTGTGCTATAAGGAAGGGAGATGGTCAGTCAATAGGCCGTTGACAAATGCTGGAAAGAGTGTCCTGAGAAGGAAAAGTTGGGGCAAGCACCTAGGCATGGGGGTCGGGAAGGCCGCCCTCTCTGTGCAGGTGGTTCAGGTGCTGAGATGGGCATGATGGCTGCAAGAGAGCCACCCAGCTAGGGAAGGGCCTCACCCTTCCTAAGACTGAAAAGCCAGACTCTACATCACTGAGTCAGCCGAGCGTAAGAAGTTTACACCTGGGTTGCCCAGTGCCATGGCCCTGGGCATTGTTTAGAAATGAAATGTGAGCAGATAAGAGGCAAGGGTTGTGACCCCACAATTCAGACCAAGATAAAGAACCTCACCTGTGGTGGGTGTCTGGTAATGGGTAGCCCGGGCCCTTCTGCTGTGTTTGTGTTGTATGTTCGTGACCAGTACTTGGCATCTGCTAAAGGTCTCAGGGCAGGGCTTAGCCGATCCTGCCACGGGAGAACAACTGGATCAGATCTCTTTGTGGGTGAATCCAGACCACCAAAATGCCATGGCTCTCAGAGGCCTCGACTACTGAGTTCATCAGCTTGCCAGAGGGAAAAGATAAGGACCTGAGGCCCACGAGTTGAGGGTTGCCCAGGCTCCCCAAGCAGGACAGGGGAGTCCCTGCCCCCGACTGGTCCCATGAGCGGAGAGGACCATGTAATGGAGGTGGGCCCTATCCATTTCCTTCCTTCTAAAAACTGCTTTGTAGCCAAGAATTTAACTACTTTCTTTGCCAAGAGCTTGTTTGATGTCAATATGGTTCCACTCAAGACTAATTACTTTCCTTCTTTCTCTGTCAACGGAAATGAAACTCTTTACCTCTCTTTCTGTTAGACTTTGTGACCATCATAATGGTCTTCAGAACTAAAGCGGGTTTTGTTCTGCTCTTTGAAGTGATATGGTTATCAGTTGTTTTCACAAATAGCCCAGTACAGAGCCTCTGGGGGTGCAGGGAGCCCAGCAGCCGTCCGCCACCCCCCCATGCCCCCACACTCCTTTTCCATCTCTCCACAGCGTTTTCCTCCACCTGATGAAGGTCGACCCGGACTCTACCTGGTTCCTCCTGAACGAACTTTACTGCCCGGAGGAGTTCACGCCTCCCCACCCCAGCCTCCACCCTGTGCAGCTGCGGGGGGCCACCAGGCAGCAGAACCCCTACTCAGCCAACGTGCTCCGCCTGCTCCCGGAGCTGCAGTGACACCCCTCCCCTCCCCGGGCAGGCAGGTGGACGCCAGAGGAGGTCCCTTCCCTCCCCTGCCGAGGAGGACGAGGTCGTGGGGCCGACCCCACCCTGGCGAGGGCGGCGGCGGTGGCAGCGGAGAAGACTGCCAAGGTGGATTAGACAGCCGATCGATTTATAAATTGATCGATCACACAACTGCTCAGAAATTGGATTGAAGGAAAGCAGCCGACTGTTATTTATATTTCATACCTGGTGTTTTCAAATGACATTGTCTGGCAGCTCTAAGGGCTTAACTCCTTAGCTCACCACCTCTGCGGCCCCAGCTGCCTCACAGGCCACCCCACACACACACCCATACCCGAGAGTTTAGGGACATGTGGGGCAGAGGCCTGTGCATCGTGTGTGTCCTGTGAGTGCTCAGGGTGGAGCGACACCCATCCACGAGTTTTCCCGTCACTGGCCGGCAGCACCAACTCACACACCTCCTTCTCCTCAAATAAGGAGATGGAACCTCCCCTGTTCTTTGGAAGGAAATGAAATAAAGGCACTTCTTGAATGAAAAGTATGATCAAGACCTCACTTTGAAGTTTGTTATTTAAATTGGGTGACTTTTTAAAAATTAGTTTATGTTTGTAAAGGGATAACAGACTCATGGTATAAAATCCAAGTGGTACAAAACACTGAGAAGTCATTCTCCCCATCCTCATTCACCAGACATCTAGCTTCCCTCTCTAGAGGCAAACTCTCCTGATAGTTGTTTGGATGCCTTTTAAGTATTTTTCAACTGTCTACCATGGATAATGGTCTACTGACGGCCACGTGGCCATGACGCAGTTGCACCAGTCAGGACTTGGCCAGCCCTGCTTCATCCCTCCCCTTCCCAGTTACCTCCATGCTCCCACTCAGCCCCTGCGTTAATCCCAGATGTCATATCCAAACTGTTTTTTTTTTTTTTTTTTTTAATGGACAACCAGAATACATTGGGCTTCCCTGGTGGCTCAGATGATAAAGAATCTGTCTGCAATGCAGGAGACCCCGGCTCGATCCCTGAGTTGGGAAGATGCCCTGGAGAAGGGAATGGCTACCCACTCCAGTAGTCTTGCCTGGAGAATTCCATGGACAGAGGAGCCTGGGGGGCAGCAGTCCATGGGGTTGTAAAGACTTGGACACGACTGAGCGACTAACCCACAGAATAGCATTAAAAAATTTTTAACAATGGTCCTTTAATATTATATTCAGTCAGTGTTCAGATTTTCCCAGTGTGTTTGAATCAGGATGCAAATAAGGTGTATACATTGCCATTGTCGATATGTCCCTTAATAAATCTCTCTTAATTTATAGATTCTCCACCTCTCTTTTCTTTTCCTGGGAAGTTTTTTGTTAAGGAAACAGGTCATTTATTCTACAGCACTTCCCACAGTCTGAATTTATTGATTACATCCCCTTGGGGGTCATTGCATAGGCTCCTCTTGTCACCTGTATTTCCTATAAATGCAAAACAAGAGATCAGGGCTTTTTTGTTTTTATTTTTTGGCAGCACTCCTCTGTGGGTGGTATCACTCACTTCCATCAGGAGGTGTATGATGTCTGATCTCTTGTGATGTTGGCAGCCACTGGTGGGTCGCGCCTGGACCTAGTCATTCATTACAGACCGCAGAGCAGTGCTCTTCCCACCCCACCGTGCCAGCTGGCTTGTAGCTAGAGCCTTGCATCCCTTCATCAACCATGCGGTAACCTTGAGAGAGTTTGTGTGGAAAAGGCAAGATAAACACTTGATTTTCGTAGCTGGGAGACTTAAAACCCACAGATTATGTAAATTCAGGTATACAGCCGCACACACACATACACACAGGTGCTGAAGGACACATGTGCAGGAATGATGAATGCTTTCTCAGCAGATGCATGGTGAGGCACTAGCTAGATAACTCCTCCAGTGACATAGATAATCCCCAAGCTCTAAAAATAAAAAACAACCAGAAGACGGCTGGCATGGGGACCTCGTGGAGCAAGGGTCCCCAGCCCATTCCAGAGAGGTCCCACTCCTTGCCTTGCAGAGCCTCCGTGCAAGGGCAGCAGAGGCCCAGCTGGCTTCTGGTCTGGCTCTGTCATTGAGTCATCGGCCCCCACCCCCCACCCCCCAGCCCCCGCCAACAACTTTGGGCCTCAGTTCTCCCACCTGGAAAGTGGATGGAATGGGCCAGAGGGAGAACTCTTAAACTTGGACGATTCTAGACTCCGCTAGCAATCACCCCCTGAAAACAATCCTCCTCCTGTCACTCCCTGGAGGGTACAGCATCCTCTGAGCCTGCAGTCACGGCAGGCTCCACCTCCCGCTGGGTCCGCTCAGCTGACCTCGAAAAATTCTGTGTCCAATTTCAGATACCTCACCTGTGACCCCACAGGGACTCCAAGTTAAGCAGCCCTGAAAAGAGAGAGATAATCACTTAACTCTCTTCCAGTTTGAAAATTCTGGAGTGATTTCCTTTGGGGAAAGGGAGGAAATGCCCTCTAATTGAGGGGATTGTCAAAGGATTCACAGAGCATTGTTCCCGATTCTGCTGGGGACACAGAGTGATAGACTAATTCAATCTCTAGGTCCTGACAAATGAGAAAAAACAGGTCAGAGAGGTGGCGTGACTTGTCGAGCATGACCTGGCTCCCAGAGAGATTAAAGCAGCCTGCCTTTCTTCACCAGGTGCCAGGGTATGGCAGGCCAAGATGGTGTGCCAAGGAGTCGGGGTACATGCACACCCACCCTGTACCATGATATTAGAAAGCTCATGCTCTGGGGAAGCCCTCTAGGGGATAACCTGCACGTGAGAATTTCCGTGATGTTCCGAAAACCCACCGCTTCCTCAAAGAGTTAAGATATCCCGAGTCACTTTCAGATTCCTGCAGGCAGATTGTTGAACTTGATTAAAAAAAAAAAAAAAAAAACTAATTAGAGTGCCTCTCCGGTTATTATTATATTCAGGCAACTTTAATTTTGAACCTGTCCTGCTGACTCAATCTAGTCCTTGTTAACGTCCGCTTCGCAAAGCGATCGTTTCCCCCTGTTAAAATTTCTGGTGCAGCAATGGTTTCTCCTCTCATTCAGGGTGTATCCTGAGTACCCTGAGTGACTGTGTGGCTGGAGTCAGGGGTAGGGGAGGAATGAATAGGCAGATGCTGAAAGGCCCTGCAGTTGGGGTTGAGATGTTTGAGCTCTGATCTGCAGGAAATGGAGGATTCAGGGATGTGTAAAGCTGGACCCAGGGGATCCTGAGAAGAGTTAGATGTGACCCTCGGTTGGGGCGGGGGGGTGGGGGGGCACCATACTCTGGAAAGAACATGAATGTGGAGTTCATCAGAGCTGGGGTTGATTTCTGACTCTGCCTCTTCATAATGGCATGACCTCATTGGGTCACTTTACTTCATATTCCCATCTCTAAACTGGAGCTGCTGGGACTGCCCTGGTGGTCCAGTGGTTAAGAGTCCACCTTCCAATGCAGGGGGAGTGGGTTCCATCCCTGGTCAGGGAACTAAGATCCCACATGCCAAGGGGCAACTAAGCCCACGCACCACAGCTAAAGAAGCCTGCTTACCTCAATGAATATCCCACGTGCTGCAATGAAAACCTGATGCAGTCAAATAAATAAATAATTTAAGTAAGTAAAATGGAGCTGCTGCCACTGCCTCTTTTGGTGGCTGCTTCAGGAGGAGTAAATGCTGTAGTGTCTCTGGTGAGTAAGTAAGTGCCTGGCTCCCAGGACAACACACTGTCCTTCCCCCATCTCCCAACCCCACTGCTCGTGGCTTTGTTAGGGATGCAACACTACTCCTCCAAGACACTTAGAGCTGAGCAAGTAGATGGTTATGTCTCTGAATGAACTATCCAGGAACTACAGGGCACCGCAGCAGAGGAGGAGATAAGATCCTAAAAGATAAGCAGACAGGCAGAGAGGATAAAGGGCATTCCAGACAAGGTAATAACATGCCCAAAGGCATCGGGCATACCTGCCAATATCTGTACTCATCATAACTCCTTCCCTTGCAGCTGGCAGGAGACCCAACTCAAACTGGCTTCAGCAACAAAGAAATGTCTGGGCTCGAATGACCAATGGGCCTAGCTGGCTTCAGCTCCACAGCCAGCCTCTGCCTTTTGATTCCGCTTCCCCTAGTGTGGCCTTCTTTCTCAGGCAGCCTTCTCTGTTAAGTGCCTGAGGTGGCCACCGCTAGCTCCAGACATAGGTTCAACAAACCTGGGAGAGTGTGCCCGTCCTTCCGACAGATCCAGTTCTCAGCTCAGCCCGTCTGTCGCCACGCTCCAAACCAAGCACTGTGCATCCAAGCAGGTATCCACAAACTTTCTCTGTAAAGGGCCAGCTGGCAAATATTTTAGGCTTTGCAGGCAGGTTCTCTAGGACAGGGGTTCCCAACCTCTGGGATCTAATCCCTGATGATCTGAGGTGGAGCTGATGGAATAATAATAGAAATAAAGTGCACAATAAATGCAATTCGTTTGAATCATCCCCAAACCACTCCCTCCTCTTTGGTCTATGGGAAAATTGTCTTCCATGGCTGAGGACCACAGCTCTATGGCATCTTCTTCCTTGATATTTTTTACAACCTTTTCACATGTAAGCACTATTCTTAGCTCAGGAGCCCCTCAAAATAGGACAGGGGCCTTTTTTTCTTTTTCTTTTTTGCCCAGGGACCTTAGTTTGCCCTGATCTACATTTTCACAGGCAGGCCTGGAGGCAGGTGTCAGGTCAGCTCACCAAACTATATGGAGAGGGAACTGGGCTGGTTTCCCCTAAAAGGAAGTGCTGCATTTCCATTACCAGGAAAAGAGATGCGGGGTGGAGAGGGGCCAAGTCGACAGGCTGTGTCTGTGACAGGTGACAAGGGTGGCTTGGCTGTCTAGAGAAGGGGTGTGTGAGGTTTTGGTGTCCGAGGCCACATGTACGAAGGGCCTTGACTTGTCAACCTGGGGATCCCAGCCTTAAGAGGTCAAGAGGGGAGGCCTTGGAGGGTTTTTGAATGGGTGAGTAATGCGCTGAAAGCAGCATTTTAGGAATAGTCATCTCGTGGCAGCGTGCAGGAGAAATTGGAAAGGAGAGAGCCTGGCAATGAAATTGTGTTTCTGAAAGTCCCAGGACGAGAAAATGTACCTCTTCCATCAACCCCAAACTGTTTGACACGCCGTGGTTCATGAGCAACTCGAGGCACATAAATATGTGCTTTAAAGTTTAAGAGTAAGAAGTGAGATGAATGGAACCTCTGATGAGGCTCCCTCCTTGTTCAGAAGCCCAGGGAGTGATTTTCCAAAAGCAGCTCCGGCTGCGATGAGCAAGGCAGGGCTCCTCTCCCTTTGTGTGACTCACCCCAGCCTCTGTGTCGGCCTTGATTGGAAGCAGAGTTGCCCCTGTTGCCTTGCCTCCAGAGTAATGAAGAGAGGCCAAATTTCAGAAAATAACTCTGAGTGATGGCTGCCTCTATGGAAGCGCTGATTGCTTTATAAATGGCCTTCCTTTCCCCACCCCCCACCCCCTTCCCCACAGAAGTTTGGAGGCGGCAGTGGCTTTCCAAATTATGCTTGAAAAGCAGCCTGATTTCCCTGAGGAATCCTCTCCGAGATGAGGAGCTGTTCTCCCTTTTTTTCCGACACTTTCACCCAGAGTACAAAGCCTGTCTGCCAAGGGCTCAGAGGGAGCGGTGCCCACCTCCCTTCAGAGCCATCAGCACCAGCCGTTTATGATCATCTCTCTGGGCTGCCCGCCTGTGCGGCAGGAAAGGGTTAAAAGGCGCTGATGACCAGCTGCCTCCAGCACCCGCTTCTGTTTCCCCCCTTGGGTAATTCTCCATTCTTTTCGCACCACAGCTCCCGGGTCTCAACCTGCTCTCTCAGTCAGTATCCTCACGTCCTCAGCTTCCTCCCACACAGGCGGCTCAGAAGTAAGGAAGCACCTTCCGGAATCTCTGAGGCCGTTTCCAAGGGAAAAGATGGCGGGGGCGGGGGAGGTGGAGCAGGAAGAAGTAACGGAGATGAGTCAGAAGTTTCTTCAAGAAATAAAACACGGGAATTCCCTGGTGGTCCTGTGTCTAAAATCTGCCTTCCATTGCAGAGGGGCGTGGGTTCAATCCCTGGTCAGGGGACTAAGATCCCATGTGCCGGATGGCACAGCCAACAAAAAATATACAAGAACTAAAACCTGTTACGTTCCCCAGGGCAGAGGTGTGCCATGGACACAGACCTTCGTACACCGTGTTTCCCCTCCGCCCCACTTTCACATCCTTTCTTACTTCACAAACCCCACCTCGTGCTCTCACACGTTCCACGCGGGACACTGCCCAGCCCCCGAGAAGAAGCCAGAGAGGCCAGAAATGGGAATCTAACCATGCCACAGTTTACAGGTGACCTTGGGCAGACCCTCCTCCTCCCCAGGGCCTCAGTTCCCTGTCTGCTAGATGAAAGATTTGAACCAGTCTCCAAAATTGCTCCACCTCCTAAATGGTGAAGGACTTGATAATAACGTGTTGGCAAGTATGTGGGGGAAACAGGCATGTACGTTGGCACGAGCTTGGGGTTTCCCTGAGAGTCCAGTTAGTAAGACTCCTTGCTTCCACTGCAGAGAGCATGGGTTTGATCCCCGGTTGGGGAACTAAGATCCCACATGCTGATCTTGCATGCTGTGCAGCATAGCCAATATTTGTATGTATGTGTGTATATATATATATACATATATATATATACACACATACACACACACTCCTCTATCCATGGAATTCTCCAGGCAAGAACACTGGAATGCGTAGCCAGTCCCTTTTCTAGGGGAACATATATATATATATAATATGTATATTGGAGTAAGCTCTCTGGAGGTCAACTTGACCGTATCTCATAAGTTTCAGTGTACACACCTTCTGACCAGCAATTCTGCCTCTAAGAATTTAATACTGATGCATGTGCACAAAGGGTACCTGCTCAGGCATCACTGCAAGGTTGCTCCTGCTTTGCAGAAACCCACAATACTGAACGCCCAGCATGCACCAGGCATTTTGCTTAATGCTTTAAATTAATACCCCAAGAGACTGGGAGCGAAAGATAGGAAACAACCTAATCACAGGACTTCAAATCCACCCAGAGGAGGCTGAAAGACCCCCTCACCCTACCCCCCAAAAAGCCCCACCAGAAGTTCTAGTGAGCTATACTGAACAATGGTACATCAAATGTCATGAAATGTTAACTATTTCCTAAAAGAAAATACGGAATTAAAAAGAAAGCAGAAGGAGGGGTTGGGGAGGGAGGGAGGGATTGGTTAAATGAACTATGGTCCATCTGTATAACAAAATGAATGAAACAACAATGGATATGAGACTTTTAAATGCACATACTCTTTGACTCAGCAATCCTGCTTTTAGGGATTTCCTTGTCCATATGCAAAGATGAGGGCTTCCCTGGTAGCTCAGCTGGTAAAGAATCTGCCTGCAATGCAGGAGACCCCAGTTCAATTCCTGAGCTGGGAAAATCCCCTGGAGAAGGAATTGGCTACCCACTTCAGTATTCATGGGCTTCCCTGGTGGCTCATATGGTAAAGAATCCATCTGCAATGGGGGAGACCAGGGTTTAATCCCTGATCTGGGATGATCCCCTGGAGGAGGGCATGGCAACCCACTCCAGTATTCTTGCCTGGAGAATCCCCATGGACAGAGGAGCCTAGCGGGCTACAGTCCATGGGGTCACAAAGAGTCAGATATGACTGAGCAACTAAGCACAGCACAGCATGCAAAGATGGTGAACACAGTGTTCATTGAAGCAACATTTGCATTAATAAAAGTTTGGAAATGACCTCAAGGTCCATGCAGAGGGTCTTGGCTAAATAAGTGTCATACTGTTGTGCCAAATAGACTTAAAAAAGAGCTAGTTCTCTGTGTACATCACCAAGATTTATTATTAAAGAAAAAGGCAAGCAGAGCAATGCTAGTATTTATGGGGGACAGAGATACTTTATGTGTGGAATTCCTCTTAAAGAATACCCAAGTGGCAGCCTTCTAGGAAGAATAGCAGGATCAGTGATGAGAAATCTTTTCACATTGCACCCTTCATATCTTCACATTTTAAACCCATATTACATAATCATATGTGTAACTTCTTCACTCACTCAAAAAATTATTATTAAAATATAAGGCATTTGTGAGTCTGTTATTCTACTCACATTTTGGTGATAGGAGTATAACATCATCTGGGCTTCCTCTCATGTGCTTTGCATTTCTCCAGGGTAACCAGGCTTGGGAAGAGGAGGTATTGCTTCAGCCAACTAAGGAAAGGGATCTTGGCAAAGATCCCTTCACAGGATGGGTTGTGTACTGTACAGGCAACCACCGCACAGCTCCTGTGTGCATGGAGAAAGACCATCCCCCCCATCAGTGCCCCAGCTCATCTGAGTCCCTCAGAGCCCTAAAAGAAGAAGGTGGAGGCTCAGAGGCTTCCCTGGCTGCCTTAGTGCTCTTGGGCATTGCACATTGCCCTCTGCCCTAGCCTCTACTGTGGCTCTGTCAGGCTGGCAGCCTTGTCCCTATGGAGAGATGGCGGTCCTGGCTGCATCTTCAGCACCTTGGACAGGGCTGTGGCACGTACCTTCCTCTCAGTTAGGATGACAGCCACCTAGGCATGGGCCCAAAGGCACCAAATAGAGGGCAACCATAGAATTCAAACCGGAGGCAGCCGACATCCCATGATGAATTACATGATCAGTTACACCAGGTTACACCACAGAATTCAGAATCTGCAGGTTGAAAACTTCAATTCCGTCCAACAAGCATTTTTCAAGGCTTTTTATGTGCCAAACCCCAAGACAAAAAGGCATACATTCTGTCTCCTAAGAGCCAAGCCCAGAGGAGAGCTAAACAAGACAGTCATCATGAGGAGGCAGCGATAAATTCTGGATTGGAAGAAGGTTGGGAGCAGCAGTTAAGAGCATGGCCTCTGGACGTACAGCCTGGGTTTGACTTCTGACCCTGCTGCCTTGGCAAGTCTGTTCATTGCTCCAAGATTTAACAGAATGGGCATAAAAATCATACCTCCCTGAGAGAATGGTGAGAATTAGAGCCTGGTGAGAATAAAATCCTCGACTCAGAGCCTGGCCCCTGGGCAGTGCTCTGTAGGAGCTTGTTGTTGGGTGATGATGATACCTTAGAGGTATAAGTGCCAGCTCAGAACGTGAACTGAAAGGAAACTGGGAGGTGTCATGGAAGAGAGGCCATCCAAGCTGGCTTTGCAGTATTTGCCCCTCAGACACAAAGGGAGGGGCCCCTCTGGGAAGAGGGAAGGAGGTGGGGACAGTAAACAATAAGGCTGGGGATGTTCCTGGTGGTTCAGTTCAGTTCAGTCACCCAGTCATGTCCAGTTCTTTGCAACCCCATGGACTGCAGCACGCCAGGCTTCCCTGTCTACCACCAACTCCTGGAACTTGCTCAAACTCACGTCCACTGAGTCGGCGATGCCATCCAACCATCTCATCCTCTGTCGTCCCCTTCTCCTCCTGCTTTCAATCTTTCCCAGCATCATGGTCTTTTCTAATGAGTCAGTTCTTCGCATGAGGTGGCCAAAGTATTGGAGTTTCAGCTTCAGCATCAGTCCTTCCAATGAACACCCAGGACTGATTTTCTTTAATTGACTATTTTGATCTCCTTAGTCTCCAAGGGACTCTCAAGAGTCTTCTCCATGGTTCAAAAGCATCAATTCTTCAGGGCTCAACCTTTTTTATGGTCCAACTCTTACATCCATACATGACTGCTGGGAAAACCATAGGTACCTGGTGGTACAGTGAGGATAGGAATCTGCCTGCCAATGCAGGAGACATGGGTTCAATCCCTAGTCCAGGAAGATTCCACATGCTGCAGAGTAACTAAGCCTGTGTGCTACAACTACTGAGTTCACACTCTAGAGCCCACGGCCTCAAATACTGAACCCACGTGTCACAGTTAGTGAAGCCCACTCACGCTAGAGCCCACGCTTCACAACAAGAGAAGCCACTGCCATGAGAAGCCCACGCACCCCAAAAAGAGTAGCCTCCTCTTGCCACAATAGAGAAAAACCTGTGCAGCAATGAAGACCCAGTGCAGCCAGAAATATAAATAAATAATAAATAACCATTACAAGCACAAAATGAGTTGATGTTATTTTTTTAAAAAGCATTGTGCTGAGGGGTTCAAGAGGGGTTCAAGAGGAAGGGGATATATGTATACCTATGGCCAATTCATGTTGATGTATGGCAGAAAAAATCACAATATTGTAGTTATCCTCTAATTAAAATTTTATTCTGTAAAGCAATTATCCTTCAATTAAAAATAAGTAAATTTTTTTAAAAGAAAAAAAATTTTTTAAAGCATTGTGGTACAATACTTAAGAAATAAGTCTGAACAAAAGGATGAAACTTCAGGAAGGGAGACTAGTCTATTCCACACCCAAAGGCAGACACAACTCTACTTCCAGTGGGTGCTCAGTGTGTGCCTGAGGAAGGATCGGTAGCATTGCCCCAGGGAAGTTGTTCTCTGTGACTCTTCTGCAGGACTGGATGGAGGGCCGCTTTCCCCCTTGCCAGGCTCCCCCCAGTGCTCCCCTCCACTGCCCCTGAGGCCGCTTGTGGGGACAGAACTGTCCTTCATATGGTGAAGTGCATGGGGTCTGAAGGCAGCCTGCCTCTGCCATTTATGTGCTTTCCAGCCACGACCATGTGACAAGTCAGTTTCCCCATCTGTAAAATGGGAGTAATAATAGCAGCGCCTCTTGTCGAATTTTTGTGAGGACTCACAAAAATTTGATGTAGGAAAAGTGATCCCATATGTGGGATCTTAGTTCCCTGACCAGGGATTGAACTTGTGCACCCTGCATTGGAAGACAGGGAGTTAAGCCCTGAGCTGTAAGGCAAGTTCCAGGAGCCTGGTTGTTAACAAGAACGAAAGAGTTCAGGACACTGGGGCTGCCAGGTAACTACATTCTCAAGTAGACCCTCTATCAACCGGCAAGGAAGATAACACCAGGGTGTGAGCTGATACTCCTGGCTATACAGCTCTCTCTAATCTTCACAGCAGCCCTGAGACTGAATGTTGTGCCCATTGTACAGGGGCAGAAACTGAGCTCAGAGGGCCGAAGAAGCAGATTCCCAGGGTCCCACTGCGAAGCAGGGCTCTCCCAGGGCAATTCCAGCTTGTGAGTCCCTGCTTTCCTGACTTTGGGGAAGTCTGCACAAAGTAGCGGGGGCAGGGTGGGGGGAGCCCTAGAATTTACACTCCAGTGTGGGAGGCCAGACTTTTCTGAGAAACGTTTTCATTTACTAATGGATTTAATGAGGGTAGAACTTCCTGTTTTAAACACACAAGTGATTAGCATTGACTACAGAAGTGAAAAGGAATCCTAATGAATTGCTAATTAGCCTCCTCCTCTTCCTGGGGTCTTTAACTGGTAAATTCTCTCTGGCTACTGGAAGTTCTAGTCAATGGGACTGGAATTCATTCATTTTTCATTCATTCACCTCACATCTATTTCTTGAGGACCTACTGTGTGTCGCTGTGAACAAGGACAAGCAAGATCCTTCCTTACAGTCTGATTGCAAGACAGTCTATGAGGAAGACATCAACTAACCTCACAAATATATAATGACACACTTACAGGACAGGGATCTGGGCTGGTGTGCAACAGGAGGGCTTGTACTTGTCCTAGGGTGGGGGTGTCCCTCAGAGAAGGCTACCTACAGGAAGGGATTTTTGAGCTAAGATTGAAAGACTAAGTAAGACTTGACTACATGAAAGGAGACAGGAAAGAGTAGCAGAGTGCTTCAGACATCTCTACAACAACACATGCAAAGGTCGGTGGTGAGAGAGAACAGAGTGAGTCTGAGGAAAAGGAAGAGGCCAGCAGGAGAGGTGTGCAGGAGTGTGTGTGCGTGAGAGAGAGAGAGAGAGAGAGAGAGAGAGAGAGAGAGAGATGAGGCTGGGGTGAAGGATGTTGGTTCGCTCCTCTGTAGCAGACAGGGCCCAGTGTCTAGCCCACATCCTTCGTCTTACCATCTCAGTGTGCGCCCACTAACTTCCTGCTACCCCGTGTTTGCATCTCTTTGCCTGAAGACTTTGCATAGATAAGGAGGGCCTTCTTAGCAGACCAGAAGTCTTGGCATATTAACAGCTTGGGGGCAGCCTTTGGCCAATGACTGACAGAAGTTAATGTATAAAAGCCACAGGTCCCCCAGCCCTAGAGATGACTTTGAGGTCCATGCTCTACGCTGGCTCCCAGAACTCCCTGGTAGGACAGAGCCCCACTCGCTCACAGTGGCTGCTTGCCTGACCACTCACACTTTCCCTGTCTCACTTTCCCACTCCCTTTCTGGTACTTTCCGGAATCACCTCCCCCAGTAAACTACTTACCCTTAAGCCTTTGTCCCAGGGACTTCCCTGGTGGTCCAGTGGTTGAGAGTCTGCCTAGCAATGCAGAGGACTTGGGTTCAATCCCTGGTGGGGGAACTCAGATCCCGTATCCCACGCCACAACTACTGACCCTGAGTGCTCTGGAGCCTGTGCTGCAACGGAAGATCCTACAGGACACAATAAAGATCTCAAGTACCACAACTAAGACCTGATGCAGCCAAGTGAATAGATAAATAAACTTTAAAAAATAAATATTAAAAAAAACCCTTTCTTTGTCCCAGCATCTGCTTCTGGAGGAACCCCATACTACAACATCCCTTAAACAAGACACAGATAGTTTTCCAGCCACCTCTGAATCCTAGCCTGGACGCCTTCCTCTCTCCCGTTTGCTTCCCTCGCAGAGTGTGGGGCCCCTGGACTGTTGTGGTCCAGCTGGGGTCTGCCTGGCACAGTGTACATCAGACCCATCACCAGCCTCTGTCTCAGTACTCTGCCTCTGTAATTCAACCTGAGCTGTCTCTCCTTCGAGGCGGCAAGTCCAACAAAACTTTCTTCAGTGATGGAAGTGTTTTATGTCTTCTCTAGCCAATTCGGTGGCCACAGGTGTCCATAGAGCACTTGCAATGTGGTTGGTACAACTGGGGGACTTAATATTTTATTAGTTCAGATGTAAATAAATACATGTGAAAGGAATGAATCTGAGTCGGTTGTAGTGAGGTGGATGACCTAGAACCTGTTATACAGAGTGAAGTAAGTCAGGAAGAAATAAACAAATACCATATATTAGTGCATATATATGGTGCATATATATATAGTGCATATATATGGTATTTGTTTATTTCTTCCTGACTTACTTCACTCTGTATAACAGGTTCTAGGTTCATCCACCTCACTACAACCGACTCAGATTCGTTCCTTTCACATGTATTTATTTACATCTGAACTAATAAAATATTAAGTCCCCCAGTTGTACCAACCACATTGCAAGTGCTCTGTGGACACAGTGCATATATTGGAGAAGGTGACTGCACTCTACTCCAGTACTCTTGCCTGGAAAATTCCATGGACGGAGGAGCCTGGTAGGCTGCAGTCCATGAGGTCGCTAAGAGTCGGACACGACTGAGCGACTTCACTTTCCCTTTTCTCTTTCATGCATTGGAGAAGAAAATGGCAACCCACTCCAGTGTTCTTGCCTGGAGAATCTCAGGGACAGGGGAGCCTGGTGGGCTGCCGTCTATGGGGTCGCACAGAGTTGGACACAACTGAAGCAACTTAGCAGCAGTGCATATATACGGAATCTAGAGAAATGGTACACATGAACCTATTTGCAGGCAGGGACAGAGACACAGATGTAGAGAATGGACTCGACACGGTGCAGGCAGGAGATGGGGGAACGAACTGAAAGAGTGGCATTGACATATATACACCACGATGTGTGAAATAGACAGCTAGTGGGAAGCTGCTGCATGACACCGGGAGCTCAGCCCTGTGCTCTGTGATGACCTAGAGGGGTGGGATCGGGTAGGGGGTGGGAGGGAGGCTCAAGAGGGATGGGGATGTACATATACATATAGCTGATTCTCGTTGTTGTACAGCAGAAATGAATACACCAATGTAAAGCAATTATCCTCCTATCAAAAATAAATAAATAAAATATTATGAAAAAATATGTGTGGCTGATGGCTATTCTATTGGACACACAGCTCTGGGATATGCCCTACTGTCTGTAGGTTGCTGTTTCCTGGACATCAAGTCTGATGGATTATGGGAGGGGCAGCCAAGTGGACCCAGCTCTCTGCACCCAGCTCTGCCAGTGGGCCCATCAGAGCTTCCGCAGGTAGGCCACCAGAAGGCAGCCACTCAGGTCCCAGGGTGGTCAACAGTGTGGGTCTGTCTACAGATGCCATTATTAACTCCCCCTTCTCTGAATGGACCACCCTTCAACTGCTCCCCATCCCACTCTCATCCCCTGTAGCTGGAGCAGAAAACCTTGAGGGAGAAGCTACCGTGGCTGATCTGGTGGTAGCAGGTGGGAGTTTGGAGGTGCTGAGTGAGACACCTCCTTACCCACCAGCCTGGCTTCCTTTTGTGTAGTGAATTAAAAGGTTCTCTTTGATTTTGAGGAATAATTGTATTTTTCTACTAAGATAGTATATTAAACTCAGAGTGCCTAGAGTTCAGGACAGAGGCAGGCTCAGAGTAGGGCCTTCTAGAAGTCATCAATAATTAACCTCCCCTTCTTCTAAATAAAAGAACCCTGCTATTAATCTAGGCACACAGCTGGTCAGAATAAAGGTCACCCTTTCCCACCTCCTTTGAGCCAGATGTGACCATGTGACTAAGTTCTGGCCCATGACAGAGAAGCAGAAATGATCTTCAACTTCAAGCAAGCATCCTTAAAGAGAGGCTGTGTGCCTCTCTCTCCCTTTTCCTCCTTCCTCCTGGCTGAAATGCAGACCCAGTGTTGGGAGGTGGAGTGGCCGTCTTGGGCTATGAAGAGATATCTGGCCAAAGGGATGGTAGGTCCCACAGTAATTAGAAATGCCAACTAGTTCAAAACAATGGTCTTGTGATATTTAGGGAAGGAGAAAACACGGCTCCAAAACACTTCCTTTGTTTAAATGAGATACAGTCCAAGCTTTGACCCAACCCTTAAAAGCTGTCAATGCCTGTCAGGGACAGATCTTTGTTCATCGATTCATTTATTGAGTGCATGCCATGGACCTCGAGACCTGTGCAAGGCACTGGGGACACAGCAGGGCACTGAAAGTCTGGGCCCTCACAGAGCCTTCATTACCATTCCTGGCATTTTATAGCTCGGGGTACATTCTAAAGTGTTTTTACAGTCACCTACAGTGAAGATGGCATTGAGTTCATGCTTTAAAAATAACCTGCTCCTCAACCAGAACGCTCATATATTGCAGATGGGAATGCAAAATGGTGTAGCCACTTTGAAAAACAGTTTGGAAGTTTCCAGACATACACTTACTTTGCTGCCCAGCAATCACATTCAGGTATTTACCCAAAAGAAGTGAAAATGTGTCCACACAAAGATTTGTGTATGAATGTCCATGGCAGATTTATATATAATGGCCCCAGCCAGAAACAACCCAAATGTCCATCAATAGGAGAGTGGATAAGCAAATGGTGATATATACATACAACAGAATACTACTCAACAGTAGAAACAAATGAAAAGTAGCATACACAACCTGGATAAATCTCAAAATCACTATGCGTAGTGGGACTAGCCAACCACAAAAGAGAATATACTGTCTGATTCGATTTATATGAAATTCTAGGAAAGGGAAAACCAATGTATAGAAAGTAGATCACTGGTTACCTGGGGCTGCAGTTTGGAGAAGGGGATTGGTAGCAAAGGAGTACAAAGGAAGTTTTGGGGTTCATGAAATTATTCTTGATTATATACTGTATATGTTTATCATATAATGGTGACTTTATGACTGTATCAAGTTATACACTTTAAATGGATGCTTTTATTCTATTAATACATTAGTCATATATACCTCAATAAAACTGACATAAGAAATATTTTTAAATTTTTATTTATTTTACTTACTGTTGGCTGTGCTGGGTCTCTGTTGCTGTGCGTGGGCTTTCTCTAGTTGTGACAACTCTCTAGTTGCAGTGTGTGGGCTTCTCATTGTGGTGGCTTCTCTTGTTGGGGAGCACAGGCTCTAGAATATGCACGCTTTGGTAATTGCGGCATGTGGGTTCAGTAGTTGTGCATGGGCTGAGTTGCCTTGCACAGTGTGGGATCTTCCCAGACCAGGGATAGAACCCTGTCCCCTGTTTTGGCAGGCAGATTCTTAACCACTGGACCGCCAGGGAAGTCCTTGACAAAAGAGAATTCAACCATATTATCCATAAATTAGTGAGGAAAGATAACCTGTTTATATACTGCAGCAACAGATAAATTATATTTTTAAAAAAATAAAATTACATAACCACATTCACAAAGATTAGGGAATAGACCTGCCAAGCCCTGGATCTGGAAACAGGCAGAAGTGATCAGGAATTCAAGACCAAAAGGATTCTTCAAGAAGTAGAGATAGCATATCAGGCTCTTGCTTGAATCCGTATCTTAGGTAATGAGGGGAACAGCCGGTCTGGCAATTAGAAACTGAACCATGCCACCTTGACTCATTAACTGTATCTGTGACATCTCTGATAGCACTGAACTCTGGGAATCCCTAAGCTCCAGTAGGAAGCACAGTTTGAGACTAGATGGGGATTTAGACAAGTGCAGAGAGACAAAATGAGCATAAAGATTCCTCTTCAAAACAAGCTTGCAAACCAAAATTCTAAAGCACTTGAAGTAAACCAACAACCGACAAACTCAACTCTTAAGAGATGAATTTGCTCATGAGAAGTGCCAATAATAAAGCAATCTGAAAAATCCATTAAAGGTTTAGGATCCTAACAAAGGTAAGTGTTAGTTGCTCAGTCATGTCCAACTCTTTGTGACCCCATGGATTGTACACTGCCAGGCTCCTCTGTTGGTGGAATTCTCCAGGCAAGAATACTGAAATGGGTTGCCATGTCCTTCTCCAGGAGATCTTCCTGACCCAGGGACCAAACCCAGGTCTCCTGTATTGCAGGCAGATGCTTTACTGAGCCACTGGGGAAGCCCCCACAAAGGTAAAGGAATGAATAACATGTGAAAACATGTTACAAAACAAAGACAAACAACTAACTGCTGATGTGAAAAAGAAACAATTAGAAATCCTAAAAATGAAAAGTATCATTATTGAAGTGAATTCAAATGGGATACATTCTAAATAAAACACAGTTGAAGCAACAATTAGTATATCAAAAGACGCGTGCATGAGTCCTCAGTTGCGTCGAACTCTTGCAACCCCATAGACTGTAGCCTGCCAGGCTTCTCTCTCCGTGGATTTTTCCAGGCAAGAATACTGGAGAGGGTTGCCATTTCCAACTCCAGGGGATCTTCCCGACCCAGAAATCAAACCCTCATCTCCTGCACTGCAGGCAGATTCTTTACCACTGAGCCACCTGGGAAACCCTAGGTTTGAAAGATATTCCTGAGTAATTCACCCAGAAAGCAGCACAGAGAGATAAAGAAGTGAAAAATAGAAAAGAATATTTAAGACATAGTGAGCACATAGAAAGAGTCCAACATATGTGTAACAGAAATTCTAGGAGGATAGAATGCAAAGGTATAATGGAGATATAACATTTAAGAGATGGTGACTGAGAATATTTCAGAATCAAAACAAAAGTCCTCAGATGAAAAACACTTACTGTGTGCTAAATAGAATGGCTAAAAATCTCAGGAATTCCCTGATGGTCCAGTGGGTTAGCGCTGGATGCTTTCACCACAGGAGCCTGGATTCAATCCCTAGTCAAAGAACTAAGGTCCTGCAAGCTTCACAGTGTGACTGCCCCCCTCACCCCCAAAGAATCTCAACCAGAACCATTGTAATGGTAGAGTAGAATGTCAAAGGTAAAGAGAAAAATCTTAAGATTTAAGAGAATAAAGATAAATTGCCTACAAAGGAAACCCAGTTAAGCTCACAGCAGATTTCTCATCAACAGCAATAAATGACAGAAACAGAGAAATAATATCCAGATCATGCAGAGGGTAAAATTGTATCAGCCTACCTTGATACACAGCCAGATGAACACTGAAAAAGGAAATCAAATTACAGATCTTTTCGTAGATTAAGAGTTTACCACCTGTACTGTTACCACCTGTACCACCTGAGTATTAAAGCGTGTACTTCAGCAGAAGGGAAAGTGAAAGAAGGAAAACGTTAAGTGCAGAAATTGGTCAAGTATATTGGTGAATCTGAATAATTTCTGATAATATAATTTCTGTGATAAATAGTGGAACTAACATTCTAACGAGGATGATGCAATGGGGGATAATTCAGCTCGTAGTTAGATGGTGTTAGAGGGGTTGTCTTGTCAAGAGGAAAATAAAGATACTGAAAAACTTTATATTAATGCTGTTAGGAAAATATATACTTAAGTATGTTAAAAAATTAAATCAGGGATTTCCTTGGTGGTCCAGTGGTTGAAAATTCACCTCCCAATGCAGGGGACGTGGGTTCAATTCCTGCTCAGGGAACTAAGATCCCACATGCTGTGGGGCAACTAAACCCTCACACCACAACTAGAGAAACCCTCACAGCACAACAAAAAATCTGCATGCGTCAAGGAAGATCCCACGTGCTGCAACGAAGACCTGACACAGCCAAAACACAAATATAAATAAATATTAAAAAAAAAATATTGAAATAGTAAAAGAAATGTGATACACAGCTTTCAAATCAGTGAGGAGGATAAAGGATGGGATGCTAAAGAATGCTATCCATCAAAATTCAAAAAAGAAGAAAAACATTAAAGTAACCCTATGTGTTCCCCTCCCCCAAAAATGTCATGTTAATAGAAAACACACACAAAAATACACTGAAAATAAGATGGTAGAAAATAAGTCTAAATAAGTCAGTAATCACAATAAATGTAAGTGGATTAAACTTACCTATTAAAGACAGAGACTATGAGATTTTTAAAAGAATCAAAATCCAGCATCAGCTTTGTATAAGAGATATACCTAAGACAATGACACAGAAATATCCAAAAAGAAACAGATATCACAGGCAAATAGTAACCAAGAAAACTCATCTAAGAATGCTAATATCAGCAAAATAGAATATAATGCAAAAAAGGACTACTAGGGATAAACTGTGGAGAAGGCAATGGCACCCCACTCCAGTACTCTTGCCTGGAAAATCCCATGGACGGAGGAGCCCGGTAGGCTACAGTCCATGGGGTCGCTCAGAGTTGGACAGGACTGAGCGACTTCACTTTCACTTTCCACCTTCTTGCATTGGAGAAGGAAATGGCAACCCACTCCAGTATTCTTGCCTAGAGAATCTCAGGGACAGGGGAGCCTGGTGGGCTGCTGTCTATGGGGTCGCACAGAGTCGGACACGACTAAAGTGACTTAGCAGTAGCAGGGATAAACTGAGTCATGACATTTATGATAAAATGAAGAATCCCATCAAGAAAGTGAAAACTCATGAACTTTTCCTAGCATTTCAAGGGAGGCCTTTTGCCACTACATTTATTCAAGGATTCGTTGTTCATTAAACTAAATCTGCACGCAGGCCTAAGTCCCTTAATGTAAAAAAGGGTGAGGCATGAGGACAAAGGAGATTGAAAAGTAAGGTTGCTTACTAAATTATTAAGTATACAGCTCTGGGCTAAATCAACATAACTGCAAGTAGAACAATAAAGGCCCAGCACATCCTAAATCACTTGTGGTACATTTGCATATTAAATTGGAACATTTATGTAGCTGAAGCCTAGAAAATGGCCTTTATTTAAATGTGCCCACAGTTAACACTTTCAGAAACCAAACTCATATGGCTCCAAATGCAACTCAGCAAACCTCCTTCTCTTTGTGGAAGTGAGGGCAGTCAAAGGGCTGATTTATAGGTGAAGGAGATATTGGAGGCTCAAGAAACCTGGGGCATTTGACAAAAATCACATTTGATGACCATGTAGACAAGAAAGAGAAATGAGCCAGATGAGGCACAATTAGGTAAATTTGTCTTGGGCCCCAAAGGGCAGCTGATTAATTGATGCTGTTAAGCAGGAGGAGAGTTCTTAATTGTAGAGTTCTATAACCCAGCCTCAAATACTAGGTCCCTCATTTATTTACCAGCTAGGTGATCTCGGGAATTGTTTTTCTTTATTTCTCTGAGCATCAGTTGCCCCAAAAGAAATAGCTGCCCGTTTCAAGGGTTGTCGTGAGAATTAAATAACTCCTTAAACATTTGGCATACAATAGGCATTTGACAAAGAATAGGGAGAGAGTTTAGGAGCCAGACAGTAAAGAATTTGCCTGCAATGCAGGAGATGCAGGTTCAATCCCTGGGTTGGGAAGATCCTCTGGAGAAGGAAATGGCAATCCACTCCAGTATTCTTGCCTGGAGAATCCCATGGACAGAGGATCCTGGCAGGCTACAGTTCATGGGGTTGCAAAGAGTCGAACACAACTGAGCAGCTAACACTCACTTTCATTTTAGGAGTCAGATGAATGATATAATTCATGATATCAATGATACAAAGTTTCAGAGTTTTGGTGACACAGAGTACAACAGTATGAAAAAACAGTTTGTAGTTTGGGCTGCAATAATAGGAGTGTGCTATTGGTACTGAGGGAGATACTAGCTCTGCTCTGTTAGCACTAACCAGATCCCACTTTGAGTAGCAGTTTCACTTTTGAAAGCCATGTTTTTACAGCAAACTAGATCAGTAGTTCTCAAACTGTGGTCCCCAAGTCCAGCAGCATCAGCATTATCTGGGAATTTTTTAGAAAATGCCAATTATTGGAATTCACTCCAGCCCTACTGAATCTGAAACTCTGGGGGTGGAACCTAGAAATGTATGTTTTAGTAAGCTAATGTTCCCTGATGGGTCAGATGGTAAAAGAATCTGCCTGCAATGCAGGAGACCTGGGTTCATTTCCTGGGTTGGGAAGATCCCCTGGAGAAGCGAATGGCTACCCACTCCAGTATTCTTGCCTGGAGAATTCCATGGACAGAGGAGCCTGGTAGGGTATAGTCTGTGGGGTAGCAAGGAGTTGGACTCGACTGAGTGACTAACAAACCTTAGCATGTTTCCAACACATGCCAAAGTTTAAGAACCAGTGATCTGGATAGACATACCTGTTAGTGGTATATAAAGGTCTCAAAACTACACACAAGTTCCGTTGAAGGACTTGAAGATGTTCAGCCTCGAGGAAAGAAGATCTGACCAGTCTAAAAATAGGGATCAGATGGAAGATCTGATCTTCCATGTTACCTCAGTGATGGTTAGGACCAAGTGTGGGAAACGTGGCAGAACAAAGAGAGCATGTAGATTAGAGAATGTGCCCGTATCTGCAGATAAAACGCAACTTGCACAACAGCTTGAATGAGAAGTGATTTATTGATCGGTAACAGGAGTCTAGAGGTTCCTATCTGGCTAATCCACTGGATCAAAGACCCAGTCTTCTCCCATCAGTCTTTTGCATCTCAAGTGTATCAGCTGCTCTCCACATGGCTGTCCAGTGGTGGGAGATATTCCCAGCTTACATGTTCAGACGCTAAGTAGCAGAGGAAGAAAGTATGACTTCCCTGTGTCTCCTCTTAAGAAACCTTTCCGCAGAGGGACTTCCCTCTCCCTCCAACAGGTGGCCGCTTGCATCTCATTGTGAATGGGACATACCAGGTCACGTGACCCTTCCTAAACTAGTCTCCAGCTCAGAAAATGGAACTGCCAGCATTGGCATAGGCCAGAGTTAATCCACCTCTTCTGTGCCAAGGACCCCTTTGGTGAAACCTAGGGACCCCTTTCCAGAATACTCTACTTAACCTCATAGAATAAAAATGACAGGATTACAAAAGAAATCAATTGTATTGAAATACAGTTTTCAAAATTATATTTTTAAAGTGATTTAACAATAAAATTACTTCTTTACTAGTGCACTAAATAACAAAATCTAGCAGCAAAATCTAATAACAACCATAATTTTTAAGTAGCGATGAGGGTAAACAATTTTCTGAGGTACCTGTAATAACTGTTTTGTGATATGAAAATATTTGTGATTTCCATTGGTGACAAAGTCACAAGTTACTGCTAATGATACTGTGGTTTGTTGCTTACATTTGTAATAGAAGGAAATGCTAAATTTCAGTTGGAGTTTAATGCAAAGAAAGACATCGTTTTTTTCTTTTTTTCCCAGTGCAAGAGTGTGAATCTCAAGCATTCCATCCACAGACCCTTGACAGGAGAGGTCTGTGGACTCCACATTAAGAGCCTGTAGCTTGGATTAAGTGAGATTTGTATTCTGAGTCATGCTGTTGTTGTTGTTCAATCGCTCAGTCGTGTCCAACTCTTTGCGACCCCATGGACTGCAGCACACCAGGCTTCCCTGTCCTTCACTATCTCCTGGAATTTGCTCAAAACTCATGTCCATTGAGTCGATGAAGCCATCCAACCAACTCATTTGTCGCCCCTTTTCCTCCTGCCCTCATCTTTCCCAGCTTCAGGGTTTTTTTCAGTGAGTTGGCTCTTCGCATCAGGTGGCCAAAGTATTGGAGCTTCAGCTTCAGCATCAGTCCTTCCAGTGAATATTCAGGGTTGATTTCCTTTAGCCTTGATTGGTTTGATCTTATTGCTGTCCAAAGGACTCTCAAGAGTCTTCTTCAGCACCATAATTTGAAAGCATCAATTCTTCAGTGCTCAGCTTTCTTTATGGTCCAACTCTGACATCCATACATGACTACTGGAAAAACAATAGCGTTGAGTATACGGACCTTTGTTGGCAAAATGATGTCTCTACTTTTTACTGAGTCTGGGAATGGCTAAGTCTTTACTGAGACAAGTGGCTTCAAAGGAGTGTGAATATCTGCACTAAATCAGGAAGAGGGACTTCCCTGGTGGTCCAGGGGTTAAGAATCTGCCTTCCAATGCAGGGGATGTGGGTTCAATCCCTGGCTGGGGAACTAAGATCCCACATGGTGAGGAACAACTAAGCCCCACACTGTGACTACTGAGCCCAAGTGGCAACTAGAGAAGCTGCCGTGCCTCAGTGAAGATCCAACACAGCCAAGTAAATAGATAAATAGTTTTGAAAATGAAAAATAAACTAAATCAGGACTAACAAGCAAGGAAAAGAAGTGAGAGTGGGAAGAGGATGGGAGAGTAACGTAGAGGAGGAGTGAGTGTGAAGATGACTCCAGGGTCTGCTCCATGTAGAGTCAGCAAGGGCTTCTTCCAGAAGTATAACACTGGAGGAAGAAATGTTAAGGGGACTCAGACATTCTAGGATAGCTGTCAGCCTTGACATTTTACATTCACCTCATTTTATTTACTTTTGTTTCTTGGTCAATTTTCTTTACATGTTTGTATGCATTTCAAGGTACAGCTATTCAGCCCCCTGGAATATATCCCTTTTATCCCGGTCCTTAGAAGTGACCACAGCTCTCAGCTCAGTGGATGTCTTTTCAGACCACTTGCTACGCACACGTGATATCCCACCCCTTACACATTTTCATTTATTTATTTCTGGCTGCACTGGGTCTTCACTGAGGCCCTCGGGCTTTCTCTAGTTGCAGTGCACAGGCTTCTTAACTCCACGGCTTCTCTTGTTGCAAAGCACAGGCTCTAGGCCCGTGGGCTTCGGTAGTTGCAGCATGTGGGCTCAGTAGCTGTGGTGCATGGGCTTAGTTGCTCTGTGGGATGTGGAATATTTTGGGAGGCAGGTGGAAAAATCCATTTATTTTTAAGTAGTCTTTATAAAAGCAGACAAAAGAAGTCCTAGACAAAATGAGAGGATATTACCAGGGAGAGGAGTATTTTTTTTATCATTTTTTTTTTAAAGCTTTTTTGATGTGGACCGTTTTTAAGCTCTTTGTTGAATTTGTTACAATATTGTTTCTGTTTTATGTTTTGGTTTTTGGGTGGAGAGGCATGTGGGATCTGAGATTTTAGCTCCTCCACCAGGGCGCCAATCCGCACCCTCTGCATTGGAAGGCAAAGCCCTAACCACTGGACCATCAGGGAAGTCTTGGCGGGGAGTGTTGAGATACTATAGGAAGATGTTGTCATAAAAAGTAAGTTCTGGTCATGTTAATTTATAAATTTTCCTGATCCAACTAAAATAACAATCAAATTCTTTTTAACTAGACAAGTTGATCCTAAAGTTCACATGCAAAAGCAAAGAAGAATCCATGGAAGTTCTAGAAACAAAAATTAAACAGAAAGGGAAGTAGGAAACAGGCTTAGAATATATCAAAATATGTTATAAAGCCACAATAATTGAAACAGTAAAGTATTGACCCATGAATGAGGCCAGGGGGTAGAAAAGAAAGTTGTGAAACGGTCCATACATATGATAATGATGGCACTTCAAATTAGTGGAGGAAAAATAGTGTTGAGATAAGTAATAGACATCTAGAGGAAAATAAAACGGGAACCTTACCTCATACTTTGAAGCAATTTGAATTCCTGAAGGGTAAAATTTACATTCATAGACATGAAACAATACAGAAATTACAAAATAATGCTTCGTAGATATAAAGATTAATAGACTAATCTTATTAATAGATTGATAAAGATTAACAAATACAAAGTACTTAGCAAATTTTTGAAAAATTTAGTTGGGAGAAAAAAACAGCAAAAACAAAGCCAAAAGACAAATAAATAAAGACTGACAAAAATATTTGCCAATCATCGCACAAAGAGCTGCAAATCAATAGTATGACAACCAAGGAAAAAAAAATAGAAAAATGGGCAAGGATTATGAACTGTCTGTTCACAGAAAGGGAATACAAATGGTTCTTAAGAAAAAAGATGCTCAGTTTCACTCATTAGGAAAATGAAAATTTAAACCACCACGAGATCCTATTTTAGCCAACAGACTGATCAGGATCAAAATATTTGATAAAAGTGTTGGTGACATTGGGGGGGAATCAGGAAATAGGGCCTCTTTCTCAAGTATACAGTTTGTGGGTGTGTAAGTTGGCCCAGCTTCTGCGGAGATCAATTTTGCAATATTTACCAAAATTAAAAATGCAGAAACTCTTTGAATCAGCAATTCTAACTTCTAAATATTTATCCTACAGATATATTTGCATATGGATGCACAGATTTATACTCTGGGAAATTCACAATAAACATTGTTTATGATAGCACAAGATTAAAAGCAACCTCAATGTTCCATGCTAGGGGACTGACTACATAAATCATGGTTCATCCACATAATGGGCTATTCTACAGCCAATAAAAAACCCATGTGGAACCATCATGAAGGTAGATTGTTAGGTGGAAAAAGCAAGATTCAGACCTGTGTATATCACATTACATCATTCAAGTATTTTAACACACACACATGCACACAGAATGTAACTGGAAGGAGAGTAAGAAATTCCTAATGGGGAGACTTCCTTGGTGGTTCAGTGGTTTAGAATCTGCCTTCCAAAGCCGGGGACTCGGGTTCGGTCCCTGATCAGAGAACTAAGATCCCACATGCCTAGGGGCAACTGAGCCCATGCGCTGAAACTAGAGAAGCCCGTGAATCCCAACAAAGAGCCCAAGCAATGAAAGATCCCACATGCCACAACTGAGATCCCACCCAGTTAAATAAACAAATATTTTCTTAAAAAAGAGCTTCCTAATGGTAATTGTTTCCAGGAAGAATTGGGAAATGGTGGATAAGTGGAAATAGAATGTAATTCTCTATAAACACTTTTAACATGCATATCATGTACCCTTATTACTTATTCCAAAAAAAATTTTTTTAAGATAGTCAAGGTTGCTTGGGGGGAGCAATTTGATACAATATCTGGTGGTAGCAATTTCATGTTTAAGGATTTCCCACACACTCTGAAATACCCTGAGAGTGCCACGCTGTTCGCAGAGCCATACTTGGGTGATCATTACCTGTAATAGTAAATCATTAGAAATAACTTAGATGCCCATCAGGAGGAGAGTGGTCAGGGTAACCGTGGTACATCCTCTGTTGAAATACTCTCCAGCAAGCAGCAAAAATGATATAGGTCTGTATGTGGCATGCGGTTAAGTGAAACAAACACCCACCCTTATAAAAAAAAAAGTATTTTTTTTTAAGTTATACATGTTTGTTTCTTTAAAGAATCACATAGCGCATTACTTCTCCAACTATACTCCTCTGGCCACCTCCATCAGAATCCTGTTGGATGAGGACTTCCCTGGTGGTCCAGTGGTTAAGAATCTGCCTGCCAGTGCAGGGGACTCCAGTTTGATCCTTTGATCCCTGGTCCAGGAAGATCCCACATGCTGCAGGACAGCTAAGCCCCTGCACCACAACTACTGAGCCTGTGCTCTGGAGCCTGTGAACTGCAACTACGGAAGCTTGTGCTCCATAAGAGAAGCCACAATGATGAGAAGCCCCTGTACCACCCCTGGAGAAAGCAGCACCCACCAACGAAGACCCAGCACAGCCAAAAATAAATAACCCCTCCAAAATTTCTGTTGGACATACTTATTCCTGGACTCCACTCTAGAGTTACTCAGCCCTAATCCTGGATGGTTCACAAGCTCCCGTGACTCAGATGGCCTTGGGTTTAGGTGATGTGTGGGCCCCAAGAGGGCAGGGCACCTCGCCCATTCTCAGGGTCCCTAACAGGGCTCATGAGTTCCTTCCTCCTCCCCCTGGACCAGGCCTCCAGCATCCCTGCCCCACGCTGGTCTTCACTGAACTGCTTGGATGATTCTGCAAGGTACCTGGCTGTCTGGTTAGCTGATTTCACAGCCAGCACTGACTAGGGGCTCAGAGGGCAGTCAGTCCTGCCCTGTGCTGGGAGGGTCCAATCCCTGACTGAAACTCACTGAATGCTCTCTAATCCTTCTGAAATGGGGCATCCGTGCCTCCCACTTGGAATCCTGGGGTGAAGGAGCAAGAACTGGGGTGGGGGTGCAGAGGCCTGATACTTTGCTGTCAGTTTCTCCCATTCCCACCCAGCAGGGAGCAGAAAGGGAAGTTCTGAAGTAGAGTTGACAGGGGAGCCCTGAGAGGGTCCGCCCCTGAGGGCAGCTGGGCAGGCAGGATGCGTGGGGACTGGGCCAGGATTCAGGGCCTCAGAGACCAAGGGAGCTGGGCCAGGGCTAGAGTCGCCCAGGAGCAAGAGAACCACCGGGGGCACTAACCATCGAGGTGGGTGCCATGGGTCTGAAGGCCAACAGGGGTCTGGAGTTCTGAGTTTACAACAAGCACCCGCCCTGGGCTACTCTTCTACTAGGGAGCAACTAACTTTGGGTTGCGAGGGGAAGTTTCTGAGCATTCAGGACAGGGCCTGGGGACCCTCTTTAAGAACTTCTCTCTCCGGACTTCCCTAGTGGCCCAGTGGTTAAGAATCCCCCTGGCAAAGCAGTCCCTGGTGCGGGAAGATTCCACAGGCCACCACAACTACTGAGTCCATGTGCCCTGGAGTTAGTGTTCCTCATGAGCAGCTTATGCACTGCAACTAGAGAGTAGCCCCCACTTGCTGCAACTAGAAAGCTCGTGAGCAGCAACAAAGACCCAGCACGGCAGGGGAAAAAACAAAGAACTTCCCTTTCTCAGGGCTGCTGTTTCTCTGCTACCACCCCACCCCCTACCTGAGTACCATAGGCTGCCACTTTCAGCTCTGCTCTGAGGTCAGCACGATTTGGCTGTGGCTTCTACATAAAAAATCACAGCAATATTAACAGAAGCCAGAATTTTCCAAGTGCCTCCCAAGTGTCTGTTGTGGGCACGTGGGTGCTTTGCTATCGTTAAGAGGATCCCATTTCCCTCAACAGCTTTATTGAGATATCATTCACATACCATACAATTCACCCCTATAAAGTGAAAAGTAAAAAAGTGAAAGTGAAAGTCACTCAGTCGTGTCCAACTCTTTGCGACCCCATAGACTATACAGTCCAGGGAATTCTCCAGGCCAGAATACTGGAGGGGGTAGCCGTTCCCTTCTCTAGGGGATCTTCCCAACCCAGGGATCAAACCCAGGCCTCCCGCATTGCAGGCGGATTTTTTACTAGCTGAGTCACATAGGAAGCCCATACAAATTGTTATGATGATTTACATTGTATATGATTTTCTGTGCTGTGCTGTGCTTAGTCGTTCAGTTGTGTCCAACTCTTTGTGACCCCATGGCCTGTAGCCTGCCAGGCTCCTCTGTCCATGGGGATTCTCCAGGCAAGAATACTGGAGTGGGTTGCCATTCCCTCCTCCATGGGGTCTTCCCAACCCAGAGATCAAACCCAGGTCTCCTGCATTGCAGGCAGATTCTTTACCATCTGAGCCATCAGGGGTGATATTAAAATTTCATTTTTTTAATTTACAGAGGTGTGTGTCCATCACCCCAAATAATTCCATTGCCCCCAAAGAATCACATACCCAATCAGTCCCCACTCTCTTTTCACCCAGCCCGGGTGACCACCAGTCTGCTTTCTGGTTCTATAGACTTTTCTATTCTAGACATTACATAGAAATGGAATCCTACAATATGTAGCTCTTTGTGTCTGGCTTCTTTCACTTAGAGTAACGTTTTGATTATCACTTAGAATAATCCATGGTGTAACAGGTATCAGTACTTGGTTCTTTCTTATTGCCAAATCTCAGTAATATTCCACTGTCTGGATATACCACATTCTATTCATCTATTCATCGGTTGATGGGTATTAAGGTTGTTTCCACTTTGGGGCTATTATTTATGAATGAATAAATAATATGAGTGAGTATTCATGCACAGGTTTTTGTGTGGACATATGTTTTCAGTTCTCTCGGGTACATACCTAGGCGTAGAATCGCTGGGTCATATGGTAACTCTACATTTAACATTCTGAGAAACTTCCAGACTGTTTTCCCAAGGAGCTGCATCATTTTATCATCCCACCAGCAGTGTATGAGGGTTCCAGTTTCTCCACAGCTTTGCCAATGTTCGTTATTCTGTCTTTTTTTATTAGGTGTTTTTATTTTTAGCTAATTAATTTTTGTGGCTATGCTGATCTTTTTTGAGGTGTACGGGCTCTTTGTTGCACCATGTGGGCTTTCTCAAACTGCAGCACACAGGCTTCTCTGGTTGTGGCTCAGGCTTAGTTGTCCTGCACCATGTGGGATCTTAGTTCCCCCATCAGGGATCAAGCCTGCATGCCTTGCATTACAAAGCAGATTATTAACCACTAGACCACCAGGGAAGTCCTTCTCTGTGTTTTTGATCCTTGCCATCTTAGCATATATCAAGTGGTACTTCATTATGATTTTGATATACATTTCCCTGGGAGTGTTCCCATTTTACAGAAAAGGAAACTGAGACTCAGAGAGGTGAAGAACCTTCCCTGGGGTCCTGAAACAGTCATGGGCAGAGGCAGGATTCTATCCCAGGCATTATCTCTCCCCTGAGCTGTATTCCCAGCAGAGCAAGAAAACGCCCTCCAAGGAGGAGGGCACTCCCCTAAAGAGTGAGAGGGCTGTAGATGAGACACAGGCTCTTGGGAAGGTAAAAGGAGGTCCCATGAAGCCTCAGGATTTCCTGTGGAAAAGTCCTCTCCTGGCGCAGTATAGGCACTCAGGGCCTATGAGAATTGTTACCACGCTAGCACAAGCCTGTACCCCCTAGACCTTCCCAGAGGGACCTGGGCTTTTCAGGCCTGCCTTGCACTTGGGGATTTCTGGAAGGGACCATGTTCATTGAATAAAGGGACCATGTTCATTGACTGCTGGCCTGAAAGGACCATCGGTCACAGACCGTCCAGACCGGGGACCCTGTAACCAGTCCGAGCCCTGCTGGCTTCACAGCCTCGTTGATACACATCCTCATCCAGCCAGCCATCCTCCAGCCTGCTCTTCTCTGAACTTCAGCTTCCTCATCTCAAAACTGAGGATACGTGCCTCCCTTTGGGGCTGCTGTGGCGGTCAGCACCGTGCCTGGGGCACACTTAGTGCTCAGCCAACGTCAGTCATCATTCCAGCAGCTCCCAGACCCCGCCCTTGAGGAAGCTCACTCAGTCTTGCTGGCAGGGGAGCTCGGGGACAGGCAGATGCCCCAAGCTCCGTGTGGGTGATGCCAATGGTTTCTGTAGGGGCACAAAGTGGGTGCCATCTGGGCATGCTGGCTACAAAGGCTTGACTGATACACCCCCAGGCAGATTCTCAGCAGGACCGAAGTGGGCAGGACTCTTGGCTGGGATGAGCAAAGTGGAGTCCAGAGCCCAGGGCATGATGGAAGGAACAGTCAAGCTTGGCAAAACAGATTTCAATAGCTTAGCCTCTCTGAGCCCATTTCCTCAACTGTAATATGGGGGTGTTGATACCTGGGGAGAAAATGAGACCCCCTAAAGGGATGCCTAAACCTCCCAACTGAGCAGTCCACGTGCTCACATGCAGGGCCATTAATTACAGTGCACCCAGATGGGACCACAGATTCTTGTCAACAGTATTAATGGATGCATAAATTGATAAGTTGTAGGATAGTCGAACGGTAATAAAAATGGACACATTACAGACACATGAAATAATCTAGGTGAATCTCACAAACATAGCAATGTATGAAAGAACAGATAGGGTATAATTCCATGCATATAAAGTTCTAAAAATGTAGACAAAACTCAACCATATTGTTTAAGATGACATACATATAGGTAGTAACACTGTAAAAAAAAAAAAAAAAAAAAAGAACACTGAGAATGGGATTACCTTAAAAATCAGAGTGGTGGTTCCCTCTGGGAGAGAGGAGGAGGTAATCTGGAAGACACACGGGCCAGGCAGGGGATTCTTTTCTGGGGTTGCCTGGTGAGCTGGTAACTCACCCTTACTTCATTTATAAGTTATTTATTCACAAAATAGTGTAAACATGTTTTTTGTTCGCTTCTGTATGGGTAATGATTTCAAAATCAGAATAATTCAAGCGCCTGGTAATTGGATTGGCGCTGGACGAGGGCTGGTTTTCTTTCTCCTTGAGCCCCCACTGGAGTTCGTTCTGTGCTTGGGGGGCCGAGAGCAGGTGTAAGAAGGGACCGAGTGAGGCGCGGGTATGGGCTGGCCTCCCCCTCCCCATCTCCCCCTCCCTGGTGGCACTGTTCCCAGACGTGAATGCCCCAGAAAGACTCTGCCCAGGGTTTTTTTTAAATCGCTTTATTCAGGTTGGCTGGTAGTCACGGACTGGATCGTGTGTACAGGGTAACCCACACGCCCCCAGGCAAAGCCTAGGCCTCTCCCACATCCCCCGACTCCATCGCTGAGGGGTGGCCAGAGGTTCCAGCCAGTTCTGAGGGGGTGTGGGGCTCAGTAGAAATATTTACAAATCACCAAGGGGGTGGGTGCCCCCCTGCTCAGGAGTTGTGAAAGGATTTGGTATGGGGGGGCCCTTGGCTCCCAACAGCCCCAGGCCCTTGAGGGGGGGGTTCAGCATGGGTCCTGGGAGGGGGCTGGGATGGTAGGAGCTGGCAGAGGGGGCTCCTGCGGAGCCTCGAAGACCCTCCAAAGGGTCCCGCTGGTGCAAGACTCTGCCTGGGGCCAAGGGGTCAGAGGGGAAAGGCCCTCCTTCTGACTTGCCATGTGAAGGGGCAGATCTGGGGTCCCCCGCCTCCCTGGTGGGTGGGACAAGGGGCTGATTCTTAGTGGGAGGAGGCTGAACATGACTGGAGACGGTGGGAGCGGTCTCCCTGTCCTCCTAGGGCCCCTGTGAGCCACTTGGCCAAGGGGTCACGGCTCTCCTGGGGGGCTCTGTGCCTCACTCCTTCACCAGAGGCCCTGGTTCTGCTCAGAAGATTCAAGTCCACATTTGGGAGGGGTCACTGTTCCACGCCCCGGGGTCCAAGCAGGGGATGGGAGATAGGAGGGAGAGTAAGGCTGGGAGGCCCCCGGCTTGGGACGGGATGGGAGACAAGCAAGCAAAGCGAAACACTGGACTCGACCGAAGCTGGTGACAGACGGGGGCGGCTCGGTCCCGGCCTGGTGCCCCAGCCCAGCGTTCCGGGGCGGCTGTCCCCTGGGTGCCCCGGGCCACCTTCTCCGAGCCAGGTCCTGGCGGGGGTCTGAAGGGGGAGGGTTGGGTGGGGCTTACATGCTGAGCTGAGGGGTGGTGGGCGCAGGGCCGAGGAGGGGGCCACGGGCCGTCTCGGGGATGGGGAGGAGCTGGATCCGGGCAGCCCCGTCCCCGGCGGTCCAGCAGCTCCTCGTGCACTCGATACAGCCAGAGGGGCGCGGGGCGGGCCGGCGGCAAGCTGGGCATCAGTCTAGAGGCTGCAGGCCTCCTCGTCCACCGAGCGCTTCCGCAGCTCCTTGCCGGGCTTGGGGGGCGGCGGGGCGGGCGCGGCAGGTGGGGCCTCTGGCAGGTGAAGGACGGAGTTCTCCCCCGGCTGCACCCGCAGGTAGGCCTTGACCTTGTGGTGCCGGGCCTTACCGTCGCTGAAGTCGATGACACGGCACTCGTAGGTGCCTTCGTCCGTGGGCTTCACGCGCGACAGGCGCAACTTGTGGGAGATGTTGCTGCCCACTACCTTGACCACCTGGGGGCGACACAGAGACAGTGACCTTGGCCACTGGAATCCAGGGCCTGCTCCGCGGGTGGGGCCCCAGGGACACTCCCATCAAGGCTTGCGGAGTTCAACAGCAGAAAAGCCAAAGCAACTTAAGTGTCCATCAACAGATCACATAAACAGGTGCTGGTCAGTTCATTCAGTGGAATATTGCACAGCAGTGAAAAACCATGAGCTAGAACTAGCCATATTAGAGCTCAGGGATACATGGGGTGAAAAGATCTCATTGCAAAACTCTTGCCCTATGATGCCATTTCTACAAAGAAAGGCATGAAAACACTCTACACTGGTTTTGGTGACTTGTGTGTGGGCAAGTTTGAAAATAGACACCAGGGAACACAGTGTGGCCTCAAAGCTATGGTTATTTCTGGAGCAGAGCCCAGGGAAGGGCTGGGGTAAACTGCAAAGTGAATTCTTAGCCTTATTTGTCAAAATAAAATAAAACAAAGGCTGATCACAAATATATCAGGATGCTAAAAATAGCTCACTCCAGTGGAGGTGGGGCACGGGAGGAGCAAGACTGTGATATTTCTCTTCATATTTTGGCTTTTTGCTCATTTACTTATTGGATGGGGTTCTTAAATTTTTACTTAAAATTGAAATATAGTTTATATACAATAAGGCACACACAGCTTAATGAAATTTTACGTGTATGCTGGGTGTGACCACCATCCAGAGCAAGGCATGGGACGTTTACAGCCTTCTGGAGTGCACCCTAGTGGCCCCTCCTTGTCAATTCTCACCCCCTTAGGTTACCTAGTACTCTGATTTTTATCACCCTAGACTAGTTTCTCCTGTTCTTGAACTCATTTGTATGTGTCTTCTTTCACACGACATACTCTCAGTGAGATTCCTTCATGTTGCCTGGCTCATGTTGCATGCCTTGTTCCTTTTTATTGTAGTGTAGTATTTCATCACATGGATATACTGCAATCTATTTATCCAGCCACCTGTTGATGGACATTTGGGTAGCTTTCAGATTAGAGCTCTTCTTAATAAATCTGCCACAACTATAAAGCTGCTGTGAATTTTTTCAATTAAGAGGGAAAAGGCAGTTGGACAGTCATATGAGATACATCACTGGGGAAGCTAGATGAGGACAGGGGACTCTGTGATCTCTTTGTAACTTTCTATGAGTCTGCAATTCAAAATAAAAAGCTGAAATAAAAGCGAAGTTTGGCCTATAAAGTGGGGGTGTTGTAAAAGGGGGCTTCCATCCTTCTTGTCCCCTTCTTCCTTAGAGCCAAAAGAAGCCCCTCCTACAGCCCGCACTCAATCTAGACAGAACAGGCGAGAACAGTCCCTAATAGCCAGCTGCGACACCCTGCTCAGTGATGTCATTACCAGCTGGCACTGCAGGCTCGCCAGGGCCAGGGTGGAGCTGAGTGAGCTTCAGACTGGTGGCCCCAGTCCGGAGCCCAACTGGTCCTTCTCTCCAGGGGGGTTGGTGAAGGGGACAGATACCCAGCCTGCCTGTTCTTGCCACAACCCAAATTCTGTAGGAGGACACCCTTGCTGATCACCCTTGCAGTGAGGAGGCCAGGGTGAGAAAGAGGACGGTATCTGAGGTGATGTGTTCACCATGCAGCTGGGCCCTCACACAACATGACTTCTAATCATCCCATTAATTGGCTCTGGCCTCCCTGGTTCCTTCCTCCTGGATGCCAGGCTCTTTCTGACCTCACAGCCTTTGCTGGTCTCTCTGCCAGGATGCTGTCTCCCATCACCTCCTTGACTCCCATTCATTCTCAAACATCACCTCCTCCAAGAAGCCCTCCATCACATCCTCCTGTCTATTTCTTTCCTAACACTCATCACAACTGGAGAACCAAATATTTGTCTGTTTACTTGATTTTTGTTTTTCTGACTAAACTATAAACTCCACAAGGGCAGGAATGATATCTATCTTTTCCATCTCAGTGACCACTCCAGAGCCTGGTACCCTGTAAATAATAATAATGAAAAAATAAAACATATAAGTGTTTAAATGGACTTACTCTAGTCCCTCCTTTCTCCAAATGAAGTGGTACCCAGATATCATGCTTGTTAATTTTGGGTCACATATATATGATCATACCCACTTTACAGATGGTGAAGCTAAGCCTCTGAAAGACGTGGCTTTCCCATGGGCATCAAGTCAGTGAGCCCAGGTTGCCTTTGCACACTCTAACCCTTCAAAGGTGTGATGGGCCCACAGAGGGTCACCCAGAGGTAGCAGGGCCACAGGGCACTTCCCAGGCTCCGGAAGGGAAGAGAGCAGTGGGCAGCTGCTAGGAGCCTGGCTCACCCTCTCTTACTCTGACCTTCCTGGCTGGTCATCATCCCCCACAAAGCAAGAGTACATGGGCTTACGGCACAGCAGGAGGCAGGGGGTGGGACAGAGGCAGAACTGCCCACCTTCCCTGTAGAGCAAGCAGTGGGAGACTCTTCCAGCTGCCACCCTGGGTGTGAGACACCCCCTCCTCCCCGGTACTGGGGCAGGGCCCAGCTGGAGGCCATCAGCCCTGCTGGTTCCATCACCTCTGACCAAGGGCACAGAGAGGTCCTGGGGCCCTGCCACGCTCTCAGGCGAGTTAGGAGATGCCGTTGCAAATGCACAGCGGGGAGTGAATTACCTCAACATCTGTTTCCCTCACGGATATTAATTATCCTTCATTTGTCAACCCTACAAGGCGCTAATGGAGTAATAATGTGAAGCGCTGGGAGGAGTGCTGGGGAGGGAGCACCATGCATGGCCCACCCCTCCGCCCACACTTTCCCTTCCCTGGACCGGAAGCCCTGGTCACTGGCTCCCTCCTACCCCATCACCCCTGTGTGTGACCTCCCCCACTCAGGGAGGAGAAGGGAGACAAGGAGAACAGCAAACAGTTCTGGGAGGCTGGATCTGACCCTGACCTGTCCCGAGCACCCTGACCTCAGTTTTCTTGGGCTGGATTCATCCTTTCATTCGACAAGACCATGAGCGAGACCCACTCTGAGTCAGGCTCTGGGGGCCTGGGCGCTGCGAGCCAGCCAGACCCCTGCAACTCCCACCTAGGCTCCAGATCTAAGGGAGAATCCAGACCTTACATCCGTAACCAAGCACCCGGGGGAGCCGGCTTACACCAGGATGATGGGAGAGGACACACATCAGTCCTGGGGATCTGCATCTGTAAGCACCACCCAGAGAAAGCAAATAATAAAAACAGTAACAACAGTTAACAGCAGAGCTGGTAGCTAATATTTATGGAGCGCTTGATCCCTGGGAGATGATGTGCTAGAGTCTACGCTTTATTTAAATCCCATAATAAATAACCCCAAGACATAGGCACTACTGGGATACCAAGATGTAGGCACATTGGGATACCCATTGTAAGGGTCAGGAAACAGGGCTCAGAGAGGTAAGGTGACTTGCCCAAGGCCACCCAGCTGGTGACAAGAACCAGGTCCTAATCATATCCCTGGGGATTCTCCCAGGACCAGTAAACAAGTCTGTCTTTCCACCCGCCCTCCCCTGTCTTTCCCTAGGCCTCCAGCCTTCCATGTCTTCAGGCAGCCTGGCCCCTTCCTCAGAAGCATCTCTTACGTGAGGGAGCCATCATCTTACCCAGGCTTCATGGGGGTGGTGGAGCAGCCTGTTGGATTTCAACATTCACAGACTGGGCAGAAAAATCCTGCAGCCCAGCCCCCCAGCATGGGGCTGTGAGGCAGAGAGACCCCCACGTGGAGGCCTGGCTGTAAATCATAATCGCCTCGGCCCGGGCATCGACAGGCCTTAGCAGTGCAATTAAGCACCTAATTATGCTGAAAGAGACAAGGTGGCCAGTCCACGCCATGACCAAGCTCAGCCTCCTTCTTGCCTGCCCATGGCCCAGGCCTCGCTGGACACGGCAGGAGCCCACAGACCATGAGGTAGGTGGGCTGGGATCCTTCTCCCGAGCTGTACCAGGAAGAGTGGATGATGGCAAATTAATCCATGGTGCCAGACCTTTCCTCCATGTGTCCTCAGCCTAAGAGTGACGTGGTAACCCTGAGAAGGTGCCGGGTGGGGAGCAGAGGGTCAGGAGGTCCTTTCCCCAGGCCGGGCTCTGAGCTCTGCCACTCCTGAGCTTCCATCAGGAACACCCAGCCAATTCACCAGTGCCCAGCTGGTAAAGAATCCGCCTGCAATGCAGGAGACCTGAGTTCGATTCCTGGGTTGGGAAGATCCCCTGGAGAAGGGAATGACTACTCATTCCAGTATTCTGGCCTGGAGAATTCCATGGACTGTATAGTCCATGGGGTCTCAAAGAGTCAGACATGATGGAGCAACTTTCACTTTCACTTTGGCAAGGCCAGACACCAACTCAGAGTCTCCCCAAATCTGGGCCCCAGAAGGCCTCACCCATTGCAGCTAGACCCTCCCAAGTCATGACCCCCATATCTCCCTTCACACGGGCACAATCTGTCTCTGAATCCCACTGATCTTCCTGCTAAACATCACTGGTCCTTCCTTTCTCTCCGGAACCCAGATCCCCACGCACTGGCCAGGGCAATATCCCAGCCTCCCTCAGGGGCTCTCCAAAGTGCTTTGCTGCTAAGTCACATCAGTTGTGTCCGACTCTGTGCAACCCCATAGATGGCAGCCTACCAGGCTCCACCGTCCCTGGGATTCTCCAGGCAAGAACACTGAAGTGGGTTGCCATTTCCTTCTCCAGTGCATGAAAGTGAAAAGTGAAAGTGAAGTAGCTCAGTCATGTCCGACTCAGCGACCCCATGGACTGAAGCCTACCAGGCTCCTCCAACCATGGGATTTTCCAGGCAAGAATACTGGAGTGGGCTGCCATTGCCTTCTTTGGCTCCTTCCAATCCATCCCCCTAAGACAGTCAGACATATCTTTCCAAAATGGCTCCAACTTAGAACCCTTCCTGTGATGGCTCCCCATAGTGGCTGCTGGGGGAATCCTCTACTTTCCCTCACCCACCAATCTCCAGCAGTTCCTCCAGCACGCACACACACACACACACACACACACACTCAGAGAAGTTCCCTCTACTCCAAGTCAACCCCCCTACACGCCAGTGCTCACTTCAAAGAACACCTCCTCCAGGAAGCCCTCCAGACCCCTCAGACTAGGTCAGGTCCTCTGTGACTGGCTGCACTCCTTCTTATTTTGATAGTCACAGCTGTAATTTTACTTTTTATCATGTGTGATGGTTGAGTTATCATCCATTTGCCACACTGGCTGGGAGTACCCTGAGAGTGGGGACTGGGTGTGTGTGACCATGGCCTTCACAGAGTAATCTTTGGGGCCTCAGCCAAAGGCTGGCTGCTCTGTGCCTATTTCAAGGGATTCCCAAGATGCATGGAGTGATTTCGACGCCACATGAATCTTGCTTCCCTTTCAGACTTCAGAATTCCATGCCCTTTGTATACCATGGAACACTGCAGGAATTTTCAAGGAAATAGAAATGTCTTCTACAGAAAATAAAGTCGTAGTACACCATGACCCACTGCTTGGCCTGTTAATCCTTCATGAAGAATGCAGAGCTCGTGTGCTGCTCTCATCCCCAGCCCCTACTCCCTGCATCAGAAACCATGCAGTATTCATGCATGTATCACATGTATGGGGTGGGCAGGCAAGGCAGGCAGGGGCTTGATCTGACAAATACTGCTGCTGCCTTTTAACCATTTATGCAGGTTTGGGGGCCTGGGGTTGGGAGGTGCTGTTTGCTTTCCACAGTTTTTCAAAAATCCAATTAGATCCCAACAGTTAAAAATCAGGGGCTTCCCCATTGCATTACAGGGGACACTGGTTCAATCTCTGGTCTGGGAAGATCCTACATGCCGTGGGGGCTGCACTGTGCTTTCTGAGGCCTCTTTGGCTGCCCGTTGGCTTTTAGGGCTTGGCTGGAGAGAAGGCAGGGCTTAGGCTAGCAGGGCTGGAGCACAAGGCCACATGTATATTGGGACCCAGGCTGCCCATGGCTGTTTTGGACTGAAACAGGTTACATGAATCTATAGCACAAACAACTGCAGTTAGACCAAAGAAGGGACTAACAGTAACAGAGGCAGGTGAGCCTCCTGGGAAAGAGGATGCATGTGGAGAATTTCACCTTATTTTCAAATTCAGCAGTTGGGGGCCATCTCTACTTACAAAATTGTTAGTTAAGGGGAAATTAATTCCAAAACACAGCACTTTAGTGAACTCAAAAGAAAGACTTCCAGAACTTGAAAATGGACACAGGCAGAATTTATCTGAGCCCCAGGAATGAGGTCCTGATGAGGGAATCCTTAGCATATACAAGCTCCCAAGGGAGATAATTTTTAAGGCCAGGGGATCCTTCCCCAGGCCTCAAGTTAAATGAGATAAATCACATTGTAAAGTACTCATCATGGTTCCTGACATATGGCAAGCACTCAATGAATGTTAGGTGCCTTGTTATTATTGTTCTCAATGCTATTATTACAGGTGCCTGTAATTTAAACGATCTCCTTATGAGATTCTGAGCTCTTTTCATTCCCTCTCCCGTTTTCTGCAAAGCTGGGCCTCCTTTCCCTGCTCCACACCCCTCCACCCCCAATTCTGGGAATAGGAATCATGTGATTTGAAAATTCATATTAAGTTTCCACTTTAGTAACCACTGTCATTTACACGGCCGAATCCAGAGGACTTTACAGTTTCCATAGCGCTTTTCATATATTTGTTAGACAGCAGTGAGCAGGGGAAGAGAGGCCCAGGGAGGGGGCAAAACTGGACCAGGACTCGAGTGGTCCTGGGACATTTGGCGCTGGCCCCACTGTGTCCTCCCTGACCTACCCCTGCACTCAGCGCTGCCGTATCTCAACCTCCCCAGGGCCACCATGGTGAACCCAAGGAGTTACTGCACCCACGATGGAGCCCTGCCTCCACCAAACCCCCGGAGACTCATTTTACTTCCTACTCTGAACCTGGGGCCCCCAAGGTGCTGACGCTGCCCAGCCAGAAGACTGAGCTGTTTGTCTTCCACAGTTTTTCAAAAATCAAATTAGGTCCCAACAGTTAAAAAATCAGGGACTTCCCTGGTGGTTCAGTGCTTAAGAATCCACCTTGCAATGCAGGGGACTTGGGTTCAAGTCTGGGAAGATCCGGGAAGATCCCACATGTCTCAAAGCAAGTAAGCCTGTGTGCCACAACTGCTGAGCAGAGCACATGCTCTGTAACAAGAGAAGCCACCGCAATGAGAAGCAACTAGGGAGTAGCCCCCGCTCAGTGCAACTAAAGAAAGCCCGCATGCAGCAATGAAGACCTAGCACAGCCAAAAATAAAATAAATTAAAAAAAAATTGGGACATACTTCCTGGAATTTAGGATTTTTAGGTGACATGGGACTCTGGGGCCAGCACTCCTGCATGGCTCATCTGGCTCCTGCAGGTACAAGGCCTTCGTTCCCAGGCCCCACCTTCCCACATGACCCCTGTACACATACATGCACAGGCACGATGCATATGGTGTTGGCATGTCCATGTATCAAAATCTGTGTCTGGCTTTGTGCTGCCATTGGCCTGGGTGTGTGTTTGTGTGTGTGTAGCAGTCACTTGGTAAATATTTATTGGGTGCTGACTACCTGCCAGGCACGGTGCCAGGCTCCAGAAATCAGGCAGGCGCAGTCCCAGCCACACTGTCTTCAGGGAAGACAGGCCTGAAATGTCTTCAGGCAAAAGACAGACAAAAAAAGACAGACAAAAATGCAGCCAGCAAGGAGAAGGAAGGGGCGCCGGCTGAGTCCCAGGGTCCAGGGAGGCTTGATGAGCTGAGCTCTGAAGGAAGAGAGAGGAACTGTTTTCTAGGCCAAGGGACTGGCCTGTGTAAATGTCAGAAGGTAGGAAGGAATGCGAGGCTGGGAGGCAGCCAGGGTTGGGAGGGACAGGGGAACCAGGTCCAACAGATGAGATGGCCCAGAGGGTGAGCAGAGCGAGCTGCACAGAATCTTGAAGGCCATGGAGAAATCTGAGCCTTCTCTTGGGCTGCAGGAACCTAGGGTGTGCTGTTGCTCACAGATGTCCGCTAACTGTGTGTCCATGTACTTAAGAACTATCACAGGAAAGGTGCTCTCTGCACATGGAAATGGGTCTGTGTTTGTCTGGGAATCTCCTAACCAGAGCCCCAGCTGGTGCAGGAATCGCCAGGGATTGGGGTGGGGGGTGGGCATTGCACGATCATGCTGAGTACATTTATTTTATTTAACTAATTAGCATCTTTCCATGCCTCTCACATGGGGCCCAGCAGCCTTGAATTCTAATCCTCTAAGTCAATTAGATTATTTTCTCCTTTGCGTTAGATGCTTCTTAAACCCCAAGCAAAATCATCAGTGAGAGAGTTGCCATGAACGGGGTATATTAATGTACACAGAGGTCTCCACCTGGCCAGGCTTAACTGATGGGTGTTTGGGCAAGAAAAAGATGTTACACATGGGTGTGCCATTGGCAGAGGATGAGGGTAAGGGGCCAGGGTCGGTGGGCCAGCAGCCGCCCTGAGCCAGAAATGATTTACGTTTTCCCAGCTCAGAAAGGCCCCGAGGGTAGATAGCACAAATGATGCTTTGAAGGCCTTTCTTGTGTCATCTGCCCATCTCCTGTCTGAGCCTCCGTGGGAGCCTCCCTCCCAGCCTCCCGGCCTCTGTTCTGCCACCTCCAGGGCCTGGCATGACACCTCATGCCTCCCGGTGCCCACTCTTTACACTGTGAATTCTGCTCTAGGTGATCCTCTGTGTCTAAGTGGCCTTGGGGCCCTGAGCTCCCCAACAAGTCCTTGATGGGCTTGGGAAGGAGCAGCAGAAAAGAGTGAATCTGGAGGTCACTCCCACCAACACGCATCCATACCCCTGTGAGCACCTGCATCTTCTGGGCATGTGTCCAGTTGACTCCCAGCCTCCTGCCAGGCTGACTGCATGCCCCATGCACAAACCCAACCTGGTCCCATGGCCACACGTGTCACCAGGTCACTCCCCTCTCCTCAGCCTCTTCCAGACTCTGCTTGGGGCACCCTTCTCTACAAAAACTGGCACTCCCTGAGTCCCCTGGGTGCCCTACCTCATGGGGCTCCAGCATAGCCTAGAGACAAAAGCTCGATGTGGCCCAGCCAAGTCATGACCTCCAGCAAAGCTTTGACCCCTCTAAGCCTCAGCTGCCCCATCTGTAAAATGGGCAAAAGCTTGCCTTTCCCTTGAGAGATGGAGCAATGATAAAAATGAGTCAATGCATTAGAAGGCCCGGCCAGCCCTGAAACCCTTCGGCTGTAGCTCCTCTGTCCCACCTCACATCCCGAGCCAGATGAACCAAGTGACCGTGAGAGGCCGCAGCCGTCATTTGTGATGGGCCGAAAAAAGCCAACTCAGTCTCATTAGTTCCTCGTTGGCTTCCCAAATAAAAAATGCTGCTGAGACAGGCACGAAGCATCAGGGATGCAGAGCCTTGGCCCCGACAGGAGAGAATGCATCTTCTCTCCCCCGTCATTTGTTTGTGCCTGTCATTCAATGAACTTGAAAAATCTCTGGCTTTTAAAAAACAGCTGGGCCAATTTTTTCCCCTTCTTTTTTTTATTTTTTCCTTCTCCTCCATCTTCTTGCCAAAGCTCCCTGCTGAACTAGACCAATTTTTTTTTTTTTTTAATTACAGCTGTGTCCTCCATTAGAGCCCTTGTAAGAAGTCATTATCAAAACTCACACTTATTTTGGTGGCGTCCTTCCCTGCGTCTTCCTGCTGAGATGCTTTTAGCTGTTGGGAGCAGGAGGGTAGAAAAAGCAGAGACAAGGCGTTAGCATCACGGGATGGGGATATGGGCCACAGCTAAGATTCTCAAGACAGCAGGTGATGCTCCAAGGACCATGGGTCTGGAGGCGGGGCTTGGGGGGGGGGGGTTAGTCCTTCAGCTCTGCGTCCACTCAGGGATGGAGGTGAGTCAGAGCAAAGATAAAGGAGGTGTCTGTAAAACTGACTGCACATGCGCTATGCATTCTGATATGGAGGGTACTTGGAGATACACAGGGAGGGTAGTAGGTGTGAACAGGCAAAAATGTAATTCGGGTTTGGTGTGTCTGTAGGACTGTCTGTCTGCACACTTGCATCTCTCTCCATCTGTGGATGCGTCCTGTTTTCAGGTTTGTTTGCACAGATGCTGCCAGAGCCCTGCCCACATACTATCCCCTGCAAACTGACCTCAGAGGCTTCCAACTGCAAAGCCCGCAACTCTGTGCCTGAGAGCTTTCTCTGACCACTGGAGTCCTCTAAGCCAGTGTGCTGGGGAGTGGACACCTCCGGGAGGCAGATGATTTTAATATGTATTTGTGAATATGTTAGAAGCCATTTCATGAAACATGCAAGAATGTGTGAGCATGCCTGTGTGTGCATATGAGGGTGTGTCATGTATGTGTTCATATGTGAACAGGTGGGCAGACACATATGTGTTTGCATAATACCTATATACACACAAGCGTAAGAATGAGAGTGTCTTAGTTTGCTCCCCCAGAAGCAGACCTTGAGACAAAGATTCAAGTGCAAATGATTTATTTGGGAGGTGATGCCAGGAAACACCAGGAGGTGAGTGAGTGAGTGATACCAAAGAGCGAAGGAAGTTAAGGTTGGGTATGTCCTCAAGCCAGTTACCACCGTGGGCAACTGAACTTTCTCCCTCTGAGCACCTGGGGATGCTCTTCAGTTATCCCGACTGAAGGGTGAGGGAGCTGGGGTATTTACCCTCCAACTGCTGTCAGCCGTTGATGGAGCCCTTTCCCAGCCTGCCTTCCGGGCCGGCAGGCTCTGTGGTCCAGAGAAAGCCCACAGGCAGTGTTGCAGGGACTGGCAGTGGGGCTGGTGGTAGGTGATTAGCACTGGCCAGGCAGGTGGGCGGGGACACCAGAAGCATATGCCTCCACGGGGGGTGTGTGTATGTGTGTGTGAGTGAGTGTGCAAGTGTGCCATGACTGGGCTGCCTCGTGTGTCTGCAGGTGTGTGGAAGGGCATGCATGCACGTGTGTGTGTGTGTGTGTGTGTGTGGGACCGAACTGGGCTAAGACTGCCCTGTGTTTAGAGGGCTTGCAAGAATCCGCCTGCAATGCGGGGGACCTGGGTTTGATCCCTGGGTTGGAAAGATCCCCTGAAGAAGGGAAAGGTTCAGATCAGATCAGTCGCTCAGTTGTGTCCGACTCTTTGCAACCCCATGAATCGCAGCACGCCAGGCCTTGGCCTGGAGAATTCCATGGACCCCATAGTCCATGGGGTCGCAAAGAGTCAGACAGGACTGAGCAACTTTCACTTTCACTTACAAAGCAAGTGCTCCCAGGGCTTGGAGAAGGTGAGTCAGGAGACGCGCCTTGCCCAGTAACCTGGAGCCAGCTTCCGTCCCTCTGGCCTCAGTTTCCCCACCTGTACCTGAAGGGCGGGACTCTGCTCCCTGCAGGGCCCTACCAGCTGCGCGCATCCCAAGTACACAGCCTCGCTCTGCTCCCTACTCCGACCCCCCCACCAAGCTTCCATTCCTGGAAGGGAGGGAGAGTGCTGGGAGCTGCAGAGGACGAGCACAGCTGGAGCCCGTGCCCCTCAGAGACGATGAGGGGCAGAGACATACCCCCTCCCGGGGAGTTGGGGGGCCGGGATCCTCCCAGACCCACTCGGATAAGGCTCTCCCGGGCGGTACCTGGTTCGAGGCCCACGCCTGCTTGTCCGTCCAGTCCCTGTGGCTCCGCACGTACCACCACTGGATCTCCAGCGAGTAGGAGGGGGAGCCGCTGCCGCGGAAGGAGCAGGCCATCTCCACGTCCTCGCCCATCCGCGCCGTCATGTCGTGGGGCGTCTCTGTGAACAGGGCTGTGCGGATACACCGGGGGAAGGGTAGCCAAGGGCTCAGGAAACCTCAGGGCCGGTGGCGGGGGCGGGGGGAGGGGAGGGGGTGGGGCGGGGTGGTCTGGCTGCTGGTGGGGCGCTTGGACCAGCTCTGGGAGGCTGGGCAAGAGGGCTGGGCAGTGGCGGCAGGTGGCAAGACTTGGGGATGAAGGAGGAGGTCGGGGGCCCCCGAATGTCCCACAGGGGCCAGCCCTCGACCCCCGAGACCGCGGGCAACAGATTCTCTGGAGAGGGTAGTGACGGATCCGAGGAGGGCTTGGTTGGAAGGTGTGAGCAAGAAGGCCAGGAGGCCAGGAAAGAAGCTGCTGCTTTCATCAATTCTTCCCAATTTCTCTGCCTGCCCCGCCCTGGGGGGTCTTCTCAATCCCAGGGCACAGCATTCAGCACTGTCTTTGAGAAACCAGACCAGACCTGAGCCTCCGCCTCAATCAAGGAACCTTGCCGGGGTCCCCTCTGCCCAGGTTGGGGGGCAGGCCACTCCCACCTCCCCTTGGTCTCCATTCTGTCCTGTGAACAGGCCTCACTTTGGTCTCCGCTGTTCCCAGTGCCTGAAGTGTGCTTCCCTTGGTGCCTCTTTGGCCAGGCAGGTCACTCAAAGCTCAGCTGAAACCTGGCCCCCTCAGAAAGGCCTTCCCTGACCCACTGGGTCGGTTCCCCTCAACACCCCGGTCATGGTCACGCACATCCGCTGGCTGTGGGCACTGCCTGTCGCAGCTGCAGGACAGTAGGGACCAGAGCTCCCTCACTACACATTTCCTGGCACTTGCGAGATGCCCCAAACAGGTGGTACAGTCTCCATCCTCTCAAGGCCCCCAGGGGACGGTGGGAGACCCAGGTGCCTCCCGTCACCCGCGCCCCACCCCCCCAAGCCGGGTCCAGCTCCCCACCAAAGATGGAGCAGCGGTTCCCCAGACACAGCACGAGCCCCACCCTACGGCCACCCCCACCACGCTAGCAGAGAAATGGGAAAACCAGTCCCTACTCGGTGCAGTCCAGCACTGCTCCCACCATATGTTCTGTCTCTTGTCTTTCCAAACAAACATTACTGTCCTGAGACGTAATTAGAATTCTTTCCTCTTCTCAGGACGGATTATCTCTCCCTGGAAAGATGCCTGGCAGCGGCAGGTCACCCAGGGAATGTTGCCTCCGTCGGTCCCTGCCACACCAGGTCTGTTTTGCTGCTGCCAGGCGCCCCCACCCAGCAGGCAGACAAGCCCACCTTGCAGCCCCAGTGGTCCCTCGGAGGTGGAGGAAGACAGCCTGACTGGAAGCAGGGGTCCTGCTCTGAGGTCACCTGTTGCCACCCCGCTCCCATGATCCCAAGCACTTTGGGAGGGTCAGGATTGATAAAATCCTGCTGTTTCTGCTGTACACACAGGGTTTCCAAATGGAGCTTGACTCCAGCAATGAGCCTGTGGGCTAAGAGAATGTCTGTGACATCTTTGACCTCCAAGGTCATGGGTTCAGGCTGCCCATGTTCTCTGAGGTTTGCGAGGGACTGACTGCCGTTGCGTAACAAAGCCAGTTTAATAAGAACGGAGATGTTGTTTGAGTTACTGAACACGTGTCAAGGGTGGTGTGTCAGCAACTGAGAGCTGGGACTGTCCTTGTTTCCAATGGGCAGGAAACACAATGGGCTCCTGGAGGAAGGTTCTTGCCCACCCACCTTTGACCTCCAAGTGCCCCAGCCCCCCAAAAACTGTAGGGTCTCCCTTGCCTCCTTTGTTCTTTCCCTTATGCCCCCATTCGGTCTCTGGGGAGTTCCATGAGTTCTGTCTCCAGAACATCTCCTGAATCAAGCCCCTTCTCCCCGCTTTTACTGCCCCAGGCCGGGCCAGCCATCACAACCTCTCACCCATTATAGCAGGGGAGCCACTGGCCTCCCTGCCACCATCCACCCTCCTCATTCATTTATTTTCAACACAGCAGCCAGAGGAAATTTGGCAAAACACCAATCAGTCCCTCTCTCTCTCAAATCTCCCATAACACCCTCGCCCTAAGACAAAAAACCAAAGCCTTTACAGTGGCTGACAAGGCCCTCCTTGTTCAGGCCAGTCCCCTGTGGAGGAAAAGCTTCTATTTTCCCCCTTGCTCATTCCATTCCTGACACAATGGCCTCCCTGCTGTTCCTTGGATGTTTAGCTGAGATCCTACCTCAGGACCTTTGCACTTGCTGTTCCCACTGCTTAGCACTCTCTTCACCCAGCTTATCACTGGGCTCCTTCCTTCCCCTGCATCAGGGCTCTGCTGAAATGTCACCTCTTCAGTGAGGCCTGAGGCCTTCCCAGGTGGTGCTAGTGGTAAAGAACCTGCCTGCCAATGCAGAAGACGTAAGAGACGAGGGTTCAATCCCTGGGTCAGGAAGATCCCCTGGAGAAGGAAATGGTAACCCTCACGAGTATTCTTGCCTGGAGAATCCCATGGACAGTGGAGCCTGGAGGGCTACAGTCCATAGGGTCGCATGGAGTCAGACACGACTGAAGCGACTTAGCATAGCATGCACGTGCAGCGAGGTCTACCCTGACCACTTCACTTAAAGCTGCATCCCTGGGAATTTCCTGGTCCAGTGGTTAGGACTCAGTGCTTCCAGTGCCAGGGCCTGGATTTGATCCCTGTTCAGGGAAATCATATTCCACAAGCTGTGCAGTCAAAACAATTAATTAAAAATTTTTAAAAAAGAAGAGAAATTGCAAAATACAATTTGCATTGGAAAAAAAAAAAAAAAAGAAAACTGCATCTCTTGCCCCAACCCAGAGCTTTGAAACCCTCTTCCCTTCCAACATACTTTCAGTGCTGCCCACTAGAACTTCCTGCGATGAGGAAAATGGTCTGTATCTGAGCCAATACAGTGGCCACCAGCCACATGTGTCTGTTGAGCACCTGAGATATGACTAGTGTGAATAAGGAACTGAATTTTAAGTTTTACTTCATTTGAATTAATTTAACCTAAAATGTAAGGATTTCTGTGGTGGTCCAGGAGAATCGGCCTGCCAATACAGAGAACACGGGTTTGATCCTTGGTCAAGGAACTAAGATCTCACGTGCTGAGGGGCACCTAAGCCCATGTGCCACAACCACTGAAGCCCACATGCCCTAGAGCCCATGCTCTTGCAAGAAGAGAAGCCACTGCAATGAGAAGCCTGGGCTCCACAATCAGATAATAGACCCCGCTTGCTGCAACTAGAGAAAGTCTGTGCGAAGTAACAAAGACCCAGCACAGCCAGAAATAAATATTTTTAAAAAACTTAAATGCAGATGGCCACTTGTAGGGGGTTGTTATCATCCAGTCACGAAGTCGTGTCCGACTCTTTGCAACCCTATGGACTGCAGCACGCCAGGCTTCCCCATCCTTCACCATCTCCTGGAGTTTGCTCAAACTCATGTCCATTAAATTGTAGATAACAGCTACTGTATTGGACAGCACAGCTAATACACTTATTTTATGTATGTTTATGGTCTGCTTTTTCTTACAGGAGGTAGGGGTGGTGCCTGTCTTGTCTACTGATATATCCCCAGTTCCTAGAACAGTGCTTGGCACATAGTAGGTGCTCGCTAAATGCTGATGCCGACTCGCCAACTCGGGCAGGACTGAAGGGGGCCGCCGAGGACCTGAGCCACCAGGAGGACTGGGAGGTGCTCAGAGTGAGCCACTGGCCCCTGGCCCTGGGGACAGCCGGATTCTGCTTTGATCCACGCCCCTACCTGCCCAGCACCTTTGCAGATGGGGGAAGGAGGAGAGCGGTGAGGCTCCCAGTTGGATCCGAGGTAACTGGCAGTGTGAGCTTCCTGGCCAAGAGATAGTGGGAGCGACACTGCTGTTGTAACCCCCTCCAGCTGTCCCTGCCTGAGCCATGGGAATCCGAAAGTAACCACCATCTTCCCTCCTGCCAGTGGAGAAAGGAGATCCAGAGCTACTGTGTGGAGAGGGGCTTGCTCCCCCCACCGGGAGCCGCCCCTCCAACCCCCCAGGATCACAGAGCTAGGAAGGGCAAAGCCAGCCCTGGAACCAGGGCTGTATATGACTCAGCCATGGCACTTCTCCTCCCAGGGCTGGGTGAGTCCGTCCCACAGGAGGATGGGAGATGGTACGGTGGGTCTCACGGGTGGAAGGAAGGGCAGCGATGGGTTTCCATCAGGGTGAAAGGAGGGGCTGGCCTCCATCCGCCTTCACTCAGCCTCCCCCTGCCCACAGGCCCCCCAACTGACTGAAAACCCTGACCTTGGTCCACCAGCTCTTCTTATTGATGCAGAAATCTGGCCCAGGGCTACTCAGCAGCCAGAGGTGGGCAAGGTCAGGCCCTCCCCCGCCCCACAACAGCCCCTCTCCCCCAACGCGGATCCCAGTAATCGTCCTCTAGAGGGCGCTGTCCAACAGACACAGAATGCGAGCCCTGCACCAAGACAGAGGGAATTTTCAATTACCTGTCGCCATGTTTTTAAAGTAACCAAAAAAAAAAAAAAAAAAATTAAAAGGTGAAATTAATTTTAATCATTTATTTTATTTAACCCAAGATATCAAAAAATTATTTCAACATGTATAAAATTATTAATGAGAAATTTTACATTCTTTTTTGTGCTAAGTCTTGGAAATCCACATGTATTTTACATGATTACAGCATATCTGAATTTAGGCCAGGCACCTTCCCAGTGGTCAGTTGTCATGTACAGCAGGCATCCTGGCAGGTGGTGACTCTGCCAGCCTCAGCTCCCCACTGCTCAGAGGAGGCGGCCCAGGCCCAGTGTAGGGCAGTAACCCTTCCAAAGTCACACAGTGGAGCCTGGGTTTGAACCCAGGCCAGGCTTCCCAGATGATGTTAGTGGTTAAGGAACCCGCCTGCCAATGCAGGAGATGCAAGACATGGGTTCAATCCCTGGGTCAGGAAGATTCCCTGGAGGAGGGCCTGGCAACCCACTCCAGTATTCTTGCCTGGAGAATCCCATGGATAGAGGAGCCTGGTGGGCTACAGTTCATGGAGTTGCGTGGAGTCAGACATGACTGAAAAGACTTAGCACACACACACACACACACATGCACACACTGTCTGACTCCCAAGGCTGTGCTTTTTCCCACATAACTCAAACTCTTTGGGGTGGTAGGACTCTTTCTTAAAAAGGAACAGTCCCCAGTAGCCAACCTTGTTCTGGAAAGTCCTGAGGAAGCGCCTTCCTGTGGGGAGTCTGTTTTATTCTGAGTGTAAAGGCCTAGGCTGGTATCGAGGTGTTTCACCCAGCCTGAGGCAATCAAGGGAGGCTTCCCAGAGAAGGTGCTGCTCCCCACCACCCCCACCAGCCCCAGGTGGGCCAGGCAGTCCTGAGCCGAAGTGGGGAGGGGCCCTGGCTGGGAGGATGGAGGGAGAATCTGCTCTGAGAACTCCTGGGAGCCAGGAGAGTTGGCTGTAGGTGCGGCCACCAGCTCTCCCTCTCCACAGGGGGCTCTGGCCCCTTGCTCTTTCTCGATGATCCCCTCAGACCCTGCCAGGAGCCACATGGTTGGGTGGGTTAAAGGAGGCCCCCTTAGGATCCCATTGGCTTCATCCTCTGTGATGAAGGGGGCAATGCATTCTCAGGACAGGTGGGGAAGCTGAGGCTCTAGGCGTTTGATGGCATATCTGAGTCCCCATATTCCAGAAGCAGCAACATGAGGGTTTGTTTGGGGCCCACCCCAGAGAACCCCCTTCCTGAAGGGAGAAATCACACACAGGTGAGTGCCAGGACCTGGAGCCGGGGAGAAGGGACTGAGCCTGTTTCTGCCGTCAGACTTGCTGTGTGACCTTGGGAAAATTCTCCCCCTCTCTGAGCCTCGGTTTACTCCTCTATACAGTAGGGTTAGTCCTCACAGTCTGAGACCCCCACCAGCTCAGACAAACCCAAGGGAGCCAGGCCCTGGGCACTGGGAAGGGGAGGGGTCCCTTCCACTTGGGGGAAGAGGAGGTGACCTGGCCCTTCAGCTGCGCCCTGAAGGAGGGGTGAATACCAATAAGCAGAGGTGGAGAAGGATAGTGTGAACCCAGGAGGGAGGAGGGGAAACCCACAGAGCTTTGTTTAAAAAATAATAATCACACCTTTTAAGGAGCATCTACCAGCTTGATGCTGACATTGTCTCTAACAGTTTCTAATCCACTCACTTCCATTTGACAGATGAGGAAAGTGAGGCTCAGAAAGGTGACATCATTTGTCCAAGATACACAGCTGGATTTTGAACTTAGGGTCTGACCAGCAGGCGTGACCAAGACCCTGGGAGCCCATCAGCTCCCATCAGAATTTGATCTGAATTATCAGGTCAAGTTCAGCCACCAGATTCCACACTTCTGTGTCCCATTTGCACACCTCCAGAGACGGGGAGCTCAGCTACTCCTGCCTCCACTGAAGGTGGGCGGCTCTAGTTGTCAAGAGGTTCTTGCTCCCTCTGCTAATTCTGTGATGAGGACTCAGCATCAGCACCAGAGACCAGAAGCTGAGCCACCTTAATTTTGATGATGACGATGATGATCTTGACAAATATGGAGTGCTTGTTAGTATTCCATATTTGTCAGAGATCATCATCTCTAACAAGGCCCTCTGCCAAGCTCTTTACACACCTTTTCTCATGCTCTCATCAGGATGCTACAGGGGAAGTGTGATCATTATCATCCCCATTTTTCAGATGGGGAAACTGAGGCTCAGAAGGGTTAAGTGACTTGACCAAGGTCCCAGAGTCAGTGGTTATGTATGAACCCAGCTCTGGAGGACTCAGGAGTGGCAGCCCATAACTTCTAGACCATGCTCCTATAACTCTCTTCTTGGTCCCCTCACCCCACCACCTCCTTCCCTCTAGCCTCTCAGACCCCTCCCCAACCTCCACATCATCCTTGCTGAGTTTGGGACATTCAAATGCTCTTTCCTCTTTGACTTCCTCCCACCCCTCCCTGTTCAGGTAACTCCTCCCAGCCAGGGAGCTGGTATAATTATAGATGTTTGAGAAGGATATGATTGTCCTCTCCAGCCCCAGGGCCCTGAGCAGGGCTGGGCTCGCTGGGAAGACAATTAAAACCGCTGTCCACAAATTAGGATTCAGCAGGAGAAGGAGAAAGGGGCTTGATTGAACACAACATCTCCTTCCTTTCTGCTTTTAATTGGGGGAGCGATGTATTAATTAACCCCAGGCCTGGTTATCGGGCATCATCTGCAGGAAATAGTTTGTGGCTACAGCCGGAGTCGCTAAGTTTGGCTCCTGGAAAAGGCAGGAGATGATTTGGAAGATCTCACCTGCCCTTCAAGAGTGGGACCCTGACCTCCTTCCTAACCTTTCATGCCCTTGTTCAGTACAAACATCTAGCACTTGGCCTCTGGCACGGATCTGAATCCTGTTTCCTTGAGTCCCTAGCTGTGTGACCTGGACAAGCCCCTTTACCTCTCTGAGCTTCAGTTTCTTTAGCTGAAAAAAGGGAAGAATGAGAGGATAAAGAGAGAGTTGCACAAGGCAACATACGCCTCATGCCTGGCACATAGTAGGTGCTCAAGAAAAAGCACTCCCTTCTCTCAGTTTCTAGCTCAAAATCCTACCATCTCCAGGAAGATGTTTAAAGATGCTTCCTTGTAGCTTCATCAGATTATGCAGTGGAGGCAAGATCTGTATTTCACTCACACCTGGACCATGACACCCCTCATCCATCAGTCCTGTACTCTCCTTCCAACATCCATGCTTGCTAAGCCAGGGAGATTCACGCAGGTCCCAAGGAGGCATGTTGACCCAGGCAACCCTATCCCAGTCCCATGTCCCTCCATCTCTGAGCTCAGGTTCCTCATCCCAGACACTCTGGTCCAGACCCAGGTCTCCCTCTGCACAACCCTCTCTGCCTTTCCAGTCTTCAGGTTTCTGGACTAAGACTGCCTCTTCCAGGAAGCCTGCAGGGACTGGTTCCCAGCCCACGCATCAGTCTTTGCTGGAGCTTGTATTCCCCCGGGAGACTGGTGGCAGGGGCAGCTCCTCATCAGGGGAACCAAGGCAGAGCTAGAGCTAAAGAGAGATGAAGCGGGCAGAACAGAGAGAACCAGTGCGGCCCGTGGGGTCCTGAGGTCATCTCTGTCCCAGATCTAATCTCCTGCCGGGAAATACCAAGTCGCTGCTTGCTTAAAACCTCCAGTTATGAATGGATAAGCAGGATGTGGCCCCTCCATACAATGGAATATTATAGTCTTAAAAAAGGAGATTCTGACATCTGCTCCAACATGGAAGAACCCTGAGGACATTAGGCTAAGTGAAATAAGCCAGTCACAAGAAGATAAATACTGTATGATTCCAATTCCATGAGATTTCTAGAGTAGTCAGACTCATAGAGATAGAAAGCAGAATGGTGGCTGTTGGAGCTGGGGGAGGCAGGCTGGGGGCATCACTGTTTAACGGCTATAGCGTTTCACTTTGGGGTGATGAAACATTTACGTAAGTGGATAGTGGTGATGGTCACAGTAATCTGAATATATTTGATGCCACTGAGCTGTACACTAAGAAATAGTTGAAATGGTAAATTGTACATTATGACTATTTTACGATTGTTTTTAAAAAAGCCCTACCACCTCCTGTGGCTTCCCAGCTCTGCCACAATGGTTTTCATCAACAAAAATTTCCCTGCGCTTGTGTCTAGAAGACTCCCCCTGCCCCTGTATCCATGGGAGCCTCTCACTTCTTTTATCTTTGCTCCAATGTCATCTCTTGTATCGTCCCTGGCCTCTTCTCCCTCATATTTTTCCTTACTGCTTACTAATATATTATATTCTCACTTAGCGTCTCTCGTGTACTGTCCCTCTTCCACTCAGGGTGTAAGCCCCTCAAAGGCAGGAGATTTGGGTCTGTTTTGTTTACTGCTGCACCCTGCCAGCTAGAATGATGCCAGACACATAGTAGGTGTTCAACAAATACTCTGCTCTCACACAGAACATATGCAGCAGCTCTGGTGAAAGACCAAGAAAGGATCCCATCCTCCCCGCCCTGGAGGATGAGCAGGGCGCTCCCAAAGGTATTCATGCTTGGGATGCCCCATTGAGAAACCACCAGCTCTCAGGGTCAAAGTCAGACTCCCAAGTTGAGCATCCGAAGCCCCTAGCTCTGGCCCTGCCCAGAACCCAGTTCAGCCCCTCCTGCCCTTGGGCCATGTGTGCATATCTCCCTCGGGCCATGTGTGCATATCTCCCTCAGGGCCCAACCTTGCATGGTTCCTGGAATCCCTGCTCATAAGTGGCCCTCTGCCTGGAGATGCCCCCTCTCCCTGGGCTAGGGCAGAAGCCCTCGTTGATGCTCCCGATGGTCTCCGAGTCCTCCATTTGCTGCCCCACTGGCCTGTGTTACATGGCAGGTATTAATCAGGGTGTCTGTGTCTCCCCCAAACCGGAAGCTCCCCCAGGGCAGGGCTCCATATTGGCCAGGATAGAGGAGGCGCACAGGCGGTACTGCTGGGCATGTGCTGAATGAAGTGAGAAAGGAAGGTTAGACAAAAACTTCAGAGACTTAAGTTAGAAACTTGAAAGAAAAAAACGAGACGTAGACATCATCCCTTCATTCATTCATCCCGTCATTCACCCACCCAACATTTACTGGGCATCTACTATGTGCCAGATTAGTGTTTGGGGAGACAGCACCCACGAGCGCAGATGTATGGACACAGGGAGGTCCTGAGTCAGGCCCCCCCAGACCCACCCTACCTCCCACTGGCCCTCACGACCACCAATGTCCAAGCCCAGTCTGGCCCACTGGGTCCAGCCAAGGGGCTTCCCAGAAAATTGACAAGCTGGAGGGTTCCCGTGATGATGCATCAAGTTGTCATGTGAAATGTGACCAAGAGTGAACAGGCCAATAAAGAAAGGCTGAAGCTCCAAGAAGGGCCCTCAGCTTGCCTGCCCTTGAGGCCCAAGGACCAGCGCCATCAACCTTGTGGGGTGACCTTTTGACTGGAGGCCCACTAGGAGCCAGAAAGTTGAGATGCGTGTTCCCAGTAATCCTCGCACCGACCTGCTGGGCAGGGGTCACTGTCTCTTTATTACAAGTGGGGAAACTGAGGCTCAGATAACCTGGGGGCCATTGGGTACAGTCCCCTGCCCCGGTGTTGAAGGGAACCCCTCGATGTGGCAGACACTGTAAACAGGACCCCACTTCATCCTCCCAGAGAAAAAGGAAAGAAAGAAAGATAGCACTAAGTTGTGTCCGACTCTTGCGATCCTATGAACTATACAGCCTGCCAGGCTCCTCTGTCCATGGGATTCTCCAGGCAAGAATACTGGAGTGGGTTGCCATTTCTTTCTCCAGGGGCACTTCCCAACCCAGGAATTGAACCCAGGTCTCCCACATTGCGGGCAGATACTTTACCGACTGATCTACTTGATGCTAGTCAGATTTCAATCCCAAGGCTGACTGGAATTTCCCAACCCAAATCTGAGTCCTCTCTCACCCGCTGTCCTCTTGCAGCTCTAGAAAGTGAGAGTCACTGGGGGCTATTTCCAGAAAGCCTGCTCGGTGACCAGCTCAACAGAGTGCTGAGACAGAAAGGGTGTGTGACATGGGGGTCAGAAAAGCCCAGAGCCTCCTGAACTCCCTACTGGGAGGCAGAACAGGGAAAAGGACTGCAGAGGGAGTGTTGTTTGGGAAGCTCCATCTCACATGAGACTCTCACAGAGCTCTTGAAATCAGGGGATGTAAAATGCCCATAAGAGGAAAACCTAAAGAAGTGGGATGAAAAAGCCTCCAGGGAATAAGAAGCCTGGCAGGGATGGGTGTGGGGTGTCTGCTCTGGGATGGGCCTGGGGTCGGGGGGCACCCAAGGGTTCCCTGTTTCCTCCTGGGCAGCCAACCCCCCACCTCGGGCAGGTGGCCTGCAGCAAGAGGGATCGAGGTCACAGAGGCTCTTTCATCTTGGAGTGGACAGGTGTCCTCTTCTCAAGAAGTGAAGAGGAGGGTACTTCCCTGGTAGTCCAGTGGCTAAGAGTTCATGCTCCCAGTGCAGGGGGCCTGGGTTCAATCCTTGCTCAGGGACTAGATCTCACATGCATCAACAAAAAGATCCTTAATGCTGCAACTAAGACTCGGCACAACCAAAGGAATTGATAATAATAATTAAAAGAAGTGAAAAGGAGTGCATTTTGTACAAAAGTCTGAGGAACTGAATGTGCCTTCTTGGGATGATAGGGGCCTGGGCATGTGGTAGGGACTAAAGTCCTCCCTGCAGAAGAAATGAGAGATCAGTTTTCATGGATGCCTACCCTGGGCCAGTCCCTGTGCTGGGCTTCCCAAGATGCTCAGGCCAGGCCCTGATCCTCAAGGGGCACACATTCTGCAGGAGCTACAGACACACAGACCAGTAACTATTGTTGGGACTGAGCAACTAGAGCTGGGACTGAGCCCGGATTGGCACGTACGGTTGTTCAGGGTGTGCACCATTCACAGAGCCAGAGATCCCAGTGCACTGCAGAGATGTGCGGCTCACAAGGTGTGTGCAGAGACTCTGGACGGAGGTGCACGTCCTCGGAGAGAAAAGGCTTCTGGGAAGAGGGGACAGGATTGGACTTGAACATTGATGGGATTTGCACAGCCAGGGTGCTCAGGGGCCAGAAAGGGCATAGGAAAGAGAGTTCTGCAAGTCCAACCTTTTGGGGTCCACTTTACCATTTCTGCAGGTTCCCTGTACCACCTGCACTATTATTTACTTAATATTTATTTTCAAAGCATCTTTCTCTTTTTTACTTAAATAAATTCCACTTAAAAGGAGACTTTTATTACTGCCATAAATGGAAAATCAGCATCACTTGCCATAAAGAGAGGGTAACAGTAAAAATAAACACTATGAAAACCAAACAGCGTTCGTAAATTCTAGCCAGAGAAGGTTGCCTGCTGAAGGCTACGAGCCTCCGTCCCCATTTCCTCTCATTAACAGGGGAGATGGGTGAGAGATGGGTGTTAAATTCGAGCGGCATCAGGAAGAGACTTCCTTCTTGATCAGAAGGGCTTGGGATGCAGGTCCAGCTGACGTTGCCCATCGGTGGGCAGCCACCTCCACCACTGTCACCGGCTCTGGCTGTCTTGGCCACTGGCCCAGCCCAATGATTCATCTTTGGTTGGCACCCTTGAGACCTTGCTCGCTCTGGCCCATAGACCTGAAATCCCACTCTGCTCGCTCTGGCCCATAGACCTGAAATCCCACTCACCTATGCGGCACAGCATCCTGTCTGATTTGCCAGAAGGTTCCCTGTGTCTTGCGTGTGGGGAGGACTAACATCAATTTCAGGAACGAGGAGGCCTGAATGCGTGCTCGTAGAATGAATGACCAAAGAAATGAACGGAGGGCTCCCTTCTGGCCGTACTGAGGCTTTGGAAGTGACTTTCTGAGGCATCAGTTTCCTTCCCATCCCTCCACTGCCCCCACAAATGGGAAAAGAACATTACTTTTGTATTAAAACAAACATGAATATATTATGGCATGGAATACAGAACTCATGCATTTTGGATGAAACAGGAGACATCAAAGAAATGTTGCCCTTGGGTGGGGAGCTGTTTACTCTCCGGCACGAGGTGAACCCCTTGTCAAGGGCCTCCATCCCATCCAATCGGAGGCTGCCTTCATCTCTGCAGCCTCAGGCTCTTCAGACCATGCTCTGTGCACTGGAGGGCTGATGTGTTGGCAAAAGGGGCAGAGGACCCAGAGGAAAAAGAGGGACTGGGGGGCAGGTGAAGTCCAGGATTTACAAATGTTAGATGCCTTTTCATCCATACAACAGAGCCCAAGACCAGTGCAGGGCACGATCCATAATCCTCACAACAATCTTATGGTTTTTCACAGATAAAAAATCTAACACTCGGGGACAGAGGACTGTGTATCACAGGGCACAGATCCAGTAAATGGTAGGGCGAGGACGTGAACCCAAGTTCCAGGAAACACCAGAGGCTGTATTACTGTCACACAGCCCCCCTCCCTAGGATGCGGCTCCACTCTTTCTTGCTGTGTGACACTGTGTAAGTTGCTTCACTTCTCTGGGCTTCGGTTCCCACGTGTGTCATTGGTTAAAGGCTTATTTTTGAGGATTACATGATCTATGCAGGTGAAGAGTCTGTTTCGGTGTTCTGGACACAGTAGGGCCTCAACATCCACTCACTGCTGAGTTTTAGGACCACACTAGCACATTGACCTAAGTAAGGTCCCTGCCCAGCCCCAGCTGATTGCCCGCCCAATAACAATTCAAACCGCTAACACTTAATGTGCCTCGGTTTCCCCATCTGTAAAATGGGGATAATAATAACAACCACTTCAGAGGCTGATGTAAGGATTTTTTAAAATTAATATTTCTTGTAGTTGCTAATGTGGTTAGTTTCTGCTATACAGCAAAGGGAATCAGCTGTTGTTTACATCTATGCCCTTGTTGTAAGGATTAAATCCATTAGCATTTTTATAAAGTGAGTGTCTGACTCCAAGTATGTGCTTATAAAAATGTTTCCTTTTTATTTATTTATTTAGTGGTAATTGAAGTGAAATTCACATAACATAAAATTAACCATTTTAAAGTGTACAAGTCAAGGGCATTGAGTACAGTCACCAAGTTGTGCGACCACCATGCCTATTTAGTCCCACGACATCTTCATCCTCCCACTAAGCAGTCACTCCCCCTCCTCCCAGACCCTGGCAACCACCAATCTGCCTTCTGTGTCTACGGATTTGCCTATTCCAGATATTTCACATAAATGAAATAATAGAATATGTGGTCTTTGGGGACATGCTTTTTTTCACTCAGCATAATGTTTTTGAGGTTTGTCCATATTGTAGCATATTATCAGATTTCATTCCTTTTTATAGAGTTGTTTCTTTAATGAAATATCTCACAGAATCCCTAGCACAACCTGGGAAGCAGCCACTGTCACCCTCCTCTTCTTCAGATGAAGAAACTGAGGCACAGAGAGGGTGGGGACTTGCCCAGGCCCCCTGCCAGGCAGCCCCCATGCAGCAGGGCTGGCAGTCTGGGGGCGGGATGCCTCCCAAGGCCACCAGCACATATTGAAGGAGACAGCCATGGAATTACAAATCTGGGGAGATTTAAGGAGAGTGGAAATGTTCTGGCACTTTCAGGATTGTGGAAGTTGAGCAGGTTTCCCCAGTGGAATTCCTGCCTCCTCTTCCCACACATCTAGGCCATAGGGGATGAAAGGGCTTGAGAGGGAGAAACCAAGTGTGGGGACGTGCAGGGAGCCAGGGATGGGATGAAGGCTGATGGCTGTGCAGGTACCATTTCTTTTCATGCTCACCTGTACATCCTGCAAAGCTAGTGGGGTGAGCCACCTACTGCACTGATAGCTAGTGAGGCTCAGAGAGGTTGGCAGGGGAGGAGGGGCCAGGATTTGAGCCTGAGTGTCTGAGCTCAAAGTCCAGGCGTGTACCCATCCTTAATGCTTGTCACAGATTGCAGGGGGTGTGGATGGAGGAAGCACAGGGAGGCTGCAACAGCCGTAGAATGAGAGGTAACCCCAGAGCCCCGGAGAAAAGCTTCCCCAGATCCACCAAGAAGGGGAAAAAAAAGTCTGGAAGCACCCAGAGTGGAGCGAGAGAGGCCAGGACCAGAAAGGACAGAGCAAGACAGCGGCAGAGATGGGAGCACCTGAAAGCCAGGTGCAGAGATCAATAGGAAGAGAGAAACTGAGGCAGCATGCCCAGGGACGCTTCGGAGCAGAGCTTCTGGGGATGCCCAGAAGGCAAGGGCAGAGAGCAGAATGGCTATGCTACCCACTCCTCCACCCTCTCTCTGACAGGACCCAGTCAAACCCAGCTCCCCTTGGGACAGTTCCTGCCCCCAACCCAGTCCCTGCTACTCCTGCCCAACTGTGTCTGAGAAATCCAAGACTAGCAGTAAACACGTGGGCTCTGGAGTCAAGCTGACCTGGATTTGAAACCCAACTGTACTTCCCAGAGGTCAGCCAAACTCTGAACCCGTTTCCTCATCTGTAAAATGGGTATTGTGGGGACTCGAGGGGATCACACATACCTGTAAACGTCTGGCTGCTGCTATTCATGCTGACTCTCTGGGGGGCGGGGGTCTTACTCCAGCCCCGCCTCCCAAAGGTCCCTACTTCCTTTTCCCTCACCTAGAAGACTGGCCTTTAGGGAAGGCTTTTAAGCCCAATGACTATTCTAGAAGCAAATAAGCCCTAGCTGAAAGGGTTCTGCCCTACCCCAGGGCCTTTGCACTTACTGTTCTCTCTGCCTGGAATGGGATTTAATAGAAAGCAGCAGAGCTGGGATGGGGTTGGGGGCACCCAGTGCCTATGTGGAGTTCCGTGACCACTGCTGCAGTGTCTGGGGGACATGAGGAGACCAGCTGATGAGTCTCGGGGCCCCTGCCCCCAGAGCCCCGCCATCAGCCAGCCTGTCCACCCCTCCCTCTCATCTGCCTGCCCGAGACCATCAGCGCCTTTGTTTTGAGCACTATTTCCACTACTGTTTGCTCTGGCCGCCAGGCCTCCATTAGGGACCCTTTCCTGGGGCCGATGACAGGCGGCAAACAGCTCCCCAGTGAGCCAGCTGTAATTGCTGCCGCCTCTAAGGTCGGAAATGATTTTTTTAAAACCTCACAAAGCAAAACAGACACCCTGCCGCCTGCTCTCTCCCTCCCCGCCCTCAGCTGGGAACCAAGCCTGAGGTTTCTGAGAAAGGGGGGTGCAGTTAAGATTCCCCTCAGCCTAAGAGACACCCTTGACATGCCAGGGTGGGGAAAACAAAGTTTGGAGCTCTGATCCCTCGCTTTGAACTCGGTGTGGGGCCCTGGACATCTCTCTAAGCTCCCCCACCCCCCATTTCCTCCTGGGCAAGAGGAGCGTGTTGATGGGTGTCTGGGGTGCCTGCCGGGGTGACTGTGACGGGGCTCTGACAGGAGGTCACGGGCCTCTCTGTGAAGCAGAGAGAACCGCAAGGCAGGAGGGGAAGGAAGAGAGCCTGCCAAGGGGAGAAGATCACTCGGGAAAATGTTCTGAGGAGGAAGGAGCTCGTGTGTTCAAGAAAGGAAGCTAGCATACTTCTACACATGCACGCGCGCGCACACACACACACACACACATGTACACACACACCAGACACCCGGCTCCCATCTCCTTTCAAGCCCATATTCCCAACAATCCTTGGGCACTTAAAAACCAGCCCCCGCATCCTATGAGCCCAGAAACTCAGCCCTCTCGCCACAAACAGCCTCTCCTCCTCCATTAGCCCCTCCAGCCTCCAAGGCCTATTTAAGGCCCTCACTTCAACCCAGGGCCAGCCACGCCCTGTGCCTTCACCACTCAGAGATCCTCCAGGCTTGCCCCTGCCCTGGGGATCAAAACCAACCCTCCCCAGCCTAGTCTCAGCCACAGCCTGCTTTTCCAGGTACGCCCGCAGGCCCCTCCAAATGAAGCCCCTGCCAGACCCAGACAGAGCCTCCTCTCAGCCCCGACGGTCCCTGGACGCAGGCAGAGAAGGCGCCCACCACCCCCAGGAGGTCTTCCCTGACTGCACCAGGACACAGCAACCACTCACTGGGAACCCCCCACCCCGAGACCTCCCTCCTCTGTGGCTCACCTGCCCTGTTTCTGGGGCTCCCACCTCTGGTTGAATGTCCATTATGTCTCCCTAAACTCACCCCCGCGGATACTCACCAAGGACCTGCCAGGGAAAGGGAGTGAAGCTTCTTCCAAGGCCACCTCAGGTCACAACACAGAACAGTCCCCGGCGATAGGGGAAGGACTCCCAGAGCCTGGCTCTGCTTCACGCCAGCCCTGTGTCCTGGGGCCAGCCTGGAACCTCAGTCACAGGAAGGCTGCTTCCCCCGAGGACCACAAGTGGGCTTTGGGGGCCCTCAACAAGCCCTCCTGACACTGGACCAAACCATGAGGTATTTTTCTGAGGAAACAACCCAGTTTTCATCAGCCAGTCCAATTCTCAAGAGGATCGTGACCTCCAAAAAAACTAGGAACCATTAGTCTAGACAAGGTCTAGCGCCCCTGGTAGCTTCCCCGTGTGGTCATTCACTCGTTTATTCCTTTAGTTCATTCAACCGGCATTTCCTGGGTGCCTGCTCTGTGTGGGTGTCATTGTGATCCACAGAATCCGTGCATGTGTAAGCCTGAGATGTCACCTGAAGAGAGGAGTGTGTGTGTGTGTGTGTGTGTGTGTACAGAGAGACAGAGGAAAAGGGCAGACCGAGGTGGGAAAGATGAGAAGAGGGAGGAAGGAGATGGAGCAGACACAGGGAAAGGGACAAAGAAAGATGGAGAGTGATCGAAAGATGGAGATAGAGATTGAGAGAGACAAACCCATAGAAAGAGATTCGGAGGAAGAGAAGCAGGTGAGCATGTGGCACTGATGGGCACTGCCAGCCCCCTAATTGATAACTCTGAGCGAGGCCCCCCTCCTGGCTCCAGCTCTAACCTTCCAGATGCTCCCAGAGCCTCCACACCTCAGTCCCAACGGCACCTGCCTGGAGGGGGCTGGGGAGGCCAGACCTGATGCAAAGGCAGAGGGCACCTGCCTGGCCCCTTAGGCCAGTCCGATAAAGGACCACCCAGGCCCCTTCCTCCCCACTGCCACAGCTCCTCCAGTCACACGTGAGCAAATACCCGAGCATTCACTCCAGACTCAGGCTCAGACAAAAACAGCAGCCCCCGTAGAATCCAGGCAGGCATGACCCTACTCCCACCACTCCCCACTGATGATGCCAGACTTGGATCCAGGACCCTAGACTCTCAGCCCTGAGCTCTTTCAGCCAGACTAGGCCTTCTCAGCCTTTTGGCATCATGGACCTTGAGAGAATCCCATGAATCCAGGGCACGCTGTGGAACAAAACACCGGCCCGCAAGCCCAGCTGGTTTGGCAACCAGCAGAGGACAGATGAGCGGGTTAAGAGCTGCAAGCTGGGCTCAGGCCTGGCTCAGCCATCCAACATCTGCGTGTCCTCAGGCAAGTCGCATCACCGCCCACCCCCGCAAGCCTCAGTGTCCTCGTCTGTAAAATGGGAGTGCCCTCTGCACAGAACAGGCGAGGACTGGATGAGAGGAGGTGGAGAAGGGGCAGGCACAGAGAAAATCCCCTGTGATTCCTGGCTGGTGTTTTGGTTCAGAGCCCAGAAGGCCACTGAGAGCTAAGCACCAGGTGCCAGATGGAATGCCAGGCCACCATCGGCTCCATCCTCACCTGTTGATGGGAGGACAAAGGACAGCACTTGGGAGGATACAGATGGAGGTGTTCTAGATGCTTAGAGCTTAGGAGAACTTGGCGCTGTTCAGGTGGGAAAATGAGGCCCAGAGAGGGGCAAGGACCTGCCAAGCCACCCAGAAGCTGGAGGCAGGGGGAGGGTGGGTAAAAACCCAGGTTTGACTCCCTGCCCCAATTCTGGCATTATAAGTGGGAGCAGAACTGATAAAGGAATCTCTACCCCAACCTCTTAACACTGGGAGTAGCGAAGGCCCCCACCCCCACCGTGTCCCCAGTGTGGGACCAGGCCTCCTCAGTGTTGGGAGCCCTGCCCAACTCAGCCCTTGTCCCAGCCCCATCACCAAACTGCTGGATGACACTTCTCATTAACACCAACTGTCTTCTGCCCACTTCACCAGTCTTTGCTCTTTTGGGAAAGAAGGCAGGTTTCTCCTCTGTGATACCCCCAGCTAATAACTGGTCCAGCTTGCATACCTCCTGTGATGGGGAGCTTACTCTTGGTACCTTCACTGCCCCAGGAGGGAGTGCCCTTCTCCAGGCTGTACATCATTCCTGCTCCTTAACTCATCACAATTTACACTTCCATAAATTTTACAAATTTAGTTGTCTGAGCAAGAGCCCTATCTGTCTTCTTCACTGGTATGTCCCCAGTGGCTAAAAGAGCCTGCTCCATGGTAGGTTCTCAACTATTGAGATATTTGTTGAATGAAGGAAGGAAGGAATGAATGATCTTGCAGCCCCTGTTAGGCCAGCAGTTCCCAGTGTGAGGAATAGGAGTATGAGGTGGGAGGGGGTGGCCTGCAGGCCGGCACTCCCAAGCATGGTGACCCACACACACGAATGCATCTGTGTACCACCTGTACCATTACGTCCATCATGCTTTTCTATAAACGAACTCACTATGTTTTAATGTCCCTGTTAGGCTCATTCTAAGCAATCATATTTGTGAAATCGCAGTTTTGATGTGCTGGTTATATTCTTCCAATCCACATTAAAATAAATGCATAACTATTAAAATGTAAGAGGTTTGTCTGTGTTCTGCCTAAAACCATCTCTCAGGTAGGACCCAATCTTGCCGAGAGGGGTCTTCTTGAAGAAGGGGATGGTGGAGCTGAGCCCTCTGCTGGCTTCAAGGAAGGGGAGGGGACACAGCAGTGAACAGGGGGGCCTGGAGCAGCAGCAGCCCCTCTGTCCACCCCCCTTCTCCACAGCAGCAGGTACCAGAGCAATCCTGGGGTCACCAGCTGGTAAAGGAGTGGATTTATCCCCCTAGCGAGACCATGGCCCCTTTTTCCATTGGAAGAATCCCACTGGGGGCTGGGAGAAGAGGCTACATCCTGGGACCCCATTACCCTCAGGGCTGAAGCATCTCATATGCACCCCAAGGGGCTGGGCCTAGGGGTCTACCCACTGCAAGAGGGAATCAGCCTTACTCACCCCAGATGCCCATGTCGTGGTCAGTAAGGATAAGGAGGGGGTTCGGGTTTTGTGATTTTTCTACTAATAACATGGATTTCTTATGAAATTAAAATTATATGAATGTTTAAAATGACACTGATTTGGCATGAACAGAAGTTTACATTCAGACCTTAGACTTCTAGCTTATCCTCCTTGCCACCCACTCCATCATTCCCTGCCGTCTCCGGGGGCTGGGCATTGTGGTGGTTACGAGGACACAAGGGACTCTGACCCGCTCCCACCGTGGAGGCCTGGTCATTACAGTGGGGGTGGTGAGAGTGCCCAGATGCCAGTCCCCATGTGCCCAGTTGGGCCCAAACTCCCTTGGGGCTGAGACACCCTTCCCATAACGCCCTCAACAGCTGGTTCAGTCCCTAAAGTCCAAGGTCATGGCCAAGCACCAGGAGGTGGGCTTGCCTCACGTCCCCTTTCCCTTCTTTCTGACACCTACCTCTCCCAAGGGCACCGATGTCACTATTCACACCACGTATCCACTCTCCTTACCCATCTGATTTTCTTAACCTATGACAGAAGCTAGGAAGTCACCAAGGCAGGTGCTGGTCTGGGGATGGCCAGGTCCCCTGCTGCACAGCTCGGGTGTGGAATGTAGAGGTCATCATCACAGGACCAAGGGCCTCTCCCTCCTCTCTGGGACACAACAGCATTGTGAACGTGGGCCCCATCTGGGCTCCAGTACTTGCTAGGTGCGTGACCTTGGGCAAGCCCTTTTAACCTCATGGAATCTCAGGTTCCTCATGAATACAGGGGAAGTCCCCTCCCCTTAGGATTCTGATGAGGATCAAATGACACAATGCCATTTAAAACCCTGACATAACAACATACCTTTGCTTCCATATAATTCTCACTCTTTTTAAAAAATATTTATTTATTTGGCTGTGCCAGGTCCGAGTTGTGGCATGCGAACCCTTGACTGTGGCATACAAGCTCTTGGTTGCAGCATGTGGGATGTAGTTCCCTGACCAGGGACTGAACTCAGGCCCTCTGCATTGGGAGCTCAGAATCTTAACCACTGGATCACCAGGGAAGTCCTCTCACTCTCTTTTTGTACCGAGGTGGGTCAGGTGATCCCCAAAGCCAAGCACTAACCTCCCAGGCAATCTGGGTGCATACTCTCTTGCCCAAGGCCTTGGTTTTCCCCTTTGTGAAATGGGTAGAAGATGGTCCCAAAGGCCCTGCTGACTTGGCCTGAGCCTCAGTGATTCTTTTATTCCACATGCTCATCTCCTGCCCTGATGGTTGGCGAGGACCACTCTCCCTGCACCCCAGACCCTGCCCACTTACTTGTCACCAAGAGACTTCCCCCAACACGCCTGCTGTCACGGTGGCAGCGAGTTGAATTCCCAGTCCTGCTGGCCGCCTGCGGCTCCCCTTGCTTGGGGAAAAGGCTGAGGGAGCCGCTGATAGGCAAAGTGTCAAAAGCAATTGGTGTGAAGGACTTGGGGAAAACTGCTTGCGAGGGCCAATTCCCCACAGGAGGCCGGGAAACCCTCAGCCCAGGGCGCAGTGTTTACGGGCGTAATTGATAGAATAATCACCAACACCCGAGACAACGCGAACACATTTTTAACATCATAACCTTCGGAAGACAGCACTCAATTTTCTCCGTCTCCCAACCACCAAACTAGCCAGCTTATTGATGGGGAGATACCAACAGTTCGGGAAGGAACGCAAGAAAGCCTGGGTCATTTTTCAGTGCACGGGCTGATTGCCAAATGGCCCGGCAGCCCCCACCCGCTCCCGCAGCATCCCGCTGCACCCTCCTGGCAACAGAGAAAACCTCAGGACAGGGAATCACTGAATGGACAAAGGCCTGGCCAAGCCAGAATCCTTGTCTGCATTGGGGTGTATTAATAATTGAAGGTGCTAGCCTAGGGGGGTGTGTGTGTGTGTGGCAGGGTGAGGGCGGGAGGATGGATGTTTGCTGCAGTGAAGGGCTTCCTGGGGCTCCTCTGAGGGTCCACATACCCGTTCCAGTCGGGACCTCTTCCTCACTGGCAATCCAGCAGCTCCCCTACACCAGGCAATTTCTCATCAGGTTGGGTGAATACTTAAGGCAGTGACTCCAAGACTCCAGGCCTGGGGAGCTTATTAAAATGCAGATTCCAGGGTCCTCTCAACAATCATTTTGGCCAATGGATCTGCATTTTAACAAACTCCCTGGGTGCTAGCAACGCAGGAGATCCACAAAGATCCTCATTAAAGATCCTGCCTTCTGGGGACTTCTCTGGTGGTCCAATGGTTAGGACTCTGTGCTTCCCCTGTAGGGGACATGGGTTTGATCCCTGGTCAGAGAACTAAGATCCTGTGTGACTCAGTGACCTTGAGCAAGTCACTGGCCCTCTCTAACCTTTGTTTCCTCCTATTTTGGATGTCAGCGTTAGTGAGTAGGTGTGGCCAAAAAAATTAAAAAGATCCTGCCTTCCAGACCCCTACTGTGAATAAGATCTAGGAAGAGTCCTGGAGAAGAAGTCTAATCCAGTTTCCTGCTTCTAACTTGCACGTGGCCTCAGCAAGATCTCATCACCTTTCTGAGCTGCTGGTTCCTCTTGGTGGAACTCACTGTTTTCCCAGTTGTCCGGGGAGCTGGAAAGAAGTCCCTGGGGTAGCGACAAGCAGGGAAAGGAGTTCCATCACACGACTGGCCAAGCCTGCCTCACAGCTGTGTTGGAGGAGGCAGGTTTGGAACTGCCAGACACACTTTCATTGTAGGCTCGCCTTCCCAGCTCTCTGTACAGACTCAGTGACCTTGAGCAAGTCACTGGCCCTCTCTAACCTTTGTTTCCTCCTATTGTGGATGTCAGCGTTAGTGAGTAAACACTGGTCAGGGGTTTGGAAGCACCTACCACACAGTAGGAAGTTCATAAATGTCAGCTCCCTTTCCTCCCACCTGCGCTGTGCTCAGGGCAATGAGCTAACCCTATCTGATCAGAAAAATCAAATTAGCTGCCATTTATTGAATACCTACTTAGCATAGATACTGACCATCACCTTCCTTGCCTCCTGTTTCCCGATGTCTCCCTAAGACACAGGTACCAACCCCTCCCCATCACTCCTCATGTCTTTAAAAACCCCTCTGCGAAGTGGGCTGAGTGGAGGCAGCTGGGAGGTGGGAAGTGAGACCAATGTCCTTGTGGACCCATCTGACCATGGGCTTTCCCTGTGACAAGCTCCGGGGCGAGCAGGTGGAAGGCGTTAGCCTGGTGGCTGGGCTGGGCTGGGCTGGAACTAAGCTGGAGAGCAGCCACCAAGCGGTTGGGGTCAGTGGACTCCTCCCCGGGAGCCCCCTCTTCCAGCCTCCCACCCCCACCCAAGGCACAGAGACACCTCCCTAAGCCAGCCACATTTCCTGAATCAGCTGAGGACACGCAGAGCCCAGGAATAATGGAACGATCGGGCTCCAATCTGCTAAACAGCAATTTCTGGGCTTTTTCAGCACACACAGCTTTTATCAAATTGGTATTCTCCTCCTGAACACAAACGGCTTATTAGACATGACCCACTTATCCGCCACGTCTCACTATCATTAATAACAGTTTCTTTTTGTGATTAAGTGAGTGGCTCCAAGCCCTTCCTGTGGTGTTAGGCGTCTGGCCCGGCAGAGGGGCAGCGGTGGGGGCTCCTTGGCATCAACCACTTGGTGACTTTGAACCTGGTAGTGTTGGGAGCCGGCAGTCTGGACCCTGTAGAGCGGTCCAGCCTCCTCGCTTCTTGAGGGACAGAAAGAGCCCTAGAGGGGTGACTCACTTGCCCAGAACTGCACGATGGGTCAGCAAGAGAAGCCAGGCTCCCCTGCAGCCAGTGCTGTGTCCTTCCCATCCAACCCCTCCTCTGGGCCCTTGGTGGACCTCCCCAGGGTGCAGTGGGGGCAATTACAGCCAGCGGGGCAGAGCTGTGCCCTAAGCACGCTTGGCACCAGGGGGCAGGCGGAGACTGCCACACAGGGGTGAACCCTGCTTCCCGATGAGGGGGCCATCTCGGGGCCTCAGGAATGACAGAGTGGCACCCACAGCCTGGGGGTCTGTGTCTGCACCCACAGCTCCAGGGATGGGATTGATGGTAAACCTCACAGCCCCACTCCTTGTGTCTCTTGGGACCGAAAATTCAGGAAAGCCCTTCCTTGGAACATCTTCCTAGTGTGAGTTCCAACCGTGCCAAGGATCTGAGTGGAGCCAGGAGGGGAGCGGGAGGAGGAATCCCTAGTTTCCCTTGAATGGGAGGGAGCCTGACAGGGAGATGAACGTCCTGGAAAAAGCACTGTCTTTGCCCGACAGACCCTGGGGCCAGTCTCGGTGCAACCATTCACTCACTGTGTGACCTTGGGCGAGTCCCTTTACCTCTGAGCCTTGGTTTTCCCATCTGTATACTAAAGATCAAAATAACCCTTCCCCTATTTTAGCACTGCTCCAGCCAGGTCGGTAGAAATTAGATGAGGGATAAGAAAGGTGCGCAAATGTAACAAATAGAGCAGTTACTATTTAACCTGGTCAGGAAGAAGGGTGTAGGGAGTCACAGTTCCTCAAAAGCAGAGACCCTGAGAAGGGCTTACTCTCCCAAGCAATTCCAACTCACACGTCACGCCCCAGTAAAGCCTTCTCTGAGCTCCTACCACCACAGCCCTTACTCTTTTCCATCAGAAGAAATCACCCAGTTCTCTGCCCTTTGTGCAAACCTGTCCCCAGTCCTGGGTATACACTGCCCAGCATGGGTGCTGCAGCCTCCCCTGCCAGCTTGGAAATCCTTGTAGGGAAGAGATGGATGGATGAAGTGTCTCCATTTTCATCTGTGCCCTGGTCCTCATACAGGAAGGAGTCCACCTCATGGAGGCAGGGGGAGCCCCTGCAGCTGCTGGCCTCAGACAATCCAACTCTACCGCCAACTTGGGCTCCTCTGGGGCTGGAAGGAGCTTCTGACACTCTGGCAGCCAGTGCTGGGAATGCTCACTTGCTCCCCAGCTCCCACAGTGGCTGAGTCGAGAGGTCCCACCTTTCAGTACTCCGGGGTCAAAGATGAGGATGAGAGGGGACCCTACAGAAGGATGGCAGGGGACCCTACAGAAGGATGGCAGGGGGCTTCCTGCCCACCCCTAGAGGCAGACAAAAGCTCCAGGCTTCCCTCTTCTTCCACGCCTCCGACTGGAAGCAGCAATGTCAACTATTCCAGCGTCTTTGAGGGGCTCCCACCAAGCCAAGATGCCACCCACCTGATGGGGTGGCTGCAGCCCAGGCTACCAGTTCTCAAGAAGCAGGCTCGTCTGTCCCCCAGGACCTTTCCCAGTGGGGCAGGTGTGGAGAGGGAAGGGACAAGGACAGCTACAGGGTTAAACCCACAAAGGGGAAAGGCAGATGGGCAGAGAGGGGTGGGTGAGCAAAGTGTGTTCACAAGTGTGTGTATTTTGCCAGTGTGTCTGCAGGAAAGCGGGCAGGCAAGAGTTGTGCTCTGGGGTGCCAGCTGGCAGGGTGTGAGCCCTCCGGCTGCGCCTGCTGTGTGTGTAGTGGGCACAGAAGTGAGGGTGATCCGAGAAGGTGTCTGGAGATGTGTGAGGGTAGGAGTTGTGTGAGAAAGCAGCGAGTGTGGCTGTGTGTCCGTGGCTGGTCGTGAAGGTGTATGTATCCAAGCGAGTGTAGAGGGTGGGAAAGGAGCCCTCCGCGAGAGTGGCATGGGGGTGGCACCCGGGGTGCACCCTGGTCCGCAGGAGTGGCCAGGGAGCCAGGGCCGGTCCGCAGACCCTGCAGGGGGCGCCCCCCCTCGGACTCCCACCACCGGCGCCGCGGGCTCGAGTCCGGGGACCGCCAAGTCGGAGCCGCGCTGCCCAGGGTGGGGTTTGGTGGGGAAGTCCGCGGGGGCGGCGACCCAACTCACCGTGGCCGGAGATGTGATTGTCCCAGGGCGCGTGGCCGGCGGGCCGCGTGGCGCCGCCGAGTTGCAGGAAAAGTGCCAGGTAGTGGAGGGCGCCCAGCGCCACGGCGAGCGGAGCCCCCATGGTGCGCGCTCGGGCCGGAGGGGGCGCCGCCGCCTCACATCGGGGCTCAGAAGACCGCAGACCTCGCGCCCTCCGGCCCCTGCCCGGTGCGGCCTGGCTGCCCGGCTGCGGCTGCTGCCCCTTCGCTCGCGGAACCCGGTCGGGCCCGGTTCCGGCCCCCGCCCGGCTCCGGCCCAGCCCCGGCTGCGGGAAGCGAGCGCACGCCCAGCCGGCCGCCTCCGACTGCGGGACTCTTCCCTTCCGCGGAAGGCCACTCCGCTCGGCGCCACTGCCGCCGCACCCCTCCCTCCCGCTCCCCCCGCCCGCCCAGAGGAGGAGGCGGCGGCGGCGGAGGGATCTGCCGCTTGATTTATCATCAAAGTTTTGCCCAGGCTGGGATTTTTAAAGCGGTACCCGCAACTTCTCCCGGCCCGAGAGCGCAAGTCGGGGCGAGATGGGGTGGAGGAAGCCACCCCAGGGACCCGATTCCTGCCAAGCATAACACTACTGGTTTCACGAACTGAAATGCTCTCCAGTGGGATAAAGAGAAAAACCAATCGACCAGACCCAGCGCGCTCAAAAGGGACTCCTCAACTTTGCTAGCTGGGCGGTGCCGAGGTCAGGGAGGTAGGTTGGGGTGGGTGGGTGGATGGAGGTGAGGGGGAGGTGGGAAACCTGGGCTGAGGCACTGGAGACCTGGTTAGACCTGCCTGCCGCAGGCTGTGTGATCGTGTCCGAGTGTCTAGCCCAGGCTGAGCTTCAAGGTCTTCATCTGAGAAGTGGGAATAAATAGCTGCCTTCAGGGATCCTGGTGAGGATTACAAAGTCGTGTGTGTAAAGCGCTAAGCATAAATGCCGCCCTCGTGGTAGAAGCTCAATAGTTATGACTGATGTTGTCCCCCTCTCTGGGACTCAGTTTTCATGTCCGTGTAGTGGGTGTAAGTAAGGCAGGCCAGTTGCTGGGTCTCCGTCTAGCTGAGAGAGGCTGCGCCTTGTGCAGTGGACTGGATCGCCCCCTTCTGGACTGCAGGGCTCCCTTCCTTGGACAGAGGGGCCTAGAGGTGGTGGTGAACGAAGTCACTTTCATTTCCAGGAGCAAGAATCCTAGGAGATCCTCCGATTCCTCCTCTGTTTTACTGGGGCTGTTGAGACAGACCTCCAGAACAGACATAAGGCGGACCTGTGGCTTCATTTAAAAGAAGACTAAGCACGTTAAATCAGAGACAGAGCTTCTCCGAGGACCTCAGCGAGTCTGGGGCCAAGTTCCTGCCTCCCGGGCAGGATCTCTCCTACTCTCATCCCTTGTGCTTCATCAGGCATCGTTCCGGGCACAGCCCTACCCGCCGCGGTTTCAGCACCTCGGAGGAGGACAGCGTCCACCCCGACACCCATCTTTTCAACCTCACCCACCGCACCTCTTCGGACTCTTAGATGGGAGGGTTCAGCACCATGGACAGACCTTCTGATTGTCTCCCTCGCCCCCGCAGAATAGGAGTCAGAGCTAGAGAAGGCCCACATCCCTCTCCAGACCACACACAGGTGGATCCAGCATTGTGGACATCACCACAATTTTGAGAATAAGGTTAGAGCCCGAGGAACAGCTTTCCTCCTCGCCCCCGTCTTTAATTTGTTCTTTCATACCCCTTTCCAATAATATGGCGGACAACACACCCGTTGGGGCCTGTGTTCTCCAGCAACAATACAGTTTATTCGAAACCATGGACAGCACCCTGAAGGGGCGCGCTCTTACGAATACCCAACTGACAGCATTCACAGGACCGGTGGCGCGGCGCCGCCTTCAGCACCGCGGATAAACCCCGTCGTCATCTAGCTCGTTCCTGTCCATATTCTCTGGAGTAAGGGCTTTTTTTTTTTTTTGGCCTGATTAACTTACTTATCATTTCCCTCCCACGCAGAGGTAGTATTTATTTAGGCTATCCTGGAATGGCCTGGCGTCTTGGACCCTATGAAAGCGTTTCCTTATTCATTAATTCACTTTACCCTCCCTCCCAGTGAAATGGTTTCCATTGCCCCCGTTATAAAGATGGAGAATCTTTTGTTGTTTGGCTGCACTGGGTCTTAGCTGTGGCAGACGGGACCTTTGATCTTCATTGCAGTTGCGGCATGTGGAATCTTTAGTTGCTGGCATGTGGGTCTAGTTCCCTGACCAGAGATCAGATCCTTGCCCCTCTGCATTTGGAGTGTGAAGTCTTAGCCACTGGACCACCAGGGAAGTCCTGAAGCTGAGAATCTTCAAGATCACATAGCGGCTGGTGCTATGACTGAAACCCAGGACTCTTTTAATCCCAGCCTGAAGCCTCTCCAGGAGAATAGAATGCCAGAAATGGGGCCCAAACCCAGGGTTTTTTCCTCTTAAATTTCAATTGGAAGGAAGCAGGCAGAGGCAAGGGCACAGGGAGAGAGAGGAGAGAAGAAAAGAGAGAAAACAAGAGACTCTACTTTCAGACTGCAGAGGAACGAGGTCAGAGTGGGACAAGGGCCCTGCCCTTACCCACTGACTGACCTGCAGGCACCCTTTCTTCTCATAGTCTGTGCTTAGTCGTGTAGTCATGTCCAACTCTTCGCAACTCCATGGACAGGCTCCTCTGTCTATGGAGATTCTCTGGGATGGGGTTGGATCTTGTAACCCCTGAAGTTCCTTCAAGGACAGATTTCCAGGGATTTAATGCATTTGAAAAGGCTGTTGCTGTAATGGTTCTGCTCAAAAGCCTCCAATGGTCTTGTCTATTAGAGAAATCTGACATCTCTGGTTTGCATTTAAGGTCCCAGCCTACCTTCTGCTCCAGGCACCATCCCCCATCCACGTTGTCTTCCTGCACCCACGCTAGCTTCATCGTGGCCTTACCATTCCCTGTGTTTTCCCTCTACACACATGCCTTCCCCTCTGTCTAGCTGAGTCTTCCATTGGCCAAAGTCCCATCTGAATCCCTCACAGGAAGACATGCCTGCTGGCTTCTCCCAATCTCTGAGCCTCTGTTGGCCCATCACTGTTTACCCAATGTTATGCTACAAGTTTACTTATCCGACTTAATCCTCGGAACTACCAAGCCATATAGGGTAGAATAGTGTGATTTTAAGTGTGGAATCTAGTTTTGAATCCTGCCACCCACCCACTAGCTGTGTGACCTTAGATAAGTTACTTTGCCTTTCTGTGCCTGAGCTTCCTTATCTGTAAAATAAAGATAATAAAGCCTCCATCACAAGGTTATCATAAGGATTAAATGTCTTGCTACATGGAAAGCAGTTAGAACACTGCCTGAAGAAAGTGAAAGTGTGAGTCTCATTCACGTCAGACTCTATTCAACCCCATGGACTGTAGCCCTCCAGGCTCTTCTGTCCATGGGGTTTTCCAGGCAAGAATACTGGAATGGGTTGCCATTCCCTTCTGCAGGGGATCGTCCCGACCCAGGAATCAAACTTGAGTCTCCTACATTGCAGGCAGGTTCTTTACAGTCTGAATCACCAGGGAAGCCCAGAACACTGCCTGTTATTGTTGCTCAGTTGCTCAGTTGTGTCCAACTCTTTGTCACCCCATGGACTGTAGCCCACCAGGCTTCTCCATCCATGGGACTCTCCAGGCAAGAATAGTGGAGTGGGCTGCCATTTCCTTCTCCAAGAACACTGCCTGGCACAAAGTAAATAGTAACACATAGAAAATACATAGCCATATGCTGCTGCTGTTGCTGCTAAGTCGCTTCAGTCGTGTTCGACTCTGTGCGACCCCATAGACAGCAGCCCACCAGGCTCCGCCATCCCTGGGATTCTCCAGGCTAGAACACTGGAGTGGGTTGCCATTTCCTTCTCCAATGCATGAAAGTGAAAAGTGAAAGGGAAGTCGCTCAGTCGTGTCCAACTCTTCACAACTCCATGGACTGCAGCCTACCAGGCTCCTCTGTCCATGGGATTTTCCAGGCAAGAGTACTGGAGTGGGTTGACATTGCCTTCTCCAACATAGCCATATACATGCTGGCTATTATTATTATTTATACATAAGTAAACAGGTGTTCAGGGAGGTTAAATATCTTCTCCAATGTCTCACAAGACAATTGCAGAGTGTGGTATTTTGATTCCAGAGCTGATGCTCCTGGCATAATACCTAAGCACATCTAGTTCAATCCACCCAGCTTAGGAAACTAAGACCCAGAGATGATGAATGAATTCCTCAGAGTCACACAGCCAACCATGGCAGAACTAAATCCAGAACTTCTGTCTGTCAGCTCAGGGCTCTCCCACAATACCATATTGTCCTGTCTGCATTTTCTGCAGCAACTAAACTGTATTTTTTAGTTTATAAATACATTTACACCCATGCTCTCATATAATTTATGCAACAACCCGTGAGGCCACTATTATTACCTTCCTTCTTATTAAAAAATATTTATCTATTCATTTGGCTGTGTTAGGTCTTCATTGTGGCACATGGAATCTTTGTCACATCATGTAGGATCTTTCTTTTCAGCTCATGGACTCTCTAGTTGTGGCACTCAGGCTCTGGAGTGCAGGCTCAATAGTTGTGGCGTGTGGGCTTAGTTGCTCCCCGCCATGTAGGATCTTAGTTCCCCCACCAGAGACTGAACCCAAATTCCCTGCACTGCAAGATGGATTCTTAACCACTGGACCACCAGGGAAATCCCTACCTTCCTTCTTTTACAGATAAGGAAACTGAGGCTCAGAGAGATGAAGCAACCTGTTCAACGTTGCACGGGGAGGTGGGGCAAAGGCTGAATGTGAAAGGACGAATCCTCAGCCCCCTATTCCTCCTCTGTGAAATTTTGCCTCTTTTCTGCTTTGCGATCCAAGTGCAGACTGGAGACACTGTGGAAGCTAAAAGCCTACAGGAGGCCCAAGGTAAACGAAAACCGTTCCAGGAAACAGTCTCTAGGAATTCGCTAGGGCGGGAGGCTGTTGTCACTCATCTCACTCTGGGAATGCTCCAGGAGACAGTAAGCTTCCCATCCCTGGAGACAATTAAACAAGCATCTCGTGGTCACGTGGATGCCAGGAGGCAAATATCACAGCTATTTCCACCACTCAAATGAGGCTCAGAAGGTGAATATCATGTTAGGTATTTCAGTCAGGAAAGGCAATCTTTTTAAAGTTTGCCCCAAGCAGCGGAACTTGCACTGTCCCCTCCCCCTGACGCAAGCCCACTGGAGAGTCCCCAGCCTCCCCTTAACTCAAGGAGGCCGCCCTCCCCTTCCTCCTTGAGAGGTGTCACTTGAGCACCACGGCTCTGTCAGTGGTAACAGCCGTAAGATTTGTCCTTTTAATCCAGAATCAATAACAAATTTCATTTAAAAATAAATTAAACCAGGCATTGGAAATCATTCACTGTGTGGGCCAGGGCCCTCTATAGTGCCGTCTAAATGGCTTCCTTCTGCTCATCTATCAATGCCAAGAGGGGGGAAATACCTAAGCTGCCTGATTCATGGAGAAACTACTTGAATGTATCAGCTCCTAACAATGAGCAATTGAGCCCTGAGTTGCACCTTTTAACACACCAATAACATGTGGAGCACGGGTTCATGAGAGCTTATCGGAGACCCCACGGTCACTGGCTTGGAGGGAACCCATTTATAAGGGGGAACAATGGCTTCAGTATGTAGCCACCTAATTTCCAGAATGCATTACTGAGCTCAGAGGAGCAATGAAATTCTATTAAACTCTTATCTGCCATGGGAGGGTATGAAACCGGAGGGGAAATCCAGACTCGGCAAAGACATGGCCAGAAAGGACTGGGACTGACCCTAGGAGGTGGGTGAGCAAACCCGGAGGGGAAGAGGGGCAGGCGGGGCCCTGGATGGGTAAAAATATGTGCATTAATAGAGCTCTGGTTTCCAGCGATTACGTTTACATCAGCGAATAAAACTTGGCAATAAAACATCGGAGCTGCGTCTCAGACAGCATTTCCTTTTACAGTCTGGTGTATTTCATTCATTATAACAGGAGGCAAGGAGCTTGAGGTGTCCCCATTTCTCCCCCTTTAATTAAATTTTTAAATTACTGCCCAAGATTTGGATAAAGGAAAAGACTTACAGCTTTGCAAATCGCCATCCCATCCGATCGCAGCTCCCATCCTATCACAGTGGTGGCCCTGACTGTACCAGGATCCAATATTATTAAAGTGAAATACTGTAGGCATTGCCTGCTTGGGCTCTGGTCTGTAAAAGGAGATGCAAATTTGGGAGAGAAATTGGCTCAGGCTCAGAAAAGAGGCCTGGGTTCTGAGACTGGTTTTTGCCATCCCCTTGATGTGTGACCTTGGTCAAGTTACTAACCCTCTCTGAGCTTGACAAGTTCTCTTTTCCCTGACACATCCATCTGGAGGCTTTTAGAATTGATTAGGGGCCGGGGGTATCCCTCCCTCCCAAGTGCACACTGGGATGTCTTAGGGAGCTTTAAAAAAATAATAATATTCAGTGCACACGTGCTAAGTTACTTCAGTCATGTCCAACTCTTTGCGACCCTATGGATTATAGCTTGCCAGGTTCCTCTGTCCATGGGATTCTCCAGGCAATACTGGAGTGGGTTGTCATTTCTTCCTCCAGGGGATCTTCCCAACCCAGGGATCAAACCTGTGTCTCTTAAGTCTCCTGCATTGGTAGGTGCATTCTTTACCACTAGCACTGCCTGGGAAGCCATAATAATGTTTAGATCACACCCCCGAAATTCTGACCCAACTGGTTTGGGTGAGGCTAGTCCTGGGTATCTGTTTTTTTTTAAATTCCCCAGGTGATCCCAGTGTACAGCTGGGGTTGAGCACCACTAGCCTAGACACAAAATTATGTAATATTCATGGACTTTAGACTCTCTGGGGAGACTGGTTGTGCCTGTACTGGCCCAGGCCCCACTCCTGGGGCAACCCTCCTAGTCTGGCTGGGGGAGATTTCTGGGGATCTGCCAGCTCACCAAGCCCCAAGTGTACCTTGTGCAGGGATCCAGTGGGCCACAGAGAGGACCCCAATAGGATGGAAGGACCGGGGCTCCTCCTCCTCCGGTCTTTGAATTGGGCCCAATCAGCCTCTTGGGGTGAGGAGGCTACCTGCCCCAGCTCTTATCTGTAGGGTAGTGCTGGGCGCTGAGTTGTGACCTCCTCCTCCCACGTCTGGGACGCTCCTCTCCTCTGATGACCGATTTCTTTATCTGTTCCCCAACAAACTGGCCTCTGCAGTCAGGCCATGTCCCATTCACATGAGCCTCCAGATTCCGAAACTTCTCAAAGATGGCTGGCCATCTTTGAGGCAGACCCAGGTCCTCCTATCAGCATAAATTCTGAGCTTTCATCTTCATTCTGCCTCCCTCAGAACTTGTGGGCCACGTAGGAAGCCCCTAGCTAGGATGAGACCAGGGGCAAGGGGAGGTCAACTGGCCTGGCCCCTGTCCTTTCTAGGCTGAGTAAGCCCATGAAGACCCTTGGGACCACTCTGAGGTTTTCCTTCTAGATGGTAGCCTGGGTGGACCATATAGAGTGAAGATATGATCTGACACTCAGAATTTAAAATAGTTCCATTTTTTAACAGAAAAGGGTCATCAAGGATCAGGAGGGAGGTTCAAGAGGGAGGGGACCTATGCATACCTAAGCCTGATTCATGTTGATGCATGGCAGAAACCAACACAACACTGTAAAGCAATTATCCTCCAATTAAAAAGAAAGAAAATTGTCAAGAAGAATCACCCACCATTGCCACATTGCATACATGGGGAAGCTGAGACCCAGAGAAGGGTGAAGACAAGCCTAAGACCTCACAGGGAGGAAATGGCAGAGCCAGACCAAGGACTCAGGGCTCCAGGCTCCAACCAGGGCCTTTCCTCCCCATGTTGTGAGAGGAGGAACTTCTGCAACCAGGCAGCTCCCCCAGAGGTGTTCCCCTCTGGGGGTTCCCAAAGGGGGCACCACTCTGAGATCCGGAGAACCCTCCACTTAGGCCTTGGCCCTCTGATTTGAACCCAAGCCTGTAAACTGTGCTCTACCAAGGCTGGTAGAACTCACACTAGATGCGTATCTGTGTTGTCCCAGCAAGGAGCCTGATGATAATCCCCATCAAAGGCAATTAATTGCATCAGAAAGACGGGGTTCCTAGGGCCCTTCACCCTGTGAACCGGGTGCTTATTAAACACGACAGGACAGCAGGGTCTCTGCCAATTTTGAGACTCTGCTTGTGGGAGTGTTTTAAAAATCCTGAAATGACTTTAATGGTGTGGTTAATGCCAGTCTAAATATGCCATGGCTGTAAATAATTAGCTAGTCCAATGCTGTCCAGTAGAAATAAAATACGAGCTGCATATGAAATTTCAATCTGGGAGGACTCCCTTGGTGGTCTCGTGGTTAAGACTCCACACTTTCAGTGCTGAGAACTCAGGTTCAATTCCTAGTCGGGGAACTAAGATCCTGCAAGCTTCATGGTGTGGCAAAAAAAAAAAAAAAAAAAAATAGCGGGTAAAGAACATGTCTGCAAAGCAAGAGACACAGGAGACACAGGTTCAATCCTTGGGTTGGGAAGATCCCCTGGAGAATGAAATGGCAATCCACTCCAGTATCATTGTCTGGGAAATCCCATGGACAGAGGAGCCTGGCGGGCTATAGTCCAGTGAGTTGAAAAGAGTGGAACACGACTGAGCACAGACAAATATATGTACATGCGTGTGTGTGTGTGCCTGCATCCTCAGTCATGTCTGACTCTTTGCGACCCCATGGACTCTAGCCTGCCAGACTCCTCTGTCCGTGAAATTTTCCCAGCAGGAATAGTAGAATGGGTTGCCATTTCCTACTCCAAGGGATCTTCCTGACCCAGGGATCGAACCTGTGTCTCCTGCCCTGGCAGGCAGATTCTTCACCACTGCATCACCTGGGAAGCCACATACATGACAGTAAATAAATAAATGAAAAGTTCTAGTAGCCACAATACAGAAAAGTAAAAAGAAACACTGCTCAGCAGTAAGGAATCCACCTGCAATGCAGGAGACTTGCAAGAAATGTGGGTTCAATCCCTGGGTTGGGATGATCCCTTGGAGAAGGAAATGGCAACCCACTCTAGTGTTCTTGCCTGGGAAATCCCATGGACAGAGCAGCCTGGTGGCTGCAGTCCGAGGCATTGCAAAGAGTCGGACACGACTGAGCGACTAAACAACAACAAACAGAAACAGGTGAAATTAATAATATATTTCATGTAATACCCAAGTGTTATTTCAATGGGCAATCAATATAAAACATTATTCATGAGCTGCTTTACATTCCCTTTACGTGTAAGCCATTAGGATCCAGTGTGTCTCTCACACTGATGGCACACGTCTATTTGGACTGTCCCCATTTCCAGTGTTCAGCAGCCACTTGTAGTTCTAGACTCCCCTAGCAGACAACGGAGAGCTGGACCCCTCCAAGGGGAGGCCTAGGACTTGCATCTCCACAGATCCCACACAGGGGAAGGAAACAGGCCTCTACTGAGTACTTACTGTATGCCAGGCACCTGGATCGATGTCACTAAACCCCCACGACATATCTGGAACGTAGGTGGTGTTCACCCTATCTTATGACTGGGATAACTGAGGCTCGGAGAGGTGAAATGACTGGGCTGAAGTCACACAGTGGCTGGGACCAAGGTCCACTACCCCAGGCTTCTGCTGAGGCTCAGTGAGGTGGCCTCACATGAGCCCCGAACCCTCAGGAGTTATTTCCCTCTTGTCTCCCCTCTGGGTCACAGTGTCTTTTTAAGATCTCTGGCTGCAGAGCAAAGGGAGCCTGTGGAAGGGGTTTGCCCGGCCTTGTCCTGAGCTTTGGACGGATGCAAGTCCTAGGCCTCGCCTTGGAGGGGTCCAGCTCTCCGTTGTCCGCTAGGGGAGTCTAGAACTGCACGTGGCTACTGCACACCGGAAATGGGGACCGTCCAGATAGACGCATGCCATCAGTGCCAGGGTGGCAGCAACAGAAGAACCTTATCACAATTTTAATTAAGTAGTTAGTTGTGCAGTGAGCTGCCTAGTGTCTGTCTCCCCTCCTAGACTGTGAGCTCTTATAAGGGAAAACAATGCCAATCTGATTTTCCACTGTATCCTCAAGGCCAAACAGAGCCTGCCCCAGCCAACTGCAGCTGTGGGTCTGGGCTCGCTTCTGGAACTTCCTCCACCCAAGGAACCTGAGAGCTCCGGGGAGGCCCCTTCCATCTCTGACAGGCGCAACTTGATTGAAAAGGCAGCCCCATGCCTGGACTCGAGCTCCTACTTGCCCATTCACTTACATGTAGTTTGGGACAAGTCACTTAAGCCTGCTAACTCTCAATTTCCTCAACTCTAAAATGGGAATAAAAGAGCCCATCTCGGGACCTTCCTGATGGCCCAGTGGTTAAGAGTACTCCTGCCATACAGAAGACACAGGTTCAATCCCTGGTCCGGGAACTAAGATCTCGCATGATACAGGGCAATTAAGGCCCTGTGCCACAACTACTGAGCCCACGAGCTGCAACTCCTGAAGCCCTCGCACCTAGAGCCCGTGCCCTGCAATGGCAGAAGCCACTGCAATGAGAAGCCCTTTCACTGCAACTAGAGAGTAGCCCTTGCTTGCCACACTTAGAGAAAGCCGGCCCGTAGCAAGGAAGCCCCAGCACAGCCAAAAAATAAATAAATAAGTGACAAATAAAATATTGGAAAAAAAAAAAGTGGCCCATTAAAAAAAGAAAAAAAGCTCATCTCCTGGGATTGTTTTAGGACCAGAGGGAAAGACACGTGGGGAGCTCTTTGTTCTCTGCTGTATCTGTGTTAATTACTGCCGATGACTTTATTGATACAGGCAGGGCCTCAGTGGACCCTCTGGGCCAGAGCAGGGGACTCTGTGCCTCTCGGATATTTGAAGACAGGGACCAGGCCCCCGTGTTCTCTTGTTTGTGGCCCAGGCGTCCCCAGCGCCCTCCACCGCCCAACTGCCTTTGTTTGCTTTCTTCCCTTCCAAGTGTGTCTGGCGTGCCTGCACCGGAGTGAGTCCCGAGGCGGGGACTCTGCTGGTGAGTCCCCCACCATGGCCGGGGCCATGCTGGTGGCTCTTCACAGCGCTCATCTCCTCACTCAGGCCGAGACCAGGCTGCTCATCACACCTCACAGGACACATCAAGACCTGGGCTGGTCACGCAGCACCTCTCTGCCCGTATCCTCCCTGCCATTCCCTTACCTCTCCGGCTCCAGCCGCCCTGACCTCCTCGCTGTTCCTCAAACATTCCAGGAACACTCCTGCCTCAGGGCCTTTGCATTTGATGTTTGTGCCCCGCCAGAACACAGTTATTTCAGACCTTCCAGTCTCTGTTCAAATGTCTCCCCAACCATTTAATATAAAACCGCAGCCCCCACCCCTCTGAAGCCCCTGACTTTTCTGTCTTTCTGAGCAGTGACCATTGTCTGTCACATTACATGTCTATTTCTTGACCCTTTGCTGCCCTCACTACAATGAAAACCCCGTGAGAACAAGGGCAGCGGATGTCTTGCTCTCCAGCCTGGCTCCTGGTGCAGAGCGGGTGCTCAAGAACTAATTACTGAATGAACACACAAATGTGCTTTTTGAAACTTGTTCATGCTGGTCTCCCCCAGGGACTGGGATGTTCCTGAGGGAGGGGCCGGGCTGCTTTTGCTCATGACTTTGCTCCTGCAGGGCCAAGCACACAGTGGGCTCTCAGCTGCTACTGGCTGAATGGACCTGGGCACACCACACCCCAGGAAGGGGTATAACCTCTGTGCTATCATGACCCGCAGCTTTCATTTGCCGAGGGTCTAGAAGGTGCCAGTTCATATGTCAAGTGCTTACCTGTCTTTCCTTTAAATCCTCCTAATGCTGAAAGATAGATATTTCATACCCATTTTGCAGATGAGGAAACTCAAGGCTTGAGAGGTGCTCTAGGTCTTCTAGCTGACAAGTGTGGATCTGGGATCCCACTCGGCTCTTCCTGGCCTCCAAATAGGAAATAACACTCGCTGTGCAGGTCCTGATGGGCATGGACCGTGGTCACTCTCTTCCTCGCAGTCACAGAGACCCTGGGAGTTCCCACCACGGATATCTCTGCTTTTATTTATTTATTTATTTATTTTTGGCTGTGCTAGGTCTTCGTTGCTGCTCGGGCTTTTCTCTAGTTGCAGCGAGCGGGGTCCACTCTTCATTGCGGTCCACGGGCTTCTCATTGCGGTGGCTTCTCTTGTTGCAGAGTCCAGGCTGTAGGCGCGTGCCAGCTTCAGCAGCTGCAGCACAGCACTTGGGCTCAGTAGTTGCGGCACGCTGGCTTAGGTGCTCTGCGGCCTGTGCAGTCTTCCTGGACCAAGAATCAAACCTGTGTCCCTTGCACTGGCATGCAGATTTTTATCCACAGGACCACCAGGAAGTCCTGACATCCCTGCTTAAAGATAAGCAGCCTGAGACTTAGAGTGATCAGACTGTGCCAAAGATGTCACAGCTGGTGGCTGAGTGACCTGTCTGTAGGGCCTGAATAGCAAAAAGTTCCTTCAGTTTCAAGAGCATCATTTGGGGCCAAAATCTCTGTTGACTGGAGGGGAGGGGGTCCGCCTGGCCCATTCCTGCTGATCTTGGGGTTGGGTCCCTTCCATCAGGTGGACCTGGGGGTTGGGTATGCCCGGCCCTTGCCAGGCCCTCTTCCCCTGCATTCTAAGTCACCCTGGCAGCCATCCTCCTCTCTGCACCACAGTCCTTCCCATCTCGAGAGCAGGAGGGTATAATTCGATCTTCACTACAGAGCTCTTCCAGATCAACACTCTAGAAGGAAATGAGGACTTGTGACTTGACCAAAGCATACATTTCCAACGTAGATTACTTTAGATACCTGGGCTGTTGTTCTCCACACTGAAGGAAATGCCCTTTAAAGCCAAAACTCTGGTGTTAAACCAAAGGAAGTGGCATTCTAATGGTGAAATTTCAGGCAAGGATGGAGGTAGGGACAAGTCTTGGTGAACTTGACCCAGGCTCCTGGGGCTGGGACGGGGCAGAGAGGCTTCCTCGGGGGTCCCTGCCGAAGTGGAAGCCTCACCAGGCACCCCGGGTCTCTCATATCAATGATCTATTGGGAGAACCCAGTGGAGGTGCCGGGTAATTCTATTTAAACGGCTGCAAACTGCTCCAGGGTTTCACGGCACTCGCCAAGGCTTGTAAATCATGCCACAGCAGCTCAGGGAGGGGATAAATTCCCTTCTAATTCAGGAATATCTTTAGCTATGATCTTGAATGCAGCGTAGCATCTAGGGGAGGGGGTGCTTTCAGCGCCTGGTAGACAGTGGCTCAGGCTTAGGCAAGGTGGCAGCGAGGCCCGACTTCCCTCGTGGCTGGTCTGGTTTGGTGGATGTTCTCCAGGTGGGCTCAGCTCAGGTGTGGAGGTGCTGAGTGGTGAAGGAAGCTGACAGTCAGGCCTCAAGGCCCTCAGGGGGCTTCCGGCTCCACTGACACCAGACGTCAGTGGACCAGGCCACGTGGCCGCTGGTAGGGCTGTGAGGAGGGTACAGCCTAGAACGAGGAAGGGGCTGGGCTGCCCTGATCTGTCCAGCCCTGGCCTCCCCCAGCCCTGCCCTGACTCTTCTGTGCCTTTTAAGAGGCAGACTGACTCACTGGCAGGGAAGAGAGTGTCAGGAGGGGAGCCTCAGACCACACGTTTTCTCCCGGGTGAGTTCATCAGCCTCTGGGGGACACAAGTCTGGCTCTGTCAGCCCTGACCCAAGCATTTCCCTGCCTAGAGCCCGTCTCCTCTTGAATGGCTCCCAAACCCAGTACGTCCCACCTTCACCAGAATTCCTATCTTCTCCTCAAGTCTTGCCCTCTTCTAAACTTCCCGTCTCAGGAGCAGTCCCCAGCCATCCCTCTATCCTGCCTCTGAGATGGGATCGCTGTCCCCGGGAGGTGGGATCCATCCTAGCTCTCCCAGATGGGATCCATCCCCCCAGAGATGGGATCCTTCTCCCCAAGATGGGATCCATCCCCTTAGAGGGGGAATCCTTCCCCGAGCCCTGCACCCCGAATGAACATCTTCTGAACCCCTTCCCCTAACTTAAAACTCTAAATGCTTCCCATGCTTAGAATAAAACCCAAACAGCTTTCTTCTGTGACATCACCACCCGTGGGCTCCCCCTCACTCTCCCTCCTAGCCACTTGGCCTTCTGGAGGTTTCTATAATGTACCTACTCCCTCCTACCACACTTCCCTCTGCCAGGAACACTCCCATATCTCCCCCAGAGTCTGGCATTAGTGCTACTTCCTGGAGGGGTCCATGGTCCCTCTTGAGGCCTCTCCTTAGCCCCTCACCCCTCTCCTTTGCAGCCCTGCCACCCTAAACTGGGCTTGAGCACCCAAGGGTGTGGTCTGATTCTCCTCACTCATATTCTCTGAGCCTAGCACTTGGTGAATCTCATTGACTGAATAAGTAAGGGAGATAATGGATACATAAATGAAGAGTTGACTCTTTAGCTTGGGGAGCCAAAGACGTGACCACAGATGAGGTGGGGGGCCTGATCGCTGTAGGGGAGCCTGGGCCTTGCACTGACCCCAGCTCGCTGTGTCTCTGGGGTATTGATCCCTCTCTGTGCCTCAGTTTCCCTGGAAGAATGAGGGAGTTGGGTGAGGTGACCTCTAAGGTTCCTCCTCACCCTGAGTTGGGGAGGGGGTCTGTGTTCTGGAATATAGAAGGAAGCAGACAAGTGACCAAGCCAGGGCCTAGAGGTGGGGCTGGAGGGAGTCAGGTCAGGCCCACTTAAGGACAAATGTTCCCACAGTCAGAGCTGTCCTACCGCCAGATGAATGGCCTCAGGAGGAGGTGAGCTCACCATTGCTGGAGGTGTGTAAGCATGGGGTGCTGTGGGGAAGACCCCCATACTGCCTGGGCGGTTGGACACATGACCAGGCGCACAGCCTGGAATTGGGAGAGACGCAGACTCTAGAGGTCAGTCTCAGCTCCATCCTTATTAGCTGTGTGACCTTGGGCGAGTTGGTTAGGTCTCTGAATCTCCCAGAGCACTTAATCTAGAAATAGATATAGCCTTGACCTTGCATGGTTTTGAGAAGCTACGTAGAGCCTGGAGCTGTGTAAGTGTTTGGTAAGCGTCAACACCTTCTCCAGCCCAGCCCGCACATTGAGGATTTGACTTCTGGCTGAACACAGGACAAGCTAGCTGCTTCTTCCTGAGTCCAGCAAGGCCTGGACCCCAGTTTCAGAGTCTCATGGAGTGCTCACTTGGGCCCTCATGCCGGGGGGCCTTGGTCTTGACCCTGGGGCCTAAGAGAAAGGCAGCTTAGACTGGGCCCCTCACCACCCTGGGTGCCCCCTCCAGATTCACCGGCCAGTGGATTTTTCCCTCTGCCCCCCTCCTCCGTCCCCTCCCTGCAGGGAGCCCCATCCTTTCCACGCCTCCCAATCACGGCAAACTGCCTCATCAATCATGTTCTCTCTAATTAACTTCTAATTTACCTCTTTAGTCAAATCTATTTACAATCAGAGACAAGAAAACACGCAGCAGCTCAAAGTGCGGACATGGCATCAGCTCTGGGGACCATGGAGGATCCATCAGCCCCAGACCAGGATGAAAGCCCAGTGAGGGCTGAGGGCTCTGAGGGGCAGGGGTGGGGGGACCACTCGGCCCAGCATCCAGCCTGCAACAGCCTGGCATCCAGCCCCTGGCATCACCTTGCCTCTCCCAGAGGCCTTTCCTGCTGGGCGCCCCCAGCCACAAATCACCAGCCGCCCCTGCCCTCCCCACTCTGTGTTTCCCTCTCTCTGGTTTCTCTGCCTCACTGGATGGGAGCTCCCCGTGGACAGGCATCCGGCCGCTCACTGGCTGCATGGCCTCAGAAAACGACTGGACAGCTCTGAGCTTCTGTCTCCAGTTTTGCACAGTGTGGGGCAAAACCACATCGCCCACCTTGCTGGTGGCAGCCCGGCCAGCCGTGCCTGGACCCTGAGCCCATGGTGATGGACCACAGACCTTGCTTGCTGGTTTTTGTTTCTGTATTTTGGATGTTTTAAATTTTTAAAATTTTGAGCAAATCTCCAACATCCAGAAAGTGTTAGTCGCTCAGTTGTGTCCGACTCTTTGCAACCCCATGAATTGTAGCCCACCGTGGCTCGTCTGTCCATGGGATTTCCCAGGCAAGAACACTGGAATGGGTTGCTATTTCCTTCTCCAGGGGACCTTCCCCACCCATGGGTCAAACCCGGTCTCCTTCCTGCACTGCAGGCAGATTCTTTACCATTGGAACCACCAGAGAAGCCCTTACAGAAAAGTTGTGGGCGTGGTTTGTGATATGCCATTACCTCCAAATTTCAGTGTGTGTTTTCTAAAGACATATTCTTACATAACCACAGTATAACCTGAGGAATTGAGAGATTTGTGTGGAAATATCACTGTTGTCTAAGCTCAGCCAGGGCCTGAATTTTAAGCCCACTGCGTCACTCTGGCTGTGTGACTCTGGCCAAGTCACAGGGCCCCTCTGAGGCCCCTTTCTGCATCTGTAAGTGGGTGGTCATGGTAACAATCTCATCTCTATCTTGCAGGGCTGCTGTGGGTGTGAACTCAACGAGCTGCTGGGTGATGGGTGGAAAATAGCATGGTAGAGGCGGGGGTACTGCCCCATCTCTATGCTCCAGGCAGAAAGGAAAGCTAAGGGGGACCAGTAACTTGCTGCAGGTCACAAAGCACGAAAACTGAGGTCACAGCCCTGGAAGATCCTGGCCTGGAAGAATCAGAACCCTGGGATGGAGGACTCAAGACTCAGAAAGCCCAGTGACTTAGGCCCTACGATAAGGTGGAAAATGGTGCATTCCCTGATGGTCCAGTGGTTAGGGGGGCTTCCCAGGTGGTGCTGGTGGTAAAGAATTCCCCTGCCAGTGCAGGAGACGCAGGTTTGATCCCTGGATTGGAAAGAGCCCCTGGAGTAGGAAATGGCAACCCACTCCAGTATTCTTGCCTGCAAAATTCCATGGACAGAGGAACCTGGCGGGCTGCAGTCCATGGGGTCGCAAAGAGTCAGACACGACTGAGCAGCAGAGAGCGCCAGTGGTTGGGACTCAGCGCTATCACTGCCTGGGCTTGCATTCAATCTCTGGTTAGGGCACTAAGATGCCGCAAGCCAAGCAGCCTGGCCAAAAATAAATAATCAAAGGTGGAAAGTGGAGAGCGGAGGGGCAGGTGAGTGGTAATGATTATTAATGGTGCACCAATAATACTAACAGTAACCAATGAGCAAGTCACCTTGGAGAGGCCTCTCCTGGGGCCTGCAGGAGATGAGGGTGGAGGGGAGCTGCCCCAACACTGGGGGCACCAGGCTGGTTCATGGGACTCTCAGAGGGGCCTGTGAGCCATACTGGGGGAGACACCTACTTGGCCCTGGCTCCCGGCCTGTTTGCTCACAGAAGACCCCCTCCTCCTCATTCACGTGTACATCCATCCACTGGCTCATTCTGTTCATGCTCCATGTTCCCTCTGCCTGGAACATTCTTCCAGCTCCACCCTTGGCTGCCCCTGCCCACCTCTCAGGTCTCGGCTGGAGTATCACCTCCTCGGAGGGGGCCCTCCAGAACCATCTTATTTCCAGTAGAACCCCCTCCCCCCAGCAACACACTGTCTAATTTGCTCTTTATCTCATTACCTTATTTTGTTCATCGCGCCTATTTCTATCTGAAATTATATCATCTCATTCTCTTCTTTTGGTTACTTTGCGCCTGTCTCTTTCCACTTATGAGTTTCTTAAAAGCAGAGACGTTTGAATTCCCCGGCGCTCCAGTGGTTAGGGACCCATGCTGCCGCTGCAGGAGGCGCTGGTTCCATCCCTGGTCGAGGAACTAAGATCCCACAAGCTCCAAGTGTGGCCAAAAAAGAGCAGAGATCTTTGTTTTGTTCCTTCCCATCACCTCAGCGCCCAGCCGGGACACAAGGAGATGCTGGATAAATACGGCAGAATGAACTTGGAATTCACCCGATCATTAGTGCCTGCCCTGGTGCCTGTTGATGTGGGGGATGCAGAAATGGAATCAGACTGGGGTTCCGCCCTCACCTGCTCATAACCTGTCCAATGTCTAGTTGGGCAGCAAAGCCCAGCCTCCTGCCCCTCACACTACTTGTGGGGACAAAATCTCCTGGAACAGCCCTCCTGGGGGTTGGTCAAAGGACAAGCAGTGCTCGATCATACCCAGGACAGAGCTTTGGGGCCACGTGAGTGTGGGGTCCAGCGCAAGCTCGGCCCCGATGACCCCAATTGGCGACCTGAAATGGCACCAGTTTTCCATGGGGCTCTGGGGGCTCAGAGAAGGGGCAATGCTCCAGCCCGGTGTGCACAGGCTCCAGTTTGTCTCTTTGTGGAGGTGGTGGTGTATGCCGGGGAGCCCCCTCCTGGGGAGCAGGGATCTTATTCAAGGACTGGGAGAGGCCTGGGGTCTGGAGACCTCGGGGGGATGGGGCGACGGGGAGACAGCCCTGCGGTCTCCCTGCCCTGTTTGTTCACAAGTCTATATTCCTGCCCGTGTTCCTCATTCCAGCCTGTGTAATTAGGTGTCCAGGGGTGTCTCCGACTCTGTTTCGATAGAATTTGCCTTGTTTAATAGGTAACAGGATGGCTGCCTCTGACAGCTGTTTTTCCCAGAAAAAAAAAAAAAAGGCTATTTGGGATGAGGTGAGTCAGGAAGCAGCAGAAATCGGGCTTCTTGGCTTAAATTCACCTTCGTCACAATCTTGCAGGCGACCCCAGTGCCTGCCCCTTCTCCTCCCTGGGCCTCTGTCCGTCTGTAAAATGAGGGGACTCAGACACTGTGACCCCCTCAGCTGGGACCCTGAGACATGGGGGCTGGAGGTGGAGCCATAGCGGTGTGGGGGGTAGGGGGGTGGGCCGAGCTCGCATCACTCTCGGGGAAGCCAGAAGAGAAGAGGCACTTAAATCCAAGGTGGCGTTTTTATCTCTGTGTTCTTAATTGTAATTGCCATTTAATTAGATTAATGATAATTAATAACATGAATAATGTACTGTCCTTTGTCTGGGACAATGACAATGCCGATCTACCGTCCCGAAGCAGAGCTGGACTGTATTGAGCCCTCCCCTCTCGTCTCCCTGCCATCTCCCGGACCCCTCCTCCCAACTTTGTCTCCCTTTTCACACGTGCTTGGCACACTGGCTTGTGAACACCTCTGGGCACGGTGTTTTCCCCGTTACGACTGTGAAGTGCTCCAGGGGTCTAGGGACTGGTCCAGGCATCCCAAGCCCTCCCTCCACCCTGCAGAACATGGAGGGACCCGTCCAGAGAGGGGACTGACACCTGCTGGGTGGAAGGAAGGCTAAGTGAGGGGTTGGGTGGATGGATGGGTGGAGATGGATAAATGCATTAATGGATGGCTTTAGCCTCCAGCCAGGGAGGTGATGGAGCTACCTGACCCCCTAGGGGACCCACCTCTGCTCTCAACCCCCCTTCTCTCTGACCAAGCCCAGCCCTCTCTCATTCCATCACACCTTTCGGATATGTCTCCTCTTCTTCATCCTCAAGGTCACCTCCCCTGCCTGAAGCCACCAGCACACCGGCCTAGACAACAGTACCAGCAGGTCCCCTGCCCTCCCAGTCTCCTGACTTAGCCCTTTTCCACCCATTGTGCCCAAAACCATAAAGTCTTTCCGACTCATGGACGTATATGACCTGCCTGTCTTTGGTTGAGAACCCTTCCAGAGCCCCTCTTGGACTTCCAAAAAGAGTACAAGTGCTTGGCCTTGGCACTGGAGCATTCCTATTTTTTTTTTTAAGTATTTATTCATCAGGCTGCACTGGGTCTTAGTGGCGGTATGTGGGATCTTCGATCCTCGTTGCCATGTGGGATCTAGTTCCCTGACTGGTGGGCCAAAGGATGGGAGGGGGCCCTGGGCTGGGCACGGCAGAGCAGAAATGGGTGAAATGCAGCCTCCGCCCTCAAGCAGCTCACAGGGCATGTGGGGAGATGGGGGCTCAAGGGAGATTCCCTGGGGGAAGGCAGAGAGGGGGTGGAAGAGGAATGAGGGGGCCCTCAGGGGTGAGGGCAGAGTGTATGGTTCTCAATCCCACTGCTTACCAGGCTCTTGCTGATGGGCATTGTATCTGCCTCTGTCTCTCCCGTGAGGCCAGGAGCCCCTGAAGGCAGGACTTGTACTCTTGCTTACAGAGAGGGAGCTAGTCTGGAGGCTCTGCAGGGATTTGGGAAATGGAAAGCAGGACAGATCATAGAGAAGGAAGGCCATGGACAAGGGCCTGGGGTGGGTGAGCATCAGTGCAGGCTGTAGGCAGTGGCTGGCCGCTGTTTGTTCCCCCTTTATTCCTAGAGGATCTCTGCTGAAGGCTTTCCTGGTGGTCCAGTGGTTAAGAGTCCACCTTGCAATGCAGGGGACACGGGTTTGATCCCTGGCCTGGGAAGATCCCTCATGCCTCGGAGCAGCTAATCCTGTGCACCGCAACTACTCAAGCCTGTGTGTGTTAGGGTCCTTGCTCCGCAACGAGAGAAGCCACCGCAATGCAAAGCCCCCACTCACCACAACTTGAGAAAGCCCACACGCACCAACAAACCAGGACAGCCAAAAATAACTAACTAAATAAAATTATTAAAAAAAATAAAGAATCTTGCCTTGTTGATGATGGATTGATGCCCTCATGGGTTTGCTCCTTCATTCTGAAAGGCAGAAGCAAAGATGACTCAGCCGCCAGTCCAGTGGGGAAGGTGAGCAAGAATGCCCAATAAGATGCGGATATAGGGAAGAATGATACGACCACTGACCAGCACATTACATACAGCACTTCCTGTTTATCAGTTTGTTGCCGGTCTAGACAGCGAGTTGTATTGTATAGCACGATCATTTTACGGGGGAGGAAACTAAGGCTCTGGCAGGTGAAGTGACCCATCCAGGGTCACAAAGCTGGGGAGAAGCAGGGCTAGATTTGAATTCGGTTAGCCTGTCTCTGCTAAATAGCTAAGCAATACAGTAGGCATTAACCTGGCTTCCCTGGTGGGTCAGTGGTAAAGAATCTGCCTGCCAATGCAGGAGATGCAGGTTTGATCCCTGGGCCGGGAAGATCCCCTGGAGAAGGGAATGGCAGCCTACTCCAGTTCTTGCCTGGAGAATCCCATGGACAGAGGAACCTGGTGGGCTACAGTCCATAGGGTCACAAGAGTCGGACATGACTTAGCAACTAAACAGCAAAAGCCTGCCTCTAGCATCCTTGCCCAGTATGGGTCCACGGGGCCAGCCTGGTGAAATTTGTTTGTACATCTTTACATTTACCCAAGTTATAGAGAGACTTTTGCTTGTAGCTGCTAAAAGCAAGAACCTGTCCTCAGGCCTTGCTCCCAAGAGGGCCAGAGTAAGATGGGAGTCAGGGGAGAGAAGACAGCTAGCCCAGGTCATGTCCTGCCATGGCTACTTAATGAGCTTAACTGATAACCATGGGCCCAGGCAGGCTGCCAGCTGGGTCTGTGCATTTGGCCAGGCTTCCTGGCCTTACACCCACTGGCTGGGGGAGGGTGGCAGGGGGCCAAGGGAGGGGCCTGAGGAGCTCCAGTTGTGTGTGCACTGGCAGCCAAGGCCAGCATCAGTGACCTTGGGCAAATTCCTTGAGCTCTCTGAACTTCCTTTCCTTATTTGTAAGATGGAGGTGAGCATGGCCCCTTGGAGGATGCTACAGGGATGCAGCAAGTTGCAGCATCCCAGTCCTACCACATTTGAATAAAGCAGAAAAAGGTTGCAGTGAGAGACTGGAGACCTGGACTCTCCTCTGACTGTCACTAACTGAGGGGGTGAACTGGATCCTAGCTCTCTCTGGGCCTCAGTGTTCTCATCGGCAAAATGGCACAATCTCTTTCTCATGGATGTGGGGAGGATTCCAGGAGTCAGGCATTTACTCAGTTCCATCATGCTGACACCAGGGTAGTTTTGGAGGGCTGGGCCTGCAGATCCTGTTAGGTCCTAGGACATTCCCCTACTTTCTGGAGCCTCTGTTTTCTCATTTGTGAAACATCTGACCCCAAAGTCTGCTCTCCCCCAGCTCTGTTGTTCCAGGAGTTCAGCAGTGGATTTTTTTATTTGTTTAATATTTATTTATTTGACTGTACCAAGTCTTCCTAAGTGGCTCACTGGTAAAGAATCCACTTGCAATGTAGAAGACTCAGGTTCAATCCCTGGGTTGGGAAGATCCCCTGGAGAAGGAAATGGCAACCGACTCCAGTATTCTTGCCTGGAGAATCCCATGGACAGAGGAGCCTGGCAGGCTATAGTCCATAGGAGTCGCAAAAGAGTCGGACACGACTTAGTGACTAAACAACAACAACAACCAGGTCTTGGTTGCGGTATGTGGGATGTGGTTCCCTGACCAGGGATGGAACCCAGGCCCCTGCATTGGGAGGGCAGAGTCTTGGCTGCTGGACCACCAGGGAAGTTCAGCAGTGTTGGTTACTGCTTCCACTGAAACTCAACTCATCTGCATTAGATGAGGATACAGTAAAACCCTTGTGTCCAGGGGCGAGGGCTTAAAGGTGGGGACAGGAATTTTGTGCTCATTTCCCAGGTAAAGAGAGTAAGGCCCCTGGATTTTAGTGGCAGGTCACACGTCCCTGCCCGCTGCTGCCTCGTGCCTATTCAAGTCGTGGGGCTGGCCGGGGAAGGACCAGACTCCCCTGGGCCCCAGGAAGGCCTGAGGAGGAGGACCTGGGTCTGGACCCTCCAGGGAGTGAGGCTATGTCTGCTCGGAGTGGAGGCAGGGCCTGGGGGTTGAGGGGGGGGGGCAGATTTATTGCAGCCATTCCTCTCCCCCTGCAGCGCCTGCTTCTAATGAAATTTTACGGCAGGTGGAAATGATATGACTCCGCCAGCCCTAAAAGCACTTCTATTTATTCATTAAAGATATTTATATACTGAGCAGCTCTCGGCTGGCCCCACCTGACTCCTGCTGGGCCGGTGAACTTGCTCCCAGTCCTCAGTGCTGGGAGAAGGCTCCACCGGGTGGGGCCCCTCCCTGCAGAGTGACTGGCTGGCTCTGTCTCGGCCACACCCCCAGCCCTTGTCTCTAACCTGCTCCCTCTTCTTGGTCCAAGGCACCAGAATCTCTTCTTGGATCTCCTGCCTCCACGCTGGGCTCCACAGTGTGTCCTCCATCAAACCTTCAAAGGGATCTCTTCGAAACCAGATCACGTCCCTTGCAAGCTCAAAACCCTTCCGTGGCCCTCCAAGAGCACCTGCCACCTCTCTGGCCTTTTCCCCCACCAGCCTCTGGCTCACGCATGGGCCACTGTGACTTCTTTTGGCTGTTTTCTGAAGCATGATGGTGTTCTCTCTCTCTGCCCCAGGACCTTTGCACCTATGCTTTTGCTTAGACCCCTCTTCCCTCAGCTCTTGGACTGCCCCACTCCTTGGCATCATTCGGAGCTCAGCTCAAAGGCACCTCATCAAAGAGAACTTCTCAGGACACCCGTCCTCAGGATCAGCCATTATCTAGTCTCCATCACTTTGCACTGAGTTTGCCCCTTGATAATGCTCGGTGATCATTCTGTGTCTTTGTTTACTTGTTTATTGTCTGTCCCTCGAGGACGTGAGCTCCTGGGGCAGGGACAATGTCTGTTTTGTTTCCAGCTACGGTGAGTGTCCAGTAAGTGATGGCGGGGGAGGGGGGTGGTGGCTGATGAACACCCAGGTACGGTGAGCTGGTCACAGACGTGGATTTCCCCAGGCTGGCACCTCAGTCCCCAAATGAAGGACAGCCAAGATCCCAAGAGGGAGAGGGACGTTCTAAGGTCTCACAGAGGCTGGGCTGGGGGTCCTGGTCCCTGTCCCCTGTCTTCTGGGTGTTTCCTGGATGGGCAGGATTCCTGAGGCCCCTGGAGCTGGAGCCTGGCTGCTGGAACCTTCCTCAGCTGTGACCAGACCATGGCATGGTTTCTGTGGACCCGACTCTGGTGGCTCTTCCCCAGCTGCTCCCTACAACTTCAAGAGCAAAGCCTCTTCCCAGGGGCTGTGGGCCTCCCACAGCCTTCCCACTGCCTTAGGGGTGGTGGCCTCTTACCTGGGTCCTGGGTGCTTTCTGGATGACCCTGTGAGGTCAGGTCTTGCTTGAGGGGTCAGAATGGAGGCTTCATCCCCATCCAGCGGAATCTGCTTTCCCATCACTCAGGAACTGTGGAGACTTGAACTGGAACAAGCTGTGACTCTGGACAAATGTGACCCCTGATCTCCCAGGAAGTCACCCTGCACATGGTTCTGTCAGGTTCTGCCACAGCGAGGAGCTCATTCATCCCCCAGGGCAGCCAATGAGGTAAACGTGAAACCCCCACATGCCCAAGGGCCCCATCCCATGCAGTTCCCTTGGCTCTGAGTGATGTCCTGCCTCTTGGGCATTGAGACTCACGGCACTCCTAGGCTCCCGTGAAAGTCACTCAAGACACAGTGATGGTGCCGGTCCCATCTCTCCCCATCTGTCCTGCCAGGTTTGGGGGCCCCTCACCTCTGCTGAAGCCCATCACTGCTCTCTTGTGACACCCTGTTTGGCCACCATGGGGGTGTTCAAACTGCCTTTCAAATTGGAGTGCGTGGTTCCAGAGCCCAGCATGGGGCCTGGCACAGAGCAGGTGCTCAGCAGACGTCTCCCAGGAGATGACTGGAAGGAGGCAACGTGGGATGAGGAGCGCGGAGCGGGGAGGTGCTGGGTGAGGGGTGGGTGGGCAGAGGCAGAGATGGTGGGGAAGGCAGGCAAGGAGCCTCACCCAAGGGTGCCTGAAGGTGGCTCCTCCCCCCTGCTGTGGTGGGAAAGCCTAACCTTCCAGACGTTTCTCGATTTCCCTCTTTATGGGAAGGGCAGCCAGGGAGCCTGGCCTCAGGGCCCCCCATGCAGGTGAGTGCTGCAGCCAACACTTAGATGGCACGTGAGAGACACAGGGAGAGAACAAGGGCCCTGCAGGGCTTCTGAGGGCTTCAGTCATGGGGCTGTTTCTCTGGCGTTTCTGCTTCCAGTGGTGTGATAAGGCGGGGCCCTGTCTCTGCCACATGGTTGGGGGACAGTGTGGCTCTGGGGTTGATGAGTGTAGGCTTTGGAACCACTTTGCTTATGTTGTCTCCCATCTCTGTCTCTTTGTAAGCCACTGATCCTCTCAATCTGCTTTCCGCATCTGTGAAATGGGTTGATGATAAAAAGTACTTACACCGCAGGAATGATGGTTCCACGTGCTCATCTGAGTAAAGCACTTAGCTCATACATAGCAAGGGCACCATGAGCACAGCTCACATGGCACTTAATACATCCATCCTTGTGAACACTGAATGACTTCACTCATAAGACAAACGCAAATTAAGACAACAAACTCTGTTCCCTGTTCAGACAGGCAGAGATGAAAATGGCTAACAGAGGCACAGAGACGGTGGGGTTGGGGGTTGGAGTGGCCCTCACGTACACCATTGATGGAAGGAGGGCAACGTGACAATCTGTATCACAGTGAAAAACGCACATCCTCTCTGACTTAGCAATTCTGCTTGGGAATTTAAACTCACACATGTGTGAAATGATGTTCTATACAAGGATGTTCACTGCAGCATTGTAATAGCCAAAGATCGAAGACAACCTAAATGTCCATTAACAGGATTAACTAAATTATGGTACAGCTCTGCCATGGAGCTCGGCTATTAAAGGAGTGGGTGGTGGGTGGGTGGGGTACTCTGTGCATCGGGTGAGTGTAGAGCGAAAAGCGAGGTGCAGAACAGAGAACAGGAGATGCCACCCTTTGTGTTAGCTATATTTTTATTCACTTGCAAACACCTAAGACCGCCTCTGAAGGGCTACTCCAGCTCATTAGCACTGGCTGCTTGTGGGGAGAGGCTGGGGTGGCCTGGAGACGCAGCTGGTAGGGAGATTTATGTTCTGAATCCCCTTATGTACCTTCTGAAGTTTATACTAAGGGCGTGTATTAGCTAATCAAGGGAAAGGTGACTGGAGGAGAGCTTGCCATTTTCCTGGCACAGATAACTGGAGGAGAGCTTGCCATTTTCCTGGCACAGATAACGAAGGCCCACTGCTGCGATACCAACCACTTTCCATGTGTACCAGGGAGCAGGACAGATTGAAAAATGTGGCTCCGCTTTTACCTCTACTGTGGAGTAAGAAAATCTAATCAAGAAGTTTTTGCCTTCAGGAAAGCGAGTCTCGTTTCCCTGTTGACACTAAATCGACACTCTCGGTAATGGCAGGAGATGCCACCTGGGCACTGGTGCTGCTGTGGGGGTGACTGAAGGATGCCTGCCAGCCTCCCTGACAATGCCTTTTCCCCAGATAAAGAAGGAACGCAGACTGCATGCAAATCTCTCTAAATTAGACACAGCCCATCTTGCTGCCGCTGAATTCAGGCAGACCACCACAAACAGAACAGCAAGCTGCGAAGGAAGAGGAAAATGAAATCTTCATTCCTTTCATGAAGAAATTCTGGCTAACTGAATAAAGAAAGTGAAAAAAAAAGTGTTAGTCACGCAGTCATGTCCAACTCTTTGCGATTCCATGGACTGTAGCCCACCAGGCTCCTCTGTCCATGGGATTCTCCAGGCAAGAATACTGGAGTGGTTTGCTATTTCCTACTCCAGGGGATCTTCCCTACCTAGGCAAGGATCAAACCCAGGTCTCATGCTTTGCAGGCAGATTCTTTACCATCTGAATCACTATTTTATTGCCAAGTTTAGATGGGAAAAGGAATACTGCTCACTAGGGTGCAATGTCCTGCATGCAGCTATGAACACAAGATGGACATGAAGGGGCATTGTTTGAAGGGCGGAGCTTGGGAAGCCCGAGTGGTGGAAACAAGAATCAAGTTCAGAACCACAGGGCAAATGGGGCCTTTATTTGAGCCCAAGAAGCCCTCCTGGAGGGGCGAGGCTGCTTGGTGAGGCAGAGTCTCAGCCGTGAGCAGGCTCAAGAGGTAGAACCAGGCCCCAGGAGCCTAAGGGTGAATCAAATCAGTAATGAGGGGCTTTCCCTTGCTCCTAAGTCTTAGCCCCGAGTGGCAGGTTGTTAAAAATAGCCGAGTTTAGAGGTTTCTCCTCATCCCATCTCCTTGTTTCCCCAGCTTCTAGAACTCTACACTCTTTCTGATCTTCAGTTCAGTTCAGTCGCTCAGTCGTGTCTGACTCTTTGCAACCCCATGAATTGCAGCACACCAGGCGCCCCTGTCCATCACCAACTCCTGAGTTCACTGAGACTCACGTCCATCGAGTCAGTGATGCCATCCAGCCATCTCATCCTCCGTCGTCCCTTTCTCCTCCTGCCCCCAATCCCTCCCAGCATCAGAGTCTTTTCCAATGAGTCAACTCTTCGCATGAGGTGGCCAAAGTACTGGAGTTTCAGCTTTAACATCATTCCTTCCAAAGAAATCCCAGGGTTGATCTCCTTCAGAATGGACTGGTTGGATCTCCTTGCAGTCCAAGGGACTCTCAAGAGTCTTCTCCAACACCACAGTTCAAAAGCATCAATTCTTCGGCGCTCAGCCTTCTTCACAGTCCAACTCTCACATCGATACATTCTGATCTTAAGGGATGATAAATCACACTCCCGCCACCTCCCCCCCCCCCCACACACACACAAAACTGCTGGAGAAGGGGACATTTTCCTCATTTGAAAGTGAAGGTGTGGGTTCAAACTTGATTTTCTTACATGGACTTGTTGGACAAACGAAATCCCAGGAGGCAGTCCAACATAGGAAGCAGGAGGACTGCAGTGGAGGGAGTGAGTTCCTGGAGCCCTACCCGTCTTCTCTTCTTCTTTTAAAATATTTATTCGGCTGTGCCGGGTGGGGCTTGTTTTCGGCACATGAGATCTTCAGTCTTTGCGGTGGCATGCATGATCTTTAGTTGCAGCATGAAGGATCTAGCTGCCTGACCAGGGATCGAACCTGGGACCCCAGCATTAGGAGCATGGAGTCTTAGCCACTGGACCACCAGGGAAGTCCCCACCTTCTCGTCTATGTTGGCTTCTAACGCACTTGTAGCAAGCCTGTGGCTCAGGGCAGAATACAGCAGAAAGCGGCTAGACAGAACCTCTCTGAAAGGATAATCGGGTGACCCTGGTTGCGTCCAGGGGATAGGGAGGAGGCCTGGGGCGGGGGTGGATGGGAGGGGAGACTCCTCACTGCGAACGTATTGTTGAAATCTGAACTTCTGTACCATGTACAAGCATTTGCTTGTGCTTGGGCATGCTCAGTTGTATCTGACTCTTTGTGACCCCACAGACTGTAGCCTGCTCTCCTCTGTCCAAGGGATTTTTCAAGCAAGAATACTGGGAGTGGGTTGCCATTTCCTCCTCTAGGGGATCTTCGCAACCCAGGGATCGAACCTGCATCTCCTGTGTCTCCTACATTGCAGGTGTATCCTTTACCACTGAGCCATTGGGAAGTGCCTTGTACAAGTATTACCTGGGTAAAAAGAAAATTTAAAAAGAAAAGCCAAAGGACTAATGATATAAATGAAAACCTTAGTTCAAAAAGTTTAAGATTCTGAACTTATTTATAAAACAGAAACAGACTCACAGATATAAAGAACAGACTTGTGATTGCCGAGGGGGAGGAGGAAGAGGGAAGGATGGACTGGGAGCCGAGAATCAGCAGAGGCAAACTATTCTGTAAAGGATGGATAAACAACAAGGCCTGACGGTACAGCACAGGGAACTACATTCTGTATCCTGTAATCGACCATAATGCAGGGACCTCCCGTGGTCCAGTGGTTAAGACCTCATCTTCCAATGCAGTGAGTGTAGGTTCAGTTCCTGGTTGGGGAGCTAAGATTCCCCATGCCTTTCAGCCAAAAAACCAAAACACAGAACAAAAGCAATATTGTTACAAATTCAATAAAGACTTTAAAAATGGTCCAATCAAAAAAAGGAGAAAAGAATATGAAAAAGAATATATATATATACACACACACACCCTGGTGGCTCGGATGGTAAAGAACCTGCCTGCAATGTAGGAGACCTGGGTTTGATCCTTGGGTTGGGAAGATCCCCTGGAGTAGGGAATGGCAATCCACTCCAGTATTCTTGCCTGGAGAATCCCATGGACAGAGGAGCCTGGCGGGCTACAGTCCATGGGGTCACAAAGAGTAAGACACAACTGAGTGACTAACTTCACTTGTATAACTGAATCACTTTGCTGTACACCAGAAACTAACATAACATTGTAAACTTATTTCAGTAAAAGTAAATTGTAAAAAGTGTAAGATTCCACAGGTTACATTCTGTGTGAATTCATTAAATCCCTTGGACAGTAGAACCGATTGAAGTGGACTGCTTCAGTCAGTGACCTGTGACGGTCTCTTGATGGAGGCTGCTCGGGGGAGAGCAGAGCCTGGGCTGTGGAGTTGGACAGACTTCGCTTTGAATGTGGGCTCTGTGCGGACTGGCCCCGGGGCCTCACACAAGTTATTTACCCTCTGGGACCTCAGTCTCGGCTTCAGTAAACCGGGAATAATGACTCCGCCAGCACCGCTGCTGCACAGGTTAGAAAGCATGGATCTAGAGGGCACGTCAGCTCTGGCCAGATAGCAGCGGCCACCAGGAGCCCCGTCCCTGGGGCCTCACTGAGCAGTCAGAGCAGCTCTGACTGAATGGTGGCCACAGGCACTGCACGGGGCAGGCGGCATCCCTTGCAGTCTACCAGCTGACCCTGGGCTAACACTTCATTCTAGGTCGGCTGTCCTACTCCTCATAGTGAGGACTCTATGCTCTGGGACAGACTGAAACCATGCTAAAGGGCTGCTGACTTCCATAAAGGAGGAGACCAACTTTCTCATCGTCTCTGGGAAAGGGGTGAGACTGCAGTTCTGAGGCCACAGACTTGGGAGGGAAGGACAAAAGAAATCCCCACGTGGGGATTACTACCCCCACTTCACAGATGAAGGAAATGCAATTCAAGAGGGTAAAGTTATTTATCCAGACAGTCCCATCTGGTGAACGATGAAGCTAGGCTCTAAAGCAGTGGCTCTTGGAACTACCTGGGGGCTTAGAACAGCGCCAGCACCTGGGCCAAACCACAGATTCTGACTTCATCCTTCTGGGGTGGGGCCAACATGGATACATACTTCTAGGTCCCCTCTCCAACCAGAGCAACTCTGATGTGTGGTTGAGTTCAGACCACTGCTCTGAGGATGGCATGCTCTGTGGCCAGCCTTGCAGCGCCATGGAAGCCCTTCCACACGAGCCATATGCCCCCTGTTACAGGCTCAGCCTCAGAGAGATCTCCAGTCCACGCCTTCACCTTTCCAGCTGCAGACGGGCAGCCTCCCCGCGACCCCCAGGGCAGCAGAGTGGCCACCTCATCACTGATGATCACCTCATCATCTGCTCTCAGAGCCTCTGGTTTCTCACTGGAAGGGTGAGGCCCACCATCAAGCTTCCTTAGCCGTGTCCTGTGAGCGCTGCGGGGAGAGGTGTCAGCTAAAGGTCAGACGGTACAAAGAACACCAGCCCGGGGATACCAAAACTAACTTTAATTTGTCCAAAAGTCACATCGAGCTCCACAAAGAGTTTCCGGAGGAGCCCCAGGGAGGCCCCGCTGCTGAGCCAGCCTAGAAGTTCTCCAGCAAGGCCAGGATGCGCTTCTGTTCGCTCTCCCGGAACTCCGGGCTCCGGCCGTCCCCGATGTTCTCCGCGTACTCTGGGGAGACAAAGGCAGGGTCAGGGGGAGTCTGGGGAGTGGGGGCCATCGTGGCTGGGTCATGTCGCACCTCTCCCTGAACCCTGGCAACCGGGGGTGTGTGCCTCCAGGGGCACCCACAGCGGTGGCTGTGCCCAATCTCCTTGGGTCCTGCCCTTGAGGTCCGTGGTGGACCAACTCCCTGGCCCCTGCTCGCGATCCTCTCCAGGCGAGCCTTCCTCCACTTAACACATACAGTGTTAACTATGGGCAGGCACTGCCCCAGAGCCGGTGGTTCTGAGTATGACCCCAACCACCAGCAGCAACGTCATGTAGGAACTTGTTAGAAACGCTGGTGTCGGGAGCTCCCCAGTGGTCCAGTGGTGAGGACTGGGCACTTGCACTGCTGAAGCAGGTGTGCAGGGGAGTATCTGGGAGCGAGCGGCAGGGGGCAAGCAGAGCTGGGGCTTCAGTGGGGAGCAGACCTAGTCCCGCTGAGAGGGGAGCAGGGCGGGGTGGGCACGGGGCAGGCAGGCCCCTGTCGGCACTTCCCCAGAGATGAGAAGTTACGAGAGAGCTGTAAGCAGAGGAATGACATGATCCGTCTGTTCAGCAGCGCTCACTCCAGCTGCCGCGAGGAAGACACAGTGAAGGGGCCAAGGGCAGAAAGAAGGGGATGTGATTTGATGGTGGTCTGGCCCAAGGTCATGGTAGAGGAGAGATGTCTTCAGATTTTAGATGTATCCTGACGGTGCCTCCAGCAGGATGGGGTGGGAGAGGAAGAGACGTTGGATACTGAAGTCACCAAGAAATACGACAGGAGAGGTGGAGATGGTGGAGAGGGTGACAGTGAGCTCGAACTCCTCCAAGGGATGAGGGGAACAGGTGTCCATGCCACAAGGACAGGGGCTGGGGTACAGTCCACTGCTGCTGAGATTCAAACCAATGGGTGTTTTCTGGGAAAAAGGGAGGAGGAATAGTCTAGAGGTGCCCAGGAGAAGCATGGAAGACCCCTCTCCCATCTTCACCGGCAGACGGTCTGTGAGAGAAAGCAGGTACCACCTGAGTGGGCCCATCCCAGGGAGACACAGTTTCAGTCAGACCAGGAAGATACCGGAAATAACGTCTAGAGAGAATGGGATGCAGGACACGATGCTGATGGCAGGATGTCATCAGAGCTGTACGGTGGGTAAACGTACCAGTTTACCTGTTACCCCAGCACAACACGTAACACTCCTTCATTTTATTCTCGAAAGTGTCCGGGCCCCCAGGTTATGTGGGCAGCTGGTTTTAGGAGGTGGGAGGGAGTGGGACATGGCCCAGACATGTTGTACGGAGCTTTGGGATGAGAGGGCAGGGCTGGGTAGTGAGTGGCGCCCCGGGCTTCCTGGGGTGACTCCCACGAGCAGGGGCACAGAGCCCGGTGGACGGCAGTCCTGCTCCTCTGAGCGCTGACCGTGCCCTGCCCCCTGCCCTCGGGAGATGCTGCGACATCATCAGGTTTGAATCCTGACCCTGACTCACAGTCCCAGGGGGCCTTGCATGGTCTCCCCTCTGAAAATGCATGTAAAGAGCTTAGTGATAACACATGTTTCAGAAACACTGGCTCCCTTCTCCAGCCTGCTTTGCTCAGGCCAGTAACGTCTCTCACTGCAATCCCACACAAGTCCCACCAAGTCACCTCTGACTCCCGCTCCCCTCCTCAGGCCTCTGTCTCCCGTCACAGGCCTGACTTCTGGATGATCCTCTACTTGTCCCTCCATCCAGACTGGCAGCTTTATGAAGGCAGGGGCTTTTGCCTCACTTTCAGTTAAATTCCCAGCAGAGCCGGGCTGACAGCCAACTCCTGGCTGTTTAGTGAATAAACTCCCAAGAGCAGTGAATCAGGACGAGTACCTGCATGTCTGCCCCCAGCCCCCTGTCTGGGGTGGCCAGAGATGGAACAATAGAAAACTCTCCCACAAAAGGCATCTGCATAATAAAACATCTGCAGATCCAAATCAGACAAAGACTGGGGAAAGGAGGAAAGCCTGCAAACCTCCCCCACCTCCCTTCCCCCACCTCCTTCCCCCACCGTGCTGGGGCAATCCTCTTGCTCCTGCCACTTTTGCATGTCTCCGTCCTCTTTATGACTCTGGACATGTGCCAGAAGAGGCGATACGGGATTCAGACACGTGCCAGCTGTGTGTCTCCCCCCCTCCCGAAATCATCCTCTCCTGTGAGGCCCATCCATCACCTCCAACAGCAAATGGCTGTGATTCCTTCCATGAAGGCTCCTTAAAGGGAGGGCTGGGGTGATGGGAGAACAGGAAGTGGGTGGTGGGAGAAGGCTCTGGGCTGGTATCTTTTTACTCTCATGTGAATGATCTAGTCTCTGCCCCAGGAGAGAGAGAAATGACCATTATAGCTTTTAATACCCTCAAAGGCCTGGCCTGAAAGCAAGAATCTTAATGGACTGAACTAACACTTTGTTCTCCTAATGGATTCTCAGACCCAGGAGAGAAGGAAGTGAGACACAGTCTGATCCTTTGGGGCAATGCTTTTCCAAGAAAAGCCAGCTTCCCTGGAGGGACCTTATTGCTTTCCAGGGATGCGCAGAGTAGAGCACCAATGTCTGTATCAGTCCCCTTGCTGAATCGCCGCTACCAAGGCTGTAAAAAAAACGCCTGCCACCACGGTACACAGAACACCGGTCAACGGACAAGTCTCCTTGGATGCTCCACAAGCGGAGAAGGAGGAAACAGTCAGATTACCTGCTCTCTGGAGATGGGCTGTGAAGGAAGGGAGTAAAATGAGGAAGAGGGGCTGTCCTGCACAGAGTGGAATGGGACCTCACATGTGGGCAACACTGTTGATGTGCCAGGCATTTATATATGTTGTCTCACTGAATCTTTGCAGCAATCCTACAAGGCAAAGAGCACCTTCTCTGTTTACAGATGGGGAAACTGGGGCTTATTAGAGAGCTGAAGCAACCTGCCCAGGTGCAGCATGGCAGAGGGGCTGAGATTCAAACCAAGAACATGTGTGAGAAGTCAAGAGGGCACTTCCAAAGCCACTGGGGGGCGGGGGAGCTGGTCCCGAAAGCGGCATCCTTTTCTCTAGGCAGTACCCTACCCCGCCTGTTCCCCATCCTTTGTGGAAAAAAGTCTCCAAGGCAGTCCAGCTCTGGCAGGGCATCTGGTGTCAATATCCTCATAACAGGTAAGGCTCTGGAGGGGATGTCCCGGGGTCAAGGGGCCTCAGCAATCAGAAGAGACGTGGAGTGCTGGCTGGGGCCACGCTCCCTCGTGCCCGGTCACTGAATGTCAGGGCTGACAGGGCTCTCAGAAATGTACAGCAACCCGGAGGGACAGGTGAGCGGCTAGGGGCCCACAGCGAGCCGGCCCCAGAAGCAGACCTGACAAGCCCTGAGTGCTCTCCCACTGGCCCTGGCAGCTGGTACCAGCTGTGCACCTCACGTCTCACCCTCCACCCCTGACCCCGACTTGTTCTTTGTTTCCAGAGTGGAATCCTATTTGGAGCAAACTGTGGTGGTGCCAGCTACCTCCGGTGCTTACGGCTGCTGCAGCAATTTATAAATATGGAACAGATCCCTCCCAGAGTCTCGGGAAAGAGTTCTCTTTGCGGTGTGTGTGTAAGAAAGGGAGAGACTGGAGGGGAAAAAAGAGATGCTAGATGAAGGGAGAACTTCGGGGTTAGGGAGAGGGAGGGGGAGAGAGTGAGTCGGTCTGGAGAGTGAGAAAGACGGGGCAGATACATCCACTCCCTTCTCTCCTTCCCCAGCATTTTCAAATGCTCTTATAATAAAGGCTTTGATCGAGCTTAGAAACAGGCAGCAGCGTTGAACGCATAAATATTAAAGCAAACTTTAGACAGCAGGTTTACTGTTCAGACATGGAATCTGAGCTATTCTGTTTATGTTAAGAGGGAGAGGGAGGGGCACCCTGACTGGAAGACAGGGAAGAACTGTTGTCCAGGACACAGACTGGGACCGGAGCTCACAAGCCCGGTTCAGATCCCTGGACCTTTAGCCTTAAATGCTCACCTCTGAAAATGTGCAGGAGGAAGGGTGACTGGGGAGAAGAGGAACGTCAGCATTTTTACACTGAAAACCCTTGAAGACATAGAAATAATAATGAAATAGAAACTAGGAGAGTAAGGCCCTTGAGGTCTAACAGAGATTCCTCAGCAACAAGGATAGATGCGGAAGGACTAACGTGGCTTCTCTGGAGGAGAATATTGTGCTGGGGCTGCAAGTGGGGGGTGTAAGTTTCATCAGGGACATCAGGACAGTGAAACTTACTTAAGGAGAAACAGAAGGAAGCTTATTCTTTGCTTACGAAGCTAACAGGGTCACATCCCCACGGACTGTTTTTCCACAGACATTTCAGCTGTCTGGAAAAGCACCACCACCCCACCCGCCCCACCCTTGAAGAGTGAGGTCTGGGTTGGGCTTTCCTGACTGCCTCTGAGTCCAGGCTGTTGCCAGCACCGGTGAAAGGATGAGGGCAGGGAAGGGAAGGAAGGAATCTGCATTTACTGAGCAAGTATTCTGTCCCAGGTCCCCAGCTGCATCTCTATCTCAGCCATCCTTGGGGGCAATCTTCACTTTCGGTTTGCTTTTTACAGAGGAGGAAACCCAGGCTCACACATGTTATCTACTAACTTACCCCAAGTTACAGAGAGCCAGAATCCTGCTGGACTGTGCATCTCAGTTCTACCTCTTCCCATGTAAGCTGGGACTCAAGTCACACCGGTAAAGGTAGCTAATGTCATCAGACACTTATCATGTGCCAACATGGAAGCCCTTTACTGCAGAGCCTCATCTAATTCTCACAGCAAACTTTGGAGGCGAGTTATTCATCTCCATCTTATAGATGCAGGAACTGCTTAGGGGGAGGGCACGTAGCTGCCCGAGGTTAAAGAGGCCCCTCTTTAGGATCCTTTCCCGCCTCCCTAAATCCTAGAGGCTCCAGCAGCCAAGGCCTGGTGGAAGTCACAAACACACGAACATGTCATCAAAGAGAAATCCCAGCAGCTTCTGTAGCTTGCAAATCACAGAGGCCAAGCTCAGGTTACCAAGCGCTCCAAATCAATACGGGAACACATGTTTAGGAGCTCCTGAGAAAGGACTTCAAGCCATAAGGAATACAAGCAAATCAAAGGGCCAGGAGCCAATCTCTGAAAGCGTTCTGAAGTCTTTGGCTCAGTCTTTTCACCACCACTGAGAGTTTTTTGAGTCAGTAATCCTCTAAGCTTTCCTCTGCCAAACAGCCTACCACCACATGGTCTTAACTTTCACCAGTGACTGAAACATTCAGGAGATTCACTGGAGGCTTCCACAGTAAGCCCTGGCACAAGTATTTATACTCAAAGTATTTCCAGGTCACAGGTCCTACTCCACATCCAACGAGGGGACCACTCAATGTACCCCTGTGTCTACCTATGGAGGTGTCACGTTTCGAGAAGCCACGTTCTTATTTAGTCATCAGCTTCATGGGGACAGAACGTGCAAGGGTGGCTGCCAGAGGCTAGGGGACGGGGGAATGGGGAGTGAAGGGTTTAATGGGTACAGCCTTTCAATTATGCTGAAATGAAAGTAAGTTCTGTGGACAGGTGATGGTGATGGCTGCGATGGTTAAGATGGTAACTCCTGTGCATGTTTTACCACAATTAAAAAACAAAAACAAGCACCTCTTCTTGCAGCCTCTCTGGGTGGGTCTTCAGGCTCTCTCTCCATCTCCAGCAGAATTAACTGTGCTTTCTTGATTCCCACTCCATCTCTTAGCACTGACTTCAGTCTGCTTTGTGTAGCGGTTATTTATTCCTCATGTGATGGGACTGAATCCCCCTGGGGACAGGGTCTCCTCGGTGTGTCTAGGGAGCCCACCGAGTGCCCTGTGATGCTGCTGGGTGCTCTGAAAAGATTGCCACCCTGAATTTTCTTTCTTGAAATGCTTGAGGAGTGTATCAGCCAACTGGCCCAGTTAGAGCTTTCCTTTCCACCAGATGGAAAGACCGACTGAGTCTGGATCCAGTTTTCCTGCATTAAGAGCGACTCGGGTAACGCCACTTAACCTCTGCAGGTCCTAGCTTCCTTGTGGGCACAATGGAGAGTGTAATCCTGCTTTTAGGGCTCTTGTGAGAACGGGAGAACAAACATTAAAAGCCTGGCACAGAGGATGTGCTTGGGAGTGACCACTCTATCTACTGTGACCCTGATTTCAGGAACACCACAAAGAAGCCTGAAGTGCATCCCCAGTAAGCATTAGCCGAGCCCCTTCTCTGTGGCATGTGCGGCCTAGGCACCATAAGATAAAAGGCAGGACTACTGTCACTGCCCGTGTGGAGCACACGGTCTTTCTCTAGTACGGATACCGCTGCCCCCCAGGTGGGTGCCACAGGCCTCGGGCCAGAGCGGCTACCCGTTCAGGGAAGGCTGGACTTCAGGAGCACTGAGTACGCGCAGCCTGCAGACCGAGGCACTTTAATGAGCCATCAATTATTTCTAGCTCTCGTGGCACCCCCAGTACAAAAGGAGGGAGGGAAACTGTGAGAAAGGGGACAGAAATAAAATGGGAAGAGTCCCCTGCTGGGCCTGCCTCATCAGCGTTTTCCTGAGACCCCAAGGGATCCATCAGCTGTCATCCTGGCAGCAAAACTTGGGAAATATGTAGGCCATAAAATCAAAGAAAAAAGCTTGCATCTAATTAGTATGATAAAAAAAAAAAAGGGACGCAACCCAAACCAAAAAACAAAATTAAAATCAAAGACGACAGACTGATGAGCTGGTTTTCTTTATGAGGCTTTGTTTTTTTGTGCATTTTGATGGAATGAAGGCTGGGGGAGGGAGTGAAGGCTTTTAAGAGGTGGGCCTAAAGCAGAAGCCCAGCCATCGCCCCCCACCTAGTCCCGTGGTAGACTCACCCCTTTTCAACCTCAGCACTGTCTGGAGGGTGCTTGCTGGACCGCATTCACGGGCTGAGGAAAGGTGGACCGTGGTACAGCTCTGCCACCCAACACCGCAGACAGACGGGTTCCTGGGGCCAGTGTGAGCCCTTTATTATAACTTTAGCCTTCCATCTGGAGAGAACGCTTTTTTGTTTGTTTGTTTTTTGTGGTCAGCATCCTCTGAGGACATCTTTGACCTGGGCAGTGGCATCTGATTCCCTGGCTTTAAATATCACCTCCCTTGTAAAGACTTCCAGTTGTCCAAACTAGCACTTCTGCCTGAATGAGAATGTCTGCTCTCCGCTGGCCAACAATGGGGTGCAGGCACTGCCTGTCCCCCCAAACTCACCGTGTATCCAACAGAACTCGAGAGCCTTGTCCAGAAACACTCCCAACCCCACCTGATGCTCCAGCCTCCCACATCCCTGTGAGGCCTCCCCTGATGGGGGAGACTGCGTATGAAGGCCACTGACATCCTGTTCCGCCTCAGGCCTCTGCTCCCACTGCCTGGGATGTGCTTCCCCCCCTGGACACCCTTCCCAGTCCTGAGAGCATCCTCTCTCTTCCCTGGGATTCCCGGGTGTGGCCTGTGCCTCCATTACTGCCTCCTTATCACTCCTTTAACACTCTGTTCACAACTTCAACACAGCACTTATCACGTTATAATTAGTTTTGAGTCTTTCTCCCACTAGACCATGAACCCTTAGGACAGGGATCTTGCTGATTCTTCTCTGTCTCTCTAGCCCTGGATACAGAGCCTGGCACCCAGCAACATTGGCTGAGTAGTTGCTGAAGCATGTATTTTGTTTGGCTCAGTGGTACAGAATCTGCCTACCAAACAGGAGATGTGGGTTCGATCCCTGGGTGGGGAAGACCCCCTGGAGAAGGAAATGGCAACCCACACCAGCATTCTTGCCCGGATAATCTCATGGACAGAGGAGCCTGGTGGGCTACGGTTCATGGGGTTGCAGAGAGTCAGACAGGACTTAGCGACTAAGCCATGTCCCCCCAAAAGACTAAAAACTCTATGAGGGCAGGAGCTGTGTGACACCTCAGTAGTACAGTATTAGCACTGTGCTGAGCCCTGAGGAGTCTCAGTAAATATCTGCCAGTTTAAATTCACACAAGGGTAGGGTTGAATTGAACAACGTTTAAAATATTCCCTGGGTGTCCACTATGTGCCTGGCATTGCTCTAGGTGCTGAGGAGACACGGGGATCAAGCCAATGGCCCTGCATCATGGAGCTTACATTTTAATGCATGAGACACACAGAACAAGTAAACAGAGACATAAATAAAAATAATTACAGACTGTGATAAGGGCTAGGAAAGAAATAAACACGGTGCTATGATGGGAAATAACAGATGGAGAGAAGTGGATTGATTCAGGATTGAGGCTGGAGGCAGGAATGGCAGATTTACCAAGGGACTGGCTGTGAAGGGGGCTGGAGAGAGAGCTGAAGGGCCGGACCTGGGTCTGGAAGGAAGGAGGGACCTGAGATCCTGGACAGTGGGGGAAAGAAAGCGACTGGGGAGAGGAACAAGAGTGGTGGAATGAACGCAGCATCTGTGCAGGCTGTTCACCTGCTCACCCGGCCAGACAATCAACAAATGTGTACTCAGCACCCACTACGCGCCCAGCACTTTAACAGGCACTTGGGGAATAAATCGGGCTCTGAGGGGCACAGAGGCTGGCTCGCAACAACTGAAAATCCTGAATAACCTCAGGTACACATGTTAGGATGTTAGGAAGAAAAGCATCCCCCTACTAGGTGTTAAAAACACTCTTCCTTTCTCAGAAGATCACTATTTTGATCGTGGGGATGGAGGTGCAGGGAGAAGCTTAAATGCAAGACAGCGGAGCTGAGAGTCACAAAAAGTTCTAACTGAACGTGTGGGCATTGAAAATGAATGTCCTTTAGAGGCTGGGCTTTCTCATCGCCGCCGCCGCACCTGAGGGAGGAGGCGGCCTGACACCTGAAGCAGTAACTCACGGGGGAGAAGGGAGCACCCAGGATGCCACTACGGGAGACGCGAGGTGAGGCTCATGGACGGGTTCCCCCTTTCCTTTTTCTCAGGGGGAAGACAATAAATTCCAGTGCCTCATAGGCTCCATCTGCAAAATGGGCACAAGATTTACCATCCCCACGCGCCGGGGAGCACAGTGATGATCATGTGGCTTCCAGTCCTAGGTTTTCACCCACACGGTTCCTTTGTTTTGGAATGTCTAAGACCCAGCTCAATGTTCCTACTCCCACACAGCTTCCCGTGGGATGTTAGCCGTGCCTCACTTGTAACACTGCTGACGATAGTTATCATCACGTTTCATAATACTCACAATAGCATTTACCAAGGAAATAGCAAATACTCAGCTAGCATTTACCAAGAACTTATGAACTGGAGATACTTTCCATGCATCATCTCATTTAATCCTTGTACCTATTCTAGGAGGTCTCTGAGAAATTGGATATCTTGCCTGATGTAGCACCGCAAACAGAAGGAACAGGATTCACTTCCAGGAGCCAGATCCCAGAACCCAGGGCTCTTAACGTCTCCTCACTCTATTATATATATCGTTTATCTTCACATTTCATCTCCCACCTGTAATGGGAGTTATAAGCCACTTACCCGCACTCCCTTCAAGTAAATCTAGCCTAATTCCTCAGCTAAGAAGTGGGCAGAACGAGGGTCAGAGAGAGACACGATGTGGCTGCGGTACTGTGCACCATGACTCTGAACTCTGGTGTTATCAGTAAAGTCCAGCACAGGCTCCTGCTGCCACGTGGGCTGGTCTGTGCTGAGTGGTCCAAGGGCGGGCGCTGCACCACAAAGCTGACTGAGAGCGTGCTCACCGACCAGGGGCTTCCCGGGAGCCGCTCCAGCTGAGTCAGGTCCGGCCAAAGAGCCAACAGTGTTTGAGGGGCCCGCTGGGCAAGGTGAAGGAAATTCACCTGGGCACTTCCTGTGTGCTGGCCACTAGGCTGGATGCTGTCATGTAGCATCTCATGAACGTTTCCAAATTTCTTCTAGATCTTGCTCACACAGCTGGGGGAAGGCAGAGCTAGCACTGGAAAGCACGCATACTTTTTCTCCTGCCTCAAACTCACTTCCTTCTGCCTTAACTCCAGGTAGTTCTTATTAGTTTGGCTTTTTTTTCCCCTAAGAAAGCAATTTCCTTTCACTACATGCAGTTTGGACCTGGATTTTTGTGTGTTTGTGTGTGTGTGTGTCTTAATTTCCAATCCCTAGTGCTTCTTGTTTGTGTTTTTAAAATTCTGGAAGTGGAGAATCAGAGGCAGAGATTAACTAGGTTAGTCTTTGGTATTCTGACAGGATGATCTGGACACAGACCGAACTGGACAACACACTTAAGCCTGCAGTACAGAGAATGCTACGCACCAAATTCCAGGCATATAGACACAGATGGAAAGAAAGCATCATCTAATTAATTCCCTGGAGCCCCAGACACACGCAACATCCAACTCACCCTTGATGATGTGCCTGACGATTTTGATGGAGCTTCCACGCATATTCAGGATCTGGTGAACCCTCTGGCGAATCTAATAAGGAAAAGAAAGAGTGGACAGAGAAAGAAAGAGCATCATTTGTCCTGGTAGACATCAGAATACATCACATTGGAAGTATTCCCTTCACCCCCATCCCTGAGAAAGAGGCCCCACGTAGAGTGAAGGAATTCAGGGAGTGTGTGATCCACTTCCTTCTTTGAGAGACTCTCCCCTAAGCCGGTGGCAGGCAAGGAGGCAGGGATGGATGGGCCCACCCAGGGCAGCCCCTCCTACCTGGGGCACGTTGGCATTGCAGATCTCTGCCATGATGTAGCAGATGTGCTGGAGGACAAACAGCCCAGCATCCAAGCGCCGGAGGTAGAACTCGTCCTCGATGTCATTGTCTATGATCTCTCCACGCCGGACCATGTCCTAGAAAGGAATGAACATTGGGGAACAAAAGTCAGATGGTGAGTGGAGGAGGAAAGAATAGGTTTCTAGTCCTCTCACGATTCACAAAAGAGTAGTAACGACAACTACAACAACAAAAGAAAACCACTTTGCCTTCATCTGCCTCCTGCTCGTCTCCTTATTCTAAAGTATCTTACGTTCTCATTGTCAACGGACTAGAGGCTCACGGAGTCAAGACTAACGTCCATTATTTTCTCTATACAATGACTCAAGGCCAAAATGATCTCATCCACACATTCAACCTGAAAAAATAAGCTGATGGGGACATAAATCTATTTATCTGCTTCTACTCAGTCTTTACCCTTTGGTTCCCGCCTCCATCAGTAACCTCTCTACAAGATATACTTAACTCTCTTTTTCTTCCAAATTAAATTAACCTAGGGAGGAGAGGTCCGCTTTCTCTGTATCTGTTTTGGTGCCCTTCTGATGGTGCAGGTACCCATTCTACGTGTCCCTTTTGGCTTATATTTCGTTAGATACAAAACGCCAACCTTTCCGTTTCATTCCACGAGTTCAATACTTCCTCAAGGTCAAAGAGCTAATCTCTTTCCTCTTCAGGGAGTCTCTTTCCTAAAGTTTTGTAACCCAGACCTATCAGACTTGCTCTCCCCATATATGTTCCTGTAGAGTGGATTCTTTGAAAAACAAACCTAGCTTTATCCAGATACAATTGATGTACCACAGTATTCAACCATGTAAAGCAACAGTTTTGCGTGTAGTCAGTTATGCAACCACCACCACACTCATCGCAGCGTATTTTCATTCCACTCCACCCCAAAGCCCCTCATCCAGAGGATTACCACCTCTGCCAAGACAGCTCTTCTTCCCGTCTCAGGGCCTTTACTGCCTCGCTTCCTAAGGGTTCTGGGATATCTCTCATGCCAACACTATAAAGCAACCTCTCCTACAGAGCCTTCCTTGATCATTTAAGGATAACAAAACTCCTTTCCAAAATTCCGGACAGCACCCTTGCAGGCCACTCCATGGCACACCGTCTTTTGGCCCACCATATCCACACTGATTTCAGTTACCATCAGCTCCCTGTTTCTACAACTCCCTCTGTTTCATGAGGGTGGGCTGTGAGCTCTGTGAAAGTGGGGACTGAATTTTGTCTTTACATCCCCGGCTCAGTAAACATCCACGTGGTGAATGAGAGGAAAGAGACATAACTGCTTCAGGCTGTCAGAGTCGGAACTGGGTGAGGGACTCGTTCTGCACGACTAGCAGATTGGTCTAAGAAGACAGGTGCTTGAATACACGCTTCTGATGACAACAATCCATTTCTTAATTCTGTCAGTGGTTTTATGGCCATGGTTCCCTCTGACAATTCAGCCACCTGTCACTGATGGAAGCCCTGGGGACCCTGCTTTCCACTCTCCCAAACTCGAAGGACTTACCACCGTGGTCATCAATCTCCAACCAGTATCCTTCAGAGACTATTTAGACGCAGATAACGCGCTTCTTTATTTGCCCAGGGGGCCTGCCTGTAGCTACTTTTCATCTTGTTCCTAAAGGCCTCTGTCTGTGAGGCAAAAGAAGGCTCTAGGTTTGCCAGGCCCGGCGCTGCCTGGTAAAGCACCGCCACTAATTCAGAGCTTTGTGTAGTAGCAAGTTCCTTGGTGATCTGGTGATAGTGTTAATGGTCACGAGGTAGTCACGGAGCACCGGACTGATGTCCAAGGAGTTTAAAAATAGAAGGGCCTCTTCAGTTTCTCATTTGTTCATAATCATAGCTTCCTGCTCCACAACTCCTAAGTGTTCAACAGCTGGGGGCACAGGAAGGAAAATTACTCTTTGACTTCCACTCATGCAAAAAGCATTTGAGGCTAATACTTCACATTTCTATAATGCGGTGGAGTTTAAAGTGTTATTATATATATGGTCCTTATTACCAAATTTAAAGCGAGCAGGGAAGGGATATTAATCCCATTGTACAAATTAGAATCCAAGGCACACAGAGGTTAAGTAAGTTGTTCATAATTACATAATTACCAGTTACTCGAATATGGACTCCCCAGGGACAGGAATCCTGTCTGATTCATCTCTGAGGTGGAAATGAATAACACGAAGTGGATGCTCAGATCCGGACCCTGCTATACCGCCCTGTGGCAAGAACACCGTTCCAAGCACTGAGTGAAGGCAGAAAAGGAGTAAGAATGAAGCTAAGGGGATGTGCTGGTCTTAGTCACCAAGGAACTGCCGGTCTGACTGGGAAGATCACAGCAACACAGAAAATGATCAAAAAGTAAAGGGATGCAGTGCGTCTACAAGTTTAAAGTAATTACAAGTGGTGGGTGCTAATCAGGGCTGGTTATAAGACACTGGGAAGAAGTGACTTTTGGATAAGGCTTCAAGGCTTCTGACCGGCAGACGCAGTAGGACGGATGACTTAAGAATGAAGGCAGGGACTCCCCTGGCAGTCCAGGGGCTACGACTCCGTGCTCCCAAGACAGGGACCCAGATATAATCCCTGGTCAGGGAACTAGATCCCACACATGGCAACTAAGAATTTGCATGCTGCAACTAAAGATGCCATGCGCTGCAACTAAGATCGGAGATTCTGTGTGCTCCAACTACGACCTGGTGCAGCCAGAGAAATAAATATTAAAAAAAAAATAAACTGAAGGCATTTTTGTGGCCTGAAGCCTTATGCAAAATGCATTATGCTGTTCAACTTTCTGCTCATTGGCCTTCCCCCCCGCAACACACACAGCATAAACAGGCCTGCCCTCCCTTTTCTGGCCCCCTCACGTTTGCTTGTGATGTTGGTACTCTCCCCACACCCCAATATCTATCGTAATATAAAGTCCAAAATGTGATATTCCTTATAAAATTTTTCCTGAGATATTTAAAAACTTGTACCCTACAAAGCACCTTGCATATTACTTTCTGCAAAGCAGACTCTTGAAAAGCATTTGTGAATCTGTCGGCCAGAGAAGTGAGACAGGATGAGCTGCAGACTATGCTGTGCAGGAAAGTGAATGAGGATGTGTGAACACCTGTCTGACGGACATGGTGGCTTCAAGTGTTGAGAGGTAGGCAAAGTGTACAGCTCGTAGGTTGCACAGTGTCAGCCTATATGAGAAGCAGATCAGATGGAGAAGAGAAGAGGGGTGGAGGGGGAGAGAGAAGAGAGACCAATCCCTCAGTGCAAACCTGGGAACGTGGGGAGAAACATATTCATTCATCCACTGGTAAAGAACACTAGCTCAGTGTTCCTGAACACTAACTATGAACCAGCTATTATATGATGTGCTGGGGGCAGCAAAGATAAATAGGACAGTCTACAGAATCAAGGAGATTAAAGGCTAATGAGGTTAACAGGTATGAACAAACTTCTTTTTTAAATGTAGTAATGGCCATTATGAAGGACCTTGCAAATTGTACTGAGTGCCAGAAGGAGAGGCACTCAGTACCTCAGTACCTGTTTTGTTTTGGTTATCAGGAGAGTTCCAGGAAAATATAACATTTGAGCTGGATTCTGAAGAAGCATGACAAGCTGGAAAGCACATTCTAAGCAGAGGGAGCAACAATAGCATGGGTCAGCTTGGCGAGGGTGGAAGTATCCCACAACAGTGAGATACCACTGTTACTAACAGAGAAAGAAGGGAGTGTTTCTTTGCTTATTAGATCTTAGCTCCTGGCACATCATAGTTTTTGATTGATTACTAAATACCAGGCATTGTGTGAGGCAGTCTGAATAGTAACCGTTGCCACCACCATCTACCCGCCTTGCGGGAGAAGCTTGTGTTTGCTGAGGGCTTAGTTTGCTGAGTGCCAAGTGCTTTACCTACACCGACTCCATTACTTCCCACAAATACTATGAATGAGATGCTTAGATAGCATCACTAACTCAATGGACATGACTCTGAGCAAACTCTGGGAGATAGAGGAGCCTGGCATGCTGCAGTCCATCAGGACGCAAAGAGTCAAAAACGACTTAGTAGCTGAACAACGACAATAGGGATCATCGCCCCTATTTCCAATGAGGAAACTGACTCAGGCCGAACAACCTCCCTAAGGTTAGTGGGAAGGAGGACGGGGGACTCAAATCCAAGTCTGTGCTCTCTCTTCATGCTACCACGTCTGCGGAGGCATGACAGATTTTAGAGCGGGTTGGAGAACAAAGGAAGATACTAAATTAGAGTGGTAGAATGGCTTAGGAACAGAGCTTAGCAAAATTAAATTTCTCCAATTACGTCAGAAGTGCCCTGGTAGTTTTTCCTTTTCACACTCTTCCCCGCAATCTGATCCTCTTTTAACCAGACGCACTGTACCTTCCAGTTTCTCCAAATATTGTCATGTGGAAAGGATGGACCCAAGAGAGCACTGCCAAACCCTATTTTTTCCTCCTTTCCCAGAACTTCAAGACTCCGACAACGTTCACTTCGACATTCTACTTTTAGACATGAGGCCGCGTGATTTGAAAGTGAAATTTTCAAATGCAGATCTGAGACAGGATTGCAGTTCATTTCCAGGAGAGGCATCACCATAACTGCACTGAACACACACACAAAGATGAAACAGAGATTGGCTTCGAAGATGGGAGTTTCTGCCTTGACAGTTTTAGAAGCATCAGAGAAACCAGCATGGAGAGCTGGTGACTGCTGTCAGGACAGCACCTAATCTAGCCTGTTACAACTCTGTGGCATGGAATATTTGCTGCCGAGTGGATTCAGGGAAGGTGAGCACAAGTGTGTACCTCATGTTTAAAGGGAAATTTAAAAAAAGCAAGGTGATTATGTATTATTCTGATGGAAAATAAGGAAGTCTGGGTAAGAGTTGTTTAAGGCACATTTTCTTAAGTTCTGGTCTTTTTAAAAAAGAAGTGGGATGGTATGTCACCTTTATTATCCACGCCTGTCTTACTCTGTGTGAACAGAGCCAACTTTTTATAAATGGATTAATGAATTTCTGGCTCCTTTTCTTGGTTTCTAAGATACTAGATAACAATTTGATCTTGCGATAAGAACGTGATACAGTTCTTTGGATTTCTGAGTGTGAGGAAAAAGAGCTAGACATCGGAAAGAACTAAGCAAATGGGATCAGATCTCAACTCAAACTTACTAGGGTCCATAGGCAAGTCATTTAAATTTTTTCGGCCGTGACTGCTTTGCTTGGAAACTAGAAGCCTCAACTGTATCTGCGAAGGGAAATACAGTTCCTGAGTGCCAACTCGAATCCACTAGAATGGCTATAGAGAACCATATTGGCAAAGTATTGTGAAGCCAAGTTGGAGCTTAGCTGGGGAAGAACACTGAACTCTATTGGCACTGTAAACTCCAGTCGCAGGTTGGGGAGTGACAGGGCTGACTTTTGTCTTCCCTGATTTGATCTTCTTGAAGGTGCCTTTTAGCTTTGATAACCTGTGGCAAATCTAGGACTGAAGCACCTCAACAGCCAGAAGCAATGGGTTTTTGCCCACACACGGGTATATTGATAGACTGGAGCTGCTGACAGGCAGTGCTCCGAGACAGTCAGAAGGGCCACCGGGAAACATGCCTCCAGTAGTCGTCACCTCAACAGCAAGTGGTGAGCACTGACAATTAGCTCATCCTGTCATCAACAAAGTAACTTCCCTGTAAGAAAGAGACAACTCTTGGATTTGCTGGTATGTTAGAGGGGCTATTTTAAAACAATATGAGTGTGTAAATTGAATGCTCTTAAAGTGGGAACATGATTAATAGAGATTAAAGAGAAATTCCCCCAAACCAGTAGCCTCCTTAAGTATGGTAAAGATATTGTACTTTACCCAATTTCTAAGTGAAAATCTATATACATGTCAAACTATATTTGAAATAGGGCATGAGAGTTAAGATTTAAAGGATGTCTTTCACAAGCTAATACATTCAACTCTCACGTTTGAGAAGAGGGGAGGTGACCGTCTTCTCTGCGAAGCAATGACAACTCAACATCCATGTACGGCATTTTTTTACTCTCCAGAGCACAGGACCTGCATTAACCTCACTTGCTGTAGGTTGTCTGTGCACAGGAAATACCATTTTCAGATTTCACAGATGGAAAAACTGAGATAGACATCAAATGACTGCCACTGAGTTTTGCTTAGAGACTTTAGTGGGATATGATTTCCTAGTCTAAGACCTTTTCCTGTTAGTCCTTTCACTCTGACGAAGCATGGACGAGGGACTTCTCTGGTGGTCCAGGGGTGAAGAATCCGTCTTGCAATGCAGGGGACATGAGATCAATCCCCGGTCAGGGAACTAAGATCCCACATGCTACGGAGGAACTCAGCCTGCGTCACAGCTAGAGAGTCTGTGCAGCACAGCGAAAGACTCTGAATGATGCAACAAAGATCCCACATACTGCAACTAAGACACAAACAAATAAATAAATATGGGGGGAGGGAAGGATGGGCGGGAAAAATGGAATAATAACGGCAAAATTTCCTGGGTCCTCACTGTTTATCAGGCACTATGTTTAGCACAGTGAATTTCTTGAATTCTCACTTTCATAAATTTCTCACTTTTCCTTAAACCCCAAGAGGTAATAAGAATCATAACTATTTCCACTTTCAAATAAGAAACTGAGGTTTAAAGAGGGGAGAATTCTCCCACGGTCACAAAGCTCAGAGCTGAGTAAGTGTTGGAGACAGGATAAAAACCCACATGAGTCTGGCTCCAAGCCTGTGATCACTTCCCTAGTTCAAAATGTCTTTGTTTTATAGACCTTTTCCAGTAGTAGCCTATGAGCAAATAGATGGGGTTTTTCTTCATGCTGTATCTGGGAACCACTGCAAATGACCAGCATTAAATGTAAGGTCATCTAGCTCTTTTGCCTTTTTCTTATAAACTGAAGAAACTTAAAAAAACAAAAAATGAGGAGGGATCTCTAGCTAGACTAGCAAATTCCATGTGTAATTCAGGAGAGTTAAAAAAACAAAAAAAGACAATCTGAAAGGTTTTATTTTGTTCATTCCATAAGAGAGGACTGAATAAAAACTTAGACGGTTATTCAGTGAATAGCGCATTAAGTAGAACAGACTGCAATTCAGGGCAGCATAAGCCTGTTTGGGGGCTGCTAAAATAAACAGATTCGTCTCCAGAGACACACACAAGGAGGTGGTGCGTGTGGCCTCGAGGTACCATTGCTGCAGGGCTGCGTGTGCGTCCCCTCCCCCGCCACATCCTCACTTTAAATGTTAATCTGTCTTCAGAGTGCTACCAAATCACTACCTTGCCAGGTGCCTCTATCTCTCTCCGCAGGCAAGTTGCAAGCCTCCAAATGAGCGTGTGGATGCCACTTCTAATCTGCCCCTGACAGGCGGCCAGCTGCCCCTCGCTGATGGAAGGAGACAGTCATAAAAGAAGCTGCTATGAAGCCAATAGGAATCCCTCTTTCCCTAATAAGCGGGGACATGGCTCAGAACCCCAGCGGGGGTCACTGCTGCTGTGTAGTCATGGACAGGAACTGCCCCGCCACTGAGAAAAGGCCAATTTCCCTTTTTCTTCCAGAGTAAAGGCAGAGACAGGAAAGTGGAGAAGGAGGAGGCACAAACAACAGCCAAACAAAATCTTCTTCCAAGAGCTTCTGAAACAGGGCAGACTGTGAAAGAAGGAGACGAGGGACTGCAAGTCATTTTCAGCAGGGGAAACAGGCTGGAGAACTAGTGAAAGGGATTTTTTTCTTTTTTTTCTGAGAATTTACAGCTAACTGATAGCAGCTCTGATAAGAATCCAAGGATATCAGGCCAGAGTTTGCACAGAGAAAAGAGACTATGTGTTAGGCCAGCCTTAACTCATGAGCATGTGCCCCTCTAAGAAAGCTACCATGAAAACTAACACACACACACATATACACACCAGGTAAGGCATTTCCCAAAAGAATGGAATTTGTGTGTGGCAGAGCTGGGATTTAAACCTGGGCTATATGATGCCAGGGTTCATGTTCCTTCTATGGTAGCATGACGCCTCCATCACAGGTGGCGTCACATCAACCACCTACATTTAAAAACAAACAAGCAGACTGCTAGACCACTCATTCACTGAATTCTGACAACATATAAGACAGCCTTGTGGCTCTGTGCTAAAAAATCTGCCTGCCAATGCGGGAGATGAAAGAGATGCAGGTTTGATCCCTGGGTTGGTTAAGATCCCCTGGAATAGGAAGTGGCAACCTGCTCCAGTATTCTTGCCTGGAAAATCCCATGGACAGAGGAGCCTGGTGGGCTACAGTCCACGTGGTTGCAAAGAGTTGGACATGACTGAGCACACACACATTCTCCCAAGCCAGCCTCGAGAAAACCAGGGCTTCTGTGAAGCGCTGTGGGAGAGACTGTGAGCCCCCTGAGAGAGGAGGACAGAGAGGATGAGAAAAGCAAAGCAGAGTGCTCAGGGCCAGGGACTTCCCTGGCGGTCCTGTGGTTCAGACTTCACTTTCCAATGCAGGGGGTACAGGTTCGATCCCTGGTCAGGGAGCTAGGATCCCACAGGCCTCATGGCCAAAAAACACCAACACATAAAACAGAAACAATACTGTAACAAATTCAATAAAGACTTTTAAAATGGTCCACATTAAAAAAAAATTCTTTAAAAGAATGCTCAAGGCCATACTGCAAGGGAAGAGGCAGAGGAGTTGGGCCAGGACCCAAGTCCCCCAGCTTCTCCTCTAACGGTAGAAAGGATGATTGTGATTGGGAAGGGGGCAAACAGGGAGGAAGGAGAGAGCTGGGAGTGGGCATTTGGCTAAATCTGCCTCTAGGAAAGAGGGAAGCAGGAGGGAGGGGAAAGCACTACCGCATCCCCTCCCCCACCAGCTCCGGCTTCTGCATGTGCTATAAGCTGTGGTCTGCCAAATTCATAGACTGAGAAGTTTGCGAACCACTGTTCAAGGAACAGCTGAGAGGAGCTCTCAGCAGGATTCCCTTTTTTTTCTGGCTTGCCCAGAAGCTTCCAGGACAGTTAGCAGAAGACCTGACTGCAGTCTCACACTTCCATTATCTACACAGCTTGGTAGGTGTGCTTTATGATCACGGACCCCACTCATTTGCTCCTGCACTTACCTCCTTTGTACAAATCTATAAATGAGTGTCAAATGCTAAGGAAATCGTCAAAGTCTCTCTCAGCCATCAAGTCCTGCGGATACTGTTTCATTACAAGAAGTCCGTTTTTCTCTTTCCAGGATAAAGCCTGGGATGATTTAACTGTGGCAAAATTAGCATGCAATTTGTAAGTCATTACGGTACAAAGTATGTGGCGAGAAGGTTTTATTGAATAAACCTGCTGAGAATAATTTTCCCAGGAACTAAAAAAAGGAAAACCTCTCTCCAAGGCTCTTTCCTTTCTCTTTTAAAATCCCTGCCAGTACCTAAATAATTATCTCTTATTTCTGACATGCAGAAGCCTGGCAACCCTATACATTGAACCAGCAGAAGCCAGAAGAAACCCATGAGAAGTCAGGACATCTGCCCAACAACAGGGACCTTGGTATTTTCTGGGTTTCTTGTTGCTTGGGGAGTCAGGTGAAATCTGCTGAGACAAGCACCCTGGGTATTTACAGACCACAGAGAACTGCTGCTCACTCCAAGAGGCTCAAGAATTACATGCCCTTTAAAAGTTCAGGTCAAATCTTGTTAACCAGGAAGCCCCAGGGTATGTTCAGATGCTTTGTGGCCCTGGAGTCTCACGGACACTGCATATAACATGAGAAAGCGGTGGACAACTGCCCAAGCCGTGGAAGTCTTCGCTAGTTAACAGATTCTTGCAGTAACGCAACTGGAACCGAGTCTGTATATAATACAATTATCAGTCTGTCCTGCAGATGCTTCTAAATAAGAGGGTTTTAATATAGGTATACGTATGCCACAGAATGTACACAGTTGTAGAAAATATTTTTTTTGATGATGGGGCTATTCAGGGAAAATACAAATTAGGGTTAACAATGAAAGTTTAGATATAATGTAGGAAACTCTGGACTCTCTATCTTCCTGATACCCACGGACAAATATTAATTTTAACTCACGAGTAGTTGTCTTTCATTTACCGCATGTTAATCACTAAGTAGGTCCTAAGAACATGATGAACAAGAGGGATGAGAGTCGTAGAGAGAGAGAGTCAACAAATGTATAAAGTAATCACAGGTCAGGAAGAAGCACTGGCAGTCGGGGGGCACTGCTTCACACGTGGCAGGGGGGTCACTCTGAGGGGCTGACATTTAGGCTGAGACCTGAAGGCGGAAGGAGGCACCGGCTTGAGAAGAGGCAGGGCAGAGGGAGAAGCAAAGACTATGAGACTGGAAGCTAAGGCACAGCAGCAGGAAAGAAAGGAGAAGTGGGGGTGGGGGGTGGGTCTGAGATCCCACAAAACCACGCAGCACAAGGGAAGGAAGAAAATATGTGTATGCGGAGGGCTGGTGGTAGAAACAGTCCTCACAGAGAAAAAAGGAAAGGTTCTCTCGCAACTCTCCATGCCAGGACCTGTGAAAGCAGCTTTCACCTGTGTGATATCTATGTCACTGAATTCTGAAATGTGTAATTCCTCACACACCCACAGGTTGAGATGTGCACCTCAAAAAACAGAACACCAGAAAGGAAGAAAAGAAAGCTGGAGAAATGAGGCTGTGTGTCTGCAGTCGGAGAACCTGAAGCAGCCTGGCTCTAAAGTCCATGCTCCCCCATCACACCTTCTGTTCCTGGAATATAACTTAACAGTGGCCCCCAAACTTAACTTGGCCTCCCACTGCTGCTGCTTTGCTCCTGCTCCTGGAAATGCCCTGTACGTCCCCCTTTGAGGTGCAGCTCGGCTTCTGCCTCATCCGCAGGACTGTTCAGGGTGACTCGAGTGCAGATGGCTCCCCCGCGCCCCGGATTCGTCCAGCCCTCGGCAGCAGTAGCAGTGCTCCCTGGGCCCCTTTTTCTCTCGACACTTGAACCTGTGCTCACCCCAAGCCAGTGTCGAGCTAATAGTGCCTGCACAGAGCAGGTGCCTGAGAAACACGTGCCACATGACGGGATTCTTTTCGGTGCATCCTGGTCAACTGTAAACCCGTGGACGTCTGCACGGTGCCCATGGCAGTCTGAAGTCTGCAGGGACAGCGGTGGCTCCGAGACACTCAGACTGTCAATACCTGATCCTCCTTCTCTTGGTCAATTTATTTAAGGTGTTTTTGTTGCAGGCCTGGCACAATATATGAGATATTTATTCTTTACAGATCTGATAGTCAACGTTATCAAGAAAAACAAGGATTCAATTCTGGTCAACAAATATTTGCTGAATTCCTAGTAGGTGTAGAACATTCAAGTTTAAAGAGAGTAGGGTGGAGTGAGGCAACAAACGGTCTGTGACTTACGGGAGGAGGCCGCATGAAGGAGAGACAGGAGAGAGGTTGTTGGTTCCAAGTCCCTTTACGCCTGGGAGGCAGCTTCACCTGGCAGGAGCCTGAGTGCTGGCGGAGTGCGCTGCTCACAAACGTACCCCTCGCCCCCCAGCCCGCCCCGACTCTCTGAGCAACACCAAGGCTGCTGAGCACTGACAGCCTTGGAATGTTTGCCAGGGCCCAGCTGAACGGCCTTGGCATCAAGGAGACAGATGTTTGTCAGGGAATGGCAGGGCCCCGCACCTGTGGCACACGGAAGCACTGGGGATGCTGGGGAGAATGGCTGCAGCCGTTACTCTCCATCAGTGCTAATCAATTTCATACTCTCTTCAATGCTGATAATAGATAATCTTGTGGGAAGCAGGCCAAGTTTCCTAACAGCTTCATGCAAGCTGCTCCAGAATGCCCAACAGCTTACTCTGGTCTCTCTCAGAAAACAAAACAATACCCCTTCAAAAAATAGAAAAAACAACAACAAGCAAAAACCAAAGCTTATTCCAGCTTAGCCTCAGACAAAGCACCGGATGGTGCCAATGCTCTGGTCTGCTAGGACAGCTCCTTCTGGGTTATTTGGGAAGGAGGATGCTCTTAGGAACAGGGCGGCCTGGCTTACCTAACAGTTACACAGGAATTACAAAGGAAGCTAGGAAAATCTAGTAACAGCAGCAGCTAAGTACTGAGCAAGGTACTGACATACTTTATGCTTGGTCTTCATAACAGCACCGAAAGGGAGGTGTTACGTCCATTTTACAGATGAGAACATCAAAGCTCAGAGAGGGGACTTCCCTGTAAGTCCAGTGGTTAAGAAGCTGCCTGCCAGCATAGGGGACACGGGTTTGAACCCTGGTTCGGGAAGATCACACATGCTGCGGAGCAACTAAGCCTCTTGAGTCCTAGCTCCGCAACAAGGGAAGCCACTACAATGAGAAGCCCTCACACTGCAACGGAAACTAACCCCAGCTCACTACAACCAGCCTGTGCGCAGCCAAAAAAAAAAGGTTGGGGGAGGTCAACTCATTTGTCCAAGGTCTCAGAGCTAGGAAGCAGCAGAGCTCAAGTTCAAATCCAGGCTTATCTGGCTCCCTACGCCTCATGCTTAACTTTCCACTAGACTGCTGCTCTTCTATACAGAAGACAGCAGCTAATCAACCTCTTACTATGCTTTTCATTTATTCCATTTTCAAAAAATGGCAGAGTTACCAAAGTATGTTCACCTGAACCTGAGGGAAAACATTAAGTTGGAGGGGACTTGAGAGACCCCTTTGCGGAAGCCATGTTATAGCTAAGAACCCGGGCTACATGAGGCGTGGTGACAAGATGAGGCAACGGGTGAAATTGAGGTAGGTGCCTGCACTCAAATCCTAGTCCTCGGACTCCCAGGTGTTCCTGCTACCAGCCCTGAAAATCTCCTTCAGCAGATAACTTGGGGGACGCCATCAGAGCTGGAGTTCTAGTTGTCCTGGGGCTGTCTCCCTACAAAAGTCTAGGGAAAATTCAATCTGTTTCTAATTATCGTTCAGTCTAAGAAAAAGAATACACCACTCTGGCATTTTAACAATCACTAAGTATCGACCATGTACAAGCTGCTGTAAAGGGAAGAAAAGATGGAAGAGGAAAGTTTAAGCAAAGAATAAAATAGAGGGGGTGAATACAGGGCTGTGTGTAGAATATGCTGGTATCTGAAGTCCAGCCTCAGAATTTAGAGCCTCTGCCGGTTGTCTTGTAGTAGTCTCATCATATAAAAGAAGACAGTCCCAGTCAATCAATCCAATCAGTCAACAAACATCTGAGCACGCACCAGGTTTAGAGAGCGCAAGGAAACCACAAGAATGATACACACGGTTACTGTCTCCTGCTATTTATAAACGAAGGTACATTTTGTGAAAGGGAATGGGTAGCTAAGAAGGACACAGACAACAAGGTCACTGTCTTCCCCAAGCTCTAGTCTCTCACCCTGGCCTGAGGCACAGCTTGAGGGAAGATGCTTGTGCGATTCCCAATGCACACAGCTCTGCCTCACGGCTGGCTTGCCCCAACAACACAGAAGTGGGGGCTGCGGAGGTGCGCACTCCCACCAGTGAGGCTTCAAAGCCTCAAGTGTGTCTTTAAGGCAAGAAGAGTGAAAAAAGGGAGTGATACAGCAAACCAAGACACAAAGAAAATGACTCTGAAAAAGGCAAGAAAAGGATCATTTTGTAACCTGACCAAAGACTGAAGAATGTCTTGTAGGGAAGAGAATACAAATCAGACATTAACCAACAGATATGAAAACCTGTCCTGATTAAAGAGACAGATGAGAAAGCTACCGAGGCCAGAGATGGCAGAGAACAAAATAGAAGGAGGTGAAAATACAGGAGGTAGGGTAACATCCGTGCTAAGTCCGGCCCCTCAGGAAAGACAGCCTGCAGGTTTCACCTCTCCCAGCAACCATCGCATCAGCAAGAGCGGCTCAGTCACTGACCCAGTGTGCGGGCCAGGCCGCGCAGCTCTGAGCTCCCTTCTCTAGGTCTCCAGGTTCCATCTGAAAATGCAGGAACTGGATTCAATGACCTCCCAGTTTCCTTCCAGTGCCTCCCTGTGACTACTGAAGCCAGGAAGTGTGTGTGCCAAGACACACTCTGCCAGGGTGGTACCAAGTCACAGCACTGTGCCTTGATCAGGTTTTCAAGGAGGAGCTCTTGTCGGGGTACCTGCGCTACCACCCAGACTCCCAGGTCAGCCCTGGCTCGACTGTACACATCTGCCCTCTTTAGGGACTTCAATCCTGTTAGAAGAGCAGTTATAACCGCTGGCAGACCACCCCCTGCTCAGGATGACATGCTAACTGGCACATGAGGGCAGGTGGTATCTTTGTCCTGGCCTGTCCAGTGGGAAGATACGGGGTGCACAGGGACCCAAATGGAGTGCAAGTCAAGAAGAGCTGGCAAGAGACAGGCAGGGATACATACATGCTTTTCCCCTTCAATCTTCTTGTCGGCCACCTGCACTGCATCCAGATATTTAAAATGCAATTCCATCAGCCTGTCAACCTGAAAGAGAGGTGTTTCACAGGCGTGAGTGAGAAGGGAAGAGAATACCAGGGCAAGAGAACAGCGGAGCGCCTATTCATCTCACTGTCGCTCTACACAAAGGGAGAGCCCCTCTAACAGTTCTCTCTCTGGATCTGAGCTTTGCCTTGGAATGGATCAGGAATGGATCAAACAGCTGGGGCAGAACAAAGCAAACGCTTAGCATGGATACTGAACACAGGTCCATTCCTGAAGGACATCATGTGTTCCCAGCCCTCCTTGGACTCCCCTGAATTCAAGCTGTTAAAAACAAATAAATCAATAAAAATTCAAGACCCTTCTTGCAAAGAAGAGGAGCTTGAAGTTACATACTTGATATTCACTCAGAACTTTACCGAAACTTCTTTTTTTCAAACTGAAACCTTTCATGTTCGGATTCTGCCCCAGAGCTAATCTTTTTTTAAAAAGGTCTGAGTAAAATCTCTTTAGTTGCTTTTGAGTGAGAACAGAGTGCAAGAAAAACTCCTTCAGCAACTTAAAAAAAGCCCTGACTTTTGCTTAGCAGTAACCTAAAAACCAGTTTCAAACTTCACAAAAGTCGCTTCAAATATGGCCCAAGGAACACTCAGTAGGTTTGAAAAAGTTTCTTTTTTTTTTTTCCCCTTAGACTTCCAAGAGATTGAAGGAACACTGTGAAGCCAGCCTAGACTTCTGACCTCTTTTTACTGGGTTGGCACCACCATGGCTGTTGGTAACCCTGGAATTTACTCAGTGTGTGGTGTGTGTGTGTGTGTCCATGTGCATGCATGAGCACCCCATCACTTAGCTGTCGACCCCATAGACTGTAGCCCACCAGGCTCCTCTGTTCATGGGATTCTCCTGGCAAGAATACTGGAGTGGGTTGCCGTTTTCTCCTCCAGGGGATCTTCCTGCCCAGGGACTGAAACAGCATCTCTTGTGTCTCCTGTATTGGCAGGTGGATTCTTTTATTGCTGAGCCACCTGAGAAGCCTGTTTACCCATGGGCTGGTATTAATAATAGATGTTGCTTCAACATGGCATCAGACAGGAAGACTGTGCCCACACCTTCCCTGGTTAACAAGGAAGACCCTGAAATCTTACAGGTTTCAGTTTACAAAGTATTCTCATATCCACTATTTCCTTAAACATTAGAAAAACCTGATAAGGTAGGCAGGGAGCTAGAGAGCAATCCTAATTTTAAAGATGAGGAAACTAACACATAAGACATTAGATGGTGTCACCAGGGTGACATGACTGCTAAGATGTTCTCTGTCCTAACCTGATGGCCTTTTTCTTTTTTTCCAGACAACAGTTGCATTTATTTCTATTACTTATATGGGAGCAAATGGTTTCACTGCATGTTAAGAATTTTTAAAGCACTGACTTCATCTTTTCCTCCTCGTCTTAATGATCCATAATGGTACATTAGTGCATACAGAGATGTTTCAAAATATTTGGGGTTGGGGAAATTGCATTTGGAAATGAGAGGCAGGACAACCAGAAAACTCTCTGAGACCCAGAGCAATGGGGCCCAGATGCTGGAGAGGACATTTTAGGGCAGGATCACTCTACCCAGCACTCCTCAGATCGCATTGGGGAAACAGCCCTTTTCTCCCCTTGGGTCCTGGCCCCATCGTACAGTCCACCAAGCACCTACCTTCTCACTGTCATTTTCAGTGAATTTATTCAGAAGCCGGGTCCGCTGCTGCCCTCTCAGGTTCCGCAGGAGGGAAGCGAGGATCGAACAGACATGCTCTGGGTTGGGAAGGAGAAAAGAGAACATGCTGTGATCAGAGCAGTAATTATTACCTCTCTTCAAGCCTGATCTGGTTCTATTGAAGGAGGAATAAGTAGGCCTTCCCTGACTGCTGCTATTGATTAATAAGACAAGAACCTAAACTGTGTCAATGGAAAACTAAACTTATTTTCACAGACAGCACAAGAAATATATTCAAAGGGGATTACATCCCCAAGGACAACTTGAGCAACTGAATCAAAACTAAGTTAGAATTTCTGTTCTGCCTGGAATTAATTGAGTTCTATTGTCCACAACAGAACCTCAAACTAATCTCCGCATTTACAGAAATAACCTGTGAACAGTGTATGAATACTAACCATGAGGGGAGCACGCGATGAACAAACAAGACATGTTCTATCATATTCTCAAATCATCTTAAAACTTTCCCAAGCAAATATCCCAGAATTAAATCAGAAATATGATGGGGTCCCAGAGCTATCACTTACATTCTGGTGTAGCTATAATCCTTACCTGTTTAAAGACAGCTGGATAGTAAGTACTTCAAAACGATAACCGTTTTTTTTTCAGTTCACATAACCTATGGGCTTCTATTATGAGATACTATTATTCTAGCCAGGGCAGAAGAGGGTAATTGAAAGGTATATTATAGGCTTCAGCTGTTAAAAGGTTCTTTTCTTTAAAAAGAATTTTTAAAAATCAAGAATAATGACCTTGAAATGGAGATGGCAGAAAAACGTTTATTTTGAAATAAAATGCCCACAGTGTGGGCAACATTCTGTTTTGAAAATGGAGTGAAGAACACCTTCATATGCAAATTTACCGTGAGTTCTCAAAAAGTCACTTGATTATTAAAGTCACAAGGAAGAATTCTTATGGTAGCACGGATACAATTTTGTATTTGTTTTTCTCCTCACTTATATCAGAAGCATTCCTCACTACTTCATTTCCCCAATCTCCTAATGTGAGAGTTATTCACCTTCTTCTAGCCACATTCACCTCCCTGGGGATCTCATCTAGTCCCATAGCTTTAGAGACCAGTTGCACGCGTGTGTGCCCAGTTGTGTCCGACTTTTTGTGACCCCATGAACTGCAGCCTGCCAGGCTCCACTGTCCATGGGATTTTCCTAGGCAATAATACTGGAGTGGGTTGCCACTTCCTACTCCAGGGGATCTTCCTGACTCAGGGATCGAACCAGCCTCTCTTGCGTCTCTTGCGTTGGCAGGGGGATTCTTTATCACTGTGCCAATGCTGACTACTCCCAAATTCTACAGGTCAGTTCTGTTCTCTGAACACAGGTTCATGCATTCATCTGTCTACCTGCTCTCTCCACCTGGTTGTCTAACAGGTCTTTTAAACTGAACATGTCCAAAAACAAGCTCCTGACCTTTCTCCTTAGACCTGTGCCCACAATCTTATCCGCTGAATTAACGGCAACCATGCTCTCCAGTTTCTCAAGTCAAACACAGTGGCGATACCCCTGATTCTCCTCTTTCTCACACATCCCACAGAAACCTTATCAGCTGTACCTTCAATTACATCCAGAATTCCATCTCTTCTTACTGCTGCCCCCCCACACCCTTCATAACTCTGGCGCACAGTAGTGAGAATACTCAACAGCCTGCTGTGGGACTCTGCGTCCACCCTTGCCCTCTTCGCCTTGATCTCCATAGAGCAGTCAGTTAAAACCCAAGTCACACCCTATCACTGCTCTGTGTAAAACCCTCTACTGAGCCCCAACTCACTCAGACTAAATACTGTTTTCTAACGTTAGACATGTTCCTGTCCTGGGGCCTCTGTGCCTACTGTTCTCCCTGCCTGAGACACTCCTCACCAGGATATCTGTGTGGCTCAATCCTCAGACCCAGTCCTACTCAACTATCCTCTTCTCAGTGAGGCTTATCTTTGGCCACCCTATTTAAAAATGAAAAGCCCCAGTGCTGCCTATTTCCAAGTCTTACCTGCTTTATTCTTCCCTTCAGCACTCATTATCTTCTAACATGCTGTGCAAGTTACTTGTTTGTTTTGTTTACTGCTGCCCTTCAATTAGAATATAAGCTCCTTGAAGGAAGGGATTTTAGTCTGCTTTGTTCACTGATATATCCCTGGCCTCACAACAATGCCTGGCACATAGTAGGTGTTTCAGAAATACTTGCTGAATGTATGGGAAGAAAGCAGGTTTTCAGTGCAAGTTTTTGGTGGTAGTGGTGGGAGGTGGGGAGAACCAGACAAACAAACCACTCTTGAATTCTTGGTATTTTTCAAATGCCTTTGTATAGCTTTCACCTCTTGTACACAGTGCCTATCCCAAGTTCAGAGTAAGAGCACCTCTGCATTGGTAATATACTCATCAGTTACAAAATGGTCCTTAAAGATATTTTGCATTTGGAAATGAGTGGATAACTTTTTCCTAGGGAGCCATGAGTTTGAATAAAAGATCTCTAATTAGTAGATTCACTTTTTTAAGTATAAAGTTTTTCATAAAATATGCTGTAGAGAGAGAGGTATTAAACAGCTTGTCAAGGTGACTCCTGAGTCACCCCAATATCTTTCTACTAACTTTTGTTGTGAAGCTGGGATTGAGGTGCTTTAATCTCCATCCTGAACAAAAAGGGAGGGGAAGGGAACAGGAGTGGGGCGAGATGAGAAAAAACATCCTGAACCTAAGGTAAGGACAGTGAACGGCTCAGCTCAGGGTGACAAAGTAGAACAAGAAATGATGTCTTTGGAGGCTCATGGCAGGCAAAAAAAAAAAAAAACAAAGCACAAACAACTTCTGTGTATATCAAGGGGAAAAGATTACAGGAAGGAAGACGGGGGGATATAATCAGTTCTGTAATCTTGTGCCAAACAACCAGATGTGGCTCTGATCTCTCAGCTGGTGAACAGACGTGGGACAGGTCATAATAAAAGTAGTGAATTTTAACAAGCTTAGTTCTGAAACTTTGAAATTACTCAGCATGACACCTGTTAACAACCTCCATGTATGTGTATATACATATATATATATACATGTATGACAATCTGACACCCGTAGAGGAAGGAAAAAAAAAGATCAGCCCGGAGATCTCACAAATTATCTGGGCCAAATCTCTCATTGTACTGATAGAAAAATCGAGGTCCAGAGAGAAGTGACTTGTCCACACAGCTAACTGGTGAAAGAGGTAGAACTCAAACTTCAGATGACTCACTCAGTCATTCACTGACCACTTATCTCTGTGCTTGACAAGCACTTGGTGATCAGAGCTTCCAAAGAGCACAGTATCCCTAACCCTAAGGACGTGCTTATTTCACGGAGAAAACAAAACAAGAACTACAGTGCAGTGTGCCAAGTTTCATCACTGAGGTAGGGGATGCGAGGAGCACAGAAGAAGCATAGCAGACCTAGAGGGATTCCCACTGGAGGTAAGGAACAGCTGAGAATCATAAAAGCACACAAAACAAACAAGTCATGGCTGACAACTAGGTAGAGAAGATAGAGCACTCAGGAAGAAGGAGCCATATATGCAAAGGCCAGTGTGGATGGAGTGTTACACACACATGAGGGAGGCGAGGCCAGCCAGGTGGGGAAGAGTCTGAAGAGAAAAGTCACAAAAATCCACAAATGAATTTTAAGCTGGAGACAGACGATACTAGATAAGAGTTTAGCCCAATCCTTGGCTGCTAGATTCCTTTCAGAGATCAAGATCAGGAAAATATTTCTCTTTCCTGATGAATTTTTTTGTTTACCTGAGTTCCTGCTTTGCCTTGGCTACCAGGAAGCTCAAAGATGAGTCTATATTCAACCACAGGAATCAATTTTTAAAAATTGCTTTACTATTGATTCCTTCTGTTCTCCACCAATGAATTTTTAAAATCAAAGTGATGGATGCATCATTAATGGTTATATAGTTATGGTTAAAAACCAAACTATACAAAAAGGTATAAATGTCCTTAATAGTTATTCACTGAGCATGTACTAATACATTTCCCCCCCTACTCCTCTCACTACCCTGTTCATCTCTTCCAAATAACAAAAAACTACTAAGTATCTTGTGTATACTTACAGGGGAGGGGGAAAAATGTATCTACATACACACACACACACACACACACAGGTTTTCTCTTCTATATCTTTCCATATCAACACATTTTTTATTTTAAATGGTTATACAGAATTTCACTTAACTTATTTATCATAATTTAACTAATGTCCCCAATCGTGGTTATTTCACATGGATTCCAGTTTTGGGTTGTTTTGTCTTTGCTGTTAGAAATAATGCCACAGTGAACATCCGTGAACACACACTCTGGCACTTATACCTTTATTTCTGGCATGGATACACTTTTGCATGCACCCGTGTTCTTGCCTGGAGAATCCCAGGGTCGGGGGAGCCTGGTGGGCTGCCATCTATGGGGTCGCACAGAGTCAGACACGACTGAAGTGACTTAGCAGCAGCAGCAGCAGCACTGGAAGTGGGTGAGGCAAAAGCTACTGACACATAACGTTGAAAAACTAAAAGCAAGCACAGGTGGACTGACCTAGGGCCCGTTCGATTACAGCAGGAAGAGACATCACTTCTACATGCACAGGGTTGCGGTGGGGGGTGGGTGGAGGAAGGGGATACTGAAGACAGAAACACACTGGTCTGTTTTTACTGTCTATATTGTTTCCTAGAAGCTGGAGATAACTTGGTCTACAAAATAGTTCAAAAAGAAGCCCAAACTATTACCAGGCCAATTCAACTAAGGTATATAGATTTGCCTATAGTAAATAAAGGACTGAGGAACCCAGAAAAAAAAATTGTTTTTGGAAAGACACTGACAAATGGTCTTCCAAGAAGGCTGTAGCAACTGACTTTCACCCTCAGTATGTGTATGTATGCACTGTATACATATAAGCAGCTTGGATGATCACCTTTATTGTGTGGGAAGCATGTAACTTAGTAGGGAAAGCTTACGTTTTGGAGTAGGACAACATGGTTTACATCTAAGCTCCCACCACTTGCTCAAGAACATGACCTTAAGTAAGTTAATTAACCAGTATGTGCATGTAGGTATGTACTGTGTAAGATGAACATACACATATATCACATATACACATTGAGAGTAGAAGCACATTGTAAAAGAGTATCTGTTTTCTCATATCCTTACTCAGATTAGATATTATCCAACTTAGAAATTATGACAACCTGGTAGGTGAAAAATGGAATCTTCTTTTGATTAGCACGTTTTTGTTATTGTTATGAATAAGGTCAAACTCCTTTGCTGATGTTTACTGACCATTTGTATTGCTCTCTGTGTGAAGTGCCTAGCCTTACATCCTTTGCCAATTTTGATTTCTATGAGCTCTTTATGAATTAAGAATATTACCCTTTTGTCTTTTACACCGCAAATGTTTCCCCCAGTTTGACATCTGTCTTGACAAATTCTTACTCAAAGCCAAGATTTAGCATCGCCACATTGTTTTGCTGTAACTTGCTTCAAAATCCTATCTGAAAGTAAAAGCAAGCAGGGTACAATAATAACTGTCACCAGTTCATTGTGTGTCTATAACAGTAGAATTCAGTCTGTATACAATATTTTCAATGAATCTTCACTAGTAAGCTATCAGAAAGGTACTACTCCTATTTCTGTATCATAATGCAGAATCCAAGTGTCAGCGCCATTAATCAACTTACTTAAGGCCATGTCCTTCAGAGAGTGGTGGGAGCTTAGATTTGAGCTCGTGTTGTCTGACTCCAAAATGTAAACTCTTCCTAATAGGTTACATGCTTCCCACACGTAAAAGGTAATCCAAAGCTTTTAAAGAAGGAAAATAAGAGATCAGAAACTAAACTGTGCAAAGCCCAAAAATGTGCTTCATGAGGGGCTCACTGAGTCCAAAAGATAGGCACTATGCAACCGTGGATGAAGGAAAAACTCAGCAGTTCCAATGAGAGGAAAATGAAGTGAAAGGCCATCTGGAGGTAAGACATGACTAACAACCCCTCTTTTCTCTTTTACTGAATCACTCTTTCCAGAAGTAATTTCTGCTGCTGCTGCTGCTAAGTCGCTTTAGTCGTGTCCGACTCTGTGCAACCCCAGAGACGGCAGCCCACTAGGCTCCCCCGTCCCTGGGATTCTCCAGGCAAGAATACTGGAGTGGGTTGCCATTTCCTTCTCCAATGTAGGAAAGTGAAAAGTGAAAGTGAAGTCGCTCAGTCATGTCTGACTCCTAACAACCCCATGTACTGCAGCCCACCAGGCTCCTCCGTCCATGAGATTTTCCAGGCAAGAATACTGCGTGGGATGCCATTGCCTTCTCCGGAAGTAATTTCTAGTAGAGTCCAAATAAAGAATGGAGCAGTTCTACAAAATACTGAACCAGAACTTCTCAATAATTCCCTTGTTTCATCTTCCTGATTAAGATGGATGAGGAACTGTAAGAAAATGTTCCTCTTTTTGGCTGGGCCTAGCGGCCTGCAGGATCTTAGTTCTCTGACCAGGGATCAAACTCGGGGCCCTGTTAGCGGAATCCTAAGTTCCAAAGAATAGCAGGGAGAGATAAGAAAGCCTTCCCCAGCGATCAATGTAAAGAAATAGAGGAAAACAATACAATGGGAAAGACTAGAGATCTCTTCAAGAAAATCAGAGATACCAAGGGAACATTTCATGCAAAGATGGGCTTGATAAAGGACAGAAATGGTATGGACCTAACAGAAGCAGAAGATATTAAGAAGAGGTGGCAAGAATACACAGAAGAACTGTACAAAAAAGATCTTCACAACCCAGATAATCACGATGGTGTGGTCACTCACCTAGAGCCAGAAATCCTGGAATGTGAGTGCGCCTTAGGAAGCATCACTACAAACAAAGCTGTGGAGGTGATGGAATTCCAGTTGAGCTATTTCAAATTCTAAAAGATGATGCTGTGAAAGTGCTGTATTCAATATGCCAGCAAATTTGGAAAACTCAGCAGTGGCCACAGGACTGACTGAAAAAGGTCAGCTTTCATTCCAATCCCAAAGAAAGGCAATGCCAAAGAATGTTCAAATTACTGCACAATTGCACTCATCTCACACGCTAGCAAAATAACGCTCAAAAGTCTCCAAGCTAGGCTTCAACAGTACCATGAACCATGAACTTCCAAATGTTCAAGCTGTTTTAGAAAAAGCAGAGGAACCAGAGATCAAATTGCCAACATTCGCTGGATCATCGAAAAAGCAAGAGAGTTCCAGAACAACATTTCTGCTTTATTGACTATGCCAAAGCCTTTGACTGTGTGGATCACAACAAACTGTGGAAAATTCTGAAAGAGATGAGAATACCAGATCACCTGACCTGCCTCTTGAGAAACCTGTATGCAGGTCAGGAAGCAACAGTTAGAACTGGACATGGAAAAACAGACTGGTTCCAAATAGGGAAAGGGTTATGTCAAGGCTGTATATTGTCACCTTGCTTATTTAACTTATATGCAGAGTACATCATGAGAAACGCTGGGCTGGATGAAGCACAAGCTGGAATCAAGATTGCTGGAGAAATATCAATAACCTCAGATATGCAGATGACACCACACTTATGGCAGAAAGTGAAGAACTGAAGAACCTCTTGATGAAAGTGAAAGAGGAGAGTGAAAAACATGGGTTAAAGTTCAACATTCAGAAAACTAAGATCATAGCATCCGGTCCCATCACTTCATGGCAAACAGATGGGGAAACAGTGGAAAGAGTGGCAGACTTTGTGTTTTTGGGCTCCAAAATCACTGCAGATGGTGATTGCAGCCATGAAATTAAAAGACGCTTACTCCTTGGAAGGGGAGTTATGACCAACCTAGACAGCATAGTAAAGAGCAGAGACATTACTTTGCCAACAAAGGTCCGTCTAGTCAAGGCTATGGTTTTTCCAGTGGTCATCTTTGGATGTGAGAGGTGGACTGTAAAGAAAGCTGAGTGCCAAAGAATTGATGCGTTTGAACTGTGCTGTTGGAGAAGACTTTTGAGAGACCCTTGGACTGCAAGGAGATCCAACCAGTCCATCAAAAAGGAGATTAGTCCTGAGCGTTCATTGGAAGGACTGATGTTGAAGCTGAAACTCCAATACTTTGGCCACCTGATGTGAAGAACTGACTCACTGAAAAAGACTCTGATGCTGGGAAAGATTAAAGGCAGGAGGAGAAGGGGACGACAGAGGATGAGATGGCTGGATGGCATCACCGACTCAATGGATATGAGTTTGGGTAGACTCTGGGAGTTGGTGATGGACAGGGAGGCCTGGCGTGCTGTAGTCCATGGAGTCGCAAAGAGTCGGACATGACTAAGCGACTGAACTGAACTGAACTGAACTGAACTGAACCGCTGGATGGTCAAGGAATTCCTAAGAGAATGTTCTTTGTATGTCTCAACAAGATGAGGTGTGGGGTGCTGGTGGCACAGAGAAAGAAAGTATCAGGAGCTGTAATTTTCACAAAAGAAAATGTAATAAACAGAAGAATCATTTTTTCTGGAACTAGGTAATATTAACATGCATTTCCATAACTCATCACAGCCTGGAGCAGCAGATACCTTGACCAATCGCAGTGGTGCACTAAGAACAAATGACATATACCTGTATGCTTGGGATTTTTAAGTAACGGACAGGTTGCCCATTTCAGGAGACCTGAATCTGCCTATGTTCTTCCTGTCTCTCTCTTTCTCTGAGTGTTGTGGCTGGCTGTAGGTCACTGGTGCCTGCCAGATAGGAAAATACTTCATCCACCCCAAGTTTTGTGCTTGTACGTGAGCACAAACACACACACACAGTTTCATTAGCCACTAATAAATGTAGCTTCCCTAGGAACAGATTTCAGCCCAAGGTGGTGTCAATTTTTCATGGACCGAGGAGATGGGGAGAGCTGCTGGCACAGAAAGCAGGGGAGATAACAGGTTTATCTGCTGGCCAACACCGCTCAGCTGCTCTGTCATTTCGACAGGATAAAATGGAGCTGAAGGATGGCTATGGAGCTGTCAACACGGACAGGGCAGATGCGGTGGCTGCACTGGAGAACAATCTATATGGCAGGGCCCGGGAAGAAAAGAACATGTGATGTAGAGCGGTGGCTCTGGCCCATTCTTCCCCCAGATCAACTCTTCAGGGTCTCTCAAGAGTGATTAGCAATGAGTTAGATGCCCCCCGGGTATATTAAAAAAAAAAAGTCACTCCGTTGTGTCCGACTCTTTGAGACCCTATGGACTGTAGCCTGCAAGGCTCCTCTGTCCATGGAATTCTCCAGGTAAGAATACTGGAGTGGGTTGTCATTCCCTTCTCCAGGGGACCTTCCCGACCCAGGGATTGAACCCAGGTCTCCTACATAGCAGGCGGATTCTTCACCAGCTGAGTCACCAGGGAAGCTCTGGTGCATATACAAGGTATCAGTTCAGTTCAGTTCAGTCACTCAGTCGCGTCCAACTCTTTGAGACCCCATGAATCGCAACACGCCAGGCCTCCCTGTCCATCACCAACTCCCAGAGTTCACCCAAACTCATGTCCATTGAGTCGGTGATGCCATCCAGCCATCTCATCCTCTGTCTTCCTCTTCTCCTCCTGCCCCCAATCCCTCCCAGCATCAGAGTCTTTTCCAATGAGTCAACTCTTCCCATGAGGTGGCCAAAGTATTGGAGTTTCAGCTTCAGCATCAATCCTTCCAATGAACACCCAGGACTGATTTCCTTCAGAATGGACTGGTTGGATGTCCTTGCAGTCCAAGGGACTCTCAAGAGTCTTCTCCAACACCACAGTTCAAAAGCATCAATTCTTCAGCGCTCAGCTTTCTTCACAGTCCAACTCTCACATCCATACATGACCGCTGGAAAAACCATGACCTTGACTAGATGGACCTTAAATAACTCCAGAAAGAATGAAGGGATGGAGCAAAAACAACACCCAGTTGTGGATGTGACTGGTGATAGAAGCAAGGTCCGATGCTGTAAAGAGCAATATTGCATAGGAACCTGGAATGTTAGGTCCATGAATCAAGGCAAATTGGAAGTGGTCAAACAGGAGATGGCAAGAGTGAACGTCAACATTCTAGGAATCAGAGAACTAAAATGGACTGGAATGGGTGAATTTAACTCAGATGACCATTGTATCTACTACTGTGGGCAGGAATCCCTTAGAAGAAATGGAGGAGCCATCATGGTCAACAAAAGAGTCTGAAATGCAGTACTTGGATACAATCTCAAAAATGACAGAATGATCTCTGTTCGTTTCCAAGGCAAACCATTCAATATCACGGTAATCCAAGCCTATGCCCCAACCAGTAACGCTGAAGAAGCTGAAGTTGAACGGTTCTATGAAGACCTACAAGACCTTTTAGAACTAACACCCAAAAAAGATGTCCTTTTCACTATAGGGGACTGGAATGCAAAAGTAGGAAGTCAAGAAACACCTAGGGTAACAGGCCAATTTGGCCTTGGAATACGGAATCAAGCAGGGCAAAGGCTAGTAGAGTTTTGCCAAGAGAACACATTGGTCATAGCAAACACCCTGTTCCAACAATACAAGAGAAGACTCTACACATGGACTTCACCAGATGGTCAACACCGAAATCAGACTGATTATATTTTTTGCAGCCAAAGATGGAGAAGCTCTATACAGTTATCAAAAATAAGACTGGGAGCTGACTGTGGCTCAGATCATGAACTCCTTATTGCCAAATTCAGACTTAAATTGAAGAAGTAGGGAAAACCACTAGACCATTCAGGTATGACCTAAATCAAATGCCTTATGATTATACAGTGGAAGTGAGAAATAGATTTAAGGGCCTAGATCTGATAGAGTGCCTGATGAACTATGGACAGAGGTTCGTGACATTGTACAGGAGACAGGGATTGAGACCATCCCCATGGAAAAGAAATGCAAGGTATAAGCCTTGGTATATGCAAGGGGACTAAAAGTTTGATTCTCTAGGGTCAGTTAGAACTCTGTAATTTTCAGAGCTGAAAGGAGAATCAGAAATCTTCAGCTCAATTCCTCTTGGATTTCAAGTATAGAAACAATAGCCTAGATAAAGGATGTGATTTGCCTCCGGTCAAAAGTCACTTTTCAGGCCACTGAAATCTAGATCTGCAATTTGAGGCAAACCTCCCCACCCCCACCACATTTTTTTCTTCTTAAAATCATGATAAACACTTTTGAGAATCTGATGAACCCTTATGTATGCTATTGTCTCACTCTCTCTCTCTCTCTCTCTCTCACACACACACACACACACACGTCAGAGTGTTCTCATCTCTTAGGGTTGACTCCTTGGGTTAAGAACCAGATAAGAACCCAGATAAGAAGTCTTTCCAGAATGGCACAAACAGACTGTGGCCGTCGCTCTAACCAACCTCTTACATGCTGCTGCTGCTAAGTCACTTCAGTCATGTCCGACTCTGTGCAACCCCGTAGATGGCAGCCCATCAGGCTCCCCCATCCCTGGGATTCTCCAGGCAAGAACACTGGAGTGGGTTGCCATTTCCTTCTCCACTCTTACATGCAGTGTGTGCCAATTTTGTAGAGGGTAAGGTGGAACTGCATTTCCCACCCTTATTCTTAAAGAAGAATGGTCCAAACCCCAACAGGCTAACATCAGCTGTCTCTGTGAAGAGAGCTGCTCAGCCACCCAGGCCTGTAAAACAAGTCAGTCTATCAACGTCTGCTGCCGAGAGTGACGCTGAGGGGACTAACTTCTGGGACCTCCCCCAGAAACATCAAGTGAATGAATGAACGACTGATGTGGGGCTTTATGATCACACGGACTTGGATTCAAATCTTGCCTCTGGCACTCACTAGCTGGTTAAACTAAACCATGGGCATGTTGTTTAATTTCTGAGCCTCAGTTCTCTTATTTGTAAAATGCGGCTGTACTTTCTATCTATTAAGTCCATTGTATCAAATGAGCCATGTGCACAGTAGGCACTCAACAGACATCGGTTTGAGACCCGCTGCACTGAAAAAGAGCATCACAAGAGATTCTCTCACCTAGGCACCTGCCAAAATTGTCACCTTGCTCCTTCCATGTTGCATCCTGATCACATGTTGGCTTCTGAACATGTTTCAGTCAGCCTGGGTTATTCTAACTAGCTCCTGCTGAGAAAAATAGGAACTTGAATCACTTGACTTTCTCAGCTGGTAGGGCTATTTTCTACAACTCGAGATTTGTTCTAACCCTAAAATGGAACAGGGCCAACTTCACTCAGACTCTTTAATCCCACAATAAATTAAAATAAAGAGCTTTATGTGTGGTTGCCTTTATAGAAGCCAAATAATACATGATTATGGGAGACCTGTGGGCAGCCCTGAGGTGCGTAGTGGCTATTTACCAGTAGGCTGAAGGACACGGCACATCTAAGCAGAGATGGTCCTTTCCTTTAATAAAACTAAACATACTTTGCCATGGTAATCATTTGCCTTTTGATCTTGCTGCAAGAGCTGAAAACACAACACACGATCTGCAGAGGAAATGAAAAAGATGTTCTCCTTTATGAGTTTCATAATCACAGACAACTAATCGCAGGGCACAAAGTAGTACACACACCAACCATTCCTTTACTCACACTTCTGAGTGCCCACTATGTGCCAGGCAATGTACTAAACACTGGGACTGCAGAGATGAAGGAAGATGGTCCCCTCTAGAGAAGCTATTCTGCATCGTCTTATGAGCAAGGCCGGGTGTATTACATGGCAAGGAAACGTCTGTGAGCTCACAGCTCCAAGTGTTCTGTGCTAAAGTTGGTAGACCAAATCTAGGATCTTGGGTTCTAGGAGCACATTTAATTCCTGAAGCACAGATCTGGACCACATTCTCGAATCCTGGGACAAATGGACTACTATTTACATTAATGAGTCTCCCAAGGTGAGGACTGGGGTGGGAGTGGAAAACAGGGAAGAAGGTGACAAGGTGAACAGTAACAATCTCCAAAGGTGACCTCCTCCTCTTTCCATGACTCTGGATTTCGCGGGGGCCCCGCTTGCATCTCTGTTGGCGTTTTGGTCCCATGAGGCAGGGGAAGATCACATCCACCAGAAAGGAAGAGGAGGCACTAACCAGCTGAGCTGGGCCACACGACGGTCTTTGGCATAGGAATGGACACTAATTCATTTATTCATAAGATAGACTCCTACAACATACAAGATGTAGAGTATGGGGACCGAGACAATCAGACAAGAATTCTGCCCTCTAGGTGACTCAGGTATATTATGTCTAAAATTACTTGACAGAAAGTGACAGTGAAGGGGAAAGGGGCAGAAACTACTAGTGAGGCAAATACTCTGCCAGCGAGGATACCTGGGGCAACTGGTAGGCAAGACGGCACTTGGGCTGAGCCTTGAAGAGAAGCAGGCAAGAGAAGAGCAATGGGAGCGAGGGTATTCCAAGCAGACGGCCAAGCACGATGCAAAGGCATGAAGCTGGAGTGCACAGGGTACGGGCCAAGAACTGAGACGAGATCAGCGTGGTGGGAGGGAAGGGGGATGAAAGGTACTTAGTGTGGCAGCCTGGCTGGGAGGGGGGTCGGGAAGAGGATGGATACATGTGTATGTTTGGCTGAGTGCCTTTGCTGGTCACCTGAAACTCTCACGACATTGTTAATCGGCTATACACCAATAAAAAAAAGTTGGAAAAAAAAAAGGTAATTAGGTTGGCAAGGTCAAGGGAGGGGTGCAGATCAAGGATAAATAGACACACTGGCCCATGGAAAGCGGACCCTGACCAATATTCTGATGGCCTGGCATTTAAATGTTGGCCTAGCATGGCTCATGGGGGAATAAATTCAGGGCTGCTCTGCCTACCCAGCTTCAGAGCCTGCATCTCCTTCCAGCAGCCCAAATGGTTAAGAATGATATGGGTCAGCCAGAGTTCTATTCTTAGCGTGGAAATGGTCCCTGGACTTCAACCATCAGGCCCATGTCAAGGCAAGATTCAGCAGGGCCAGTTTAAAATTCCAGGCCATGCTGCAGAGCTGCCTTTGTTTCCATGGAACATTTGAGGCCATTAGCTCTTTTGTTTTAAGGAAATCACACAGAGGTGGTCTTCCCTCAATTCTAAAATTAAAACCATCTCTGTTTTATTGCTGAACCTTGCTGCCCACCTCCCCTCTGAGCTCCCCCAGATGGAGAGACATCCTGCTTTCTGGTAAGACTCTAGATGCAAACAGGATGTTTAAAATACCCTAATTAGATCGATCTTGATTTCAGTAGGGGTGTGCTGGAATACAGATTAATCTGTTCCATGCCTGGCACTGGCAGCTGAAGTAGCAGGAGGCCCTGTCAAATCAAGCCATAACATCACACTCCTCTGTCTCTGTTATTATTTTTTTCCTTTTTTACATTTCATTATAATGGACATCTGCCTAGCAGGGGATGTGGTAACCCTAGAAGAGTCACGTGTGTGTGCTCAGCCACTCCAGTTGAATATTGATGCAAGTCAAATCAAACGCTTTTCTCAAGACAGATGGATCTGTGTTAGCATCTATATATAGTCCCTTTTAACACATACACAAAATACATACATTCCTATTCTTCACAAACATTTGCTGAATCCTGGCAGGCACTGGGCTAGAGACTGGGGACTTAAAACAGGCAACATTTACTGTAAACCTACTATGTGCCTCTGTGTGCTCTGCATGTATTACTTCATTTAATTCTCACAACAATCCTTTGAAACATGTTTATTATTCTCCCTATTTTACAGGTATGAAACTAGAGACTCAGGAAAAAAAAATTGGTCTCCCAGAGTTTCTCAGCTATTAATAACTAGGAAGTGACCTCATTAGTTCCACTATAATACAACTTGATTATTTTCCTCAAGAGTTAAGAAAAAATACCCGGTAACAATATTAAAAAAGCATTCAGCTTTCTTAGCAGTACCAATAAAATCATGAGATAGTTTCATTTGATAAAGTTTTCAAAATACCCGACGCCTGGAAGGCTGTGGGGAGGGGAGCCCCCTGCGCTGCTGGCCCATGAATACTGTGGAAGCAGGACTGAAACCACTCTTGCTGTGTGCATCTCCCCAACAGATGGTGCGCTCCTCCAGGGCAGGGACCACATCTTATTCACTGCCACACCTTCAGTGTCTAGCCTCGTGCCAGGCATTCAACTAATACTGAATTTGACATCCTAACTATACAGTATGGTAAGAGTTAGCTATCAAAGATATATCTGTATAAAAAAGAAATAATAACTGACTCCCTGACAGGGACTGGATGAGCCAAACTCTGAAGGATGAGAAGGAATTTATCAGAGAGACAAAGGCGGGAACGGCATTCCAGACAAGAGATTTAAAGGCATGGAGATAGAAATGAACATGACACAGGACAAGCTGTGGGGGGAGGGTGGGGGGTGGTGAGGAAATGGCAGGTGAGGGAAGAGAGGTGAGCAAGACCCTCGCAGACTCAACTAGAGTCTGGACTTTATCCTGCAGGACCTACAGAACTGACAGAAAACAGGCAGCATGACCAGATTTCTGTCCCAGAAAGATCATCCTGGAAGATGTGTAGGAATGTACACTGGAGGAGAAGCAGGATCAGATCCAGATTATCACAGAAACATATGTAATAAACACAACAAATTGCATTTGGGTATATCTAACAGGTAATTCTCCCTAAGCAAAACCTGAAATAGATAATGATCTTTCAGAAAGAAGCCCAATTTCCCTGCCCTCTTTCTGGGGGAAGAAAGGAGGTGCAACATAAAGATCACCAGAGTAAAGAGATATAGGTTTCCAGTCCATACTCAGAGGAAAATCTTCTATGTGCCTCTAACGAGGTCTCTTGTTCACCTACTCTCTGGGCCTCAATCTCCGTGACTGTAAAACGAAAGGAGTAGCTTGGAAGATATACAAGGTTCTCCCTCAATTCAATGACAAGATTCTAGTTATCAAAAAACCCATGAATGATTACCAAATGACCTAGCAATTCCACTCCTTGGTATCTACTCAAGAGAGAATGAAAACATACGACTAGAAAGACTTGCACAAGAATGCTCACCGCAGCTCTATTCACAATCGCCCCACTCGTGAAACAGTTTGTAACAGGAAGAATGGAAAGACATCCACACGATGGACGACTACAACATGGGTGACTCTCAAACACAGTGCTGAGGGGAAGCTTTGCCCTGCAGAGAATACACTGCCTGAGGCCGTGGATACGAGGTTCCAGATGAGGTTATTTGATGGTGAAAAACTCAGAACAGATACCTTTGTGAAGTGGGGGAAGGGATCTGACTGGAAAAGGGCATGAGGGAACTTCCTGGTGTGGTGGTCAAGTCCTGTACCTTGACAAGAGTATAAGGAAGGAAGGAAGTGTCAGACGCTCAGTGGTGTCTGACCCTTTGCAACCCCATGCACTGTAGGCCGCCAGGCTCCTCAGTCCATGGGATTTCCCAGGCAAGAATACTGGAGTGGGTTGTTGCTATTTCCTTCTCCAGGGGAACTTCCCGACCCAGGGATTGAACCTGGGTCTCCCGCATCACAGGCAGGTTCTTTACCATTTGAGTCACCAGGGAAGCCCTGACAGAGTATGTATTTGCTCAAATCCATCAAATGCTGCATTCAAGATCGGGGCGTTTCACTCTATGCAATTTTATTAAAAAACAAACAAAATGCCTGAACTCTAGGTTACTGATACTCATACTGAAGAGCTAAGCATGAACTGTACTGATGTCTGCAATTTACTTCATGCATCAAAAAGTCAAATGGATGGATGGGAGACAGAGATGGACAGACACATGACAAAGTGAATACAACAGAATATAAACTGTACAATCTAGGTGGTGGGGACGTGAGCATCTGCTGTACCGTTCTTTCAACTTTTCTGTATACTTGAAAATTTCCTTTAGGAAATGTTGGGAGAAAGGAGGCAAGAAAAAAAAGAGAGATGTGAACTTGGAATATATTATAAATGATGAGATCCCTAAAGGCCATTTTTCCAAAAAGTGGCCTTTTAATATGTCTGTTATTTGAGATTTTGAATGCATTTTCCACTGATACAGGCCCACTGAAACCCATTTAACCTGAAATATGGCCAAAATTAATTCAGTATTCTCATTTTCCAGTTGCAGTGAGATTCTACAAAGTGTCTAAGCATCTACTGAGTGCAAAGCAATATGACAGGCGTTGCTTTTTAAAAATTTACGTCCACTTTCCCATGGGATTTCTTTCCTGCCTTTCAGGGTTCCAGTAGCACTATAGATTTAAGAAAGTGTTTAGGTGCTAGCTTAACTAATTTACAGACTTGCATCTGTGGGAAAATGGGCCTTACAGCAGGAAAGGGCTATACGTATGCCCAAGAAATGCTTTTTTCTACTATACATTCTCACTACATATTCTCCAAGGACTCAGAGTGGGAAAAAAAACAAAAAACCCCCCAAGGATGTGGCATCTAACACTCCTACTCAGGGCTTAAGCTGAAAGCAAGAAAGCTCCCAAAGTCTGAGGTTCATCTGTCAGGGAAGGTCCATATCTCAGATGAGCTGAAGGAGAGGGCCATGAAGCTCTAAGTGCCTGCCACGTGAGTAAGCGACTATCTCCTGTGGAAATGACTTGGTCTGTCCTTCTCTATGGCTCCCACAAGGTGCTCTGTCAGTGGACCAGCCCTATCACTCCAGCAGTGGCAGTGTGGTCTGAGAAGGCAGCTGGTTCTGGGGAGCACCATGAAGGATGAGCTGGGCACCTGTGGCCTCAGACTTCTGGGGCGGCCTGGACAAGCTCTGCCCAAGACAGATGCTCTGTACCAAGCGGCAGCAACCTGACTGGTTGAGACTGCCAGCTGCCTAGCCGATTTCTCCTCTTATTTCGTACTAATAGAACCTGTATTTATTTGGTAATACGCCCAGCTTAAGGAAACAAACCACCTCTTCCCTTATAGCTAGGTATGACTGTGTGACTAACTTTGGGTTAAGACTTAAGGTGAACTAGTACTTGGGACTTCCAGGAGGGGACATGCCCCCTTCTGCCTGTTCCCTCCTCTTTTTGCTCTCCTGCAGTATGGGATACACAGTAACCAGAACTCTAGGAACCATCTGAGACCAGGAGGCAACCTTGGAAACAGAAGCCAGGCATTTTATAAAAGAAGGAGTTTGGGGCACATGAACAAGCAAACAAGCCCGGCCCTGTGATGCGGGAATAGAAAGACAGAAGGCAGCTGGGCTCCGGACGGCACTGTGAGGGTGCAGCCAGTCCTGCTGACCTCTGGGCTGACTTTACGAGAAATAAAGCCCCGGTGTTCTGCAACTGCAGTTCCTAACTGATATACTAGTCCTTTTCCAGGAAGCCCAAAGACAGACTGCATTCTGGATTTACCCCGAGAAGCTGAATGGACAGTCTCACTCATTTTTGGAGCCAGCCATACAAGCCAGTGGGGAAAGTCCTAGAACAAGGAGTAACTGCTGATAAAAAGGTACATTTCCTTCTTTTCACTTCACTGTCTTGAAGAACCTCCTTAAGACACTTTCCTATTACGTTCTGAAGAACCTGGCTGGCAGGACTGATACAACTTAAAGAATTTTTTTTTATATATTAAAAATATTAACCCTCATCCATATAATGGCAGAAATAAATGCCTGGAGTTCCAGCACCTCTGTTTTCTCTGCATTCCCCACAATGCTCACGGAAGCAGCACTCACACCTGGCAATATTCTGAAGAACTGGGATGAGATGGTGCTCAGATGCATGGTTTCTGACTCACAAGCCTGAGTCTTTTGCTGATCCCACTTGATGAAGCCATCTGAACCTCAGGGGTGGCTGGTTACCGTTTCCTTTCCTTTAGCACATCACTTAGAAGTATTTCATCTAAATTAAACGGACTCTGTGGCCAAGAAGCTCTTCCAGGGTTAAAAGGGTAAATTATAGAGTTCTCACTCCTCTCTCCACCCATGCCCTACCAAAAAACCTTTAGATCCAAAAATGAGACAATCTCTGTGGATATTTGTGCTGCGACTTTTTTTTTAGAGTCCTTTTCAATGCTCAGCTTACTGTATTCTCAGATAAGCCTAGAAGGTTAGGCGAGCCCAGCAGAACCCTGTCACAGCATGGACACACGAGGGTGAGCACAAGTGCCAGAATTCTCTCCCACTCTCCCCTTCCTTCATCAGTGGTTTCTTCCCTATCCCAGTTCCCTGCTCTCCAAGTATCAACCTGCCCTGGCACAGGAGAGCTGATCATCACAGCCCCAAAGCAAGGGAGGTGTTTTCACACTGCTCTCAGAGCCATCCCTGGATGCCTGCTTTAGATCAGAAATTCAGTTTAGAAAAAAAAAAGAAAGAAAGAAAGAAAGACCTGTTTTCAGGGCCTTCAGGGAATGATCTAAACCTACGTCTGTGCTACTTTCATCTTATTCACTAGTCCTGCCTTTGCACTCTTCAAACAGCCACCGGCTCCTCCTCCCATTCTTCCCACATTTTAGCAGCAGAGTCCTCCTTTAAGCTGCTGCAGCCTCACCAACTGCTGGGCTCCACACACTCTACCTTCAGACTCCAGGGCTTCAGCGGATTGCCACAGAAACCAGAAAAAACCTGCTCACAGACCCAAGGTGGCCTTATGTTCATTTTCTTGAAGTCTGACTTCTTAACCCTTCTTCCATCAGCCAGTCATACAGCAGCGCAAGTAGAGAGGAGTTTCAGAGCTGCGCTAACACAGCTCTTTCGTTTCCAGTGTGAGACTAAGGAACTGAACCATTCTGCAGTCTTGCACAGACCAAAACCCACTGGGAAAACATGCAGTCATCTCTGCGAAAATGCTTCAGAACCATATTCTAACTGGTATTAGACTCAAAACAGGGAGGTGATAAAGGAACCTGACTAATCCTAAAAAACAGTGCCATTTGTGAAGACTGATTCCATGTTGTTTTACGATTAAGATATAATCAAACAATTGCCAGATACATAGAGTACTTTGCCATCATCATTTTCTCTAAAGTTAATTTTTCCAGATACTCAGTGCAACCATTTTGGTGGTGGTGGTTTAGTTGCTAAGTCGTGTCTGACTCATGAGACCCCACGGACTGTAGCCCGCCAGGCTTCCCTGTCCATGGGATTCTTCAGGCAAGAATACTGGAATGGGTTGCCATTGTTGGACAAGTAAAGAACTAAGGGCCTGAAAGATTTACGTCCTAAAGAACTAAGGGCCTTAGAGATTTACGTCCCTTTCCTAATGGATCATTTTTATTTTGGCCATGTGGTTTGTAGGTTCTCACTTCCCCAACCAGGGACTGAACCTGGGCCACCGCTGTGAAAGCCTGGAGCCCTAGCCACTATGGCACCAGGGAACTCCCCAGTGAGTCTTTCTTACAAGGAAAAAACACATTTATTAGTATCACATGCCTCGTTACTGCACTAGGTGCTTTGCATACTCTTTCTTACTTCATGTTCATAACCACACTGGAATGAATTATTCTCCTCATTTTATAGATGAGGAGAAAAAAAAAAAAGGCCCAGAGAGGTTATATGTCCTATTCAAGTTCTCAGAGACAGTAAGAGCCAGAGACCGATCAGACCAGTTTTTTTCCCCCCACTACTCCTAATCTGCCTTTTTAGTGGTGAACTGAATTTCGTAGCACCCAAATTTCTGAGGTACTTCTTAGCAAACTGAGTTGTGAGAAATAAGCAGGGAGCCCATTTTGAACAAAGCTACTAACTGAATGCCAGTTTTTTGCTTTATACAAAGCAGAAGGCTTCTGGGGGAAAAACAAACTGACTTCAGAGTAATTTCTGTGAAGCAAATCCTACTTGTTTACCACTACAGAACCCAAGATGCATTCCCGAGGAAAGAATCCCCCGGGCGGCTTCGTCATAAATATTTGGTAAAGGGGAACGATGGGCGCCTTGGCAGATGCTGGGCACGGCTGCAGATTAGCAGCGGCGTGTCCTTGCCAGATATCCTGGCAGCCCGGCTCTGCGGCCCTCTGCTCAGTGAGACGCCCCCACCAGGACCACAGGGAGTCTTCCTGAGCTTGGGGGGCCTCTGACCTCACTCTGGTGGCTTCTAGAAACTGTGTTTAAGAGAGTAGGACACATGTTGGTGCGGGGATTGGAAAACAGCTTTTCTTCTCCAGCTTGGCAAGAATAAGCACAGTAATACTCAGAAAGGCATGCTTCCTTTCTGGGACTCAGTTTCCCAACTGTCCACTGAATAGTCCTCTGAGCTCTCAACATCTCTCAAATTCTTCCCTCTTTGTCGGTGGTTCTCAATAGAGGAAGATTCTATTGTCTGAGGTATTTTGCAGGTTTTCTGTGGTTGTTTCCCCTGGAAGAAGAAATGGCAACCCATTTCAGCATTCTTGCCCGGAAAATCCCAAGGACAGAGGAGCCTGGTGGGCTATAGTTCATGGGGTCACAGTGAGTCGGAAACAACTGAGAGACTAAATAACAACAAAAGACTGGGGCAGGGGGAAGGTCCTACTGGCATTTAATGGGAAGAAGCCAGGGATGCTGCTGAACAACGTACAGTGCCGGAAGGACACCGCCCCTCCACCCCCGGGTAACAGAGTTATCTGGTCCAAAGTGGTAAGAGTGCCAAGGTTAACAAACCTTGATATTAGCTACTTCTGCCTTCTAATGGTTATGAGGCTGAACTATCAACAAATATATATATATATATATATATATATATATATATATATATATATATATATATTTTAGCTCGAAAAATGCCTAAATCCAAGGCTCTCATTCATATAAATTATTAATTTTGTAAATTAAACATTCCATATCCGAGGTAAAATTACATGATATCTAGGGTTGCCTTAAAATATTTCAGGAAAAAAAAAAGGGACCTGCTCCCCCCACCACCTGCCAACACACACACAAAGCATAAGATACACTCCTTGACCTGGCAGAGCTCACAGCTGAGTGGAAACAAGCCAGCCAACAGCCTCCACACACAAGGGATGCTATTTGGGAGCATAAGAAAGAAGTGAAAAGTGAAGTGAAAGTGAAAGTCGCTCAGTCGTGTCCAACTCTTTGCGACCCCTTGGACTATACAGTCCATGGAATTCTCCAGCCTTCTCCAGGGGATCTTCCCAACCCAGGGATCAAACCAAGGTCTCCAGCATTGCAGGCGTATTCTTTACTGTCTGAGCTACCAGAGAAGCCTGAAGAAGCATAAGAAAGGGACCACTCTAAAAACAGAAGTGGAAAAGCCAGGAAGGGATTCAAGAAGGAAGCAAGATGGGAGGGAAGTCCAGAGAAAAACTAGTCAGTCTTACAGAGACGGGAGTAAAGAAGTGTCTCAGTTAAACAAAGCAAGAGGTGTCAATACATGTGCATGCCAAGTTGCTTCAGTAGTGTCCAACTCTCTATGGACTGCAGCCTGCCAGCCTCCTCTGTCCATGGGATTCTCCAGGCAAGTATACTGGAGTGGGTTGCCATGCCCTCCTCCAGGGGATCTTCCCCATCCAGGGTTCAAACCCATATCTCCTATGTCTCCTGCGTTGGCAGGCATGTTCTTTACCACTTAGTGCCAGCTGAGACACAGAGGGACTACACTAGCTCAGGCTAAGGGCAGGTAATTTCAAGAAGGGGACAGCAAGAGAAGGCCAAACGGCCAGGTCTTCTACATCATACTAAGGAGTCTAGATGCCTCCCTTGACCTGTAGTAAGAAGCTCTTAAAAGACTGAGCAGCAGAGTCACATGATCATATTTTAAAGGAACTTGAGGCAGTTTATCTGTGTGTTTCAAGACTCGGGAAGAAAAGGGACTGGAGATAGGCGAGAATTCCAGTAGTGAGTCAGGGAAGAAAAATGGTGCAACCATCTGAGAAAGGAACTAAAAGGAATGAGGGTAAATAGGGATGATAGAAATGACAAGAAGATTAAATTCAAGAGATAATTTATGATTATAACTGATGTCATCAAAAGAACTCCAAAGTAGAGATCAGAGAAGTTTGCCTATGGAGACCAAAATTGGGATTATCAGAGAAGAATGTACAAAAGGACTTAAAAAAAAAATAAAATGAATTTAGTAGATTTATAGATGATGGCCAAGGAAGAGGCTGAAGCTCCTTCCATTCTCAGATTTTGAAGATTTTAGGCACGTACAATAGATATGATACTGTAGCTGGGAGTGTCTGCTGGGCTGCTGTAGGAGAAGGCTGCCTTGGTCCAGCTGTCTTGGTCACCCCTACTGGCCTTGACAAATATAGTCAGCAGTCTGGCTCACTAAGCTTAGTCTCTAACCACAACGCTGTAATTCTTGCCTTTTCCAGAGTTCCATCAAATTCTCGGTTGCCATTCTATATGCCGTTCTCTCTGGCTAAGAGTTCTCTTTCTTGTTCATTTTGGACATTCCTACTCACTTCAATCTTTCTAGTCCCCTCAAGGAAGATTTCCAAGTGGACTGGAAGCCTGTTTCTTCCTTCAATGCCTCCATCTGCAACCTGTACCCACCTCCTTTATCATCTTCACAGTATTATACTGTAATCATCATGTGCATGTCGCCTGGAAGCTGAGCTGCCGCCAGGGCACACGTGTTCCCAGGATCTGACACCCTGCCTGGTACTATCAAGTATTCAACAAATAATGGCTGCAGAACTGTAGAGCGAATGAACTCGTGGAAGAGGTCAGGGGAGGATTCCTTTGGGCCACCTTACAAAGGTTTTCACAGAGTTCCTAAGTGACTCCTAGCTCTGGGCAAACACCTCAAGATGACCTCCTAAGTCACCAAGCTATATTCACATGTGATAAAGCCCATTTCAAAGCTTAATCCTGAGCTTATTACTTGTGACATGTCTTCTGTAGCCTGGAACTTTTGACAGAGATAAGACAGGCTGGGAATACATGTTTCCAGAAGTACATCTTAAACAAAGGCCATGTTGGAAGGAAAAGGCAAAAGGGCTAACATTTGTTAAGCACCTACTATAAGCCACAATGAATCCCAGAGGCAGACAACTTAGTGAGCTCACTGGGCAGGACGTCGGTCTCATGTCACCATTGTTCTAGTGTTTTGGAGCGTGTCTGTGTTTCTGCTGTGTGGTTTTGTTGTGAAGCAAGCCTGCTTGATTTTGTGGTTAAGCAAACTTGCTTTCTTGAGTGGATCATAACAGGGGTCTTCCATACTTCCCTCTCTACTTACAATCCCCTAGTGTGATTAACTAATCAATCACCTACTTTGCCCCTTTACTCTGTTCCTATCGGTGTTATAGGGCTTCCCTGGTGACTCAGATGGTAAAGAATCCTCCCGCAATGTTGGAGACCTGTGTTTGATCCCTGGGTTGGGAAAATCCCCTTGAGAAGGGGACAGCCACCCACTCCAGTATTCTGGCCTGGAGAATTCCATGGACTGTATAGTCAATGGGGTTGCAAAGAGTTGGACTTGACTGAGTGACTTTCGCTTTCACTTTTGGAACTGTGAGAGAATACATTTCTGATATTAGGGTATCCCTGGTGGCTCAGATGGTAGAGTCTGCCTGCAATGTGGGAGACCCAGGGTCGATCCCTGGGTCAGGAAGATCCCCTGGAGAAGGAAATGGCAACCCACTCCAGTGGTCTTGCCAGGAAAATCCCTTGGATGGAGGAGCCTGGCAGGCTACAGTCCATGGGTCACAAAGAGTCGAACATGACTGAGCGACATCACTTTTCACTTTCATCAGTGTTATAGACTCCTGCTCCTTGAAGTGTGGTCAGAGGACCACCAGCAGCAGCCCCACCTGGGAGCTGGTTATAAATACCCAATGTCAGGCCTCACCCACACCTACCGAAGCAGACAGTGTTTTTAAAAGATCCCCAGGTCATCTGTCTGCAATATAAACACTGAGAAGCACTGTTGTAGATGCAGTATATCTGGGATCAGTGAATTAATGTGCCTAAGGTTACTGTGATATTGTGATTTATAATAAGAATTATTATATTTGGTCTTTGTCCCAGTTTCGGGCAAAGAACTCCTAAAACCCTTGGAATTTCCTAAGTGATGAAAGTCATAATGGTGTCTCTTGTTATGTTAATATTATGTTGCTAACAGAACCAACCAAGATATTAGAGCGATTAGAGGGTTTCAACTTTCAGTCACAACAACAGACCTGGGAGGGGAGAGGGGCTATAGATTTAATCAGTCACAAACAGCCAATGATGTAATCAATCACACTTTGGTAATAATGGCTCCATAAAACCCCAAAGGATGGGGTCTGGAGAGTTTTCCAAGTGCCGAGAGAGTGGCGTGCCCGGAGACGGCATGGAAGCTATGTGCCCTCTCCCCACACTTTTCCTTCACACCTTATGTTTGGCTGTTCCTGAGTTACATCTTTTTATAATATACCAGTGTGAGTGTGTGCTAAGTCGCCTCAGTCATGTCTGACTCTGTGGACCCTATGGACTGTAGCCTGCCAGGCTCCTCTGTCCATGGGATTCTCCTAAGAATACTGGAGTGGGTTGCCATGCCCTCCTCTAGGGGATCTTCCTGACCTAGGGATCAGACCTGCATGGCAGACAGGTTCTTTACACTAGCACCACCTGGGAAGCCCAATATACAGGTAAGTAAAATGTTTCACTGAGTTCTGTGAGCTGCTCTAGCAAATTAATTGAACCCAAGGAATAGGTCTTAGAAACTTCTGATTTATAACCAATTGGTCCAAAGTACGGGTAACAACCTGGACTTAAGAGTGGTGTCAGAAGGGAATGGGGTGGTCTTGTGAGACAAAGCCCTCAACCTGTGGAAATCTGCTGTTGTCTCCAGGTCTACGGAGTCAGAACTCTAGTGAATTCTAAGACGGCCTTCTGGTGTTCCCGAACTCCTTGTTGGTATGAGGAAACCAACCCACCTCTGCCTTGGAAACTGAGCCTCAAAGTACCTAGTTTAGTTACACAACTGGTATAAGCTGGGATTTGAACTCACGCCTGCATGTTCTATAAGCTTTCCCCATACACTGCTATTAAGATCTATGCCAAGCTTACGACTTAGAAAAACACATCTAACTTACTAGAAAATATATAGAAAAAACCTTAGTATAACAAAATTCATCGTTTCAAAAATTTAGGTTGACATTATAAAAAAATTTTCACATCCCACAATGCAGAAATGCTGCCCCTCCCATCACTCACCTTCTACTTAATACAAAAAAACTTAGTAATAGAACTTTTCTGCCTTGCCCTGCCATGCCAATATTATAAATTTTCCTATTTATTTCTAGAAATAACTAAAGGTTGCTTTGATGATTAAAAGTCACTTAACTCTGGCTTTCAGATGTCTCCTTGAGAGACTTAAAGCACAGGATCACAAACATGGGCTTTGGGTTCTGCTGCTAAGTCGCTTCAGTCATGTCTGACTCTGTGCGATCCCATAGAAGGCAGCCCACCAGGCTCCCCCGTCCCTGGGATTCTCCAGAGGCAAGAACACTGGAGTGGGTTGCCATTTTCTTCTCCAATGCATGAAAGTGAAAAGTGAAAGTGAAGTCGCTCAGTCGTGTCCGACTCCTAGCGACCCCATGGACTGCAGCCTACCAGGCTCCTCCATCCATGGGATTTTCCCGGCAAGAGTACTGGAGTGGGGTGCCGTTGCCTTCTCTGCAGACGTTTGTTTAAACTGTGCATGATTTGAGAAAGTACTTTACTTCTTGGGGGCTTTTTCCTCAGCAATAAAGCAGGCTAATGATACGCCACACGGAGCTGATGGCAGGGATAATGACATCATGGATAAACTGGAACACAGCAAACACTTAATAAATGTGAGGCACCATGGCAGCCATCATTGTCCATGGTAACCTCAGACTGGCTGGTACATCATCAGGAGAATCAGCCTGCTAACGAGGCAAGCAAACATTGTTATTCCACAAGTTCGCCAGCCAGCAGGCATGCTTAACAGAGACATGATTTATTAGTAATCAATACATTTAAGAAAGTTGTAGGCATATTTTTAGTGATTATCAAAATGATACGCTTAATTTATTTTATGGTAACCCTGCAGCAAATATGGAATAAATTAACCATCATTTTCTTTCTACTTTGGAGCAGAGACAAGGGAGAAAAATGTTACAAGGGGGAAAAAAATGTAAGGGATGTAGAAGAGACAAGGGAGAAACACTGATTGTAATATATACCAGTACCATGGCCATATTGTACAGGGGCAAAATCTTACAGTATACGAAGCACTTCCCCACGCCTTATCTTATCCAGTTCTCACACACTGTGAAATAGTGTAATCTTTCTCTTTAAAGGTGTGGAAACTGAGGTTCAGAGAGTAAATGACTTGCCAAAGTCACAGAGCTGTGGTATAAACACAAATCTAGACCTTGTGAACCCAGCCCAGGGCTCCTTTGTAATAGGCTATGCAAACAGAGGTGCTTACCTCAGAAAATTACCCCAAGATGGTTCACTGCAAGGCTGTCCAGCCCCAACCCCAGGCTGACCTCCCCAGCTCAACACAGAGATCCTTTAATAAACCCGCATCTTAAAGAGAAAAGATCTGCTTCTCTTTAACCTGATACCTGAGAATAATTTGTGTTTGGGGATCCTTTGTTTGGCTACCAGAAAAGAATATTCAACATCTTTTCAACCTCCTTCTTATGCTAATTACAGCTCATCAGCATCTGGACACCCACAAGCAAAAGCAATCTGACTATAAAAGCAAGCCAAAGACATTTTCTTACCATAAAGAAAACAAACAAGTAAGGCTGCAACATGATTAAATACACAGAGCCATTTCCCCAGCAACCTGCAAGCTGCTGTGTATAAAAATCACATCCAATATCACAAGAATCCAGGAAGGTGGACACTAACAAACATTTCACACGTGTATTCTTTATGAGCAGTGAAATGTATACGGGTCTATTTTCAGTTTATCTCCTTCTACACTATATCCGCTGTTAGATGCCAACATGTATAACACCTTAAAATACTCATACGTTTAAATAAACATTTGAAAGGCATCTTCACTTCTCTTAGAACCAAGTGAACTGAGATGCATTAGCCTTTAATCCGCACCTCCTTTCCTTGCCATACTGAAGTCCCAGCACATTCACAACTTGGAAGAGCCAGCCTCACCATCCAAGCCCAGCTCACCCTTTCCAAAATGCTATCACCTCTACAGCCTAATCATTTCACCTGAAATCTATCCTGCCTTCTAAAAATATACAGTCCAGTTTCCTAATTGTATTAAAAGACACCCCTGTCAAGTATGCCCAAGACACGCTGAGTAAAAACAGGTTACAAAATAGCATATACACCATGCCTCCAATTATACAAAATTATATTCACATATATTCAAGCCCCACCCCTAATGCAGATGTTTGAATGGAGAGTGTCCATGATATTTCTAGTGATTAACTCTGGGTGGTGAAATTGGGAGTAGATTTTTACTTTCCCTCCTTTCTTTTCCACAATGCTTGACCTTTCTACATTAGGTTAATTATTCATACTCAGAAAAACTATTACGATATATCTAACAAGCCTTCCCCTAAGATCCACCATGTCAAGAATCTTCTCTTGGCCCAAAGAGAAAGTCAAAATATGCTCACCAAGGCTTATGCTCTGAGCATTTTAGCCAGTGAGTCTCAGCACTAACTGAGCAACAGGCTCTGGAGCTTCTAAAAATTACAGAGGTTTGGAGTTTTGATCCTTAGAATTCCTAGGGGTGGGGTCTAGGCATGTGTATTCTGTTAAAGCTCTTCAAGTCTTACTCACCATCGGTGAGGGTTGAAAACTACAGATTCATGTCTCTTTCTCCAGGGAGTCAACAGAGGGAGAAAACAGGCCAGAGTGCTGAGTGAAGGGTTCAAGGGCAGACAACTGCAAAGGAAGCAGACTGCAATGTGTAGGAACAGAAACTGAAGGCTGAAACAGTGCTGAGCTTCAGGCCTGAGAGGCCTGAAGAGAAGAGACTATAAGGGGACAGATACCCCTGAAAACTGGAAGCCACGAAGAGGTGAACAAAGTGTGGCAGGGCAAAATGTTTGGAATTGAGAGAGTTTATGCAGTACTGGATGCAGGACTACTGATGACTGAGAAGAAATCAAATAGGCAAAGATACCACAGAGCAGTTTAAATCAGGCCCACTACTACTGGGCAAGTTCTGATTTATGATTAAAAGAAGAATTAGAAGAGAACTGCATAGCATTCAATTTTCAGAAACCATGGAAAAATCTTAGCTTAAAATCCTAGTAAGGCCATGTACTAGCTGTGTCTTTGGAAAATGACAACTTCTTTATGCCTCAGTGTTCTCACTTGTAAAATGTAGGTGATAATACATGGCTCACAGGGCTCTTGTGAGGATTAGGTAAAACGATATAATGAATTGTTTTTACCTGATAGGCTTTTGCCTATCAGAGTACCCAACAAAAAAAGCCCCCAAATAGTAAGATTAAGAAGCATATCATGGTAAAGATGTGAAGAGCCGACTCATTGGAAGAGACCCTCTCTGATGTTGGGAAAGATTGAAGGCAAAAGAAGAGGGCAGCAGAGGACGAGATGGTTAGAGAGCATCACCGTTCAATGGACAAGTTGCTGTTGTTCAGTCACTCAGTCGTGTCTGATGTTTTGTGACCCCATGGACTGCAGCACTCCAGGCTTTCCTGTCCTTCACTACGTCCCGGAGTTTGCTCACACTCATGTCCATGGAGTCAGTAATGCCACCCAACCATCTCATCCTCTGTTGCCCACTTCTCCTCCTACCCTCAGTCTTTCCCAGTATCGGGGTCTTTTCCAATGAGTTGGCTCTTTGCATCAGGTGGCCAAAGTATTGGAACTTTAACTTCAGCATCAGTCCTTCCACTGAATTATTCAGGGTTGATTTCCTTTAGGATTGACTGATTTGATCTCCTTGCTGTCCAAGGGACTCTCAAGAGTCTTCTCCAGCACCACAGCTCGAAAGCATCAATTCTTTGGTGCTCAGCCTTCTTTATGGTCTAAATCTCACATCTGTACATGACTACTGTAAAAATTATAGCTATGACTATACAGACCTTTGGTGGCAAAGTGATGTCTCTGCTTTTTAATACGCTATCTAGGTTTGTCATATCTTTTCTTCCAATGGATGTGAATTTGAGCAATCTCCGGGAGAAAGTGGAGGACAGAGCAGCCTGGCGTGCTACAGTCCATGGGGTTGCAGACAGTCATACACGACTTAGCAACTGAACAACACAGAAAAGATTATGTGTTGAATTTTAATAAACCAGGTTATTATACGTCAGGTTTAACAAACCACTTAATTACTGTCTAGCTCCTAAGTTATTCCTCATTTTGGCACCACCCAACGCTAAAGAAATAACCTATAAAGGTTTGGCTATTTCTTGACTACTGTTTCCACATTCCTGGTATTGGTTTTACTTCTATAAAGGAGATATGCTGCATACTAAACTATTTCTATAAAATTTAATCAAGATAATAAATGAAAACTAACAGAGTCATATTGACAAAATAATAAATGTACCAGTGGAAAATTCTATATCTAAAATAAGAATTCAGCTAATGCTGCCACTGAAGAACTAAGTTTCTCCCTGGCAAAATGAAAACGCAGAAGAAAAATAGTGATAAATGTTTCTCATTCATTCTTTCCACCCAGGCCCTCAATATCAAAATTGAGTTTATGCTAAATTAGCTGAAATAGTCAAAATAATTAAAATTAGTACTATAACTATGACATATAAAAATTTGGAGGAGGCCTTTTTTTTATCATAATATAAGAACAGCAATAACTATCAATATTAATGAATGCTTACCATGTGCCAAGTACTGTCTTAAGCACTGTACGTGTATTAACTCAGTCAATCCTCACAACAGCTCTGCAGAGTCCTCCAAGGTCTGGCTTCTGTTTAACTAGTCTAATCTTCTGCTCCATGCTCTTCTTACCAAGGGCTGGTGCCAGACTGGTCTCAGAGGGTACTCGTGGCAAGCTTAACAAAGTACAGATCCACCAATATAATGCAGACTGGTGGAATCAGAAACTCTGAAACATGTCCCAGCAGGCTACCTTTTAAACAAGTTTCCATATGATTCTGAGGGGCGGTGAGGTTTAAGGGCCACCATAGCCTGTACCTCCCATCTTTTGTTTTATATATGGTGCTTTTTTTCATTTAACATTCCTTCACCTGGCTAACTCAGATCTAAGGTTTGGCTCAAGAGCCACACTGCTAAGGTAGAGCTGTTTCTAACCTTCATCTGTTCTTCCACTGCCTAGGAGCCCCTCATCTGTGCTCTCTTCTATCATTTTCCCTTGTACTATAAACACAGGTTTCCATGTCTCCCTAACTGGACTGTGGGCTTATTCACCTTCCATCTACAGCACCAAGCCTGGCGCAAAGAAGAGCTAGTGGTTTGTTTGATAAAAGAATGAAGCCTCACTCATCTACCTTTAGGGCTCTTATACACAGAGCATCAGATGGAAATAGAAAGGTCTGGTACTTCATTCAAGGTGTGATAAATTTTGACAGGACCAGCACAACCAGGATTATACCTAAGGGCCCTGATTGCCAGGCCATCACGATAAACTGGCTGTCTCATCTCTTGGTAGCTCTTGTTATAACCCAGCCTCCCCACATACGGAGTCCTGGTCCACAACTGGGCTTCAAACCCACAAAAGTCAAGGAGACTGTACTCGACATGTAAATGTAAATGTGAAATCAGAGAGGTAAGGATGACTATTTTTGAAAGGAAGCGGAGACACAGTAACTATTTGACCATTTAGTAAATGTCTACTTGCTAGAGACTATATAGGATGCTCATGATCATTATTGTTCCCACAACAATTTGAGGAAGGTTTTTATCTGGCTTATTGACTGAAGAGAAATGGAAGATCTAGAAAGAATAACTTTCCTAAGGCCACCAGCTAGTTTGGGGGCAGAGCTGGGATGTGAAGCCAGGTTGCCTCACAAAGACAGTCCTCCTTTTCCCTTCGCTCTGTTGCCTCTGGGTACCAACCAGAAGACCCCTGGAGCCACCCTGGTGTTAGAAGAAGCTTTAGAAGCAGACTAGGCTCAAATCCTGCTTTGCCACTCACTTGTTGAAAGGTATTTGGTAATTAACAAACTCCCTGAGACTCATCTATAAAAAGATGATAGAAATGCCTAATTCATAAAGTATATACACCTATAACACCCTTGGTATATCAGTACAGGGGCTTCCTAGGTGGCTCAGAGGTAAAGAATCCACCCGCCAATGCAGGAGACCTGGGTTCAATCCCTGGGTCGGGAAGATCAGATGCCCAATAAAATGAGAGCTGGCTATGAGCTTCTTCCCACAAAAGGGCAGGAGCAGTTTCCAGGATACTAAATATATCCACTGCTTTACTGTCTTCCTCAGTGGCAAGCTACTACGCCGTGCTCTACTTGAGAAAGGCCTGTGGGTTGTTACTCCTTCATATGACTGGAACCAGTTAGCAAACCAGCTGTGCAACACTCAGAATCATTCCCTGAAGCCTGATGAGAAAGCCTTAAGAGGAACCCCTTAAGTCCAAACACATTGCTTATTTCAGCATCCTTATGTTTTGTCATCTGAGGTCAGCAATGAGACAAGTAGCTGGAGGGAGAGAAAAGAAATGGATCCAGGAACTATTCAGTTAGAAGGTTTTCGGATGGCAACAAAAAACAACAGCCAGACATTTCCATCCTTGTTTAACATAAAAGTGCCTGTTAGTAGATGGCTTAATGCTACTCTTAAAATTAAATACCATTTACTCTTCACTTGCTCATTGTTCTGATCACTATAATCAACTCTGGGATTTTCAAGCTTGAGGAACACACAAAAAAGTGGTGGGGAGGGGAATCTTTGAATTCTCTGTTTACATGATATGAAGCAGTGGGGGTTTGGGGCTCCCCAGTCATACCCTCTGTGGGGGAGGTCTTGTCTCATCAAGACTGGGATGTTTACATCTGTTCCTTAAATGGCAGACTCAGGGGGAAAAGGATTTCATCTGGAGGGTACTTTTAATTAAAACTACCAAGAGAGGGAGTTCTCTGGTGGTCCAGTGGCTAAGACTCCTAGCTCCCAATGCAGGAGGCCTGGGTTTGATCCCTGGTCAGGGAACTAGATCTCACATGCCGCAACTAAAGATGTCGTGTGCCATGATTAAGAGCTGGCGCAGTCAAAATAAACAAAACAAAAAAAACTACCAACAGTGTAGAAAGAAGAGGAACACAAATAGGAAACCTACCCGCATCCCAGCCACTAGTATTAGTGAAGCAGACACAATGTTAAGCAGTTGATCAGTATTATTTCATTTAATCCTCAGACAGCAACCTTATAAAAAGATAGATTTCAATATTATCCCAATTTTACAGTTGAGGAAATACAGAATAAGGGAGGTCAAGGAACATTCCCAAAGTCATAAGTTAGTAAAATGACAGGACCAAGATACCAACCCAAGTCTTGTCATGTACATGTGGGGAATATTAAGAATTAAGCATGGTGTGTTGATTTCTGCCTTGGGTGGTGGAGTAGAAGTGGTGCCATTTACCAGTATAGGAAAAGCAAAAGAGACTTGGAAGGAATGAGTATGGTTTTGAATGAGCTGAGTTTGAGTACCTGGGGCAGCTGTCTTCTGGTTAACTAGCTGTGTTGATTACAGCCTGGGAAAGAGACAAGGCTGAAGACTTGGAAATCAGTGGCAAACAGATAGAGGTTAAAGCTGCAGGTAGTAGATGAGATCAAGGAGAGTGTGAGGAACTAAAAAAAAAAGAAAAAGAATCGGGGGACGACACCGCCAATGCATGTGAGGGACAGGCTGAAGCAAAGGATCTGGAGATGGAAGTCTGGGAAACCCTATTATCCTGTCACATAATAGGCCTGTTAAATTTTGGACATAGTATGAGGCCCTATAAAATTAAAAGTCAGCCCTAAACAATGCCATGTCATTACCACAGCCCACCATGGACACGATACAAAATTTTTTTGCCTGTGTTGGCTAAACTCCCTTCTTTTCTGACTGCAGGAAAGCTTTTGCTATTTCCCTCCTCTAACCCTGATAGATGGTGGGAGCTCTGGTCTGCAGGTCCTCACTGTCAGGAGCCTGTAAGTACCAGGCAACTGCATACCTCCTGACTTGAGGAGTCCCCCAGAATCACTTACAATTCTTTGCAGATAACAGAAAAGTCTTCTTTAAAGCAGTGACCTGTTCTCAACTGCTGTCATTGTTGATGAGCTAAAATGTGCACATATGCCTACCATGCACACCACACACCTACGCACTGCTTGGTAGCTCACCCCCTGAAAGCCGCTAATAGCCTCCAGGGGAACCACGTTAAAACAGCGCAATTAACTAGAACTGCTATAAACTCAATAACTCACCTACCTAATGAAGCAATACATGGAAAATTGGACCTATTTTAATAAGAATTTTTAAAAGAGACAAGAAGTAAAGGTCAAATGCCATTTCTGGATCCCAGCTCTGTTCTTCTTCCCTCATATTCTGAAGCAGTTAATTCCAAGGAGACAATATATGCCGTGCTAGTCTCTATAAAACCAAGGCGGCAGCCAATCATGCTATTGTACCCAAGGGCAAATTTTTTCTTCCCAACCCGTCCCCCAAGCTAAGTGCCTCCCCTGATCTATTTCAGAAGGTTTTATTATGTGAACCTGAATGTGTTTCAATTACAATAATTCTTTTCCCTCTTCATCCCAACTCACAAAAGAAGAACTACATTCCCAGCAATTCTAGGTTATAAGAGTGGTCTCTGCTTCTTCCCTTCTCTCTCTAGAGTCAGCTTAATCTAGAGACTGTCCTCTCTCAATCCCTTCTGTTGGCTTGGGGAACATAAATCATGGTTGTTTTTATGCCACTCCTCTATTTAGCATATCATGACTCCTGACAGTTCCGTCAAGAATGAGTCTGCCTATTCTCTAGAAGCTATCACGTGGCAATTAGACTGCAGGCCAGTAAAACCCACACTCTCCCAACCTGGGGTGTGGGCAAGTCTCTTTGCCTGGCTTTCCAGTGACCTCCTAGAAGAATGAGTATGTGTGACTAAGGCCAGGTTGGGCAGAACTGGAGACAGATTTAGTGGAGAACTTATACTTCCTGAAGTGCCTACCATGCTCTAGAGTCCACGCTACGTTTGCAACTGTCACTTCACCTGACCCTCACAACCACCCTCGGTGGTAGACCTAGCATTTTACATAAGGGGCAAGAATTCACTGGAAAAGACCCTGATGCTGGGAAAGACTGAAGGCAAAAGGAGAAGAGGGCAGCAGAGGATGAGATGATTAGACAGCATCACTGACTCAATGGACTTGAATGTGAGCAAACTCAGGGAAAGAGTGAAGGACAGAGAAACCTGGAGTGCTGCAGTCCATGGGGTTGCAAAGAGTCAAACACAACTTAACAACAACAAGGCTCGGAGAGTTTAAAAATTAACCCCGTGGGTAAGCAGGGGATCCTTCTGTACCACATCAGGCTATATTGCTATCGTATGAGTTTGGGAAAGTTTTGAGAAGTGACAGGGGCTGAGACTGGACCAGGATGAACTTAATCCTGAATTTGACAAGAAAGGGAAGCTTACAGGGCAGCCGTTCAGAGGTTCTGGACAGGCAAGCTGACTCCCAGCCCACAGTGCTTTATTAGGAGTTGCTAGATTACCAAAAGGAGTTTGTCATAGGGTGGCCTCGCCTCTAAGGAAGTTCTATCCATGACAGGGCTCTGAAAGGCACAGCTCTAAAAGAGAGGAGAGAAGTTCTGCCATAACTTCTAAGCACATACTGCTGCTGCTGCTGCTAAGTCGCTTCAGTCGTGTCTGACTCTGTGTGACCCCATAGATGGCAGCCCACCAGGCTCCTCTGTCCATGGGATTTTCCAGGCAAGAACACTGGAGTGGGTTGCCATTTCCTTCTCCATCTAAGCACGAGACAAAGAAAAACTTAAGGCTAGGAACCCTCTTGGTTTTGCTTCCAAACAAGCTGGGATTTTTGAAAAACCACTCGCCTCAGGGACATGATCAACAACCGTCAACTGTACTGACTCAACCCTGCAAGGTTCTGGAGAGCCCCAAATCCATGCTTGTCTTTAATGAGCAGTCTTTTAGGGAAGCAATTATCCATTCACGCAGTCCATGAACATACACTGTGCATCCACCACATGCCAAGCACAGGGCTAGGCCCTGGGATCCTGAGTTGACAACATTATTAGTTCCATAATCTTCAAGGCTATGAAGTCAAAGTCCAAGGTTCAAGAGTTCACTTCAGAAGAGGTTCTATTCTAGCCCCAGGGCTCATGTTATGTTTCCCTGAGCAAGTGACATCAAAACTGAGGACTTGAAGGATGACTGAAAGGCAGTCAGGTGCACAGGTCAGAGAAAATTGTTAAGACGGAGGCAAGAGCGTGGTCGAAACCTGGGGCTGGGCATGTTCGCAAACACTCCTGATGCTGGAGGCTGCTTACCACACATACCTGGTCCAGTTGCTTCAGAAGGGTGAGCATGTGCACAGGGACCCAGAAGACAGGACAAAGAAACCTTGCACAAGGCGCCCGTGCTCCGCCCTGCCTGCCTTCTCACCCTACTGCTCACGGCCAGGAGCAGAGGCAGCTAGGCGGGGTGGGAAAAGGGCCGGGGCTGTGTTTCCTCCTCGGGGTTCACTGCTCTTTGGGTGCCGGTGTATTCAGGATGCAGAGCTCATCCTCCCCAGCCCATTATAGTCCAAACATGTCTTCCAGGAGCTGTCTTCCCAAGCCATTGCCCTCACTAATACAATGTTATCAAATTCCTAATGCGGGTACTCTAAAGCAAATGTACTGTTACCAGCACGGCACCGGGCACATTTTTCAGAAGGAAAACAGCTGCTCACTGAATCTGTCACTTGTCTTCTCAGCATCACGCACACAACGCAAGAGCCCGCAAAGGGCTTGTTTTCCTTCATTTTCTTCACGCATGCTCACGGTGCAGCAAGCACCAAGCCTCCCTGTACAACCCAGCTGGTCAGCCACACACAGTCCTTGAGGAGTTTCCTGGATTACAGGACAGAGCCTTGACAACCAGGGCCTGTGCCTCGGGACCTTAAGGTACCAATATCAGAGCTTCTATTTCACTACTCTAGTTTCCGCATCTTACAGAGCAGGAAGGAAAATGCAGTCCAGAGAAGTTAAGTAAAGTGTCTAAAGTCACACAGCTACTTAGCTGTAGAATCACAGCTTGGTTCCATCCTCAGTTGATCTCCTCATCTAAAGAACAAGGATACCACCATCTATTTCATGGGTTGTGAGGTCCAAATGGGGCTTCCCAGGTGGAGCTAGTGGCGAAGAACCCGCCTGCCAATGCAAGAGATGTACGAGACATGGGTTTGATCCCTGGGTTAGGAAGATCCCTTGGAGGAGGGGATGACAACTCACTCCAGTATTTCTTGCCTGGAGAATCCCATGGACAGAGAAGCCTGCTAGGCTATAGTCCGTAGGGTCACAAAGAGCCAGACACAAATGAAGTGACTGAGCACGCACTTGTAAGGCCCAAATAAGGTAGCACATAATGCAGCCGTGCAAGGAATGTGGCAGGATTTCAATGAATGGTGACAGTCTCCTAAATTTTATCTCCAAGATCTTCAAGACCACCCATTCTCTCTCCCATGCATAAATTTCCATTGAGGAAAGAAAAAAGACCAGCAATGGGGTTAACATGCTCACAGCTGGTGTTTCAACAGCTGGGGTTTCAGTCAGTACCTGGTTTGAGGTGACCTGAACTTTCTATGTGTTGTCAGACCTCCAGCCTCTAGTTCTTCCCTGCCAGACTTTTTGCTGTGTCTGGAGAGGGGATTCCATCAAAGAAGGTATCCCTGGTGGTAACCACTGAAGACATGCCACACCACCTTCCTTTTAGCCATTTCAAGTTGGTAGAGACTAAGTCAAGTCAAGATAAAAAGAGACAGACAGGAACTCTCAAACTTTTATCTAGGAGGGTATGGAATAAAAAAGATTTGGAAGACATCTATGCTATTCTACTAATCACTGATAAAAAAAAAATCAAATCATGGGACAGATGTTAACTTCTGTTAAGATGACCAAATTAGCCAGTCAGCCCAGGTCCTCCTCTTTTACACACACCACCACCTTATTGGCCCTGTAGCCCTTTCTCCATACTTTAAAATAACCACCCAACCATGTAAATTCCCTCTGCAAGTGTTTGTTAGCCTCCAGCAGAACCGTCAGTGCTCATAAATCCGGGGCCCTCCAGATCGCGCTGCCGTCATTTATTGGGAGAGGGAAGCAGCAGGCCTCTAGACAATAGCAGGGCGGGACTGGTCTAGCAGCAACTACTCTGCTTCCAGCACCGCGATTCATGGCACTTTGCTGGGAGTGCGCACCATCAGGGAGGAGAAACATAAAAAGGGGCACCTGGGCTGTAAATAGTTTATTTCGGCAATTCCTGATGTTGGCTGAATCATACTTTAATACAGAAATACATGAAAGCGCTACTCCGGAGGTGACATGTGTTGCTACCTCATTACTCTTTTCAAAAGGGTCTTCCATCAGAGAGACACCTCGCTACAAATTATAGTGAAGAAAACAAAACCTTCACGCACCGGCTTATTAACAGGCCAGCACGGAATGGAACCACCAGAAGCAGCATGACAAAGGCCATCCGTGACCAGGGGTCACTGGATTGCTTTTCCAGGCACAGAAAATAAGCAGATAAAAAAGAAAAAGGTAGCACACTTCCACCCAAGAGTCGACTCCTCAGCTGCACAGCACTTTGCCAAAGCAGCTCTCATCTCCCCCATTTCTCCTAACACCTTTAAATGAGGCTGACTTCTCCAGCAAACCCTACCTTCATGCTCCTTCTCAGTGGTTCCCACTTTCTTGATCTTCCTGGGAGACTTCATAAAAAGGGGAAAGATGGTCCGTAAGCCAAGAATGTCAACAAACTTGTGGCAGTTGTCTGTGCCCTCGGGTCCAATCATGGCATGGTCCAGCACTTTCAGGGCACTGCTCCGGGAGATCTTCTTTTCTCTGGGAACAAAAGAGGTTTTACGTAAGGCATTTCATGAGCATGGTCTAGTCTTAAAAAAGAAAAAGTGTATTTTCTACAAAATTCATGACAATGGAAAAAAGAAAAATAAAAGCAAAAACAATTTAAAGGTCCACCAGTCAAAATATTATTACATTATAGTACATCTACATGCAATATTATACACTTATTAACAATCAGGACAGTAGGTGTTAGAATCAACAAGTTCTTAAGATCAGAATGGTAAGCATGAAAAATAATATTCAAAATTCCATATGAAGCATTACCTCATGTAAAAATATGTAAAAAATATGCATTAGAAGACATTGGAAAGAAACAGATCAAAATACTAACAGGTCATTTCAAGGTGGTAGGATTATGGATCACCTATTCTTCCTTCTTCTTTCTCTTTAACAGCTTTATCAAGATACAGTTGACTCACCATACAATTCTCCCATTTGAAATGTACAATTCGATGGATCTTAGAATATTCAGAAACGCGCCAGCATCACCGTAGGCAATTATAGAACACTGTCATTATCGCCAAATCCAATGTCATGAAGATTGAAACCTATGTTTCCTTCTAAGAGTGTACTAGTTTTAGTTCTTACATTTAGATCTTTATTTTTGAATTAATCTGTGTATGTGGTATTAGCTAAGGATCCAACTGCATCCATTTGCCTGTGGGTGTCCAATTGTGACATCTGAACTGAGTCTGAAGTATGATTACTTGCCAGGCAGAGAAGAGAAAGCCATGATATTGGTGGCGGTAAGCAGCATATGCAAAGGTACAGGAGGTCTGTAAGAGCGTGTCACTTGGAGGGATTGGAAGTAGCTTTGAATGATGGGGGGTGGGGGGCGGGGCGGGGGCATGGGGGAGACAACTGAGGGGGAGTGGGCAGGAACAGGTCACGACAGGCCCTGGCTGTGCTGCCCAAGGGACCTGGGCTCCATGCCACTGATGCTGAAGAAGCCGCGATATGTTTAAGAAAAGGACGGCGTTACATAAATAGATTTTTGAAAGCTTAATCTGGCAGTAGTGTGATGAAGGGCCTGGAGGGACAGAGCTTGGGGTCGGGGGCACCTTTAAGAGAATATGACAAGAGTGCAAGTGAAAACAAGAGCTCTGATTATGGCAGGGTATCAAAAAGGCCTACTTGTGAGACATGAAATCTTAAATATCAGGAGTAGGGTAAATAAAATTTCTAAATTCAGCAGGGAGGGGTTTTTCTGCATCAAAATAAAATTCTGAAAGGAAACTAGACAAATAATATATTTGTTTTCACTGCAGCTGGACTTCAGCATCCCACTCTACAAACTTAAATTTACAAAGGTTATGACTAGGGCATGTAACCATGTGAGGAGAAATTAGGAAACTGAAATACAACATCCTTACTGTTTAGCCACTCAGAAAAAGTCCTCTTGAAATGAATGACGGTCATGTAACAGGGCACCTTCCAGTTACCATTCCGCATACATTCAAACCATTTCACATATAACAGAATTGTTTGAAATGCTAAAGGTAAAGGTTGCTGCTTTAGCCAAGTCTCTCTCTCTTTTTTCCCTGCCTAAGCAAATTCAACAAACAAAAGATTTTAAAAGTAAAATCCTTTTCCAGGTAGGCAGTGTAAGACGCCTTTAAAGGGGGCAGTAATTGCATATTGATCACCATTTAGGCAAGCTGCATGGAGGTGAACTTTGGAATATTCATTGGGCTCAAGTTCAGGCTTTTAGCAATCAATAGCTGTTTGGCCTGACTTTCTTGGGTTGGCTTTATTTGAAATATTTATTCTACTTGAGGACAAGTAGTTTATCTTAGTCTTGGCTGGGTTCATCAGGTTGTCGATCATGCCAGGACCAATGTGGATGCTGGCTGCTATAAAATGGGTGCTGGTGGGAAAGGACTGAGTCATCTACTCTTCTACCAAGGTGAACCTTCTGAGGAGGCAGAAAGGGGAGGAGAGGGAAGCTTCCACTTATGCTTAATTAGACAGAAACTCTCTTTTTTTTTTTTTTAGACAGAAACACTTTTGTAATAAACATGCATTCTGAGTATGTTCTTTCATCAAATATTTATGAAGCACCTAACAAGTGCCAGATATTAAGCTGAGATGTAAAGAGAGGCACAGCTCATGCTTCTGAGGAGTGTGGTTCACAAGGGAGACAGATGTGCAGACCATGGTATACTGAGAAGAGCCATGTACTCCAGTGGAGGTGTATACAGAGGAGAAAATGAATGCAGGGAGGAGGGCTATGAGTCAGGGAGGCCTCACAAAGGGGATGATGCCTGAATCAAGGTGCACCGGATGGCTTTCTCAGATCGGCAAAAAAGATAAGGGTATTTCAAGCAGAAGGAAACAGCATATGCCAAGGCATGAATAAGCATGTTACATTCAGGAAAGTGGTGCATGGTCCTGTGAGAACATTAAGAGCCAGACAGGCAGCAGGAAGAAAATGAAGCCAGTTGATTCTGTGTATTAGAAAGATCCTACTTGCCACAGTGGGTTGGACTGTACCAAGGGAGGGGAAGAGGAAGAAGTAGAAGAAAGAGCGGAAATACATGGAAGGCAGAGACACTGGTAAAAAAGGCGAAGTAACAAGAGACTATGGGTGAAAAGAGGTGAGTTCAGATTGATCCTGGGTGTTGGTGAGACACCAGCTTAGACTTACCGGTCTGCAGTCCAGGAATGAGATTAAAAATAGAGGGAAATGGACTTCCCTGGTGGTACAGTGGATGGCAGACCGCCTGCCAATGCATGGGACATGGGTTTGATCCCTGGTCTGGGAGGATTCCACATGCTGCAGAGCAACTGGGCCCATGAGCCACAATCACTGAGCCCTGCAAGCTGCAATTGCTGAAGCCAGAGCACCCAGAGCCTGTGCTTCACAAGAGAAGCCACCACAGTGAGAAGCCTGTGCACCGCAGCTAGAGAACAGTCCTGGCTCTCGGCAACTGTGAAAGCCCATGGGCAGCAACGAAGACCAAGCGCAACCAAACACAAATTAATAAAAATAAAATTATTTTTTAAAAATGGAGGGAAATGCATGTGCTCAGTCACTTCCAACTCTTTTGTGATCCCATGTGTAAGAATGATTAAATCTATGGCTAGTAATTGAATCAATGATGTGACGATTACCCTAAGAGGGTGAACAAAATATGCAGAAAAGAGAGATTAAACCCTGGAGGAAACTTATTCGAAAGACAAGTAAAAGAGTTAAAGTCCACTCCCTTCTCAACCAGAAGACTGTGAGGAATCAAGAAAAAAAAGTGATAGGCAGTGACAATCTTCTTTAAAAGACACTGTGAACCATAAACTTATTTCTGCAAAAAAACGTGGATAATGACATATGAGATCATTTTTGTTTGCTTTAAAATGTACATGATTGCGTTCATTTCCCTTTAGCTCCCCAAATATATCACTTTCCGGGATCCAGGATTCCTATGAATTAGACATAAGATCAACATGACTAAGTTCACAGGTGCTCTCAAAGTACAGTGCCAAAGAACACTAGTGCTATGGCAGATGCTAAGAGATATTCCACCTCTAAAATAGAATAGTGGCAGTCTTCTATATTGCTAGTGCTATGGCAGATGCTAAGAGATATTCCACCTCTAAAATAGAATAGTGGCAGTCTTCTATATTGCTAGATTCATTTTTTTTCAATTTCTACTTCCATTCATTTTTTATAAACTACTAGTACCAACCATTTCTTGACTGCCTGTGCCAGAAAATGAAACAAATATGTAGAAAACAAAGGTAAGATTTTTGCTTCTAGCACTATAGTAGACATAAAAAAACATAGTAAAAATCAAAAATGTGGGAGACTTCTCTGGCAGTCCAGTGATTGACTCCACGCTTCCCCTGCACAGCAATGAAGACTCAGCACAGCCAAAAATAAACAAATAAAATTTTATATATATATATACACATATACATATACATATACATATATATATATATATAAAAGATTCTACCCTTCCAACACAAGGGATGAGGGTTTGATCTTGCTCGGGGAACTAAGATCCACCCCCATGCTATGAAGTATGGCCAAAAGAAAAAAAAAAAGGGAGGAAATTCCCAAATATTTTAAAACTAAATAATACACTCCTAAATATATCATGAGTCAAAGATGAAATCAAAAGAGAATTGGAAGGTGTTTTGAACTGAAAATACAACATATTAAAATGTGTGTAACATGGTTTAAAGCAGCAATTAGAGGGAAATTTATACCATTAAATATATATTAGAAAATTCAAGAAAGATGTCAGGTCAGTGATCTCAAATTCCCTTCTTGAGGAATCAGAAGAATAGCATATTAAACCCCAAGCAATCAGAAGAAAAGAAATAATGAAGATCAGAGTAGAAATCACTGAAACAGAAAACAAACAAAAAAACAGTAGAAATGAGTGAAAACAAAAACTGATTCTTTGAAAAGATGACACAAATGACTAACATTAGAAATAGCAGAAGGCATAGCTCCCTGCAGATTATATAGGGGTTAAAAGGATAATAAGGGGATATTCAAGAACAACTTTATGCCAAAAAATTGTACCACCTAGATAAAATCAACTCCTTAAAAGACACAAACTACCCAAGTTTACTCAAAAACAAAAAAAGGAAAACGAAAAAAGATCACTGGAACAAGTGAAAAATTTTTACTTTCTGAAAATTTAAAACTTCTCTGGGAGTTCCCTGGCAGTCCAGTGGTTAGGACTTGGGGATTTCACTGTGGTGGCCTGGGTTCATTTCCTGGTTGGGGAACTAAAATCCTGTAAGATGCGTGGTGCAGCGACTGCCACCCCCCCAATCCCCAATTAAAACTTTTCTTAAAATATAAATTTATTTATTTTAATTGGAGGCTAATTACTTTACAATATTGTATTGGTTTTGCCACACATCAACATGAATCCGCCACAGGTATACACGTGTTCCCCATCCTGAACTCCCCTCCCATCCCTCCCTGTACCATCCCTCTGGGTCATCCCAGGCCCAAGCATCCTGTATCATGCATCGAACCTGGACTGGCGATTCGTTTCATATATGATATTATACATGTTTTCAATGCCCAATTAAAACTTTTCAAAAGACTATGCTATGAAAATGAAAAGGTAACCTATGGACTGGAAGAAAATATCTGTAAAACATATATCTGACAAGAGTGTATCTATGACACAGAAAGAAATGTTAATAAGACAACCACTCTTACCCCTGATCAAAATGGGCAAAAGATTTGACCATACACTACCAAAGAAGATATGTAGATGGCAGATAAGCACATGAAAAGACACTCAGTATCATTAGCCATGAGGGAAATTAAAATTAAAACCACAAGACACCTATATACACCCACTAAAATGACTAAAATACAAAACACTATATATACCTATCATATGATCCAGATATGATAGGATCAACTATTATACTGATCCTAGATATGATTCAACTCATAGATATCAACTCATAGATATCTATCCAAAAGAAATGAAAAATATTGTTCACCCAAAGATTTTATTCATGAATATTAACAGTAGCTTTGTTCTTAAAAGCAAAAATCTGAAAATCTAAATGTCCATCAACAAATGAACAAATTGATGTATATTTAAATGGAATACTATCCAGCAAAGAAAAAGGGACAAGCAATTGTTACATGTGGCAGAATCTCAAAATAATTATAGTGAGTTAAACAGCTAAACTGAAAGAAAAAAAAAACTCAAGAGTAAAAAAAATTGATGGTTCCGGCGGGGAGGAGCAACCGCATGACCGAGGCTAGGGGCGGTGGCCGGGAGGACCAACCCCACATCCAAGGAGCTGTGGCTGCGCGGGCGCAGGAGGGCCTAGAGGAGCTATCCCACGTTGAAGGTCAGGAAGGGCGGCGGTGAGGAGATACTGCTCGTCCAAGGTAAGGAGCAGCGGCTGTGCTTTGCTGGAGCAGCCGTGAAGAGCTACCCCACGCCCAAGGTAAGAGAAACCTAAGTAAGACGGTAGGTGTTGCAAGAGGGCATCAGAGGGCAAACACACTGAAACCATACTCACAGAAAACTAGTCAATCTAATCATACTAGGACCACAGCCTTGTCTAACTCAATGAAACTAAGCCATGCCCGTGGGGCAACCCAAGACGGGCGGGTCATGGTGGAGAGATTTGACAGAATGTGGTCCACTGGAGAAGAGAATGGCAAACCACTTCAGTATTCTTGCCTTGAGAACCCCATGAACAGTATGAAAAGGCAAAATGATAGGATACTGAAAGAGAAACTCCCCAGGTCAGTAGGTGCCCAATATGCTACTGGAGATCAGTGGAGAAATAACTCCAGAAAGAATGAAGGGATGGAGCCAAAGCAAAAACAATACCCAGCTGTGGATGTGACTGGTGATAGAAGCAAGGTCCAATGCTGTAAACAGCAATATTGCATAGGAACCTGGAATGTCAGGTCCATGAATCAAGGCAAACTGGAAGTGGTCAAACAAGAAATGGCAAGAGTCGACATTCTAGGAATCAGCGAACTCAGATGGACTGGAATGGGTGAATTTAACTCAGATGACCATTATATCTACTACTGTGGGCAGGAATCCCTCAGAAGAAATGGAGTGGCCATCATGGTCAACAAGAGTCCAAAATGCAGTACTTGGATGCAATTTCAAAAACGACAGAATGATCTCTGTTCGTTTCCAAGGCAAACCATTCAATATCACAGTAATCCAAGTCTATGCCCCAACCAGTAACGCTGAAGAAGCTGAAGTTGAACGGGTCTATGAAGACCTACAAGACCTTTTAGAATTAACACCCAAAAAAGATGTCCTTTTCATTATAGGGGACTGGAATGCAAAAGTAGGAAGTCAAGAAACACCTGGAGTAACAGGCAAATTTGGCCTTGGAATACGGAATGAAGCAGGGCAAAGACTAATAGAGTTCTGCCAAGAAAATGCACTGGTCATAACAAACACCCTCTTCCAACAACACAAGAGAAGAGTCTATACATGGACATCACCAGATGGTCAACACCAAAATCAGACTGATTATATTCTTTGCAGCCAAAGATGGAGAAGCTCAGCAAAAACAAGACCAGGAGCTGACTGTGGCTCAGACCATGAACTCCTTATTGCCAAATTCAGACTTAAATTGAAGAAAGTAGGGAAAACCACTAGACCATTCAGGTATGACCTAAATCAAATCCCTTATGATTATACAGTGGAAGTGAGAAATAGATTTAAGGGCCTAGATCTGATAGATAGAGTACCTGATGAACTATGGAATGAGGTTCGTGACATTGTACAGGAGACAGGGATCAAGACCATTCCCATAGAAAAGAAATGCAAAAAAGCAAAATGGCTGTCTGGGGAGGCCTTACAAATAGCTGTGAAAAGAAGAGAAGCGAAAAGCAAAGGAGAAAAGGAAAGATATAAACATCTGAATGCAGAGTTCCAAAGAATAGCAAGAAGAGATAAGAAAGCCTTCTTCAGTGATCAATGCAAAGAAAGAGAGGAAAACAACAGAATGGGAAAGACTAGGGATCTCTTCAAGAAAATCAGAGATACCAAAGGAACATTTCATGCAAAGATGGGCTCCATAAAGGACAGAAATGGTATGGACCTAACAGAAGCAGAAGATACTAAGAAGAGATGGCAAGAATACACAGAAGAACTGTACAAAAAAGATCTTCATGACCCAGCTAATCACGATGGTGTGATCACTGACCTAGAGCCAGACATCCTGGAATGTGAAGTCAAGTGGGCCTTAGAAAGCATCACTACGAACAAAGCTAGTGGAGGTGATGGAATTCCAGTTGAGCTATTCCAAATCCTGAAAGATGATGCTGTGAAAGTGCTGCACTCAATATGCCAGCAAATTTGGAGAACTCAGCAGTGGCCACAGGACTGGAAAAGGGCAGTTTTCATTCCAATCCCAAAGAAAGGCAATACCAAAGAATGCTCAAACTACCGTACAATTGCACTCATCTCACACGCTAGTAAAGTAATGCTCAAAATTCTCCAAGCCAGGCTTCAGCAATATGTGAACCGTGAACTTCCTGATGTTCAAGCTGATTTTAGAAAAGGCAGAGGAACTGGAGATCAAATTGCCAACATCTGCTGGATCATAGAAAAAGCAAGAGAGTTCCAGAAAAACATCTATTTCTGCTTTATTGACTATGCCAAAGCCTTTGACTGTGTGGATCACAATAAACTGTGGAAAATTCTGAAAGAGATGGGAATACCAGACCACCTGATCTGCCTCTTGAGAAATTTGTATGCAGGTCAGGAAGCAACAGTTAGAACTGGACATGGAACAACAGACTGGGTCCAAATAGGAAAAGGAGTTCGTCAAGGCTATATATTGTCACCCTGTTTATTTAACTTATATGCAGAGTACATTATGAGAAATGCTGGACTGGAAGAAACACAAACTAGAATCAAGATTGCTGGGAGAAATATCAATAACCTCAGATATGCAGATGACACCACCCTTATGGCAGAAAGTGAAGACGAACTAAAAAGCCTCTTGATGAAAGTGAAAGTAGGGAGTGAAAAAGTTGGCTTAAAGCTCAACATTCAGAAAACGAAGATCATGGCATCCGGTCCCACCACTTCATGGGAAATAGATGGGGAAACAGTGTCAGACTTTATTTTTCTGGGCTCCAAAATCACTACAGATGGTGACTGCAGCCATGAAATTAAAAGACGCCACAGGTATACATGTGTTCCCCACCCTGAACCCTCTACCTGTGGCGGATTCATTTTGATATTTGGCAAAACTAATACAATTATGTAAAGTTTAAAAAAAAAAAAAAAAAAAAAGACGCTTACTTCTTAGAAGGAAAGTTATGACCAACCTAGATAGCATATGCAAAAGCAGAGACATTACTTTGCCAACAAAGGTTTGTCTAGTCAAGGCTATGGTTTTTCCTAGGGTCATGTATGGATGTGAGAGTTGGACTATGAAGAAGGCTGAGCGCCAAAGAATTGATGCTTTTGAACTGTGGTGTTGGAGAAGACTCTTGAGAGTCCCTTGGACTGCAAGGAGATCCAACCAGTCCATTCTGAGGGAGATCAGCCCTAGGATTTCTTTGGAAGGAATGATGCTAAAGCTGAAACTCCAGTACTTTGGCTACCTCATGCGAAGAGTTGACTCATTGGAAAAGACTCTGATGCTGGGAGGGATTGGGGGCAGGAGGAGAAGGGGACAACAGAGGATGAGATGGCTGGATGGCATCACTGACTCGATGGACATGAGTCTCGGATGGACAGGGAGGCCTGGCATGCTGCGATTCATGGGGTCGCAAAGAGTCAGACACGACTGAGCAACTGATTTGATCTGATCTGAAAACGGACGTATGAATGAATGTACCCTTCTCTTTCCTTTTTTTTTTCCCCCTTTTGGCCTATACAGTTAATAATCAGCATGGGTTCACTGTATTTCTGCTACACAACCCCAAGCTGCAATTGTACACATCCCTTGGGATCACGGTGGTCTCTTCTTTTTCTAACTGGAACAGGGTTTTACAACAGAAGTAATAAGCTTCATGTCAACGTTTTCAAGGAAACTGACAATGTAATTCTTCTGTCTCCCACTGGCTTTGTTGTTTCTCAGAGAACACTGAACCATTTGATAAAAGGACATACTGTTAAAAAGTGCTCTGTGGAGGCAAGAAGCAAACGCTTCGGAGCACAGTCTGTAATTAAATCCGGTATATTGAAATCTTAAATTTGTAGCAACAGCTTACCAAAGACAGACTTCTGTAACCAAGCACAAAGAAATGGCAAACCAGTCTCCATCCAGGGGCAATGAGGCCGTCTTTACAGCTCCACCCTCATTTTCTGCTAAATTCTAAGATGGCCATGGCCCCATAGGTATAATTTAGTCTTATTTCTGTGAATTGGACCCTATAAATCTCATTACTTTGTTAAACTGCACAATAAACTGTAGCTCTCCCAAATTTTATTTTTCTCTCAACTATTCCTGACTACCAAAATACCACTTGGTTCATGTTCCTATCTTAACTCTCTGGCTGCCAGCCAAGGATCACCCAAATATCCTCTTTGTACCCTAGTTCTTCCCAGGTGGCTCAGATGTAAAGAATCTGACTGCCGATGCGGGAGATGAGAGTTTGATTCCAGGCTCAGGAAGATCCCCTGGAAAAGGGAAATGGCAACCCACTCTAGTATTCTTCCCTGGAAAATCTCATGGTCAGAGGAGCCTGGCGGGCTACAGTCCAGGGGGTCACAAAAGAGTCAGACACGACTTAGTGACTAGACAACAACAACCACCCTAATTCTTGACTACCAAGCCAAAAGAATGAGGGAAGATACCCGAAATTCAGGGCCTCTGGTTTTCTCTTCCTTTCAGAAGAGTTCTCCACCGCCCAAGAGGCTCTGTGGGTCCCACCCTCACCTCATATTTTCTCTTTCCTTATCAAAAAACAACGGCCAAATGAGAAATCCTTTTTTTTGGAGTTCTTATACTCTAGGATGGCTACCCGCTGTTTCTTTCACAGCATGAGTTCCGTTTTTAAATATCACCTCAGCAATCCTTTTTCTTCTTTTTCAAAATGTCTTCATCTATTCTTTGGCAGATAGAGAAAAAAAACAAACAAAAAAATAGCCTTTTTCCCCTTATTGATTCTGTCAAGCACTGTGAAATCCAGACACTCTCAACACAGGAATGAAAAAAAGTCATCTGACAACTAAACTAACACTGGGATGGAGGGGAAAGAAGAGGGCAAAGGCCCGTGAGGGAAGGGCTAAGAGGTCCCAGACCTCCAAACAGTGCTCAGAAACAAAAGCTGAAACTCAGCTACAAATCTACATGAAGGGCTTCCTTGAACCTTGAGTAGAAATGTTGTAAGAAATAAATACCGAAACCATAACCCTAAACTATCTAGGAGGAGGATGGAAGAAGAGAGCTGAGAGGGTCAAGTGTTCCAAGGGGGGATAAACTGCAGTGTAGACGCTTGCGCTGGCTTTGCTCTGGAGCCCAGCATGGCACAAGCCAAACACGGCAGCGAGCCCAGGACTACAGCGGATGCCTGGCTTTCCTGGAGTCTTGATCAGGTTCACCACCACCCTATTTTATACTCCTCACACACCAAAAAATTTCACATGGGCAAACAGGACTAAATGTCTCTTGACGGGAGATTACATTCTCAGCTACATGGCTTTTAATAAATCATTCCTCATTCTTTGGGTCTATCTACAGGATCTGCCGGCAATTCTATGACCCAATGATTCTAAAAAGCAAAAATATTTCTCAAGACTTTCCTTATTCATTTAGAAAATATTTACTGAGTGCCTAATATGTATTATTGCTAGATTCTGGGGATACAGAGAGGAAAACCTGGTTCCTGCTCTCAAGAGTCTTATAGTACAGCCAGGGACAAAGAGACGCTTGCCACACAGGATGGTAAGTGCTCCCACAGGGGTAAGCAAGGGATGCCTGAACCTAATCTCTGAAATCAAGAGGGGGTGTGTGGGTGTAAGGACAGGGCAAGGGGAAGTGATATAGGGACAGAGGCTTCTTAAAAGAACTTTAGCCTAAGTATCAAGGGTGAGGTACCCAGAGAAAATAAAGAAATGTGTTAAGGAATCTAAAATAGTTTGGTTTAGAGAACAGAAAGTACATGTGTGGGAAAAGGAGAATGAGCGGAGATGGCCACAGGAGAATTAGGCAGAGGACAGATCCTGAAGGGACTTGGTACCACTCCAAATGTTCATAAACAAATAAATCAAGCTTCATTTTTCAAAAAGTAAATTACACTAATAGAAAAGAAATGGAATAAATTGCTTAATTTCCACAGAAGGAAAATGAAAGAACTAAAAGACAAAACAAAATAAAATCTTCAAGAAAACCATCAGAACAAAACACAGAGAAGAAAAGGGCCAAACATAACAGTCTATGTAATAGAAACAAGTACATTAAATTCATCTGCTTAAAAACAAACTCTCACATTGGACTAAAAATCCAAAAAAACAGCCACATGCTCTTAATAGGAGTCACATATAATATAAAATGACATAAAAAGTTAAAATAAAACCATAGGAAGGGATACAATAGATAAATAGAAAATTATAAAAGAATTCAAAACCAATTCATTACATGCAACAAAGAGGACTATTTTAATGCTAACAAAGATATACAATTCAAGACTAAAATAAAAGAGTTAGCATTTATTTGCTGAATAAACAATGTAGAATATAATGAGCAAAAGAGTCAAGAATAAAAGAAAAAAAAAAAAAAAGCCGGTTATATTAAGATACCAATATTACTCTCTAAGTTTGACAGATTAGTTTTTTTAAATGGATATGGAAGAGTTAAAATATATTTTAAAAATTGATTTAGGAGTTACGTACAGCACTTTATACTCTAGGAGCACAAACTCGAAGTGTCCATGGAATATACACAAAAACTAGCCATCTACAAGGCCACAAATAAAGTCTCAAATTAGAAAAGCAGATAGTATTCAGCCTATATTTTCTATTAAGGCAATAAGAAAATAAGACTTAACCACTTGAAACTGTGTGATGAAGCTAAGCCATTTTAAGAGGAAAATTTTAACCTTAAAGTTTGTTTGTTGTTGTTTTCCCCTTTGTCTGTGCCACAAGGCTTGTGGGATCTTAATTCCCTGACCAGGGCCCTTGGCAGTGAGAGCAGAGTCCTAACCACTGGACCGCCAGGGAATTCCTGAATGTTTTTATTTTCAAATAAGAGGATTATTTTTAAAAGCATTAACCATTCAACTCAGGTATTTAGAAAAGGGCAACACAATAAATGGAAAGAAAGAAGAAAACAGGAATTAAAGACATAAATAAACTTGTGAGAAGGCAAAAAGTATACAAATAAACAAAATGCCAAACCAAAAGCAAAGACAATCTCAATCACTTGTAACAAAGCTGATTGAGTAAGAAAGCAGGGAAATTTAAATAGAAAACATTAGCAGTTATAAAGAAGACATAATGAGCAGAAAATGAAAAAGAGGAAATGGAAGATATAGAACAGAATTACACAAATACAAGGACAACTTCTATCAATAAACTTGGAAGTCTATGAAACTGAAAATTTCTAGGAAAATACAAAATATCAAGTTGTCTTTAAAACCCAGAACACCGACGAAAGAATGAAAGACCTAAATAAATGGAGAAATATACCATGTTCATGGATTGGGAGTCTCACTGTGGCAAAGACGTGCATCCTCCCCAGAAGAATCTAGAATCATTAGAATGCCAATCAAAACCCCAGCAGTTTTTCTAGAAATTTATATACAAAGAAACTATAGAACTAGAATAGTTAAAAGTATTTAAAAAGACATTAAGACAATTCACATCACATCATTTCAAGACTCAACCGTACAGTCGGAACAGGGTTGTGTTGGCAAAAAGACAGACACGTAGATCAATGAGGCAGAACAGAAAGCACAAAAAGTAGACCCACGCATGTAAGACAATTAATTTCTGACAAACGTGTAAAGGCGAAAAGGGCACAATCTTTGCAATAAATGGTGCCACAATTGGATATATAGGTTTGGGTGGACTCCGGGAGTTGGTGATGGACAGGGAGGCCTGGCGGGCTGCGCCAGGGGTTGCAAAGAGTCCGACACAACTGAGTGACTGAACTGAACTGATGCAAAAATAATAAATAAAACCAAGAACCTCAATTCATACCTAATACCAAATATGAAAATTAATTTAAAATCAATCACAGATCTATAAATGTAAAACATAAAACTGAGAATTCTAAAAAAAGATGAAAGAAACACTCTGAGACTCTGCTTAGGGAAACATAGTTTATATGTCATACCAAAAGCACAATTAAAAAATATATATATATATATTTTAAAATTAGACTTTATCAGTAAAACTTTTGCTCTTTAAAAGACACTGCTAAAAAATGAAAAGGCAAGCCACAGACTAGGAAACAAATATTTCCAAAACATGTCTCTGACAAAAACTTCTTTCTAGAATAAAGAACACTTAAAACTCAATAACACAGCCCAAATAAAATTTAGACAATAAGTCTGAACAAAGGGTTGACTAAACAAAAGATGTGAGAACCGTCAACATGAAAAGATGTTTAACAACCTTGTGCGTGCCTATGTGCTAAATTGCTGCAGTCGTGTCCGACTCTTTGCAACCCCGTGGACTGTAGCTCACCAGGCTCCTCTGTCCATGGGATTCTCCAGGCAAGAATACTGGAGTGCGTTGCCACTTCCTCCTCCAGGGGATCTTCAGCAATACGTGAAGATCCACAATACGTCAGGCTTCAGCAATACGTGAACCATGAACTTCCAGATGTTCAAGCTGGTTTTAGAAAAGGAAGAGGAACCAGAGATCAAATTGCCAACATCTGCTGGATACTTCTCCTTTATTGACTATGCCAAAGCCTTTGACTGTGTGGTTCACAACAAACTGTGGACAATTCTGAAAGAGATGGGAATACCAGACCACCTGACCTGCCTCTTCAGAAACCTGTATGCAGGTCAGGAAGCAACAGTTAGACCTGGACATGGGACAACAGACTGGGACCAAATAGGAAAAGGAGTATGTCAAGGCTGTATATTGTCACCCTGCTTATTTAACTTATATGCAGAATACATCATGAGAAACGCTGGGCTGGATGAAGCACAAGCTGGAATCAAGATTGCCAGGAGAAATATCAATAACCTCAGATATGCAGATGACACTACCCTTATGGCAGAAAGTGAAGAGGAACTAAAAAGCCTCTTGATCAAAGTGGAAGAGGAGAGTGAAAAAGTTGGCTTAAAACTCAACATTCAGAAAATGAAGATCATGGCATCCAGTCCCATCACTTCATGGGAAATAGATGGGGAAACAGTGGAAATAGTGAGAGACTTTATTTTTCTGGGCTCCAAAATCACTACAGATGGTGACTGCAGCCATGAAATTAAAAGACACTTACTCCTTGGAAGGAAAGTTATGACCAACCTAGACAGCATATTAAAAAGCAGAGACATTACTTTGTCAACAAAGGTCCGTCTAGTCAAGGCTATGGTTTTTCCAGTGGTCATGTATGGATGTGAGAGTTGGACTATAAAGAAAGCTGAGCGCTGAAGAATTGATGCTTTTAAAGTGTGGTGTTGGAGAAGGCTCTTGAGAGTCCCTTGGACTGCAAGGAGATCCAACCAGTCCATCCTAAAGCAGATCAGTCCTGGGTGTTCATTGGTAGGACTGATGTTGAAGCTGAAACTCCAATACTTTGGCCACCTGATGCGAAGAGCTGACTCACTGGAAAAGACCCTGATGCTGGGAAAGATTGAGGGCAGGAGAAGGGGACAACAGAGAATGAGATGGTTGTATGGCATCACCGACTCAATGGACATGGGTTTGGATGGACTCCAGGAGTTGGTGATGGACAGGGAGGCCTGGCGTGCTGCGGTTCATGGGGTTGCAAAGAGTCAGACACAACTGAACAACTGAACTGAACTGAACTAAGCATAAGAAAGAAACACACTACTGATACATGCAAAGTAAATGAACCTCAAAAACAATCTGTTGAGTTAAATAAGCTAAACAAAACACATACTGTATGATTTATTTATATGAAATTCTAGAAAGATAATGGTTGACTGGGGCCAAAGCTGGATTGATGGGAATTGATTGTAAAAGGGATCAAGTAAATTTCAGAGGGTGATAAAAATGATCTATACATGCATTATCCAATATGGTAGCCACTAGCCACATACAGCCATGGAGTATTTGAAATACAGCTAAATTTCAGATTTAAGTTGAGGAAACTTAAAATTTAATTTAAGTTTAAAAATTGATACCTGATTCAGTTATTGGGAAATATTTAAGTATGTTTGGAATAAGTATATTTAAGTATGGGAATCTACTTTTTCAACTGTAAATTGTATGAAATCTAAATAAAAACCAAGTACTTTAATGAAAACCTAGCATTGAATTCATATGTAAATGTAAAATGCACACTGGATTTTAAAGAGTTAGTACAAAAAATGAATGTAAAATAGATTAATAATATTTTTTATTGATAAATAATATTGGTTACTTTTCCCCTTTGTTAACCATATGCTCATTTTCTATGTCTGTGAGTCCATTTCTATGTTGTAAATAAGTTCATTTGTATCATTTTTTTAAGATTCTACACATAAGTGACTTAATGTATTTGTCTTTCTTTGACTTCACTTAGAATGACAGGTTCAACCATGTTGCTGCAAATGACAATATTTTATTCTCTTTTATGAGAAAGAATATGGCTCTTTCATTATTTTTATGGCTGAATAATATTCCATTGTATGTATATATAAGCACATCTTCTTTATCCATTCATCTGTTGATGGACACAAGTGGCTTCCATGTCTTGGTTATTGTTTAAGTAATGTGGCTAAGAAACGCTGCGTGCATCTTTTCAGATTACAGTTTTCGTCTTTTCCAGATATATGCCCAAAAGTGGGATTGCCGGATCATCCTATTTTTAGTTTTTTAAGCAACCTCTATCTTGTTGAGCCTGCACCAATTTATATTCCCACTAGCTTCCCACTGTGCTTCCCGGGTGGCGTTAGTGGTAAAGAACCTGACTGCCAATGCAGGAGACATAAGAGATGCAGTTTTGATCCCTGTGTCAGGAAGATCCCCTAGCGAAGGAAATGGCTACCCACTCCAGTATTCTTACCTGAAGAATCCCATGGACAGAGGAGGCCAGCAGGCTACGATTCATAGGGTCACAAAGAGTTGGACACGATGGAAGCGACTGAGCACACACATACCAGCATTGCAGGAGGGCTCCCTTTTTTCCACACCTTCTCAGCATTTATTACTTGTAGACTTTTTGACAATGGCCATTCTGACTGGTGTGAGGTGGTACCTCACTTCAGTTTTGACTTGCATTTCTATAATAATTACTAATGTTGAAGATCTTTTCATGCACCTGTTGACTATCTTGGCTATCTGTACTGTATGTCTTCTTTGGAAAAGTGCCTATATTGGTCTTCTGCCCAGTTTCTGACTGGGTTGTTATTTATTTATTTTTTTTTGACATTGAGCAGTAAGAGCTGTTTGTATATTTTGGAAATTAAGCCCTTGTCTGCCGCATCATTTGCAAATATTTTCTCCCATTCTGGAGGCTGTCCCTTCGTTTTATTTCCTTTGCTGTGCAAAAGCTTTTTTGCTTGATTAGGTCCCATTTGTTTGTTTTTGCTTTTATTTCTTTTGCATTGGGAAACTGACCTAAGAAAACACTGCTATGATGTATGTCACAGTGCTCTGCCTGTGTTCTCTCCTAGGAGTTCTATGGTGTCATGTCTTTATTAACGTTTTTAAAGCCATGCTGAGCTTATTTTTGTGTACGGTGTGAGGACAGGAGAAGATTTTCTGGGCCTAATTTCTTGCATCCTCTCCTATCTAGGAAAGCAATAAAATCATTAATGGAGACATCTCCTCCTTGTGATTAGCAGCAACACTCTGCCAAAATGGTACACATATCTCCCTTCACCAAAAGTACACATAAACTGCCTTCCCCACTTCCTCTTCAGAGCAGTTCCTCAGAGCTATCTGAGAGGCTGTCTCCCAGGCGATAGTCCTCATTTTGCCCCAAATAAAACTTAACTCACAGCTCTCATGTTGTGCATGTTTTTCAGTCGACAGTGTATCTTCCTTGTGGTGAAAATAAAGGTATACACATTTGTCAAAATTAAAACTATATACTTAAAATGAGTGTCTGATTATATATCACTTTTCTCTTGCCTGGGAAATCCCATGGACGGAGGAGCCTGGTAGGCTGCAGTCCACGGGGTCGCTAAGAGTCAGACACGACTGAGCGACTTCACTTTCACTTTTCACTTTCATGCATTGGAGAAGGAAATGGCAACCAACTCCAGTATTCTTGCCTGGAGAATCCCAGGGATGGGGGAGCCTGGTGGGCTGCCGTCTATGGGGTCGCACAGAGTCGGACACGACTGAAGTGACTTAGCTTAGCTTAGCTTAGCTTATGCCTCGATAAAGCGACTTCACTTTCACTTTTCACTTTCATGCATTGGAGAAGGAAATGGCAACCCACTCCAATGTTCTTGCCCGGAGAATCCCAGGGATGGGGGAGCCTGGTGGGCTGCCATCTATGGGGTCGCACAGAGTCGGACACAACTGAAGCGAGTTAGCAGCAGCAGCAAAGATGATAAAAATATTAAAATTGAATCATATATATGTATGTGTGATAATGTGTGTACATAAATGTATAAATGACTATCTTGTTGGTGATCGTTCCTTATCAATAATCAGAAACATAAAAAAACTCATAGGCTGTGGACATGCAAAATTCATTGTTACTCTTAACAGTCAATACATTAAATTATATTAGAGTTATTTACTGTCGGCCTCCATCACGACCTATTGAGTTTCTTGAAGGCAAGAATCCTGTCTTGTTCATGTCTGTGATAAGCCTAGCACTTAACACAGTAAGTGAACATAGCACTTTATCAATGTTTTAATAACTGCAGAGCTGTCCCAGACAATTTATAGTCTAATTCCCACAAAATCCCTGGAAATTTGGAAATGGAAATCCTTCCCATTTTTCAGATGAAAAAAAGGAGAATCAGAGGACAGAAAGGTTAGACTAACTCACCAAACATCCAGAACTAGTCATTGAAAGAGCTGTGTTCCAAATCCACATCTCCCTTAACTCTAAACCCCATTCTTTAACACTATACCATATTGCTACCTCTCCAGGTGGGCATTTCATTAACTGTTTGATGAATGCTTGAATTCAAACAAAAATCAGTATTTAGGGGCAATGGAACCAGAGGAATTTTCCTGAACTTCTAGTGTTATAGCTGCAGTTTTTAAATGGGTTCCCTTGAGACAGAGAGCAACTTGGCAGCTCTTGCTAGATCAGGAAGGATGGATCTACTAGGGAGAAACAACTCCCTCCCAATTAAACTTCTCATTTGGGAGTCTGAAGGAAAAAAATTACACAGAACAAAGAGCATGGGAAAGGAAAAAAAAGAAACGCTGAATCTGCTGATATAGCTAATTAATGTAAAAGAATTAATTTAACAGTAACTTCAGCATTCAAAAATGAAAAGTTAGGAGATCCTAGAAAGGTGCTATTTCTACATCTTTTAGAGCTCCTTTTTAAATTAGGCTCCCAGAACCTCACCATTCCTGCTTGAATAATCCATACTTGTGGTTATTTATTCAGCTCCCCACTGCTGCACATTTCCAAGCCATATGCTACAGGAATACATCACCTCATATTTGCACTCAAACATCCAAAGACACTGGCTGTTCAGACCTTTAAGAAGCTTAGAAGAAAGTCCGTATAGAATATAGTTTTAAGGTTAAAAGGCCCAGGAAGCCAAATGCATCTTCTTTATATGCTATGTGCCTGAGAGAAGGTGGATCATTTCAACAAAAGGACAGGCAATTAGAAGGGTAAAGGAAATAAACAAACAAAAGACTTAAGAGAGTAAAGCCAGCAAAAATCAGTTGAACACTAAAGGCCTCTGAATAATTACAATGCCCCTCTCTGTACTTTAAAATAAATTTTTGAAAACGATTCCACCAAGGAAGATTTTTCAATCAATCCAAGGTCTGGTACACACTGGACAAACCAAGAGGTCTACTGTGCCCCTGGGCCTACACAGGCCTTTAAAAAGAAGATGTTTTTGAAACACATACCCTGATGATCTTAAGTACAAAAATAGCTTTAAGCACAAAAATCTGTAGAATCTGTCACTGGAGAATTTTTTATAACAACAAAACATTGGAAATAACTACAATATCAATAACAAAGAAAGACCAAGTAAGTTATATTCCTTTAGAGTCACCATTATTCAATTATTGAAAACTGTCATTGAAGATTATGTCACAACATGGCAAACAGCATGTTAAGTTAAAAAAAATTAACAGTATAGAAAATTACAAATGTGGTAGGCCTAAAAAGCTGTTAAAAATAAGAAAACAATTATGGGGGAAAAGACTCCAAGGAATCTGCATCCAAAGTTGGGTTGTGTTTTTAGCTTCTAAAACTAAAAATACAGGAGACAGGAATCCTACCATTCATTTCTGTACAAGCCAAGCACTTAACACATTACCTTATCAGTGCTTTAACAGTTTTGTATGTCCATATTCTAAGTTATATTTAAGAGATATGTATCAAATTTATTAAAAATTCTTTTCACTGAAATTTTCAATCTATCCAGATATGTTTCAAAACAGCAGACTTGGGTTCAGTTTCATAAAGGATAATCCCATAATGCTCAGACCTCCAACCAATCAAACATGCTCTTACATCTCTCAATTTAAAAAACTGACCATTGTCAACTAAACACCCCACTCTGGTTACCCCTTCACCCTATATCTCTAATCTGCTTCCAAGCCAGATTTCTCAAGAGTTATCAATTACAAGCTATCTCCCATTTACTTCCAGATTCTGTGAATTACACTAATATGAAACCTACTTTAAGTATTTTAAGAAATGAATGCACAAATAATAAGATATGAAAGTGAACTGAAAGTGACAGTCACTCAGTCATGTCTGATTCTTTGCAACCCCATGGACTGGAGCCTGCCAGGCTCCTCCTCCATGGAATTCTCCAGGCAAGAATACTGGAGTGGGTTGCCATTCCCTTCTCCAGTGGATCTTACTGACCCAGGGATCAAACCAAGGTCTTCCGCACTGCAGGCAGATTGTTTACTATTTGAGCTTTAAATTAGATCTAGGTATTGCCAGGAGAAATATCAATAACCTCAGATATGCAGATGACACCACCTTTATGGCAGAAAGTGAAGAGGAACTAAAAAGCCTCTTGATCAAAGTGAAAGAGGAGAGTGAGAAAGTTGGCTTAAAGCTCAACATTCAGAAAATGAAGATCACGGCATCTGGTCCCATCACTTCATGGGGAATAGATGGGGAAACAGGGAAACAGGAAACATGGAAACAGGGTCAGACTTTATTTTTTGGGGCTCCAAAATCACTGCAGACGGTGATTGCAGCCATGAAATCAAAAGACGCTTACTCCTTGGAAGGAAAGTTATGACCAACCTGGATGGCATACTCAAAAGCAGAGACATTACTTTGCCAACAAAGGTTCATCTAGTCAAGGCTATGGTTTTTCCAGTTGTCATGTATGGATGTGAGAGTTGGACTGTGAAGAAAGCTGAGCGCCAAAGAATTGATGTTTTTGAACTGTGGTGTTGGAGAAGACTCCTGAGACTTGGACTGCAAGGAAATCCAACCAGCCCATTCTAAAGGAGATCAGCCCTGGGTGTTCTTTTGAAGGAATGATGCTAAAGCTGAAACTCCAGTACTTTGGCCCCCTCATGAGAAGAGTTGACTCATTGGAAAAGACTCTGATGCTGGGAAGGATTGGGGGCAGGAGGAGAAGGGGATGACAGAGGATGAGATGGCTGGATGGCATCGCTGACTCGATGGACATGAGTTTGAGTGAACTCCGGGAGTTGGTGATGGACAGGGAGGCCTGGCGTGCTGCAATTCATGGGGTCACAAAGAGTCGGACACGACTGAATGACTGAACTGAACTGATACAAGGAAGGAATTATGAAGAAAGTTCTAGAACTGTTTTGCACATTTTCATATCTCCTATGCTAGCCACATGGCAAGGTATAACTCATTACTGAAAATAATATATAATGAAAAGTATGTATAAATGAAAAATAGGAATTACATTCTGCTGTCAATAGTAAAGTATGTTAGTCGCTCAGTCATGTCTGACTCCGCTACCCCATGGACTGTAGCCTGCCAGGCTCCTTTGTCCATGAAATTCTCCAGGCAAGAATACTGGAGTGGGTTGTCATTTCCTTCTCCAGGGGATCTTCCTGACCCAGGGATCGAACCTGGTCCTCCCGCATTGTGGGCAGATTCTTTACCATCTGAGCCACCAGATTTTTGTCAATAGTAAAAATATGGACAAACATATGGCATAGATAGGTCTACATAAGATAAAAAGAAAATTGGGCTAAGTTTAGAAATTAACATAGGGTATGTTTAGAAATTAATGACTAGATTTCCCCAAACCAACACACTATGACAAGGAACAACAACAACAAAATTTCCCTTCAATGGAGTGGTCCTAGTACCAAATGACATAACAATAGGATACAAACAGACCAAAACATACTCTGTATTCATCCAAACTAACTTCAGAAAAGACTATACACTCACCTTAAGACTACTGTTTTACATATCTAGGAAACTCAATGGAATAAAAGATCATAGCTAGCTACATGTTCTCGAATCCAGGCTAACAGTGAGGAGTTGGACAAAAAAAGATGGACAGCTAGGACATGATAGGAGATGAGAAGCATACCTTAGCATGAGATTCATCAGCTGAAGACCCTCGCCTTTAAGGAAGCGCTCACGATTGGAACTCAGCATTAGGCAGGAACAGAGGGAATCAAACAGATTTTCCATCATCTCCTGCTCCTCGGCTGTGCTAGGATTGTGTCTTTTAAACACCTGTCAAGCAAAAATAACAGAAGGCACAGAATCATAAGAGAAGGTCTTTTCATCAACCAGCTTTCACCAATTTCTGAAGCCTGTCTACTCCAATAATCCTACAACTGAAGAAGCAGAGCCCTATCAAACAAAATTCTCATCTGTTTCCATTTTAGAGAAACTAGGCTGATTCACAGGTATTAAATAAATGGCTACATGCAAAAACAAAAAACAAAAAAACCCCACAACAACAACAACAGAAAACCACTCAACTGACCATTAGGTCCAGGAGTGATTCATAGTTCCAAGGAGGCAGATTTAACAAAAACCAACAAAATCTTTTTATTATGAAACATATTTACCTACAGAAAACTCTGTAACATGTACAGCTAAATGAGTAAGGTGAACATCCCTGAAACCATCACCCAGATCAAGAAACAACTTTGCCAGCTACCCCCACCCCAAAGCTCTCCACTTGACCCACCCGACCACAACACGTTTCTTCCCCTTGTAAAACAAACCACGGTTCTGAAGGGCAAATCCTGGCCCAAAATAAGGAACAGTTTCCTAATCACCAGGGCTAATGAACTGCCTTACAGACCATTTGTGGCTCTAAGTCGTGGGAATGGCTTCAAGCAGCTTTTATCTTTGCCAGAGATACATGGCATGTTAAGAGGAAAGCTTCTTAACAGTGTATGCATACCCATACAGTCTGCTACAAAATGATCAATCTTATAGGAGCAGGACTAAGCACTTTCCCAGAACTGGGAAGAGATTCACATTTCAAAGCTCTATTTTTGGGGTGAAGGCCAAACCACTCAGGCTGCTGGCACCAGGATGGAAGCTGTATGCAAACTGACATCTCAGACACTCCCAACACTCTAAAGATTTTATCCAAATGATCTATTTTCAGTCTTGGTTTTGGAATAACACAGATGAGACTGGTTAGGAAAAAAAAATCTTAACAGTATTTTCAGAATGCCAGCAGAACATTTCCATGGGATTTACATTTCTTACACTGAGCAAATGGCAATTTCTAATTTCTTTTTCCAGCCTCCAGTGCCACATCCTCCCCCTATCCTCCTCTTTGACCTCTATCCTGTTGCACTGGAACTTGTACACGTGAAGCTTATCTGGATCCTAAATGAACAGACTCCAATTTAGTGGCAGACTGAGAAAAGAAAGTGAATAATCTTGGGAGTGGGTCAACTGAAAATAATGTGGCATTCTTGGCTCAAAAATATATACTTAAGTGGGAAGCACAAGTCTTTGGGACTGACAAACATCAGGAGCCTGAGAAAGTCCACACCAGACACATGGTGCTATCTGGTCATAAAGAGCAAACGAACTAAGAAAGGAGGCGAACCATGTGCCTCCAGTGTGACCTGAAGCCTGCCAACACACCCCATATGGCTTCATCACATGGCTGATTCCTTCCCACAATCTCCAGTTCCACCTCCCATTTAAAGATACAAGCCATGTATCTTCATGGCAGACAGGAAGCATAAGAATTACTCACGGATAACTGCTGAAGAAGCACATCGATTCCATCCAGCTCCCCAAGCAATTCCCTGTTTTCTAAAAGGGGGAAAAAAATAGAAGAAGAAAAAAAAAAATGAAGCTAACTGTCAGATTTTACAGCCGTCTAACACTGATACATCAGCAAACAAAATCAATACAGCTTGACAGAGTACAAAAGCTGCACAGAGAGCGAGAGGGAGAGCAAGGGGATGCCAAAGGCAAGAGAGCTTGCTGTCATCATCTGAAACAAGCCTGGCTCCTATCCGAACAGAATGTCAATACCGAGAGGGAGCCTCACCATCATTGTCCTGGAGCAGTATGGCCAGCACTTCACTACAATACAGTTTGTTGGCATCGAAAGGCATCTTTGCCTGTGGGAAAACAGGAGAAAGGAGAAATATGTTAAGGGCCCTTGTTTCTTTCCCCAGGACAATTTTCTCCACAAGTATTAGGATCTGAGCTGGAGAGATAGAGAAGTGAGAACAGGAAAAGGTAGGTTATGGGTAAAAAAAAGTCTGCCTCTGCTCTTGAGAGACCAGACTCAAGTACAACGTAGCAAAACCATAAACAGCATTATGTACACAGCGGTCCTCACCCTTCTAATGCCCAGATACAAATGTCACCTCCTCTGTGAAGCTGTCCCAGATTCCCCATTGTGAGTCTAGGGACTATGGTTGAGCACATGATATGTACTCAAATGCAAAGTAGATGAATGAAAGTTTTTAAGACTAAAATCTATCATGAAGCTTCAGTCACGAGTGACGGTCATAAAATTAGGCTGTAAATTAGCCTATGGACAGATGATCAGAGAAGCTGAAAACAAAGCCAGTTCTTATTTAGATTAGCTGAATGTCTTTGTAACAAAGTAGTTCCTTTTTGGATTTTTTAATTTTTTTTAATGTTTAAAATTTAATTTGAAATCATAAACCTATCTGCTCATGGGCCATAATCTGCCTACTATTTAAAAAGGAAACCACATTAAATATGCAGAAATGTGTTAATATTTTAACACCCAAATTACTACCCACAATTCTTTCCCTGCTGCATGCTCTGCTACTTGGAGTCGCAGAGGGGACACATGCACTGCAGAGCCCATCTTTCACGGTAACCCACATTGTTGTTCCTGAGCGAAACTCAAGTGCCTCACCATTAACGATACCCCGTGGATAAAGGGACACAGAGAGGAGCATGAGCCTCATCGATGTGTTTTTATTTACTGGACCCTCAATCCTTAAAATGCAGGCACAATAACAGCTGTTAATCAGCAGCAACCCTGCTACCCATCCAGGTTTTTGAACTGAGAAATAATTACTGTACCTGGAAAGGACAGGGGAGGTGTTTATCTTGAAGCTAATACCGCCATCCCCTTAGCACCATTCACAGTTCTGTTTGGACATTGATTTTGCGCTTAAGAACGAAGACTGGCCCCTAATGAAGCAACACCCAGCATCTTTTCAGCTCTCTCTGCACGTCTTCCTCATCGAGCCTACGTGCACCCCACAGGGCTCCAGGAGGCTGACCAGGTATGACCCATCTCAGGTTAAAAGATCTGTAAATACAAGGTCTTACGTGTGCTGACTGCAAGGTATGCTCCCTGGGCAAGCTTAAGGTCTTGTTTCAGGAAATTCAGTACAACAGCCAGTGTTTAAATGCAAACTGTGGTATTTTTCACTTTAAGAAAAACAGTTTTATACAAATCAAAACACAAAAGTGAAAAGCCAAGGGGTGAGTATCTCTATCAGAATGAAGAATCTGCTAATCAAATCACTCAAATTATTTAAGTTATGAGTATTGCTAGTTTGCTGACAAAAGTCCGTCGAGTCAAAGCTATGGTTTTTCCAGTAGTCACATATGGATGTGAGAGCTGGACAGTAAAGAAAGCTGAGCAAGGAAGAATTGATGCTTTTGAACTGTGGTGTTGGAGAAGACTCTTGAGAGTCCCCTGGACTGCAAGGAGATCCAACCAGTCAATCCTCAAGGAAATCAGCCCTGAATATTCAGTGAAAGGACTGAGGCTGAACCTGAAGTTCCAGTACTCTGGCCACCTGATGCAAAGAACTGACTCACTGGAAAAGATCCTGATGCTGGGGAAGACTGAAGGCAGAAGGAGAAGGGGACGACGGAGGATGAGATGGTTGGATGGCATCACTGACTCAATGGACACGAGTTTGAGCAAGCTCTGGGAGTTCACGGTGGACAGGGAAGCCTGGTGCACTGCAGTCCATGGGGTCACAAGGAATCAGACATGACTGAGCGATGGATTTATATATTTATTGCTAGTTGAAGTGATTTAAGCCATACCAACTTATATGTAGCTTTTTAAGGGTCAAGGTTCTTGGTTCAAACAAGATACACTCAACTGAAAGAAGCCAAAAGATATCAGGCCCCTGGAGCAATAGCCTTTCTGTGATTCCAATGACTCTTGGCTTTTACTTGATTGTATAAAATTCTATCTCCAAGGTAGGGGGGAAGGTTTCCCTCTTTTCCCAACAAGTTGTTTAGTAGGCACTTGCTAAATTTAAGACAAAAAATTAAACATGACAGCAAACAGAGGTGAATTTGCATGAACCTGATCCACTTACATCATTTAAAAGGTTACACTGAATTAAAATTGATTTCATCAACTAATACATGTATATTAAAAAAAAAAAGGACATAAATCTAGGATCAGACACACCGAGACTTCACTCAGAAGCATGCACTATGTATGTAACCCAAAGTCTGCAGTTCCCAAACTGTGTGCCATGGAACACCATACTGAATCCACAGGGGATTCCAAGGGTTCACAGTATTTCCAAGAAAAGCACAGTGACATCTGACATCTGTGGAATAGTGAATGCATCAACCATTAGCTCCAGGTACTGTTTTCTTTTGATGACATCCTTTCTTTGACGGGCTGGCTTTGGGTGGTTACTATGATAAAAGAGCTGTGTGAAAATCAACGTGGAGAAGAAACAAAGATGGTGGTGTTCAATCTGATTCCAAGGTTTTAGAAGTTGTGCAGTACTCAAAAGGCACACACATCTATCGGAAAGTAGTTGTGGTATTTAAGAATGAAATTAAAAATATATTTTAATCCAAGCATTTCATTTTTTCAAATGGCTACTAAATTCTTAGGACATAAATACGTATGAAATTGTTTGCACCTAACTGCCTTAAATGGGACTATTAGGTCCTTTTTGGCATAAGACCTTATAAAAAAATTACTGAGATATTGATGGCACCATAAATTAAGAATGGTCATCTATGACTGAAGTAATATTCCTGGTCTCAAGTTTCTTTATCTGTAAAATGGAGACAATAAAATAACATCTTCTCTGGAGGGTTACTATAAGAATTAAATAATATGGAAGTTGCTGTTGTTTAGTCACTAAGTTGTGTCTGACTCTTTTGCAACCGCATCGATTATAGCCTGCCAGGCTCCTCTGTCCATGGGATTTCCCAGGCAAGAATACCAGAGTGGGTTGCCATTTCCTAATCCAGGGAATCTTCCCAACCCAGGGATTAAACCCAGGTGTCCTGCATTGGCAGGCAGATTCTTTATCACTGAGCCATCAGGGAAGCCCAATATGGAAGTACCTAACACAATATGGAAGTATCAATAACCACAGATATGCAGATGACACCACCCTTACGGCAGAAAGTGAAGAAGAACTAAAGAGCCTCTTAATGAAAATGAAAGAGGAAAGTGAAAAGTTGGCTTAAAACTCAACATTCAGAAAGCTAAGATCATGGTATCTGGTCCCCTCACTTCATGGCAAATAGATGGGGAAACAGTGGAAACAGTGTCAGACTTTATTTTGGGGGGCTCCAAAATCACTGCAGATGGTGACTGCAGCCATGAAATTAAAAGATGCTTGCTCCTTGGAAGAAAAGTTATGACCAACCTAGACAGCATATTAAAAAGCAGAGACATTACTTTGTCAACAAAGGTCTGTCTAGTCAAGGATATGGTTTTTCCAGTAGTCATGTATGGATATGAGAGTTGGACTATAAAGAAAGCTGAGCACCGAAGAATTGATGCTTTTGAACTGCGGTATTGGAGAAGACTCTTGAGAGTCCCTTGGACTGCAAGGAGATCCAACCAGTCCATCCTAAAAGAAACCAGTCCTGAATATTCATTGGAAGGACTGATGCTGAAGCTGAAACTCCAATACTTTGGCCACCTGATGCAAAGAACTGACTCACTGGAAAAGACCCTGACGCTGGGAAAGATTGAAGGCAGGAGGAGAAGGGGATGATAGAGGATGAGATGGCTGGATGGCATCACCGACTCAATGGACATGAGTCGGAGTAAACTCCAGGAGTTGGTTATGGACAGGGAGGCCTGGCGTGCTGCAGTCCATGGGGTTGCAAAGAGTCAGATATGACTGAGAGACTGAACTGAACTGAACACATAGTAGGTGCTACATGTTTTTCAGATGACTGGGATCAGAAATATCCAGGTTAGAATCTCAGTTCTACACATTAGTTACTACCTATGTGATCTTCGCAAAATTACTCTGCCTCTCTAACCTGCCTGATATCTCCTACATTGAGTGAAACCGTGGGCTTGATGGGAAAAAAGGAGACTAATCTTTCATGTCTAGCCAAAGACAAAAGTCATGAAGGAAGTTTTATTTCTGTTTAAATCTCACTCAGAGATGACAGTCTCCAAGCCTGCAAAATACCAAACTGCCAAATTACAAGGACATTTAGTCAAAATCCGGAGGAGGGAGAATTCATTTACCAGGTATCTTCTCTTGGATTTTGCAAAGTTACCCAATGGGAGTTGGAGCTTCTGGGGCTCTCCTCCATCCAGGAGCCTGGTGATCCTAAATCTTTCAGCTGTCAGAGTAATTACAGAGTCGAGCATAGGTTTGTACTCAGCACACACCAGCCCTGAATAAAATTAAACTTCACCTTTTGGGGAGCTGCTGCTTTTTTGGAAAGTACAAGACAATTATGCTACCGCCCGCAGCCAAAAGCTGCAAATTATTTCTGCAGCTTTCCTCTGGTACCTGGGGCAGGTTCAGACATGGCTCCAGCCCTGTACAATCGTCAGAGCAACCTGTGCCCTACAAAAATCCCAACTCCTGGTCATAAGAGGCCAAGGACTTAGCGTCAACCAGTAGTACATGTAGTACACTGTAGCCAATTCTCAGCTCATGAGCTCAATGCTGAATACTGCAACTGTTTTTGAAGCAGTGATTTCATTGGGAAACAAAAAGCAATCTTAATTTTGTTTCTTTAAAAAAGAAAAAAGTTTTGGTATTATTTTCCATAGTATACAGTATCCTAATAAGTTTCTATTCCCCATCAAAAAGTGAACTATGGTGCAGCGTCTCTCACACTACAGTTATCTGCTTACTTGTTAAATCTTTTAATGCAATCCTTTGAAATGGGTTTTATCCCCATTAGCAGCACAAATTAGTAAGGTTTCATTTAGTGAATGAAAAAATCTGTAAGTATCTCTATATACTGCTTGCTAGGCTACTAGTACCGAAAGGAGACTGACTAATGTGCCATTCACTTAGGGGTTACTCAAGGACTACTGAATAAACAATGGATGATCAGTTAGGTAGCAAGGTTTTATAAAGCAATGTAAATATAAAAGGGGTTCTCAGACTTCAGCATACATCAGAGTCTCCTGGAGGGCTTCTTAAAACACAGATCGCTGGCTCCACTCCAAGCTGGGCAGATTTAGTGAGTCTGGGGCGGGTTCAAGAATGTACATTTCCAACAAGTGGCCAGGTAATTTTGACGCTCCTCGTTGGGAATCACACCCAGAGAACAACGGGGAAGAGATGCACATATGATGGAGTCCTAGTCCTTGCTGTTAAGGAGTTTAAGGATATTTGGAGAAAGACCAGGAGCACACATAATAATATGAAAGTCTCCCAGGTGATGAAGAAAAGATACTCCATGAGGGTATGTTTCACACAGCTATAGGCATATGTTAGAACCCAGATCTGCTAACTCCCAGAAGAGAACCAACATGAAAAAAAAAAAAAAAAGATTGATATTCAGAAAAGAAAGAGGGCAGTATGGGCAAAGTAGTGCTATGTAAAGAGTACATGAAGAAAGTCTGGAAGCTTAGGTTTTAATTCTAGCTCTATCTCTAACTAGCTACATGAATTTGGGGAACCTTAACTGTCTTAATCTCTACATGTCTTGATTTTTAATTTTTTATAGAACTTATAAGATTCCTTCCAGTTCAAAAAATGGTGGTGGCAATATGGAAGAGTAGGGGTTTAAGTTGGTTTAAGAAGGTTATGTACAATTTAGAAATACATAAGGCAGGAGTCATTCCTGGTGGAGGGAGGAACAGGAACAAAGACATAGAGGTCAACAATGTTGACCTTTGCAAACGTAGAGAGGCATGTCTGAAAACTAAAAGGCCAATGTTTCAAAACTGAGAAATGGAAGGGTCAGATCAGGCCAGGTTAAGGGGCCTTAAAAAGTAGGCAGAGATGGTGGGATCTGATGCAGAGGGCATTAGCATCACTGTAGGAAGGTTCTTGAACAGGGAATGGTATAATGAAAATGAAGTTTTAAATTAGTTTTGGAGTAGTACTGAACAAAAACAGGTAACAAAAATGCTCACATTTCTAGAGACCAGTGGATCTTATAATTCACTGTATATTTATGACCACACGTGGAACGTGTCTAAAATACACTGAAGACACAGACTGAGAAAGTACGTCTGGGAATTTGTATTTTTTTAAAGTTCTACCTGTGAAAGTAAGGATCTGGGTCCATCATTCAATCTGCTTCACCAAGATGATTAAGATCGTGAAGATTACAGTAAGCGCTTCTCCAGATTATGAGAAATAAGAGCAAGGAATTGCTTTTAAACACATGACTTCTTGCTGGCCTCACCCTGAAGCAAAACTTTCATTAATGTCTGGTCAGCACAGAATTTTCTAAGAATTTTCGCTTACTAGTAAAATAACCAAATAGCATTTTAATGGTTAGATACCCCCAAATTTTGAAAAACTGTTTTAGAGATAACAACATGGCTATTTGTGCCCCGAGGATCGCATAAACACTACGGCTGAAAGACAAGAGTCAAAAGCTTGCAAGACGGCCAAATGGGCCTCTTTATTACTCTCATAAGAGTAATGGAATCCAACCAAACACCCAAAGGTCTCAATTTCCCCTCCTGTTACCAATTCATAAAAAGACCAGCAAGTTTCAACACCTTTCAAAAGGCAGAAGAGGCCGGATATTCTAGTTTAATAAAGATCCCTGATTCAGTACCAAGCCTCAAGCACCTGGGAAAGATTGGTCCTGACCTCACAAAGACAAAAATTATCAGATTATTTTGTATACAATTGTGGCCCCAACCCGTGGCCATCCCATTAAGACTCAGGTCCCTGCCATCTAGCCCATCACCTTAGCTCTGTGTTTTACTTTCCTCTCCCCTACTCCTCACCCCCAAAATGTCTCACAGCTTGGCAGAATAAAGTTTTGTTGAATATCAAGGAACGAAGAAACTGAGGGAGATGAGAGTGTAATTCCATGGGGAAACCAAAGGACATAAAGATTCACGAGAGGAGGTCAAAAGGAAGCTGCAAACATGACAATGAGTGAGTTAACCAGACTTGACTCTGTCCCCAAAGGAAAGGTGAGGGTGTGTGTGTGTGGACAGGCGGTTGCCGTCCCCTGAACTACGCACTAAGTTTATCCTTATACCAGCAAGTGTGCCGCTACCCACTGATGAGAACATACAGGCTAGCTGAGTGTCCTCAAGTCATGTTATGAAAGTCTATGTTACAGATTTAATGGCAACAAAGGGTTAAATAAGAAGGATTTGGGAAGACCTAAATTGTCAGAAAGAGAGGGAACCATGTGGACATATGATATCTTAAGCAGAATCTTCCTCCTCACCCCTGCCAAGACAGTGGGAGCAGGGGAGGGGGGGAGGCGGGGGAGAGGGGGAGGCAGGGGTGGGGATAAATTGGACCTGATGCACGTCAGAGTTTCTGCATCTCTATGACCCTCTGGAGCTCAGCAAGGCCAGGACTACCTAAAGAATCATTCCAGCCACAAACAAGCTTTCTCACTGAAAAGCTGGGAATCCTTGCTTGCCCAAAATATTTCAGTACTACAGTATTAAGTAGTTCCAAACCTCCTCCCAGCACATCTTTGGTTAACACTATCTCGAGAGAAGCCCTGACCTCTCCCTTTCCTCATTCACTCTATGGTACAGGCACTAAATGGTCAAAAGATGATCAAAGGACTATGCTAACAAGGAAAGTGAATGAATGATCCAACAGATCAATGAGCCAACAGATCAACAGATCAATGAATGATCCAACAGAAATATGAACAAAGCACATAAATAGGAAGCTAGAAGAGATGAATACAACTGGCTAATAAACAGGTGAAAGCCAACACCTGTACTTGATTTTAAAATTCCAAATTAAAATAAAATGCCAGTTTTCACTTATCAAATTAACAAACTTTTAAGTTTGACAATGCCCAATATTGCTAGGGGAAATAGACATCTCAACTCAGTGGAGCAACTGATAGAGGACAATTCTGCAACATTTACCAAAAATGTTAATGTGCATACCCTTTAACGTTACAATTCTATTTCTAGGAATTTATCCTACAGATAAACTGACACAAGTGTGCAAAAAAAAAAAGAAAACAAAACAGTGTGTGTGTACATGGGGATACTCACTATTGTGCTGTTTTAAGAGCAAAAATCTGTTATGAACAGGGGAATGGTTACATTAATTTGGCACAACCATAAAACAGAATACTAGGCAGCCACTAGTTCAGTGAAAAAAAATCAACTTGCAAAAGAAAATTATGTATGATTCTATTTGTGAAACACATATAAACACACACATACACTCCTATTTACAGAGACAATTTCTGGAAGGATAGATAAAACATTGTTAACAGTGGCTGTCTCTGAGAAGTGGAACTAGAAGGAATCAGCAGAGGAGAACTTCTATTTCCAGTATAAACCTTCTGTACTATGTGAATTTGTGTTGACAACATGTTTATATTATTTTCGGGGCTATTAAAGGCTATTTTTAAAACAAATGGAAGAAGAGAAGCAAAGAAAGAGGCAACATTTGCCAAAAGATTCCCAAATGAGATCACACAGCACAGGAATAACAACCTGTGCCAGTGACCCAGCATGAGCCATGCACCCTGCAAAGATTTACCTTCAGCCTCTTCAACAGCCACTGCAGAAGACCCTGTTGGGCGGCCTCTGTGCACATCTCCGGCCGGAACTCGGCCATGTTTTCCACAATAGCTGCAGAGAGACAGACACCAGTCATTTGGGAGGGCAACTTTGTTTCCATCTGTAGCCTGCTTCCCATGCCAGACATTATATTCCTCTTCCCACTTGCCTGTATTCCTCCTAGCCAGATGCTGTGTTGTCATTCTTAGATTAACTAGGGACATGCTATGTTGTTTTTTTTTCCTTTCAAGTTATGTTACAAGTAAAACTCATAACTGAACTTGTCAGAATTCACTAAAGGAACAGTGAAAGGTTTTCTGCTGTGTAGAACACTGCAGCAGAATACACAAAGTGTGAGTATCTGCCTAACAAGGCCCTCTTCCTGTCACAGTACTACGGTCCCTGAGACCTGTGACGGAAGACACAGGGGGCTGGGCAGAAGCCTTATAGGGAAAAATCAGTGGAAGAATTCAGAGCCTCTTCCTCTCCTGATTCACCCACTTTCAGATCTCTTTCTTCAGATACTACAAGGGAAGCAAGCATGATCTTCTTAATTGAACAAAACAAGGTGCATAGACAGGAAAGGCCATGCTGGCAGAGGTAACTGTCAGGTACTCAGAAGCAAATATACTTGGTCCTGCTACCTCCTACAACAAGCACATTGCCATTTAATAGAAAAATTTTAAATAAGGAGGGAAAAAAAAAAAAGTGATTGTATGATTATGAGACTAAAAAAAAGGCCATTAAAAAAAAAACAACTACAGACTTCCCTGATGGTCCAGTGGTTAGGAGTTGACTTTCTAATGCAGAGGATGAGGGTTCAATCCCTGGCTGGGGAACTAAGACCCCCACACACCACAGGGCAACTAAGCCTGCTTGCTGCAACTAGAGAGCCCACGCACCGCAACTCGAGTCTGTGCTGCAGCCAGGGAAGCACCTTTGCACTGTCGAGAAGAGCCCACATGCCACTACAAAGACCTAGCACAGCCAAGAACAAACGCAACTGTACAAACCAACCCTCATTTGAACACATTCAGTGCCTTCCTTTCCCTCAGGCCCCTGCTGCTCCCCATGCCAGGATATGTTACTACCAGAGAGCAGATGGAGCTCTGAGCTCTCTAAGCACAACGCCCAGAGCCTTTAGGAGAAAGAGCTGAAGGAAGCAATACACCTCTTTCCTTCTCACTCTTCAGCCCATGTCGGCCTCACCAATGGCTACTTAAAGGATGTCCAGGCAGCCCCCCCCCGGGGAGTAGACACAAAGCTGTGAGAGCAGAGTAGCAACGAGACCGCTGAGAGATGGAGACCATTTGAATACCTTAAATTACTTTTGACGTTTTCTAAGAAATTGGCTCATTCTTTTTAATCTCTGATGCCTTTAATCTTATTCTGCTTACCCTTTAGGTGGCTTTCTATTGAACACTAGAATAAAATCCAGACATCTTGTCAAGGTTTAGAAGGTCTTTCATAGTCTGGACGAACTCACTCCTCTGGTCCCATCTCCTACCATCTTTACCTCTCGCTGCCACAGCACATCTCTAGTCTTTCCCCAAAGCCCTTACCCATTCATGACTTGACAAACGATACTACCCTGCCTGAGGGTCTGGCTCACATTTTTCCATCAAAATGCACCCCTCTTCATATTCAGCCTCAATCAGCTACCTGCTCCTACCCAGTCATTTGGAGACCCTTCCTCTTCTCTTCCATAGGGCTCCCCACTGACTCCTATTATACTATTACAATACCCTGTATTCTCTCTCCTTTCTGTTCAAGACTTTCCCATCAGTCTGATTCTTAAGAGGAACTGTGTCTAATTCATCTTTAATGTACCCAGTGGCCTAGAACAGTGCCTGACAAACATCACATGCTTAGTAGGGAAGAGAGGGATGAATCTCTTGAGCTGCTGGTAAGGGACCAAGTTGAAACTACACAGATCTTCACAGATTGACAGGCTGGTGCTTTTCCCATTACATCAGGCTCTTTTTATAAACAGTCCGTTAAGACTTCTGATAAGCCTTCTATTCAGTGAAATTCAGCATTAGGCTAACAGATGGCAATGCCAAATTCTGGCTCTAGACTACAGCCAACCCCCAGATCACAGACTGTTGTGTTCTCTCTTCTCTTACTCCCTAGGTGCTATGTCTTCCTCCTTCTTTATGATAATTTCCCAGGAGAGAGTATAAAACTACAATGGAAATATGTGGTAGACACAAAGGAGCTGGGAGAAAATCTAACCTCATCAAAATTTCTACTTCTGCTGGGCCTTGTTCGTTTCTTAAGCTCTGCTTACAGATACATCACCTTTGGTTTTATAAGACAGCAAATTGTGATAAACAGAGCTACCCCAAACTATAATTTTAAACAGACTATTGGTTAATCAACTTTGCAGAGGGAAAGACTGGGGAGACTTGAGGAGGAGGAGGGGAAATATTGCAGAAGAATCTACTTAAATGAACATATGATAAAGGGACAGACAAGTTAACAGCAATATTTCAACTCACAGTTTACATGGCAAAGTACACATAAGAAGGGAAGGAAATACTAACTCTTTTTCAAATAAAATGTCCTTTTTCAAATAAAATAAAGGCACAGGTGTACCTTGGAGATATTGTGGGTTTGGTTCCAGACCACTGCAATAAAGTAAATATCACAATAAAGTGAGAATCACATGAATTTTTTGGTTTCCAAGTGCATATAAAAGTTATACTTACACTATACTGTTATCTACTAAGTGTGTAATAAATAGCATTACGTCTAAAAAGCAATGTGCATACCTTAATGCACATTTAAAAAATATTGTATTAGTAAATACTGCTATCTATCATTTGACAATGCAGGGTTGCCACAAATTTTCAATTTGTAAAAATGTAACATCTGCAAAGCACAATAAAGCACACACACAAAAAATGAGGTATGCCTATGCACAGTGCTTCAAAAGTTTGTAGTTTCACTGAAGAAAAATGGGAAGAAAAACCAATAGAAGGGGATTCAAAAATCCTAAAATACATACTTTCCAAAGGAAAAACAAAAAAAAATTCATCCTGCATAGACTTTATCCTGACTTTTAGAGGCAAAGGCCTATTCAGAGAAGCCAGCCGTTTTTGTCCAGGAAGGTCACCTACTTAGTGGATTTCTGCTTTTATTACCTGCAAGCCCAACCAAAGCAGCAGTTATATGAAATTTACACAAGGGTCTTCATTTCTGAACAGGCAGTTTGGGAGCAGAAAAAAGGAAAACCCTCTGGCTGTTGACTCTATTATAAAGGAAGAAGGAAATGAGTGCCAACCTCCAAAACAAACAAAAACTCACGAAGTGCTGGCCACTCTCCCCCTTACCCAGAGTGTTGTGGACGCCATCCGCCTCTTCCTTCACAGACTCGTCCAGACGCTCCAGATTCTGCACGAGCAATGCGACCACCTGCCCATCCACCTGTACATCAGGGGAGCAAGAGAAAGGGAGGGGTACATGTCACAGGATGGTCCCCAAAACGTTCCCACTCCTGTACCCCCTTCTCTATGGAACGAACAAAGTAAACAGCCTCCACTTGTGGTCTGCAGGGTGCTTTCCCATCCCAAGATCTCTTTTGAGTCCTGCAGTGACCCGGAAGCAAAGAAACAGCAGGCCTCATTATCCCGCATTGAAGCTTAAGGGGGCAAGGTAAAATCCAAGGTAAGAGTGAGTGAGTTACATGCTAGCACTTGAACCTAGGCCTTCTGAAATCAAGTCATGTGCTCCTTCTACTTCTAGAGAGTATGAAACACCTTACGAAAATGCCTTCTCAAGTCACAAGATCGTTCAAGTGAGAAGCACATTTCTTGACTACAGCACCAAGAGATATTAGGTAGGGAAGTTTACTTGCCGTATTTGACACTGATTTCAAAACTTCAGGTTAAACTCAAACCATTTCTAAGTTTCCATAACCAAGCTTTTATGCAACTATTACCTTTGATGAACTTCTGACCCCTTCTCAAAAAGAATCTTAACATAATAAAATGCTTTATGTTTTATTATGTATAATGCCTAAAAAAGCAATTTTATTTCTCTCATTTGATTCATATAACCACATACCACTTACAAGAAATTTTCAGTAGCCATGTCATACAGATGATATTCAAGAGATTAGTGACCTGGCAGAGACCACATGTTTACTAAGCAGTGGCAGCAGAAGCAAAAACCAAGCTTCCTTCTTAGATGAAACAATGTTTCCGCCACTCCATGCTACCTTCTGACAGTGTGTGCCCTTACACAGAGACTGCCACTGGGGAGCCCAGGAGCACCCGGAGGAAGGTAAGTAAGGAAACAGAAACACCTAAAAATCAAAAAGTGATTATCTGCCTGGTAATAAATTTCCAAGTCGCAGCCAATAAGTAAACCTATACCGGTCGACAAGATCTGCTGCGTACCCATGGTGCTCCTTTCTCTCACTGCCCCAGCTTCTTCACTTAGGAAATGGGAATGAGTTGTAAAGATTTAATGAAACTATATGGCATGCCTTACCCTGGGTCTGGTTTAAAAATTAAGCAGATAGCCCTTTCCTTCTTCTGATACCTGGTTATTCAGTGTTCCATCTCTTGCACGGGCTAAGAAAAACTCAAACTTTGTGAAGGCAGATGCTGCACCCTCATTTATCTTGGTACACTCTTCAAAGTCAAGTGCAACACTACACATACCAGACATTCGGTAATTTTGCTAAATAAACTGACAAAACATTCACTTTGTGTACTGTAATCGTATTTCTACATACACTGCTTCATTTACTCTCAAGTATCCCTCACAGCTTTCACCTGTGAGAATACAAAGGTCCAGAAGGGTTAATTAGCCTGGTCAAAGTCACAGAGCTTGTGGCAGAAGTGACCAACTCCAAGACTATTTTTTTCCATCATATCCTGTTGCTTCTGGTGAGGAGAAAAGGAGAGGAGAGAAAGGACAGGGAAGAAATGATCTCATCAACTGATGCTTCCTGAATACTTCTGCACAAGGCCCTCTACAGACAATTCAAACTGAGCCTGAGGATGGAACAATGGCATCTTGAAATAAGGCCTCTTTACTCTTTCTGGGCGAGACTTGAGGGAAGCATCCAGATGGGGGAGAAGTTGAAAGTGTTGACTAATTGGGGATACCTGCATCACCAAGGAAGCAGATTTGCTAGGCTCTCCTTTCTGCCCCGCTGTGAGGACCCTAGCTGCAGATTGGAGGAGATACTGATGCCAGAATTGAGAGCTCCTATAAATAGGAGAAAGAGCTGTTTCCCCCTCTTATATATCAAGGAGATATACAATCTTGCTCTCAAATCTCACAGCCAGCAAAAGCTTCAAAGAAATCCACTGCAGTGTTTTCCTTAATTAATTGGACAATTTGGGTGTGTGAGAGAAAACAGAAAAACATCTGGGGGAAAACATGAACCATGTCACAGTTTGTTTTCCCCTAAATCACCCTGATTGACTTGTAATCTCCCTGAATCCTACAGCAGCAGACACTGCAACTCCACCGGGTATCACACTGCTTGTCAATTCTGTGAACTGCCTCGCCACTCTCAATTGCTTACCGCTGCCGTGTCTGCATTATTTTCCCTCCCTTTCCTCGATTCTTAGTTCTGTTACCAGAGTCGGCTGTCTGGAAGGTGGTGGGGACAACGTGTGCATGCTCAGTTGCTCAGTCGTACCCGACTCTTTGCAACACCATGGACTGTAGCCCTCCAGGCTCTTCTGTCCGTGGGAGTTTTCAGGCAAGAATACTGGAGTGGGTTGCCATTTCCTCCTCCAGGGGATCTTCCCGACCCAGGGGTCGAACCTGTGTCTCCTGAACCTGTCACTGAGCCAGGCAGTAAGCAACACACTCAAATTCCAGAACTAGATGGTTATTGGTAATGGGTCTGGCTGAAGAAAATCTTTTTTCCTTGCTACAAAAATCTAACTTCTAACAAACAGCCTTATAAAGCTTGCAAAGTGTGAAACTTTATGTTTAGCTGGGTTAAATGCAATTTTATCTGATTGCAGGAGGGTCAAAGCAGTCAAAATACATTTAGCTGAGAAAACCCTCAGAAAAATATTTATATTATGCATAGCTCCAGATATCATCTAGTAAGAAGCACAAATTAGCATTCTGTCCCTCTACACTCTTGGGTCTACCGCCTTCATGCCTATTTTTTTGGACCTGTGACTAACTCTGAAACTAAAAACAAATTCTTCTTAGGGATTAAAGCATCAGCTACAGCAACACTGGCCTTGGAAATCGTGACTGTCTTAAGTCTGACGTTTTCTGATAAGTCATTGGGTATTTCCACTTGTTAGCATACCTGCCAAACAATATTCTACCAGATTCTACCGAGACAAAGTTCAGGGGCAAAATCAGTCGTATTTTTCCGCTTGTGCAGAGACAGTAGATACACGAGAAGAGGAGGAAATAAGAAAGGGACAGACGAGAGGAGATGAGAGGGTTTGAAGGATTCTTTTTCTATCTTCCACAATCTGCCAACAAGGTTTCTTGAGTTTGGGGTTTTTCTACCTACTATGAGTTCTGGAAATTTCATATTTAAAAAACAATAATAAATCCTCTCCCCGACCCCTACATACACACCCACTGAATCTTGACCAAGCAGTAAGTTTTGAAAATACACATGGTAATATGGTTATAATGCAAAACTTAGGCCTGCTGGAACCTCTCTCATATATAGACCTACTACTGTTCTTCCCACTTTACAGAAGGAGCTGAGCGCAGAGAGGTTAGGTAACCTTTCCAAGGTTACACACAGGTAAGTGACAAAGCACCACTTTGGCCCCTCCCCTGCTGGGGAGCACATCTCAGGAAAGACAAGCTTCTAACAAGATGTCTATAAGCCAATGTGACGAGTGTCAGGATGTACCACGAAGCAGAGGAACACAAATTCTGCTGAGGTGATGAGTCTGAAAAAAGACTCAGGAGAGATAAGGATTAAGTGAGGCTTTAAAGGATGAATAGGAGTATTCCAAATAGCCCAGGGGAAGCCAGGCTTGCCAAGCTGAAGGCAGATGTGAGCAAAGACATGGGATTGCCAAGTGCATGGCAAATTCTGGGGACTAGTAAGTGGGGAAATGACTGTAATTTAATCATGACTCTCAAGGAGTCTTCTTTAGAGAGGCATGCCAGAGGAACTGCCATCGAAGCAAATAGTCTTGTGTTTCCACTCTTCAAAAAAGAGTCTATTTTCCAGGCTACCAAGTCAACTTGTTACAAAGCACAAATATTCGCCTCTGTGTAAGTAATAGCAGTGGATGTAAACCAAATTTTAAACCCCGAAGATCCCTGAGAATGCCAGGACCGCACTCTCTCCCCACAAATGTGCTGTTCTATTGCCTAGGACCTCCAGCTGGGAAAAAGACCAAGGCAATAACTGCAAACTGCACATCACAATAAATTCTGCTATATGCCCTCTAGCCTCCGCTCGTGTAATTCCAGGCCTCTGATATTGGCCCCAAATTAAAACTACGAGGACAACTCAACCCTTATAATATGAGAATATTTATCAAACTTCTTCCTGAATGCAGCACAAGGGTAGGAAGACACAGATGAAGACCACCTCCCAGTTCTGCTGTCTGACATTTACTGATGGCTCCTGACTGGCTGAAGATCAGCAGATAATATATGGGAGTCTAGAAATGTTCACTTGTTTGTGATTCATGCCAGCCCCACCAGTATAAAGCTGTAAGAGTCAAAACTTTAAAATAATATAATAAAACAGAAACTAAACAAAACAAACAGAAAACCCCGTACAGCAGCTACTTAATGGTTCCCCAGACTGAGGATGAACTGTTTCTTCTGAAACAAACAATAAAATCTGCAAGATCCAGCTTTTGTCAGTGGGCCTGGCAACACAGAAGACACAAAGGGGGCTTTTGTGTGAACTGCTGTTTCTAGGTACGCTTTACAGGCAGCAGACCAGCTAGCTGATCCTCTTTCGTCTCCTCTATTCACACAGGCAAAGGAGGATAATTAAAATTGGTCCAGGGACAAGGCAGGAAGGCTCACTCAGGGCCACTGTAATTAACCTCTGGAAGGCAAGACTACACAAATGCCACTGTGGGGACATGGAGAAGGAGCAAGCGCCACAGCCTTCCTTCAGATGCGCCTCCGAACAAAAGACCCCGACGCCATCCTTTCCTTTCTGCACGGCGGTTCAAAGGGAAAATAAAGGTCCTGGATTCGACAAAAGTGGCAGTTCGCTCCAGGAAGGAGCTTGAAAGAAAAATGGCCATAGAAATTTTCATCATACTCAGTCACAAATGGCCCTGCTGGACTCCATCCTCTCTCTCTGTAAGAGACAGTCCTTCATATCCAGTGGGTTCACAACCCCTTCATGCACACCAAATGCCAGCTGTGAGCATGGCACATGGGAAATTTCTCGTGTCAAGAAGCTTGAAAAAGAAGGGTGAGGAGGGGCTGGGCAGTGTAGCAATGGGGTCTCAGAATCATCTGGGGTCCCAGCCCCAGCCATTCTAATTCAGCAGGTCTTGGATGGGGCCAGAAAGTAGCCTAACCAAGCACCCCAGGTGCTTCTAATCCAAGGAGCTATACGGATCTTTGATGAACTTTGCACACGGCAACAAAACCAGTGCGTAGGGCTTCCTGGTGGCTCAGTGGTAAAGAACACGCCTGCCAATGCAGGAGACGTGGGTTTCGATCCCTGATTGGAGAGGATCCCACGTGACACAGAGTAACTAAGTCTGTGTGCCAGAACTGCTGAGCCTGAGCTCTAGAGCCCAGGAACTGCAACTGCTGACGCCATGGGCTAGGGAACCCATGCCCCAAAACAAGAGAAATCACTGCAATGAGAAAACCGAGCACCACAACTAGAGAGTAGCCCCCACTCTCCACAACTAGAGAAAAGCCTGCACAGCAATGAAGAACCCAGCACAGTAAAAAATAAGTAAATAAATAAACTTATTATTAAAAAAAAAAAAAAACACCCAAAAAACAAAACCAAAAACCCTGTACTTACTAACATTCTGAACCAGAGAGAAAAGATCAGACAGTAGAAGACAAGAGAAACGACGGAAACTTGAGGATGAGATAGCTTGATGGGTTAGATAAGAGGTCCATAGGCGGTATCAGGGTAAGAGGCTGGACTAGCCCTGCCACCGGCCCTCTGGCGAGAGAGGGAAGCTGGTGTCATGGGCCAGGATGGCAGAGGGGACCGCAACATGCAGGAGCTCATCTCTGCTATCACAGGGGCTGGCTAAGTGACGCGGGGAAGGCTTCACTTCTGCAGCTGGGCTTCCTCATGGGTAGAGTGGGCTGATGAGACGACATCAGTTCACCTCACATATAAACTCTTGCAAGTGGCTGCTACCTGGAATAACAGCCTAGGCTCCAAAAACCGGGACACAGAAATCAGCTGACCCTGATTTCTGCAGTCAAGGGATGCTCCTCGGGCCAGGGTAAGCTAGAAAGTTTATTCTTGCTTTTAACATTCTCTGATTCCCTATCTGCAAAATAAGTAATAATGATACCTGTCCTCACCAGCGCTTGAGAGTACAAAGCCTAGAGCCCAGAGCAGAAAAGAAACTCTTTTCTGCAAAAACTCCTCGTAAAAGAGGTTAGAAGCAGCATGGTGAGGGTGGGTGAGCTGGAATTGGAGTCAAAGAGAACAGAGGTTCAAATCCCAGCCGTGTGACCACAGGTAGGTTTGTTTTGTCTCTCAAAGCCTCAGCTCCATGGCTAAGTGGGAATAGTAGCAGTAACACCCTTCTGAGGGGACACGGTGAAGAGCAAATAAAGTGTAAAGGCCTGCCTACAGCAGATAGTCAACAAATGCCAGGACTCTTTGCCCCCTGCCCTAATACAGTTCCAAAGAATAAGGTACCCCAAGGTTGCATTCTACTTTCATATCCTCCTTATTCAGTCCAGCCTTGCCACAGAGCTCTCTGTCTCCCTGATACCACTCACAGAGACAACGGTGGGGATGGTGCAGACACCATACACACAGCTGCAAAACCCCAGAGGGCCGCGCAACTTACCAGAGCATCAGTGAGCACTTCCGCTCCTTCTTCACTCTCGTGGAGGGTGTCTATGTCTGTTAATTCCTGAAGCAAATCAACCACTGCTATGGACACATGTGAAGAATGTTAAGGGTAACACACACATATGAAAACCCTAGTGACATTTTATTAAAATATTTGGCTCCCGGCCACTTCCTGGTCAATTGCTTCACCACTGTTTATCTTTAATACACTCTAGTTTTATAACCATCTCTTCAACAAGGTTCTAATCACAGTGGCTGTTCAATACATGTTGGTAACTGCTTCACTTAGGCTATTTCCCTTATGCTGCCTTCCTGGCAACTTATTCCATAGGTTCACTACATCTTCATAAATTTCACAGCTTCAAGTAGATCACTTGGGTGGTCGCTTTTCCAGTGAGAAATAGGCCAACACCCTTAACCTTACCTCATAATTTAAATTCTTGGAACTGAGTAAGGATAATCTTAACTACCTTGTGTACTTTACCTTCAAAGACAGTAATTATTTTTTCTGAGATTAGATGGCCGGTGTTCACCAAGGAGTCTTCAGAAATCAGGGCATGACAAACAGATTTAGATTGTAGAGGGAAGGATTTATGTTGGACTGTGCTAGACTCCACCAACCTCCCTTCCCCTTAAATACGCTTCTGCTTTGGACACAAAAGGAAAGTAAACAATGATGATTACAGACTAGGCAAAAAGAGAGAGGGGGGACACGTAAGAAAAAGGACACACAAAGAAGAGAAAAAAGGAGTTATGTTTGGTAACTGATAAACCGGTAGCCCGACCTAAGGGCTTCCCTAGTAGCTCAGTGGTAAAGAATCCACCTGAAAAGAGACACGATTTTGATCCCTAGGTCAGGAAGATCCCCTGGAGGAGGAAATGGCAACACATTCCAATATTCTTGCCTGGGAAATCCCATGGACAGAGGATCCTGGCAGCTACAGTCCATGGGGTCTCAGAGTTGGAAATGACTTAGTGACTAAACAACAAGAAGAAGCCCGAACTAAACTAAGTTTCCCATATATACACACATACACACATACACACACACCACTTGCTGTCAGTCAGCATCTACTGAATGCTTACGATGAATAAAGCATTGTGATAGAGACAAAGGCAAATCCATTCACTCTGGGCCTCAGTTTCCTCATCAATAAAACGAGGAAGTTAAGGTAATTAAAGACATTTAAACAATTATCCAGGCTTCTCTAGTGGCTGAGATGGTAAAGAATCTGCCTGCAATGTGGGAGCCCTGGATTTGATCCCTGGGTTGGGAAGATCCCCTGGAGAAAGGAATGGCTACCAACTCCACTATCCTTGCCTGGAGAATTTCATGGATAGAGGAGCCTGGCAAGCTACAGTTCAAAGGATCACAAAGAGTCGGGCACAACTGAGTGACTAACACTTTCACTTTCAAACAATTATACACCACAGGCAATTATCAATGTGTAACAAATGAGGAATACGGACAACTTGAACTGCAGACATCCTTAAAAAATGGAGCAATCAAATTGAATTGGGAAATCAGGAAAGATTTGCTAGAAGACTGGTCAGAAAAGAGGCAACTAAAAAGATGAGGGCAGGTAAACTGGAAAGCAAAACATCAGGAATACAGGCAGAGAGATTCGAATGTAAGAGGGTATACGAAGAGGAGAAGAAAGAGGATTGCGGAAGCAGGGAGGGGAGAAAATTAGAATCATATGAAGAAAATAATGTCTTGGAAGAATAACCTAACAACTATGTGCAGGAAGCACTAAACAGCTCTGTGAGGGTTGGGAGTGGGCAGACGTGGGGTGCGGGGAAACATCAAGCCTGAAGGAGCAAAACCTTCACTAAGCTACCACACACACAAGGGTCCAGAAGCAAGACGATGAAGGTCTTATCAGGGCAGGGCAGTTTCAGTACAAACTGGAAAGAAAAAGATAATAAGAAACATACAGGACCTATTAACAAGAACGACAGGACTTGCTCACTGCCAACTGATGTTACGGATATCTTATGAACACCTTTTGCTAAAAGAAAAATTATTCAGAGCTTTGTTTTTCTCTATAACTGACCAGTTGGCCATCAGGAATAAGCTTTCTGTGTTTTATTCTCTCGCACTTTAAAGTAATATTTGTGCAAAACATGGGTGTGCTATGAAACTCAGTGTGTATGAAAAGAGAAAAGGTCTCTGGACAAAATTCCTTCATGCTTATACAGTCTTTACTAACAAAGTAACTAGAAAGCTTTTGACATAAAAGACCAGGTATCATAAGTGACATATAGTAAACCAAATACATAAACTGAATTAATTTTTTTAAAAAAGGGCTAATCAAACTAAGCTCTAGAAATGCTGAGCGTTAGGAATTAGTAGTTCTCCCTTTCTAAACACTGCAGTAGATACCATCATAATCACTAGCATTTTTTAAAAGTCATCATTATGCCAAGCACTGTGCTGCTGAATTCTCACAACGGCATGATCCCTATTTTACAGACAGGAAAGTGAAAGCTCAGAGTGGTTAAGTAACTTACCTAAAGGTCACTGCAACGGTAAGGGAGAATGTTAGGTTCGCATGATTCCAAAAACAGTATCTCTGCCACTACTCTTCATATTAATGCAGAGGGGAATATACACCAGCTTTAACTACAACTAAATTCTAGCTAATGACCCTACTATAATAACAGAGAAAAGGACTGTCATTTATTTCCATCATAAATTATTAAAGTTCCAGGAAAAAGGACAAAATGCTGACAACACCCCCGTCATTCTCATCTAAAAAGCTCCCATACTGATTCTCTTGAACAGTTTTTACATATGAGATATAAAAATACTATTATTTATCCATCTGTTTATTTAATAAGCATGACGACATTTCATCCATCCATCCATCCAACCACGGTGGAGTCAAATGTCTACAGGACAAGGATGTGAATCAGGCATGCAATGGGTACTATCCTTACATTCCCAACATCACGCCCCACTAAGTACTTACTAACCTGATATGTGATGATTATTAATTAAACATTAACCTCAAGAATGGAGAAGGCAATGGCACCCCACTCCAGTACTCTTGCCTGGAAAATCCCATGGATGGAGGAGCCTGGTAGGCTGTAGTCCATGGGGTCGCTAAGAGTCGGACATGACTGATCGACTTCCTTTTCACTTTTCACTTTCATGCATTGGAGAAGGAAATGGCAACCCACTCCAGTGTTCTTGCCTGGAGAATCCCAGGGGCGGGGGAGCCTGGTGGGCTTCCGTCTATGGGGTCGCACAGAGTCGGACACAACTGAAGCGACTTAACAGCAACCTCGAGAAACATGTGGGATATATGTGAAAAAACAGATGAAGAGTCACAGCAAACTCAAGGATGGGGCCATATCATATTTATCTATGATTCCTATCTTTAGTGAACCAAACTATCGCTAAATTATTAATACTATGGAATCTTGCTCAAGCTTCTTTATTTCCGTATAGCTTATTTGCCTCATCTGAATAAGGTGGTAATGATCTCTGCCCAGCCTATCTCACCCAGTAACTATAAGGAATAAATGACATCATAAGGTCAAAGGGCAATTAAATCAAAGTACTGAGAAAACAAGAAAGCACTATAATAAACGTTGTTAGTCAATTCTTCCCACAGAATGGTCAAACCTTCACCATTGCCTTCATTTTTCTAAAACTTCTAAAATCTAAAATTTAAGCTAACAACAACACGATCCTCCCTTTTTGGGTTACATTGGGTTGAAAATCTAATTTTATATTTCAGCTATGCCACAGAAATTCAGATTGATCAAGTCCTTTTTCAGCCTCTAAGGTTTTATGGGACAGGCAGGTATCATATTTTTCTTTGATTATTCTTATACCATGCTCACAAATGGGTCATAGAAAACCTGGAGAAAAAAGGAAAAGAAAATTTGATAATGATGGTGGTTTTATTTAGGAACAGAATAAATGTCTAACTCTTATCAAGAGCAGCTATTTCTTATAAGGTCCAGTGGATATCTCCTTGCCTACATTCCTGCCTCAGTTGAGAAATCAAACAAGAAACAAGTTACCAGCTACCAGGTCTGGCAAACAACTCAGCAATTCTAGCACTAACTGATTTTATGTAAATTCTCAACTTTCACCAAATAGCATTTCAGCAAGGCAGTAAATGAGTCCGTAATTGTAATCGACTCCTGAGTAATATAATATGACCCATAAGATGGAGGTCATTTGAGGACCAGAAAGAAGAATAAGAAGCAAAACTAAAGACAGACAGATGAACTCTCAATCTTGATGAGAAAATTCAGCATGGTCTGCCACCCATCCAGCATTTTTTCACAAGCAGACTCTGGGCATGGGTGATAGGTTTTTCCACTGTAGTTACAATTTCATTTCACAAGGTAAAAGGCTCTCCCATCCAAGTGTAATAGGAAAACAGAGAGCCTGTCTCTCTGCGAATTACTAAAACACAGTTTGTGACAGCCTATTCTGCCAAGTCAGGTAGAAAGGCCACCCCATTCACTCCCTCAGCACCTGCCCACTAGGGGGGCAATAAGCTAGTATAAGAAGTGAAGTAGAAAAGACCAGCTGGGCACAAAATGGTCCACAACCCAATGGCTTTTTATAAAAAGAGGGGTGTTGGCTTTTATTTTTTGGTTCTAGATACTTGTTTTTGGCCTGATCTCATGGAGAGTCTTAGGACAGAAACAGAGCATTAATTTCATTAATCTTCAATGAAATATGGCCATAGGAACAAAATTATTAAAAAAAAAAAGATAAAGACGAATAAAATATATTAAGCAGATGGCTTTTTAAAAAAAGTCATTTCAACAACGTGTCTTAAGAAAAATGACCAGTCTAGAGTCACAGTATATAATTGATTTAATGAAATAAATCTGGGTGGGTTTTTTTTTAAGTCTTTTTTAAATTTTATTCCTAGGACAATGCTTAGATATAGCTCAACTAATGTAGATGAATTTCTAAACAGACAAAATGGTCTTTTCCTCCTTTTCTAGCAGTTGAAAGAGAACTACCTAGAATGAATCTAGGCCTTTAATTTTATCCCAATCCTTAATCTAAATAACATGAGTGGGGGAAATGCTCCCATTCTACATTTACTAGGTACCCAATAAATGTTAGTGGGCACTTCTACAGCACAGGGGAAATGTCCCAAGCAGGCCACAGCCACCCTAACCTTCCAAAGACATGGAATTCACCTAAAACTCATAAGCAAGATCAAAAGTTACATGAAGAGATGCTTTTCCTAGACCACCGTTTTGGTACTTTTCGTCTAATCTGATTTATTTCAGAGCGTATTGAAACAGCTCCAAAAAATGAGTGTTCGGTTTATCAGTACAGATTATCAGGGAAGTTGGACTATCAATGAGGAAAAGAAGTAAATTCTTTTCCATGTAATTTTGATTCTAGAAATATCAAGATGAGAATAGCTCCCAGCAAAACAACAGCTTGAGATACAGAAGTCTTGTTAGACAGTGCTTGCAGGAAAGTAATGGCGCAATAACCAACTCCCTTCCAGTCCAACTAGAAGAAAGTCCTGAGGAGGCGCAAACCCTTCCCAGCCCTATTCCTGCTCATCAGCATGGGGGCTCAAACACGAGGCACTCCTTGTACATGCCCTCTGGGATAATATGCTACGTCACAGTCACAGACTCCGATTGCTCAAGTTCTACAATCCCTGCTGGACTTTATTAAAAAAAAAACAAACCCACCTGCTCTTTATTTTCCAGTTCCCACAGCAATTTTTCACAAAATCCAACAGGACAACTTCATGCAAGTTTTCCTGGCTTTCTAGGATCTGAGAAAACTAAGCAGTAATTTAGAAAAGAATAGTGCTAACGACCACTCCCTATTTCAGACCAAGTAGCACTGCCCCATCAGCACCAATAATCCACTCTGCAACTAACAAAACGAAACCCCCCTTCCTGCGCAGGAGCACACAACCCACTGTGCTGACGCCCTGAGCCAACAGTACAACGTGTGCTGAGTGCTACATGGCTGCAGTCATGTCCGACTCTTTGCGACCTCATGAGCCCTCCAGGCTCCTCTGTCAGTGATATTCTCCAGGCAAGAACACTGGAGTGGGTTGCCATGCCCTCCTCCAGGGGATCTTCCTGATTCAAGATGGAACCCACATCTCTATGTCTCTCCATTAGCAAGTGGGTTCTTAACCACTAGCACCACCTGAGAACTCAGAAGTATAATGAGACCTCATTTTTCTGAATCACAAATGGGTGGATAGAAAGCAGATTTGAAAAAAAATTTTTTTGGTTTGAATTACTCAATAGTTTTTAAATTAAAGAAGAGGGTATTTAGATGGGGGCAGTTGTCATGACTCTAAAAATAAATAAAGCCATGGACCTGATATCCACGTCAAGTCTGAGGTGACTACATGGCCACATCAGCTCCCAGCACGTGAGGAATGGCAATCTCCATTGCCAAGGTAGACACTGTAAAAATACACTTGAAATGCATACTAATCCCTAATCTATCAAAAGCTTATGCATCTCCAATGCCCAATTCTCTAATCACTGCCAAGCCAGAGATGATGTGTGTTTTCTCAGAACTCCAGTGGTATTTTCTGTGCAAAACACTCCAAGGGTACTTACCACACAGCAAGGTGAGTGTTTTTGCTATCAACTGGAGTTATTATTTCTTGCCACCCTAATAGCACCCAACAGGGCTTATCATACAAAGGAGGAACCCAGTAAATGCCATGATCTGTCACAGAACTTTAGAAAGGATTCCACTGACTCGTCCCTCAAGTTGAGAACACAGCAGATGACATGCAAAAATCAGATATTTATGGATTTTGTGCCTAGATTTTTTTTTCTTTTGGTCATAGCAGCAGAGGTAGCCATCATTTGGGGTTCTAGCTTCCTCTTGTTTTAGCCCTCCTTGTTTCTTCAGGCATATCGAGTAAACCTAGGCCACGGAGCTGATTGTTTAGCACTACCTTCAGAAAATACTGGTATCTTTAAATGTACCTTTGATTTCATTTTTCTGTAGAAACACTCCAAAAGGTTCACCAAAAAGGGCTCTAAACATGTTTAAATGATTTACTTTAAAGGAAAAATTGTTTTTAAAAGCCCGATTTCTGAAAGGCAACAGCTGTTGGATCCCACCTTGTGTTCCCTCCTAATGCATTCAGAGTGACTCTTCAGTACTGCGTGAGGGGTGTGCCCCCCCTCTCCCCCGCACCCCCAGAGGTGCTCTTCACAGACCAGAATTCCTCTCCGCAGCCAAGCGACGGCTGAGCTGCAGCCTCTCGAGGCGAGGAGATGAGGCCCAGAAGCGCTGACAAGCCCTCCCCAGCAGCAGTGATGCAGAGCGCCAGAATAAACTCTGAAGCGGCTTCTCACGGTTGAAAGGACAAGACTCAAGCTGTTTTCTCACATCCTCTGCCTCTTAAGGTTACAACAGACCAGCCTCTGATCCAATTAAAATCCCTATAGTTTATGTTTTCGCAAAGAAGGACAAAGCAAAAATGACCTGTGCCTGCTGGCAACATAACCAGCCATGTAAGGCTGTGGTTGATAAATGAAGAGTTAAAAAAGATTAAAAATTTAAGTCATGACTGCCACGAAATTGTTTATTCATGGTAAGGTGTTTTGGGCAGTTACAGCTGTACAACAGTAAATTGTTAACAACCGTTTCCTGAAGAAAAATTTCCATTATAGATCACAGATAAGACAAGAAACAGAGTGCAGTGCCACTGGGAGATCAACGCTCCAACAGATCGAGATGTGTTAGATGCAAGGCAAGAGGGCTGACCCTTCCCTGAAACCACGCCCAAGAAAAATGGTACTAGGAGGAAGATGACATTTACCCTAGTTGCTGCATCTGATTAAAATTAGGTAATTTTTAAAATTTCAAGTGCACTTTAAATTTGATGTAGGGCGTAATTAAAAAATCAGATTTTAAAAAATATAATTAGGGCAGCAGGGTGAAGATTAGCAGCAAGAGGGGAAAAAACAGTTTAGCTTGGAGAAAACAGGAGGGAAATGGCAGTCTGTCAAAGTTATTACAGGGGGACTTGTTGTTGTTGTTTTTTTTTTTCCTTTTTAAAGACCAGAACTTAACAACTTGGAACATCTGTGCCCTTGCCTTTCCCAAGTATGCCATGTCGAGCACACTTCTTGCGTCAGTCTTCTCCCCAGCAGGAACCAGGCTGGTGAATCAGCAAAATGTCAGTATCTTCAGAAAGCTGCCACTATTATTTTGAGTTGGCAGGAATAGAAAAAAGAAATCAGAGTTGTGTTTCCAGAAACAAAACAGGTGATGGCTGCATCAACACACAAGGCCACAGTGACACTGCAAGTCTGTCGGGGGCACAGTGAGCCCTAGGGGGAGAGACTCAGGGTGCGCTAGGAAAGGACGCCGGACTGCAAACCCCCACCGCAACAGCCGCTGGTTCAACACCTGGACCTCAGACATACTACTAACGAAACAAATAAGGCTCTGGACGAAGTCATCTCTGAAGTCCGTTTGGATTCTGAAAATCTACCCTTCTGTAGTTAAGCTGAAATGTGAAGTCACAATTAGAACTCTTGGTTGCTAACTCTGGGAGGGCCAGTTACCTTAAATAGGTATCCTGAAGTCCAGTATCCTAAATAGGACTTATGCTAGACATCCACTATGTTTACTGATGGATGCTGCTTGAGCATCACTGCAGCCTGCGGTTCCTGGGGGTTGAGCACAGTGCCTGATAAGCACTCAGAGCCATGCTTCTCAAATGAATTCACGAGACCCGTATCGAGCTCACCCAAAATAAGCTAACTGACTGGGGTTCTCGTACCACCCAGAACTGCCCAGTGAATCCTGGGGAATATTCTCATCAATCCGGATACTGACAGAGAGATTCTCCAGACTGTCTAACATTACATGAACTATCAGAAATGGCTTAAGATCACCCTTCAAGAAGCCTGAGTTAAAATTATTCACTGATTTATTTCTATGAGAATTATCAGGCAGGAAAGAACCTAGTCAGACATGCTCTCAGGAGAGAGATTACCAGAAAGATGAAAATAACATGAAGCAGCAGCAGATCTCCCATGAATATCACTCAAGCAGACGAACTACATTTGTCTCTTACCTTCGGAAATCTGGATTCAAACAGAACAACTACTGAAGAGAATTAGCTTTAATGACCATGACCACGACCACAGGCACATCAAAAACCTTTTCCACTAAAGCGGTTTCGAATCTGATAACAAAGTATAGAAAGGTTTTGGAAGTCATGATTCCGCTTCAGTTAAAAGCAATATTTACTAAATACCTACTAAGTATCAGAAATTGTTTAGCACTCATATGAACTCCTGGAGAAGGCAATGGCGCCCCACTCCAGTACTCTTGCCTGGGAAATCCCATGGACGGAGGAGCCTGGTAGGCTGCAGTCCATGGAGTCACGAAGAGTCGGACACTTACTGAGCGACTTCAGTTTCACTTTTCACTTTCATGCATTGGAGAAGGAAATGGTAACCCATTCCAGTGTCTTGCCTAGAGAATCCCAGGGACGGCGGAGCCTGGTGGGCTGCTGTCTATGGGGGACTTAGCAGCAGCAGCAGCATATGAACTCCCTTAATCCTCTCAACAACACTGAAAGGCAAATGTTTATACACACATACACACACACACACACACACACACACACACAGGATAGGACGTGAGTTTGAGCAAACTCAGAGAAACAATGAAGGATAGGGAAGCCTGGAGCGCCTCAGTTCATGGGGTCTCAGAGTCAGACAGACTGAGCAACTGAACAACAACACAGAGGAGCCTGGTGGGCTACAGCCCAGGGGGACACAAAGATTCAGACAAGACTGAGTGAGGACACACACACACACATATATATATTTTTAAATGCCATCCATGAATATACACAGTATCATACCCACAGAACAGTCTATAGCATTTAAGTCTTGAAATCAAGCTGAGAAACTAAATTCACAATTCTTAGATCCTTCAATGACTTAATGTTCTATGCCCTTAAGACTGTTAAACCTTAAGGCGCCCAAGTCTGCTTATGTCCTAGTGACTTAACTCATCTACTTTTGCAGACGAGAATACTAAGGCCTGGGGGTGGGAGGAGGGCACCAAATTTCATACTAGAAATAAAGCTGGGAGTCAAACCTAGATCGCCTATTTATGTCTAATGCTCAGTTAACAAACATTAAATGTCATGTGCACTCAGTCCTTTTTAAAGGAATTGGGAATATAGCAGTAGACAAAGTAGATAAAAATCCCTGTCTTCCTGGACAATAAATGTGAAACTAAAGGAAGGTTCATGGTCTCCTCTAGGCTCGGCTCCACTGGGCCATCTGTTAACAAAATGATGTCTAGATCAAGAGATGCAAATCCTGCCTGGTCTTGCCTATATAATGGGCCCCCAAATCAAGATCCTGAAAAATTAATGCTGTTAATATAAGAACAGATACATCACGATGAATTCTAGTACTAATAAGAGCAAATAGGACAAGTGGGGTTGCCCAAGATTTATTAATAGATTAAAAACCAGACTTCCGAATGAGTAAAAAGCAGCGTGTGTTTCAAGAAGGGAGATAATTAGAATGGAAATAGAACACCAGACGTGACAGCAGACATCAGCAGAGACAAACAGGAGAAGAGAGTAAACAGCACTCCCCCGCCACGTCCGTCCTCCTTCCCACTGAGGACAGATGTGAAAGGATATCTGTATTATCATGTCCAAGCAGCCCGAGAAGAGACTGAACAGCATTCAGCTCTACCAGAAGGTGGTATAGGTCTGGCATGGTGGCCACCACGTGCATCTCCTGAATGATGTCATTGAGGTCCAGCTCGGATTCCATAAACCTAGGAAGGGAAAACAAGACAGTGTCACTGCAGGGGAAGGGGTACAATCAGTAGTGAGGAACAGACAGCAACATAATCCAGAGACAATCTGTCAAAGCATCTTCAACAGACCAACCAAGAAGAATGCTCATCCAAACATCACAGTGTCACACAACTTCCCTGGGAAATCGATTTCCTCATTACAAAAATCAATTCTGGATTCAGATCTCGTTACAGGGTTCCCCTTACCCTTGCAGTCATAAGTTCCCTTTGAGAGGCTCTGAAAGCATTCTGCCGCATTCAGTGATCTATCTGCCCACCAGTCCTGTGGATTAGTTACCAGTACTCCTTGGAATGGCAATTCACTTTGTTGCCCTGAAGGTAGTCATCTTGCTAATCCAAAAAGGACTTCTCTTTCCTGTCACTTCAGATCAAGGGCCAATTATCCCCCTTACCCAAAGGAAAATACAGATTCTGCTACCATCCAGAAATACCTTCCCCTCCCCATCCCCTTTCCAATGAGCTGATGAAGAGGAACATCCCAAAGTAAAGCAGATAAAGTCTGGCATTCCGTAACTCCATACCTTAAGTAGCGTAATACTTCACTCACATTTCCACACCTGAACCTTTCAGCCAACCTACACCCCGGCACTAAGAAAGAACTGCTTTTCATTCACCCCTGCGTGCCCTTCCTAAGTGTCTGACATTGAAGAAATGCCCACTAAGCTTTTGATGAGCAGGACAGGAAAGTTTGTTCTGAGAACACAATGCGGGATCCATGTAGAGCAACTGAACAATACCTGACTGAGAGGAATCAGTGGTTAAACAGACTGGAGCCAGACGGCCTGGCTCTGAACCTCACTTACCCACTTACTTAGCCTCTCTATGCCTCAGTTTCTTCATCTGTATAATAAATGGAATAATAAAGTTACCTATCTCACAGGCTACTGTAAAAAGTTAATGAACACACACACATAAAGCAGTTTAAAAGTGTTTGCCGTGCAAAAAGCACAATATGTGTGCTCTCATTTCCATTACTACAATTATTATTTATAATATGTCTACCTTCCCTTCTAGGATGTAAGCTTCTTAAAAACAGGAATTATAAGAATGGATACATGTATATGTATGCCTGAGTCCCTTTGCTGTTCACCTGAAACCATCACAACATCGTTAATCAGCTATACTCCAATACAAAATAAAGAGTTTAATAAAAAATAAATACAACACACCAAATAAACCAGAAATTAGATCTTTTGTCTCTACATATCCACTGCTGCTGCTGCTGCTAAGTCACTTCGGTCGTGTCTGACTCTGTGTGACCCCATAGACGGCAGCCCACCAGGCTCCTCTGTCCATGGGATTTTCCAGGCAGGAGTACTGGAGTGGGGTGCCATTGCCTTCTCCCTACATATCCACAGATACCTGCTAAAGAAAAGGAACACAAGCAGGGATTCTTGAAGTCATTTGACTCATCAACTAATAGATATCGAGGAGCTGGGCAAACACCATCTCTCTAGAACTTGGGAGATCATGCAAGAACAAAATCTAGAGACTACCATTTTTAAAAACATGTCCATATTTTATACAATATCTTACCACTGTTTCTCTCCATTACTATTTTTAACCATAACATTTACATATATATTTTTTTTTCTGATGATAAAACATTACTTTTCGTAAAAAACTGGGGAAAGATAAGCCCTCAAAAAGTAAACAGAGATCTTAAAAATGGCAAAAATAAAGAAAAGTAAACAAATCATCTATAACCTTATTAACCAGAAACAACCACTGATAATACTCTGGTAAGTTTAAGTCATTGTTCTAAACTCTTGGCCTTTCCCCTACCCAAAAGTAGCCTACACAGTATACAGTTCTAAGTACGATTTTTGCTTTTTGTTGTCAGCAGAGGCTGAACAATTCCTCTTATCATTAAGGATTCCACAACAGGAAAAGTCAGTGTCCAGCACACTTTGCAGTCCTTCTTCTCCCAGGGCAAAATCCCACACTGAGCACAGCATCGCCCCTGCTGAGCCCAGACAAGACTTCAGAATCCTTCTCAACACAGCATTTCAATGACAACAAATGATACTAAGATACATGTGTTCATAGTTTTGTGTTAAGATAACTCCCAGGAAGGAAAAGTACCAAGTCAAAGAGTATGCATAACTTAACAGGTTTTGATACATCCTGCCAGAAAGGTACCAACAGTGTATAAGTTTGTTTCCCCTCATCCTGTTCAAAACAGGTATTATCTATTTAAAATCTCCAATTTGAGATGGGAAATGCAGCTTTTTAAAATTTTGCATTTCTGATACCACAATGGTTAAAATTCAATTACTGTTTACTAGCTATCTGTATTTCTTCTTTGCCCATTTTTCTATCAGGGTGTTCATCTTATTTATTGATTTATAAGTACTCTATATATTAAAGAAATTAATCTCTGTCATACATTGCAAAAAAAACAGAGAAAATATTTGCCCTTTAATTTGTACATTGTGCTTTTTGATATAAAGGTTTTTAATTAGGGAAATTTTTGCCTCACGAATTCTATTTTACATGTATTCTGAACAAGGTTTTCTCTATGCTAAGATCAGATATATTTTATGGTGTACTTTTATGTTTATACATTTTTAAATGTTTTAGAGTAATAAAACTAAGATTTATTTCAGAGTATAATATAGGGCAAAGATCTAACTTTATTTCTGCAAATGTCTGGCCCATTGCCCCAGTACCATAATCTATCTTTTATCCACAGATTTGAAGAAATGCCACCTCTATCACACACTAAATTTTAATGCATACTCTAATCTGTTTATGGGCTTTTCACTCCATTTCATTGATTTGTCTGCAAATTCCTGAGCCAGGACCACACTTTCCATAGTGTTACAGTATATTTTATGTCTGTTACTGCAAAACACTCCCATACTAGCCTTCTTTTTAAATGCCCCTGTCTGTTCTCAACTGTTTATTATTCCAAGTAAAATTTAAAATTATTTTTGTCAAGGCCCCCAGATACCACTTTTTCTAAAAAAGTCTCCTTCCACAGTGCTTACAAACAGATTACCTTTTAAATCACTAGTTCCCCATCACTTCAAGTGTGGAAGCCAAATCAGAATCATGACTTGGAAGAGCTGGTGCAGAATTCAAATAGTCTATGGGGCAGTAGATCTATATAATCTTTGAATCTAATGGGCTCAGCAAGCCTCTAAGGCTTCTTTGCCTTATGTGGGTAATTAAAAAAAAATTTTTGATTTCTTGAGAGTAACTTGACAAAAGATTTTTACAGCTCACCAGGAAGAATTAGCAAGGGAGACTGGGCAGCAACTAGTAATAAACAAATCATGCTGGATACAAGGAAGCGATCGGGGGACTTGAGTGATAATCAGTGAATGAATGCCAGCCTGGAGAGAGGCTTCTGGTGGTACCCTTCAGGGCTCCATCCTTAAGTCTGTTTAAGTATTTTACTGTTATTTTTTGACCCACGACTCAGGTGAAGATACATAAAAGGCAAACTTAACAAATGTCATATAACACAAAGCTTACAGTGAACACAGCAGCTGACAGAATCAATTCAGAAAGTTCCTGACAGGCAACGATGACAGGCCAAATCTAACAGGAGGAAAATTACCTAGGATCCACATGGAGAATAATGCACTGAACCAAAAAGGCAAGAATACATGGATCAGGAAAGACAGTATAATAAGTGGGAAAAAGTGAAAGTCACTCAGTCGTGTCCGACTCTTTGCAATCCCATGGATTGTAGTCCACCAGGCTCCTCTGTCGATAGTAAGTGAACATGTGTGGAAAGGACTTGATGATTTTAAGTCAACAGTAATCACAATACAAATCAGACCATGAGACAGCTCTGCCAGGACACAAACTACTTCTCAGTCCTCTCTGGACATCTAGCACTAGACACACTCCCTGTCCACTGCAGAAATTCCAAAGGTGCCTGTCAAAGGGAGAAGTGGAAAATTGCTGCCATGGTTTTAGGCTGCTTAAAAGAAGATAACAAGATAGAGTTATGCTGACTAGATGGCCTAAAAGTTTGTGACATCTGTTATGGGAATCTACTTTGTGAGGGATGAAAGTGAAAGTGAAAGTCGCTCAGTCATGTCCAACTCTTTGCGACCCCATGGACTACACACAGTCCATGGAATGCTCCAGGCCAGAATACTGGAGTGGAGTTATGGAAACTAAATAGCTTGCGGAAGCAACTGAAATCATAAGGAGTCTAACTACCCTCTCCCATGAGGATCTGTTGAAATTCTTTTTCATTCTGAGTTGAAATCTTAAGAGTCAGAGCTGTCAAATGATGAAATAGGTTTCTTTGGAAAGTTATACCCTTGTCACTGGGGGTAATTAATAAAGGGTGATATTTTTAAAAATCAATAATTAGAAGGGAGAAATAGACTTGTACTTTCCAGTCCCTTCCAACTTTGAAATTGCTCTTTCAAATATGCAATCCTAACCAAGTATCTTTAAGTTTAGAAACTCAGAAAATTATCAAAACAAAATAAAACCAGCAGAAAGTCAACTGTGAGCAGGGATATAGCATAAAAATACCACTGGGGGTCCCATGTTACAAGAGTAGCGTGATACGGTGAGAAATGCCTGGACTTGGGAATGAGATTGACCTGGGTCACATCCAGCCTGTGTAACCATTAGCAGTTTGTTACTAAGTATTTATGGGCACATACTAGGTGTCCACAAAACAGATAACAATCCCAGTTGCTGTCCTCACTGAACTCCTATCCTAGCACAAATATAAATAATCTATTGCATCCAATTAGTAGCAAGAATATCCAGCACTGCCCAAGAAAATTGCCCCTGGAACACAGAGCACCAGACTCCAACCTTGTCAAGGGAGACAGAGAATATTAACTAACCTACTTCTAAAACTCAACTTCCTTCATCTTTCTCTCTGAATTAAAGTGAGGATTAAGAGAGATAAAAAGAAGTTCCTAACAATTGTTGGTAGATAGCAGGCAATCAATGAATCTAGATTCCATCAAGTTTGCTATGCTATAACAAAGAAAATTCTCTTTTTGCTGACAGAAGTACAAGCTGACTCATTTTTAAGCACACACTACACTGTTTGCAGACGGCTGTCTAGGGATTAGGCATACCTTCCGCAACAGATGACTCACAGCTGGGGGAAAGGATCAAGTTAGAGGTCAATGGGAAAGCAATAGAGCAACATATTAAAACAGTACCCCAGGCTGAGATGGGGTCACTGATTCCATCTGGTATGACGGAGAATATTCCGCTAGCGTGCTCATGTACATTTGCTTCGTATCAGCAGGATGCCCTCCTTCAACCACGAAAGTGAATTTTAGCAAGTGACCAGCAGTGTTCAAAAACACTATAAAAGCACCAGAAACCAGTACATGCTCCTGCAATCACAAAACCAGCTATAAGTGCACAGAGAACATGGTGCTTTCTTCACTTGGTTAAAAGCATGGTCCTGGGATTGCAGGGTCAGCGTAGGTGGTGGCTGGGGATCCTTTCAGGGGTCTATAGCATCAAAACTATTTTTAGACTAACTCCAAAACATTATTTGCTTCTTTTACTCTCTTTCTCTCGGGAGTATACAGTGGAGTTTTTCAGAGGACTATACAACGTGTGATGCTACCACTCCCCTAATGGCTAATGATATGTGTGCTTGAATATTCTAGAATCTTCTAAGATAAGCACTTTGGGGTACTCAACAATTTATGTGTACAAAAGATGCCTGAGACTAAAAAATTTGAGGGCCACTAAACTAAATAATTCTGCCCCTGCAAAAATGAAGAGAAAAACTACTAAAGGACTTACTGGGGAAATAGCACACTCCACTCTATGCGCTGTTTGGGAGAAAGATCACACAGTGCAGAGCAGAGGCTGCATAAGGAAAATTGTCAATTGAATCTGAAACGCAGCCAAATGAAGAGAGGCATTTTTTGGTATGCAATCAAAATGACAATTGCATATATGGGAAAATAAATTTGAATGTTTCTGATCTCAACCGGAAAGTTTCATTCAAATATGCTCTAGCAATTTTCATCTTAATTGCACCTCGCTGGTCTAGAGAATTATAAAAGACACTGCACCAGTAAGAATTCAAGAACTCAAGGTTAAAACACAATGTAGTTTCCTGACTGCTTTTGAACATAAAAAAAAAATGTTCTTTATGCATGATTTCAATTTGCAAATGTTCAGATTTAAAAACTAAAATAGTATATATTTTGTCTGAATGTCAAACACTGTTGATATTTTTAAATAAAATAACATTTCCTTAAAACCAGTTCATGAATTGTAACAATGAATTCACGTAGTACCTAAGACGTAGATGGTGAACAAAAGCTGCAGAAACCCACTGCTTTAAAGTATACCCACCAAATGGGCAAAGGCAATACTGGCATTTCAATAAGTAAACTGAGTTTCTTAAATTTCCAGTGTCATCCATCTATGGCATAGCTGCTTCATAATGTAGCCTTAAGTTCCAAGAAATGGGGATATAGTAAACATGACATCAACTACGTAAGACCTCTCACGCTTACTGAGTACCTACAGTATGGTAGGCACTGTGCTAGGTACTACAGAGACAAGCAATACACAGTCCACCTAAAAGGAGCACAGAGTTGAATGCAGAAAGACCACTGAGTAAAGAAATAACAACAACAAATGGCAAAGATGTTAAGGCAGATCAAATTCATTATGGGCAAGAGTGCAGGGAAAGAGAACTGCTGATGGAAGAACTAAAGGAGACAGTGGAGAATTTGGCAGCAGCTATCACCCAGGTGGCTCAGTGGTAACGAATTTGCCTGCAGTGCTGGAAATGCAGGAGATGCGGGTGTGATCCCTAGGTTGGGAAGAACCCCTGGAGGAGGAAATGTCTCCAGTCTCCTTGCCTGGAGAATCCCATGGATAGAGCCTGGCGGGCTACAGTCCATGGCGTCACAAAGAGTTAGACACAACTGAGCACGCAGGCACACATCAAAGTTTAAAATGTTCATGCTTTCAATCTGGGAATTCAATATTTAGATATGTATCCTAGAGAAACACATGGATACCAAGACAAATGTACATAGAGGTTTGCTACAGTATTACTCATAAAAGTCAGTATTACAAATAACCTTGTAAATCAACTATGCTTCAATAAAAAAGGGAGACTAAAAAAATAACCCAATGTCCATCTATAAAAACGTAACAAATAAATCATGGTTATCTCCAAACTACAAAATACTATGCAAACAACCACAAAGCATAAGGTAACTATGCACAGAGTAACACTGAAAGATATTCTGTTTCATGACCAAAAAGTAAAGGTGCAAGATAAGTACAGTATGACTTAGGTGGGAAAAAAATTTTGCATCCATATATATATATATATATATGTAAATCAGTGTACAGAAAATAATGAAAAAGGATACTCACAGAAGTGTTCACAGGTGCTATCTCTAAGTAGGGGAATGGAAAGGGGGTCAGTGCAGGGAAAGAAAGCTTTCATCTTTCACATTTTTCATTCTACTTATGCACTGTTGGTATTTTCTTATGATGACAGTCTATTTGCGTATTATATAATCAAACACACACACATGCGGTATGACAAGTATAATTACTGCTGTATGGTAGTGGTGGTGGTGCTTAGTTGCTCAGTCGTATCCGACTCTTTGTGACCTTAGGGACTGTAGCCTGTTGTCCATGGATTTTTCCAGGCAAGAATACTGGAGTGGGTTGCCATTCCTCCTCCAGGGGATCTTCCCAATCCAGGGATCGAATCTGCATCTCTTGCATCTTCTGCATTGGCAGGTGGATTCTTTACCACAGAGCCATCAGGGAAGCCCATGTTGTTCGGTGGAGGTCAGTGCAAAACCTGATGGGACTCTGGCACTGGGAAAGCTGAGCTCTGATCCAGCCACTCCTACCATCAAAGGGGGCTGTGGCCTGAGGTCCAGTAACCAGGTTCTCCCCTCTCCACCTCCTCATCTACCATACAGACAGAATGCAGTGGACACCAGCCTTTCCAGGTTGACGTGAGGACAGAAGGCCCTCTGATACCTCTGTGCCTCTGTTCCTGCTGGTCACACTGCCTGGCGTGCCTTTCCCTGTTCTTTTCGGCCTAACTAAAATCAAAATCAGCTCAAATACCACTTCTTCTGTGAAGCTCTCAATAAGCCCCAACTATTCACTGCTTCTTCCTCTTGTATTTCTTTTAAAGTATACTTTGTTACCATGTATTTACTGTCAGTTTCCCTACTAATTTTGTTTCTCCATTTGTTTTTAAACCTTTTATTTTATATTGGAGTGGAATACCAGACCACCTGACCTGCCTCTTGAGAAACCTGTATGCAGGTCAGAAAGCAACAGTTAGAACTGGACACGGAACAACAGACTGGTTCCAAATAGGAAAAGGAGTATGTCAAGGCTGTATATTGTCACCCTGCTTATTTAACTTACGTGCAGAGTACATCATGAGAAACGCTGGGCTGGAAGAAGCACAAGCTGGAATCAAGATTTCCTGGAGAAATATCAATAACCTCAGATATGCAGATGACACCACCCTTATGGCAGAAAGTGAAGAGGAACTAAAAAGCCTCTTGATGAACGTGAAAGTGGAGAGTGAAAAAGTTGGCTTAAAGCTCAACATTCAGAAAACGAAGATCATGGCATTTGGTCCCATCACTTCATGGGAAATAGATGGGGAAACAGTGGAAACAGTGTCAGACTTTATTTTTCTGGGCTCCAAAATCACTGCCGATGGTGACTGCAGCCATGAAATTAAAAGACACTCCTTGGAAGGAAAGTTATGACCAACCTAGATAGCATATTCAAAAGCAGAGATATTATTTTGCCAACAAAGGTCTGTCTAGTCAAGGCTATGGTTTTTCCTGTGGTCATGTATGGATATGAGAGTTGAACTGTGAAGAAAGCTGAGTGCCGAAGAATTGATGCTTTTGAACTGTGGTGTTGGAGAAGACTCTTGAGAGTCCCTTGGACTTCAAGGAGATCCATCCAGTTCATCCTAAAGGAGACCAGTCCTGGGTGTTCATTGGAAGGACTGATGCTGAGGCTGAAACTCCAATACTTTGGCCACCTCATAAGAAGAGTTGACTCATTGGAAAAGACTCTGATGCTGGGAGGGATTGGGGCAGGAGGAGAAGGGGACAACAGAGGATGAGATGGCTGGATGGCATCACAGACTCGATACACATGAGTTTGGGTGAACTCCGGGAGTTTGTGATGGACAGGGAGGCCTGGCGTGCTGCGATTCATGGGGTCGCAGAGTCGGACACGACTGAGCGACTGAACTGAACTGAACTGATAGCCAATTAACAATGTTGTGACAGATTCAAGGGGACAGCAAAGGGACTCAGCCATACATACACATGTATCCATTCTCCCCAATCTCTCCTCCCATTCAGGCTGCCACATAACATTGAGCAGAGTTCTTTGTCCCCTAGTAACCTTTAAACTTGAGTGCAAAGACTATACTATTCAACTCCTCATTGCCTAGGGACAATATTAAGATTCATTAAAAGTATATGTCCTGGAAGGGAGAAAGGAAGAGAAAGAGAGATTTAGGACGTTAAAATCTGTATAAATATGAAAATCTACTTACTTCGGATTCAAAACTGATTGAAAATTATCAGAGTCTTCATAGTAGCACTTCATATGCACTGAGGAGTGATCAGGTAACTATCAGTTCATGAGCACTTACTATGCGCCAGATACTGAGCTAAGTCCTTGTCATTATTCTCACAACAACCCTGTGAAGGAGGTACTATTTCTTTATACAGATGAGACACTTGGGGCTAAGAAAGAAGACCTGACTTACTGAAGGTCATGTGGGAGTCACACCCATATTTGTCTAACCCCAAAGCCTTTGACATTTTCTCAGTAGTAAAGCTATCGCTACTGGCAGCCATGGTTAGTTTTCTAGGGGCCTGGAAGAGAAATGCAAAAAAGAGTAAACAGGTCCTAGGGTGGCATCTGGGAACCTGGCTTTTGAAACAGTTCCTAAGTGATAAGGTTTGCTTTACCCATCTGGGGCACTGAACATCTGCTTTCCGTCTGTGAGTCTGCAATTTTAGTAGTTGTTGCTGGCAGAGAATGCCATGGTCTGTCTTCAATAAATTATCCTGGTCTCAGTCTCAAATGGGCTTCCCTAACAGAAACAGGGCACACGCGATGATGTATTGCATTGCTGGAAGAAGGAGCCTGTCTGCTGACCCCTCCCAGGGGGCGGGAGAAAACACAGGAAGCCTGTATATGAATGTCTCCAAACTGCCTGATGTGTCTTTTCCCCTTGCTGATCCTACTGTGTACCCGAGAGTACCACTGATTCTGAGTCCCGAGAGAACTTCTAGTGATTTCCCAAACAAGTGAGTCATCCTGGGACTCCCGACCCAAAGCCCAGAAACCAAAGCAGACAAAACACACAAAGAGCAAAACAAAAAACAGCAACAAAGCATCTCAGAGGAGAACGGGCAAAAAACAGCAAAATGGAGCCTTACTTCTCTGGATTGTCTGGAAACTTGATCCGCAACTCTTGGTTTTTGTATGATCTTTTCTCAAATGTCAGGATCATTTTCTTCACTGAGCTTTCATCCAATGGTTCTTCCTGGTGTAAAGAGACAACAATTTCAGTCCAAAGGGATTGTTTCTTATTCACTAATCACTACTTCCTTCCCATGGCTTTTACTATGCCACTCTGCCACTCACCTTTCTGGATTAAGTGTACAATGCACACATACTCCCCTCCACCCCTCATTAGAATGAGGGTTAAGGGTCTACATCATGTGCTACTTAGTATCATTACTCTGTGTGTCTCACATTTAGCCCAGGAAGTTCAGCTTAAGGTGTTAAAGATTCACTCATTTAACAAATACTTGAGTATACTATATGGCATTGGAGTAAGCAACAGTAGTAAATGAATATTACATAATATTTATCTCATCCTTTTCTTCTTTCATACAGGTAAGAAAACCTTCAGAGGTTTAAAAGAACTTGTTCAAGGTCAAACCCTGAGTCAATGACAGTGGCCCTCAATCTTTTCCCCACACCAGGGGTCAGCAAACTGTGGTCCACATATCAAATTCAACTTAGAGCCTATTTTTGTATACCCGCCCGCAACGCGGGAGACCTGGGTTCAATCCCTGGGTTGGGAAGATCCCCTGGAGGAGGAAATGGCAACCCCCTCCAGTATTCTTGCCTGGAGAATCCCCATGGAAAGAGGAGCCTGATGGGCTATAGTTCACTGTGTCACAAAGAAGTCAGTCATGACTGAGTGACTAAGCACACACGCACACACACACACACAAGATAAGAATGGTTATTAAGCAGCAACAGTCACCGCTTTGTGTTTCTTATCCATTACATTACATTTCTTATACATTACTGTATCTAGCCCATCCTAGCTGCTGAGAAGGGAATCAAACAGGAACCTGGAATCCTGATACAGCAATAAGAATTTAGTAATCTCACTCAGAGTAAGCATAAAAAACACCCCAGCAAGCCACATAGTTTTCTCACTTCTCATATACTGGAATAATACCTACAAAGGTAAATAAAATGAGTTTTTGAAAACAGAATCATTTCCTCCAAAAAAAAAAAAAATCTACACTAAAATTTCAGAAATGCTTTTTCTTCAGTTTATTTCCCAGTTTAATCTGCTGCAGTTCACTCTGCCTCTCTAACACTCTCCCAACTCCTAGCTTCACAGCTTGGTAGTCACTGACCATAACTCACACCGAATGCCATTAAGAGAACCAGAAATAGATCCTTTTGGAAAGCACTGAATCATTTCATAATTCTTTTAAGTTCCCCAAAATGTTAGCTATTATTTTATTAAATTTAGATTCTGACATATTGAGTTTTAAATGGGAGATACCTCTAACATTCATTTGGGCATGACACATTTCTTAGATTTTTAATCAATGACTCCTGGACCCAGAGGGACTCTGTTGGAACCACCCACAACCTGCTCCCCAGTGTCTATGGCTTTAAAGAGAAGTTCCCTGACTTGGTAAAAACTGAAGTCAGTGCTCTGGCCCAGTCAGGACTCAGAGCTCTAGCTTCACTACTTACTACCCACGTAGCAATGTTACTTTGCTGAATGTATTATCTTCAAACCCTCACCAAGTCTCATTGATTCTACCTCATATGTGAGTCCATCCACTTGCATTTTGAATAAAATTCCAAATTGTTCACATGACATATATAAGGATGGTCTGGCAGGATCTGGCCCAGTAATCTCACCAACCCCCAAATCCCCGTTGGTGGCCTGTGCCCACTTGTTCACTGTTGAGTCTCCAGTGCCCAGGATAGGGCCTGGCATACAGGAGGCATCCAGTGAAGATCTGCTGAAGGAAGGAAGGAAGGCAAGCAGAGAGGGGAAAACTATTACCTTTATCTTTCAAGGTCATAGAGATGACCTAAAGACATGAAGCACATAAATCTGTTTCATAAACTACATGACACTATACTAATGTAAGCTATTATTGTAACTCGTTGTAGCTTGGTTAGTCGCTAAGTCATGTCTGACTCTTTTGTGACCCCATGGACTGTAGCCCGCCAGGTTCCTCTATCCCTGGGATTTCCCAGGCAAGAATACTGGAGTGGGTTTCCATTTCCATCTCCAGGGGATCTTCTTGACCCAGGGATCAAATCTGTGTCACCTGCTTTGCAGGTGAATTCTTTATCATTGAGCGACCTGGGAGGCCCTTATTGTAACTCTTAGCATGACTGTTAATGTACCCAACTTATCACTGGGATTTAACTAAAAAATAATTTAAATTTCTAGGAAAGGGTTAAATCACTTTTAAGCAACTTCAATACCCACGGCTCTTCTTTCCCTTAGCTAACATCCTGCCCACCCTGTAGAAGAAAACTTTATTAGTGTTAATAATACAGCTCTCACAGGATTCCCAAAGTCTTAGCCTCTCCAGGGTTTGGCCTTCCCTCCTTTAATCTGTCTCCAACACTGGGGGAAAACTGAATTATCAGTCTTAGTCATCGGCCACAGCAGTATCTCCAATAGCTCAACGTCAGAAACCAGAGGGAGATTTCAGAAAGATGAATGCTGGTGATGTAGCACAAAAAGGACAATCATATTTTACAAGTTCACGTGACTTTACAGGGGCAAACATCACTTGTTTTTCATCAGATGGGACTTCGGTGGCAGAGAGAAAATAACTCCTGGACTTGTAGCCCTCCATGTGTCATTTTTACAAAGCGATCTCTCTTTCCCTGTCCCCTCCCGGAAGGGCTGGTCCCACACTGCATTTCTGTCTCCCAGGCTAGAAACCATTTACCCATGACAGCTACTAGCCTAATCCCCCAGTACCAGCAGTGCCCGACACGGGAATTATACCTGCCAATTAACTGCTGCTGCAGGGCTAACAGATTGAGCAGAAGCTAGTGAGGAGGGAGGGCGAGAGGGAAAATGTGCTACACACACTGTTTGTCTAAGGCTGGCAGGACTGCTGTCCTCAGAGACGAGAATCAGGACTGTCTCCCACCACAGATTCCCAAAGTGTCACCACCTTTTAGGGGCAGACCCCCAAACTAGCACTGGTAGAAATCCTAATGAGGAGAGGGCTACTGTTATAACACAGTAAAGACCTATTTCAGAATATGAATCCATTTTTTTTTTTCCTTCTCAGATTCACACTCCAGCTTCATTTTTTAAAATCCAAACTTAGCATCATGTCTTTGAGGGAACCAAAAAACAGCTGGCTCTTAAGAATCTATTTCCATAATTCATATTGAACAAAATGCCAGGGTGAAATAATATACAAGTTAACACTTCAGGATTTCAAAAGACACAAAGGCAAGGTCATTTGATTTTTAATCGCTGATATTTTACCTCTATTCTTTTCAGCTTCATTCATTTATTCATTCAATAAATATTGGTTAAGGGCTTACACCAAGAGCTAGGCATTGCTTGGAATGCTAGAGATACAGCTGTGAACAAAACCCAGCCAGTCCCCATTTTCAGAGGAGGTTGGGGAGAGGACAACAAATGAGTAAAATAACAAATAGGAATTTCAGATCATGGCAAGAGCTGTGAAGACAGTATGTAAAATAAAGTGGTAAGAGAGTAAGAGAATGATTACTCTCAAGAGGGCACAGAAGGGAGAAGGTTCAGAGGTAGCAGTGAGTGCAAAGGCCCGGAGGCCACCTGAGGAACAGCAAATAGAAAGGCTTGGCCAGCTCTTTCCCTAAATAGCATTTTTTCAATCACATATAAACACCCAATCCCTTACCTCCTCTTGTAATTTCTTCAACTTTGTTGCTTTGGTAAGGCTGTTTTAACTGCCTGAAAGGCCCTTCTTCCACTTGTTTGATAAAATTCTATTCCTCTTTCAAAGACTATTGACTATGCTTAAAAATGAGTGCCATCTATGTGCCCTCAGTATGGGGTAGGAAACCACAGTGATCCTCCTCAGTCCATACCAATAGCCCCACAGTTCAGTGCTTGGGCCTCAGTTATAATATATAATCCAGAATAATTTAAAAACTCTATCTGTAATGTTCTTCACACTTTGCAAAATGCCTTCCAAACTCCACTTAACCTTCATACCAACACTGTGAAACAAATATTCTTAACCCCATTTTACAGATTAAGCTGGGAAGCTCAAAGAAACTAAGCATTTAATCCCAAATTATGCTCTACAGACACCGCATCAAGGCTGAGCATCTCAGCCCCCAACCCATCTCTGCCACCTTACCTCTTCCTCTTCCTCCTCACCCTCTCTGTCGATAATTTGAAGCAGCCGTTTTTTGTCATCATCTGCTTCTTCCACCACAGTCATCTCCTCCTCCCGATAGCGGCCACGCTCTCGAGTACCAGCTTGTCTCCGACGCATCTTCAGCTCTTCCTCTTCGTCATCCCGGGGACGTTTTGTGCCCCTGTTGGGCTAAGAAAGACAAAAAAGAAACACAGGATTTTAGAGCTGGAAAATATGTAGAAGGGCGTACACACCAAATATTCCAAAAGTGTTCAAAAATTCCACAACCGAAAAGCACCATAGCACACAATTTCTACCACAAAATGAAGTAAAGCTCTAAGTCATTATTTTTCAGGCCCTTAGCGATTCTATACATACAGGGTTACAGTCACCTACAAGATGCTGCTGCTGCTAAGTCGCTTCAGTCGTGTCCGACTCTGTGCGACCCCATAGACGGAAGCCCACCAGGCTTCCCCGTCCGTGGGATTCTCCAGGCAAGAACACTGGAGTAGGTTGCCATTTCCTTCTCCAACGCATGAAAGTGAAAAGTGAAAGTGAAGTCGCTCAGTCATGTCCGACTCTTAGCGACCCCATGGACTGCAGCCCACCAGGCTCCTCCGTCCATGGGATTTTCCAGGCAAGAGTACTGGAGTGGGGTGCCATTGCCTTCTCCAACCTATAAGATAGTTGCCTTTTATTTGTTACAGAATTTTTTCAAGACACAAAGGTTAGCCCTTCACAAAAGTTCTTGTTTATACAGAAACCACAGGGAACAAAGTCACTTTGAGCTAATTAAGCTCTATTTAATAGTTAGGATTCAGTCTCCAACACCAATCCCTTAGCATATGGTTTTAATTCAGGTCTGAGACAGATTATAGTCACTCACAAGCAGCTCAAACAAAGAATACTACATATATAACTTCCAAGGGTCCACGACACTTTAAATTCCTACTTTATAGGCAAGTATAGTAAGGCCAAAGGTCAATGATTACCCATGGTCACAAAACAGCAGTTTTTACAACTGCTTGCCATTCAATCGGAATAAAACAGGGCACTTCTGAAATGGGCTTCAGAACTGAGGGGAATCTTTCTTCTCAGCACTCTACAGCACTGCAGTAGACACCCAACAGCCCGATGCCTCCATTCAGCTCCAAGTGCTACTGTACAACTTCAGGCACCTCATTTAATGTCTCTAAGCTTTAGTTTTCTCATCTGAAAAGGGAGATTACAACCCTTTTCTCCCTGTGTAGTTAAAAAAAAAAGTTTGTGTATCTGAACCATTTTTTTCAGCTTTATTGAGATATAAGTGATATTATGTCAGTTAATATAAACTGACATTAAAAACTTAATCACTGTGCAAGTTTAAAGTGTACACATGACAACATGATGTGATTCACACACATACTGTGAATAATACCACAATAAGGTGAGTTAACAACTCTATCACCTCACATAATTACATTTTCCCCCCACCCCCGATGGCAAAGACATTTAAGATCTTAGTAACTTTCAAGTACTAATACAGTATTATTAACTATAGTCACTCTGTTATACATTAGATTCCCAGAACTTATTTATCTTATAACTGGAAGTTTGTACCAAATGGCTGCAAACATTAGTGAAAGAACTCTAAATTATTCATGTAACAGTACTAGACAAATTAAAATTATTTTTATTGTTTAGTTTCTAAGTCATGTAAGACTCTCTTGAGACCCCATGGACTGTAGCCTGCTAGGCTCCTCTGTCCATGGGACTTCCCAGGCAAGAATACTGGACAGGGTTGCCGTTTCCTTCTCCCGGAGATCTTCCCAACCCAGGGATTGAACCCACGTCTCCTGCTTGGCAGGTGGATTCTTTACCACTGAGCCACCTGGGAAGCATATAAAATTATTTCTGTGAGTTAATTCATCAAATGATTGTGTCTTCCCCAACACAAAACACTTAGAGTGTTAGACTCTTCGATGAGCTTTTCTTTATCTGTGGTACTAACCGCACACACCAAAAGTGTGCTGGGTGCAACGTGGTATGTTATCAGCAAAGGGAGGAAAACGCTGCATTCACTGCCATCCTGCTAAGTTGTTTGGTGATAACAGACAAATTTCTCTTCTACATGTTACACATCTCATCTTGTGACTTATAAGCCACACTGTTACTGAACTCCGCCACCCCAGTGGTGCAAAGTCATTCCCCTCTATATTCAAGTACCCTGCTGGGCCCACATACCAGGTGCTTCAGTAAGTCTCAGCATACGACACCGCTTAGAAAACTCACATTAGACAATTTGGTTTGTGGGGTACCACCTGCTATTTTTCACTCTGCTCCTGAGTCTCCCTGGGATAGATTATAATTTCATATGATCACACTCTATTTCCATAAATATAAAAATTACCAAAATTGCTGCCATTATTACCCGTCAACATTTTAAAAAGGAAGAGAAGAAAAAGGAAATCAACATGGCAGTAACCACAGAGTACAAGGAAAAGGAGGTGGTGGTTTTCATGTGAGAAGAAGAAGGAGGTAGTTAGTTCTGAAAGGAGGGCAGGCTCTAAACTGGAAATCTGTAGCTCCCCAGCAGGTAAGGAACTTCAGCCCTCCCGGGAGCACTAATTCTTTCGGGCTCATAAAACAAGCCCTGCTGTGGTTCTGATTAGCGTGAGCCTATTGCAGCAGCCAAGTCAAAGCATGAACTCCACAGTTCTCCATGGAGAGGAGATTTCTGGATTGTTTATCTCAGAGCAGAGAGCAAAGGCAGTGGACCACAGTTAAAGGGGAAAGCTAAACTCAGCCACAGTTAAAAAATGCAAAAAAGAATACTGGCAATGGCTCTTTTGAACACATCTTCTAATCCACTTCTGTAAAACAAAGGTTTCAGAGGTCAGGGAGGAGTTTCATTTTTACCACTGATAATAATAATTTCCAGTGAAATAGCACTTTCCTTCTGCAGAACTTCAAGCGCTCCTTTTCATCTTCACCCCATCTCTGGGGACGAGAAGTAATTAACAGTTCCATTTTATAAGCAGGGAGACAGGATGCCTGAGATCCTTTAATAAACTCTTGTAATGACAACCTGGCGCCTTCTAAAAGTTGAAACTGATCTCTGGCTAGTTTGCCAATTTCCATGATTCCAGATCCCTAATTGAGACAGATTTGAGGGACTTTCAGGCGAGAACAAATACCCATGAACCTAAGTCATACAAGACCTCGGCCAAGTTAAAATAGTATTTGCTAGGCCATTCATTCAACAAATAACTTATTAAAGAACTCCAAAGCTTGAAGGATCCTCGAGTCATCAGCCTGGCCTAGTACCAGTCCCAGGCTTCCATTAGGGTAATGTCTAAATGGGGACCTGGGATAGACTGTGAGAATGGATTTGAGAGACAAGAATAGCTTTGCTAATCTTCATGAAGAATTTTAAGCACACTCCTGAGAGGGCAACCTTTAGGTTTACCCACTGCGTCTCCAATTTCCCTCCTGTTCACACAGGGTATTCAGCTTTACCTCCTCTCATGGAGAACAACTCTGTGACAGAACAGACACAGGAAGACCGACCGGGATAGTTCAACATGGCTCCTTCACCAACATACCAGCTTCCCATCCCACTCTCCAACAGATGGATAAGTTGTTCAAAGCCCTGGATATGTTTCATTTCAGCACTTTTCTCTCCCAAGGCAAAATTTTAAGAACTTCTGTCCTTCATTTCTCTTCTGAACTCTCAATTCTCTCTTTGTCAGATACTGATAACCCTCTAAATAGAGAAATTTCTATTCATTTCTGAAATCTGACCACTCTAAGTAATAAAGGTTAAAAATTTATTTCTTTAACAAATATATAATAAACGCCAACTCCATGTTAGGCACTGTGCTGGGGACTAAGGACACATGTGAAAATGAGACAAACACTGCTTTGCTCTCAAGGGGCTTAAAAGTCTAGGCCACAGCAGTCAGTCAAAATACACTGTAAGCCAAAGATGTAATTTAAAATTTTTTAGCTGCCAAATTTTAAAAAGTAAAAAGAAATACACAAAATTAATTTTAATATATTTTATCTAATCCACTATATCTAAAATATTATCATTTCAACATGCAATGAACAGAAAAAATTACTCATGATGTATTTCACTTTTTTTGTAAATACTAAGTCTTTGGAATTTGGTGGATGTATTTGACACTCATGATGCATCTCAACACAGACCTGCCCCATTTCAGTGCCCAACAGACATATGCAGCTAGTGGCTACCTTACTGACATCCCAGGTCTAAGGAATTTTCATCTGAGGGGTTCCTGTTCCCTGATAATATCAAAATAAAATTGGGTTTCTGACAATGAAATAGGCACTCATATTTATGAAATATGAAAGATCACCCATTAAAACCTATGAAGCTAACAACACCCTGACCCAGAAATAAACTTCTAGATTATATTTACCCATATTCATCACTGAGGGAGTGCTCAGTTGCATAAAACAAAGCAAGAATATGCAGGCAGAGAAGAACCGAGGAGCTGTCAAACTGATTTCACTACGGAAGAGCCAACGGGCTCTGGATCCAGAAGGGACACAGAGCACTCACAGCCTGTCAGAGAAAGGTCAGCAGCTCAGGCCTGAGGTCTCCTTGTGTCTCACACAACCAGTCCCAAGAGGATCAAGCCATTCTTACCAGTCACCTTGGGAGATTAATTTGTTTGGGTATCTGAAAGGTGTTTGGAATCCCTCAAGATGAAGGAATGACAAAAGAAACTGTTCTTAATAAAGTCATTTCTCGGTTGCTGCTGCCCACAGCAAAAAAAATGATTAACTTCTAACTTCTGATGTACTAGAACATCAGCCTTTAAGGATTTTTACAGTCTTCTACAATTCTCTGCTTACTCCCAATAGGTGGTGAGTGGAATAAATGCTCACTAAGCGTTTGCCACCAGCCAACTACAGGATACAGCTGGTATCCTTTCTAGGCTACACAAAGGGTTCCCACATGCTCAAAGCCAATAGGAAGCTCCAAGAATACATATTACATATATATTATATGTGCATATATATATATATATGCACATATAAATATATATTTTTAACTTTCCAAAAATCTTGAAGGCTTGTGTGCTTGTGTATGATGGATGACATATATATATACACCCATCTGACTAGAAATAAAAATCAAGACATCTCCATGAAAGCTTTGAAAGCATTAAAAAAATTAAATAAGCAATCTGCCTAGAATACTCCCTGCATACCCAGACAATATCCAACCTAAAGCTTTAGGTTTCATTTTTCCCCCTCTCTCTCTTTCTCTGTCTCTCTCTCTCTTTTTAATTAAAAAGCAATGAGAAGCTGTAGCTATAATGAGGGGCTGTGGGAAAACGCAGTTATATTGGGCTCAAAGTAATGTACCATAGGAAGAGGCTACCTCACCAGAACGAATCCTAAATTAAAACTCCACTATGAAACCAACTCCATTTCCTCTGAGCATGCAATCTATATTATCGCATTTATGGTCTGTCTCGACCTCAATTAAACTTGGGGATGGGGGGGAAGAAAGGGGACTTCTATAATAAGCAATAATGATATCATTATGATAAATTATGAAAACACACAGTGCAATTATTAATGTGAAGAGCACATTTGTACTAGGATATAATGTAGATGTGCATTTGTGGGGGGAACATCTAAATGTAGCTCAATATTCTGAGTTACCTGGCTAAGAAATGGAGTAATTTTCACAAAATGTACTTTGATGTTAATGGCAGAAAAAATATGTTCAATTTTATTAAGGAAATGGAAAAACTCAAAGGAAATCTGTTAACTTTATAATAAACCAGGAATTCTTCGCCTAGCACCAAGCAGGTCACACATCTTCAGAATATGGGCCTTCTAAGTGGGGGCACAAAGGGCCGTTTCCTAAATATCAAACAATAGGAAAGACTCAGAAATCTGAGCTGAAAGAGATAATCTAGTTTCTCCCGCTTTTTATAGAAATACAGAAAGGAAAGATGTAAGCATCTGAATGCAGAGTTCCAAAGAATAGCAAGGAGAGATAAGAAAGCCTTCCTCAGCGATCAATGCAAAGAAATAGAGGAAAACAACAGAATGGGAAAGACTAGAGATCTCTTCAAGACAATTAGAGATACCAAGGGAACATTTCATGCAAAGATGGGCTCGATAAAGGACAGAAATGGTATGGACCTAACAGAAGCAGAAGATATTAAGAAGAGGTGGCAGGAATACACAGAGAAGAACTGTACAAAAAAGATCTTCACAACCAAGATAATCACGATGGTGTGATTACTCACCTAGAGCCAGACATCCTGGAATGTGAAGTCAAGTGGGCCTTAGAAAGCATCACTACGAACAAAGCTAGTGGAGGTGATGGAATCCCAGTTGAGCTCTTTCAAATCCTGAAAGATGATGCTGTGAAAGAGCTGCACTCAATATGCCAGCAAATTTGGAAAACTCAGCAGTGGCCACAGGACTGGAAAAGGGCAGTTTTCATTCCAATCCCAAAGAAAGGCAATGCCAAAGAATGCTCAAGCTACTGCACAATTGCACTCATCTCACACGCTAGTAAAGTAATGCTCAAAATTCTTCAAGCCAGGCTTCAGCAATACATGAACCGTGAACTTTCAGATGTTCAAGCTGGTTTTGGTAAAGGCAGAGGAACCAGAGATCAAATTGTCAACATCCACTGGATCATCGAGAAAACAAAAGAGTTCCAGAAAAACATCTATTTCTGCTTTATTGACTATGCCAAAGCCTTTGACTGCATGGATTACAATAAACTGTGGAAAATTCTGAAAGAGATGGGAATACCAGACCACCTGACCTGCCTCTTAAGAAACCTATATGCAGGTCAGGAAGCAACAGTTAGAACTGGACATGGAACAACAGACTGGATCCAAATAGGATAAGGAGTATGTCAAGGCTGTATATTGTCACCCTGCTTATTTAACTTATATGCAGAGTACATCATGAGAAACGCTGGGCTGGAAGAAGCACAAGCTGGAATCAAGACTGCCGGGAGAAATATCAATAACTTCAAATATGCAGATGACACCACCCTTATGGCGATGAAAGTGAAGAAAGTGAAGAGGAACTAAATAAGCCTCTTGATCAAAGTGAAAGAGGAGAGTGGAAAAGTTGGCTTAAAACTCAACATTCAGAAAACTAAGATCATGGCATCTGGTCCCATCACTTCATGGGAAATAGATGGGGAAACAGTGGAAACAGTGTCAGACTTTATTTTTCTGGGCTCCAAAATCACTGCCGATGGTGACTGCAGCCATGAAATTAAAAGACGCTTACTCCTTGGAAGGAAAGTTATGACCAACCTAGATAGCATATTCAAAAGCAGAGACATTACTTTGCCAACAAAGGATCTGTCTAGTCAAGGCTATGGTTTTTCCAGTGGTCATGTATGGATGTGAGAGTTGGACTGTGAAGAAAGCTGAGCGCTGAAGAATTGATACTTTTGAACTGTGGCGTTGGAGAAGACTCTTGAGAGTCCCTTGGACTGCAAGGAGATCCAACCAGTCCATTCTGAAGGAGATCAGCCCTGGGATTTCTTTGGAAGGAATGATGCTAAAGCTGAAACTCCAGTACTTTGGCTACCTCATGCGAAGAGTTGACTCATTGGAAAAGACTCTGATGCTGGGAGGGATTGGGGGCAAGAGAAGAAGGGGACGACAGAGGATGAGATGGCTGGATGGCATCACTGACTCGATGGACGTGAGCCTGAGTGAACTCCGGGAGTTGATGATGGACAGGGAGGCCTGGGGTACTGCGATTCACGGGGTTGCAAAGAGTCGGACACAACTGAGCAACTGAACTGACTGACTGACTGACTGAGCTCAGTGTGTTTAAGCACCTTGTCTGTGGTAGGTAATAACATAAGGCTTCTAATTCCTAATATAGTTCGTTTCCTCCTTTGCCATACTAATCAGTCATTCCTAACCTGTGTGCAGTGGTGATATCCTGTTTGGAGAAGGAATTTTGGAGTCAGATTTTCCTAAATTCAGATCCTGGTCCCTTTACTTAGCAGCCCTGGAAAGTAACTTACTCATTCCAGGTTTGCGTTTTTTCAATCTACAAACTAGGAACAACAACCGCTTTCACACGAACATTTGTGTATATTTGTATATATACAGATAAAGGGCAGTCTTTCTAAAGTGCTGATCATAGTTTAGCCCATAGAAGACAATACATGTATCTCTCTGGGACACACCTGACTCAAAATCAAAGAAATTCAAGGTTGGAAAGGGTATTGACCATTATCAGTTTTTAAAATAAGGATCCCATTTTTAATGTCAACATATTTGACAGACCCCACACCCAGCTGCATTTTTTAGTATCCAATGAGTGAGAAAATGCACAATGACAACAGATAGTTTCTACGTATCTGGTAATATTTTTCTACTGAATTTGTGTTTTTAACTCCCACATTTCTGAGAGAGAGAAGAGCAGAGCTGACAGAAATAGAGAGAGAGTGATCAATTTTCAGAGAGATTTTGAGAGACTGAGATTCATTCTACAGAAAATGCTTGTATACATCTGGATTCGAAACCTTGTGGAATAACTCTGAGTGCTAGAGACAATCCAGACTTCAGGAACCCTTCATCTAACTGGATTATCTTTCTGAGATGTGAAGACCCTTTAAAACATTGTGATATAGGTTGGGGCTTTCCTAACACTTTTGGTGACCAGAAACTTAACATTTTCCCTAAACTGCACCCCCTCCATTTCTGGATCACTCAGAGAGTTCATTCAATTAAGGAGAAACCTTTCAACTTATAATTTTCTTCCCCAGTCCATAATCTTTCTCCTTAAAGCAATATAAAATTGGTTTAGTCTCACTCTCACATTAAAAAAAAAAATCTTTAGATTTTAAGACAGTAATCCTATGTCATTCTGTCTCTCCCATTGCCTTTTCTTTTCAAAATAAACACTTTCAATATGAGAGGAGAAGAGTATGTGCAACACAGTTGCGGGAGGTATATACATAATTAAATTCCTTCCTACCTTTATTTTGGGATTTCATAATTTTAAAGCTTTCCGATACCTCTTCAGATGATTAGACATATGGAATGCCACAAACCCAAGATTGTGGACGGATTGCTCTAACCAGTTCGAAGTGCTCAGAAATCATCTGCTGTTAACCTCGCCTGATTACGTTTTGTCAGAATAAAAAGGAGTTTTCAAACATTCATTTTGACCAGATGGTAGTGAGTGGCCTGACCCAGAAGTTACAGATGAGCTGCGGTAATGAGTTTTCCCTTGCCTTTGCTGGCTGCACATTCACTGGTGACATTTTACAACTAGGGCTTCTGGCTCAATCAATATTTGTAGGCATGAAACCTGCCAAAGTTAACATCAGGGCTCCCTTGCAAATTTGCTTGAGGCACCAGAACTGAAAAAGCTCACAATCTCTAATGCCGCAAGTATCATCAGCCAGAGTTCATAATTAGGGATCAAAGTCATCCGAGACAGAAAATTCTACCCACTCAAAGGGTTGTTGTGATGATTAAAACATCTTACAAAGGGGCTTTGTGTAAACTATAAAGCACTATTATCAACATAAGGGATTATCATAATCACATTTTTAAGAAATATCTCAGTGGCAATTCCAGATATTCACATATAATTATATATTATGCCTTTGCAAGAATCATGGCAATATGCCACCTTTTCTTCTGAAGAAAAACCAGGTACCAAAAACTCCTCAAAATCTCAAAGCAAAGTCAATGCAAATATTAAACAGAACCCTCATTTATTTAACTCCCAATTTAAAAGATTACAGATACTAAGAGCACAGTAATTGCTCGAGAATGTGGGTTTTACCAATGTCCACAAGGGGTGGGGGTGGGGGGGAAATCAATGTATCAGAAAGAAACATCACCAAAGTTCTCATGTATGATCTGGAATCTGATTGGCTGACAAGCAACATGGATGTGATTTATGACTTAAATCACCAGTCATGAAGACCCTACTTAACAATTTTTCCTACCAAAAGAATTTTTACTCCTTGTTAAAGCCTGAATATATGTTCATCTCGCTTCCAAAGAGTGTGCATAATTTCTTTTTTAGAAGTACAAACTATTCTTTAGCGTTTGTGATTTACTTTGACATCTTCTGTGATTAATTCTGCAGTTGCATCAGAAAGCCGAATGTTGATTTGGTTTCTTTCTTTATCAAGCTTAACAGAGGCAGATACTTGTAAAATCATTGTAAGGTAAACCGCCTCCATTTTAACAGACAATATGAATGTTTTGTTAGCTACACCAGAACCATGATCATTCATTCATTCACTCAGGAAGTATTTACTGAGCTAATAGAACCTGAATATCACTCTATTAGGTGCTGGAGGGAATATCAGATATCAAACCAAGAACAACCACCACAGTAGAACTGCACTGATCTAAAAGAAGTAACAGAGTACAAAGCAAAGAGAGGAGACCAATAATCCAAAAAATCTGGGTGCTAGTGAATCACTTAAAAGTCACATGACTTTAGATTAGTCATTGAACCTACTAGCCCTGCATTTATAAAAATGCTCTGCCCTTGCTCTGTTACCTCACGGGATTGTCTTTAATCAGGCAAGGGAGAGTAAGAGTAAGTAAAATAAAGATACAGCACTTTGAAAAGAAAACAGAGCCTAGGATTCAATTTCTTTTAATGACAGCTAACCACAAAGTCCTACATATACAACAGACTTTTACAATTACTTTTGACGCAGAATATAATCACAATTATATTTCTCTGTCTGCCCACTTGAGTGATTTTGTGAAAGGTTTTATTGAGATAAAGATACTCTGTAGATATTGTAAACCCTTAGCCTTAGTCAGGGTAACAATATCAAGGGACTACAACCAGTTGGGCGTGACTTGTTCTGCATGATTCCCTACTAGCTTCTCCTTCCCCCCTCCCCCTATTGTGTGCATAACCGTACCATTTTGCCAAATTTATTTCAGATCTTTTTTTTTAAGCATAAAATATTATACAATTAAAGTGTCCTATGTACCCTTCTCTAATCCCATGTCACTGTGTACCCCTCCTTAATCCGGGTTCTTTATCCCCCTTCTTAGAAGTGACCACTATCCTAAACTGGGTGAGTGGTAGTAAAGACAGGTAGAATCCTAACTGGTTGAACCCAAAGAGTATGAGCAGGCTCAAGTCCTCTGTTTAAATTCAAAATAGTAAATACATAAAGTCCCTGCCAAGGGATATATGACTTCAGAGCTGACAGTTTTAGCAAACGTCTTTTTCAACAGGATGGCCAACTTAAATTTTTTAAAAACTGAATGCACATTAAGGGTGCACTGTTAGAAGTCAAATATCCAATTTGGCTACAGTCCCATAGAACACAGTTAGCCACCACATTTTACAAGAGGCACTGTAATCTCAGTATAGCATAAGCAGGGTAACACAGGGTCTGAACCCTTGCTACAGAAAAACAAACAATAAGGGAACGAGAGAAGAATCTGGAAGGGACCCAGGAGTCACCTTCAGTTATTCGAATGATGCCTTGGAATGGATACACAGTGCTACCATGAAGAACAGATCACCCTCCTTTCTCCTTTTACTCCAGCTACAGAAATCCTACTCAGCCTCAAACCCCAACTCAAAGGTCACCCTCTCTAAAAGTCATCCAAATGCTGCCCAGGAAGACCTCTGAGCTTCCTCGGCACTGTATCATATCATACCTCTATCAGTACACAACATGTGCATTAATAAATCTCCATCTCCACCACTAAATCATAGGCTAAGTCCTCTAGGGTAGGTGTCCTGAGATCTAACCTTGCTGCTAACACACTCAGCATCCAACAGCATCCAGCTCATAGCAGGTACTTAACCCATGTTGCTAAATCAATGAGAGATGACAAGGGAAGGAGACCTAAACCAATGTACTACTCAAGAATCATAATTCACTACTAGCAATCCTAAAGGAAATCAATCCTGAATATTCATGGGAAGGACTAATGCTGAAATTGAAGCTCTAATATCTTGGCCACCTGATGAGAAGAGCTGACTCATTAGAAAAGAGCCTGATGCTGGGAAAGATTTAAGGCAGAAGGGGACGACAGAGGATGAGATGGTTGGATGGCATCACTGACTCGATGCACGTTGAGTTTGAGCAAGCTCCAGGAGATGGTGAAGGACACGAAAGAGCCTGGCATGCTGCATGCAGTCCATGAGGTCACAGAGAGTCAGACACGACTGAGCAACTGAACAACAATAATTAGCAAATGTATACAATGTATGCATATTCTCAGAATTACCTGGATCATTAGATAACAGCAACCAGGCAGAATTCGTCTATTCTGTATTTTCATCTTTAATCATTTTATGCCCCTCTGGGCCACAGCTTAGCAAGTTTTCTCATGGTAGCACCAAGTGGTATTCAGAGGGGAAGAACAGTAAAGTGTCTGTGTAACCTCATAATTTACAGATGAATAAACTATGACTCAAGGAAGTGACAAGACTTGAGCCTGAAGCCATAGAGCTGGGTCTGAACTCTAACTCCCACTTTGACAGCAGCAGTATACACAACCCCCCAGTCCACTTTCCTTAGTCACAACTTCAGAAACTATTACCTCAAAGGTAGCAATTTGCATTATCTTTCCCTGCTGCCATCATCACTCAACTAACACTAAGATCTCTTCTGTCACTTCCTGCCCATGCCTCCAGCCAGGAAAGCTCTTTTCTAGAGCTGCTCCTTGCCTGTTTGAAAGCTCACTGACCAGAACAGCTTACTGTCATCTGTCTATATGGAGATTTCTGTAAAACTCCTCCCCCTAGATCATCTGGGCAACCCACACTGAGCCCAGTGGGTACCTACCATGAACACCAGTCCACTCTTAATCTTTAAATATTAAATAACAAATTAATATAGCAATGTTCAAATTATTCATAGTTTTAGACCCAAGGCTCAGATATAAGACTCAAAACTGCGTTCCTCTTTCAAACAGAAAGAGTGGTTGTGATGTGGGGGGAGAAGATATACTAGCAGAAAGACAGATAGGAATGAAAAAGTGAAGATATTTTTAGAAAATGGGGAGGGGGAAATATTCAGAGTATACTGAATGGCCTGAGACTGACTGAGTGAGAACCAGATCATAAGTGAGAAATGTCATGTTATTCATTTACAAAGTCTAACACTTTCACAACTGCTTATTATTTCCTTAAGGGTTTTGACATGATTTTGATCTCTGGAGTCCAGGACAGCAGATATTACCATTACTTCTTTTAAAGCTTAAAACTTATCCAACAAATCTGTTGCACAATGGCTGCCACATTTATTTGAAAGAAGACAGAACTCACGTGAAATTTTACCCTGAGGATCTTGTGAAAGATATTGGCTTAAAACTCAACATTCAAAATAAGATCATGGCATCTGGTCCCATCATTTCATGGCAAATAGATGGGGAAACAATGGAAACAGTGACAGATTTTATTTTCTTGGGCTCCATAATCACTGCAGATGGTGACTGCAGCCATGAAATTAAAAGACACTTGCTCCTTAGAAGAAAAGCGATGACCAACCTAGACAGCATACTAAAAAGCAGAGACATTACTTTGCCAACAAAGGTCCATCTAGTAAAAGCTATGGTTTTTCCAGTAGTCACGTATGGATGTGAGAGTTGGAGTATGAAGAAAGCTGAGCGCAGAAGAGTTGATGCTTTTGAACTGTGGTGTTGGGGAAGACTCTTGAGAGTCTTGGACGGCAAGGAGATCCAACCAGTCAATCCTCAAGGAAATCAGTCCTGAATATTCATTGGAAGGACTGATGCTGAAGCTCCAATACTTTGGCCACCTGATGAGAAGAACTAAGTCATTGCAAAAGATCCTGATGCTGGGAAAGACTGAGGGCAGGAGGAGAAAGGGACGACAGACAATGAGATGGTTGGATAGCATGACCAACTCAATGGACATGAGTTTGAGCAAGCTCTGGGAGTTGGTGATGGACAGGGGGCCTGGCGTGCTGCAGTCCACGGGGTCACAAAGAGTTGGACAGGACTGAGCGACTGAACCGGAGAAGGCAATGGCACCCGACCCCAGCACTCTTGCCTGGAAAATCCTATGGACGGAGAAGCCTGGTAGGCTGCAGTCCATGGGGTCGCTAAGGGTCGGACACGACTGAGCGACTTGACTTTCACTTTTCACTTTCATGCATTGGAGAAGGAAATGGCAACCCACTCCAGTGTTCTTGCCTGGAGAATCCCAGGGACGGGGGAGCCTGGTGGGCTGCCGTCTATGGCGTTGCACAGAGTCGGACACAACTGAAGTGACTTAGCAGCAGCAGCAGAGCGACTGAACTATCTTGTCAAAGAGTATTTTTCAACATTATGAATAACATTTTGAAGTCTGCAAATGTAGCACGATTTTACAATATACTTTCCTGCACTGGAGTGCCGATTTACCTTTCACTCTCGGCTTGAATGAAGTATCTGGTGTTATGGCCTCAACACATGCCTGTTGATGAGTCCATCAAAAACAACGAAAAGAGACGGCTTCATGTCTGCTTTTGTCTAGGATGCACTTTATTTTCCTCAACTCAAAGGTTTTACTATTTCTAGAAGCTTTACAGACCACTAAAGTTAGCAAAATACCTCCATTCCCAATAAAGACAAGGATGGTAAGTGAGTTCGAGTCAGAAACATTTCTTATACCCAGAAAACAGAGGGAACCAATGACCATGTGGAAAACGATCAAACGGAATTCTTTGGTAACCTGGGTGAATGCCTCCTGGGAACCTACAAATTCCCCCTACAAGTTCTATCCCCACCAGCACAATGCTCTCAGAAAGAATATAAAAGTGGCTTCAAGGTGATTTTAAACTAGTAACTGCTCACCTCAAAAACAGTTTAGGACACTTAAGTTTCCTAGCAGTACTGTCTAACACTAGATAAGGCAAAATGCGTACCTTATTGTGCAGGAAGAAACTCCACCAAGGATCAAGATAATTAAATAATGTTTTATACAGAAAAAAAATTAAATACATGGCAGAATAAAATAACTGTTTTGAACCGCCTCTCTCCTTTTTAAAGTTTTCTTGGAAGCTTGGTAGGCTTTTAGCATTTTAAAAAAAACAACTTAATTGAGCTCCTTTAAAAAAAGTGAAAGTTGCTCAGTCATATCCAACTCTTTGCAACCCCATGGACTATTTATTCAGTCCATGGAATTCTCCAGGCCAGAATACTGGAGTGGGTAGCCTTTCCCTTTTCCAGGGAATCTTCCCAACCCAGGGATCAAACTCAGGTCTCCCGCATTACAGGAGGATTCTTTACCAGCTAATGCACAAGGGAAGCCCAAGAATACTGGAGTGGGTAGCCTATCCCTTCTCCAGCGGATCTTCCCAACCCAGGAATCAAACCAGGGTCTCCGGCATTGCAGGCGGATTCTTTACCAACTGATCTATCAGGGAAGTCTTTTAAAAAAGCTTTACCTTAAAACAGTGCAAAGACACTGTTTTTGTTTGTGTGTGTGTGTGTGTGTTTATTTTTTGCATCATGCAAAGACATCATTACAAGTTATAATAGCTTTATTTTTTTTTTATAAAGGAAAGTAAAGTGAATTTTCATAAGAAGGTTTCCTCTGTGGGTGAATCTCTAGCTGGTTACAACCAACTCAGAGAGAGCTATCAAAGCAAACTACCCATTAGCTGTCAATTTAGAATGACTCCAGGAAGCTAGCCCCGGAGCTCCACTGATATCTTTTCAACAACCTCTTAATCTTGTTTATAACACCTGTGTTAAAGCAGCCTGACATCAATCCTACTCTCTCGTCTCAGACTGAAATTACTTAGAAACTTGAGAATTCCAGTAAACATATCAAAAAAACAGAGCGACACTGGCTGAGAAACCTATACACAAGGGAATTCGGCCCCCTCCTTTAAACAAAGCTGCCTAAGTAAGCCAGGACAGGCCTCAATAGGCCAAGTTGGATATAAACCTTACCAAGAGCTTCTCAAGGAGGCACTGAGGTCAGAGAATCGTGGGGTTTACAGAAACCATAAAGAATTCCTCCTCCAGATCCCTCACCAAGTGATTATCCAAGCTACAGAACAGTGACCATTAACCGTGTGTTTATTATATACCCAGAACTTGACATTTCATTATTTTTTCAATCGTCACACAACCCTGCCAGGTAGGTAAGACCATTCCCTGTTTCTTCAAGTGAGGAAACCAAAGCTCGGGGGGTGGCTTGCTTAACAAGCTGCCCAAGGTCAAGGAGCTGGGAAATAGTGGAGACAGGATTCAAGCAGTCAATCTAAGCCCCAAGCTCTCACTCCTGCCAGGATACCACACTCCTACCATGTGATGGGGAAATTTTCCCACCTTAACTGACTTCTGTGCTTGCTACAGATCTGTGTCCCAAGCTTAAGTGAACTTTTAGCAGCTCTACCACCTCCTGTTTAAGAAACCCACGTTTGTCCTCAGCCTGTATAAAATATACAGTACATTCAAAATGATGCTGCTGCTGCTAAGTCGCTTCAGTCGTGTCTGACTCTGTGCAACCCCATAGACGGCAGCCCACCAGGCTCTCCCGTCCCTGGGATTCTCCAGGCAAGAACACTGGAGTGGGTTGCCACTGCCTTCTCCAATGCATGAAAGTGAAAAGTGAAGTGAAGTCGCTCAGTCGTGTCCGACTCCTAGCAACCCCATGGACTGCAGCCTACCAGGCTCCTCCGTCCATGGGATTTGCCAAAGTAGTCCAATTTATATAGGGGGAATAGTGCAGGCAGAAGAGAATGGATTCTAGTGGTCAGACACCTAACTTTGTTGTTACTAGTGTGTGACCTTGCTTGGGCAAATTGCTATGTGTCATCCTTGGAAAAAGCTCCCACAGCAAGGAAGTGCCTAACCCAGAAAAATAATAAATGTTTAAGGGAAAAAAAATCAAATGGAAATGGATGTGCCAGATATAATCAACATGAAATAAATATTAACCTTGCTGTATTGTTTCCTATCTTTTGCCTATAAGGCTGGGTAAAGAGAAAACAGCAATTACAACCCAAAGTCGCATTGGTATAAATCTTTGGATGGAAAAGGTCAGTTTTCATTCCAATCCCAAAGAAAGGCAATGCCAAAGAATGCTCAAACTACTACACAATTGCACTCATCTCACACGCTACTAAAGTAATGCTCAAAATTCTCCAAGCCAGGCTTCAGCAATACGTGAACCATGAACTTCCAGATGTTCAAGCTGGTTTTAGAAAAGGCAGAGGAACCAGAGATCAAATTGCCAACATCTGCTGGATCATTGAAAAAGCAAGAGAGTTCCAGAAAAACATCTATTTCTGCTTTACTGACTATGCCAAAGCCTTTGACTGTGTGGATCACAATAAACTGTGGACAATTCTGAAAGAGATGGGAACACCAGACCACTTGACCTGCCTCTTCAGAAACCTGTATGCAGGTCAGGAAGCAACAGTTAGAACTGGACATGGAACAGCAGACTGGTTCCAAATAGGAAAAGGAGTACGTCAAGGCTGTATATTGTCACCCTGCTTATTTAACTTATGTGCAGAGTACATCATGAGAAACGCTGGGCTGGATGAAGCACAAGCTGGAATCAAGATTGCTGGGAGAAATATCAATAACCTCAGATATGCAGATGACACCACCCTTATGGCAGAAAGTGAAGAGGAACTAAAGAGCCTCTTGATGAAAGTGAAAGAGGAGAGGGAAAAAGTCAGCTTAAAGCTCAACATTCAGAAAACGAAGATCATGGCACCTGGTCCCATCACTTCATGGGAAATAGATGGGGAAACAGTGGAAACAGTGACTGACTTTATTTTTTGGGGCTCCAAAATCACTGCAGATGGTGATTGCAGCCATGAAATCAAAAGACACTTATTCCTTGGAAGGAAAGTTATGACCAACCTAGACAGCATATTCAAAAGCAGAGATATTACTTTGCCAACAAAGGTCCATCTAGTCAAGGCTATGGTTTTTCCAGTGGTCATGTATGGAAGTGAGAGTTGGACTGTGAAGAAAGCTGAGCGCCGAAGAATTGATGCTTTTGAACTGTGGCGTTGGAGAAGACTCTTGAGAGTCCCTTGAACTGCAAGGAGATCCAACCAGTCCATCCTAAAGGGGATCAACCCTGGGTGTTCATTGGAAGGTCTGATTCTGAGGGTGAAACTCCAATACTTTGGCCACCTGATGCGAAGAGCTGACTCATTTGAAAAGACCGTGATGCTGGGAAAGATTGAGGAGAAGGGGACGACAGAGGATGAGATGGTTGGATGGCATCACTGACTCGATGGACATGGGCTTGGGTGGACTCTGGGAGTTGGTGATGGACAGGGAGGCCTGGCATGCTGTGGTTCATGGGGTCGCAAAGAGTCGGACACAACTGAGCGACTAAACTGAACTGAACTGTACTGAAACAAATGATTAGTTTAATCTCTTGTTTTGGAGTAAGAGACAGCGCTGATCTTTGAAAAAAAAAAAAAAAATCCAGCCAACTCTCAGGTTATTACAGTATTGAAATCAGACTTTTATCAAGATCATCAACTGTTAAGTTTCACCCAACCCAGTGAGTCCTATGACCAGGGCCACTAACAATCACAAACTCAGCTTAATCTTCTCTCCATCAAGAAATGAGAGACAAGAAAGAGAAGGCAACTGAGAGGGTGCCAAGTCTTCACGTAAAAAGATACCTGGAAGAAACCCAAATTCAGCCACCTGATCACTGATTCACTGCTTCATTCATTCACCTTCATTCTTTTTTTTCTTCAGTTAAGACACATTCACTGAGTATTTATTATACAGTAGGTACAGTATAGTCACTGCCCTAGAGGAAATCAAAGTCCAGTGGGAAGAAAGAGGTAATCAAGTAATTTCAATAAAGAATTGTTGGGAAAGGCAGCTTCATGCATGCAGTATTTCAAATCCCACTCAGTCACATAAAAATGGGCCTTGGGCCTGGAATACTTCTTTACAAGAGATAAGGAACCCATATGGCCAATGCCTGGTTTGCCACTTTGTACAGGAGTATCTTTCCCTGTCTGAGGCTCAGCAAGTGTTCCTTTGTTCTGCTTAAGTATGACTGTCAACAGCCCTGAGTCGTACCACACCTTTCAGGTCTGGGTCCTTCTGCTGCTCTAAGAAAGAGGGGTGCACACAGGCCAGCCGTCCATCACGGAAGCGGGGGGGAGCCCTGCTAGCCACCAGGGACTGACGCGCACCACCGGAGCTGATTCTCTTTGTCTCTCCTCTTTGTGAGCAAAGCATTGCTCCATCCAGTGCTTGACTGTGTTGTGCCTTCCTTGGCAACTCCAATACCAAGATGCCAGGGCAGCATTTGAAGTCTTCCCCGGGGACTGCTAACTGATGCACGGTGTTCTGCCACCCTGGATTTGATAACCAGTGTGGTGCTCTACTGGGCAGGAATGACACACATGGCTGAGCACAGGTGAATACAAGGCAGGGTGATGGCAGCATTCTGCTGCATTCTCGTCTTTAGGGTGTTTCTTTTTTTAAGCTACCTTCATCCACTGAAGCCCTCAATTAGGAAAAAGATTCTACCACCTACTTCTTGGCTATCTTTGAGCAAGTCACTAAACCTCTGTGAACTTTCTTTCCTCACCTATGTAATAGAAATAAGAATACTGTCTTCCTGGACTTGCCTTTAGGATGTGACAGAATGACAAATCAAATAGCTCAATGCCTGGCTCTTCAATACCTTGTAGTTCCCAATCTTCTATCTTGTTCTTTTGCCTTGGTGACACAGGAAGGAGAAAACACATATTCTTTTATTTCACTGAAAGTAAGACAGTTTCTACAAGCTCCTCTATGAGCTGTTTTTCATTCGCTTCGAATCAGGAACATACTAACCCTTTAAGTGACCCCCTTCTCCGACAGACACAAAGGTAACCTGTCAACTGAAGGCAACTCTGCCTCTAATGTAGAGGCAGTACTTCCAGACCAGCTGCACACCACCTCCTGATGTTATCCTGTTAGATTTGGTGTCAAGCTCCTAAAAAAGGTATACTCCCCATACTCAGCAATCAAAGTGCCTCCACCTCACACAAAATGAACCACAGCTAAAAACTGCTTCTTTTTTTTTTTTTCCAATTAAAATAAGAATTCATCAACATCTTGCCAACAGCACAACTAGAATATGGAGCCCAATATCAGACTGTTAACCAGTCTCCATCTTGCTCTAATGGTGGTTTTAAGCACACAGAAAAGGTAAGGGGGAAAATTACTCATTTAAACAAAATGTTTAAACCTCTAATTATGGGGCAGGTACCAAGAAGATGGAAAGCGATTTGCAATCTTCATTATGGAATCCGACCACTCATACAAGTCACGTCAGCCAGAAGGCAGACACCACCTCTTTTCCCCCCACTGAGCCCTCTGTGTCCTTTTAAGTTCTGTGGGGATGGAAGAAGAAATCTTTGGAAAAAGAGAAAAATGAGGGACAAGAATCAGAATTTCTGTCTCCTTAAGTTCATTATGCTGAATAAGGTATAAGGATCCCCAGTGAGAAGCCAGGAAGATAATATTCAGGGACTACATTGGCAGGCTAAGCAGCCTGAGGGTCTTTGAAACTCTCAAGTCTTGTAAAAACTGCCCAGCTCGGGTGGTGCTTAAGCAATTCTTTTTATTTGCAGAAAAGTCCTGTCATCAGTGGTAAGAGATGCACAGAAAATTAGATGGTGCCCACCAACAGCACCTCTGGTCAGAAGGAAATCTGTTCCTCTGCAGATAGGCCTGTACCATTGCTAATTTGTGTTATCTCTGCCCGTTCAGATCTCTACGTGCAAACTCAGGAAAAAAAGTCCCTGCCAACTAACTGTGACAAGTCTGATGGCAGAACTCCCACTGGAAGAATCAGCAGAGACGGCAAAGTCAGGCAATTATTCCCCCTCGTTAGAGAGAATTCTTTTCAAGTTGTTGTGTTTTCAGTTTTGTGTTTTTTTTTGTTGTTGTTGTTGTTGTTTTTAAATTTTGAAAACAAAGAGTAGCCATTCACAACCACTGCTCACAGCAGTCACTCATAAAACTGGCAGAGACTGAAATTCCCCTCAAGCCAACTGAAAAAGATGTCCTGGAAGTAACCAGAAAGGCGGTGCCCCTTTAATTACTCACTGTAATGTAAAACCAGACATGGAGAGGATGGCCATAGCAGAGCAGATCTGGGCAAAACAGTGGTGATATTTAATCATCCGTCCAGACCATCTGCAACTGTTTTGCAGAGGCACATAAAGTTTATGGATTCCAAAGCTTCCTACAAGTTACCAGGTGCTGAGGGTCACTTGCATTGTCCTCAGGTCCACCAGAGGCTGCTTTCTTCTTTCTCTCCAGGCCAGGGTGCTCAACACAAGGCACCATGCCCACATTTTCCCTGCCAAGCCTGGCACTAGGAAAAGTGCTGCTTCTTGATTAAGCCAGAACACAGATTAAATGTTTAGAATTGGGAGATTCTGAAAACAACCTAGGCGGGAAAGCAATTATTCTAGTGAGAGCACAGCTTCAGCTGCGGCCCTCTGCAGCACAAAGGTGAATTCCACCCTCTTTGAACAATGAAGCCAGCCAGATTGCTCCCCAACAATCCAGCCTCCATTCCACAGATGTAGTGGCCTTTTAAAACATAATCATATTGTATCACTCCACAGCTTCAATCCCCCAACCGCTTCCCGATGTACTGACAATAACATGTGAACATTTTAGGGTTTCCCATCCTCCCCAGGAGAACTGCTTTTGAACTGCAGTGTTGGAGAAGACTCTTGGACTGCAAGGAGATCAAACCAGTCAATCCTGAAGGAAATTAGTCCTGAATATTCATTGGAAGGACTGACGCTGAAGCTGAAACACCAATATTTTGGCCACCTGATGCAAAGAGCCGACTCATTGGAAAAGACCCTGATGCTGGGAAAGATTGAAGGCAGGAGGAGAAAGGGACGACAGAGGACGAGATGGTTGGATGGTGTCACCGACTTGATGCATGTGAGTTTGAGCAAGCTCTGGGAGTTGGTGATGGACAGGAAGGCCTGGTGTGCTGCAGTCCATGGAGTCACAAAGAGTCTGACACGACTGAGCGAATGAACTGAACTGATCCTCCCCAGAGCAGACCGCTCCATCCTTACCCTCCTCACTCACCATGCTCTACCTATACTGCCTCAAACATGACAAGCTTGTTCCCACCTTAGGGCTTTTGTAGTGGTTTTCCCCTTGGCTTACGTTGCTATTCCCACAGCTCTTCATGTGGTTGGATCCTGCTCGTTATTCATTATCAGTATCAACATTATCTCCTCAGAGAGCCCTTCTGGAACTTATGGTGGTCCCCCATCACTCCATTACATCAGCCCTTTTCCCCCTTCATATCTCTATTTAAAGTTATCTTGTTTTTATTTCTCTAGCATTATTTGTTTGCATGTTTAGGTGCTCTTATTTATATTTGTTTCTCTTTATTTTCTGTCTTGGTTCCCTGGGTATAAGTTCTCTAAAGACTAGAGACTGCAACTGTCTCATGTATCACTCCATTTCTGGTGTCTACAAAAACATCCTGCATTTAGTAGGCATTTCATAAATGTGTTGAATAATTCAAAGATGAAAGGCTCAATAAGGATTCAGTTCAGTTCAGTTCAGTCGCTCAGTCGTGTCTGACTCTTTGCGACCCCATGAATTGCAGCATGCTAGGCCTCCCTGTCCATCACCAACTCCAGGAGTTCACCCAGACTCACGTCCATCAAGTCAGTGATGCCATCCAGCCATCTCATCCTCTGTCATCCCCTTCTCCTCCTGCCCCCAATCCCTCCCAGCATCAGAGTCTTTTCCAATGAGTCAACTCTTCACATGAGGTGGCCAAAGTACTGGAGTTTCAGCTTTAGCATCATTCCTTCCAAAGAAATCCTAGGGCTGATCTCCTTCAGAATGGACTGGTTGGATCTCCTTGCAGTCCAAGGGGCTCTCAAGAGTCTTCTCCAACACCACAGTTCAAAAACATCAATTCTTTGGCTCTCAGCCTTCTTCGCAGTCCAACTCTCACATCCATACATGACCACAGGAAAAACCATAGCCTTGACTACACGGACCTTTGTTGGCAAAGTAATGTCTCTGCTTTTCAATATGCTATCTAGGTTGGTCATAACTTTTCTTCCAAGGAGTAAGCATCTTTTAATTTCATGGCTGCAGTCACCACCTGCAGTGATTTTGGAGCCCCCCAAAATAAAGTCTGACACTGTTTCCACTGTTTCCCTATCTATTTCCCATGAAGTGATGGGACCAGGTGCCATGATCTTCGTTTTCTGAATGTTGAGCTTTAAGCCGACTCTTTCACTCTCCTCTTTCACGTTCATCAAGAGGCTTTTGAGTTCCTCTTCACTTTCTGCCATAAGGGTGGTGTCATCTGCATATCTGAGGTTATTGATATTTCTCCCGACAATCTTGATTCCAGCTTGTGCTTCTTCCAGCCCAGCATTTCTCATGATGTACTCTGCATATAAGTTAAATAAGCAGGGTGACAATATGCAGCCTTGACGTACTCCTTTTCCTATTTGGAACCAGTCTGCTGTTCCATGTCCAGTTCTAACTGCTGCTTCCTGACCTGCATACAGATTTCTAAAGAGGCAGGTCAGGTGGTCTGGTATTCCCATCTCTTTCAGAATTTTCCACAGTTTATTGTAATCCATGCAGTCAAAGGCTTTGGCATAGTCAATAAAGCAGAAATAGATGTTTTTCTAGAACTCTCTTGCTTTTTCGATGATCCAGCAGATGTTGGCAATTTGATCTCTGGTTCCTCTGCCTTTTCTAAAACCTTACCAATTCAAACAAAATTTAGGTATTAAATCACTTCAGTCGTGTCTGACTCTCTGTGACCCTATGGACTGTAGCCTGCCAGGCTCCTCTGTCCATGGGATTCTCTAGGCAAGAATACTGGGGTGGGTTGCCATTTCCTCCTCCAGGGGATCTTCCCAACCCAGGGATCGAACCTGAGTCTCTTGCATCTCCTGTGTTGGCAGGCAAGTTCTTTAGCACTAGCGCCACCTGGGAAGCCCCAATGAAATTTACCAGCCCTCAAAAATCTGGATTGGCTCACAGCCTGACTGTGAGCATGTGTCATAATACCCTAAAAACATACAATACACCGGCAGAGGGCTGATGGACTGTTAATGGTTAAGTCTATTGAAGACTGAATCCAAAAGTGATTCTAAACTTAGTTGCTCTTAACTGGAGCAGGGGTGTCAAATAAAAATGTAATCAATCCTCAATATTATGTACTAACAGAATGAGCCCATGAATAATGCCAAAGTGTTCAATAATTGATCATACCTGTCTTTGGAATACAGCCAGACACAGTCAGAGAGAAGCATCATAATACTCTGTGCTCTATTTCAAATTCTTCTCAGTTCAGTCCCTGACTTTGGACACCAATGGGTACTTGAAGGAAAGTCTGAGGAGCCAAAGTAGACAATCTGCTTACAGGCAACTGATAATCTAAAATGAGTTAAGAGATGAAATTGCGCTGCGGCAGTCTTACTAAACCTTTCACTGAACTCACAAGGAAGGTAATCCACTTTCTATTTACCAGCTCACAATGGAGCTGGCATTCCAAAGTTTAGGCCAACAGGCTCCAGGAACTCCATGGAAAAGAAAATGTTCTTTAACTATTCAGCTGAAGTACTAGAATCAAATGGCTGGTCTTGGAGAAGGTTAGAGAATGCCTGCTGTATCTCCTCCTGATTCCATTTTCTCTACAGTTGTACAAGACTCAGCCCAAAACCAATTACTTCCTTCAGGAACATTAAGGGGAAAAAAGAAGAAGAAAGGAATAATTTGTAAATGAGATTCCTGGCGCTAGAAAAGAGGAAAGCTGAGATATCTTAGTAATATTAAAGAGACATGGCAAAAAGAATTACTGTGTTGAGGATATAATTCTTGGTATCAGTGGCTGCTAAGTATGGTAGCACAGGGTTACACTCTATCTACCGAGAACAGTTCTACACGTTGGCGTGTGTGTGACAAACTGCTCCCATTTCCTTTTATAGCGCTCGAAACCTTAATCTCCAAGGGACTGGTGACCTTGGGAATTCTAAGGCAGCTCTGCAGAATTCGAGAAAAACATTTTTCCCTTCTGCTATACCATCGGTGTTGTTTATAATTATATCAATCACAAAATTAACAGCTAGCATGTACTGGACACTTACCATATGCCAGGCACTATACTACTTAGCACTTCCCACACTGTCTCATTTGATCCTGTATCTTCAAAAAAGATGGTGAAGTGGAGCTTTTTAAAAAGATGGTGGGGCAGAGACAGACTCTATTATATAATCTGTATTTTAAAGATGAAGACCTGAGGCTTAACGAGATTAATTAAAGTCACATAGCTATCAAGTAGCAGAGGTGGAATTCAAACACAGGCAGTCTGTCTAACCCAGAGTGAAGGTTCACCCACCACACTAAACATTAAAAGATGTCTAAAATGAGCACATTCAGAAGGGCATGTGTTTGAACTATTTTCTCCAATAGAGCTATTTTGAACCATCCACATTCTCCAAAGCAATCATTTTTACATGTGACAACTTCTCTATCGGGGTCTTATAAATGCAATCCCCCAATTTAAACAGTGACATCTAGTGAAAGACTGCAGAAAGCTATGGCTTCCTTAAGTTCACCTCCAAAATTAGGCATCTCAATAAGACCTATCTCCAAGGAAGCGGAAATAGGTAGGGCTGACGGCCATGATCAGAGTAGGCTCATGGAGGAAACAAACCAACATTTATCATGCCAGTATAAGATCTACTAGAAAACTACTTATTTGACAAAGTCCCAAGAGTGTAAACTAAGATGGTGGCGAGTGAAATAGAAAGGATAGAGAGAAGGCTCCTAAAGAAGCCACAACTCCCTTGCAAAGCCTTCCCAACTTCCCAACGGCAGGACTGCTCCTGCCTCTTTGCCCCGACTTCCTGTTCACTCAGTGGTACTGCATAGTGTTTGCTGTTGTTCAGTTACTCAGTCACGTCCAATTCTCTGTGACCCCACGGACTGCAGCCCGCCAGACACCTGTGTTATCAATTCTCAAATCTGTGAGGCGCTTCCCTTTAGACTGTAAGCTCCATGACAGCCGGTCGTCGTCGTGTTGTGAAGTTACTCAGTCGTGTCCGACTCTTTGTGACCCCATGGACTATAGCCCACCAGGCTCCTCCATCCATGGAATTTTCTAGGCAAGAGTACTGGAGTGGGTTGCCATGACAGCCAGAACAGTGGCTTAAGCATTTTCAGATCCTAGCACCCTCCTGACTCCTGAGAGAGGAGCTAGCCCCCCAATTGAAAGTTCGTGTTTTCCTTACAGAAAAGAACCTGTCTTTCATCTTTGAGAAATAGGTCCAGGGCTTTTCTCAAGTCAGCCGGAGGCAGCTACACCCTTGACTGAAATGCAGAACCGGGGGTAGGTGATAAGGGGGCTGGTGGAGAGACGCAGGGGATTATGTGATACCAGAGCATCTGGTTAGAAGGTTCAGTAGACACATGAAAGCTAAATCAGGGCTAGTGAGCCAAGAGTTTATATAAAGCTGCTGAAGGACAAAAGGATGGATGAGTTCCTCTAAGCTGAGGAACCGGGTTACAGAATCAAATTCTAGTGAAGAGTCAAGAATAATGAGGCTCTAGAGGTTATCATACTAAGTGAAGTAAGTTAGAAGGGGAAAGACAAATACCACGTGATAGCACTTATACGTGGAGTCTCAAATACGAAACAAATGAACTTATTTACAAAACAGACTCACAGACAGAAAACAAATTTAAGGTTACCAAAGGGGAAAGGGGGTGGGAAGGGATAAATTAGAAGTTTGGGATTAGAAGGTACAAACTACTATACCTAAAATAGATAAACAACAAGGTTCTACCATATAGCACAGGGAACTATATTCAGGGTCCTATAATAAACCATGATGGAAAATATATACATGTACAGATACACATGTTTTAACTGAATCACTTTGCTGTAAACCAGAAACTACAACAATATTGTAAATCATCCATACTTCAATAAAAAAATAATTAAAAAAGAAAGCATTTACAATATATGTTAGAAAACAAAACAAACAAAACTGATGACATTTAAGACTATAGTTTGTTATCGGTATATGAATGTTAATTTCCTGATTTTGACCACTGTACTCTGGTTGTATAACTTTAAGGGAAGTTATTTGAGGAGCATATGGGAACTCTCCATACTATTTTTGCAAAACTTCTGTAAGTTTAAAGTTAGATCAAAATTAAAAGTTTTGTTGTTTTTTTCTTAAAAAAGAATGTAGGTTTTGTAGCAAGAGGAGCAAGACATGATAAGGAAGCAGAGGACAATTTAGTAACTGAAGTAATGGATTTAAAACAAACTTTCTTGAAGTCTAACATGAAAGCAAAGAGATACAAGCCAGCAAGCAGACAAGATATTAGAAGAAAAGCTTTCCAAAAGGCATATTTAAAGCCACATACTAGTTCATTCACTCCATCATTAGATGATCATTTATTAGGTATCAATTATGAGTGAGACACTCCGGTGCTGGTCCCTGCCTCTCAGTTCACTGCCTAGTGTGCAAGGAGGTACATAAACACAATGTATTTTATAAGTATAAAAGGAACTCACCAGGGAAAAGAGAGAAGGTAAGATCACAAAGGGAGGGAGGGAGCATTAACAAAAAAGTGACCCAGAAGATGAAACAGAAAACACCCTGAAATGGGAATATCAATACCAATAGCAATTTGTTATTTATAGTCCCACCAACAATGAGTAACTTCGAAAAGCGCTAGTCTCAACCGTCATGCAAAAAGAGCCTATTTCACGATGCTGTAAGAGACATCATGATTAGGATAATATTCTCAGAGTTCTTGGGTAAAATGGGGCTACCAAAGAAAAGATACATTTGAGCACAGGGTCCAGCCTTCTGAAATTTTTTCATCAACAAAAAACACAACAGAAAAGCACAGTTATAAACTACAACTCTAGGAAAAAGAAGCAGATGATAAGAAGTACAAACGATAAACAAAGGGAAAAAATGCTTATTAAAGCAAATGAACTAACACTTTATATACTTACTAGATTAATGAGAAAAAATGAATTAAGACAACTAGTAGTTGTCAAGATTGCAGTAAAACTAGAACACATACCACTGTTGTCAACTGATAAGGGATTAATCCCACATGAGCGCTGTGTCCTGCTTCAACTTCTGCAGCTGAGGCAACCCGTCATTTGCTGCCACTCCTCTTCACTTGCTCAATGCTCTGTACATTTCACTGAGGGCTTTTGTACTCCCTAACCATAGTCAAGAATGACTCCTTAGCCCCCTTCATTCATCAGGGCTGAGATTCCAATATCTTCTCCTTTTCCTCAACAACCAAACCAAATCCATTTCCAGCATCCCCTCTCCAGGCATATCCAATCATTTGATAATTACTACAGCAGATGTGAGGGGGAAATGCTACCTGAATAAAGAAGTTCACAGCAATATTATCTCCAAGAACAAAACCTGGAAACCACCTAAGTACTCGATTATAGAAGAACAATTTAGGAGAAAATGGTTGGCTTATGACTTGAGCAAAAAAAAAAATAAGTTTGCAGACATTAAAAATAACATGCAGAAACAAAAAATATTTCTGGCGATGTTAAAACATAGAACACACAGTACTTTTGCCTGGAAAATCCCATGGATGGAGGAGCCTGGTAGGCTGCAGTCCATGGAGTCGCTAAGAGTCGGACACAACTGAGCGACTTCGCTTTCACTTTTCGCTTTCATGCATTGGAGAAGGAAATGGCAACCCACTCCAGTGTTCTTGCCTGGAGAATCCCAGGGACGGGGGAACCTGGTGGCTGCCGTCTATGGGGTCGCACAGAGTCGGACACAACTGAAGTGACTTAGCATAGCATAGCATAGCATAGTCATGAAAAACACAAAAGTCCTCTGGGAATATGAAAATATTTATAGGATTAGGGGTAATAGTTTCCTTTTTCTTGAACACTTTCTTTTAATATTACTCCTGTCAAATTACTGTCATTAAAATTTTTTATTTCAAAAGAAAGAAAGAAGAAGGGTGAAGGAGAAAGATGCTAGATTCCAACAAGCCATTGCAATCTCAGGAACTGTTATATTACTGACAAGTAACAAGAGGAGTGGGTGTCTGCAGTATTGCCAAAACCAAGGGTCCTCGACCCCAATCTGCCTCAAAGAGAATACTCTCGTGTCACAAAGCGAGTCATTCCCACCGAGCCAAACTGCACTAAATGAGAATTCTTTATTGGAAAACTTCAGAGGTAAGAACTTTTTCCAGACATCTGTGGAATTAGTATTAATGAGAATGCCCTGGAGTTCATACACGCGTCTATGCAGCAGAAACTTCTCAGCCAAGGAACTGCTGGGCACACTTCTTGATGAGATGTCTAAGCCTGAAGGCATCAAAAAAGTACATTTCCATATTGGGAACATAACTAGTTTCCTCTTTAAGACTTTTTCCACCACCTCCTGTCCACATTGTAATTCTCCTGTCTTCTCAAATGAATAGTTAACATATGTCAAGGATATAAGGCATATACTGAGGTGCTTGCTGCCTAACTCTATCATTAGAAGAACCAATCTCAGTAGAAAATTGCAATCTTCCCACCAAGCTGCCCCAAAAGTGAGACTTTGTAAGCACTCAAAAAACGTCAAATACTTTTAATAAACATCTTGACATTACAGATTTTCTTTATTTACCTTTGAATTTTAGGAAAGGAAAGAATGAGAAGTCATAGAGCTCAATCTCATTGTATATTAATCATGATTAAAAAAAAAATGATGTACAGAGAAGAAAGCGACTTATCCTGAGTCACCCAGATAAATAATGATAAAGGTAGGATTAAAACTCAAGTCTCCCAGATTTTCAGCCCCAGTTCATCCTTCTATGTCAAGCTTTTTTTATCCCTTGAAATCTCTGGCACTCTTGGCCTAAATAATTAGTTATCACAGAATTTTAAAGCTAGAAGGGAGCTCAGAGGAACTTACTTAATCTTCCCTCATTAGTCATATGAGGAAACTGAGGCCCAGAAAGATTAACTGATTTATTCTCAATATCTTAGATGGCAGGGGGAAAAGTACAGCTTACACTCAAAATACTGCAAACTAATGGCCATGAAAAGGGAGGTGAAATGTCTCAGTTGAAGAAAACTTTAAGAGGAATGTAGATCATTCTAGGCCAGGGGGTCTCAAAGTGGGGTCCCTGGACCCACAGCTTAAGCATCACCTGGCATCTTGTTAGAAATCAAATGCTACGGTCTCATGGGAGACTTACTGAATCAAACTCTGGGGGTGGGGATGTTCAAATCAGACCGCTTTGTCCCTGAGAAATGAACACTAGTGGTCATGCTCAGTCTATTTTGTAAATGACAACTAAAATCAAAAGCACTTAAGATTCGTGCATTCGTCTATACATGTACCATAGTTCAATTTTAAAAGTTTTTTTTTAAATTGGAAAACTAGATTTGGGTATTCAATTGCTTCCAGTTCTAGCTCTGCTCCTTACTGTTTCATCTTGGGCAGGTAACTGACCCCTCCAGCTTGAGTTTCCTTTTCTATAAAACGGGCTTGCCACCTACCTCAAAGAGCATGTTGAGAATTAATGTAAGGACGTATCTAAAAGCAGGTTAGTTCAGCCCAGCACCATGGGTAGGAGCTCCAGCTCTGGGGCAGGCACTTTTTTGTACCTCAGTTCTCTCATTTGTATAGCAGAGATTTAAAACAGCCCTCCACATAGGGTTGTTATATTTAGAGATAGGATGCAAGCATGCAATCCATCTTTCATGTCTATAAAAACTTCCCGTTTTCAAAGAGCTTTTGCAGCTGTTAACTTGGGTGATCCTCATGACTTTCCACAAGAGGATGGGTGCATCTGATTTATCATGGACTGGATTCTAGACTGTACCATCTTTTAGGAACAGGAGGAGTGGACACTGATCTTACAGAAAGAAAACTGCATGAACAGTGCCGCATAGAGAATGAACAGAGCTGGAAATAAGATCAGGATTCTGGTTTTGACTCCAGCCACTACCTTGGCCCACAACCTTTGGGAAGTCCCTTTACCAAAATGGGGTTCACTTTTCATTTGTACACATGTGGGTTGAATGAGGGTGTCTGTAACAACTCTCAAAATGGAATTCAAACTCCTTATTATGGCCCACAGCAAGGCCTCCATAGCTGGTCATCTGCCTACATCTCCAATTTCATCGCTTTTCATTCCCCTGCTCATTTACCAAGTTCCAGCTACATCAGTCCTCTTCCTGATCCTCTAACAGGCTGCACCACCTTCTACTTCAGAGTCTATGTACTTGCTATTCCCTCTGTTTTGATTATTCTGTGCTTTTCACATGATTGATTCCTTCTCAACCATCTTACCATGTCCATTCTTCAAAGTCTTTCCCAGACCATATTATCTAAAAATAATAGGTCCTGTCTCCCACTTCCGTGGGTTATTTTCTTTAATGGTGCTGTCCAGGGCTTCCCTGGTGTCCAGTGGTTAGGACTCTGCACTTCCACTGCAGAGAGTGTAGGTTCAATCTCTGGTCAGGCAACTCTAAGATTCCACATGCTGTGCAGTGTAGCCCAACAATTTAAAAAATAAATAAATAAAGACAAAAATAAAACCATCCCTGTCCAACAAAAATATATTGAAAGCCATAAGATGTATATATAACTTTATGCATATATAACTTTAAATTTTCTAGTAGCCACATTTTAAATATGGCAAATATAACTTTAAATATATATATAACTTTTGCATATGATGCATATATAACTTTAAATTTTCCAGTAGCCACATTTTAAATTTAATTTTTAAGACGATAATACTAGTCTTAATAATTTTCTTTAAGTCAATATACCCTGAGCATCATTTCAGCATGGAATCAATATAAAAAATAATATACTTTAGTCACCTTTTCATCACTTCCTTCACACTAAATCTTGAAAATCCAGTGTATACTTTACATGGGTAGCGGACCTCAACTCAAACTAGCCACATTTCAAGAGTTCACTAGTAACATGTGACCAGTGGCTATATCAGACAGCCCAGTTCCATAGTATATCCTGTGTATCCTTCAAAGCACTTATCATGACCTGAATTTCTCATTCATTTACTCTTATCTTGCTACTTCCCCACCAGATTATAAGCTCCACAAAGCAAAAACCTTGTCTGTTTTGTTCAGTGCTGTGTATCAGTGGATACAGTGCCTTGCAAAGTACATACTCAATAAATATTTGTTGAGCAAATAAATGAACCTTTTCAAGCTTTAATGTTCTATGAGTGCTCTGCCACCTTAGTTGTGTCCAACTCTTTGGAACCCATGGACTGCAGCCCACCAGGCTTCTCTGTCCATGGGATTATCCCAGAAAGAATACTGGAATGAGTTGTCAATTTCCTCTTCCAGGGGATCTTCCAGACCCAGGGATTGAACCTGAGTCTCCTGTGTCTTCTGCATTGGCAGGCACATTCTTTACCACTTTAGCCACCTGGGAAGCCCATTTTATGAGTAGTGTGCTCATGTGTAGGCCAAACAGGCATCAAAGTGAAAGTGTTAGTTGCTCAGTCATGTCCAACTCTTTGAGACTCAATGGACTGCCTTAGTTGTGTCCAACTCTTTGGAACCCATGGACTGTAGCCCACCAGGCTTCTCTGCCCATGGGATCCTCCAGGCAAGAATACTGGAATGGGTTGCCACTCCTTTCTCCAGAGGATCTTCCTGACCCAGGGATTGAACCCAGTTTTCCAACATTGCAGACAGATCCTTTACCATCTGAGCCACCAGAGATATAACCACTCATTCAACCCACCTATCTCCGTTCTTCTTTCACATCCAATTACTGTCTTAAAAAGGAAATCACTTGGCTATATACTTCATATTGCTTACAAGTTCTTTCCCATGATGTCCAGAGTCTCCAAGGTCAGTACTATGTACAATATATTGGCTGAGGGAATTGCATGAATATAATTGCTAATATTCTTCAAACGTTTATTCTGTGACAAGCATTGCTCCAAACACTTCACATTTCACAACAGCTTCACAACAGACTTATATGATAGGTACTTTCATTGCCCTCACTTACAAGATGAGGAAACCAAGGCAGAGAGAAGTTAAATATTTTGTTCCAGGTCACAGCAGTCAGGGAGCAGCAAAACAGGGACGCCAAGCAACAGAGCTCCAGATGCATGGTTCTTAGTCCCCTATTCTCTACTGCAGAGCTGTCCAAGGAAAATGAAAAGCCAGCTATATATGTAATTTTAGTAGCCACACTAAAAGGCCAGTAGCAACATTTAAAGTCAACAGAAATAGGTAAAATTTATTTTGAATATATTTTATTTTGCCCATTACCCATATACAATTATTTAATCAGTATGATCAATAGTCAAAGTAATTGATATGATCATGTAATCAATATTAAAATTTTACTTTTTTATACTGATTATTCTAAGTGTCAGTCAGTTCAATTCAGTCGCTCAGTCATGTCCGACTCTTTGCGACCCCATGAATTGCAGCACGCCAGGCCTCCCTGTCCATCACTATCTCCTGGAGTTTACCCAAACTCATGTCCATTGAGTTGGTGATGCCATCCAACCATCTCATCCTCTGTCGTCCCCTTCTCCTCCTGCCTTCAATCTTTCCCAACATCAGGGTCTTTTCAAATGAGTCAGCTCTTAGCATTAGGTGGCCAAAGTATTGGAGCCTCTGCTTCAACATCAGTACTTCCAATGAACACCCAGGACTGATCTCCTTTAGGACGGACTGGTTGGATCTCCTTGTAGTCCAAGGGACTCTCAAGAGTCTTCTCCAACACCACAATTCAAAAGCATCAATTTTTCGGCGCTCAGCTTTCTTCACAGTACAACTCTCACATCCATACATGACTACTGGAAAAACCATAGCCTTGACTAGACGGATCTTTGTTGGCAAAGTAATGTCTCTGCTTTTTAATACACTATCTAGGTTGGTCATAACTTTCCTTCCAAGGAATAAGCGTCTTCTAATTTCATGGCTGCAATCACCATCTGCAGTGATTTTGGAGCCCCCAAAAAATAAAGTCTGACACTGTGTCCACTGTTTCCCCATCTATTTGCCATGAAGTGATGGGACCGGATGCCAAGATCTTAGTTTTCTGAATGTTGAGCTTTAAGCCAACTTTTCCACTCTCCTCTTTCACTTTCATCAAGAGGCTTTTTAGTTCCTCTTCACTTTCTGCCATAAGTGTGGTGTCATCTGCATATCTGAGGTTATTAATATTTCTCCCAGCACAGTAAACTGTGGAAAATTCTGAAAGAGATGAAAATACCAGACCACCTGAACTTCCTCTTCACAAACCTATATGCAGGTCAGGAAGCAACAGTTAGAACTTGACATGGAACAACAGACTGGTTCCAAATAGGAAAAGGAGTACGTCAAGGCTGTATATTGTCACCCTGCTTATTTAACTTATATGCAGAGTATGTCATGAGAAACACTGGAAGAAGCACAAGCTGGAATCAAGATTGCCAGCAGAAATATCAATAATCTCAGATATGCAGATGATACCACCCTTACGGCAGAAAGTGTAATTTAACACAATTCAGACTAGTCCCATTTCAAGTGTTCAACAGCTGTATGTGGCTAGTGGCTACCATACTGGACATTTAGGAAGACCAAAGAAAGGTAAAACGGTTGAGCTGGGAGCCAAAAGACCTCATCTCTAATCAAAGCTCTTATTGAGTGACTTTGGAAAAGTCTTTTTTTACCCTCTGGGTCAGTTTCCCCACATGTATTCTGAGCAAATGGGACAAGAAGAGTCCTAGGGATCCATCACATGTGAGAAAGTCAAGCATCTGCCAACAACTGCAATTAACATGTGTCCAACTTTCTGCACTTTAAAATCAGCTTTCATACTCATTGATTACAGTCCTCAAACTACCCTGCTGCTAAGTCACTTCAGTCGTGTCCGACTCTGTGCAACCCCATAGACGGCAGCCCACCAGGGTCCCCCGTCCCTGGGATTCTCCAGGCAAGAACACAGGAGTGTTCTTCTCCAATGCATGAAAGTGAAAAGTGAAAGTGAAGTCGCTCAGTCGTGTTCGATCCTCAGCGACCCCATGGACTGCAGCCTTCCAGGCTCCTCCGTCCATGGGATTTTCCAGGCAAGAGTACTGGAGTGGGGTGCCATTGCCTTCCCCGCGAACTACCCTAATAGGTAGCTATTACTGTCTCTGTTTTATACATACAGAAGTTGAGGCTCCAAGAAGACAACAAAACTTGTCCCAAAGCCACAGAGTCGATCAGTAGAGAAGCTGATACTCAAATGCAAGAAAGGCCAATGCTTTCCCACCACGATCATCAACTCAGTGACTTGAAGAGGAGAATTAAAGGGGAATGGTTGTGAAGATAGTCTGGGGCCTTCAGAAAAGTGAAAGGCAGTCAAGTCTCAGGGTAGGGTGAGAAGAGGCCCAGAGTGAAGTTAAGCAGAGGTCCGGGCCTTGAGGATCGTAATGAATTGAAAGAACCCAGGAGAAATTCGAGGGAGGGACCCGGTTGACACGAGAAGTGAGAGGACCCAGGGCCAGGGAAGAGATGGGAGAAAGTGATATGAAGGAACTCTGGTCCTGCGATTCCTGCCTGGGTGAGAGGACGGTCCCCCCAGCCCTCCTCGACCCTCATACCTGGTAGCTCAGAAGTTCCCCAACGTCCATGGTTGCAGTCTCAGTCAACACTGGCTACTCGGATTCCCTCCACTCACGACCAAACCGCGGCCCCCAGAGCAGCAGCTCCAGCCACACTGCCGTAAAGCTCCTGGAGCAGGGGCCGCAGAGCCAATGAAGCAGAAGTGCGCGCGACAAGCAAGCCGGCCACACTGCAGTAAAATGCAGCGATAGTGCAAAGCGCCCTGCTTTTAACAGCACTACTTCCGCCCGGAACTTGAAGGGGGCGGGGAAAGGGGCGGAGACTTGAAGGGGGCGGTGCGTTAAAAGAAAAGAGTAAAGGAAGCAAGATTTATTGCGCGCCCTCTAAGTGCTGGGCGGAGTGCAGGGCAGAATGCACGGTGTTTCCCTTGTCCTCTCTTAATCCATTCAGTGACGTAGGCAGTTTTAGTCCTCATTTTATTCTCAGTTCACAGAGAAAACTGAGGCATTGAACTGCGCTGTCCAGTACTCTACCTACTAACCACATGTGTAGAGGGCTTGAACTATGGCTAGTCTGAATTAAAATGTGCTTTAAGTGTAATGAAAATACCCATCTGATTTCTAAGACTTGCGTTGATTACATGTTGAAGTTATACTTAGGGTCAAATAAAATATAAAATTTAATTTCACTTTACTATTTACTTCACCATTTCTATTTACTTTTTAAAATGTGGTTAGTAGAAAATGTAAAGTACTCGTGTGGCTCTCTTTGTGGCTTCCATTCCATTTCTGTTGGACAGAACTGGCTCAGAAAGTGTCCAAGACCATACAATTGTTAGTGCCTGCGAAACAGTTGGTGATGACATTTCCTTTTCTGGGCTTCTGTTTATTCATCTATGCAAAGGCCAGTGGAAACTGGATAATCCTGTTTCAACTTAAGTGGTGTAAATAGGTTTTCTGTAGGTGAAAGTTGCCCATCATTGGAAAAGAACTATTCAAAGAGTGCATCTGAGCTCCTGGGATTTAAATGTTTCTGTCTTCAAAGAGAGCTAAGCCTCTCTGCTAGTTCCCTTGGCCATTAGTCTGGTGCTTTTCATGTTCATGCTGTCTGTTTTAGTCCTTTCAGGCTGCTATGAAAAAAAAAATACAGTGGTTGGCTTATAAACACCAGAAATTTATTTCTCACAACTCTGGGGGCTGAGAAGTCCTAGATCGAGGCACTGGCAGTTTCCTTGTCTGGTGAGGGCCTGCTTTAGGATTCACAGAAGTGCCTTCTCACTGTATCTTCACATGGCAGAAGCGGGTGAGGGATTTTTCTCCCACCTCTTTTACAAAACTAATCAGGAGGGCTCCACTCTTTTGATCTAATCAGTTCATCAAAGCCTCACTTCTTAATACCATCATCTCGGGAGTTAAAATGTCAAATTATGGGTTTCTTGGGGAGACACAAACATTCTGACCATCACAATATTGATAACCATCCTCCTCATCTTACCTCCACTGTCTCCAATTGTACAGAAATTATTTTTATTCCTCAAACTACCAAATCCTCTCCTCTTCTGCCTAGACACTAGCCCCACACCTCAACCAACTGTTTCTCATCTTTCAGACCTCTAATATCACTATCTTAGCATAATCTTCCACTACTCACCTTGGGTCCAAGTAAGCAAACCCTCCTCACGATTCTCTTTCCTAGCACCTTCTCTACTTCACTGTGTCTCGGTCTGTCCTTAATGGCTGATTACTTGTTTATTGACAGCCTCATTTACTGGACACAGGCTGCACGGGAGCAGGAATTGTGGATGTCATGTTAACCACTATATCCTATGACAAAAACCCTAATACAGGGTTCGGTACAGGAGGAGGAGTTTCCACAAATGGGCCTTGTGGGTCATGATAAGGAGATTGGATTTTCTGCTAAGAGCATTAGGAAGATATTGAAAAGTTTTTAAGCTGGGGGGTTGGGGGGGTGTTGTGATTGGGTTTATGGTTTTTAAGATTCACCTATGTACTCTGCTTTGAACTGAGTTATTTGAGTGTTTTTTCCTCTCCTACTTAGCTGTGAGTGTAGACTGTGCCTTATTCAGGGATGCAGGATAGAGTAATGGTGGGAGTGTGTACTTTGGAATTGTGTACTCTTTAGAACTATGTCCCAGTTCTTGGTATCTGGAACCAGCTTATATAGACAGGCTTGCAAGACCCTGGGGTTAAACTTTCAGGAAGTTTACAAGCCAGTTGACGTCAGGTTGGTTCCTTCAAATCTGCCTCAGTGGGCATATTTAAAACATAGAAATCAACATATGCTACAAATTATGACTCTTGGTTTTTCAGTGAGCTGACTGTTAAACCTTTACCAACACATCACTAAATTTGGTTCTAGCCAAAGTTCCACCACAATCACCTCTGTGCTCTTAGACAAGTTACTTTCTCTCTCTCAAAGTTGCAGTCTCCTCATATGTAAGGTGACTCATTCATTTATTCAGGAATTCACTGAGTGCCTGGTCAATGCCAGACACAATTTCAGGCTCTGAGGATATCGAAGTTTGTAAGGAGAAAAGTTCCTGCCCTTTTGGGACCTACATCCTAGTTGGGGAGAAAACCTAACAAGAAAGATGAGGATGTAAAATCATCCTCATTTTACAGGTGTGGAGACAGAGGCAAGTGGCTATGTACCTGATTGCCTTCTCCGAAAAGTGGAGATCCAACTGAATTTACATCATAAGATTATGGGGAATTTACAAGAGATGCTGCATGCAAAGCACTTAGCTTGGTGCCTGGCATAGCAAAGTACTCAATCAATATTTGACCTTAATATAAGAGTTGAGTGGGAACTGGGGGAGAGGGAGTAGGGCGGGGAAAATGAGCTCATTTCTTATGTCCTTTCCTTTGAAGGTATTCAGTAAAGTCTGTGTGTTTTTAGAAACCAGGCCTTAAAATATAGAATCATAAGGCAAAATCATATGAGAACCATGTTTGGGGAGCACCCTGAAATTAGGATAATATACCTTCCAGGGAAGGTTTCCCAGAGAAGGTGCCATTTGGACTAGGGTTTAAAGGATGAGAAGAGTTTGCCAAGAGGACATGAGGAAAGATGGGTGACGTGGACAGAAGAAACAGCATGGACATAGACAAGGAACTGGACAGGGAATATTGTGTGTGAAGGGAATAGTAGGAAGTAAGAGAGGAGAGGGCGACTTAGCTGAGGAAGAGCACAGAGAGAATTAAGAGATTTAACACATAAAAACATGACACCCAATCATGTCTGAATTTCAGTTAAATGATAAAATATGTTCTAGAAACTTCCCTGGTGGTCCAGTGGTTAAGACTCTGCATTCCCAGGGGGCCTGGGTTAGATCCTTGGTCAGGGAACTAGATCCCACATGTCGAAATTAAGAGTTTGCATGTGGCAGCTAAAGATCCTGCATACCACAACTAAGCCCAAGTACAGTCAAATAAATAAATATTTTAATAAATAACTAAGTAAATATATAAATATGTTCCATGGAATATGTAGTAACATACCAAAAGCTTTTTGTTGCTTATCTGAAATCCAAGTTTAGCTGGGCATCCTGTATTTTATCTAGCAATCCTCATCATGGAGGATCTTGAATATCACATTGTGATATTTCAATTTTATCTTGATGGGAAAGTCCATTAATAATTCCTTAGGAACCTCCCCAGGGATAAAGGTTGGGGCCCCCATTCTTCAGGTCTCAGCTTAATGTCACCACATCACAGGCATCTTCCTTGACTATGAGATCTATAATAGTCCCTCCGTCCCCTCAAGATTCTCCATCAGGAACTTCTCTGGTGGTCCGGTGGTTAAGAATTTGCCTTGCAATGCAGGGGACACAAGTTTGATCCCTGATCAGGGAACTCATTTCCCACATGCTGTGGAGTAACCAGGCCCTGTGCACTGCAACTGCTGAGACTGCACGTCACAACTAGAGAGTCTGTGTGCCCCAGCAAAAGACCCTGCTTGGTAAATCAGCAGCCAAATAAATAAAGACACAAGTACGTTTTTACGAAAAGATTCTCCATCAGCATTCCTGACCATTATCTTCAGAACACTTGTGATTTGTGTTTCTGTATTTATCTTCTTTTCACTCATTGGGTGGGGGGGGGGGGTCTGTTTTCTCTTTCATATGCTATGCTCCACAAGGCCAGGGATTGCTGCATTGCTCACCACAGCAACCTCAGAACCTAATACAACATCTAGCACTTAGCTCGGAGAAGGCAATGGCACCCCACTCCAGTACTCTTGCCTGGAAAATCCCATGGCTGGAGGAGCCTGGTAGGCTGCAGTCCATGGAGTCGCTAGAGTTGGACACAACTGAGCGACTTCACTTACACTTTTCACTTTCATGCATTGGAGAAGGAAATGGCAGCCCACTCCAGTGTTCTTGCCTGGAGAATCCCAGGGACAGGGAAGCCTGGTGGGCTGCCATCTATGGGGTCGCACAGAGTTGGACACCACTGAAGCGACTTAGCAGCAGCAGCAGCAGCACTCAACTGGCACTCCCTACAGTTGTTGATTTAATAGATGAACCAATCAATCTACTGAAAAATTGATACAATCCTGGCAATAATACTACCAAATACTTTCAAATCCCTACCCAAAATCCTAACAAAATGCTATTCCGATGTTAAAGATGAGGAAAGTTTAGAAAAGCTGTGTATATGCTAAGTGAACTAAGTCCAACAGAAAAAGCTTAATACCATATGATTTCACTTAGATGTGAAATCTAAAACCAAAAAAAAAAAAAAAAAATGGGCTCATGAATATAGGGAACAGATTGATGATTGCCTAATGTGGAGGGGTGGGGAGTGGGCAAAATGGGTAAAGGGGGTCAGAAGGTACAAATTTCCAGTTTTAAGATGAATTACTCATGGGATTGTAATATATAACTTGGTGGGTATAATTAATAATACAGTATGCATATTTGAAAGTAGCTAGATGAACGGATCCTGAATGTTCTCATTACTAGAATAAATAATTTTTGTAATGATGTAGGATGGACTTCCCAAGTGGTTCAGTGGTAAAGAATAAGTCTGCCAATGCAGTAGACATGGTTTTGATCCCTGGGTTGGAAAGATCCCCTGGAGAAGGAAATGGCAACCCACTCCCATATTCTTGCCTGGGAAATCTCATGGACAGAGGAGCCTGGCGGGCTACAATCCACAGGGCCACCAAACTGTCAGACTGGCTTAGTGACTAAACAACAAAGATGTTACCTGGACTTATGTGGTGATTGTTTTGCAATATATACAGATGTAGAACATTACATGGTACACTAATATGATTTATGTAAAGCATACATAGAAAAACTAACAAAGGAAAAAAAAAAGAAGAGCTATGGGTTATGCACCAAACAGTCCAAAAACATGTGATAATGATGATGATTTGAGTGTGGCTTCCACAAGAGAGACGGGAGAAGGGCACCACTCTGGAGACCAGCTGCTGGGCTGTAACCTTTTTAAAAATCTAATGTGGAAGAATGATTCCTTCTGGAAAATTTCAAGTAGCTGTGAAGCCTCCTAGTTTTCCTTAAACTTCAAGCTTTAGGTGCTCCAAGATGTAATCAGAGTCTCCTCCTCCATCTTTTATTGCCACAATAAATTATTTGTTGGAACAGCCTTTAAGAAAATATCCTCCGAAAAAACACTCATAAAGTGTATTTATCACCAATATTGAGCTCCTACCCTGCCATTATGGACTGATTGGAAACATATGACAGTGTCGAAGAAATCCACACGCCTCCATTCAGGCACTGAATGAGTGGGGAAGAGTCGCAGGGTAGGCAGTGGAAAGGGGATATATATTTCCTGGGGAGCAGAATGCAGTTTCTGGGGTTCAAGAGAAGTCTTTGTTCCCTCTGCCTCTCACTCCCCAAGTCCAGGTTCTCAGATCCTGTCTACTCTAGTATTTTAATTTTTTATTTTGGATTTTCTGTTTGCTATCTTTTTTAAAAGATTTGTTTGTTTACTTACTTATTTACTCCTGTCTGTACTGGGTCTTCTTTGCCGAGCTCAGGCTACTCTCTAGTTGGGATGCATGGCGTTCTCACTGCAATGGTTTCTCCTGTTGCAGAGCACGGGCTCTAGGCACAGGGGCTTCAGTAGTTGTGGTGCAGGGGCTTAGTTGGCCAACGGCATGTGGAATCTTCCCAGACCAGGGATCAAACTCGTGTCCCCTGCATTGGCAGGCAGATTGTTAACCATTGGACCACCAGGGAAATCCTACTCCAATATTTTTAAATAGTGAAAGCTGAAATGTAGAAGGTTTAGTCACTTGCCCACAGTCATAGTATTAGTCATTGGCAGTACTCCAATCCGAGCCTGTCTGACTATGCACTGCACAGTAGGGATTTGAGCTCAGTGAACCTCCCAAACGGTGCTGACACTTATGATCCAAGCACAGATGATTACTGAATGCTGAAGAGTAATTATCTCTCCCAGTAGGCACAGGTCTCAATTAGACACAAGGAGAGTTTGCTTTCTTAGATACACTGGGAGCCAAGTAATAACTCTAACAGTCAGGGAGGTGCAACTCAAAGGAATTATTTGGGGGCTTTATTATTGTTAAAGTATGATAATAGAATTGAATTACATTGTCCTAATCTTTGAGAGATACATACTGAAATATCTGTATGAAATAATGTGATGACAGGAATTTGCTTCAAAATAATCCAAGGTAGGGGGTAGGTGTGGGGGTAAGTGTGGGGGATGGATGCGGGTGTGGGTGGAAGCGTAAATGAGAAGTTTATTGGTGAGCCATTAATTGCTGAAGCTGGGTGACGGATGCATGGGAGCTCATTTTCTTACTCTCCTGGCAACTGAATGGCAGCAGCAGTTCCAGCCACAATAACATCAAAAAGAATAAAAAGGATCATCTTTTCTTGAGGCTTTCTCTTAGGAGGGAGGGAGAAGGAAGAAAGGATGTGGGTAGGGACCAACTGTGTCTATTGCACAAGAAAAGATTCCCTGGTCAAGTGTGTAGGGCTGGGAAAGCCATGAGTGCCAGTACACACAGCCATTCCTAACAGTGTAACAAGTCTCATAAACCCCTAATTCTGAGGGGTTCCCCATCAATGCCTCATACCAATGGTCCCAGTGAGTCAGACCTTGCTGAGAGGCTCTCATAAAAAGGAATGGAGGGACTTCCCTGGTGGTCCAATGGCTAAGACTCCATGCTACCAATGCAGGAGGCCCAGGTTCAATCTCTGTTTAGGGAACAAAAGATCTTTCATGCCGCAACCAAAGACCTGATTCAGCCAAACAAATAAATAGACATTTTTTAAAAATCAACTTTATATTAAAAAAAAAGGAATAGAATTCTTAATGCAATCACTATTTGGGGTCAGTGAAAGGACCACTTCTAACTTAGGAAGTAAGCAAGTTCCTTAGCCAGTGAGCTGAAGCAGCTGTTTATTACCTAACTTAGCACTAAGGGGGCTTCCCAGGTGGCACTAGTGGTAAAGAACCTACCTGCCAATGCAGGAGATGTAAGAGTCACGGGTTCGATCCCTGGATCAGGAAGAACCCCTGGAGGAACACATGGCAATCCATTCCAGCATTCTCCCCTGGAGAATCCCATGGACAGAGCAGCCTGGTGGGCTACGGTCCATAGGGCTGCACAGAGTCGAACACAACTGAATCGACTTAGCATGCATGCATAGCACTGAGGAGATGGATTAGCTATCTACTGTTGTATAACAAGTTACCTGAAAGCATAGTGGCTTAAAACAACAATGATTATCTGTGAGATTATTATCTCACACAGTTTCTGTGGATCAGGAATTTGGAAGCAGTTTTAGCAGGATCAAGGTCTTTCTTGAGATTAAAGTCAAGATGTCAATCATTTCCAGGATGGGTCAGTCACACGCCCAGCAGGTTGATGGTGCCTGATGGCCAGAGACCTCCATTCCTTATCACATGGATCCATCTGACCACCCATGTGTTCTCATAACACGACAGCTGGCATTCCCCAGAGCAAGTGATCCAAGAGAGATCAAGGTGGAAGCTACAACGTTTTTTGTGACTTCATCCTAGAAGTTATAGTCCCTCATTTCTGCAACATCCTATGGGCCGCACAGGTCAGACCTGTTCTTTGTGGGAGAGGATTACACAGGGTATGAATGTCAGGAAGCGAGTCATTGGGTTCATCTTGGAAGTGGAGCCTCCAATGCAGTCAAGCTTTCAGGTGGTGCAACCCTGGCTGACATCTTCACTGCAGCCTCTTGAGACACAGGGCACCAGAATCATCCATCTATGCCAGTCCTGACTTCCTCGTCCACAGAAACACCAAGATAATAAATGCTTTAGTATTTTAACCTCCTGAGTTTTTCAGTAATTTGCTATGCACCAATGGATATAAAAAATCGAAGAAGCAGGTGAGGTGCCAAAGAGTGACATTCCCATCATTGGCTGCCGCCATGACCTGTTGATAAACTGAGCATCTGATTAATACCCCTTTAGACTCCCTGAACCATTTCTGGTAGACATCAGTGAGGGCAGAGAATGGACCTGCACACCAGGTCGATGTGGAGGGGCAGCTGCTAAGTGTACATCTTCTCTTAGAGGATCACGATGCATGTCAGTATATTAAAAAGCTCCAAGCAGTCTTGTAGGGGAAAACTTGTTTAACTGCTTTACTCAATGCTTTCCAGTCTATTTGACCACAGAAGCCATTTTTCATGCAACATCGGTGGAAGCAGTATTCTGAGAAACACACCTTAAGAAAAGCCGCTCTACGTCAACCTCCGCAGAAGTTTCAGCAAATCCTCTACTCAGAGTAAGATCTCAATTTTTTGCTTAGAAAAAAAAAATCTGTGCATATCCATGTATACATTTAAAAGACCTAAATTTTTCCAACCCTGACCTCCTGAGCACATAAATGATGTCCCATTGACATTATTTAATATTCTCTGACACAGAGCTTCTTCCTACACCAGTCAAAGCAACCCCACCCCACCCAGCCTAATTCTCATAAACAACTGAGTTCTTTCTAAGGGTGCACATACCCATGTACACCCCTGGTTGATCCTCTCAAAGGACTGACTTCTTAGACTTCTCTGGTGGTCCAGGGTTAAGAATCTGCCTGCCAATGCAGGGGACACAGGTTCCAACCCTGATCCAGGAAGAAACCACATGCTGCAGGTCAACAAAGCCTGTGGGCCACAGCTGAGTCCTCGCTCTAGAGCTCACATGCCGCAACTACTGAAGCCCGCGCTCTGCAACAAGAGAAGCCACTGCAATGAGAAGCCCACACACCGCAACTAGAGCAGCCACAACTAGAGAAAGCCCACGTGTAGCAACGAAGACCCAGAGCAGCCATAAATACATAAATGAAATTAAGAAAGAAAGAAAGGACTGACTGTCTCATTAGCAGCTGTTGCCCCCAAGTAACTTGAAGGGAAGCCTCACCCTCGCCATTGGTACGCTTCTCAGGGTGTTGCTCCCTGGCGCTCCAGAAACTGCAGGACCTGGAGGTGTCACGGGCTCCTGGTTGGGTCCTCAGAGCCACAGAGCTGGAATGTGTCCTGCAGAGTTGTAGGGAGTGGGCATTTCTCCTCAGTCTAGGTGGCACTTGCCCTTTGGACGCCAAACCAGTTCTGCTTGTACCTCGAATCTCACTTCCTCTTTCCATAGCGTCTCTCTATAAGAGGGTCGGGCTCCATCCCTGAATGAGACCAAGTGGTAGACAATACCCTGTTCTCCCAACTCCCCATCTACCCTCAGATGCCCACAAAACCTCAAAAGATTCTTTTCTTTCCCATTGCTCCCTTCCCTACTTCTCTTCCTCCTCTTCGTTTCTTCTTGTTCCTCTTCTTCATCACCCTCATCACCTGGTTGGAGGCGTTAATTAGTCCATCAGATTCTATTAGAATCTGAAGTCCTATTAGATGAGCTGGGACCCCCTTCTCTGAATCTTACATACATGCGTGCATGTGTGCTAAGTTGCTTCAGTTGTGTCCAATTCTGTGCGACCCTGTGAACCATAGCCCACCAGGATCCTCTGTCCATGGGATTCTCCAGGCAAGAATACTGGCATGGGTTTCCATCCTCTTCTCCAGGCAATCTTTCCAACCCAGGGATCAAACCCACGTCTCTTATGTCTCCTTCACTGGTAAGTGGGTTCTTTACCGCTAGCGCAACCTGGGAAGCCCGGATCTTACGTGAAGAAGATGCAAAGGCTATGTGATGTCAGTGGTGATGCTCTCTGAGGAGTGGGCTATGAGTGGCTTTAATTTTCTTCTTTTTGTTGTTGTTGTTTATTTGCATTTTCTCAATTTCTATCCTTAACAAGTATTATAGAAGTAAATAATAAATATATAAAATATATAAGTATTTACAAAGGCAATAAAATAAAACCGTTTTTTATGTCCATGCTATGTGTTAGTTATTTGTAATGCCACACCTTAAGCTTTGTAAAATGACATGGTTTCTATTCTCTTTGGATGCTCCCCTCCCCCAATGTACCTCTAATCATCCTATTTCTCTCCATGATAAATAACCACTGTTGGTATTTTTGGAATAGGTTTTTATGCAGTTTATTACATTTTCTATTTATGTGTTTTTGCTTATACCATCACCTTATTCCTGGTGATTTAGGAAGAAAGGATTTAAAGTGACTTAAGAAAATACATAGCTTCCCTGGTAGCTCAGCTGGTAAAGAATCCACCTGCAATGTGTGAGACCCGGGTTTGATCCCTCGATTGTGAAGATTCCCTGGAGAAGGGCATGGCAACCCACTCCAGTATTCTGGCCTGGAGAATCCCCATGGACAGAGGAGCCTGGCGGGCTATAGTCCATGAGGTCGCAAAGAATCGGACATGACTGAATAACTAAGCACAAGAAGATACATAAAACACAACAAGGTAGCCTAAATTAAAAGAAGGTATAAGAAAAAGGAAAAAACACAGAGAAGAGCATACGACAGAGAAAAAAAAAATGAAGCTAATACAAAAACACACAGAGTCCTATCGGCTTGCTCCAGGGAGGCCACTAGTTGGTCTTAAGTAACTAGCAAATACAGGAAGAGCAACTTGCCCATTAATTGGTCTCTCCTACTCCAGCCGCTCGTCTGGTGGTTTTCAAATTATGGTCCTATGGAACCCTTTCATGAACTGCTCCTAACTGTTCCAAAATCCAGTTGTGGAGAACTGGCAGTTGTAGGACGACTTGTGGAGGGAAGGGTTAACAGGTAGAATTACCTTCATTGGTCATTTTCCCTCAGTGCATGTCCCCCAGCTGCAGCACCTGCCTTCACTTCTTATGGCAGAGCCCTATACAAGATAGTATTTGATTTTAGCATAAAATTATATATTTACTCATTTAAAAAATTAATTTGTCACCATTTCACGCTATTTTGCAAGAAGGACAATGATTTCAACGTGTTTCTCTACCACCTAAAAAAGCTGGGGAAAGCCCACCCAAAAAAGCTGGGGAAAGCCCAGTTAGGGGAAGGTGCTATCTACGAGGGCTTCCCAGGGCTTCCTCCTGCCAATGCAGGAGACGCAGGAGACACGGGTTCTATCCCTGGGTCAGGAAAATCCCCTGGAGGAGGAAATGGCAACCCATTTCAGTATTCTTGCCTGGAGAATCCCATGCACAGGGGAGCTGAGCAGGCTACATACAGTCCATGGGGTCAAAAGGAGTTGGACACGACTGAATGACCGAGCACATAGGCATGCTATCTACAAGAATTCAGTTGAGCAGCCTTGCTCTGGCCACTGGAACATGCTTTGACTGTCTGTGGAGCAGGTCAGAGTTGTCAGAGAATTAACAGTCCACCCTACCCTCCCACTCCAGGGCAGCTCTCAGCCTGATAGAACTTAGTATATAAATGCCCAGCTCCCTCACTCCTCAGGTAGGGTAACTCTGAGCTATGGTGTTGTTCACTGGCTCCCAGAGGTCTGGCCAGTGTTTCCTGGGGTCACATTCCAAATAAACTCTGTATATATGAATTTTTATCTCAGGCTTTGGGGAGATCCCTAATAAGATAGTGTATCATAAGGACAACAGGTTTGAGTATTGCAGAGGAGGATGGGTAGACCAGTTGTCCAGGTAGGAGGTGCTTGGGGCTTGAACTGGGTGTGTTGGGGGTGGGCAAAAGCTGGAGAAAAATCAGCAGAGCCAAGATACACACTGGATGTGCTGGAAAAGGAAGAAGGCGATGTGAAGGCTGCCTCCTGGGCTTTGTCCTCCCTGGAAGGGAGGGCAAGGGGAAAGGTCAAGAATACATATGTTAATAATTTTGTGCGTGTCACAGAACAGCTTGTAATCACCAGATTTTCTGGAACTCTCTGCTGTCTTCTTGCCCTGCCCCGGCTCATCAGACTCTAGAACAACCTAGCTGCCATTGTCAGGGGAAGTCTGCATTTTCTCCTGCAGGGCAGGATCCAATAACAGTGTTCTCATCCAATAAAGGTGGCTGGCGCACAGGGACAAAATATTGAATTAAAAACAATACCAGTGCCGCTGAGCTCACGCCACCCCTGAACTGCCTGTGCATGCCTTTGCTCTGCAAATTGGTAATGGGAGCCCCAGGGAAATACTGTCCAGGAGAGTGAGGAGGAGGGAAGGTGGGGGAGACGGGGAAGCAAAGTCAACTCTTAGCCTCAGTTGGCAGAGCCAGCGCTCAGGAACAGGGAGTCAGCTGCCCGAAAACCAGCCCTGAGCTGGTGCCCTGGCCTTGGTCCTGTCTCCGTAAAGCCACCTTCAGTGAGAAACTTGGATCCTCTGGGATCGGGTATTCTTGACTTTTCAGCCTGTCTCCACTTTATTGCATCTCCACTAACTCTGGTGATTTAGACAGTAAAGAATCTGCCTGCAATGCAGGAAACCCAGGTTCAATCCCTGGATTGAGAAGATTCCCTAGAGGAGGAAATGGCAACCCACTCCAGTATTCTTGTCTGGAGAATTTCAAGAACAGAGGAGTCTGGTGGTCTACAGTCCATGGGGTTGCAGAGTCTCAGACATGACTGAGGGATTAACACTTCCACTTTCTTTCCACCCTATTGCTTGACTCTGTGACTTGGGTTATATCCTTAGATAACTCTGAACTTTAGTTTTCTGGTGGCATTATTTGAAGGCCCAGCACATGCCAGCACTGTGCTTAACATTTATTTAATCCTAACAAGGACTCTATTTCCATTTTACAGTTGATGGAACCAAAGCTCAGAGGAGTCAGGTAACTTACCCAGGGTCACACAGCCAGGTATAGCCAGATTTCAGATAAAGTGATGTGAACACTGCACGGGCCCTGTTAACCATTACAGACTACTCCTCTTCAGATAGGAAATCTCCTATTTTCAAGGTGTTGGGGGCATCCCCATGCCATTAGAGGGAGGGGCTCTCTCTGTCTTTAATACAGAATCTAGTCTCATAGCTTGCTGTGTTCTCTTTCACCCTTCCCCTCTCCCCACTCCCAAGTCTTCTTATTATTTTCCTCCAACCTTTTCCTAGTCCAGATTACAAATTCCGCCCTTTGGTTCTTGGCCAGCAGTTTACCACAACCATATCATCACCTTTTAGCCACCGCACTTGGCATCTTAGCGCCTGCTCACATCCATGCCCAAATGGGCCTCACCTGTCTCCAAGGAAGCTTATCAAAGTATTCCCCCAACCCAAACAGTTGTTTTCAGGAAGAATCCTGATGCCCACTGTGACAGTGATCAATATGTCTCCACCATGCTTCAAAGCCTGAAGCTCGGATGGGGTCCTAGGGGTCCTAGGTCTGTCCTCAGAACAGACCTAGGGGTTTGGACATAGTAAGTACACTGGGGTTGTGGAGGCTGAGCTGCAGAAGTGAACAGGGCTGCCCAGGGAGACTGAGTGGAGTAAGAAGGGCCTTTCCTTCTCCTCCTCCGGATTCAGGAATGCAATTCTAGGACCCTGAAATCTACATTAAACAACAAAAAAAGAGATCTACATAACCACCAGCGTTATGGGAACTGGATTTGGTAATTAGAGATCAGATGAGTCTAGTCATAGGGTAAGTTTGTAGAGGCTTCCACAGAGGCAAAAAAAAAAAAAAAAAAAAAATCAATGATGACCATAGCAACAACCAGAACTGGTATAAAATAGTAAGTACTTATTATACACCCTGCACAGTCCAAAGGAGCCCGTTCTGTGTATTACTTTATTTTATTGTCAAAGTCCTATGGTATGAGTTTTCTCCTCCCCAGGAACTGACTCTCACAGCCATTAACTGAGACATTAACATTACAACTTGTCCAAGGTCGCAGAGTTAGGAAGCAGTTAGCTGGGACTTGAATTGGCTCTGTCTGACTGCAAAGCCTGTACCGTAAGCCCTCCCAGGCCTGAGCAGTGAAGACAACCACTTGGCTTGGCATCCTTTTATCCTCCTGTATCAGTCAGAATGCTTTGGGCTGCAAAAATGGAACCACCAACTTAGTTGATTAACAATGAGAAAAATGTATCAACTCAGAGATTAAGTTTCAAGGTTTAATGGCTGCAGGAGTCATTAATTCAGCAGCTCAATGAAGTCCCTTCCAACTTCCCATGATGTCATCATTAATGTGTTTGTTCACCTTCCTGGTCACAAGATAGCTGCTACATCTCCAGATATCACGTACAAAACACGACCACATCCTGCAAAAGTAGAGGGTTTGTTGTGTTTTTTTTTTTGAGCAAGAAAACCTTTTCCAGAAGTACTTGAGAAAATATTCCGTTTACTTTATTGGCCGAAATTTTTCCCATTCCTGTTTCCAAACCAATCAGCCACAGGGCAAATGGAAAGTTCATGAATGGCTGAATTTTTGTTTATGTTCATTTGTAGGAGGATGGATTATCCCCCAAATTGAGTTTCTATTAGAAAGGAGAAAAGAGGGCAATGACAGCTTTTGAGTAAACAAACAAAAATGTACACTATTCTTCTCTTTTCTCTTCCCAACCCCCAACATCCTCTTTCTCTATCAGTTAACATTTTATTCACCCTTCAAGAATCAACTCAAATATTTCTGCTGGGCAGTCTTCCCTGATTTTTTCCCCATCAGATTAATTACTCTCTTTACTGTGCTTCCAAGGAGCTTGGCATGTGCTACTTTCGTGGTCTTCACTACATCCTTATGGAGAGAGCTCAGGCTTTGGAGTAACTAGACTCGAGTTTGAATCCCAGGTCTGCTACTTCCTTCACAGAGGACTTTAGGTATACCACTTTCTTCCTTTAAGCCTCAGCTTCCTCATCTGTATAGTCTGCATTCCTTTTTAGGCAGTTTTGAGGACTAAGGCAGGTAATATGTCTGGGATTATTCAATAATCTCCTTGGAACAAAGAAAGGGAGAAAGGAAAGACACTATTAGGCTGGACTAGGCAAAATGGAACTTTCAGCAAGAAAAGCAAAAGTCATTCCAAGGTGCCGACCACAGGGCCCCCTTCCCGTGAAGTTCCTCTCCCCCCATTTCTCACAAGAAAGTCATTTTTCATCCCCAAAGCCATTTGGTTTAGAGAGAAGGGGGAGATGCAGTGGCAGGGTCTGTATTGTGCCTGCCCTGGCACCATCCATCACCCAGCCGACAGGAACTCACCTCCCACAAATAAAGTTATGACAAGCGTCCCCAAGCCATTCTTTCAGCTGTTGCCTCCCTGTTTCCATCATCTCTGACATTATAAGCCATCAGCCAAGCTGTTTGTCATGCCTCTGACAGGGCCTTGGCATCATGGGCAGGAGAGGCTGTGCTAAGGTACAGCTGGATTTAAGGGTGGGTGTCCCACCCCCAGCCCCACCTGCCATTGGTGATCTTGAGTTATTCCACATGGGCTCTCAGAAAGCATTTCTTCCCCGAGGGGCAGGGGTCCAGAAGTGGAGCAGACTGGAGGGGACTATGCATCCATTTATCCGCTTGGCGAACAGGAGTGAATACTCCTACTGTCCTGACCCTGTGTTAGGCACAGCTGCAGCCACAGAGAGAAATTTAAACACATGCCTTGCCCTTGAGGCGTGCCCAGTATAGGGAAAGTGGAAAACAAGTCATTTCAACAGACAGTGCCAGCACAACTGTGGCAGCATCAGTCTAAGGGTTATGGGAGCACAGAGAAGGGTAGGAACACAGGGAAGGCTTCCTGGAGGAGGTGACATTTGAGCTGAGATCTGCAGAAGAAAGGAAAAAAAAGACATGTGATGGGGCAGAGTGAGTGATACCTTGAAAGGTTCCCTTTCTTCTCTGCAGATTTATCTACTTATAAGTCCTAAATGGGAGAAGGCAATGGCACCCCACTCCAGTACTCTTGCCTGGAAAATCCCATAGGCAGAGGAGCCTAGTGGGCTGCAGTCCATGGGGTCACTAAGAGTCGGACACGACTGAGCGACTTCACTTTCACTTTTCACTTTCATGCATTGGAGAAGGAAATGGCAACCCACTCCAGTGTTCTTGCCTGGAGAATCCCAGGGACGGGGGAGCCTGGTGGGCTGCCGTCTATGGCGTCACACAGAGTCGGACACGACTAAAGTGACTTAACTTACCTTACCTTAAGCCCTAAAGGGCAGAGTGGAGCGGAGATATGAGAGAGAGAATCATATTCCATGGAGGCCGATGACATCAGCAAGGTCCCTTCCCTTTTGCTTCCAGTAGGGTCTGGCCAATGGGAAGCAAGAGCAAGCAATCAGAAGGAGGGAGTAGAGAGGTAGATTGTTTCTCTTTCCCAGGTCCCTCCCTGTAAGCTCCCTCCACCAAAGGCCCCAGTTCCTGCCAGGCAGAAGCCTCTTGGAGCCACAGCTACTCTCCCTGGATTCCAGTAACCATATCTGGCTCTTGCCCTTCAGATTAGGGGTGCCAAAGGCTCCCCATTGTCTAGCCCAGAGGAGCTGCGTCATCCTTTGTTGGATTCCCGAGGCTATCCCTAAACACAATAGCTCCTTTCTTATAGTCTCCTGAAATTACAGCTCCAGTGCTTCTGTCTCCTTCAAGGACCCTGCCTGTTACACCCCGGCAGCTCAAGGCTCTGCTTGACCCTCTTGTGGTGGTAAGTCAGTCCCAAGTGGTGGCCCTCAGTGATCCACATCTGCCATTATTTGTGCCCTTGGGCGTCCCCTCCTACAGCGAACACTGGACTTGGCCATGTGACTGGCTTTGAGCAATGGAATGTTAGCATAGATGAGGCAAGAAGAGGCTTCAGAAGCACTTGAGCATCTGTGCTTGACATTTTGGAATGCTCCCTCTTGGAATCCCACTGCCATACTGAAAGGAATACTGGGGTATCTTGATGTAGAGTGGAAACCTCGTGGAAAGTTCCAGGAAGATGACCTGCCATATGAGAAAAAAGGCGACACAGGGCAGAACTGAGGTTCCCCAACTAATAGTCATCACAGAAGTTCCAGATTCTAAGCGAGAGACTTTGTCAAAAGGGGGATGGCAGTCTGCCCTAGAAGTGTGGGTGTTTAACTCAAACATTGTTTAGGATTGTCAGCATTGGGTGGTAAAAAGCAGACTGACTTTTAACCAATGTTAACTATCATTTTGGGACTTCCCAGGTGGTTGAGAGGTAAAGGACCTGCCTGCCAATGCAAGAGACTTGAATTCAATCCCTGGTCTAGAATGATCCCACCAAAGAAGGGAACAGCAATCCACTTCAGTATTCTTGCCTGGAAAACCCCATAGACAGAGGAGCCTGGTGGGCTACGGTCCATGGGGTTGCAAAAGACTCAGATACAACTTAGAGACTAAAATAGCAACAACAACAATGATTATTCAACTTTTTGCAAAAAATGCTTTTCCTTTTTGTCAGCACCTAGCGTGGACCACCTCCCTCCCCCAACTCATCTACCCACTCCAACTCTATTGGTCCCGGGCCTTTCTAGTACAGTCATAGCTGAATGCAGCCACGTGAGTGACCCCAGCCAACATCATGTGCAGCAGAAGCACCACTGCCACCCTACAGAATCTTGGGAAATAATAAATCATTGTTGCTTCGCTCCCAAGTTTTGGGGTGGTTTGTTACACACCAATGAATAACTGAAACATACTGGCAGCTCCAGTTCTATTGCAAGTTCAAGGGCGACAAGAACTTTTCTGGCAGCTCCCCTAAGAGTCAGAGTCCTGGAATCACTTTGATTGGTTTCCCCTGGGTCATATGCCCGCTACGAACTAATGGCCTGGCCTGCTGCTGCTGCTAAGTTGCTTCAGTCGTGTGTCCAACTCTATGGGACCCCATAGACGGCAGCCCACCAGGCTCCCCCATCCCTGGGATTCTCCAGGCAAGAGCACTGGAGTGGGTTGCCATTGCCTTCTCCAATGGCCTGGCCAGGGGAACATAATACACTGATTGGCTCCTCCTTTATTCTGGTGTGGGAGGTGGAGCCCCACTTGGACCTCTGGACTGACTGACAGTGGGGAGGGGATTCCTAAAGGAAGATGGGGGAAAAGAAGGCTGGCTGCTAAAGTCACCTGATGGAGGTGAAATTCGGGGAAGATTATCCTTGGTGTTCCCCATCCAGTTACTGTTTGTGCCTATAAGAAATGGATAGGGAAATTCCCCGGTGGTCCAGCAGTTAACACTCTGCGCTATTTCTGCTGTGGGTCCAGGTTTCATCACTGGTTGGAGAACTGAGGTCACACAAGCTGCACTGCATGGCAAAAAACAAAAACAAACAAACAAAAAAAACCAAGAATGTATATATGGATGGCTGAGTCCCTTCACTATTCGCCTGAAACTACCACACCATTGTTAATCACTATACCCCAATACAAAATGAAAAGTTTAAAGTTAAATAAAGAAAAGGGTAAAAATGGATCTGCAATATAAAAATGTAAAAGACCCCTATGATGTGATAAGCAAAAGTGTTAGTCACTCAAGTCATGTCAGACTCTTTGTGATCCCATGGACTATAGTCCACCAATCTCCACTGTCTATGGAATTATCCAGGCAAGAATACTGGAGTGGGTTGCCACACCCTTCTCCAGGGGATCTTCCCAGCCCAGGGATCAAACCCAGGTCTCCTGCATTACAGGTAGATTCTTTACCATCTGAGCCACCAGGGAAGCCCATGATGTGAAAAGGAGACCATAAGACTTTGGCCATGGACAGACCTGGTTTCTAACTCTCACTTTCTTTTTAGAAGTTGCTTTGGGCAAGCTGCTCAACCTCTATGAATTCATCTATAAAATAAGCTAGTTAATTCCTGCGCTAGCATAGAGCAGGGGGTGGGGGTGGGGGAGGTTTCAATTAGATTATGGCAGTGAAGTGAAAGTTGCTCAGTTGCGTCTCTTGGCGACCCCATGGACTATACAGTCCATGGAATTCTCCAGGCCAGCATACTGGAGTGGAAAGCCTTTTCCTTCTTCAGGGACCTTCCCAACCCAGGAATCGAACCAGAGTCTCCTGCATTGCAAGCGGATTCTTTACCAACTGAGCTATCAGGGAAGCCCTATTATGGCAGTGGTGGTGGACAAAGAGAGAGGCTGCCCAGATACCCCCTTTAAGAAAGGGTTTGCTGCCCACTGTGGGGAGTATGGCAGCAAACAGCTGTCAGCCCTTCCAGGTCTGCCTCAGCCGCAGCGAGCCACCTGGCCTGAGGTCACACCCTTCCCGGGACAGCCTGCATCTGGTCTCTGGGTGAGCCAGGGTTTTAAGGCCTGACGCAGAGCCACACTGCCAGGCAATGCTCATTCCAGAGCTCCCTGCTGGGCTGCCTGAGGCTCTGTAGAACCTGCATCTGTTGACTTCTCCCCGCATCCAACCCTGCTGTCTCCTCTTCCTTTCACAGGTGTTAATCCCTAATAAATACCTCGCATCCAAACTCTGCTTCTGGAAATCCCAGTCTGTGAAGCAACGCTCAGCACTTAGTATCTTCTTTTTTTAATTAGTGAATATATTTTTAAATTATTTATTTATTTGGTTGTGCCCAGTCTTAGTTGCAGCAGGTGGGATCTAGTTCCCTGACCAGGGATCAAGAAGCGTCCCCTGCATTGGCAGCCTCTGGAGTGCCACACAAGTCCCAGGAGCCTGTTGCTAAAGGATTGCTGAGTGAAAACTGGCTCCTTGCTCAGGAGAATGAGAAATGGGAAACAGTTGGTGCGGGCGACAGAGGCTGGCACAGGGACTGCCAGGCGTTAAATAGCTGTTGTGGAGGAAGGGGCTAGGGGGCTGGCAGAGGCACTTGCTTCCTCAAAGGGGAGAGGAGGGTCTCTCCAGGGCGCCCCCTCCCCGCTCCACCCCTACGCATCTGCAGCCCCCTGCTCACCAAGCAACTGAATCAATTATGAACTAGACCGCACATGTGCTGGTAGACGGGAAGACAGGCAAGTCAGTGCTCTCCTCCAGGCTGGGCCTGGCCTCAAGTGGTCTGTCTGGGGTCCTGCGGCCTGGGGGCCCTTGGCAAGGTAGCAGAGACTGCTCAAGTCCTAAAGCAAAAGCTTCCTCCTCTTTTTGTAGAATCTTTAGTGTTCCAGAATCTTAGAAGGAGAGATTCAATATTCCAGGACGATCATCATCATACAGCTGCAAACGGCTCTAGACAGTCTTGGGACACAGGACTGTCCCAAGGGACAGTCTTGGGACACTCACTTTTTGCGACTCCATGGACTGTAGCTCTCCAAGGTCCTCCGTCCATAGGATTCTCCAGGCAAGAATATTGGAGTGGGTAGCCATTCTCTTCTCCAAGGGATCTTCCTGACCCAGGGATCTAACCCAGGTCTCCTGCATTGCAGGTAGATTCTTTACCATCTGAGCCACCAGGGAAGTCCCTGGAACAAAAGAGTTCCTGGTTTAAAGGATCCCGGTATTTGCAGGCTAGAAGGGGCCAGGCAGCCTCTTCATTTGAGCATTTCTCTCTGAGCATTTCTCTCAGTGCAGACCCTAATTGCATGGTGTGGTCTGGAAGCACTTACCACATTCCTCTAAGTGCACAAGAGCAGGTGGTGGTCCAGTGGTTGACTCTGCACTTCCACAGCAGGGGATGCGGGTTTGATCCCTAGTTGGGGAACTAAGATCCCACATGCTGCTTGGCATGGCCAAAAATTAAAAAATAATAATAGTAAAATGCATTTAAGTGCACAGGAGAAGAAACAGACCCTACAGGAACGGGGTGGGGATGGTAACTGAGACCAGAAGGAGGGTGTCATAGATGGAAGAAAAACCAGTGTGTAAGGATGGGATGAGGAACAGCAGTTGTGTGGGAGGGACTGTCTTTATGAAAGTGAGGGCTTCAGATGAAACAACACATGTAAAGCATCTGAACAGCACATAATAAATGTTACCTCACTTGCCTTTTTCTTCTGCTAACAATTCTGTGTTCCCTGTATTTCTGAATTATCCACATTCACAGTGAGGAGTTTGGGGAAAATGCAAGGTTCTCTGAAAGGAAGACTGAACTGACTCCCCCTACCCAGAAAGAATCCTCCATCACAACGTATGGGTACACATGCTCAGTACAGGCCAGGACTTCCTGCAACGGGAACAGGAGGATGGATGACTGATCACAGAGAGTAATCCAGGAAGGGGATATTTGAACAGGGTTTTGAGAGTAAAAGAGGAATTCACTGTGCAGAGAGGATGGGGTGGGGAGGGGGGTGGGTTCCACATACTTTCTGTGCTTTCAAAATGAATTGCTAAGGCCTCCCCCTTTCTAATCCACACCTTAGGTACAAATTCAAGCAGCTACCCACTCTGACTTTACAGATGGAAAAATTGCTGAATATGGACAGATCAAAGCAATCCTCACCTTTCTTTCCTGTTCCTAAAATCCCTGAGGCAGAAATACAAGGAAATAACAGTGTGTCCTAAAACCCAAGTTAGCCCTTCAAGAGTAAGGGCCAAAATGAGGGCATTTTTGATACAACTAAGTTTATTTCACTTATGGGTCAGTCTTTATTCCAAGATCATGGCCTTCCTACTTTAACGGTGTTTAAAATGGCTTTATGTTTATGAAATTAGGGTGATAGTAAATGATCTTTGTAGGTCAGATTTTGTGTGTGTGTTTTTACTTGGCAAAATAAGAAGTTAATAACCCTACATTGGTTCTCACAACAAAAAAGTTTTATATCATGCCACTTTCTGAAACCTCAGAGTTTCAGAACCGCGGAGTCAGAAGCCATTGGTGGTAGGAGGTCCCATCTCATCGTTTGGGCTCTGCTTTGTATCACCGCCCAGAGGGACCCTCCCTGGCAATCCTGCCTGAGGTGGCTTCTCTCTCCCTCCCCAGGTTTTCTCTCTGCTCCTTGTTTCTTCCGTTCAGAACACTTCCTCTCTGAAAGCATCCTCTTGTTCATTTGCACATACACTTATTTATAGCGTTTTCTCTATTTGAATACATGCTGTCAGGTCAGGAGCCATGTCTATCTTTTTCACCCACTCTTCCCAGCACCCAGCACTGTTTCTAGTGCATAAAAACTGGGGGTGTGTTTGTGGAATGAATGAGGGGAAAAGAAAAGGGAGAAAGAGAAGATGAAAGGAAGAAAGGAGGAAGGAAGGGAGAAAAGGCCATGGAGCTTGGACACTCAGGCTGGAGAACATCAGGGGCAGTAGAGGGTGGAAGATGCTGTGGGTACCCCATGTCAGAGCCCCTCACCCCACCTTTCAGCCGCAGCCCTGGTGAACAGCACCCATGCACACTGGCAGTATCCTCCCACAAGTACCCACCCAGTCTTTTAATTTTTCCACCCAAGGCTTTCTTGGGAGCCCTGAGCCCTTGCTCAACCCACCCATAGGCACAGTCCAGAGGTACAAGGGGGTTCATGCCCCCTGCGGAGATGCTTAACCCCTGGGGGAATGTAAGTTGGTGGATAAGAGTCCCTGCCTCCCATCCTTGGGGTGAATGATTGTGCCTGGTACTCAGAGGGTGCTCCGGGGTCTGAGTCCCAGGTACCCACAGCAGCAACCAACTCCTTCCCCATCTCCCCATTCTCTCACCCCTGCTTGCCATGCTCACCTCTCAAGGAAATTACATGCCCTAAGTCCTCGTCTCAGGCTCTGCCTTGGGAGAGAATCTAGTCTTAACACAGGCTGGGTCACTCCCCTGCACCTCAGAAATTCCCTTTCTCCTCTCTGAACCCCAAGTTCCACCTGCTCTGCTGGTCCCGGGTGACTCCTAGAGAGCCACCCCCGTCCCCCGCCAGGCAGGTCAGCCGGCAGGTCTTGACCATCTTCCAACCCAGTCTCTGTTCTGAGAAATTTGAACGAAGGGACCTGGCACAGCACATGGGGGTCCAGGTGCTTTGGAGACAGGGAAGAAAAGGCCTCTCTAAATGAGTCTGTGATGATTAAATCATCGGCTGTTCCTGTGCTCCGCCCCACCTCTTGTGCTTTGGTTGAGACGTTATCTCTAATCCATTATCTTTCTTTTCTTCTCTCAGCCTCCCCAGCCTGCAGCCACCTCCGCGGGAAGGCTGAGCAGCTCTGAAACAGGACAGCCAGATCTGGCGGCAGGAACTTTATAGTTTACAAAGAACTTTACAGGCTTAGAGGTGTTTATAAAGCCTTTTCTATTCACAAGACAATTCATTAGCATTATTGAGGTTGTTCCCCCCCCCCATAAAGAAAAGCCTTTTCCTTTTTTAAAAAAAATTTATTTTTAATTGCTTTACAATGTTACGTTAGTTTCTGCTGTACAACAACATGAATCAGCTATAAGAATACATATATCCCCACCCTCTGGAGCCTCCCTCCCGCTCCACCCCGCCACATCCCACCCGGCTAGGTCATCACAGAGCACCAAGCTCCCCATGTTATACAGTAGCTTCCCACTAGTTGTCTGTTTTACACATAAAAAGTGAAAGCGTTAGGGGCTCAGCTGTGTCTGACTCTTTGTGACCCCAGGAACTGTAGCCCATCAGGCTCCTCTGTCCTTGGAATTCTCCAGGCAAAAATACTGGAGTGGATTGCCATTTCCTTCCCCAGGGGATCTTCCTGACCCAGGGATCGAACCCAGGTTCTCCTACATTGCAGGCAGATTCTTTACCATCTGAGCCACCAGGGAAGCACATGTGTCAATGCTACGCTATCAACGTGTCCCACCTTCTTTCCCCACTGTGACCACAAGTCCATTCTCCACACCTCTATCTCTACTCTTGCCCTGCAAAGAGGTTCGTCGACGAAATTCACTCATTCATTCTCCTTTTGGTTGCTTCTCTGTGTCCAGGCCCTGGGGATACAAGATGGTGCCCTTCCCACCAGGAGCTTGGAGCCTTGGTAGGGGAGTACTTGAGTCTGTGTCTAAGCAGGAAACACTTGAATATTAACAAAATAGGAACTCTAATCCAGGAAATGAAAGGTGATGGAAGAGCTGAGAAGCCAACTGGACACAGTGAAGGAGCCCAAAGAGGAGAAACAGCCGGTGGCTGCCACCACCCACAGACCTGAGGGACAGAGGGAGATAAGGTGCCAAAAAATATTTGTAGAGCATTTCCTCTGTGCTGGCCATTCTAGATGCTGAGTATAAAGGATGACCAGGACAGCCATGGGACTTGCTGCCATGGAGCTGACAGTCTAGGAGAAACAGACCCTAAAAAACTTACTAGAAACGATTGTGTGAACACCCATAGTGGGTTAGGTGCTATGACCAAGCCCATCCTGGTTGTAAAAGGATAACCTAACTTAGTCTGGTGTGGGTAGGGGGGAGTCAAGGAAGGCTTCCTGGAGGAGGTGACAGTTAAGCTGAGAGTGAATGATGAACAGGCATTATTTAGATCCCATGTCACAAACTTTAGCTTCTACAGGGGACTGCAATCAAGTGCTTGACCATGCTGCATGTCCAGCTTGGGCCAAACCCCCAGTATCCCCCAGAGGCCCCACCTCTGGCCAGACACGCTTGGACACCCTCTTGGTTGGATGGTAGCCTAGCCCACTACTGGGCCTGGCATTACCTCCTAGACCACTGTTGACGAGAGATTCCTGCCAGGGCTAGAGCACCTGGAATGCATTCAAGCTCAGCACAAGCCAGTGCCTTCAGGAAGAGCCTGATCAGCACTGAGGCTTGTCCTCCAGGCCTTGCCGGCTGCCTGGAGCCTTGGCAGACAGTCAGGAGGAGGTGGCTGGGAGGGAAAGACAAAGATAATTCGATTTCCATTTTGCTCCTGGTTCCCTGTTTTCAGTCCAGATGCCTCCAGATCTAATTCCAAATAAATAATTGTACTGAGTTACCCGGGTCCCTTGGTGATTAAGTAAACACGCCGAGGCGGTGGAAATTGAATTAGTGCGGTGTGCTCAGCCATTATTACCCGCCCCTTCTCATGAATATTAATGAGTGGTTATTAAGAAATGTAAATGCTGCCTCAGGGGGTGGGAAGATGGTGGGGGAGGTCAGGGCGAGAGGACAGACCGTTCAGAAGGCAGCGTGATTGAAGGCATTTTAAAAATTATGTCGGATCTTTCTCTTCCGCACCGTGGCAATGTTTCCGGACCCTTCATTTTTATTAAAACGAGGATATAGGAACAAATTTTAATTGGAGGATAAAATTAGCATTTTCCAAGCAGTGTTGGCGGCAGCAAGAACATATTTTGCCAGAAAATGGACATTTGGGGCGGGAGGTGCGGGTTTGGGGGAGCAGTGGCTGATGGACGATTACTTCTCTCAGTTCATCTCCAGGCAAGGGAGTAAACAAATTAATCTCTGAACGAGGAGCAGCCTGGAAAATGATGGAAGCCTGGAGGATCCAGCAGTGTCTTTGCTGGGAAGCCAGAAAGTGTCAAGGCCTCGGATCTTTGTTACTGCTGGTTCAGAGAGGTTAGGCACTTGTGAGGTCACACAGCGAGGGAGGGTGCTCTGGCTGGGTTCTATGGGCAAGTTGGGAATGAACTGCCTCTGAGGGCAGCCCCTCCTCTCACCCTTATCCCTTGATCTCCAGGACCCCCTCTGGTTGTCCCACCTCTACGGCTCCAGCTTCTACCCTCACCATTCCTTCCCAATCTGTACTGTCAGATTCATGTCCCCACTTTCACTATATTCTGTTTCTGCTCTACAACCTTCAATAGCTTACTATTGCCCTCCAGCTGAAGATTACATTCCTTCCTTTCACAGATAAGTCCCTCCAGGATCTGACCACAAATCCACTTTTCCAATTTAAGTATCCACTGCCCCTCACAGCTGCAATCAGATGCCTCTAGGAAGGAGCGAAAGTGAAAAGGAACAAGAAAGGAAGGTGGGAAGACAGAAAAGAAGGGAGCAAGGGAGTGAGGGAAAGAGGAAGGACGAAGAAACTAGTATCAAGTTTCAAAATAGTCCAGGTTTGCAGGACTTCCCTGGTGGTCCAGTGACAGACTCTACGCTCCCAATGCAAGGGGCCGGGGTTCCATTCCTGGTCAGGGAACTAGATCCCACATGCCGCAATGAATATTGAAGATCCCGAATGCCACAACTAACACCCACTGCAGCCAAATATATTAAAAAGAAAAATAGTTTTAAAAAAGATTCTAGGTTTGCTAAATATTTTACATAAGAATAATGGTGATGATGAGGATAAGTGTAGTAATTGAGTTCTCCCGCTAAACCAGCCCCCAGTTTAACACCACTTAATCCTCCCATTGTCACTGTGAGGTGGGTATTGTTATCTCCATTCTACAGAGGACGAAACAGACATCGCACACTTTGTAAATGACAGAAACAGCCTGTTGGACACTGAAATCTGAATCCTCGACTATTACACCTCCCACCTCACATGGCAGACGTTATCAGCCCCATTTTACAGGTGCAGACAGGAGGCTCAGTGAAGTTAAGTGATTTGTCCTACAAATACCTGAAAGAAACAAACAGAAACGAGAGCATTCAAAAGTCTCTGAGCCAGCCTTGCTCCATCGTCATGAGCACAGTTCCTGGAGAATCCAGGTAAAATGCACTGAACAGCCTGGCCCCCGCTTCCCACAGTCAATGGCACCAGGCACTCTGGAGGAAACTCAAAAGCTTGCAAAGACCTAGTTGAGCTGTGCCCCCAACTATGTCCACCAGATGAGGCCTGCAAGCTGGGTCTGTTGGTTCCCAGAGGTGTCCTCACCCAGGTCCGTGAACCCCAGGCCAGTGGAACGAAGCCCAGATGCTGGTCAAGCATTCAGCCCCCTATGCTCTGCTCTGCACAGGAAAGAGTGAATACGATCAAACTCATGCATTTTAACAACTTCTTCAGCCTGCTTCACTCCATGCGCTCACAGGAATAAAGGCTGACAGGTGCAGCTGAGTTAATCAGAGTGGATAATAGAGGAAAAGACAGGAATCACTGGCCAAATTGCAGTGAGAAAAATAGGGTGAAATCATAAGACACAAGTCAAAGGTATCCAATTAAAGTGTGATGATGTTTAAAGGGCAAGAACCCCATTCTCAGTCCCTTGGAAGTTCTTACCATGAAGATGCGTGAAACAGTGGCACATGAGATAATTTCTGGTGGTACACAGATGAACAATTTTTTAATTTGAATAATTTCTGGCAGTACACAGATGAACAATTTTGTAATTTGAATAGGGATGTTTGATGTGTGTTAGAAAAAATATAACTAGAACATAAAACTCATAACTAGCACATAAAATTTGATGTCTAGAATGAATCTAAACCTCACCCAAAGAAGTCATTTAATTGCTAGCCAATTAAAAGAAAAAATATTTTTTAAATAGTATAGATGGAAGAAGAATATAACAAAAAATATGAAGTTGGCAGTTATGTGACTGAAGTTTGGGAAGTAATATAATAGTTCTTTATCACTCAAAGTGGAGTCCATGGATCAGTAGCAGCACAATCAAGTTTGTGAGAAATGTAGAATCTCAAGAACCTCCCTAGACCGATGGAAGCAGCACCTGCATTTTAATGAGATTCCCTGATGATTTACATACCTTGTTCATGTATACTTTGTTTAAAAAGGGCTGATCTATCTTATTTATCACTGGGGACAATGAAGACCTATTCAGATTTGGTCCTAGGGAAAGAGCACTGGACTGGGATTCCATTCTAGCCATGACACTCTTTGACTCTAAGAGTTTAAAATTTTGTAATTATAGAAGAGGAGACTGAGATCTAGAAAAGGCTGCAGTGTATGATTTTTGTCAATTTCAGAGCCAGTCCAGGTCCCCAAACATCTTGTCTTGTGCAGGAGGAAATGGTTGACATCAGAATTGCTGTCAACAATGTGATGTGACTTTTAAAAATTTGATTGTTAAAGACATCTGCTGCTGCTGCTGCTAAGTCGCTTCAGTTGTGTCCGACTCTGTGCGACCCCATAGACGGCAGCCCACCTGGCTCCCCCATCCCTGGGATTCTCCAGGCAAGAACACTGGAGTGGGTTGCCATTTCCTTCTCCAATGCATGAAAGTGAAAAGTGAAAGTGAAGTCGCACAGTCGTGTCCGGTTCTTAGCGACCCCATGGACTGTAGCCCACCAGGCTCCTCCATTCATGGGATTTTCCAGGCAAGAGTACTGGAGTGGAGTGCCATTGCCTTCTCCAGTTAAAGACATCACAAGGAAAAGAAAAGTATAGAACAATGTATGAATGAATACTGATATAAAAATCTCAATAAAATACTAGCAAAGCAAATATAACAACATATAAAAAAGATTATATGATATGACCAAGTGGAATTTATCCCAGGAGTACAAGGTTGGGTTAACATGAAAATCAATTAATATAATACACCATAGCAATAGAATAAAGGACAAAACCCACATGATCATCTCTATATATGCAGGAAAAGCATTCAACAAAATCCAACACCCTTGCATTATAAAGAACACTCAACAAAATAGGAAAAGAAGAGAACTTCCTCAATCCACTAAAGGCCATCTAAAAAAAAAAAACCCTAATATATTCAATGTGGTCAAACCCATTTTCTTCCTAAGATCAGTGACAAGCAAAGATACTTGCTCTCACCCAGTCTATTCAAAATTATACTGGAGGTTCTAGCCATGGCACTTAGGCAAGAAAAAGAAACAAAACCTTCCAGACTGGAAAGGAAAAGTGAAACTGTTTCTAATTGTAGATGACATGATCTTATATAGAGAAAACCCTAGGAAATCCCTATTAAAAAAAAAAAAAAGAAAACTATTAGAATAAATAAATTCAGCGAGGTCATGGGATAAAAGATTTTCAAAAGTTAATTGTGTTTGTATATGCTGGCAATGAACAATCCAAAAATGAAATTAATAAAACAATTCCACTTACAATAGCAGTAAAAAGAATAAAATTCTTAGGAATAACTTTAACAAAAGAAGAGTAAAGCTTGCACTCTGAAAACTACAAAATATTGTTGAAGTATATTAAAGAAGATTTAAATAAATGGAAAGACATCACATGCTTATGGATCAGAAGATTTAATATTGTTAAGATGGCAGTACCGCCTAAACTGAAATACAGACTCGATGCAACTTCTACCAGAATTACAGCTGGATTTATTTACTAATCTTTTTTTTTTTTTTGCACAAAATGGAAAGGCGATTCTAAAAATCATATGGGATTATAGGAAGCTTCAAATAGCCAAAACCAGTTTGGAAAAGAATGAAATGAAAGGAGTCACATTTCCTGATTTCAAAACTTCTGATAAAGCTGCAGTAATCAAACAGTATGACAGTGGAAAGACGTACAGATCAATGGAACAAAACTGAGAGTCCAGAAAGAAACCCTTACATTTACAGTAAATTGACGTTCCACAAAGTGCCAATAGGAAGGAGTAGTCTTTCTAACAAATGGTGCTGTAACTGGATAACCACACCCCTAGCTCACACCATAAGCAAAAACTAACTCACAATGGATTATAGAGCTAAGTATATGAGCTAAAACTATAAAATTTTTAGAATAAGTGAACAATAAGAGCAAATTTTCATCACTTTGAGTTGGTCTCTAAGAGCACCAAAAGCACAAGTGACTAAAGAAAAACTAGTTAAATTTCTTCAAAACCGAAAACGTTTGTGCTGCACATGATACCATCATGAAAGTAAAAAACAGCCCAAAGAATGGGAGAAAATATTTGCAAATCTTGCGTCTGATAAGGGACTTGGAACCAGACTATATCAAGAACTCTTCTAACTCAATAATAAAATGATAACTCAAGTTTTTTAAATGGACAAAAAATCTGAATAGGCATTTCACTAAAGATATATAAATGGCTCAGAGCACATAAAAAGATGCCCAACATCATTAACCACTATGAAAACCAGGAGATAACCACTTTATACCTATTAGATAGTTACTGAAAAAAAGAAAAAAGACAGAAAACAACAAGTGTTGGTGAGGATGTGGAGAAACTGGAACCCTCATTCACCACTAGTGGGGATGTAAGATGGTACAGCTGCTTTGGAAAACAGTCTGGTGATTCCTCAAACCTTATGTATGAAGTTGTTATACGATGCATTAATTCCAACTCTATGTATATAACCAAGAGAAATATAAGCATGTTCACACAAAAATGTGCTCACAAATGTTTATAGCAGCATTATATTTATAGTAGTCAAAAAAGTGGAAACAACCCACATGTCCATTACATAATGGAATGATGAATGAATGAATAAAATGTGATATAATGCCTGCAATGGAATATCATTTGACAGTAAAAAGGAGTAAAATACTGATGCCTGTACAATACTATGCTAAGTGAAAGAAGCCAGTCTCAAAGTACTGCATATTATTTGATTCCATTTATATGAAATGTTCAGAATCGGCAAATCTATCATGGCAGAAAATAGACTAATGGTTGCCTGGGGCTGGAGAAGGGGAGGATCTGTGTGGAACTAGGAGGAAATGGGGTGACTGTTAACAGGTTTAGTTTGTCTTCGGGGGCTTATGAAAAATGTTCAAAAATTGAAGTGGTGATGGTTTCCAATTACTCTGTGAATATACTAAAAAACCATTGAGTTGTATACTTTAAATGGTGAATTGTATGGTACAGGGCCCCTAAAAGGTGTCTGCGCCCTAGTCCCTGGAACCTCTGAATATGGTAGGTTATGTGGCAAACAAGAATTAAGAATGCAGGTGGTGGAATTCCTTGGCTATCCAGTGGTTGGGACTTTGCCTTCCAATTCAGTGGGTGCAGGTTCCATCCCTGGTCAGGAAGCTAAGATCCCACATGCCTCACAGCCAAGGGACCAAAGCATAAAACAGAAGCAATATTGTAACAAATCCAATAAAGGATTTTAAAATGGCCCACATCAAAAAAAAAAAAGAAGAATGCGAGTGGGATTAAAGTTGTTGATCACCTGACTTTAAAATAGAATAAAATAAAATAAAAATAAACCAGGGAGATTATCCTAGATTATCCAGTGGGCCCAATGTAACCTCAAGGGACTTTAAACAATGGAAGAGAGACTCTGAGAAGAGAACCAGAGAGATAGCATTGTGAGAAGGAGTCATTCTAACATTGCTGGCTTTGAAGATGGAAGAAGGGAACCACAATCCGAGAATGCAGGCAAGCTCCAGAAGGTAGAAAACATAAGAAAACAGATTCTCCCCTAGAGAGCTTAGGAAACACAGCCCTGCTGATACCTTAATCCTAGCCCAGTGAGATCTACATCAGATTTCTGATCTACAGACATATAAGATAATGCATTTTTGTTATTTAAATTTGTGACAATGTGTTGCAGCAGCAGTACAAAACGAATACATATGATATATCAGTTATATCTCAATAAAACTGCTTTTAGAATGATTACTGTCTTAGACTACATAAATAGAAGCATGGTGTCTAGAGGGAGGAAGATGATGGTCTGCTTCCAATCTAAGTGAGACCGACTGGAGCTCAGCATCAATGTCACACTGGAAGAAGGATGTGAGAAAAGCAGGGTGGGTCCAGAGAAAGGTCACTGTGTTAGTGAAAAGACTCAAATTGATGTTGGATGAGGAATTCACTAAGGTGGGATGAGGTTAGTGGGGATGAGAAGACAGATCCGGGAGCAATAGGGTATGTGACCTACAGGCAGGGTTCAGCTTGAGAAGAAGATGAGTTTTCTTCTTTGCTTTTATCCTCTGTTTGTCTTTTTGTTTGTTTATTCTTTTGGCTACACCATGAGGCATGCAGGATCTTATTTCCCTGACCAGGGATGGAATCTGCACCCTTGGCATTAGAAGCATGGAGTCTTAACCACTGGACCACCAGGGAAGTCCCTTCTTCTTTGTTTTAAAAAAATATTTTATTTAACCCAAATACATGTTTGGACTTCCCTGGTGGCTCAGGCTATAAAGAATCTGCCTGCAACCAGGAGACCTGGGTTTGATCCCTGAGTTGGAAAGATCCCCTGGAGAAGGAAATGGCTACCCACTCCAGTATTCTTGCCTGGAGAATTCCATGGACAGAGGAGCCTGGCAGGCTATAGTTCATGGGGTCAAAAAGAGACAAGACCGGGCAACTAACACTTTCAGTACATGTTTTACTTAGAAAAATTAGAAAATACAGTTAAGTAAGAAGGAAAAATGAATAACCAAATAGTCACATGCCATTTTGTTGCAAGTTATTAATGCTTCCAGCTGACCTGCACTGGGAAGGTAAAACCAAGTCTTTTATTGTTATGTTCCCAGAATCTGGCTCAAGGTAGATGATCATGGAGCACTTATTGAATGAATACATAATGCACACACACATTTTAACTTACAAAAATAAGACCCTACTGTATATATTGCTTTATAACCTTCTTTTCCTCCATTACCAATATATTATGGGCTTCTTTCCAGTTCAATAAATATACATTTACATTAGGGATGTAATAGATACTGCCAGACTGCAAATAGAATTCAGGGGGTCTGTGAATTTGAATGGGGAAAAAATTATGTCCTTATTTTCACTAACCTCTAACTGAAATTTCTCATTTCCTTCAACTTGAAAGTAGGCAACAAGCCAGAGTAGTATTAGCAGTATTCTTGCCATCAGAAGTGATCATAGATGTTTTCATAGTAAATTACCATTGTTGCTTGAAATATTGTTTATACTCATCTTTCTTTTGAAATGCCAACAGTTATTATACTAGCTGCAAGCACTTGTTAATGAATATAATAAAGAAGCATGAGTCCTACTATATCAGAAATTTTAAAATATTTAAATAACTGTATTTTAATATAATTAGTCTTCTTGGAAAGCTTCAACATCTTATTTTACATGTTTAAAGTCATTATTCTTGCAAAAGTGGCCATGGGCCTTACCTTAAAGGTCTATGGCACAGCAAGGGTTAAGAAGGAACTCTGACCTACACTCGCCTTTTTTCTTAATTTTTATTCTGGAATAATTTTAAATTTACAGAAACATTGCAAAAATAGTACACACACTCCTCACCCAGCTTTCTCTAATGTTAACACATTAGGGACTTCCCTGTTGGTCCAATGGCTAAGACTTCACCTTCCAATGTAGGGTGTGTGGATTTGACTCCTGGTCAGGGAGCTAAGATGCCACATGCCTTGCAGCCAAAAAACCAAAACAGAAACAATATTGTAACAAATTCAATAAAGACTTTAAGAATTGTCCACATTAAAAAAAAATCTTAAAAGAAACAACTTACATAATCGTAAAATAATTGTTGAAAGCAGGAAATTAACATTGATAACATTATTATAAAGTAATCTTCAAACTGAATTTGAATTTTGCCTGTATTTCCACTAATGTCTTTTTTCTGTTCCAAGATCTTCCATTGTATATAATGGTCAGGCCTTCTTGGTCTCCCCCAATCTGTTGTAATTTTTCAGTCTTTCCTTGTCTTTCATGATCTTAACACTTTCTAAAAACTGTTGGTCAGTTAATTTGCAGACTGTCCATCAATTTGGATTTGTCTGATAGCTTCTCACGATTAGATGGAGAGCATGCATTTTTTGTAAGAATTGCACAGGAGTGATGCTGTGACCTCTGCCAGCATCACATCAGAGGAGCATGATGTAGACAAGTGTTATTTCTGTACATAGTGGCTGCAGCATATTCATTATATATTTAATTGTATATAACATACAATTTACTTAATTGGTCCCCTTCCGATGGACTTTTAGCATATTTTCAATTTAGGGCAGTTACAAATAGCGCCATGATGGAAAAAGAAGTACAGGGCAGGGCAGCCTGAAGGAGCAGCCAGCAGTGGAGATGAGTATCCTGTCCCTGGAGGCATGCAACAGCAGAGTGGCACCAGACACCATTTCCATTTCCCCAGAAAGAGCATCTGGTGGCCCAGAAGACTAGTAAAATGCACAGGGGCAATAAGAAAGGATGCTCCCCTCCCCTGGGTCTCCATTCATTAGCAAGGTGAGGCCTCAGCCCAGGTGGAGGGTAAGAAATGCTCCCCACAATAGACGACGACTAGTTAGTGTTCTGAGCTCCCTGCTCCACTGACGGCTAATTGCCCCTAAGAGCTGAGATCACTGGAGGGGAAAATGCAAGGTGGCCTAACCTTTGCTGGGCTCAGAGAGCCAGCCAGCCTCCCAGCAGAAAGGTCTGCACTGCCACTCAGCTCAGTAGCTCCTTTCTCTGCCCTGATTGCTAATGTTGGAGGGTGGCTGCCACAGGGTAGCTCTGGGGTCCAGCCCCCAGCAGTGGAGTAGCTTTGTGACTTAACCAGTCTCAGGAGGTTTGGAGGCGGCAGAGGAGACAGTGCTGAAACTTCCAGCTGCTGGGCTCCTAAAATGTATGAGTTACAACTGTTTTGGAACAGTGTTTGTCAGTATCTGGGAAAGCTAACTGCATATGTAGTCTGCTCCTAGGTATGTGCTGTGCTAAGTCGCTTTAGTCATGTCCCACTCTTTGTGACCCTATGGACTGCAGCCTGGCAGGCTCCTCTGTCCATGGGGACTCTCCAGGCAAGAATACTACAGTGGGTTGCCATGTCCTCCTCTAGGGGATCTTCCCGACCCAGGGATTGAACCCTTGTCTCTTATGTCTCCTGCACTGGCAGGTAGGTTCTTTACCACTAGGGCCACCTGGGATGCTCCTAGGTATATACCCAACAAAATAAATGCTTACATCTACCAAAGAATGTTTATATAAGCTCTACGCACAATCGCCAAAACCTGGAAACAACTCAAATGCCTATCAGCAGTTCAGTTCATTTCAGTTCATTCGCTCAGTCATGTCCGACTCTTTGTGACCCCATGGACTGCAGCATGCCAGGTTTCCCTGTCTATCACCAACTCCTGGAGCTTGCTCAAACTCTTGCCCATCGAGTCGGTGATGCCATCCAACCATCTCATCCTCTTTTGTCCCCTTGTCCTCACACCTTCAATCTTTCCCAGCAGAAGAGATAAACAAATCATGATCTAGTCATATAATGGAATCATACATGGCAATAAAGTCAAAAAACAAGCTATTGCTAAATGCAATAGCATGGATGAATTGCCAGATAATGTGTTGAGTGAGACAAATGAGGTCATAGTGTATGAGTCCTTTACAGGAAGTTCAAAAACATGCAAACTATGGTGATAGAATTGAGACTAGGGTTCCCCTTGGAAGGGGGGTGGTGTTGACTAGGAAGGGGTCCACTGTGAGGGGGGCTTCTAGTATGCTGTTCTACAACTCAGTAGGGGTAGGGGTTCTGTGAGTGTGAAAGAAACTGAAAGTGAAGTTGCTCAGTCGTGTCCGATTCTTTGCGACCTCATGTACTATAGCCTCGTAGGCTTCTCCGTCCATGGGATTTTTCCAGGTGAGAGTACTGGAGTGGGTTGCCATTTCCTTCTCCAGGGGATCTTCCCAACCCAGGGATCACACCCGGGTCTCCCACATTGCAGGCAGATGCTTTAACGTCTGAGCCACCAGGAAAGCCCTCTGTGAGTGTATACCTAAGTAAAAATTCATCAAGAGTACACTTACATTTTTATGGCATATAAATTATGCTTTAATTTAACAACAACATCAACGAAGAAATGGGTGCAGGCCAGAGCAGGCTCTGCTGGCCCAGAGAGGTGGGAAAGAGGGCAAAGAGGAAGTGACAGATCCCAGCCCTCTTAAGACTCACTTTGTGACCTGGGCCACCAGATTAAGTGCTTCAGGTTCTTCTGCTGGGGAGATGCTGATACTGCCTACTGCCCTTGCCATGTTATTGGGAAAAGAATTTGGGGAGGTGTATCAGAAACCAGCTTCTAAATAAAAAACTGATGCACAAGGACTTCCCTGGTGGTCCAGGAGCTACAATTCCATGCTCCCAATGTAGGGGGGCCAGGTTCAATCCCTGTTCAGGGAAGTAGATCCCACGTGCCACAACTAAAGATTCTGAATGCCACAATTAAGACCTATTGGAAGGACTGATGTTGAAGCTGAAACTCCAATACTTTGGCCACCTGATGCAAAGAGCTGACTCATTGGAAAAGACCCTGATGCTGGGAAAGATTGAGGGCAGGAGGAGAAGGGGACGACAGAGGATGAGATGGTTGGATGGCATCACCGACTCAATGGACATGAGTTTGGGTAGGCTCCAGGAGTTGGTGATGGACAGGGAGGCCTGGCATGCTGCGGTTCATGGGGTTGCAAGAGTCGGACACAACTGAGCAACTGAACTAAACTGAACTGAACAGCCAAATAAAAACATAAACATATATGTTTTAAAGTGATGCCTGTATTGACTCCTTCAGTATGTATTAAGCACCTCAGTCATGCAGGCAGATTAGACTCAGTCCCAGCCCTGGCAGGAAGTCTCAGACTCAGCAGAGATAAAGGCCACCAACCCCTAAACAAACAATTATAAGCCATGATGAGTTACAGAAAGGCCAGTGGGTATAGAGATGGTAAATAACCGAGCAGTGGGATAAGGAATTCATTAATGTGGGGAGATGGGGATGACCTCTCAGAAGAGATGACTCAGAAGCAGAGACTTTAAAGGACAGGAAGGAGCCAGGCCTGCAGAAGGACATTTCAGGCAGAGGAATCTGAGAGGGCAGAGGTAGAATTCACAGCCAGAAAGTGTCATGTGTGGCCAGAGAGGGCGAGCCAGAGATGGGTTCCTGGAGGGGCAGACCATGCACAGCCTGGTGGGCAGGGTAAGGGTTTGAGGTTTTTATCAGAAGCTTATTAGAAAGGGGTCAGGGGTCTTTTAATCAAGAAATGACGTGATCTTATTTGTGACTTTAAAAGATGACTTCAATAACTAGTGATTCTTTGTGACCCCATGGACTGTAGCTCACCAGACTCCTCTGTTCGTGGAATTCTCCAGGCAAGAATACTGGAGTGGGTAGCCATTCCCTTCACCAGGGGACCTTCCTGACCCAGGGAGCAAACCTGAGTCTCCTGCAATGCAGCCAGATTTTTTACCATCTGAGCCACCAGGGAAGCCCAACCAGCGAGGAGCCAAACACAGAAGATTATATACTTGATAATTCTATTTATGTGAAATTCAGAGATCTCCCCAAACTAACCAGAAGTGATGGAAATCAAAATAGTGGTCAGCTTTGAGAACTGTGGTCTTGGAGCTGAAGGGTTGGAAATGTCCCTTATCCTGATGTATCAATAGATGGGAGGTACAAAAATGTAAAAAGTTGTCACAATATACACATAAGATTGGTACACTTCATGGAGTAACTAGACTATTTGTGCACCATACACCTCAACGAAAAAGCAAAATAAAATTTAAAATCACTAACATTTTTATTGGCTAACATTAAAGTGAGGATTATCGAGATATAATCTTCATGCAATCACACCTCCCCCTTTAAAGTACATAGCTGGATGAGTTTTGACAGATGCATACGCCAGCTTAACTGCCACGAACAAGATACAGGACATTTCCAGCCCCCTCCTAAAGGTGCCTTGTGCCCCTCTGCAATTGATTCCCACCTGTCTTCCCCGTCCCTGCGCTCTAGCTCCTGGCAACCACTGGTTTCATTTCTGTGCTTAGAGTCTGGCCTTTTCCAAACTGTCATTAAATGGAATCATTTAGCATTTAACCTTTTGAGTCATCTGCTTCTTTCACGAAGCAGAATACTTTTGAGATTTAACATGTTGTTGGGGACAAGTTATTTCTTTATTATTATTTCTTTATTTTTGGCTGTACTGGGTCTTTGTTGCTGCACACGGGCTTTCCCTAGTTGGCAAGGAGGGGCTACTCTCTAATTGCAGTGCACAGGCTTCTCATTGCGGTGACTTTTCTTGTTGGAGAGCATGGGCTCCAATAGTTTGCTTCTTTTTACGGCCGAGGCATTTGCCTAGTATGGATGTATGTGATTCATTTACCCATTTACCAACTGATGAACCTTTGGGTTGCTTCCAGTTTGGGACAGTTTCCCAGTTTGGACAAACACTTGCAGATGGGTCTTTGGTATACCAGGGTTTTCATTTCTCTCAAAGAAATACATTAGCATTGGGATGATCAGGATATATGATAAGCACACTTTAATGTTGTACGACACTGCCACAGTGGTTTTCAAAGTCGTTTCCGGGTACTAAATACATTATCTCATTTTCTTCTCAGAATAGGTGAGGAAAGTGAGGGTCAGAGAGGCTGAGCTATTTGCCCAGGGCTTCCCTGGTGACTCAGATGGTAAGGAATCTGCCTGCAGTGCAGGAGACCAGGGTTTGATCCCTGAGTTGAGAAGATCCCAGGGAGAAGGGAATGGCAAACCACTCCCATATTCTTGCCTGGAGAATTCCATGGAAAAAGGAGCCTAATATGCTACAGTCCAGACTGAGAGACTAATATTTCCTTTTTCATTTCCCAGGTAGTGCTAATGGTAAAGAACCCAAAGCAGGAGACCAAGAGATGCCAGGTTTGATCCCTAGGTAGGGAAGATCTCCTGGAGGAGGAAACGGCAACCCACTCCAGTATTCTTGCCTGGAGAATCCCATGGACAGAGGAGCCTGGCCGGCTACAGTCCATAGGTCACAAAGAGTCGGACACAACTGAAGTGACTCAGCACACACACGTGCAAGCTATCTGCCCAAGGCCCCACAGTAAGGAGGTGGCAGTGCTGGATTCCCAGGTCCCCACAGGGAAACCCTGCTCTCAAGCTCTTCCAAAGGGGCTGCCCTCATGAGTAGGGCTGGTTCGCCCAGAGCCAAACTCAGACAAGGTCCAGACTAAAACTTAGAAGCGTGACAGAGGAGATGGCAGCAGACCGTGTAACCCCTCCAAGTAAGAAAATAATGAAAGAAGGAGAAGGAAGAGCCAGGCAACATGAAAGAGGAGAAAATTGTGAGCTACAAGCCAAGCATTAATTCATTTGAAGTCAGCCGTTCGCCTCTCCTCCCAAGTCCCTTGGTCCTCTGGCAAGTTTTCAAATTAAAGCACCGGAGATTCCCTCCCTTCCCTGACCCCCCAGATGATGAGGGCTGGCAGGGCAGGGGGTTGGGGCCAGAATATTGTCTGGAACTAGCAAACCAGAACCCCCACCCTACCCCCAACCTCAGATAGAACCTGGACCCCCGCTGGCTGGGAGGTGGCCTCCCCCAGCCCAAGACAGCTCTGACCCCCGCAGGGCCACAGGGGGAATGGAGGTTAATGAGATTTTGATGAACCTGCAGTTTCCATTTTGAGAGGGAAAAGGCTCAGACCCTCGCTAATTAAAGGGAACTGACCTGTAAAATGAGTCTGGGGATGAATGACAGGGCAGGAGGGCCAGCTGAGGGAGGAAGGGAGGAGAAGCAAGACCCCAACAGCTTTGTCAACACAATCCAGTCTGATGGGGGGAGCAGGCCCAGAGACTGGAAGGGATTTGCCCAAAGACACACAGCAAATCAGACTAGACTTGGATCCTGAAATAGGTAAGGAGAATGGAGGGGGGAAAACTAAAAACATGGAGATAGACAAAGAAACAGACTGAAAGAGACCAAAAGGCTGCATCTTCAGTGATAATATCTAACCTTCCTTGCAGCCCATCATCTCATTTAATCCTTACAACTCCAGGTTGTGCTCAGTTGCTCAGTTATGTCCAACTCTGCAACCCCAAGGACTGTAGCCTGCCAGGCTCCTCTGTCCATGGGATTCTCCAGGCAAGCATGATGGAGTGGGTTACCATTTCCTTCTTCAAGGGTTCTTCCTGACCTAGGGATCAAACAAACCCATGTCTCTTGTGTCTCCTGCATTGGTAGGTGGGTTCTTTACTACTAGTACCACCTGGAACTTTTATGCCCATATGTGGAAACTGAGGTTCAGAGAAGTGAAACAACTTGCTCAAGAGCATGCAGCCAGCCAAATCTACCAAACTCCATACGCTTAGTCCCATCCCCTATGCTTGGGGTGGCCCTGGGTCCCAGTTTACACATGCTGTTCCAGTTTTAGTATTAAAACACCCCTTTCACTGTCCAAAGTGACTCAGTTTAAGCCAAATATTATATAACCTCTCTACCTAGGCTACATCTTATAAGTTGCTTCCTATGTGACATGCATAGCCCAGGTCCAACACACAAACAGTCAAACCTAGACACAGAGTCATGTCTCAGTGCATCTCAGCAATGAGGCAGAGAGCACAGTGGCAAGAAACTTCAGCTCTGGAGCTAGCCAGACTGAGCTCAAACCCAGCAGTATGACTTTGGGTTAGTCACTTGACCTCTCTGGGCCTCAGTTTGTTCTTCTGGAAAGTGGGGATAACCATGGTTACTCCCCCAAGTTATGGAGATGCTATGAAGAGAGAAGTATAAAGTACCAGTGCACGTTTGCTATAATTTCATGGTACATCTACAGTTTTAGCCTGCCCCCTTTCTGCACCCTGTGCATTTCCATAGCGTGTACTTGGTTTGTGTTTGCTGAGCTTGTTTATAGACCTTTCTCTCATGACTCACCTGGCAGTTCCCTGCCCCAGGACCTTTGCACATACTGGGGCTTTTCATTTGCCTGTTTAACTTAAAATCATGTGCTGGCCATCATGCTAAGCATATTGCATATGTTAACTTACTTCATCCTCACAATAATCCTGTGTTTATAAATGAGGAATCTGAGGCATGGAGGGGCCAGTCACCTTGTCCACAATCACACAGCTGGTTAGCAGCAGAACTGGGATTCGAACCCAATCAGCCTGACTTAAGGATCAACCCTATATAGTACCTCCCTCTGTCCAGAAGGTGCTCCCCTACTCCTACCACTGACCCCTCCACTGCCTGTGCCTGAATAACTCCTACCCACCCTGCCTTTGCTGGAATATCACTTCCTCCAGGAGACACACTGATTGCTCAGCCTAAATCACATTTCCCACCCCTGCCCATGGAATAGTCACCCTTCTTTCAGAGCTGAATTCAGTTTGTTCTTCTCTATTTATGTGCTCATTTGTCTTCCTCACTAGACAGTTGCATTCCAGGAGGGCAAAGACCATTTTTGTGCCCCAAGCATCGAGCAACAGACATATGGTAGGTCTTCAATAAACATCTGTTGAAGGGAAGAATAAAGGAAAGGAAGAAGGAAGGAGGAATTAGAAACCCCCTAAGGACAGGAGCTGTTCCTGACAGTGTTTTACTGTCCCAGGAGCCTGTCCCAGGGTCTCCAAGCACACAGGAGGGCTCTCAGTGGTTGCTGACCCCAACTATATCGGCCACCGTGGCCGACCCCCCCCCACCCCTTTGGGCCCCGGGGCTGTGGGCGGCCAGGTGGAGCAGGGCTGGCACCCAGCCCTCTTCAGCCACCAGCTTTTCCCCTCTGACTACACTCGCCTCCCCCCATACCCAACCCCTCCCTTCTCCCTTCTCCCTTCTTCTTCGCCTTTCTGAGATGAAGCGGTGAAATGATTTTTCTACTTGAGCAGTTTTCAATTTAGATTAAGAAAAATGTGGTCTGCAGTCACTCGGCAAAAGGCCGTGGCAGCCCTGTCCCTTCTGGGACCAGGGGTTTCTCAGCCGTTGATAGCAGAGCTGGTTCTGGGGAGGGGGGATTGTGGAGGGGACTTCCCAGCCCCTCTGCATCCCCTCAACACTCATCCTCATCACTTGGCCTCCTCCTGCCTTCTTGGGTAAGAGACCAGGGTCCGGAATCAAACAGAACTGGGTGGGTTCAGGCTCTAACCCATGCATACTGTGTGACCTTAGGCAGGTTCTGCACCTCTCTGAGTCTTCTTGTTCCATCCATAAAGTGGGTTGACAGTAAACCTTCTAATTTGGTCCCTGCCTATTAGATCAAAAGGCTCCCTCTTAGCCTTCCAGATTGTGGAAGAATAAATAGCAAGAACAACATGAGGACGTTTAGCTGGGCTATGCCAAGGTGGACAGAGCCTCAGAAACCCCAGGGCCAGAGCACACGACAGGTGAAACATGGTGATGGCAAGGGAGGCTTGAGCAGCACAAGAATAGATGGAAGTTTCTAAAGAGGCCCTCAAGGAGCCAGAGGTAAACTAGGGCCAGAGACAAGGGTGGGTCGGCCGGCAGAGGAGGAAGGAGGCCGAACTCTGAGACCACTTAACTCCTTCCTAATTCTGAAATCTTTATGCCTGGGATAAATTTTGTGCTGCTTGTTAATGTCGCCTTTTGAAATGGAAATGCTTTTGTTCATCTGGGTAAATAAAGGGCGTATATTAACCTTAGTTAATGGCACCAATTCTGGAGTCAAGAATACCAGGGTCTCATCTCCCGCTCCTCCCTTCAGTAGCTGTGTGATCTTAGGCAAGTTACTGAACTTCTCTGAACCTCTCCAAAATATGTAATTTTCACACTGGTCTGTTTCTTAGGTTTGGTTTTTTGGTAAATCAACTTTACAAAAATGATGTCACTTACAAATGATAAAATGTATGCATTTTAAGTGTACATTTCCATGAGTTTTGACAAATGAATATCGATGTATTACACTCTGTGATCAAGAAACTGAACATCTTGATTATACTAAAAAGTTCTCTTGTGCCTCCTCTGAGTCCTGTTGCTTTTAATGTAAAAATAATAGGTTCTGCGGGCCCCATGATAACACATCTTGGCATCAAAATAAACATCCTAGGACGTCCCTGGTGGTCCAGTGGTAAAGAATCCACTTGCCAACGCAGGGGACACAGGTTCCATCCCTGGCCCAGGAAGATCCCACATGCCACGGGGCAACTAAAGCCTGTGACCACAACTACTGAAGCCTGCACGCCTAGAGCTTGGGCTCTGCAACAAGAGAAGCCATTGGAATGAGAAGCCCCTGCACCGCAACTAGAGAGTAGCCCCCGCTCCACAAAACCAGAGAAAGCTCAAGCGCAGCCATAAACAAATAAATAAATTTTAAAGAAAATAAACATCCTAGGAAGGTGTGTGGTGTTTACACTGTGATTCTGCCTCTCTGCTCCCCACCCCCGCCTTCACACACACACACACACACACACACATACACACACACTGTCGGGGAGACCCAGAGGTGCTCGATTCAAGCCCAGCATTTCAGGATTCAAGGTGGACTCCCCCATGCCAACTGCCAGTGGTGAGCCACTAGACAGCCCAGCCCTCCCTCCACAGACGGCCAACTGACAACTGGCCTCCCCGGGGCCACTCGCCACGTGTCTTTGTATCTGACACCTCCAGGAGCTGAGAGCTGCTCCAGGGAGGGCACCTGGCTGTCGCCTGTCATCGACCACTGTGTATTCAGTGCCCCAGAGGGGCCTGGTGCACAGTAGGTGCTCCACAACTAGGAGTAGAATGAATGAATGAATGAAGAGAGGGACGGCCAGCCTGAGGACCCCCGACAAGCAGTGAGGATCTTTGTACACCTACCCGAGCGTTGCCCAAACATCTGCCCTTCAAGTCCGACTTTCACAAGAACCAGGCACTATTATTTAATATTCTTTAAATTGGCTCAATTAGTTTTTACTCTCTCTGTGTTTGCTTTGCCTTAAGCAACCATGAAATCATGGTTTGATTTGATTTGTATATAGAACTTTCCATTTTAATATAATTTTTTTTTTGACTGTGCCTTGGGACTTGCAGGATCTTAGTTACCTGACCAAAGATGGAACCCTGGGCCCTCAGCAGTGAAAGCACCGTCTTAACCACTGGACTGCCAGGGCATTCCCTAATACGATTTTAAACTTTACAGAAAAGTTGCAAAGAACATCCATACAGATGTTTTTTCACCAAGATTCACCAGTAATACACATTTTTCCCCATTTATCTTTATCTCTCTCTTTCACTCTCTAACTTACGTCTGCATCATGTGTGTTAGTTGCTCAATCGTGTCCAACTCTTTGCAACCCCCTGGACTGTAGCCCACCAGGCTCTTCTGTCCATAGAGTTCTCCAGGCAAGAATACTGGAGTGGGTGGCCATTTCCTTCTCCAGGGGATCTTCCCACCCAGGGATCAAACCCAGGTCTCCTGCATTGCACACAGATTCTTTACCGTCTGAGCCACCAGGAAAGCTCTACATCTGCATAGTTCTATTTTTTTCTAGTACACCTTAACAGAAACACTATACAACATTACTATAAAAAAAAATAAAACTTATGGGACTTCCCTGCTGGTCCAGTGGTTCAGAATTCTCCTTGCGATGCATGACACGTGGGTTTGATCCCCAGTCAGGGAGCTAAGATGCCACATGCTGTGGGGCAACTAAGCCTGTGAGCCACAACTAGGGAAGCCTCCATGCCACAACAAAGACCCAGTGCAGCCAAAAAATAAACAAAATGAAATTTAAAGAAACAATAACATTTTTAAAAGAACAATACTTGTTGCCCTCCTTACCAGGTCCCTCCCTGCAAAGGACTGTAGCTCCTACCTCCTGGACACCAGGTTTGGCCACGTGGCCTGCTTTGCCTCCTGAATTGAAAGCAGAGCTGTGTGTGTGGAAAGCAGAGCTGTGTGGAAGCTCTCACGCCATCACGTGCTTCCGCCATTGTTCCTCTCTTGCTGCCACGTAACCAGCAGCATTGTGGGCAGGGGCTGCCCCTTTAGCTTCAACCTCAGCATGATGATACGGAGTAGAATCAGAGCGGACCCGTGGCTGACATGCAGTGTGAACAAGAAATAAAACCCTATTGTTGAAAGCTATTGAGATTTGGGGGAGGGTCATTTGTCACCACAGTATAACATTATTTAAGCTGACTGATATAAATGCATCACTATTAAAATGAAAAATGTTTCTACACCACCTGCAAATACACGGCAAATTTGAAAAACGTGGAGTTGGCCACAGTGGCCCCGAAAGGTACGGCTTAATAACCCACGTGATGAAGAAGGAAACTGAGGCTCACGGCGACTATGTTGTTTGCTCAAAGCCTCTCAGTCAGGGAAGATGGCAGAGACGATTCTGGGTACTGCCGTCCGGCCTCGGTTGAAGGAGAGGCAATGGAATTGTCCTTTAGCAAATCAGTTCTGTCAGGGATCTTTCTTCTGCACAATCATCTCTCCTTTCAGAGCCGCTTTCTTCTGCCCATGGTTCCCCAAGACCAGCAGGAAGCACTCCTGACCCCATCTTCTTGAAGCCAAATGCCAGGTGATCCCCTTGAAGGAGTTAGCTGCTAACTAAAGGTGTTAACTGCTAATGAAAGTGCCAGCACTAACTAAGGTATTAGCTAATAAGCATTAACACCTCTCAAGGTGTTGGCATATTAATAAGGAACTTCAGAAAAATCCAAACAATTTAGAGAATCAGAGGAACAGAGCTCAAAAGGTGGCAGAATAATTCAGTTCCACAATTCTTCTTGCCCCTATTACAAGCTGGGCCCTGAGCTAAGACCTGCGCCTAACACAGTGCATACATATAAAGCTTTGCAGTATGCATGATATTCAATAGTCTGCAAAGCACCTCAGTTTACAGGCCACTTTCTTATTCATCGTCTCCCTTGCTCTTCCCATCAACCCAGGGAGGGAAGTTTTGCTATCTCCAATCTGCCAATGAGGGAGCTGAGGTCCAGAGAGCAGGAGTGACTTATTCAAGGTTACAGGCTAGTGGGTAAGGGACTGGGGTCGTCTCCTGCACTGTCAGACTCTCAGCCTGGTGCTCCGCCCATGGACCCCAAACCCCTAACACAAGTGAAGGAGTAACGAACAGGGACCAGAGCATTTCAGTTCACATCTGCCTTCCTCCTGGGCCTAAAGTGGACTGTGACCCCCCACAAGGAGTCAGAGCCAAGGCCAGGCTAGTCCAGGCTAGTTCTTGGGAGGCTCATGCCTGTAGGGCCCCTCTTTTCTGCTAACTCTTGTTCATCTTTCCAAGCTCAACCCCTTTCTCAGGCATCACCTCCTCCTGGACACCTTCCCAGATGGTCATGGGCCATCTCTCTTTAAGCTCCCAACATACAGGGCATATCTTGATCCTACAGATTGCATTGGAATGGTGCCTTTACAGGTTGGAGAAATCGGTGTCCCTGTGCCAGGCATGCAGCACAGAACGGAAAAAGCAGCTATAAATGCTTGTGGAGTGAATAAATGAACAACGCCCATGGTTGGTACAGAGAACTCATGAAAGTGAACCACATTGCCAGCCCTCCCAGGAACAGATTTGAACAAACTGTAGTCATTTAAAAGTAAGAGATGAGCTATTTCAATTTCTTAAAGCCCGATTAATATTTTACTATCCAGCAGTAGTAGTTATTTGTATCTTTGTTTCTCTCTCTCTCTCTCTCTCTGTGTGAGTGTGTATACAAGCCATAGGGGGAAAAAAGAGGGAAGTTTCAAGACCAAATAAGTTTGGAAAGCTCTGGGTTTAAGAGGGGTCTATTGTAGGACTTTTCAGAGCCTTTAAGAGTAGCATTTATGGAGCATTTACTATATGCCAGGCACTATGCTAAGTACTTTACATTTATTGCCTTATTCCTTTATAGTTCAATCAACCCATTAACTTATATTCTACTAGATTGTAAGTTCCGTGAGGACAGAAGCTTATTAGTTAATTAGTATGCCCAATTGATAGATGAAGGAACTGACTAAAACCTTGCTGCTAGTCTTCAATATAGTAACTAGTGAGCCTGGCAGATCTGCAGGGCAGAGTGCTTGCACTTAGCATTTCTAGTCTTTATTTGGCACTAAGCATCTTTTTCAAGAAGGATCTGGAAGGACAGTACCTTGAGGAACATACTCTATGAAATGATACTCTAAGCTCTGCAGGCTTTAAGGGCAGACCCTGTCTTCTTTTATTTGTCTCCTCAGACCATAGCACATGAAGACTGGAGGGAGGAAGGAAGGAGAAGTCAGGGTATTCTTTCTGTTCTTTGTACTCCTTTTAGGAAGTAAGGGGAGAGAAAGGGTGGGGTGAGGAAGAAAAAAAGAGAAAGGAATGAGGAAGGAAGGGAAAGAAAAGAGAGAAAGAAGGAAAGGGGGAAGGAAAGAAAGAAGATAAATGGATGAGGAGGAGCAGGGATAGGCATATGGGTGAATAGATGGATAGATGGATGAAGAATGGGTGGATGAGAAGACGGATAGATAGAAGGATGGATAGATGGATGGATGGGTGGATGGATGGATGGGAGGATGGATAGTAAACAAATAAGGGGCTGGATGAACGGATGTGTAGATAGATAGAGTACACAGGGACAATGAGATATCGATCCCCAACAATTTCTATGTGGGTGCAACCTACCAGTTGGAAGGTGGGCTTGACATTATATTTGCAGAACATGTTACAAAAGATTCAGAAACTATCAGTTGTCCATGCAAAATAAACAAGGAAGAGGTGGCAGAAATTATAGAGTTAAATTTAAATTAAACCCCCCCAAGCCACCCCTTTGTATTCCCTCTGCAGGTGTGACTTTAATAGTCTATAACAGTGAGCTGAAAATCCATGTCCCTTAGAAGATTCAAAGGTTTCTAGGTTCTATGTCCCTAAGACCGAAAATGTAAGACTCTGTGTCCTTAAGGGCTCTTCATCTCTGCTCACATAGTGAGAGAAGTACTCTGTGCCAGGGAGTGTTCTAAGTACTCTACAAAGAGTAGCTCCTTTCATCTGCCACCCATGGAGTAGACATTACTATCGTCCTCAAAATGAGACACAGCGATATGAAGTAATTTGCCTTCGATCACACAGCTGGTAAGCATCAGGACTGGGACTGGAACCCAAGAAGGCTAGGCAGCATCCACAGTCCATGCTTTCAACCACCACATGGTCTTGCCTCAAGGAATTGAGGATTCTGTGTGCATCTAATTTTCAAAGATTCGGTGCTCGAAGCTTGAGGAGTCTGCAATTCTAGGACTCTAAGTGTCTCCATGCTTAGGCAAGAAGGAGCCTTCAAAGGTGGAGGGAAAAAGGAGGCGGGGTGGGGATGGTGCCTGGCTGGCTCCTGTAAGCACCAGCCCCGCTGATGTCAGGCACCTGGCTGTCACTCTTCCTGTTAACCTTGGGGGGAAAACACATTTGTGGCAGATAACAGGCACAAGGGTGTGTCGGCCATCCGCCCGCTCCTGGGCCTGATGGATGGGCTACATGGGGCCCCTCTGACCTGTGTGTGTACCGTTATCTGCGCGGCCAAGGGAGGCTGTTCATCATGCCGACAGCTTGGCAAGGCACACCTGCTGGGCCTGCGTCAGCTAGAGCTGCCAGCGTCCCAGGAGGAGTGAGGAGAGATAATGGGAGGGGTGGGGCAGGAGAGACACAGAGAGGAGAACCAAGGACCCCATGATGGCAGCATCCCTAGGCCCAGGATTGGCCCAGAGGGTGGCACTGACTGCCGGGTGTGATGCTGTTTCTGGGGGTACTGCGGATAGTGTGTGACTGTGGACTAGTCACTTAACCTCTTTGGGCTGTAAAATAAGATTAAGATTTGCCAGAGGAGGGGAGAAAGGACAGGGTGGGATGTTTGGAGAGAGTAACATGGAAACATACATTACAATATGTAAAACAGATAGCCAATGGGAATTTGCTGTATGACTCAGGGAACTCAAACCAGGGCTCTGTAATGACCTAGAGGGGTGGGATGGGGAGGGATGTGGGAAGAAGGTTCAAGAGGGAGGGGACATGGGTATACCTACAGCTGACTCATATTGATATCTGGCAGAAACCAACACAATGCAGTTAAGCAGTTATCCTTCAATTAAAAATAAATTTTTAAAAATAGAGTACTGGAGTGGGGTGCCATTGCCTTCTCCAAAATAGATAACAAAGAAAGACATAGGCAGTACTTAATAAATTATTTAAAAAGTAAAAAACAAAAAGATTTGCCAGATACAAGAGGGCCCTCTTCTCCTTCTCTTCATGTTCCACATCCAGTCACTAGGTCTTGTTGGTTTTACCTCTGAGTCTGTCACGATCCTGTCCATTTTTCATCATCATCTCCACTGGGACCACCTTGGTCCAGGCCACCACCACCATCTCTTGCCTGAGCTCCCTGCTTTCCTTTCCTGCCCCTGTACTCCACTGTACACCCAGCAGCAGGAGAATCTTTACTATAGAATCAGGTCAGATCACTCCCCTGTTTCAGGCCCACCAGTGATGCCCTGCACAGTGAGAAATAAACCCAAACTCCAGGGCTCTGCAAAAGCTGGCCTTCTCTCCCTGCCCATCATCACCTTGTACCTTCTTGTCCATTTGCTTACCACCTTCCAACTACACTGCCAAGTCCTTTGCCATCTCCTAGTCTTTGCATATGCTGTTCCTTCTAATGCAAAAGCTCTCTTCTCAGTTCCTTGCACGACCAGCCAACTCTTTCTCAACCACAGATCTCAGCTAAATGGTCACTTCCTCAAAGAGGTCTTCCCAGCCTGAAATAATACCCCACCCTCCCTCTAAGCTCACTTTATCAAAGCACCAATGTATGCCCTTTCCAGCCCTTATTACAACCACAAATTAGGCTGTTTATTTATTTGTGCATTTACTTATTGTCTGTCTTCTCCACTAGAAAGTGAGCTCTAAAAAGTCATGGGTGTGGAGGCCATCCCTGGTCATCCAGTCATTGGGACTCTGAGCTCCCAATGCAGGGGCACAGATTTGACCCCTGGTCCGGGAGCTAAGATCCTGCATGCCATGTGGTGTGGCAAAAACAAACCAACAATCAAAAACAACAACCAAAAAGGTCACAGGTTTTTGTCTTATTCACCACTGTGTCCCTGAATGTTTCCCCAGTGCCAGGCTAGATGGTCCTCCCCACCCCAGGGTCTTTGCACCAACCATCCCTCTGCTTAGAACCCTCTTCCCTCTCTTCTTGCCCTATTTAATGCCTACTCATCTTTCAGATCTATGGGAGATTGCATTTTCCAAGGATGGTCGCATCCTTTGTGTTGTTCATCAGATATAACCTTGACATCCTCCCGCTCCACTTGAGGGTGGGCTCACAACTTGACTTTAACTGACAGGATGCAACAGAGGCAACAATGGAACACTTCTGCGTTGAGGTTGAAGACACTGACTCCAGAGCCCTGAGCTGCCAACTAAGCAGCATGACTGTCTGGAGGACACCATGCTATGAGAAAAGCCAAGCTAACCACACAGAGAAACCCTGAGAGCACAGGCAGAGAAAGAAAGAGATACTCGGAAGCCCCCAGCTGCACCAACCCTAGCCACCACCTGACTGAAATTTCTTCTTTAAAAAAAAAAATGTACTTATTTGTGTGGCTGTTCCGGGTCTTAGTCTTGGCATGTGGAATTCTTAGTGGTGGCATGCAAGATCTTTAGTTGTGGCATGGGAACTTTTAGTTGTGGTATGTGGGATCTAGTTTCCTGACCAGGGATTGAACCTGGGCCCCTTGGATTTGGAGTGCAGAGTCTTAGCCATTGGACCATGAGGGAAGTCATGTATAAGCTATTCTCATTACTGCCTTTCACGAGAGAAAACAGGCTCAGAGAGGTAAGAGGACTTACCCAAGGTCAGCAAGCTTGCAAGAGGCAGGGTCAGGATTTGAATTCAGATCCATCCATACCAGAACTCCTTCCAGGATGGCCTCCTGCCTTGACAAGAGCTAAGGGAAATTTGAGGTCCCATTAAAAAGGGAAATCAAGGCAGGCGGCATGGAGGAGGAAGCACCAAAATTGGGTCTTGAAGGAAGCAGTGGAATTTCTAAAGACTGAGCTGGGGAGAGCATTCCAGGTAGAGAAGGAGAACACGGAAAAGGCTGGAGGTGGGAGAGGTAGGCCCGTGTGATGGCTGAGGTTGGAGGGGTGGGCTGTGCCGGGCCTTGGCAGCCACGGCTAGGACAGGATCCTGCTGTTCCTGCCCCTCACCGCCTCTGCCACCCCCGGTCACCTTCCCCGACACCCACCCTCCAGCCCCCCACCTCAGCCAGAGAGAAGGCTGGAAAATAAATGAGTCTGTTTATGAAGCCCATAATGTTGCCAGCAAAACAAGGCACTCAGCAGAGCAGCTCGGGGCCTCTAATGGGATATTATTTATGTCATTTTCCTCCTGGCGCTGGAGCCATTATCGCCCAGGATGGTGCTCCGTCACCCTCCACTCCCCCAGCGATGTTCCAATGTCACGCTGAAGGATGTGAGCTGCAGTCATCTCGGCTGGACCTGGGGGAGGGGGACGCTGAGGGCGATGGGACAGCCCCCCACTCCCCGCCAATGGGGTCTAGCTCGTCCTGAGCTGCTCTTGGTGCCGGCCAGTCGGCCAGGCATTAAGGATGCTCCCACGTCTCCCCACTGCCCTGCAGATCAAGCCCCATTTCTCCCATCAAGCAGTAAGGTTTCTGGGCTTTGGCTGCTACCCAGTTCCCCAGCCTCAGCTCCAACCACTTGTGCATCAGTTCCAGAATCAGGCAGACCTGGTACCCCAGACCCAGTTTATGCATCTTCTCTGATTGACTCGGTCCCACCTGGTCCCCTCTTGCTCTGCGGTGAGCCTGGCCTCTGCCTTTGCTTTATCGTCTAGCCCAGCTGCCTCAGTCTCCTCTGGGTGAGGACCAGCCTGCAGCATCGCCTCCATCACGTTCGCCAGGGCCCAACACTTGGGTTCAACCCAGTCTGAGGGAGACTCTGGCTCTTTCATGCTCAGATAAAACACCATGTGCAAGGCATGGGGTCTGGTTCCCCCAGTGGCTTCCTAGAGATGCCAAGTAACAGCGCTCTGTGGACTGAATGAACTAATGACCAGGAGAGGGGACAAAGCCACACACAATGAACTATTTCAAAGAATGGAGGCTCACATGGCTTATGGATGCGCTGCCCCACATGACCTAGCCCCCTGCTGCATTGGCTCCAAGCTGGGGCCAGCTCGGAAACATACCATCATGTATTTCCCTCCTTCTCTATCTCACTTCCCCTTCCTCCTCATTCTTACTGTCCCAGAATCACATCCTTATAAAGGATGTAAGCTTTGCCTCAGCCTTCAAGTTCAACCCCAACGTCATCACTTCCTGCTGAAGAATCTAGGAGATTCTAGTTAAGGAACTTCTCTGAGACTTAATCCCCTGGACTACAAATGGAGATAATAATAGTCTCTCCTTCCTGGGTTGTTGTAAGTACTCAGTGAATGTCAGGGATGCTTGTTTCTCCTTCTGGGGCATAACTTGTCTTGCATCAACACTAGTACATGCTATTTTCATCGCCAGGAACACTCTGATGGACAACCCCATTTATCCACCTTAGATATCAGCTCCTGGGAGAATACTTCCTGCTCCCTCTGGATGCCCCCAGTCCTCCTGTGCTTCCTCCCTGATTTCACTGAACATCATACTGCTTTTGCCTTTTTCACTAGACTGAAGACTCCCCGAGAGCAGGGCTGTGTGTTTTGCTTCCCTTTGTTCCCCCGGTACTGAGCACAGTGCCTGGAATACAGGATGCGCTTGTGCCACACATTTTTCTTGAGTGAATGAATGAATGATCTTATTTCAGTCTTGCCACAGCTCTACCTTGTAAGGGTTATCGTCTTCATCTCATTTTCTGATTCATCCATTTCTTCTTCGATCTTTTAAAATTCTTTTCATTTTATTTTTTTACATTTTATTTATTTTTGGCGATGCTGGGTCTTTGTTGCTGTGTGTAGACTTTCTCTAGTTGCAGTGACGGGGGGCTGGCTACCCTCTAGTTGCAGCGTACGGGCTTCTCATTGCAGTGGCTTCTCCCATTAAGAGCACGGGCTTTAGGCACATGGGCTTCCGTAGTTGTGGCACACAGGCTTAGTTGCCTCAGGACATGTGGAATCCTCCAGGACCAGCGGTCAAACCTGTGTCCCCTGCATTGGCAGGCAGATTCTTAACCACTAGACCACCAAGGAAGTCCCCTTCTTTCTATTTCCTTTTGACTTCTTTTGTCGTATTTCTACTATCTTCAGTGTAAGAAAATGAAAGTTTTCAATCTTGCTTTCTAATAAATGCATTACCTGCTAAAAATCTCCCTCTGAATATTTTCTTGTCTACATGCCACCAGTGGGGATACGACACACTCTCATTGCCCTTCGGTTCTGAATGGCTTGCATTTTATTTCCATTTTAAATAAGGAAAGTGAAAGTCAAAGGGGTGAAGAGGCCACAAAATGAGAAAGGGCCAGAGCTGGGATTCAAACCCAGGACGCTCTAGACCCCATCCTCTGCCTCAGTATATGTAGGTGGTATGTGTGTGTCTGTCTCTGCCCCTCTGTTTTCAAGTAAACCTTTATTTTGAGATAATTGTACATTCAAATGCAGTTGAAAGACATAGTCCATTGAGATAACATGCACCCTTTACAAGTTTTCCCCAATGATGACATCTTGCAAAACTATTGTACAATATTCCAATCAGGACATGGACATACAATCTACTAATCTTATTCCAATTTCTCCAGTTTTACTTGTATTCACATGTATATGTGTTTATATACAATTCGATTACCAATGCTCTTTGCATTTTAAGAGCAATGTATTAATACCAGTGGTCTTGGGATTGTAAAATGGTACCTCTTAGTACATCAGGTTTCTGAGCATCTTTCTGCCAAGCTAGGGCTTTCACACTCTGTTCCAGGAACAAGTCACACTCTATTAACTGTGTCCTTTCCTTTTCCCCTGGGTCTGAACCTCAGCTGAACTTCCCTTCAGGGGCCCCAGCCCTCTACACTCAACTGTACTTGGAGCCCCACCCTATACTCGGGGAGTTGGCAGCTGACAGTCATCTCTAAAGTCTCCTTGCTCACCTGTCCACCTCTCATCATACCCTCCTGTAGACCACCACTAAGCCAACCCCTCCCTTTGCAGGTCACTGGTTCATGGAGGGATGAAGCTGGGAGCCTGCTTGGGGTGGTTTTGGAAGATCTAAACAGCCCCTCCCACATCAACAGCTGTCATGGGAGCTGAGGGTCAGACTTGACCTTCCAGTGAGAGATCTTCCGGTGCCGTCTTCTCATTTTACAAGGGGAGAAACAGTAGCTGAAGTTACTTTCTAGTTAAGTTGCTCAGTCGTGTCCAACTCTTTGTGATCCCAGACTGTAGCTCCCCAGACTCTTCTGTCCTTGGAATTCTCTAGGCAAGAATACTGGGGTGAGTTGCCATTTCCTTCTCCAGGGGATCTTCCTGACCCAGGAATTGAATCCTGGTCTCCTGCACTGCAGGCAGATTCTTTATGGTCTGAGCCACCAGGGAAGCCCGGTTATTTTGCTGTGCACCTATTATGTACCTAGCACTTTCAAACTCAATGCCATTTATTTTCATTATTTTGCAGTGATGCACAGTTTATGGGTGAGGAACTAAGGTTCAGAGAAGGAAACTGACTTGCCCTGGACCATAAAACTAATACATTGTGAAGCTGAGATGAAAACATAAAGTTGGTGCAACTCCACAGGCCATGAGGTTTCTGCTACCCTTCATTTTAAGACAGGAGTCAAGAGCATCTCAGACCCTGGAACCAGACCGCCTGGTTCCACCACTTCAATTCTCTTCTCTGAGCCTCAGTGTCCCAGTCTGTAAAATAGGAATAAGATGCCATCAACATCTAATCCCAACATTTATATGGGATTAGCCCCATATAAAGCTTCATGTGAAATTCCTATAACTCCCAGGGGAAGAGGCATTTCCTCTGTGAGTGGCGGACCTGATATAGAGTAGGGACTTGTGGTTTATTCCCTTCTCAGCCTTCCCCCATGGGCCAGGTAAACGGGCAGACCCAGAGGGTGAAGTGACTTGGCCAAGGTCATGCCACTACCACTAGGTAGGTAGTGGAGCTGGGATTTCCACCCATAGAGCTGAGTGGATGATTGAGGTCTCTGAAAGTCAGAGACATTTTAGGAAAGGAGTAGGGACATATATCCCAGGTTCTTCTCCTCTTTTCTTCCCTGGAACCCTCCTGGGGATCAGGAGTGGGTGTCAGGGTGGGCATCTCAGGTGGCCTATGCCCATCAGCAGGGTACCTGGGTCTGGGTACCACTGCTAGCCCCTGTCTAATCTTTAGCATCTCCCACCTGGAATACCAGCCCTCTTCTGGCAGCCCTCTCTGCTTCTTGTCCCCCAAGCCCATCCAGACCACCTCAAATAGAGGTTTTAAATCCCAGGGTTGGCCATGCCCACTGCTGTGCAAATGCTTTCAGTGGCTCCCACATCCCTAGGACAGGGTCCAAACTCCTCCTCTCAGGATTGGAGGATTCCTTGATCTCATCCCCTCCACCTCTTCTTCCTCTTCCTCTCCCACCCTATGTGCGCAGGCACGCACACACACACTCACCAGGAGCCTGTAGCTCCTCCCACTCCTCTACTCCTTTGTTCCTTCTGTGTCCTCCACCAGGAACTCCCGGCTTCTGGATGCCTGATCCTTAGAAACCATACCCTCGATTTTCCACATCACGATCACGTGCTCCTCCCCAACAGACTCTCAGGACGTGGTTTCCTCCTGCATTAGAGCTCACGGGGTAAGAACCATAGATCAATGGCCAATGTTCACTGAGCACTCCTAGCACCTGCCTCTATGCTAAATCAGGCTTCCCTCGTAGTTCAGCTGGTAAAGAATCTGCCTGCAATGCAGGACACCCTGGGTTGGGAAGATCCCCTGGAGAAGGGAATGGCTACCCACTCCAGTATTCTTGCCTGGAGAATTCCGTGAACAGAGGAGCCTGAAGGCTACAGTTCATGGGGTTGCAAAGAGTCAGACACAACTAAGCAACTTTCACACACACTATGCTAAATCACATTTGAATGCATGCCCTCACTGACTCCTTATAACACCTTTGACCATTCCCACTTTACAGATGAGGAAACCAAGGCTCAGAGGTACAGGAAATTCTCCCGAGGTCACATACCAAGTAAGGTCAAGCATTCTGACTCCAGAGTCAGTAATCACAGCTCCTTTGTTGTGCCACTTTGCTGAGTCCCCCCCACCTGAAGGGCAGAGATGGAGCTGGGTGGTTCATTTAGATGCCACTAGCGCTTCACCCCTGGAGAAGGCAATGGCACCCCACTCCAGTACTCTTGCCTGGAAAAATCCCATGGATGGAGGAGCCTGGTAGGCTGCAGTCTATGGGGTTGCTAAGAGTTGGACACGACTGAGTGACTTCATTTTCACTTTTCACTTTCATGCATTGGAGAAGGAAATGGCAACCCACTCCAGTGTTCTTGCCTGGAGAATCCCAGGGATGGGGGAGCCTGTTGGGCTGCTGTCTCTGGGGTCGCACAGAGTCAGACACGACTGAAGCGACTTAGCAGCAGCAGCAGCAGCACTTCACCCCTGTGCCTAGAACCGATATGTTCGCTTATTACCATCAATATGCTTTGGAAGAAGTATGAGACAGCCAAGAGTAGCGGAGTGCATACATACATTCTGTGCTTTACTGAGCACCTACTAAGCGCTGGGTGTTGTTCTAGGTGCTAGGAATAGGGCAGTAAGCAGAACACAAAACCTCTGCCCTCAGGGAGCCTGGTGAGAGGAGACCATGTGCTGGGGAGAAGCAGGCAACAACAAAAAAATTAAGTAAATAAAGGACCAGGATGTCAGATGGTGAAAAGGGCTGTGGAGAGAAAGCCGGGAGGTGGGGGTGACAGCAGGCACAGGGGTGCATCTATAGCGGAGGACAAGGGTCCCTCTTCTGAGGTTCAGGGAGAAGTTGATCCAAAAGGAGACAGGTCTCCACTCGGGGGTGAAGGGCAGCCTGGTGGGGCAGGGTGGGAGAGCAGCACTGGGTGGGGAGGGGAGGGGGAACGGGGGCGGGAGCAGGGGCGGGGGGTGGCGAGCAGAGGTCCTGATCTGTCTTCCCCTACGTGCCCTTGCCCTCACCCCCCTCACCTCCCTGCCTGGCATCTAACAGGCTCAGAAAGAAACGGCCCATGGGAGGAGCCATCCAACGTCCCCCTACAGCCTCGGCGGTGACAGTGGTGGCAGTAAAAGTAGCAGCGTGACGGGAAACGGCCGTCGAATTACTGCCTCCTCGTTGGCCTTATTTATGGCCCGTGCTGTCTTCGCTCCTGCCCGCTAGTGTGGAGGGTGGACGGTGTTGGAGGGAGGGGGATTTGGAGGGAAGGAGAGGGGGTTGCAGTGGGGAGGGCACCGCCTGGCGACAGATGACCTTGGGAACAGTGTTCTTCAGGGTCCCCAGGGGAGGGGTGGGTTTGGGAACCTGGGTCACTGCCTTTCCTGTGGCAGCCCCAATACGAAGGTCACCTCCTCTATCTAGAAAGCCTCAGACAGCTCAGTCCCACTAAAGGCGAGCCTGAGAGGAAGCTGACCTTTATTGAGACCTCCACGCCAGACAATTGTTAAAAAATAATTTGCATTTATTTCGTTTTGGCTGTGCTGGGCCTTTGTTGCTGCGAGTGCTTTTCTCTAGTTGCGATGAGCAGGGGGCTACTCTCTAATCGTGGTGGGGCCTCTCGTCTTGTGGAACACGGGCTCCAGGACACGCAGGCTTCAGTAGCTGCAGCTCCTGAACTCCAGAGCAGACGCTCAACAGTTGTGGTGCATGGGCTTAGTTGCTTTGCTGTGTGTCTTCCTGACCCAGGGATCGAACCCATGTCTCCTGCATTGGCAGGTGGATTCTTCACCATTGAGCCACCAGGGAAGCCCTGTGCTGGATACTTCACGCACAGCTTCCTTCAGCCCTCAGGATCATCCTATTGCTCCCTCTTAGGAGAGGAAATTGAGGCTCAGGGAGGTTCATTAATGGGCCCAAGGTCACACAGCTAGTCAAAAGCAGATCAGGAATTGAACTCAGGTAGGTCTGACTCAAAGGCCTTCATTTTTCCCTCTAGAACTCTGGTCCTCAAGGTCACTTTTTATTTCTCTGGCACCTCTTGGCCATGCCCACTGCAAATCATTAGCAGGCTGCAGACAGAGCAGAGTAAGGTCTCATAGCAGCGTGGATTCTGAAACCAGAGAAGTCTTGATGTCTAGTCCTGACTGTGCCACGTCATAACTCTGAGACTCCAAGCTAGTCCCTTTCCCACTCTGGGCCTCAGTTTCCCCATCTGTAAAGTGGACATAATAATAGCCTTCCTCTTGACCTGTTGTTTAAGGGTGGATGAGATGCCAGCCAAGATCATCTTTGGAGAAGGCGCCGTTTGGAGACAGTGCAGTCATGGTACGAGCAAAATCCAGGAGAGGGTTAATGAGAAAGGAGCTTTTATCATTCCAGCAGCAGTGGCGGCATCTTTGCAGCAAACTTCACCTGTTTACAGTCCATTAGAAGCCATTATTGCTGTGTCTGGGGTAGATGCACACCTCTGACCTTGACGCGTGTCTGACAGCTGCAGGCAGCAATCTGGAGAGCAGGAGTCATTTTGGCCGCATTTAAAGGGCCACGAGAGGCTGAAGGCCTCTTCCAGTGCCCTTCTCCCTCCCCACTCCTGGGCCACAACCTCTGAGAACCAGAGGGCCAAGAGAGGGGCCCAGCCTGGGTTCCAGACCTCTCAAGGGTTCCCCCCCTCTGTCCTCCGATTACCACCTTGAGTCTGCAACCTTAATAAAGCAGTAGTGAGCAAAGAAGAAACAAATAGACAGCTAGGGCCGCAGGGGCTCAGAGAAATTGAGTCCAGGCCTTCCCTCGTGTGTAAGAAAGGAAAGGACATGCCCAGGGTCAGAAAAAGAGAGTCAGAATGAGAACTGAGCTCCTGGGACTAGCCTCAGCTTGGAGATACTAATGGTGGGAATTTTAGGCAGTGACCACTGACACATGGGCAGCAGGACTGGGCAGAGAGGAGGATTTTATATCATGTTACATAGACAGTTGCCAGCTCTGGCTTCAAGAAAGGCAGACCCTGGGCAAGGGTGGCTCCAAGTCAAGTTTTTACTCCCAGCTTCCAAAGTTTGCTTGAGAGAGGGAGAGAAGCCCTAGAGAAGATGGGGCACTACTGCAGATGCAAAATCAAGGTTTTCTCAAAGCTCTTGCTTTCGTTTTCTGCCCAATTCCCTTTTCTAGTTTTCTTTTCTTTCTTTCTTTTTTTTTTTTACAAATAACTTTTCTTCTTCAAAGTATTTATTGCCCCCAGACTTTTGATTCCCCTTCTCTCAAAAAAGGATTAAAATCTCATTCATACTCAAGTGTGAATGACTGACAACAGCTCTAAGGCAGCGGCACTCCCTTTAGCAGGACTGCAAGAAAGGGGTAGGAACAAAGCTACACATCCCCGCCGCTTCCCCACCTAATTACTCTTAATCTTAAGACTTGTACTCAAAAGGCTCTCTTTCAGGAAGCCTTCCTTCACCTCCAGGGACCTGATTCCCTCTATTATACCCCTTCACAGAACTGAGATCCTTCTATTCAGAGACCTTTGTCTTTTGGTGTGATAATTTGATGACCTTCTGTCACTCACACTTGATTACGAGGTCCCCGAGGGCATCTTTTGCTCTCCAATGGTTTCTCCAGAGCCTAGGAAAGTCTCTGGACCATAGGAGATGCTCATTAAACACTTTCAGAGTGAATATATTGAGTGAGTGAAACTTGAGGCAATTATAAAGTCTGGACTCTGCCTTCATTCCATGAAGAATAACCTCCCAGTCCCCTGAAAGCAATGAGTCTCTCCTAAGATGTTGAGATGGGTCTTGTTGGCACAGCTATCCAGACCCACTTTCCCAGGCAAGCTTTCTCATCCCCCTGTCACTGACGGGGCACCTCTTCTAGGAGATTACACCCCCCCATCTGGGAGGTTACACCCCCTCCCCATCTCCTACCCAGGGGCAGCTCAGAGCCAGTCATGACTGACACTGTATGCTCCAGAGCCCCCAGTGGATAACCTGAGATGACATCTGTGTTTGTCCCCTCTCCTTTCCCTCTCCTGCTTCCCGCCCTCCTTTACTCAGTTCAGTTCAGTCACTCAGCTGTGTCTGACTCTTTGCAACCCCATGAATCGCAGCACGCCAGGCCTCCCTGTCCATCACCAACTCTCGGAGTTCACTCAAACTCACGCCCATCGAGTCGGTGATGCCATCCAGCCATCTCATCCTCTGTAGTCCCCTTCTCCTCCTGCCCCCAATCCCTCCCAGCATCAGAGTCTTTTCCAATGAGTCAACTCTTCGCATGAGTTGGCCAAAATACTGGTGTTTCAGCTTCAGCATCAGTCCTTCCAAAGAACACCCAGGACTGATCTCCTTTAGAATGGACTGGTTGGATCTCCTTGCAGTCCAAGGGACTCTCAAGAGTCTTCTTCAACACCACAGTTCAAAAGCATCAATTCTTCGGTGCTCAGCCTTCTTCACAGTCCAACTCTCACATCCATACATGATCACTGGAAAAAACCACAGCATTGACTAGATGGACCTTTGTTAGCAAAGTAATGTCTGGTTTTGCTTAAAAGCACTTCTTCAACAAATCCCATGAACCAAACCCCTCTCACACTCTGCTTCTAGGACTCCGACCAGAAGTAGGCACTTCCCATTTTCCGTAGGCTCTAGCTTGACAACATCACCCTAGGAATTAACATTTATTAAGCATCTTCTGTGTGCCAGAGTCCACGCTAGATGCTTTACACCTAGCATCTAATCCTCACCACCACCTGTTGAGATGGGTCCTATTATTATTCCTGTGTTATAGAGAAAAAAACCGAGGTTCAGAGAGAGTACATGACTTGTTCAAGATCACACAGTTGATAAATGGTAAACCAGTTGATAAACCAGGGGTTTGAACCCAGGTCTAGCAAGTGAGGTGATGACGGCTACCTACCATTGTAATACAGGGTGACTACAGTGGGGCTTCCCTGGTGGCTCAGCGGGTAAAGAATCTGCCTGCAGTGCAGGAGACCCGGGTTCGATCCCTGGGTTGGGAAGATCCTCTGGAGAAGGGAATGGCTACCCACTCCAGTATTCTTGTCTGGAGAATTCCATGGACAGAGGATCCTGGAGAGCTACAGTCCATGGGTCACAAAAGAGTCAGACACCAGTGAGTGACTAACACTCACTTTTTTCATAGTTATAATAGCAAATAAAAAAAGAGAAATCAACATTGTAGGGAGTTATGGAGGGCGGTGATAACTTTCTCTAAGTAGAAAACATTTGCGTCTTGAAGAAGATGAAGAAGATGGAAGGCCTGCAAGGCAGAGGGAACAGCGTGGGCAAAAGCAAGGAAGCAGAAATCCATGAAACATGAGTTTCATGTAGATCCAACAAAAGAGTGTGAGGTACATGGAGGGACGGGCTACAGATATAGGTCAGGGTTAGGGTTAAACCAGATCTTAAATGGCTTCGGTACTAAGATAAGGAAATGGGACTTTGTCCTAGAGGAAGTTAGATGCCACTGTTGGGTTTTAAGAAGAGGGATAATAACATGGTATGTTTCTACTTAGGAAGATTACTCATGTTCAGGATGGAAGATGGATGGGAGAGAAAAACTGGGGCCCAGAAGGATATTTAGGGGAAAGAAGGTGAGATCATGAAAGAAGCAAGATTATGTTTTAAGGCCACGGGGATACAGAAAAGTAAGTAAATTCAAAAGAGAATGATTTGTGAGATAAAAATAGCAGGATTAGGGATCTGGAACGTGGGAGATGAGGAAGAAGGAGAAGCCTGGGATGATGCCCATGTATCTGTCATGGGTAGTATCACTTGCCAAAGTGAGAAGAAAAGGGTAGATTTGGATACAAGCATGATGAGCTCAGTTTTTGACACGCCGAATCAGAGGTTTCTCAGGAACAGTGTTCAGGAGATTGCAGATAAATGGCCAATGTCTCCTGTAGCTCAGGGCTTCCCTGGTGGCTCAGATGGTTAAGAATCTGCCTGCAATTCAGGAGACCTGGGTTCAATCCTGGGTCAGGAGATCCCCTGGAGAAGGGAAGGGCTACCCACTCCAATATTCTTGGGCTTCCCTGGTGGCTCAGATAGTAAAGAATCCACCTGCAATGCAGGAGACCCGGGTTCAATCTCTGGGCCGGCAAGATCTCTTGGAGAAGGGAATGGCTACCCATTCCAGTATTCTTGCCTGGAGAATCCCATGGACAGAGGAGCCTGGCGGACTACGGTCCACAGGGTCACAAAGAGTCGGATAACACATTCCTGTAGCTCAAGGGAGAGGTGGGAGGTGAAGTTCTGTATCAGAAACTCTGATTGGCTCTTTGTGACATCATAGAAATGGAGAAGGGGTGGTAAAAGAAGCCCTTGACCATGAAAATACTGAGAGTAACTGGTCTAACCCGGTCTTCCATGTTGAACTTCCTGTCCCAGGTAAGCTTGCTAGAATTGAATTCTTTCAACTAAGCTCTTTCGACTTTTTCAAATTCTTTAGGATCACAAGCTTCCTGATGCCAGGTCCCCGCATCCCGCACCCCCCACCTCCCCTGCCAACCCCATCCTTTATCCACCCCTCCTCCACACTGCCTTTCCAAAAAAAGAAAGGAAAAAACAGTGGAATGGATGATTTGGGAGCTGCAAACCTCCAAATGGGGAGGTTATATTCTCAAGACAGCAGCATCAATCACCACATTTTCATTATTAAGTAACATCGAGGTATGCAGAGCCGATTCGGCACCTTATCTGAACCTAGCAGCTGTGCCCTAAATTCCAGCCATGGTGCCTGTCTGCAGGAATTCAGTTGCCTGTGTTTAAAATGAGTGTTAGCATCTATCATTTCCCCACACCAAATGGTTTTGTGTCGGTGGTTGGCAGCACTAATCCGTCACCAGGGTTCTCCACTGCCCGGCTCGATACCCTCTTCGTCACTGCTGGGGGGAGAGGAATGAGAGGCCCCCAGGATGGGGGAAATGTCACTATGAGGACAACTGCAACATTTGGGACTCTTTCACCAAAAAAAAAAAAGCAGGAGGGAGAGGAAAAAACGTCCATATCTATTACAGGCTGACTTCTTATCTCACGGATTCTGGGTAGTCAAGGGTCTTCCATCATCCATTCTTTCATTGTTTGGTCACTAAGCCGGGTCTGACTCTTTGCGAACCTGTGGACTATAGTCTGCCGGGGTCCTCTGTCCATGGGATTTCCCAGGCAAAAGTACTGGAGTGGGTTGACTTTTCCTTCTCCAGGGGACCTTCCCAACACAGGTATCGAACCTGCGTCTCCTGCACTGCAGGCAGATTCTTTACCATTAAGCCACCTAGGAAGCAGTATACCTATGGCTGATTCATGTTGAGCTTTGACAAAAAAAAACAATAAAAAAAAACTCTGTAAAGCAATTATCCTTCAACTGAAAAAAAAAAAAAAGTTGGTGGGACCTTGCCACAGAGGATGGAAGGCTTTGGCTCTGTGATCTTTCAGCTCTCAAGGATAAAGAATTGCAGCACATGTGAGCTGAAAAGGACCTTAAACCATCCAGTCTGGTTTGTCTCAACCTCCTTGGGGATTCAAAAACCTTTTAGGATCCTCTACTCAGAAATATGGACTTCCCTGGTAGCTCAGATAGTAAAGAATCTGCCTGCAACACAGAAGACACGGGTTCAATCCCTAGATCAGGAAGATCCCCTGGAGAGGGGAATGGTTACCCACTCCAGTAGTCTTGCCTGGAGAATCCCATGGACAGAGAAGCCTGACAGGCTACAGTCCATGGGGTTACAAAGAGTCGGACATGACTGACAGACTAACACACATACCCAGCAATATATACAAATCCAAAATTTTTTCTCATACATAAACTTAGACTATAATTTTATGGGATATGTGAACCCCTGGTTAAAAATCTTAGATACAGTTTAAACCCCTCATTTGACAGATGGAGAGGCTGAGTCCCCATGAATAGAAGGCTATGTGTCAGAGTCTTCAAAGTGAACAAGTAGAATTTTGGGTGGGGTGAATGAATCTCAAGCCAGTGAGATGTAGTTGAAAAAGGAAGGGCTTAAGAGCCGAAAAGACCTGGGTTTGAATCAGCTCCACAACTAGTCGTTACTAGTTGTGTGGCTTGGGAAAAGAGCAATAGATACACTCTCCAGAATTCAGTTTTCTTATCTGTGAAATCACATAATAATATCTAGTTTGTAAGACTGCAGGAAGGATTAGTGTTAATGGAAGTAGGTAGCATGCTGTGATACACATCCAGGTCCCCCATTCAGAACCAAAGGATTTCCCCCACCAATGGGGGTGCCATCATCAGAAAGCCACAAGTTATCAGTCCCCTACAGGGATTGCATCTGCTGAAGAGAACGGCTTCACTCAACCTAACACCTTTTCCTAGGGCAGGCTGCATCCCATAACTGACTTATAAGGCAGCATAAAGGCCTGTCCCAACTCTGGACAACTTAAATGTCATCTTATCTTCAAAACTATCCATAAGGTTGGCTGAGGCCTCTGTGGAGTCTGTATCACAGCTCTGCTTTCTCTCTGTTCAGTCCAACCCCATCCCTTCTCACCCACGGCTGTTGATCCTGAAGAGCACTCCCTAACTGTGAGGAGAAGCCCACTGACTGAAGCCGCCCACCCTGGCCAGGTACCACAGTCACCGTTTGCGTGAGTTATTTTTACGACAGGAGGTCCTGGTAAGGAACACCAAACTAACAACCACCACTAACCGGAAGAGTTCGGGAAACGTCAAAAGGAGACACCATGTGTCCTATCACCTCTCAGAAACCTTCTCGCTGGCATCCATCGTGGCAGAGCAGTGCGTGTGCCAGCAGGGAGGACCCTGAGTCAGAATGATTGACCAAAGACAACCCAGAAACTAATCCATCACCATAAAGCCCGAGAACCACGTGGTAGAGCAGTCCTCCTGCGTTCCCTTATCCTCCTGCCCTCCGCCCCAGGCACCCTTTCCCAATAAAGTCTCTTGTGTTGTCAGCACGTATGTCTCCTTGGACAATTCATTTCCGAGTGTTAGACAAGAGCCCACTTTTGGGCCTTGGAAGGGGTCTCCCCTTCCTGCAAGAAGTAAGCACTCTGCCTCCTGAGCTCCATCCATCTCTGAGTCTGCCTTCCAGTAAACCCAGCCTATGATATAGGACTAGATCAGATCCTGCTGGTTAGCAGGCTCTGGGGTGTTTTCCTGATGTTCTTGTTGTGATTTGAGTTTGGAAGCCAGAGCTCCCGACTCCCAGTCAAGTGCTTTACTTTACTGAGCCCAAGAGCTCTCAGTTCCAGTGTTTCCACTGTCCCATCCCTCTTCTCTGCACGGGCTTGGTGCCCCTTGGAGGGAGAGGATACATGGGCTGCTGTCATCCTTTCAATCCAACCCTCTGCCTCCTGTTATCAAAATGCCTCAAACGAAAGGTAGAGAGGCCTGGGCTGCTTGAGAAAGTGATACTCAGGTGCCCTCACTCCTTGAGTTGGAAGGGACAGAGTGAAAGTCATTTGGCTTCGCGTTTGTTTGGATTCAGAACCTGAGGCCCAAGGGGTAGGGATGAGGTGGGGTGGGGGCTGGGGGCCTGCACATCAGGCTGGAAACTAGAGGAGGGGGTGCCTGACTGTGTTATCAGGCTCCCTGACTTCTGTTCAAACCATACTGTGCCCTGCACTGTCAGCTGTGAAGCCCTGGGTGAGGGGGCTGTTGGACAGGCTAGAGTCCTGAATCCCCTGGGATTCCACTATTCAACATCCTGAAGATGGTGTCTGAACTGGATCTTGAAGCTTATGGCAAACTGAGGGTCAGAGTGACCCAGTCTGCTGATGCCCCCCTTCCCCGCTCATATCCACTTAAAGAGATACCTGGGCAGAACAGCAAATCTGCAACCAGAAAACCCAGATATTTGACACTCAGCCCATGGGTGATGAGTACATGCTGTGTGTGAGGCTCTGTGCTCTGGGGAGAATGGTGTCTAGTCGCACCTTAGGGGGCTCCAGGAATAGATACACTCACTCATTAAGTAGGTTGTTCAGCAAGCATTTACAAAGCCAAGCCCTCTGCTGTGTCCTGGGGAGATATGGTGAACAAGAAAGATGTGATCCTGCCCTAAAAAGACCACAGCCTAGGGCCTCCCATTCCAGTAGGGTCTTCGTGGGGCTTTGTTTCCCTTCAGTTGTCAAGGACATTTCCTTCTACTAATCACGATGCTTCTGACTTTCATTTAAACTTGTTGGGGGCTTCATCCTGTGGTTATGGTCCCATTCGCTGTGGCTCTTACCTCACCTTTGAGGACCCTCCTTCTCACTAGGCCTTACATTTTGCTCACCCTCTCCTTTGTTTACAACCAGAATCATCTTCTTAGGATAGCTCCAGACTGAATCAGACTGGCAGGAAAGAGCCCAAGGTCAAAAGACCATTCACCACAGTGATTCACTGGCATCACTTGGTGACCAGATGGTGCTTGTTCCTAATCTTTGCCCACCCTCCAGGCCCAAACCCAGACAGTGGGTGAGACTGCCCATGACTGGTTGGACGCATCATTTTCCTTTATGAAGGCCTGTCGTGCTATGCTTAGAGTCCCTCTGCAAGGAGTAATTATACTTCCTATCATGAAGACTGGAAAACTGAAGCACAAAGCTGAAAAATGACTTCACCAAGGTCATACTACTCTCCCGAGGTTGAAATTCTGCACTGAATTTCAAGTGAGAAATTGACACACACAAACGCACAGTCAAGAAGAGCAAGCGAAGGTAAGAGAAGAGGCAAAGACGGGCTAAAAAGAAATGTAGACAGGGGACAGAATGAAGGCGAGGCAGAGGAAATAAGAGTGAGAATTCAGCCCAAATGATGACTTCTTTGCTTTCCAGAGGCATGCATCTTTCATTTGACCTTATAAGAGTCTATTTGTGTTGAGATTTTAAATTGAGGATTTTTTCCTTTTAAAAAACATCCCTGCGCAGTTAGCATGGTTCTATATTAATTTTTATTCATGCCAGTGGCTTCGGTATTTATTCTCCTCCAAAATCACTGAGATGGAAGGGACAGAGTGAAAGTCATTTGGCTTTGTGTTTGTTTGGATTCAGACTGAGGCCCAGGGGGTAGGGATGAGGTGGGGTGGGGGCTGGGGGTCTGTACATCAGGCTGGAAACTGGAGTGGGGGGCCTGACGGTGCTATCAGGCTCCCGACTTCTGTTCAGACCATACTGTACCCCGAACTGTCAGCTGTGGAGCCCCTGGGTGAGGGAGCCTATGGACAGGCTAGAGTCCTGAATCCCCTGGAATTCCAATATTCACCGTCCTGAAGATGGTGTCTGAACTGGGTCTTGAATCTTATGGCAAACTGAGAGGCAGAGTGACCAAGAAGTAAAGTCTGGGCCTGGGTATGTGACTTCCTGGGTATGCGTTCCAGCTTCACCACTTACGGGCTGCAAGACCTTCACTTCACCTGGACCTCAGCTGTTCTCATCTGCAAAATGGGATCAGTAAAAATGATGACTGCCTAGGGCAAGTGTGAGGATTAAGGAAACGACTACCTTAAAAAACTTGGCTTTAGTGTTTGGCACCCAGTAGGTGCTCAAAAAGTGCTTGTGAGTTGAATGAATATAGTTCATGCACCTGCATAGGAATTCTGCAGGCAAAGGAGGCATGAAAAAGTGACTAAATACATAGGCTCTGGAAACAGTGTGTGCTGTGCTAAATCACTTCAGTCATGTCCGACTCTGAGACCCTATGGACTGTAGCCCACCAGGCTCCTCTGTCCATGGGATTCTCCAGGCAAGAATTCTGGAGTGGGCTGCCGTGCTGTCTTCCAGGGGATCTTCCAGACCCAGGGATTGAACTTGCATCTCTGATGTCTCCTGCATTGGCTGGCAGGTTCTTTACCACTAGTGCCACCTTGGAAGCCTGGAAACAGACCTGGGTTCGAATCTGTTATCTGTTTCCGTTACCTAGGGGTCAGATTGCCCTCAGTCCTTAATAGCTTTATAACTTTGAACTAGTCAATTTATTGCTCTGAGCCTCTGTTTATTCATAACTAAAATGGAGTTGATAATAATACCTACTTCATTGTGTTGCTTGAAGACTAAATTGGAACACACATATAAAGGGCTTAGCATGGTACCTGCTAAGATAATGGTACCTGCTTATATAATGAGAACTGGAATGTTAGTTACAAACAAACACGCCCCGTAGATGGGAATTCACAAAGCAGAGAAATGCAGTGGCAGACTTTGAAAATAAATGGAACTGCAGGTGCAAAGGCCCAGAGGCACAGACAAGCACGGTGTGACAAGCAGGCTGCCTGGGACCCATAAGGCATGCCTGGAGCAAAGAGTGAGGGGTTGGGGGAGGCAAGCTGTGTCTGTGGCAGGAAGTAATCATGCAGGGCCTTGAATACCAGTCTAGGGAGATTTTTTCTTTCTTTCTTTTTATTCTTGGCTGTGCTAAGTCTTCATTGTTGTACATGGGCTTTTTCTAGTTGCAGCGAGAGGGGGCTACTCTCTAGCTGTGGTGCCCGGACTTCTCACTGCCGTGGCTTCTCTTGTTGCAGAGCGCAGGCTTAGTTGCCCCGTGGCATGTGGGATCTTTCTGGACCAGGGATCGAATCCCTGTCTCCCACACTAGCAGGTGGATTCTTAACCACTGGGCCACCAGTTAAGTCCCATCTAGGGAGCTTTGACTTCTCTCTGAAGGCCCCAGGGAGCCACTCAGAGTTTTAATCAGGGGAGGGACATGGTTATATTTGGACAGACTAAGCTCCTATTCCCTGAGGCTGTAATCCATGAAGGCCTTTGCAATCAAGGTGAGAAGTCTCATTCCATGGATGGGAAAACCAAGGCTCCATATGGGGAAGGGTTTGCCCAGTGCCTAGAGTGAGGCTTTGGCAGATTCAAGGCCAGAATTCTGGGCTTCAGCCCACTGATTTCTTCCCACCCTCCTGGGCTTGGGTAAAGACAGGAAAGGCCCGGCATCCAGGGATACCACTGAAGCAAGGAACTGGATGTTGCATAACAAACAGCGGGGAAAATCTCAGTGGTAAACAACAAGAAGCATTTAATTAGCTTGCAAATCTCTGGGTCAGCCGGGGTGGCTCTGCTTGGCCCCCATCTCCTTCCAGGACCAGCAGGCCAGGCTGGGCACGTTACTGTGGCGAAGGCAGAAGCACCACCATGCACGTGCTGTTCAAGCCTCTGCTCACTGCTCCTCTGCTGACAGCCCCCTGGCCCAAGCAAGTCCCATAGCTGAGCAGTGTTAAGTCAGAATCCCAGTGGGAAGTACGGCAAAGTAACATGGCAGAGAGCACCGACCTATAACTGGGGGAGCAGCGAGGGATGGAAAGACTCAGAGCCACAGTCCAGGCCACCGCAGGTGCTTCTGGGGGCTGTCCAGGGTTCCAGGCTCCGCTCCTATCCTCAGATGTCCACTTGTCACCCCAGCTACTCCCCCAAAATGAGGTGGAGCCACTTCCCTGGTGGCTCAGTGGTTAAAAATCCTCCTGCCAATACAGGGGCGACAGGTTCCATCCCTGGTCCAGGAAGACCCCACATGCTGCAGAGCCACTAAGCCCATGTGCCACAACTAATGAGCCCATGCTCTAGAAGCCAAGAGTCACAACTACTGAAGCCCGCTCTCCTTAAAGCCCGGGCTCCGCATCAGGAGCAGCCACTGCAGTGAAAAGCCCATGCACTGCAACCAGAGAGTAGCCCCTGGAGGCCACGACTAGAGAAAGCCCTCGTGTAGCAACGAAGACCCTGAGCAGCCATAAATAAATACATAAATAAAATTTTTTTAATAAAAAAGAAGAGATAGGGGGAAGGCCAACGCCTTTCCTGAGCACACATACCAAGAGTCCTGCCGCATGCCCTGCAAGCCCGGGCTTCATCACGCACCTCACCCTCCCCGTCTGCCACGTCACGCCGCTCTCCCCCATGACCCCTCACTCTCCAGCTCGCTCCAGCTTCACTCTAACTCCAGTACCCCAGCTCTCCAGGTGCTCCCCCACTCCAGGACCTTCATCCATGCTGTCCCTCAGCCACCTTCCCCGCTCTTCCCACTCCTACACCTTCAGGTCTCTAAGAAACCGCCTCTGATCCCTGCATCTGAGTCTCCGGTGATTCTCTATGACCGAAGCCTGTTTATTATTTTTTTTTTCCAAGCTCTTATCATTGTTTAAAATTGTGTCCATGTGTTGGTCTGATACGTGTCTGTCTCTCTCAAGATGCAAGCACCTTGAGGGACCTTACCACCTGTACCTCGTACAGGAAGGACCTTCTTCACAGTAGATGTTCAATAAATACCCACTGAAAGCAAGGAAGGAAGGAGGGAGGAAGTGGGGAGGAAAGAGAGACCGTGAGGTGAGAATTCTTGATGCCCATTTTACAGATCTAAAAAGACTCAAATAAGTGAAGCTCCTTGCCCATAGGCCCATAGCCACACCTCTAGGAAACTGTGATATAAACCCAGCCCTGAGAGATTCCTTAAGTCTGCTCTTCCCACTAGACCCCTGATGGCCAAAGATGATCTTAACCTACAAAACACAGAGTCAATTATGTAGCAAAAACCCCTGTGCCCAGCATGTAGCTTAAACAATAGAACATTATGGAGACCTTTGAGGTCCCCTGAGTTTTTCTTCTGAACTCCATCCCTCTCTTCCTGCCTCCCCAGAGGTGACCATCATGTAAAACTGATTGTTTAGCATTTTTAGGCATGTTTTTAAAAATACTTTTACTCTGGTGTGTATGCTTAAACAGTATTGTTTTATATCCGTTTAGAGTTCCATATACATTGTGTCATCCTCTGTGTATCTTTCTGAAACCTATTTTTTTTCACTTGATATTATGTTGTGAGCTTCATCCCCGCAGTTCTAGTTCATTCATTTTCACTGCTGCCTATTGGTCCCTGTATGAATAATCCACGGTTTATTTATCTATTCCCCACACTGACGGACATTCAAGTTGTTCCCAGCTTTATGCAATGTGTGAACCTTCCTTCAAAAGAAATACTTTGTAGAACCTCAACATAAAAAGCAGATAAAAGCAGAACTGCTTCGTTTGAGTTGAGGAAGGGGCTGTCCCGGGGGCCTCGGATGGGGTTCTACTGCCAGGAAGGCTGCAAATATTCCTGGGGCATCCCCCAGGCGGTAGGTAGGCGAGACGGCAAGAGGAGACAAGACAGTGAGAAAAGATGGTATTTAAAAAAAAAAATGAGTGAGAGTCATTGCTCACAAGGCCTCTCAACAGAGCTAGGAAATATTATGCCACATACGTACAGACATTTAAACACACATTTGTGCATGTATACCTGTAGTTATATCTATAGCTATTTGTAACCATCAGTTCAAGTCAATACCTCCAATTCCAACGTGATATGTCAGGTTTCTTTCTAGCCTGGGACCCCTGGTTTCCATCATCCTCAGTATATTTATGGGTTTGCTCAGCCCCTGGATGTAAACAGACTCCAACCATGCCAACCCTGTCCTTGGCCCTGTGGCCTCCTTGATCCTGCTGTCTTCTTAGCCCCTGGCCAGGCTGTCACTTCCAAGAGCAGGGAAGGAAAGGGAGTTGGGGGAAGGAGAAGGATGGAGAAGAGAGACGAAGCAGAATCTCCAATTCTCTCTTAAGCTGCTCCAGTCAAGCTAAATCTCCCATCGTTCCTCCAAAACTGCTTTGATCAAAGTCACCCATGGCCTCCAGGCTGCTAACCCTAATGGTTAATTCTTAGTTCTCCTTTCATTTGCTCGAAAAGTCATGACAGATACAATCGATTATGGTCTCTTCTGGAAACACTTTCTTCACTTGGCTTTGCCTGGCCCCCCTCCCACCTCACTGACTGCTGCTTTTCTGTATCATTTGCTGGCCCCTCCTCAAATCCCCATCTATTCAGTCTGGGGACCCCAGGCCTCAGCCCTTGGTCCTCTTCATCTACCTTCACTTGGTAATCTTATCCAGTCTCATGACTTTAAATATCTGGGATTTCCTTGGTGGTCCGGTGGTTAAGAACGCCTTCCAATGCAGGTAATGCCGGTTCGATCCCTGGACAGAGTACCAGGACCCAACATGCTGCAGCGCAACTAAGCCCGTGCTCCACACCTACTGAGCTCACACACTCTGGGGCCCGTGTGCCACAACTGGAGGGTCCGTGTGTTGCAATGAAAGATCTTGCATGATACAGTGAAGATCTCTCAACCCAATGCAGCTAAATAAATAAAAACAGTAATAAGTAAATATCATCTATGTCTTGATGTCTACTAAGTCCTATCTCTACCCAGGACCTCTCCTCCAGACCTCTAGATCTGTATTAATTTCTTGCAGCGGTCATAACAAATTACCACCAACTGGTTATTCTTACAACTCTGGAGGCTAGAAGTTCAAGATCAAAGTGTTAGCAGGGCTGTTTCCTTCTGGGGCACCTGATGGGGAACATGTTTCCTGCCTCCCTCCTAGCTTCCAGTGGGTGCCAGCACCCTGGCATTCCTTGGCTTGCCGATGTATCACTCTGATCCCAGCGTCCATCTTCCTCTGTGTCCTCACATCACCTTCACTCTCTGTGTCTCTCTGCATCCAAATTTCCATCTTCTTACCGCACACCAGTCATTGGATTAAAGGCTCCATCCACATTCCACTTCAGCAAGATCTTATCTTAACTTGATTACAGCTGCCAAGGCCCTGTTTCCAAATAAGGTCACATTCACAGGTCCCAAGTAAACATGGACTTGGGGGAGGGAAACACTATTCAACCCTGTACAAGATACCACTCCAAATCTCATTATGGGATGCCTCAATTTTGAACTTAAGATGTCCAACCTGAACCCCAATCTCCCCTTTCTGCCCCCCAAACTGCTTCCTCTTCAGCTTTCTCCATCTTTGTAAGTGATGACTTCATCCTTTCAGTCACACTGGCTAAACCCCTCTGAGTCACCTTTGACCCCTCTTTCTTTCACACCCCACATTTAATCCAGTAGGAAACCCCACTTGCTCTACTTCTAACATGTGTCTAGAATCTGACCCTTTCTCACCACCTCCCCCACCATCACCCTGGTCCAAGCCTCCATCATCTCTCACCTGGATCACCTATAATGACCTTTTCATGAGGCTCCCAGCTTTCACCATTACTCCCTTTGGTCCATGCTCCCCACACTAGCCAGAGAGACCCACTTGAAACACAAGTCAGGCCATTCACTCCTCTGTGACACTCTCCAATGTTAGGATGCCAGATAAAATATGGGATGCCCAGTGAAATCTGAACTCCAGGTAAACAGAAAGTAACTTTTATTAGAAGTATGTTCCATGCACTATGTGGAACATACGTACACTAGAAAAAGAAAGAAAGAAAAAGCTGTTCATTATCTGAATTCACATTTTGAATTTTTACTATTATTATTTTTTACTTTGTTTGGCTGCCCCAGGTCTTAATTGCAGCACCTGATATTTTCACTGTAGCATGTGGGCTCTTAGATGCAGCATGCAGGATCTGGTTCCCTGCCCAGGGATCAAACCCAGTCCCCTTGTATTGGGAGCAAGGAGTCTTAACCACTGGACCATCAGGGAAGTCCCCAGAAATTCACATTTAACCAGACATCCTGTATTTTTATTTGGTAAATTAAATGGTCATATTCTTATTGCTCCCATCTCATTCAGAGAAATACCCAGAGTCCCTATACTGGCTTACAAGGGCCCTACATAACCTGGCCCCACACTCTCTTCCCATCTTCCTACTTTCCTCCTTTTTCACCCACTGAAGCCACACTGGACTCCTTACCAAATCTGATAAACCCCAATCTTACCCCCACCTCAGGATCTTTGCCTGGTACATACTTCCTCTGAATTTTCACATGGCTTGCTCCTCACTTCCCTGAAATCTTGGTTCAATGGCCTCTCAGTACAGCCTTTTCTGACCACTCAAATTATTCGCATGCCCCGGATCGCCTATGCCCTTTCCTGCTTTACTTTCCCCAGAGCCCTTACCATTAGCTGATACATTTTACTTATTTATTATCTATCCCCTAGATTAGAGTGGCAGCTCCAAGAGCGCAGAGATGTTTGTCTTCCTCACCGTTCTATATATTGCCTGGAACAGGGCCTGGCCCACAGGAGGTGCTCAGTTAACATTTGTTCAATGAATGGCTTTCAGTTTCTTCATCTGTAAAATGAAAATACTTCCCTAAGTTATGGAGCTATTAAGACAATCAGATGAGTTTTTAAAAAGTAAAGTGGTGCTGAATCAATGTCCCCTGCACCCCCTACCCTCATCTAGGTTTGCTGCCAGTTTAGGAATTCTATAAAACAGGGGTCCTCAGGACTTCCCTGGTGGTCCAGTGGCTAAAACTCCACGTTTCCAATGCAGGGGCCCCAAATTCATTCCCTGGTCAGGGAACTGGATCCCACATGCTGCAACTAAGGGTTTGCATGCTGCAGTGCAGAGTTCATTGCCTCGACTAAGACCTAGTGCAGTCAAATTAAAACAAACAAGGAAACAGGGGTCGTCGCCAAACTCCAGGATCTAATGCCTGACGATCTGAGGTGGAGCTGATGTAATAAAAGAAATAAAGTGCACAGTAAATGTGCTTCGCTTGAATCATCCTGAAACCATCCCCCTCCTGATGTGCAGAAAAACTGTCTTTCATGAAACCAGTCCCTGGTGCCAAAAAGGTTGGGGACCACTGCATAAAAGATCTAAGTTCTGACCACTGCGCTGGAGTCGCTGCTGTCCTCCTAGTGGCCACCGCTGGAATTACAGGCACCATGCCCTGGAAGGCCTAACCTGTCATTAGGGATCAAGCTCTGCAAATTCCCTTTATAGGTTAGCAAACATGCCCAGAACTCCTGATCAAGGCTCCTAGGAACAGGGCAGCCAGCAAGTGTCTCAGAGATCCCTCCCACATCCCCAGGCCCACATATACCTGCTGCAGGCTCCCACTTTCCCCAGCACCTGCCTCTGCTCTTTCCTGGGTCAGGTTTTTAATTCCGTCTCGCCGTCTGCCTTTGCCTTCATTATCCTCTGCCTGCCGTGGAGGGGTTAGTTAAAGTGTCAGAGCGATGTCATTTACAGCCTCCTGTTGCTAAGCAACGGACCCAGGTGAGCCCTTGAACTTGTTTCTCAGCTGCTGAAATGTATCTGGTGGAGTGATGGGGGCCCGAGTTGAAGTATTTCATCACTGGGATGAGTTGCTGGCCTGGTGCCCTGTCTTTCTTGAGCCTGGACAGGACTGACCCAGGCCTCAGGGCCCTACTTTCCTCAGTTCAGTTCAGTTCAGTTGCTCAGTCATGTCCGACTCTTTGCAACCCCATGGACTGCCAGGCTTCCCGGTCCATCACCAACTCCCAGAGCTTGCTCAAACTCACGTCCATCGAGTCAGTGATACCATCCAACCATCTCATCCTCTGTTGCCCCCTTCTCCTCCTGCCCTCAATCTTTCCCAGCATCAGGGTCTTTTCCAATGAGTCAGTTCTTCACATCAGATGGCCAAAGTATTGGAGCTTCAGCTCCAGTATCAGTCCTTCCAAAGAATATTTAGGACTGATTTCCTTTAGGATTGCATGGTTTGATCTCCTTGAAGTCCAAGGGACTCACAAGAGTCTTCTCCAACACCACAGTCCAAAAACATCGATTCCACAGCACTAAGCTTCCTACTACACTCAGCCTCCCCTAATTGACCAGCGCTGCTCAGGGACTCCTGGGTGTCCAGCCTCAGGGTACCCTTTCCCAGTAGAAATAAACCAGACATGGCCCTACCTTGGAGGACACCCCTGGCTCAGTGGAAAGAAAGGGCCTCCCAAGGAGGCCACTGCAATCTGGGCTTACAAGTGAGTCAGATTCACTCTGCCTGCCAAGAATGCTCCAGAGAAAGTGACTGAGTCTCAAAGGCTGAACAGGAGTTGGCCTAGGACAGCTGAGGGAAGACTTTCCAGGACAGGGCATAGGCTTTGCAAATGCCTAGAAGCAGGGACAGCCCTGGCTCCTTTGGACAGCGGCTTCTGCCCCAGAGTGGTGGCGACACTGGCAGAGTCTGCGCTCAGCCTTAGCCCTCGCTCTGTGTGGCTTCAGCTGCATCCCTGCTTCTTTCTGGACCTTGCTTTATAACCCTCAGGACACAGGGGGTGTGGATTAGATGAACTCAGTGTTTTGCAAAGTACTATGTGCATGCTGCTGGGGGTATACCCTAGGTTTTGGCAGGGGGCTAGTTCAGCATTAAACCTTTATTTGAATAGTTTTGAACTTACTTTAAAAAATAATATTGTGTCTCTCTCCTTTAAAAAATATTATTTATTTTTTTCTATTTTTGGCTGCGCTGGGTCTTCGTGGCTGCGTGGGTTTTCTCTAGTTGCAGTGAGCAGGGGGGCTACTCTTCCTTGCGGTGTGCGGGCTTCTCAGTGCGGTGGCTTCTCTTATTGCAGAGCATAGGTTCTAGGTAGTTACAGCACATGGGCTCGGGAGTTGTGGCGTGCGGGCTTTAGGGCAGGCGGGCTTAGCTGCTCTGCGGCATGTGGAATCTTCCCAGACCAGGGATCGAGCCTATGTCCCCTGTACTAGCTGGTGGATTCTTATCCACTGTACCATCAGGGAAGTCCTGAACTTACTTTAAATAGGATGAGAAAAGTACGCAACTGGTATATCAAATAAGTGATGTGACATAGTCCCTTAAAATACTTTAAGTTTTTGACAAGGCAATTATTTTAAAGAACAATATTAACTAATAATACAGGTGTGATCTGAGGATGTCCAAGATTTCAGAAACACTAAAGCCGTCTTCCAATCCGATAAACACAGGACTAACACTGCCCAGAGCTCTCAGTCACTCCTAAACCATAGTGCCTGGGGCACTCCAGGTGAGATTATCACCTTTTCTTTTCACAGATGGGTCACTCAGGCCCAGGGAGGTTACTGAGCAAGTCTGTGGCCTTGAGAACTGGGCTCTGAAGCTGTGCCCATCCCCCACCATGCTGACATCACTCATCTGTATCTTCCAGCTCTCACCCCAGCATAGGTGCAACTGAATTTTAACCAAAAGCACCCAGGAGCCCACTTGCAAAGCCAGACAAACTGGAGACAGCCCACCACGAGACACTGGGCCAGTTGTTTCCCCATCTGTGGACCTCGGTTTTGGGAGTGTGCTCAATGAGAAGGGGTAAGGGTTGGGGTCTTTTCCAGCTGCATGTTCTTGAAGTCAGAGTTTCTGAGAGCCCCTGAATGTTCTGGAAACTAGGAGAGGGGGTCAGTGAGAAAAGCAGAGAGCTGCAGCATCTCAGGCCTCCTTACTGTGCTAGCGGCTTGAAATGCAAAGGCCGGGATGCTTCCCAGCATCACCCTGGGCAAGGCTCCTTCACTGCTCTGGGCCATGTGGCTTGCTTGAGCCTGATCTCTGGGGTCTTCTGAGGACACCTTTTACTCCCTGCTGCCAGATGTGGGTGCCTGCCTGATAGGGTGACCAACCATCCACTTTTCCTAGGATGGAGGGGTTCCTGAATCGTGAGACTTTAAGTTTTAACAGCAGGATGGTCCCAAACAAAGATGGGCGAGTGTTCTCCCTGTGCCTTGTGCTGTGAGCTTTACTTTCATCTCCTCCTGGAATCCTTGACACAACCCAGAAGGGTAGGGCTCATTGTTACTATTATTTTCTCATTTTCCAGATGAAAAGAATAGAGGCTGAGAGAGGAAATGACTTGCAGGGTCAGCAGTGCCAGTGGTAGAGCTGATTTTCAAATCCAGGTCTGGGGTATCTAGGTACAGATACTCGACATAAATCTTTTCAGTGGCCCAAGAGTCTCAGCATTGGATGAGCCAGGGTGAAGTGAGAGAGGAGGTGGATTGCTCGGAGTCAATGCTGAGGCCCTGCTCTCTGCTGTTCTGTGTCCAAAATGACACCGTCCTCTTTTCCATGAAGGTCAGAGACTTAGACTACGGTGCCTAACCATAGGACTCCATCCCTAACTTGAACAAATCACTTGCTTCTCTGGGCCTCAGTTTTCCTAACTAGAAACTGGAAACGTTATCTGGGATCCCCTTGAAGACTATATGAAAGAGGCTTAGAAGTCATCAGATTGAATCACCACTTCATTTTACAGATGAGGGAAATTGAGGCCCAAGGAGAGAAAAAACTAAGTTCTTCTGATTGCACTTGCCTATGGTAGTAGGAAATGTCAATACTCAAAGAGAAGCAGAGTCAACATGAAGAGAAATACACAGAGAGGAAAGGAAGAAGAGATGGAGAAGATAAGGGGAGGAGGGGGAGAAGGGGAGAGAGAGACAGAGAGAAACTCAGAGAAGAAATGAATGAGAATTTGCAGCTGGCCTTATTTGGCTTCTGGATCTAGCCATGCCTGAAGTCCACTTGGGCATCCCAGTGATTGAGCCAATAAAGTCCCTCTTTTACTTAAGCCAGCTTGAGATCTGCTTCTCTCACTTACAACCCAGAGAGTTCTAAGTCATTTACACCAGTTCCTTTATCCTTCCTTTCAGGGATCTGGGGATATGTGTATTAAGTAATTAATTCATTCATCCATTCAACAAACATTTATTAGCACCCACTATGTAATAGGTACCATGCAAGGGGCACAGTGTGGATACAGCGATAAACAAGATACACAGGAGGCCTCAAAGGACTCACAATCCAGTTGGGAAGGCAGATAGGAAAATAAATTAGTGCAGTGAAGTGTGATGGAAGTCGCAGAGAAAGACTGCGTGCCCGAGAGAGGTGAGGCACTGCAGGGGATGTGGGGGTGCCCAAGCAGGCAGACTAAAAGATAGAAACGATGGCCTGCCCCTGGGAAATGACATTAAATGGTTGGGGGTGGGGTGGAAAGGAGTAGAGAGGCAGAGGGTAGAGGAGGAATCTGATCTGTGGAGCTGCAGTTGATTTGAACATGGACCAGGGCCTCTGCTACTGAAGTCCAGCGTGGACCTGGGGTTTTCCAAGATGAGTAAGACAGCATCCTTCCCAGGGTGACAGGGGAGCCAGAGGCGCACAGACAACAGCACAGGGATTGTACAGAGTCTGGGAGCGAGGCCTGTCCACTGAGCTACTGAGGGCATGGCTGCGGGAGGGGATGTCAGACAAATTTTCTTATAGAAACCTATCTATGTTGGGTCTTTTAGGTGAAGGTGAGGTGATCAGGGATGGAGAGTATACTCCAGGTAGGGTTTTATTATTATTTTAATATTTATTTGGCTGCACCAGGTCTTAGTTGCAGCACGTGGGATCTAGTTCCCTGACTAGGGCCCCTGTATTGGGAGCACCGAGTCTTAACCACTGGACCACCAGAGAAGTCCCCAGGGAGGGTTTTTGGTGGGCTAGGACTTGAGGCTTTGGAGCAGGGTAGCCCCAAGGCAGACAGATTGAGGGCAAATCCCAGTCTGAGGCTGCTTGCTTCATCGGGGTTTTCTCACAGCCGATCCTAAGGTGAGAATTTACGTGTAAGCAGTATATCTGGGGGGTGATCCTAGCACAGTGAGGGAAGTGAGACCGGAAACGGAAGGGAAGGTAGACAGTGCAGGGTATGTTCACGAGCAGGCAGCTGCTGTGGGCACCTGGAACCCAGTTCTGCTGGGGATGCTCGAGAGCATGTGCCTAACAGGCTGCAGAACTGTCCTGAGGCGATGGAAAGGGGTTTGTGGAGTGAGGAGGCTGGAATCCTGCCCTCATTTTTTTTGACCTGTCTGCCCCTTTGGGCTCAACATGCCCCCACAGGCCAGAGATACACTTGACCTGTCCAGTGTCTGGCTACAAATGCCCCCTGGGGCAGGTTGATGGTGGGACAGGGAACCAAGAGCATCTGCCTCCATCACTCGCCAACTGTGTGACCTTAGCCCTTCTGTGCCTTGGTTTTCTGATCTGTAAAATGGGCTGATAATGGTACCTGCTGCACAGAAATCGTGAGGATGTAAAATGCTTAGTACAGGGCCTCGGAAGTGGCCCTGACAATAGTTATCATCTTCAGGGAACTGAGAATAGCTCAAAAGGATGGAGAGGGAGGTGGGGGCCAGCAAGACATGAAAGGGGAGGACAAAACAGGGATGGAACTGGAAGGGCCTTGACCATCAGCACAGGTGAAGCCTGAACCAGAGCTAAGGAGGGGAAGGAGCAGGACTTGGAGACACACAGGGCAGAAGGAGGTTGGGACGGTTCCCTGAGCATAACCTAGGTTGTGTGTTCATTCACATTCATCCATGAACAATGGGTGCACAGCACCTCTGTACCAAGCACTCTCCTGGAAGGTGAGTCCCATCCTTCAAAGATCTCTTAGTGTGGGCAGGGAGATAATATATGAGCAGAAATAATAAGCTGGGGAAAAGCCATGAGAACAGCCATCAGAATGGGACACATGGAACTGAGGGAGCTTGGGGGAAGGAAGTGAGAGGTCAGAAGATGCTTCCTGTAGGGAGAGGGGATGGTAAATAGGACCTTATGGGAAGGACAGAGATTTGGACAAATGAAGTGAGCAAAGGCCCAGCCTATGTAAGGGCAGAGAGGTGGGAATTTACAAGGAGTGCTGAAGAAGGGGCACATGGGTCACATGTCTATAGCTCTGACATACAGACCTCCTTGTGTAATCCTCTTTGGAATCAAGAGTCCTCTTGTCATGTCCAATTCATGACAACATTTGAGTTTAAAAGTTTGATAGCAAATGATGTTGTGAGGCTGTGGGGGAATAGCTCCTCTCCCCTCCAAATGTAGGCAGTGAACACTGCATAAATCCTATAGGGGCAGGTGGGTTGGTTTCCTGGAGGGAGATGAGGATTCCTGTGCACATAACTTATTACAGGAGTACTCCCTGGGAAGACTGGGAAGGGTGTGGGGGAAGCAAGATAGGGAAGGGAGGAAGCCAAGCAAGATATATGCATCAGTTAGCTGTTGCTGCATAACAAATTTCCCCAAATTAGAATCTAAAACCATCAACATTTATTATCTCATGGTTGCTGTGAGTCAGGAATCCAGGAATGCCTTAGCTAGACGGGATCTCTTAAGGTCTCTCAGGGTCTCTCAAGAGGATGCAGTCAAGGTCTTGACCAGAGCTGAAGGCTTCTCAAGGCTGGACTGAGAGAGGATCCACTTCTAAACTCATTCCTGTAAGTGCTGACAGGCCTCAGGTCCTCCCTGGATGCTCCCTGGCACATGGACCACTCTGTAATGTTGCTTAGAACAGGACAGAATAAGAAATCTGAAAGAGAGAGGGGACAAGAGAGAGTTCCCAAAACAGAAGCCTTGGTCTTCTTATTGCCTACTCTTGGAAGTGATGTCACATCACAGTCTAGATTCAAAAGGTGGGGATGACTACCAGGGGCATGAGCATCCTGGGGCCATCTTGGAGGCTGCCTGCCACAGTGAGATTTTAGGCAAAGTTCCAGCCTCAACCTGGTCCCACGGGGAGCTCTGGAGTATAAATCACACATCAGAGTTTCTCCAGCCTCGAGACATGAGAACTGGGCTTTCATTCTCCTGGGCCAGTCATTGAAAGTCCCCCGAGGTAGGACTTACATTCAGGCATTTCAGTTGTTTTATGGGCAAAGCAGCTCCAATAGCCTATGGATGGGCTGCTGAAGAAGGTCACGAGTGTGAACTATCAGGAGCAAAGCCCAGAACATTGGCACACTCACAGCAAACCCAAGGAGATCACAGTGGAGCATCAACAGTGTTCCCTACAAGGGGATCATTTGGAAACATTTATCAACATAAAGAAGGTCTTTCCATGGGACTTCCTTGGTGGTCCAGGGGCTAAGGCTTTGTGCTCACAATGTAGGGGGTCTGGGTTCGATCCCTAGTCAGGAAACTAGATCCCACATGCTGCAACTAAAGATTCCACACGTCGAAATGAAGACCAAAGATCCTGCATGGTGCAACTAAGACCTGGTGCAGTAAAATAAGTAAATATTAAAAAAAGAAAAAAGAATGTCTGTCCCCTTTATCTTATCAATCTCATTTCTCCTACACACACACTGAAGAAACAGCCAAAATGTTTTCTAGCAGGATCTGGTTAAATAATGGTCCACTTACACACTGGATTATTATATAGCTGTTTTAAGAATTAATATGAAATGATCTCTCAGACACACCATTAACTGAAAAAAGCAGGGTGTAAAATATTGACTGTGTTGGAGAGAAAGGAATTACTTGTATATATACATACTTGCGGGGCTTCCCAGGTGGCGCTAGTGGTAAAGAACCCACCTACTAATGTAGGAGACAAAGACACAGATTAGATCCCTGGGTCAGGAAGATCCTCTGGAGGAGGAAATGGTAACCCACTCCAATATTCTTGCCTGGAGAATCCCATGGACAGAGGAGCCTGGCAGGCTACAGTCCATAGGGTCCATTTCCTCATCAAATGATTTAAGATGATCCCTGCCTCACTGGGTCTTTGTGACAACTCAAAGAGACAGTCCACGTAAAGCCGGCCTTGGGCCATGGTCAGTGCTCTGTCCACAGATGGCCTTGTTGTTATCAGTTATGCTGAGGGCAGCAGGGAGTCCTGGGGAGATTTCAGCAGCCATGGGAGTCATGGGATTGGATTTGCTCCTTAGAGCTCTTGGGTGGCTAGTGGGAGGATGACCTGGATGGAGGCAGACAGGAACAGACTGGTGTGGGCCGGTAATTTACAAAGCTGTCAAGTTCAGATCTTTCACACTTTTGGCCAATGGCTATTATAAAATTTTTAGAGTGAAATATAAAATACAATCTAATCTTCAGAGTAAATTACAAAAGACAAAGCAGAAAGAAATTAGATAGATGATACAATCTTGTTGAACCAAAGCAGACATGTCCCATTGATGACTCTGGGTTGGGTGAAAACCACTTCTGATGGGTCCTCAGAGCAACAGGGTCAAGTGACTGGAAGACACACATATATATGTGGCTTCCAGGGATTTGGGTTTCCAGGTTCACTTGCTTTTGTTTAGAAACTAGTTTAAAAATTATTATAAAAGTATAGGCACATATTTAAATATTCAGTTATTACCAGTGATACAGATTGTCTGTCTCCTACCCCAAGCTCCCAGTCTTTCCTCTCACTTGATAATAATTTATTGTTTATTTTTACCTAAAAATTTCCATCTCTTTGCAAGTATGGATATGTGTGCTAAGTCACTCAGTTGTGTCCAACTCTCTGTGACCCCATGGACTGGAGCCCACCAGGCTCCTCTGTCCTTGGGATTCTCCAAGTAAGAATACTGGAGTGGGTTGCCATGCTCTCCTCCAACACCTGACATGTGAGATCGTAATTCCTCAACCAGGGATGGGACCAGCATCCCCTGCATTGGAAGCTCTGAGCCTGAACCACCAGGGAACCTGTACCTACCTGGTACATTCACTACCCTTTCCTCCCATGCCAGCTGTCTGCACTGAGCCTCCAGCCCTGTCAGCTTCCTTGTCCCTCTCCAAACAAGAGTCCTGCTGGGCAGCAGATGAGAAATCACCTCCGCAGGGGTGGCTTCTGTATCATCATGCCTCCATCTCAGGAGGATGTGAGCCCAAACAAGCAAGTTGCAGCATCCTGCACAATATGGGACCCCAGTTCATCAGGGCTTTTCTGCTCACCTCTCCTTGAGAGGTGGTCTTCCTTTGCCCCTTCACACACACACACACACACACACACACACACCACTCCCACTGTGTTCTCACCCCTCAGACTTCAGCTGCAATGTCCTTTCTACAGAGAGGCCCCCTTACCCCCTTTGATCATCATATATGAATAATCTCTGCAGATAAGGCCTCTCCCAGCACCTCTGTTTGTAATAATAAATATTGGTTGGTAAAGGTTTGTCTCCCCACTGGTATTTAGCGTCCAGAGGATGGAACCAAGTCATCCGATTTCAACTTCATCTTCAGTAAGCGAAACACGTAACGCACTCAATAAAGGTGAGTGAATGAAGGAATGAGTGAGTGAGTGAGTGTATGAGATAGAGGCTGGAAGAGGGGAAATTATTGGACATGAGCCCCCAGCTGCTGGATGAGGCAAAGATAGATTCTGGGCCTATTTCTCCTGTCCCTCCCTCCCCAGGAGCGCAGGCACCAGGGAGGAGATTCAACCTGGGTTGGGGGGCTCCCTGCCCCCACTGCTCCCCTGCCTGGAATCTCCCATCCCGTTGAAATCAGAGACCCCGGGAGTCCTCAGGATACCGGCCGGCGTGGTTCAGCATCTCCCCTCCACCTGGAACGGAGGGGCGGGGCCCCGCGCCACCTCCTCACCCCCATCCCGTCCCCACACCCAGCCCAGCAAGGGGAGGGAGAGAGCGCAGTCCCCGCGCCCACCGCTGCAGCAATTTGCAGCCCGACCTCAATTAGCCCTGTGCCTACGCGCGCCAATTACCGCGTCAATCACTGTGCCCGAAGCAGCGGAGGGGGGAAGAGGGAGGGGAGAGGGCCCGGCTGGAGCAGCCCGGGTGCCCTGGACCGGCTGAAACCGGTCCAGGCTCCCGGGGAAGCAGTTGCTGAGTCCCCCATCCCCTCCGAGCCCAGCTCAGAGCTCGGGTGACCTCTCTCATCCCTGTTTTGGACCCCTCCCAGATGGAGATGGGAAAGAGCCTCTCCTCCTCCCAGCCCCCACCCACCTCCCCATGCCCCACTCCGCGCGCCCTCTCTGCCAGCTTCAGTTTCCCCATCCTCTAGACTGTAAGCTTCGTGAAAGAGAGCCAGTATGTTGCCTGTCTTGCACCCTCTAGACACTCGATAGCAAATATATAGTGACATAAATAAAAGAGCAAATCTGTTATATGGAAATCAAAACACTACCACAGAAGACAGTTGTGAGGGTAAAGCAAGATGTCTAGAAAATTATGGAGAATTGGCACACCGCGAATGCTCGAGGAGGGCTGTCACCATCTCCATCCATTTAGTCAAACAACATCTGAAGGCACCGCCTTGGTGCCAGGCTCTGGGCTGGATGCCGGGCGAGGACCCAGCCAGGAGGCTGGCCGGGTGTACGCAGGAGCTCATCAGGGTCGGCTAGTTTTGACTTGAGGGTTAAGGTTTGTCTTCTCCGCAGGATGGCTCATTTTTTTTAAGCCCCAAAGCTGGTTTGTTTGGTTTTTTTTTTTGGCTTTGAAAAAAAAAAAAAATGAGGTGGAGGCACAGAAGGCAAAGAGAAGACTAAAACAGCTGAGTAACAGCACAAAGGAGGGGAAGCCACCTCAGCCCCCTCCTTGAAGGATTTCCTGCCCCACAGAGCAGACAGACATGGGGTCCCCTAGTTTAGTGACCCCAGCACTCTTTTTTAGCCTACTTTCTTCAGGTGCTCTTGCTGCTGCTGCTGCTAAGTCACTTCAGTCGTGTCCGACTCTGTGCGACCCCATAGACGGCAGTTCACCAGGCTCCCCCGTCCCTGGGATTCTCCAGGCAAGAACACTGCAGTGGGTGCCATTTCCTTCTCCAATGCATAAAAGTGAAAAGTGAAAGTGAAGTCGCTCAGTCGTATCTGACTCTTCGCGACCCCATGGACTGCAGCCTACCAGGCTCCTCCGTCCATGGGATTTTCCAGGCAAGAGTACTGGAGTGGGGTGCCATCGCCTTCTCCGTCAGGTGCTCTTGGGGGAACCCTTTCCCTCTTGACCCCTCTGTTCCTGGAGGGGTTGAAGTAGTCACCAGTCGCTCTAGCTGTGACTCAGGCTGGCCAATCAAAGGTCCTTCATTAGCATAGCCAGAGTGATTGGGCCAAGGATGATCATGTGACTCCAGCAAAGCCAATCAGAGTTTGCCCTGGAATTGGTTATAAAAACCGTGGGTTGTGCCCGCTCAGCTGCTGCTGCTGCTGCTAAGTGGCTTAAGTCATGTCCGACTCTGTGCAACCCCATAGACGGCAGCCCACCAGGCTCCCCCGTCCCTGGGATTCTCCAGGCAAGAACACTGGAGTGGGTTGCCATTTCCTTCTCCAATTCAGGAAAGTGAAAAAAGTGAAGTCGCTCAGTCGTGTCCGTCTCTTAGCGACCCCATGGACTGCAGCCCACCAGGCTCCTCCGTCCATGGGAGTTTCCAGGCAAGAGTACTGGAGTGGGGTACCATTACCTTCTCCGCCCTCTCAGCTAGGGTTGCTGAAATGGGGACTTGAATCTGGGGTTGCTGGTAGCCGTTTCACAGGCCACAGAAGAACATTTTTGATTCACTGAAGCCACGCCAGGAAAGAATGGGGAGAAAAAGAGACACACTGTTCCAATTCCCGGTTCCACTGTTAGGGGAACATGGGTCTATTGTTAAGTTATATGAGCCAACAAATTGAATCTTGATCAAGCTAGTTGAGGTTGAGTTTCTGTCCATTGCAACCAGAGGTCTTTCATTTACCAAAATCTCAACCATGGACATGCCTAATTAGTCTAATGTTTTAAATATAGAGAGATGCTCTTAGAAGTACTCAAGTACAAGGGTGATGTCCGTTGGTTTCTTTTCTATTCATTTGTGCTTTATGTCATTTATACTAGGACAAGTGTTACTTTTGTGATAAGGCAAAAAGCAGAAGCAATTATTTAAGAATGAATAATTCACTTCTGATATAGAAACATAATAATGAGTGAAAGAAGCCAGACACGAAGTTGGTGTTGTATGATTCCATCTCTATGAAGTTCAAGAACAAGCAGACTGTCTGTGGTAGTAGAAATTGGAAAAGTGGTTACCTGGTTAGTCTAGCACAAGGGAGGCCTCTGGAGTAATGGAAACATTATCTCAATCTAGGTAGTGGTGGTGGTTGTTCTTGTTCAATCACTAAGTTGTCTCTGAGTCTTTGCAACCCCATGGACTGTGGCACACTAGACTCCTCTGTCCTCCACTATCCCCTGGAGTTGGCTCACATTCATGTAGTGATAAACATATGTCAAAGTCACTGAGCTTTATACTTCCAGACTTGTGTGTTTTCTTGAGTGTATGTTAGACCTCAATAAAAATTTTTAAATAGAAAAGTAACATATTGGTTTTCCCTGGAAGTCTAATGGTTAAGAATCTGCACTTTCACTTCAAGGGACACAGGTTCCATTCCTGGTTGAGGAACTGCGACCCCACATGCCCAGTGGCATGGGCAAAAAAAAAAAAAAAAAGGAAAGTAACACATTCAAATTTCTGGGTACAGCTCTACAAGCCCCCTTAATTTAGCCCATGATCCCACATGAATTTTATAGGAAAAATAAGAAGTCTTTTCTTATTGGGATTCTGAAACACAGTAACTTAAAATTTTTAAAGTTAAACATTAAACTAATTAAAGACAAGATCATGGGGACCCCAACCTTCTTTCACTGCCTCTGTTCCTGACTGAGCCCTCTGGGTATTCTCACCACCCCCAGTTACTATCTCAGAATAAGATGTGAATCAAGAGGCTGGTAGATTCAACAGAACTGCATCTTCTTGGAACAAAGAACAGTCTGGCATTTGGAACAGAAAAGCCTTGCTTTTCCAGCAACTTTGCAAAAGTGATTTCTCGTATTAATGGGTGAACTCTTCTCCTGGATTGATCCCCCTTTTCACAGGACTAATTATAGATTTATTAATATTTATGGACTTCTCGTCACAGCCAATAGCTCTTGTTTGGGAACATTAAGCCTTATCTCACTGCCTCCAGGAAGGGGCATTTGATGCCAGCCCTAATTGGGTGACCCGCAATCAAGATAGAAGGGAAAAAATGACAATAGCTTGCCTGTTGCCATATATTAAAATACCATCCGCCCAGCTTAATGATTATCTTTAGAATTAATAATCTTGCTAGCCCAGGTTTGGGTCCTAATAGTGGGAAATTATATTAAATACTTTGCTAAGAGCAATCAGCTTTTTGATAAGGCTAATGGCCCTGCCCCTGGCTGTTTCTCATCACTGAGCTCTCTGCTTTCCTTCCCCAGCAGAAGGCCATTTTGTCCATATCGCTTGTCATCTAACGTCAGCGTCACCTCTCGCCCCCATCCAATCCATCTTAGGTGCTGCAGTGAGATTTATCTATGGAAGATGTGGCTCTGGCCCCACCATGCCCCTACTCTATAATCTTTCATGGCTCCCCATTGCCTGCCATATGAACTGCATGAACAGGCATCTAACTTTCTGCAATCCGGCCCCAATTGCTCCATCCTCTATGCCTTTTAAGGACTCTTAAATATTTAGAGTTGGACAATTACTTCTCTATTCCCAGGGCATATACCTGATGTCAGAGACAAAACACCTGGGACTGAGATTTAAGACAAAACATGGATTGGGGATTTGGATAACGTCGAGTCAGATCCCAATGCTACCACTTTCTAGTTTGATCTTATGTAAAACACTCAACCACTTCAAGCCTCAGTTGCCACATCTCTAGAATGGGAATAAATTGTTGTCTCCCTCATATGGCTTGTTGTAAGGATTGCATGTGATCAAGTATGCCAAGGGCCTAGCCCAGGGTCTGGCATACTTCCAGAACAGGTGTGTAGTTAATGCTTGTACCCACCTTTTTCCTAATTCTGCAACTTTTCATCCCTCTACCTGGTGAATGGAAGAGTGTGGGGCTTCAGAGTTCAAATAACTGGGAATTTAAATTCAGGCTGTGTGATCTTGGCAAATGTCTTAGTCTCTCTAAGCCTCAGTTTCTTCATCCATGAAATGGGTTGTCCTAACTAATTATCACTATTATGAGCCTTAAAGAACATAATACAGGCAGAACACAATATTACTGGCACAGAGCAAGTGTTTGATAAACATTAATTACATTGTCATTACACTCCCAGACATCAAAACACCAGTCAAAGGCCTTCTCCTCCAGGAAGCCCTCCCACATCTCACCTTTTTATGACTCTGTTTTGTATTGTTTGGCACTTTCCACATATTTGGATGTCTCTATATTTCCCCTCTGCCACCTCTTGACTGAGCGCTCAGGGACCAAACCAAGCCCAGCTCTGCACTCTCTCCCAAGACCCTTGAGGCCTCACATGAAGTTTGGCACAGAGTGGGTGTTCATTCTTGACGCAAGAATGACAGTGATTATAGCTAATTAATGCTGAGTCTCACTATGTGTCAGGCACTGTGATGGGTACTTTAAAGCAATGAATTCTTGCAGCAGTTAATTTTTAACATTCATAGTAATTAACAAGTAGTTCACTCCTAGAGGAACTAATAGCAATTTATTCTTACACGCACACTCTGTTTGTATTCTATTAGTATCTCCAGTTTATAGGGCAGGAAACTGAGGTGTGAAGAGGTCATGCAGTCAGGAAGGGAAGGACTGAGGGCTCAAGTGCACCCTGAGGGCTACTGTGAGTCCTCCACCAACAATAGGGAGCTAGAGTTGGCAGTGTTTCCTAAGCTTTTCTCAGATAATCCCAGTAGGCAGAGCCGTGGTTTTCTTTCCCCAAGGTGGATAGCCGTGCTTGCTCTATGCCCATCTCTAAGTGAGGTCCTCCCCAAAATTATCTCCTTACATTGAACACTGTTATCTTCATGTTATAATAGTAGCAACCGAGGCTCAGAGAGGTGAAGCTATTCACCTAAGGTCACACAGCTGGATAACTGGAGGAGCTAGGATTTGAACTGGCGTCCAGGGGGTGCCAGTCTCCTTCATAAGTGGTAAGTTCAATTAGAGCATGAGGTTTTTCCCTCCAATTTTTGCAGGACCTCAGCCCTGTCTTGACCTCTATACCTCTGTCGTGGGATCCTGACACCCTGCTCTGTGGTCTGCAGCCCCTATTCTTGAGAGTTAGGAGGGCTCTGGGGCCGTTCTCTATGCCTTCTCCTCCCCACTAGCTGGTGGTCTCATTTTAACACCAACAGAGTTGCCTTCCTGGGGTCCCTGTCTGCCTGACCTCTGGTCCTTGTCCTTTTTGGCTCTGGGCAGCTGAGCCCACCTGGTCTCCCTCCTCAAGCCTCAAACACTGGGATTGGGGCATTAGAGGCAGGAGTCCACCTTGTCCTCCCTGGGAACTTCTTCCAGGCAGAAGAGGGAAGTCAAAGCTTTGGAGGTAGAGGGTGTGGGAGTGGGAAACACAGGGAGACCTAACATTAATGCTTCCTCCAAAAAGAGATGAGTAGGGGCTGTCAGTGGCAGAGGCCAGAGTCAAAGCCAGTGAGGTCAGTCCTTTAGGGGTAGGGGTGAGCTCTGTGATTCCAGACGAGGTACAGGAACTGGGGCTCACCCTCCCATGTACAGGGGACAAGGAGCAGTGAAGTGAAGAGTATCCAGACTCCAAGAATAGCTGCTCTGTGTCACCTCTTCCCTCCCTCCCAGGAGCCATCACCAGGACAGTGATTAGGTGCTGCCCACAGGTGCCAGGCAGACTGCTTGCTATCACCGGCAAGGCTCCTGACAGCCGCTCCAGCTGCCTCCCGTCAGAGAGAACACACATCCAGGACCAGCCTGATGAGGCTGTCTCCAGACAGGTGGCTGTGGAGAAAGAGAAGCGGAGACAGGTGGCTGTTAGAGTGCACACCCTGGCCACCTCCCCAACGCCACCCAACCAGAGGCTCTGAATCACCAGAGGGCCTTCGGGGGCCTTTCTCAGGCTCCTTTGACCTCGCCAGCACATGCATGTGTACAAGCATACCCTTAAACAGGAGTGAGAGCCCATTCACGCACCATATGACAGATATCTACCTTTGCCCAGACATAGGTGTGCAGAGCCGGCAGTGGAAGCATCTGGACTGGAGTGTAAGCGTATACAAACATGAATATGTGCACACACACACATCACACCTGTTCTCAAACAGAAAAGCTGCCATAGGTGCACACATGTCCTCATTCATGCCTTGATTCCTATGCACTCATGAACACGAACATGTGTGCACCGTATTCACACATGTACACTCAGAGTCTAAATCTGGCTTCTCTACAAAAAAGATGCTAAGATAGGGATTTGAATACAAGTAGTGGACTTGGGGTGGCAGGAAGCACAGGGCGGAAGACAAGAGACAAGGAGGGTGTGTTAATGAATGATTTGCCCATGGAGGTCCCTGGTATGTAAGTCCTGATGACTTACAAACATTCTCAGGAACTGTGGACACACTCTGGAGTGCACTTTGGAACTGTGTAAGGAAGTTGGAGTATTTGTCTGAAAATCCTGTCCCTCAATGGCTGAATGTTGCTCCTGGGCATTAATTCTCCTGAATTTCTAAGCTGAGTGCACCCAGGAAACGCCCTTAGAAGGAGACACAGAAAGCCATTAGCATAAGCAAGAGCTGTCCACAGGGGCCCACAGAGTAGGCCAGGAATATGAGTGGGACACTGAAAATGTCCACTAGACACAGGGGACACCCGTCACAGGTACTCTCAAAAACATGTAAAAGGGGAGTAAAGATACGCTAAAGACACAGATAGTGACTGCAGCCATGAAATTAAAAGATGCTTGCTCCTTGGAAGATGTTATGACCAACCTAGACAGTGTATTAAAAAGCAGAGACATTACTTTGCCAACAAAGGTCCGTCTAGTCCTAGCTATGGTTTTTCCAGTAGTCATGTATGGATGTGAGAGTTGGACTGTAAAGAAAGCTGAGCACCGAAGAATTGATGCTTTTGAACTGTGGTGTTGGAGAAGACTCTTGAGAGTCCCTTGGACTGCAAGGAGATCCAACCAGTCCATCCTAAAGGAAATCAGTCCTGAATGTTCATTGGAAGGACTGATGTTGAAGCTGAGACTCCAATACTTTGGCCACCTGATGCAAAGAGCTGACTCATTGGAAAAGCCCCTGATGCTAGAAAAGATTGAAGGCAGGAGGAGAAGGGGACGACAGAGGATGAGATGGTTGGATGCCATCACCGATTCAATGGACATGAGTTTGAGTAAACTCCAGGAATTGGTGATGGACAGGGAGGCCTGGCGTGCTACGGTTCATGGGGTCGCAGAGTCGGACACGACTGTGCGACTGAACTGAACTGAATCGAATGATTAGACATTTAAGGTTTTCTTAATTGCTGTGAACCTGTTAAGTCTCACAGTCTTTGCCATAGGACTGAGTGCATGTATTGGGGAATTTAAAACTCTGTATTCACTTTCTACTTACACAGAGCCTCAGATCAGCCACAGGTGAAAGATTGTGGCCTTCTCACATCTTTCCTAGGCATGCACATGGCCTTCTAGAATCCCCAGATATGTTAGGGATTTTCAAAGTCCCTCATTCATTCCCTCAATTTTCTTTTAAGATTTTTGGTTACTCTTTTCTTAGCTCTAACTAAGATACTGCTGCCTCAGGGAGCTGTGATGTTAAACAAGTGCCTCTGATTGTTGTCACAAAAGCCCTGGGACATAGAACTTTTGCACAGAGAGAGCTCTAATTCAGGGCAAATAAAGACCAGTTCTAAAAATGAAATTTTTGAGCAATTTGCCAAACAGGTCAAGTAATGACAGTTCTATAGGAGTGAAACTTTTGGGGATTTCCAAACCTGCTCTGTCTGCTCTAGTGGCTGCTAGGCTGATGGTTTGCACAGTTACTGTGGTTGCAAAGCTGTCGGCTTTACCATGGAGCTGGGGAGAGGGGATAAGATTAAAGTAAATCGAAACATCACAAAACTCACTGTTCTTACCAAGATTTGGCCATTTTTCTTGAAGTAACACCCCTCACATTGTTGTATGCCTTTAGTTAATTTCCAACGTTCAAAGCAAATGTATTCGAGAGTTTTTCCAGTGTTCTTGTTGCTTTTATGGAGGATTAGATTTTTGGAAGTCCTTCCTCCATCATTCCAGAAGTCAGCCGCTAAGATGCTGACCTTTCCTCTGTATCTTTTTCATTGTATCAAGTTTTTACCATGTCTGATTATTACCCAAACAAAAAGAAAATATATATGAAAGCAAAATATGGTGTTTACACACATGTTCTCACATTGATGCAGCCTACATGCGCAAACACATTAATTTGTCTGTGACACGTATTTCTTCATCCACATGGGGGCGTGACAGAGTCAGCTTTGTGCTTCAGAAAGATCTCCCCACCAGGACCTCCCTGGTGGTCCAGTGACTAAAACTCTACACTCCCAGTGCAGGGGGCCCAGGTTCTAGCTCTGGTCAAGGAACTAAATCCCACATGCCCCAACAAAGATCAAAGATCCCACACGCTACACCTGAGACCTGGTGCAGCCAAATAAATAAAGGTTAAAAAAAAAAAAAAAAAAAGAGTCAAGCTGGGATTCTAAAAGAAAGATCTTTTAGATCTTTCCCCCACTCTTGGCTCAATGTGGAGAACAGAGAGGATGTGGTGGGAGGAGAGAAGCAAAGAAGAGGCTGGGAGTCATCTGGCAGCAGTGATGATGTGTTGGGGACTTGGTCCAGGGGCAGCTAACATTACCCTGGGCACCCCATGAGCACACAAGCCCAGGGACATACAAAGGCAGGGACATGATCCACGTGTTCAGGCACGCATGCATCCTGAAACATGTTGTTGAAGTTAAAGAGGGGCTGGAGGACTGGATTGTAAGCCATAAGGGAACTTGGTGAGAAGGACTGGGTTCTACAGGACAGGGAGGAGGGAGGTGTGGTTGTCCAGGCCTGAGTCCCTGGGCCCACCAGCCTCCCTTCTATCAGGCTGAATCCATACACTGCCTTCTGCTCTGGAACATCCCTTTCCAGCTATGCAGACCCCATCCTCATTTTCAGCAACCCATCTCTAGGGCACAGCTTGGCCCCCTGATGTGTTATCAACTCCTCTTATATCACCCTAGGTCACTTCTCTTCCCTGTGAACAGTTTCTACTGATGAGGGTTATGTTTGTTTCCCGACCTCATCCACTCCCAGAGTTCATCTCATCCTTAGCTCTGAGCCATTCCATGGTAGGAAGCATACGCACAGAGGATGGAAGCTAGCTGAGTAAGACCCTGGATGTTTCAAACACACGGTGTGTGTGCTCAGTCATGTCCGACTTTCTGTGACCCCATGAGCTGCAGCCCACCAAGTTTCTCTGTCCACGGAATTTTCCAGGCAAGAATATTGGAGTGGGTTGCCATTTCCTTCTCCAGGGCATCTTCTCGACCCAGGGATCAAACCCACGTTTTCTGCATCGCAGGCAGTTTCTTTACCCCTGAGCCACCTGGGAAGCCCTCATCCCGAATCCCCAGCAACACCAAAGATTACAGGTCTCCTACATCCCAGATTCAGGATTTTTAAAAATACAATTTATTTTTATTATGACTTATTTCAAATATCCAAAGAACAATGTAATGAAGACCAATGTACTCACCACCCAGTTTTAACTTAGAATGATGCCTGACTTGCTCCTGTTCTTGGTGGCTTAGTCGCTAAATCATGTCCAACTCTTGTGAGCCCCTGGACTGTAGCCTGCCGGGCTCCTCTGCCCATGGAATTCTCCAGGCAAGAATACTGGTGTGGGTTGCCATTTCCTTCTCCAGGGGATCTTCCCAACCCAGGAATCAAACCCAGGTCTCCTGCATTGCGGGCAGATTACCAACTGACCTATAAGGGAAGCCCAAAAACCTGGCAGTGGTTTGGTCACTAAAATTTGTATATTTATACTATCTATTTGCATATTTACCCTACAAATTTGTATATTTATAAATATATATTTTATTAGTTATGACCTTTTAAAGAAATAAAATGTTACAGCTACACTTGAGGACCCCTGAATACACCCCTCCTCAATTCAATCCCCTTCTCTTTCTCCCTAGCCCAAAGAAACACTCTCTAGGAATCCTTCTGTGTTGTATTTTAACTGTTTATGAATGTTTCCATACTGCTGGTGAGATTTTGATCTTTACCTACATATTAAATAATACTTAGCCTTCTGTGACTTGCTTTTTCTTTTTTTTCCACTCACCATTATAGTTTTGAAATTTATTCTTGTCGATACATGTGGCTGAAGTTCATTACCTATAACTGGTATGCTCAGTTTACTAATTTGCGACATTTTATTTATCTATCTTCCAATGGAAGATTGTAATGGGAATTAAGTAATCCTGTTTTTTGTGATTTTGAGATTCCAAGATCCCCAAATTATATCATTCTAATATCTCAGTGTTGAGAACAGAAGGAGAAGGGGGTGACAGAGGATGAAATGGTTGGATGGCATCATCGATTCAATGGACATGAGTCTGAGAACACTCTGGGAGACAGTGAAGGACAGGGAAGACTGGCATCCTGTAGTCCATGGGGTCGCAGAGTTGGACACGACTGAGCAACTGAACAACAAATGTTTCAGGGTAGTCAAATGATCCTTTCGAAGTATGTATCCATTTTCTTATTTCCAACTGGTGTCCTCCTGGTCTTAAGTTTGCAAAGCCACACCCTGCAAGGAAGAGGAGGGTTTAGGGGCACAAACAGCAGAGGTGGGAGGCAGGCTGATGGTCCGGAGAGTGTCCAGGCTCTCAGGCACCCCTGAGACCCCAAGACAGCTCCCTCAGCTGGGCTTGGGATGAGGAATCAGAAGTAGCCTTGAAAGCTGAGGCCTCTCGGAAAGGAGTCCTACCCAAATTCCAGGCCTGAGGATGGTAACAGAACTGAGTCAGGTCTGGAGGACTCGAGAGCAGGGGTGGTGTTGTCATTGTTTAGTCTCTAAGTTGTGTCCAATGCTTTGAGACCTTAAGGACTGTAGCCCATTGGGCTCCTCTGTCCACGGGATTCTCCAGAGAAGAATACTGGAGTAGGTTGCCATTTCCTCCTCCAAGGGATCTTCCTGACCCAGGGATTGAAACTGCCCTCTTGCACTGGCAGGTGGATTCTTTACCACTGAGCCGCCAAGGAAGCCTGAGAGCAGGGTGACCTGTGCCCTACTCCAGACTGAATCCGAGAAGAAAAGTCTGGGTACACAGACCCGAGGTGACCTCTCAGAGGCTCCCATGCCTGGCATGGTGCATCAGGGAGACTCCCCAGCCCCAGAGGGGCCTCTGGACAGCAGGACCCCAGGAAGACCAGCAGCAGAGAGCAGGGCAGCGTGTCTTGATGGTGGACAGCAACTGAGGGTCAACTGTCCTTCCTGAAGACCCACGTCAGTCCCCAAAATGTCCTCCGGCCACATCAAAGAGAAGACCCCCACCTCCCTGGGTTTCTCCCACCATGGCAGCCCCAGGCCCCTACCCGGAAATGACATTGCCCCATAGGAAAGCCAAGGAAGTGACGTTTCTTGTACACCTGGGGTGAGTGGAGAATTACACCCATCATACTTGACACTGAGGGATCTGGGTCTCCAGGGAGATAAGTGTCCCAGGTTCTAAGATTCCAAGCTTCCCAAACCCCATAGTTCAAGTCAACGTGGAAGTAGGGAAAGTCTAGTACTGGGGCTCCTGAGGCCTCTGCCGGGATCGTGTCCATTTTTCTGACTCTCCAGGCCACCTCGGAGGGCAGCTAAGGAATAAGGAGGTTTGGGGGGAAGCCGGTGATCTTCTTGGCCCAGATCCTGCCAGGCCTGGATAAGGCAGGGCTCAGATACCCCCGTCAGTCGAAGCTGTAGTGCCTTCCTTTGCAGAGTTCCCAGTCCAGTCACGGGGCCAGGTGGGGAAGCTGAGACCCAGAGAAGACCTGATTTGCTCTGGTCACACAGCCAGCTGCACAAACCCCGGCCCCCTGACACACAGCCTCCCGCCCCTCTCCTGTCCTGACACCTTCCCCGGTCCTGGCTGCCTCCAACCCTGTGCTGAGGCAAGCAGCCTGGGTTGGGAGTCAGAGGTCGCCTGGTAACGTGTTCCCCACTGCTTGGGCAGTCGTGGCCGGGCTCCCCGCCCGGCCCCAGGCCTCTCACAGCCCGCAGGTTGCCATCCATTTTCTGTCCACCTCATTTGTCTGCAAACCATGAAGAAAAATCGCCCCCATCTCTCTGTGTCAGCTACTGCTATGATAGATGGCCTCCATCAGACCCCTTACCCCAAAGGCACCCTCCTTCTCCCCCAAATTCCCCAAGGCCAACGTTTGAGGGTTGGAATGCTACTGAATCAGCTATGGGGGAGCATTTTCAGAGATCATTCAGCACCCACTCTCCCTGCCTTGTCTTTGTGGAGGGAAGACATTACCCATCATTGCTGTGCAGGCTCAGGCAATGCATGTGACCTCTCTGCATAATAACCCCCTCCCACTTCTCCCCCCAGAAGCCACACAAGGTCTGTTTGCAACTTTTACTTCACTTGTTCTTTCCATCATCGCTGCAGGGTACCTGACGAGAATAATCCTAATTTCTATTTACCTTTTGTGCCAAGGCCTACGCTGAGCACCAGAACCCTCAGCCACTGCCCTTGATAAACCTTGGCATCTTGGGAGAGAGCCTGACACGCTAAAAAATAAGAGCACCACCCCAGTGTAGAAGTGCAATCATCGAAAACTTCCTAGGTACATAGGTGTCAAAGAAGGGGGTCCCTCTGCTGGGATGGAGGTGGGTGTGTGTAGTTGAGGGGATGCTCTCACCCCTCACCCACCCCAGGAGGTGGTCTCTGAACTGGGTTCTGGGCTTCTGAGGTTAGGAGCATGGGCTCTGAGGTTGGACTGCCTGCACTGGTATCCTGCTGTGTGACCTTGGGCAACTTGCTTGGCTTCTCTGAGCCTTTCCACTGAATTCCAAAGAGCTAGTAACAGGAATCCTTCTTAGGGGGCTGTGAGTGCCAAGCGAGGAAGGCATAAAAAGTGCTAAGTGTAGCTCTTGTTACAGAAGGTTAGCTGATGCTCTCAATTTGTGGAGCACTAAGAGTGCCTAAGGGCTCCCCAAGTGATAAAGAACCCACCTGTCAATGCAGGTAGATATGGGTTCGATCCCTGGGTTGGGAAGATCCCCTGGAGGAGGACACAGCAACCCACTCCAGTATTTTTGCCTAGAGACTCCCATGGACAGAGGAGCCTGGTGGGCTACAGTCCATAGTGTCCCAAAGAGTTGGACATGACTGAAGCGACTTGGCACACACATGCCAGAGTGCTTAGAGGGCACAATGGAGGCAAATGGTCCAGGCAGAGGAAACAATCTATGCACAGGTGTGGACACGGGGCAATATGAGCTGCTGGGAGACGCTGGAGCTTATGGTGTATGGCAGGAAGTGCTGAGAGAAGAGGCTGATGCGGACAGGGCTTGGAAAGCCAGGAACTTGTACCTAAGCCTGAGGGCAATGGGAAGCCATGGGAAGGTCTTGAGTGGAAGAGTGGCAAAGTCAGACTGAATGTTAGAAAGTCACGCTGATGGTGACTGGGGAAGAGAGGTTGGAGGGATCAAGCTGGGGTTCAAATCTGGTCTCCCTTCTCAAATGCCCCTGCACATTTCCAGCAGGATTTCAGATTCTTTGTGAAAAACCAGAGCCTGGTTTTCCTAAAGGCCTCAAGGTACCAGTGAGGTTCTCATCTCAGGTATATGCAGACCGGGATGGGGGGAATGGAGGAGTCCAGCTCCCAAGCAGGAGGCCCCTCAGCTAGATTCTGGCTGGGGTGAGGGGGTGGGTGTGTGGGGAGCAGGGCAGCCTCAGCTCACGGGCCCTTCCACTGTGGAGTCGGTCCAGTGATTCCCCCACAAGGAGCACTAGCTGTCAGGCGTGTCCAAGCTGCTCTCCTGGCTGCCTCAATTTCACATCCCCCAGGCAGCGCAGACACCGTGAGTGGCCCGGAAATTGAATGCAAAATCAAAATGCAGCAAATAAATGGATGCAAAAGTCATTTGGAGCCAATAATAGGAACCACCTCCGGATTCTGCAGCCGGGAGAGTCCCGTGGAGGCTGAGCTGGTGGGGCACCCCCCTTCCCCAACTTCCACTGACCCCCAGCTCTCCTTCCACTGACCCACATTACTGGATGAGCTTCAAGGTCACCCCGTTCACCACCTTGGCATACAGACAGAGAAACTAAGGCTTGGAAAGAGAGGCCGAGTGGAACCCAAGGGCCCCAGAGAATTAGGGCCCTGGCATCAGCCAGTTCTGAGTTTTGATCCAGGTCCCCCACTTTCTAACATACACGACTTTGGGTGGGTGGCCCAATGCTCAGCTTCTCCATCAAACAAATGGGGAAGAGAAATCCCTCCTCACAGTTCAAATGGGCAGAAGGAAGGTAATTCTGAGTGTGGAAGGACCCCCAGCCCTGAGCAGAGACAGAAGAGTGGGAGAGGAACGTGGTCGTGCCAGGCTTTTTCACCGCTTCTCTCTGAGCCTGCACAGTGCCCAGCATACAGTAGGTGCTCAGTGTGCATCTGCTAAATGCACGGATGGTGGAATGACCGCATGGGAAACTAAAAGCAGGGTTCGGCTTTGTTTGCTCACAGAGCCCAAGTCTTGACTGGTGATAGGCACACAGTAGGCGCTCAGTAATTCACACAAGAAAGAACCGTTTTACACTTCGACTTCCTTCTCCCCCTAATCCCCTCATCAAAGAGCTCCAGCACCCCAAATTCCTCCCACTGTGGGTTCCCTGAATGTTGTTGTTGTTCAGCTGCTCAGTCGTGTCCAACTCTTCGATCCCATGGACTGCAACTTGCTGGGTTTCCCTGTCCTTTACTATCTCCCGGAGTTTGCTCAAACTCATGTTCATTGAATCAGCGATACCATCCAACCATCTCATCCTCTTTCACCCCCTTCTCCTACTGCTCTCAACCTTTCCCAGCACCAGGGTCTTTTCCAATGAGTCAGCTTTTTGCATCAGGTGGCCAAAGTACTGGAGCTTCAGCATCAGTCCTTCCAATGAATATTCAGGGTTGATTTCCTTTAGGATTGACTGGTTTGATCTTCTTGCTGTCCAAGGGACTCTCAAGTGTCTTTGGCAACACCACAGTTCAGAAGCAGCAATTCTTCAGTGCTCAGCCTTCTTTATAATCCAACTCTCACATCTGCACGTAACTACTGGAAAAAATAGAGCTTTGACTATACAGACCTTTGTTGGCAAAGTGATACCTTTGCTTTTCAACCGGAGGTGGGGAAACAAATCGGCTTTTCATCTCCTCATTGCTCAGATATCAGAAGAAAATGTGCCAACATCTGCTGGTCACAGACACCAACCAGGCACTTTACGGCTTATAGTGCAGGCACCCATCAAATGCCTCTGCTGCCCACCCCTCACCCCAGCCTCATCAACTTCACAGATGGAGAAAGAAACTCAGAGTATTGTCACGACTTGCCCAAGGTCAGGTGGCACCAAGCAGGGATGGCAGGAATACGATCTCCTTCTCTTTATATCACTCATTCCTCCAACAACAGTACAGTGAGCACCCGCTGGCTGGATCAGGCTTAGGACTTCGGGGTCTCCACTCAGGGCTTTGAGGGTCCTGGATAAGAAGGTTGAGAGCCAAGGCCCACCCTGGGCCACTGGGAGCTGTGGGGACCAGGGGGCCTGAGGTTAAATGAAAGACAAGAGGGGCCTCAGGCTGGGGCAGGTAGGCAGTCAGTAGAGGAGAGAGGAGGAAGGGCAGAAGGAAAGGCAATACACCAAAAGCATCCACCAAGCACCTCCTGAGCCTCCGGTATGGGCTTCCCAGGTAGCGCTAGTGGTGAAGAACCCTGCCTGCCAATGCAGGAGATACGGATTCAATCCCTGAGTTGGGAAGATCCCCTGGAGGAAGGCATAACAACCCACTCCAGTATTCTTGCCTGGAGAATTTCATGGCCAGAGGAGCCTGATGGGCTATAGTCCCTAGGGTCGCAAAGAGTCGGACACAGCTGAGGCAACTTAGCACGCACACACACACACACCCCCCTCCTGTACACCAGGCATTGAGGATACAATGCTGATTAAGGCAAAAGCAGGCATGAAACTTACACTCCGGTGGAAGATGGAGACAGACATTGAACCAACACCCTGATTTGTAATCATTCATTAGAAATAGAGGTAAGGGACTTCCCTGGTGGTCCAATGGTTGGGAGTCCGCCTGCTAATGCAGGGGACATAGGTTTGATCCCTGGTACAGGAAGATTCCACATGCCGAGGGGCAACAAAGCCCATGCACCAAAACTACTGAAGCCCGTGTGCCCTAGAGCCTGTACTCTGCAACAAGAGAAGCTACTCCAATGAGAAGTCTGAGTACCTCAACTAGAGTAGCCCTGCTCCCTCTCCCCACCCCCACCCCCGCTGCCGCGACTAAAGAAAGCCGGAAAGCAGCAACAAAGACCCAGCACATCCAAAAATAAAAATAAATAAATAAGTTTAAAAAAAAAGAAATAGCGGTAAGGACTCTGAAGGGAAGGAACACAGTTCTAGGAGCCTGTGACATAGGGACAGAAGCTGGGTCTGGAGGAGGGGTCAGGGAGGGCTTCCTGGAGGAGATGGTGCTGGGGCTGAGATCTGGAGGATGAAGAGGGAGGGAGGGAGAGAGAGAAGCAGAGACAAAAGGAGTGAGAGAGGAGTAGAGACAGAGAAACGGGGAGGGAGAAAGAGTTTAAGAGAAGATGCTGGATAAAGAGAAGGAGCCAGAAATGAGAGACAATTGGAGGGCAAGGTAGACAGAAGTGATCCAGACTCAGCAAGCTGGACACACTGACACAGAGAGAGGGCTGGGGAGAGAGGGGGTGAAAAGAGAGACAAAGAGCCAGGGAGGCAGGGAGGGTGAGAGGAAAAGAAAGACTGCAAATGACTCCCAGCTCCCCAGCCTCTGTGCCTGGACTTTCATCTCCGACACGGGTAGAACCTGAATTCCCCTCGAGGATGCGAGGGGCGTTTAGGCTGGAGCTGAATAATGCATTTCATGTTCCAGGGCTGTTTTATCTTTCCCTTTGTAAACCTGGGTTCTGGAGTGGAGGCTGGCGGCAACCCATGGAGATATAGAGGCAGAGTGAGGAGGTGGGCGCTGCTGCAGGGAGGCAGGGCCAGGCCAGGGCCCCCATCTTCCCACATCCCCCACCCTCATCCCTCTACACTCCCACAACCCGAAACCCCCACCCCCACCGCACCCCAGTATCTCATTCTGGTTTTCAGCTGGAATTTAGTTCCTGCTAAGGAATCAGCTGTCAGCGAACGCGCTTGTTGTTGAGCGGTAACTGTTAACACCAACTGTTGTTGGTGTTAATAGGATGCCTTCCTAGGATGCTTTCACTGCGGACTAGAGTGCTCATTGTCAACCAAGGTTTTTGTTAAATAGCATGTTTGCAGTTTACTAGGGCGTTAACTGTTAATCAGGATGTTTACTGTTCACTAGGGTGCTAACTAGGATGTTCAACAACAAGAAAGGTTTCTGTTAGGTAGAGTGTTTGTAGTTAATTAGGGTGTTAATAATGAAGGTACTGGCTATTAAGTAGGGTGTTAAATAGGAGGCCTCGGTCTGATCTCTGGACAGTCACTGACTTGCTGGGCAACACTTACCAAGCATTGCCCTCTCTGGGCCTCGGATATAAAGCAGGGTGTGGACCAGCATGTGTGTGAGGGTCCAGTCACCTGCATCGTTTGAGGCTGTGCTCATCAGGTCTATTTCCCAGTTATGGAGGTCCACGGGGGTGGCTCTGTCCTGGGTGCGCACCCAGTCTCCTCCGGACCCATCCGTCTCCACTCACCCCGGTCCTTGTCTCCTCCAGCCAGACCCCTCCCGGATCCTGAGAGCCTCCTCCAGCCCCAGGTCAGGGACTCTGCAGTCACCAGCGCTTCTCCTCTCAGGAAACTAAGTACCAGGAGGGGGTGTTGGAGAGGATGCCAAGACTCCCGTCAGGCCTCTGCTCAGGGCCTCCACCCCTTTGCCACTCCAGCAGGCTGGTTTGGGGCCAGACATACACACACACACAAATCTGCAAACACACATTTGCTTTTAGGGCAAAGGCCACACCCAAACAGGCCCACAGCCCCCCTCAGCTCACTGCACCCCAGCCCCCTCCAGCCGCACCAGCCCCCACACTGAGCCTCCTGAGGCTCTCACTTCTCCAGGCCCGGGCCTTGGCACAGGCTGCTCGTGTGCTTGGGTGCGTGCCCCTCACCCCTTCCTCCTTGCTAGCTGACTGACTTGTGCTCAGCTCAAACACCATCTCTCTGGGAAGCCCTCCCTGAGCCCCGGGCCACCTCAGAGCTGCCTGGTTTATGCACTCCTTAGAAGCACCAGGCACAAAAAATTTTAAAAAAAGGAAAGAAGCACCAGGCAGAGTTGCAATGACCAGGTTTGTGAGGATATGATGCTCTTCTCTCCTGTCTCCGTTAGGCTGGGTACTCCCTGAGACCATGTCTGTTTTGGCCTCCTTCACACACATCCCCAGTGCCTGTCATACAGCGTGGTACCCAGAACACTTCATATGCATTTATACAATGAAGGAATGAGTAAGTAGATAAAGAAATGAATAAGTAATGGTCAAATCTTCACACATACACAGCCAGAGAGAGAGAGAAATATGAAAACACACACATACACACACAGATGATTTAGAATTAGGAGACCCAAAATCAAATCCCGCTTGCTCCTTTCTGTCTAGGTGACCCAGAGAAGTGTCTGGACCACTGAGCTTCAGGTTCCCCATTTGTAAAGATCAGGATAAATAAATAATCCCTGGTGTGACGTGGGGAATGAAATGCACTAGTAAGTGGCAAGTGCCCCACCTTGGTCCCTTTTGGAGGGATGCTGCCCGGCCCACACACACATACACTAAGCCTGGCCAGAGGCAGAGCTCCCATTTGGGGCCCTGGCTGGTGCCTCTTGGCCAAGCAGAGAGCACAGCGGTGGCTGTTGGTCCACACAGTGGGCCACCCTGACCAAATGCTTGATGGGCATTTTCTTATTTAATTCTCTCCACAGGTACCTCTGCTGCTGTTGCTGCTAAATTGCTTCAGTTGTGTCCGACTCTGTGCGACCCCATGGATGGCAGCCCACCAGGCTCCCCCATCCTTGGGATTCTCCAGGCAAGAGCACTGGAGTGGGTTGCCATTTCCTTCTCCAATCCATGAAAGTGAAAAGTGAAAATGAAGTCGCTCAGTTGTGTCTGACTCTGAGCGACCCCATGGACTGCAGCCTACCAGGCTCCTCCGCCCATGGGATTTTCCAGGCAAGAGTACTGGAGTGGGTTGCCATTGCCTTCTCCGCAGGTACCTCTACTAACCCCCATTTTATAGAAAGAAAGACTGAGTCTCTGAGAACATGTTTAGGATGATTGTGGGAAAGAAAACAGGACCCTGTACAAGCAACCCCACCTCTGTACTTCCTTTGCAGGTCCCTCTCTCTCCCACCCCTGATGCTGGTGTCTTCCTCCATCTCTTGCAATCCTTCTGGTCCCCCACCAGCTGCCACCTTCCCCTCCTCTCAGAAGAGGACAAAGAGAGCGGGGGATAGGTCTGGGCTTGGCCTGGGTTCTGCCTGCCTCTGCCACTCACTAGCTGTGTGCTCTTGATTGAGTTGTGCCTCATTTTCTCCATCTGCAAAGTGGGGGAATAATAATACCACCTAGAGTTGTTGCAAGGAAATAAATAAGCTAATAGAAGTGGACGCCCCAAGCCGCTTTCCCTGTTCTGTGTGTTAACAGCTCACCTCCTATGGATTTGCAAACATATTCAGAGACCTGACCTTGGGCTGAAGTGCCTGGGTCTAGGCACCCCTCGAGGGGCCCACAACCAATGACTGACAGGTCCAGGAATGTGAAAGCCCAGTTCATTTGCTTCCAGGTAAGACAAACTCTGAGGCACCCCTCCCACTCCAGAGCTCCCCATGGGATTAGGCTGCTCCCTTACCTGACCCCTCACCCGGACACACTCATGTCTTAATACATCTCTTGCACAGGAGTCTTGATCTCTAGGTCAAGACTTCTGGGTACCCTGGCCTAAGAAACAAGTCAAGCTGTTCAACATGGGCCTGGCTTAGAGGAAAAGCTCAATCCATTTGGGCAACTGTCATTATATATATATATATATTTTAGGCCACGCCCTATGGCATGTGAGATCTTAGTTCCCCAACTAGGGATTGAACCCATGACCCCCTGCATTGGGAGCATGGAGTCTTAACCACTGGACCACCAGGGAAGTCCCTAGCTACTATCATTTTAATTTTTGGCAACCCCAAAATAAATACCTTTGTGTCTTGAAGCCTTAATTTCCTCATCTGTAAAATGGGCACATTGACACCTGCTCTGCATAAATCTACAATAAATAACTGAGTGAGAAATAAACACATGTCCCACCTTCACCAAGGAGTGGCCCTGGGTGAAAGTTCCTGCCCTTCTTTGTCACTCCCACCTCCCAGCTCTCCCCCTAGTCCCAGCAGTTAGGAATCCCCACCACTGCTTGACCCAGAGGAAGAAGCCCCTACTTCCCTCCCCTAGAAGCAGGAAGACTTCCCATTAGACTGCAGATGCCCTGAAATCAGTACAGCCCTCCTCCCATCTGAACAACTGCCCTCATAGCTATAATCTACCCTCCCAGCCCTTCTGGATGCAACCGCAGCGGCCTGGGCAGTCACCCCATCCCACAGTGTACTACAGCCAGCTTTTGCTAGTTTCACCAGAAGCAACTGGTACATTTTTAGAAATTTTGAGAACTGGCTGTTAAACTGTTGGCAACTTGAATAAGCCACAGTGGGAATGTTTACACCATGGAAATTGGCAAATGGTACCAAAACAAAAAACAGACTTTTTTTTTTTGGAGAATGAGTTTACCAGCATGCAATTAATTCTATCCCTTTAGCAGACCCCCACCTGAGCCCCTGTTCTGCCCAAACATATAAAATACTTTGTATTTTTCTAAGTTTAAAAAGCTAAATTACTTTGATTTCTGCATGGGGTCTTTTCACAGATTTCTTTTCTGTGGGTACATGGTTCACCTTAGGAAACAAACAAACAAACAAAAAAAAAAACAGATTTCATATTCCCCTCTTGGCACTTCCACTTTTCAATATACATCCCTCATAGAAAGCCACATTGTGACCTCTTTTCAAAGATTTCTTAACTCAAAGTGTCTTAGAAATGTTGACTCCCAAAAACCCCAAGTTATAGAAACTTTAGATTCTGAAATCCTGAAACCTTTGACTCCTAATCTTAGACTTGGAACATCCCAATTCGGGGATTTGTTTCAGAGTTAACAGGTGAGAAAATATTCCACCCCAGGGTAGTCAAACTAACCCTGTTCCCCTGGAAATTCTTCAGGAGACCCCATGCCGGAGCCATCCACTGCTCAGTGGGTCCAGGGATGGAACGAAGCCTTGCCTTTTCAGTTGAGCCAAGTGAAAGTCACTCAGTTGTATCCGACTCTTTGCGACCCCATGGACTATGGAATGGAATTCCATGGACTATGGCCATGGAACTCTCCAGGCCAGAATACTGGAGTGGGCAGCCATTCCCTTCTCCAAGGGATCTTCCTAACCCAGGGATCAAACCCCAGTCTCCCACATTGCAGGTGGATTATTTACCAGCTGAGGCACCAGGAAAGCCCAAGAATACTGGAGTGGGTAGCCTATCCCTTCTCCAGCAGATCTTTCCAACCCAGGAATCGAATCAGGGTCTCCTGCATTGCAAGCAGATTCTCTACCAGCTGAGCTACCAGTTGAGCCAAAGACCAAGTATCTGGTGTGAGTTTACGGTCTATTGTGTGTGTGTGTGTGTGAGCACTCAGGCACTCAGTCATGTCTCTTTGTGATCCCATGGACGATAGCCCACCAGGCTCCTCTATCCATGGGATTTCCCAGGCAAGAATACTGGAGTAGGTTGCCATTTCCTTCTCCAGGGGATCTTCCCAGCCCAGGGATCAAACCTGAGTCTTTTGCATCTCTTGCATTGGCAGGCAGATTCTTTACACTGTGCCACCTGGGAAGCCATGGTGTCGTAAAATACATATATTTAAACCCTGGAATTTCACTCAAGGTGGCAAGATGCCCACAACCATCATGAGAGGTGTCTAGCAGGCAAAGCCACACTCCTGCCATTTTACATGCTCATGATGTTTACAGAAACCCCAAATGGCTCTCTCCCTCCTCAGTCATAGTTGAAGCTCTATATAGTCCTCAATCAAAGAAAATTAAAATCACAGACATTTGGGGGTGGAAGGGACCTCACAATCAGGCCCTGTCAAATGTTGAAATCTCTCGTACAGCATCACACTCCCCCCCCCACCAGAGAGTTCATTCAGCATCTGTTTGAATTCCTTCAGTGGCAGGGAGCTCACCACCTTGCAAGACAGCTCTTATCACTGTGGCTCACCTTTAATTGTACTGTTGGAACGAGATGTCCCTTCCCATAGTGCCGATCCTTAGCGAAGACCTCCAAGCTCCTCCCCTACAGCAGTTGGGACATGGAAGAAATCAGGCCCCGCCTGACTGGGAAGCCCTAAAGCACCAGTTTCGGGGTAGAAATGATGCTCTGGGCGCTCGGAGAAGGACCAGTCACTCTAATGAGCCTGATGACTCCCTTGAAACCAACCGCCCCCCCCCACCAATTCGGCATGTAATTTCTGAATATTCATGGCCCCTAAAGTCCCATGATCCAGTCCAAATCTCTTATCATGTAGATGAGAAAATTGCAGCCCAGAGACCAAAGAGACTTTCCCAAGGTCAAGGTCACACAGTACTTAAGAGGCAGAATCAGAATCCAAACCTACATCTTCTGCCTCAAATCCTGCCAAGTTCCCCCCAGCCCACCCCACCCCCATCAGGCCCCATTTTCCAGCCCAGCCTAGACAAGCCCAGAATCTGAGATCTGAAGCAGAGCCTCCCTGCTGCTTTCCCAGCCTCCCGCCTCCCCATCCCTGGAGTTGGGGAGAGGTTCGATCTGCCTGGCAACCCTCAACCACAGTCGCCACAGGAGACCCTGGTGTGTACACAGGCCACTGAAGGGGGCGGACAGCTGGGCCCGGTGATGGGTGGTTTTAATATTTAAACACAGTTTGCTGCTGCACAGCCAAAGGCAAAAGCCAGCTGCCTCCTTTTTCTTCTCCTTCCTCTCCTTCCTTCTCCCCCCTCCCCCACTTTTTTTTTTTAATCTTTAATGTCTCCCGCCAGCCCGCCAGTGGGGGAGGTGTTGCTGGAGTGTCATATTTCAAAGGGTTGCCACAGCTGGAGGGATATTCAGAGCATTTCCAGCCAATCCATTGTGTATAAATATATAGATACATATATATAGGTTTCATTATCCCCTTCAGGGCTGCCAGAGAATATATTCTTTTAATATGTATAATATATTTGAGCTGCTACATGACTCGCCGAGGGGGGAGGGAGGGTGGGTGGCCCACAATTGACATTTCAGAGGCATTTCCAGGGAAGAGAAACAGCTGACTTTGGGAAAGGGGAGGACTGCGTTCAGTTGAGATTGGCTTCTGGGGTCCTGTCGCTAGGATGGCATGGGATCCCCAACTTCTGCCTGAGCCTCATCTGGTCCCTTGAGATGCTTCATCTGATCCTTTTGGGTATCTGTAGCTTTCCACTGTTTGGTGGTGTTCAGCTATAACAAAAGATTTGGGGGCCACATTACCCAGATCTGCCACAGTCACAGAAGTTCAAGGCTGTATGCCTGCTGTGTGACCTTGGGCAAGCAGCTTAAACTCTCTGAACCTTAGTGCCTTTGTCTGTAAAAGGAGATGGCAGGCCTGCCTTGCAGGGTGAAATCAGATTGTGTCGGTGAACATGGAAACAGATTGCCAAGTGGGTGCCCACAGTGGGGGACGTGACCCACTTATGGGAGTGAGGTTGGGGTGAGGGAGAGCTTCCCTGGAGAAGCGCCAGAGACCTCAGAGATGACTCCAGAAGAAGATGATGGTCAGGGCAAGGGAATATTCCCTTCTCTCCCAAGCCAATATTACCTCCCTCCCAGGCCGGCAAGGCTAACGGACATTTAGGCCTAAGACCCACTAGTGGGATGAGTCCAGAATGAACTGGGCTGCCCTCAATGGGCAGGCTTAGTTTGGAGTGAGCCCAGGGCCCGAGTGCCCCTGACTTCCACCTCTGCAAGTGCGTGGTGCAAGGCTTGAACCTCTGTGTTCTGTGTCGCTTGCCAATTCCTCTGGGTGATTCCCCCAGCTACTTTCCAGGAAGCAAAGTAATATCTTTCTTAGTAGCTGGGATTATTTAGAAATGAGGTCAAAATTAAAAGGAGGCTTGTTTTCCCCTGGCATTTCTCAGCATCTCGAAATCTCCGGCAGCCTCTGCTCATTTGTCTCGGGGTTCCCTCCTCATTCTCTTGCCACTGCCTCTTCCCTCACTTGGGTAGAGCCACCTGGGAGAGGAAGACAGAGGTCACCAGGGTCCCAGTGGAAGCAGATACCCCGAGCTCTAGGGTAGGGGTTCCCCCACACAGACCCAGACCGGTTGAATCAGCACCCCAGGAAGCTTCCGAGTGGGTAGACTGGGGGCCCAGGGATCATATTTCCCAACACTCCAGGGTGATGCTGAGGCCAAGTTTAGGAGCCACAGTGCTTGAGTTCAGAACCACAATCCACCCCCAAAGGCAGGGGAATAGAGGCAGGCTGGAGTCTGTTCTGGCATCCCTAAGTGTCTGCCAGCACTCTTCAATTCTGTGACCCTCCCTCTCCACTTGCTTTCCTCACATTCTTCCCCATCTCAGCACAGAGCACTTCCAACCACCTAACTCTTTAAGGCATCATCTTGGATTCTCCCCTGTCCCTTACCTCTCATCTAACAGAATCCACCACCCGCCTGGCCACCCTGATCTGAGGCACCAGCATTTCTCCCCTGAATTATTACTATCACTTCCTCTCTGGCTGTCCGGCTTTCATGCCCTGCCCCAGCCCGTCCTCCTCCCAGCAGCCAGAAGGATCTTTTAAAAATATGAATCTAATCATTTTCCTTGCCCTATTTCCCCCCTTTCCACATGCCTCGCCTTTGCATGACTGGCTCCATCTCATCTTTCAGCTCCTGGTTTAAATGTTGCCTCATTAGAGTCCCTCCCCTGACAGTTCTGGCCAAAAGCAGCCTCCCCCTCCTTGGTTACTCTTTATTTCTGCCCTTTCCTGGTTTCCTTCACAGCACTGATCCCAATTTGTAATTATTTGGTTGTTGTTTACTTGTTTGACAGTCTGTCTCCCCAAGCAGGAGGGTAAGGTCCTAGGGGAAGGGCCTCATTTTCCTGTTTATTGTTCCCTCCCCAGGACCCAGCACAAAGACTGCTGCCCTGCGCGGGCTTCCATATCAAATTCTGGAAAAGCAGGTATTTGATTGGCCCAATTCATCATTTTGAGTCAGGCTGCTTAGGTAATAAAAATACACACCCTCAGGTCAGATGACAATCCCATTTTCCAACTGAGCAGGGTCCAGGAATGAGCAGGGTGGTCTTGTCTAGAAGCAGTTGTCTGGCCAGGGCAAGGATGGAGTCCCCAGGACACTGGTCCAGCCACCTCTTAAGCCATGGATGAAGCAGAAAGGACAGGAGAGAACTGGAAGAGACGGTTCCCTACACACCCGTTTTACAGATGAGTAAACAGGTCTTTGGGCTTTTCTCTGTGACTCAGTGGTAAAGAATTCACCTGCCAACGCAGGAGATGCAAGCACCATCCCTAGGTTGGGAAGATCCCCTGGAGGAGGACGTGGCAACCCACTCCAGTATTCTTGCCTGTGAAATCCCATGGCCAGAGGAGCCCAGGGGGCTACAGCCGGACACGACTTAGTGACTAAACAACAAAAGGGGCCTTCAGCCCCTCCCTTATACTGGGTGACTTCTAGAGGGCAAGTCTCCCCAGCCTTGACCTCCAGATCTCACCCCGGGCTCAGACCTCGCGGCAGCTAATGAAGTTCTTTGAGGGGATTGAGAGGTCGAGTCTATCCCGCTGCGTCCGAGCAAGTCTGAGCGGCCCAGCGAGAAGACAATCCTCCTGCCCTACCTCCCAGAGACGGCCTCCCTTCACAGGCCAAGTCTAGAGAAGGGTGTGGTGCGGTGGGAAATTGGGCCTGGGATTTGGGAGATCTCAGTTAGCCTGCCACACGCTTTCTGAGCCTCAGTTTCCCTTTCTGGACTAGATGAAGTATTTTGAGGCTGCGGAAGGCTCGCACCCGGCCCAGCGCGGTCTCTTGAAGTCCCAAGTCCGCCCTCCGCCCGCAGCATGGCTGCAGCGCAGCTTCTCCGCGAAGCGCCGGCGCCCCCTGCTGGAGTGAGATGGGAGGACAGCCCCGGCCCCGGCCGCCTCCGGTGTCTCTGGAGGTGGCTTCCCGGGGGGTGGGCAGTACCACCGGGCCTGGAACCACAGGCTGGCACAGAGACATCGGGCTGGCAAGAGATTCAGACACACAAGGGCACAGATACATTCCAGGCCCACCCTAAAACATGGGCCCAATACCACCCGCGCCCTTCCCATTGTTCCAGGAGCACAGAAAAGCAAGGGGAGAGGATGGCAGAAGGTGTGCACAGAGTTTGGACACATGGACCATAGTAGGGACTCGTATGTGTGTCCCGGAGGCCCTTCATGGTGTGTGAGGAAGCGGAGGAGGGTGGGCTGTATAAACACCTGGTGAGGGAAAGGCCCCCAGTGCCCCAGCGCTGGGAGAAATGCCACACGCAGGGGCGGCAGGCTGAGTCCTAAGGGACACGAGAGGAGGCAAGATGCCTCTGCCACATCTCAGGGTTACAGGAGACCCTCAGGAATTCCAGGTGTGAGGATCAAGACCCCTGGGGCCACCATGTCACGATTTCGCCTCTCCTGTGTGCATTGTCCCCCTGCAGGGCTCAGAAAGTGTCAGGCTTCCCCAGCAACCACAGCAGGGACCGGCTACTGGGGAGGAGGTGCCCCCAAACCCAGCGGACCCCTGACTCAGAGCCCTGACATTTGGAAATCAGCCCTCCCGACTTTTTATTCATTCATTGTGGACATGCCACGCGCTTGCTGGACACTCTGCATCCAGTGGTGAGCCAAGTCCAGCTCTGAAGATGCAGAGCAGGGAAAAGGGACTGTATACAAACAGCAAACAAATAGGTAATGTAAGCCCGTTGATTATCCAGCAGGTTTATGGTTCAGTATACCCAAGGGAATTGAAAACATACCACCATATGCCCACCCGCAGACGTACATGTGACTATTCATAGCAACTTTAGTTCTGATACTCAAGAAATGCACACAGCGCAGGTGTCCATCAACAGGAAAGTGAACAAAGCACCTGAGATCCATCCATATGGTGGACATAGCTCAGCCACAGGACTGCAGGAAGCCCCTCACGACAAGCGTGTGTATGCGTGCTTAGTTGCTCAGCTGTGTCCAACTCTTTGCAGCCCTACGGACTGTAACCCGCCAGCCTCCTCTCTGTCCATGGGATTTCCCAAGCAAAAATACTGGAGTTGGTTGCCATTTCCTTCTCCAGGGGATCTTCCTGGACTTAGGGATCAAATCTGGGTCTCCTGCATTGCAGACAGATGCTTTTACCATCTGAGCCACCATGGAAGCCCCATAATGATGAGAGAGAATCTCAGAAACAATATGATGAGCAAAGGAAATCAAACACCAAAGAACACATGCAAAATCATTCCATGTATGTGGAATTCTAAAAAAGAAATAGCAGAGCTATGGTTTTTCCTGTGGTCATGTATGGATGTGAGAGTTGGACTATGAAGAAGGCTGAGCGCCAAAGAATTGATGCTTTTGAACTGTGGTGTTGGAGAAGACTCTTGAGAGTCCCTTGGACTGCAAGGAGATCCAACCAGTCCATTCTGAAGGAGATCAGCCCTGGGATATCTTTGGAAGGAATGATGCTAAAGCTGAAACTCCAGTACTTTGGCCACCTCATGCGAAGAGTTGACTCATTGGAAAAGACTCTGATGCTGGGAGGGATTGGGGGCAAGAGGAGAAAGGGAAGACAGAGGATGAGATGGCTGGATGGCATCACTGACTCGATGGACGTGAGTCTCAGTGAACTCTAGGAGTTGGTGATGGACAGGGAGGCCTGGCGTGCTGCGATTCATGGGGTCACAAAGAGTTGGACACGACTGAGCGACTGATCTGATCTGATCTGATCTGATAGTGACAAAAAGTGGACGGGTGAGTGCGTTGGGCAGGGAGAAAGCCATCTGACTGAACTTTGGAGGGTGACGGAAATGTTGATTCCAGTGCATACATATTTGTCAAAACTTGGCAGACTGCACACGCTAAATGAAGGTCTTGTAAGTTATACCACAATAAAGTGGTTTTTTAAAAGGTGCAATGCCAAGAGTTATAAAGACAATAGAATGAAGGGAAAAGGAGTGTGTTTAGGATTATGTGGTCAGAGATGTCTCTATGAGGAGTGGATATTTAAACTAAGAACTGAAATAGATGAGTTGGACTTGGGTCTGTCTTAGGGGAAACATCTCAGGGACAGGACCAGCAAGTGCAAAGGCCCTGAAGTAGGAAAGCCCCTCCCTCCATGCTCCAAACACCTGAAACAAAGCTTATGCCAGCAGATACCCTAAGGCTGCCAATTGCTGGCCTAAATGAAACAATAAAAAGGAGGCTTTCTACCCCTTCCACAGTCTTGGTTTTCTGGTTGTGCCTACAGACTGCTGTAACTGGTGGGCTAGGGTGCACACTAGCTCTGGGTTTCATTTGGGTGGATGAAACCTACATCTCCAGGGCAGGAGGGAGACATAGGGGTATCCCTGGTATTTCTTGCTTCTCTGTCTCCCCTGGGGTCCCCTGATAGCAGACCCTGAGAAAAGGATGCAGGTGCTTTTGCAGGGAAGTGGTCCCAGGAGGCACAATCTAAGAGCAAGAAGTGAACCTAGGAATGGAAGAAAGCTTAATACAGGGTTGTTAATGTGGGGCTCCTGCTGTGTGTAATGGGGGCTGCATCTGGCTGGGGGCCTCTGGGACATTGCATGAAGCACATGAATGAGGGCCAGTCCTGGGACATGAATTCAGCTCGTCCAGCTGCCCGGAGTGTAGGCTGACCCAGTTGTGGCTAGAGAATGCCCACTGGCAGAGAGACACTCAGAAAGATGTCAGCGAGGATGGTCCTGTCTGCGAGCCACCTGCAGCATGGGCTGAGGGAGGGGGATGAGCAGGGCACCAGCCGCATCTGCTGCAGCATCTGACTGGGGACACGGGGTGGGAACTACAGAGTTCTGCAAATTATATTTCATTGCAGGATATAAGAATCCAAATGTCATAAGGTGCAGCCACTCTAACATGACTGATTCTGGTACCACCTTAGAAGTAGCCTTGTCCCTTCAAGCCAAAAACCAGGGCTTCCCCCAACTCCTCATCATTTTTACTCCCATATTCAATCAAACCTCAAGACCCACGGATTCTTGCCTCCTTCCTGCCCTCTAGGCTCTGGACTCATGTCCTCCTATCACTGCCCAGTCAAGCCAGGTGGCCAATGAGCCGGCAGAGTGAGCCTCAGCGTTCCAGCCTTGCCTTGCTCCTCCCTCGCTCCATCCTTGCTGTGGCGCCCACCAGCCTCAGCAGTATTCATCAGTCGTCTATCCCTGATCTACCTGCCTTTGTTATTTACTTAATATTTTCCTTCAAGTTGACTCGCCTGTTTGATTTATGTACACTTATCTTCAAAACAAAACTATTAAAATCCCATACTATTTTAAAATCCTTGTGAAATCATGAATTTGACATCGTATCTAAAACCATCCAGCCTCTTTCCTCTTTCCCTCCTTGGTACCCTCTTGGGGATCAGGAGTTGGTGTTTGGGTCAGCAGGGAGCCTGAGTCTGGGTACCACTGCCAGCCCCCAGCCCAGCTACTCCCTCGACATCTGTCTAAGCTTTAGAATCTCCCCCCTGGAATACCAGCTCTCTTCTGGCAGCCCTCTCTGCCTCCTATCCCTCTTACCCCATCCAGACCACCTCAAACAGATGCTTTATAACCCAGGGTTGGCCACACTACACCCCTGCTCAACCCCCTTCAGTGGCTCCCATACCCGTGAGACAGGGTCCAAACTCCTTTCAGCATTGGAGGATTTCTTGACCTCACCCCTTCCACCTCCTCTGCCTCCTCAACTGCCACCCTACACACACACACACACACACAAACATACACACACACAATTAGAGTAGCACTCACCTGCTTTCAGGCTTTTAGCTACGCTGTTCCCTCTGCCTGACATTTTCTTCCCACATATTTATGTACCTGATGCTCTCCTCTTCATCCTTCAAAACCCATTTCAAATAGCAATTGCTTTCTAAATTGTATTCACTCTCTGAGCTCCCAGAAGAATTAATTTCTCTCTCATCTGGCTTCCCACACTCCTCTGTCTGTTACAATACAAATCATCTGGTGTCATAGAAGCTTGTTTAGATGTTTCTCTTCCTATGCGGCTGGGGGTGTTTCTTTTAAGGAAAAGGGTCTGAGGTGTCTTATTCATAAAGCACTCACAAATACTTATTTAGTACCTTCTGTATACTAGGCACAGTGAAGGACATGGTAGATACAGTCATGAGCAAGACAGACCCAGTATTTCTCTTCTGAATCTCACAGCCCATAAGGGACTAAATACACAGACAAACAAATGAGTATATAACTTCCAGATTGTGGTAAATGCTATTAAGAAAGCACCCTCGGTGTTTGGAGAGAGAATGACAAGGAATGAATTTGGATAGGGCGGAATAGAAGGCCTTTTGTGGGGTGACATTCGAGCTGCAACCTGAAGAAGACAGCAGGAAGAAAGGCTGAGGGCAGTGTTCCAGGCAAAGAAAACAGCCATGCAAAGGCCCTGAGTTGGGAAAGTAATATATTTCCTGATGAGCATGAAGGTCAAGGTGTCTGGAGTAAGAAAGAGAACAAGATGAGGTTACAAGGATAATGGTGTCTAGGGATTTTCCCTGGTGGTCCAGTGGCTAAGAATCCACATTCCAATGCAGGGTATGTGGGTTTGATCCCTGGTACTCTTGCCTGGAAAATCCCATGGGTGGAGGAGCCTGGTAGGCTGTAGTCCGTGGGGTCGTGAAGAGTCGGACACGGCTGAGAGACTTCACTTTTCACTTTCATGCATTGGAGAAGGAAATGGCAACCCACTCCAGTGTTCTTGCCTGGAGAATCCCAGGGATGGCAGAGCCTGGTGGGCTGCTGTTTATGGGGTCGAACAGAGTTGGACACGACTAATGCGACTTAGCAGCAGCAGCAGCAGCAGCAGCAGGGGAACTAAGATCCCACATGCCACAGGGCAACTACTGAGCCCACACACTCCAGAGCCTACATGCAGCAACGAAGATCCAGCACAGTCAAATTTAAAAAAAAAAAAAAAAATGATGGTGGTAGGCAGATGACATAGAATAGAGGAGACATCACTGATGGTGCTTCAGTCATCAGCACACACACCCCTGCTGGCTTCCTGTGTCTTGCTGCCTGTGCCTTGCTGCCTGTCTCATAGCCTTGAGCTTGGCTGAATTTCAAGGACAAGTCAGGAGAGTTAAACCCCAGGGTGACCCTGGATCAGTGAGGATCAGAATTTAGAGGATAAACACCCCCATCTTCCCTCGGGGCCAAGATGAGTCCAGGATGTGCCCTGGGAAGGGAAATACCTGGAGCACGAAATTTGAGACTCTCACAGTTGTGCAAGCAAGCGTCGAGTCAGCATCTGAGAGCAAGCACCTCCTTAACTGTTTTTTATAATCGCTTTATCGAGATGTAATTTAAATACTATAAAGTTCACCCTCTTAAAGTGCACCATTCAGCGGTTTTTAGTATATTCACAAAATTGGACAACCATCACCACTCTCTAATTCCAGAACATCTTCATCACCCTGAAAGGAACCCTGAACCCATTAGTCACTTCCTGTCTCACTCCCATCTCACCCCAGCCCCAGGCAGCCTCTCATCCCCTTTCTGTCTCCATAGATATGCCTATTGTGGACAGAAATGGAATCATTCAGTACGTGACCTTCTGTGACTGGCTTCTCTCACTTGCTGTTGTTCAGTCGCTAAGTCGTGTCCGACTCTGCAACCCCGTGGACTGTAGCCCACCGGGTTCTTCCGTGCTCCACTATCTCCCAGAGTTTGTTCAAATTCATGCCCACTAAGTCAGTGATGCTATCAAACTATCTCATCCTCTTTCACTTAGCATAATGTTTTCAGAGTTCATCCAACATACCATGGATGTGTCAATACTTCGTTCCTTTTTTAGGGCTGAATAGCATTCCATTGTCTGGATAAACCTCGTGGTTTATGCATTCCTCAGTTCACGGACATTTGAGTGGTTTCTACTTTGGGGCTACGATGACAGATGCTGCTATGAACATTCATATATGGTTCTGTGAGGTAGTGTGTTTTCATTTCTCTTGGCTGAATTACTGGGTCATATGTTAACTCTGTGTTTAACCGTTTAAGGAATTGTTTTCTACACTAGCTGCACCATTTTACGAGCCCAGCAACAGCATGTGAGGGCCTCAAGTCCTCCATACCCTCGCCAGCACTTTTTCTTGTCTGTCTTTTGGATTGGAGCGATGTGGTGGTGGGGTGGGGGGTGGGGGGGCGGTGTGAAGTGGTACCTTGTGGTTTCTCCTTGGCTTTGGCACCCTAGGTACCTCGCTTGTCTCACCCTAGTCCCGGCTCCCGATTCCTCGCCCGTCCATGGGGCCCTTCGCATTCAGATACCTTCATCTCCACATAGTCCCTCCAAGTGTCCGCTGCAGGACTGAGCCCATGGTTCACAGCGGTAACACACGGTCACAGCGCCCCCCTGTTGGCCTTCCCGCTCATCTCGCTTCCCAACTCCCCACACACACTTCCTGTGATCACCTCCCCTTTAAAGTCCCTGCCCCCAAATCCTTATCTCAAGGTTTGTTTGAGAGGAGCCCGAACTAAGATATTGCCGGAAGGGTCGCAGTGAGGAATTAACGTTGAAACTCTCTAGGAGTGACAAGAGTTCTAAGCAGTCTGGGAGGCTGTCATTGTCCTGGGACTGGCACTTGCCCACCCGGGGCTGGAGCTGGGTCCCAGAGACTAAGGCTACAGGGCCCTGGGGGTCCTGGGTCTAATGCCTATGCACTGGTATGTGGGGCTGGGTGCTGGGCACTCTGGCAGGCAGGGCTGAGTCTAGGAGTGGGTGTGGGCTAGGGCTTCTTAAGGCAGCCTGTCTGATGGTGGGGGAGGGGGGGTTGGGGGGCTGTGTCGTCGCCCAGTTAGTTGCTTGGCTTGAAGTGCTCCAGTACTAGTACCTACTGCTGGGCTGGGGCATGGCTGGCTCCTGAGGCTGGTAAGCTAAAGGGAGGATTCCACAATGGCACTTGCCAGCACCAGCGTCTGCATGGTAGAATTGTTGTGTATGTGGATTCGGCTCAAAAAGCCAACAAACAGGCCAGGTTGGTGGAAACGAAACTTTGCTTTATTTCAGATACCGGCAACTGTGGGGTAGGGGGCTATCTGTCCAAAGGCCACCCCCCCACCCCAGCTCCCAACAAGCAAGGGACCAAGAGCTTTTATAGGCAGAAGTGCGAGGCAGCTACATGCAGAGACAGCACATCTTCTAACTTCTCTAACAGTCATCTTCAGATTGGTCATCAGTGGTCTGGCCAGCATCATCTTGGTTGTTTTAGGTACAGTGAGTCTTCAGTTCCAGGGTCCATTTGTTCCCATTTCTTTGCGGCCAAATCTCAGAACTGCGGCAGCTCGTGTCCTGGGTACAGTCTGGGTTTTCAGGTAGCTAACTTCTCCACCTGGTGTTCTAGACTCTATAAGAGAGCTCACAGGATATGGCTCATGGCTCAGAATATTATCTAGAGCCCTTGAGAAAGAACTAAAGGTCCTTGACTATGCTTCATGACTACATTATTATTAATATTTTGTCTCCTTAGACTGTCTCCCTTTGTTTCTGCATTTCTCACTTCTCTGATTAAACTTACTCTTTGACTAAAGTTTTCCACAGACAGAAGGCAGGCAGAGGACATGGGGTGGGGGGGTTGGGGGGGGTGGCAGGGCAACGGGCTGGCAGGACAAGGACCGTAGGGTCTAATCTGTTTCAGAATGAGCTTGCAAAGATGGGAGGGAGTGTCTGTGTCCCCAGGGTGAGCCCCAGTTGCCTCCTGCCTCTCTGGAAGACTCTCCAAGATCAGCAGGTAGGTCCGAGGCAGGCTTCTTTCAAATTACTGCTTCTGCCCTGGGTCCTGGAGCATGTGTGATTTTGTGAGTGCCCTTTAAGAGTGGAGTCTGTATTTCCTGAAGTCCTCTGGGACTCTTAAAAGGAAGCCCTGCTTCCCTTCAAAGCCAGATTTTCTGGGGACTCATCTTACTGGCCCAAACCCCTGGGGTTGGGGAACCTGATGTGGGTCCCAGGCCCCGCACTCCTTGGAGAGAACCTTCCTATCTTGTTGTGCTTCCTTCTTTGTAACTTGTGTTGTAGCAGATCTTTTCTGGTAGGTTCCAGTCTTTTCCATCAATGCTTATGCTATCAGCAGTTCTAATTTTGGTGTGCCTGCGAAAGGTGGTGGGGCTTGGGGTCTTTCTAACACCCTCTCAGCCAATCTTTCTACTCACTTTAGTTACTACACAGCTTACTTAAAAGCTTTTATTGTGGCAAAAATACACATAAGTATTTTATCCTTTTTGGCACCATTGTAAAGGAAATGTTTTCCTTAGTTTCCTTTTCAGATTGTCTGTTGTTTGTGAACAGAGATGCAGCTGACTTTTGTGTGTTGACTTTGTCTCCTGCCAATTTGCTGGATTCATTTATTAGTTCTAACAGGGCTTTGGGTGAAATCTTGAAGGTTTTACATATAGGATCATATCATCCATGAAGAGAGATCACTTTATTGCTTGCTTTCCTATTTGGATGCCTTTTGTTTCTTTTGATTGCTTAACCTGGTTAGACCCTTCAGTACTGTGTTGGATAGAACTGGTGAAAGCAGACATCCTTGCATTTTTCCTGATATTAGAGAAAGAGCTTTCAGGCTCTCACCGTTGAGTATGATGTGCGCTGTGGGTTTTTATGTATGGCTTTTATTATGTTGAAGTAGCTTCCTTATTACTAGCTTGTTCAGTGTCTTTCTCATGAATGGCCATGGCATTTTTTTCAAGGACTTTTCTATATCAGTTGAGATGGTCATGTGGGGTTTCTTTCCCCCTTTATTGTGTTAATGTGGTGCATTACATTGATTGATTTTTGTATGTCAAACCATCCTTGCCTTGCTGGGATAAATTTCATTTGACCATGATGTATAATCATTTTAATATGCTGCTGAAGCAATATTTTTATGGATCCACCTGATAGATTAATGAAAATAAAAACAAAAATAAATGAATGGGACCTAATCAAAGAAAAGTTTTTGTAGAGTAAAGGAAACCGTAAACAAAATGAAAAGACAACACTCAGAATGGGAGAAAATATTTGCAAATGAATGAAGGACAAGGAATTAATCTCTCCAAATATACAAATAGCATATACAGCTCAATATCAAAACAATGAAAACAACACAATAAAAAAATAGGCAGAAGATCTAAATAGACTTTTCTCCAAAGAAAATATACAGATGGTTAAAAAGCACATGAAAAGATGCTCAACATCACTAATTATTCAGTTCAGTTCAGTCGCTCGGTCGTGTCCGACTCTTTGCAACCCCATGAGTCGCAGCACGCCAGGCCTCCCTGTCCATCACCAACTCCCGGAGTTCACCCAGACTCACGTCCATCGAGTCAGTGATGCCATCCAGCCATCTCATTGCCTGTCGTCCCCTTCTCCTCCTGCCCCCAATCCCTCCCAGCATCAGAGTCTTTTCCAATGAGTCAACTCTTCACATGAGGTGGCCAAAGTACTGGAGTTTCAGCTTTAGCATCATTCCTTCCAAAGATATCCCAGGGCTGATCTCCTTCAGAATGGACTGGTTGGATCTCCTTGCAGTCCAAAGGACTCTCAAGAGTCTTCTCCAACACCACAGTTCAAAAGCATCAATTCTTCGGCGCTCAGCCTTCTTCACAGTCCAACTCTCACATCCATACATGACCACAGGAAAAACCATAGCCTTGACTAGATGAACCTTTGTTGGCAAAGTAATGTCTCTGCTTTTGAATATGCTGTCTAGGTTGGTCATAACTTTCCTTCCAAGGAGTAATCGTCTTTTAATTTCATGGCTGCAATCACCATCTGCAGTGATTTTGGAGCCCCCAAAAATAGTCTGACACTGTTTCCACTGTTTACCCAACTATTTCCCATGAAGTAATGGGACCAGATGCCATGATCTTCATTTTCTGAGAAGCCCTTTATTTCAATATTACTTCATTTGGGATTAAGATAAACTTCTAGGCAATAATGATTCTCATTGTCAAATGATTCTCATTTTCAGAGTTTTTAAAAATCCAGCAGTGAGAATCCCTCTTCAGATATATGTACTCAGATAGTCCACAGATTCTTTCATTCAACAAATATTTCACCAGGCGGTCTGCTAGAAAGGAGGCTTATATCAGGAAATGAAACAGGCAAACATCCCTGCCCCCATGAAATTTACATCATAGAGGGAGAAGACAGATAATAAACAGTAAACATGCTGAATGAATAAATTACATAATATGTTAGAAGGTGGTAAGTGCTATGGGGAAAAAATAGGATTGAGTGAGAAAGATCTGAGTGTGGGATAGGTTGCAGTTTCAGATAGGATGGTGAGGTCCGCCTTGTTGAATAGATGGTACTTGAACACAGATTTACAGGAAGATGTCTGGAATTTGTGAGAAACAAACACGAGACTGGAGGGCTACAGAGGTGATGTCAGAGGGGGAGCAGGGAGAATCTGCTAGGATTAAAGGGACATTGGGGATTCCGAGGAGAGTATTTACATGATCTGATTTATTTTTAATGAAATCACCATGGCTGCTGACTCTTGACCACAGCAGAGCAAGGCTGGAATGAGGAGGCCAATAAGAAGGCATTTGCAATAACCCAGGTAAGAGATGATGGTACCTTGTATTAGAATATTAGTGGCAGAAATAGCGAGAAGTTGTTGAATTCTAGAGTTATTTCAAAGCTGGAGTCACAGGGATTGACCAGATGTAAGAAAAGTGTCAAGGATAACTCAAAGGAGAAAAGGGAAGCCTTGCCATCAGCTGAGACGGAGAACACTGCAGGCAGAGCAGATTTGGAGTAGGGGAAGGATCAGGATTTCTGTTTTGGACACTGAGTTTGAAATGCCTGCTAGATATGCAAGTGATGATATCCAGTAGACAGTTCAGGAAAGTGGTATTAACCCCCTTCTCTGTCAGTGTCAGACACTGAGAATTAATTCCTTATCAACATGTCGTGGCTTTTGCATACCAAACTTTTGTTTCTGGAAACCATATGAGGCACTCTCCAGGATCGGTCCTTTCATGGACTGTGTCAAATTATTTACAGATGTCTGCAAAGTGATGGGAGAAGGGTTCTTCGTCTCTCAGAGCTATTAATATTATACAAAGGAAAAGCACTTGCTACTGGGAAGAGCGTCTATCACGGGCACCTGAAATCATCTGGAAAACCAGAGAGAGCATCTGAGGAAGCAACAATAAAACTAAGACCTAAGAATGAGTTTGGCTCAGCCAGATGAAGAAGAGGAGGGACAATATTCCAGGAAAATGATAGGGGGTGTGGCACATGCAAAGGCCCTGAGGCAGGAAGGAAAAATTTTGAAACTTTCTCTTTCAATTGCCTCTCAATTCCATGAGCCCCAAGATTTTGCTGATACATTTCCTTTTTACTTAAATTAGCTGAAATTCCACTGCTTTCCACCAAAGGAGTATACACTTCAAATTTTAGGCAGGAATTTTTGGCTACAGTCTGCACTCTTTTCTCACAGTCACATCAACCTGAGCCTCAAATCCTCACCTCAATGGACTCACTGGCCAGTTCCTGTGTTAATGGACATGTGGGTCCATCTGGCTTCTCCAAGGAAAGTCAAAAGAGTATTCTTGTGTGCAACTAAGTATTGAAAGGCTTCTGATTTCCTTTTCTCCTCATGTTGATTCTTCAGAGGAAGTCGATGGCATGATCCTAAACACGCAGACCTAACATGGTCTCTCTCAGCAGCACTTCTGGCACCTATTACCTCCTCCCATCCCTGTGTCTGGGGCAATCACACAGCACAACCCTAGACAGACAAAACAACAACAAATCTCTACCCTCTGGGGTATATTTGAACTCAATATAGTCTCCTTAAGCCTGCTATTCCCTCAGTCTTACCCATTTCAGTAAGTCCATCCATTTTCAAGCACAAATCCCAAGAATCATCCTCAATTCCTTTCTTTATCTCTTCACATTTTAAGCAACCAGCAAATTCTAACAGCCTTGCCTCCAAAGAAACAAACCAGCCCACTTCCCTGCATCACCATTGCCTCCACCCTCCATGAAGTCACCATCACCACCTAGACATCTGTCCCGGCCTCCCCACCACCTCCCCACAACCTCTCTGGTTCTCCAATCTATTCACTTCACCTAGAGTGATCTTTTAAAGATCCAGGTATTTTGCTTAAAGCCTTTCAAAGGCTCTCCATTGTCTTAGGATAAAACCCAAACTCCTTTAAGACCTTGTGTGATATGACCATGACCAGGTCAATCTCTTTTCACCCCCACAGATCCAGCCACACTGACCTGTCTGTGTTCTCTAGACCAGTCCTGATCTCTCACCTCTGGGCTGTCTCAAATTCTATTCTCTTTTCCTATAATACTGTCACCCGTATTCATAATCCTTTCTCATCCTCAGGAATCCAGTTAGATGTCACCACCTCCAGGAAGCCTTCCTTGGTCTCCCTCACACTAAAGGGACCTTAGGTCCGCTTGTTTATGATTCTTCTCCTTCACACAGTGACAGCTTGTAATCTCCATGTCTGGCTCCTCCACCATCAGGCTGTGAGCTCGGTGAAGTCAGGGGCTTTTTTGTTCCTGTTCACCACCGTATCCCTACAGCCTAGCATGATGCCTGGCTTACACTAGGAGCTCAGTGTTTGTTGTAGGGTTGAATGAATGAATGACAACTGGGATTCTGCAATCTAGGCTTTACAGCGAGTCTTTGTCAGGATCCCATTATCTTCTGGGATTGACTTGGTCACCTGGGAAGGAAAAGCCCCCTCGGTCCTAAATTCTCCAAGGAATATTAGGGAGACATGTTACAGCTTATTCGAGCATGAAAGTCTAAGCTTCATTTATTGTCCCTAAAACAGCTATAAATTATAGTTATGTTCTGCATGAAGCAGGAATATGATTTTTCATGTTTTCTCAGCATTCATGCAGAGGCCTGACACAGAGGAGTTAAAAATGCAAACTTCAGGTCCACATGGCCTGGATTCAAATTCAGTTCTGTCACCTACAGCTGTGTAGCCTTAGGCAACTTCCTGGCTTCATCTTCCTGAATCTTCCTTTCCTCTTCTGTAAAATAAAGGTAATAACAATTTTCTTCTTATAGAATTACATTGAAAATTAACGAATACAACTCATGTAACACTCAGTGTCTAGCATAGGGAGTATCTAACCATTACTGGTGAATAATGTAACAGGTATTGTTCATACAGTTAATATTGTTAACTATATTATTCATACAGTTAATAATAGGTTGAAGACAATTTGTTAAGAATGTCAGGCATTTCCCCATATTACCACTAGATGTCGCCACAGACTAGGCTAAAACAGCCATAAGTTCCAAATGTAGAAGCCCTGAAGTCTGGAACCAAAGGACCTGGGAGAGACTGAAGACAGCTTGGGCAGGAACTTCTCAAGGTCATGATAGCAGGTCTGGGACTTGACTCCGCTTGTCCTGCCTCCTTAAGGATGGCAAATTTAAGGGCCATGGTTGGGAGGCACCCTCCCCACCAGGGTTCCACAGTTCATCCAGCCCCGGGGATAGCCTGTTCCATCCATTTGTTGCTGTTCAGTCACTAAGTTGTGTCCAGCTGTTTGTGACCCCATGGACTGCAGATCACCAGGCTCCCCTGTCCTTCACTATCTCCCAGAGTTTGCTCAAATTCACGTCCATTGAGTCAGTGATGCTATCGATTTCATCTTCCGCCTCCCCTTTCTCCTTTTGCCTTCAGTCTTTCCCAACATCAGGGTCTTTTCCAGTGAGTTGGCTCTTTGCATCAGGTGGCCAAAGCATTGGAACTTCAGCAACAGTCCTTCCAACAAATATTCAGGGTTGTTTTCCTATAGGATTGACTGGATTGATCTCCTTGCTGTCCAAGGGACTCCATTTGTATTAATAGGTAGCTCTGAGTGCTAACTTTGTGACACTGTTAACAGAAAAAGGGGCTTCCCTGTGGCTCAGCTGGTCAAGAATCTACCTGCAATGCACGAGACTTGGATTTGATCCCTGGGTTGAGAAGATCCCCTGGAGAAGGGAAAGGCTACCCACTCCAGTATTCTGGCCTGGAGAATTCCATGGATAGTCCATCGGGTCGCAAAGAGTCAGACATGACTGAGCGACTTTCACTTCACATACTTCACTTAACACAAAAAGTGCTATTCTGAGCATGAACTTCTTGAATTCTCAGGAACAAACACACAGGACAGAGTCTCAAGTTTTCTTCATTATACCCATGGGAAACGCGAGGCACAGAGAGGTTAAGTCACTTGTTCAGCCACACAGCCAATGAATGCAGAGTGAGATTAAAACCCTGGCATTCTGGCTGCAGTCTGTGCTACCAGAGTTCACCGCTTGGTAATAGTGCTTCTTATTACATTTTTAAAATTAGAGTATAGTTGATTTACAAAATTAGTTTCAGGTGTGCAGCATAGCGAGTCAACATTTTTATAGATTATATTCCATTTAAGGTTATTGCAAAATAATGGCTGTATTTCTCCATGCTGTACAATATACTCTTGTTGCTTATTTTTATACACAGTAGTTTGTGTCTCATAATCTCCTATCATTATCTTGCCCCTCCTTTCTTCCCTCTCCCTACTGATAACCATGAGTTTGTTCTCAACATCTGAGTCTGTTTCTGTTTTGATATATATTTGTGTCTTATTACATTTTAAATCTTTTGATACCACGTAGCTTCTTTGGTGATTTAGCAAATAACTATCGCTCTCTTCCAGTTAAATTTCCTGACTTTCCTGTCTTGATAAGGAAATAATGTTGATCTGCAAAAAACATAATTGTCATGTGGAATGATGATATAGGAAAGTAGGTCTAATCGGTTCCCCAAAGCCTGGGCTATAAATAACAACCTTTTGCTGATTCGTTATCATTTAGCTCCAGATTTGCCATCCAGTTCCAACCAACTTCCATGGACCTGGTTACCAGCTAAATCAGAGGCTTGGAGGAAAATGAGAAAGGGCAGAGATTGTCCTGGCTTTTCATCCATCCATCCATCCATCCACCCATTCATTTACCAGTTACTGCCTCCTCCTTCCTGCCAGGCCCTTTCCTGGGCTCTGAGGCCAAAAAGTGACCTCAAAATGAGCCCTGCCCTCAAGCAGCTGTAGCCAAGTGAGAGTTAACAGATGCAGGAAGTGCCAACAGATGGGTGTTGTGTAACCGCCTACCTCCCTGGACTGTGTACATAGGGTGTTTGTCGTCCTCATTTCTCTATCCTCCATGCCTAGCACAGGACTGGGCCACATTTTAGGTGCTCAGTAAATGTTTGCTGAATGAATGCAAAGGCTTCGTGGAGGAGGCAGCGTTTGACCTGGGGCTTCGACACTGGAGAGGCTGCTGACAGGTGAAGATGTGGTGGCGGGTAGAGGGGATCACCCCCTCAAGAGGATGAGTGACAAGGCCATCTTAGAAGGATCATCCTGGCTGCAGTGTGGGGAGTGGTGATTCTGGGTGAGATGGGAGTCGGGGGGTGCGTGGGGAGGGATTCCTGCTAGGAGGCCAATACAGTGTCAAGGAAAGAGAGGACTGTGGTCTGGACCAAGGCTTTGGTAGTGAGGCCAGGAAAGGCCTGAGGGGAGATTGTGAAGGAATGGACAAGATGCGGGAGGAGTGAAGCAGGAAAGGGCGGGAGTCACAGGTGAGTCTGGGCATCTGCGGGAGGGGGCAGGTTGGCTATGCCTGGCAGGAAGTTCAGGTCTTTTGAGCAAAATTTGAGGGCAGAAAGACCTTCCAGGTCCCTCAATTCAGTGCTGGTATCATTTCTACTACCTGGAACGCAGCTAGGCGGGAGGGGGCTGGGTGCAGCTGTCCAGTGGGTAAAGGGAAGAGAAGTCAGTTCCTTACGAATTAGAGGCCCTGCCTCACCTTCACCTGTTTTCTGGGCCCTGAGGGGGAGAAGGTTTGCCCCTGGGACCTTGTCAATGCCCAGAGGGTCGCTGGAAGGTGACGTTCCTCCAAAAACACACGTTCTGATTTTTGCTCAGCTGCACACATTGCACACCATGGATGGAAGGACCTCCTCCTCCCTCTGAATAGCTTTTATTTTTCTTGGGATATAACATACATAAAGTACATAAAATCCTCTAATCTTAAGATATAGCTTGCTGAATTTTTGCCCACATCATCACCATCCAGACTGAGATATGGACCTTTGCCAGCACCCCAGAAAATTCCCTCCTGCTCCTCTCCCATCTCTATGCCCTCCTCTGACCCAGGTGACTACTATTCTGATTTTTAGAACCGTAAATTAGTTTTGCCTGCCCTTGAACTTCCTGTGAATGGAATCATACATAATGTATTGTTTTGCGTCTGGATTCTTTCAATCCACATACTCTACATGACTATAATCTATACTGTCACGAGTCAGCAATTCGTAGTTTTTTTTTCTTATGCCATGACACTCGGTTTGTGGGATTTCAGTTCCCCCACCAGGGACTGAACCCAGGCCACAGCAGTAAAAGCCCAGATTCCTAATCACTAGGGCACCAGGGGACTCTCAACAATTTGTACTTTTGTATATATAAACATAGTATTCGATTGGATGGACATGCCATAATTTGTTTATCCATTCTTCTGTTGATGAACACTGGGTTATGTCCACTTTGAGCTATGAATAAATCTGCTATGAAAATCCTTGCACAAGGGACTTTCCTGCCAGTACAGCGGTTAAGAATCTGCCTTGCAATGTAGGGGATTTGGGCTCCATCCCTGGCGGTGGAATTAAGATTCCCACGTGCCACAGAGCAGCTACTGAAGCCCAAGTACCACTAGAGTTCCTGCACTGCAAGGAAAGGTCCTGAGTGATGCCAAAAAGGTTCCGTGTGCCGCAACTAAGATCTGATACAATCAAATACATATTTTTCTAAATCCTTGCACAAGTCTCTTGGTAATAAGCATTCATTTGTCTTGGATGAAAAGCAAGGAGTGGAAATTCTCGGTCATAGCATAGGTGTCTGCTTACATTCAGCAGAAACTGCCAGTTTTCTGAAGTGATTGTACCAATTTCCTCTCTCACAGGCAGGGTGCAAGAGTTTTGGTCGCTCCACACCCTTGCCAATGCTTAGCCTTTCCCTTTTCTAAACAAGAGTTTCCATTATGAGACTCCTCTTTTCCTCCAGTGTTGGATATTGGGTGCACCTGGCCTCTGTACACAGATCCCTCAGTCCAGAGGCAGCAAGACAGAAGTCACATCGAGTTTGAGTCTTACCTCCAGGGGGAATGGTCACCTCCTTGATGTGGATGGGACTCCAGGAAGTGGGGTGGCCATTTCATGACCGTGAGTATGAAACCAACGTGAGGACAGCAGGGCAGACCTGGAATGGACCTGAGAGATGGCATATCCGTGAGGACATGGCCAAGCCATTCAGTTAATCTACCACTGAGTGGCAGGGTACTTATTTTTTTAAGCCAAGTGAATTAGGGTCTTCTGTTTGGAACTAGAATCATAAAGGATACAGTCCATAAGTCCCCCTGGTAACCAAACCAAATGGTGCCATTTCCCTCCTCCACAGCAGTCAGCACCACTAAACACTCCCTCCACCCTTAAACCTTCTTTCTGGGATCCCATGCTCACCTGGTCCTCCTCATACCCCTTGGGTCACTGCTTCTCAGCCTCCTTTCTTGTCTCTTCCTCCTCTGCCTACTTTTAAATCTACCTTTGTTTTCTAGGCTCTCATCCAGAACCATGACGTGCGTGCTGTGTGTCGATGCTACCAAAATATGTGTCTCCAGCCCAGAACTCTCTTCGGAGCCCCAGTCTCATATACAACGGCCTGTTGACCCTCTCAATCCAATCATTGCCCAGGCTTTTCAAACTTGCCTTCTTAGCCAAACTTGATCTTTCCCCTCAATCTGAGCCTTCTGCAGGCTTTACCACCTTAGTCAAGGACTCTTTCATTCCCTCATACCCGAGGCAAAGATGGAGGTGTCATCGCTGATGCTTCAACAACCACCCACATCCCATCTGAGATTCTTTGCATCTCCACCTCCCCAAGCCACAAGTTTGCCAAGGTCACAGGTTAGCATCTGGAAACCTTCAGCAGCCTTCTACCTGGTCTCCCCACACCCACTGGAAAGTGTTTCCTGAGCCATGAAGCCAGGGTGGCCTTTCAGAAACCCATTCCCATGATGCAAATGGTTCTCCTTATTCTCAAGGTAAAATCCAAATTCATTAGGTAGCACTATCTGCTCTACTTGCTCATTCCTCACCCTCACTGGCTCCTTCCCTCCTCCACAGCATCTGGGACAAGTGGTTCTTTCTGCCTAGAATGTTTCCCCTCTCAGTCTTGCCCCAAACAACTCTTAACTATCCTTGGTTTTTAGCCTAAATGCCAGCTTCCCAAGGAGAGTCCACCCTCACTCTTCACCCTACATTTGTTGTTGTTGTTTAGTTGCTACCTTGTGTCCAGTTGCAACCCCATGGACTGCAGCCCACCAGGCTCCTCTGTCCATGGGATTTCCCAGGCAAGAGTACCCGAGCTGGTTGCCATTTCCTTCTCCAGGGATCTTCCCAACCTAGGGATCGCATCTCTTGCATCTTCTGCATGGGCAGGCAGATTCTTTACCACTGAGCCACCTGGGAAGCCCTCACCCTACATTAGGACTCCATTAATTTTTCATAACACTCTTCATTCTCCCCCAGCACTTCCCATCATGCATAATTATATATTGATTTGATTAAAATTATTAACAGTGATCATTTTGATGTTTTAAAATTTTATTGACATATAGTTGATTTACAGTGTTGTAATTTATGCTGTACAGCAGTGACTCAGTTATACACACATATATATACAGTTCTTTTCATATTCCTTTTCATTATGGTTTATCATAGAATACTGAATACAGTTCCCTGTGCTTTACAGTAGGATCTTATTTATCCATTCTGTATGTTGCATCTGCTAATCCCAGATTCCAAATCCATCCCCCTCCCCTCAACAAGTCTGTTCTCTGTGCGTCGATTTCGTAGATTTGTTCATTTGTGTCATAGTTTAGATTCCACACGTAAGTAATTTGATGACCAGCCTCCCACCCTCCCCGACTTTCCCCCACTAACCGGGCAGCGTTTTGAGTTAAAACAGTGCCTATGTCACTCTCCATTCTATCCTCTTGCCTTTAGCACTGCACTTACATAGTAAGTGCTCAAGGAATGTGTTTAATCAGCTAATAAATGGATACATTGAGTCATTTAATTCCTATAACAACCCTGTTATGTAGGCATCCAATCAGACGGGGAAGCGAGGAGTCAAGGCAAGTAGCAAAGTACAGCACAAGGGGAAGTTAGGTTCTGATCCAAGTCAAATCGTAAATTCTGAGCCGGAATATTTCCGCTCCTGACCGCTGGCCTTGGTAAAGGGGCCGGAGAGGAGGCCGACTTAAGGGTTTCCCCGCAGGACACGGGTCATCCCCAAAAGTGGAAGTGCTCACCTACGGACACTAGGGTACACCCCCTCTGCTCCCCGAGTGTAAAGATCACAATCTACTGCATATGCATGAGGGGACCAAGGGCGCTGTGACTCGGGGCTGTTCAGGACACGCCTGATCAAAAACTCTTCGGATTTGAAGCGTCCAGAGCCCGCAGATTTCGGCACACACTAATAAAAATCTTCAAATGGTCATCTATGCAAATGTTAAGAGCGTATGAGGCCAGGGTGAGCCCCCAGAATTTAGGTCGCTTGATCAGGCGTCTGATGTAGGCAGCCCGATTCCAGGAGGGGTCCTCGACCGGCTCGACTAGAAGACGAAGGGGGCGGCTCCCCGGCTTCCTGCGGCGTCGGTGGCGAGCTGAGGTGGAAGAGGGTCGCGGCAGCGAAGGCGACAGCAGTGGCGGCGGCGCCATGGCGGGTCTCGCAGGTACTGTGGCGTCGGCCTCCGGGGGGCGGGATGAGAGGCCCTCATGCGACCGCGCCGCCATGTTGTCCCTTCGGGGTCACCTTAAGGCGTCGTCCGGTCCCTCTCTGGGGTTTTCCTTCCGCGCACCCTGGGGGCCGCCCCTGTCCGGTGTCACGTGATCGCGCTGTTTGGCCTCCGGGCCGGGCCTTGTGGGGGGCGGGGGGGCGGGGGTACTACCTTCCCGGCCCGAGGGCGGGTCCCCGGCCTCCTGGGTTCTCGTTCTGGCCTCCAAGGTCAGCGCTCGCCTGTCAGCTCCCGGGAAGGGGCAGGCAGAACCGGGGAGCGCGGGGCTGGGGGTGCGACCACCGTGTCTTCAGCTCCCGGGACCCGTGGCAGGGGGCCCAGCTTGTGAGAGATCTGTCACTCTGTCCCCGCCACTTCAGTTGCTTTTTCTTCCTCTTTTTTTAAAATCAGAAGGGGCGTGGGGGAAAGGGGGGAGAAAAGGGTCTCCCTCCCCGGGTCCCCGCCGTGCTGTCTGGGGTGATAGGTTGACGCTCTGCTTTGGGGCGCGGGTGGTTCTTCTTCTCTCTAATTTTACACCAAGTCTAGACACCCGTTCCCTTTCCTACAATATACATGGGGAGTGGCCCTCAAAGGCAGCTGAAGGAATGAAATGCCTGGCACACTAATGGCCTGGAAAGAATGGGGGATGGGGGACAGTTGATTTTTCCTTCCCTCTTCCACAGCTTCTTTAATTTCCTTCCAGGCCTGCATGTCCCTTTGCAACGCTAAATGTTGGGGCACACTGGGGTCTATCTTAGGAAAGAAATGGTCTTTCTGTTTATAGGTATGGATCGTGTTTTATCCCTTACAGGGAACTGGTGTCTTGGGGACCGCTTCTCTTTGCCTTGCCTGACATGGTACCACCATCCCCTCAGCCTTCTGGACGGCAACACCAAAGCCAGAACCTCCCCCCACCCCCCAAAAAAGTTCCAGCTTAAGTGCTAATGCCAAGTGTTAGATTTTGTTTATTTGTTTGTTTGAAATCAGAGACTAATTAATGTCAACCAAAGCTGTTGAAAGATTGCCGAGCCCTGGTCGATTTCCAGCGACCAGATCACTTCCATAACTAAAACAGGTCTTGTTAGAATTTCTGCCAATAACAGTTTAACCTTTTGTCTGTAATCTGTTGTTTCAAAGAGGAATCTTGAAGTCTGGGTTTGGTTGTGTTTTTCTGTTGTTGTTCTCTTATCTTCGAAGCATATGCATTCCATTTCAAGCCTGTCACTGTGCGATATACCAAGGACCCTGTGTTGCTTGCCTGTCTGACTTCCTGTTCTGGGAATGCTCTGGAATCTGGATCCTGCTGGGGAATGGGCCCCGTGGGAAAGGGAGAGGGGAGGTTGAGCAGGACCATAACCAGAGAAGATGGTGGCATGTCTCTGGGGCTTATAGAGGAAATCAGAGGTCACCAGGGAAAGAGACTGTTGTGAGACTAATGTTTTGTATGTGTGTGCACGTTTAAATCTCTGGGGGTGAAAGTAACTGCAAATTTAGAATCTCACTTTAGGGTGCTGGCTCCTGAGTAGGTACAAGTTTGAAAATAGTTGTCTAGCAAATGGCTTACAGCACACCTGCTCACACCTCCAACCCACGCGTAATAAGCTGTTGCTGTCCTGCAGCCGAAGCTCAAGAAACCTGTCCTTCCATCGCAATCCAAATGTTCCACAGGGAGAGGTAATGGTGTCACATAGAACCCTATATCTCTTAACGGTCAGGGTACCTAAACCCCTCTGGGATTTAACTGAAGCTGGTTAGGCTAAGAGACTAACATCCTCTGGGGGCATTCGTCCCAAGATCCTTGCCTGCTGTTGGAGTCCCACTCAGCCATTCCAGTTCCTTCATAACTCATCTGCTCTATCCTTGGTCTTGTGGGGGCAAAGCAGGGGTGGTAGAGAAAATTTAAGGAAAGGGGGGGTGCTGTGGACTAAGGGCTTTGCAACAAAATTGTAGTCATTTTTAACTCCTCCCATTGTTCTCTATCAGAATAAAATGTTTTAATGGTATTGCCTCTGGAAAAAAAATTGTATAAACAAGTTAGGTTTGGACCAGACTTCTAAGCACTGCACAGGAGTAGAAAGTGAACATATTCCTTCCGTCTTCTCCAGTGGACTGTGTTTCCTCCCATAACATGAGGGCTTGATGCGGGGCAGAAGGGCGGGGGGAGTGGACATTGCGCGTTTAAGCCACCTGTGTGAGTGCAGCCCACCAGGGCAGCCCTGGCTGGGGAGTCTGTCATCTCATCATGCCGCACTCAGAGTCCTGCCGATGGATGGATGGAGGAAGCCCTGCAGTGGGGCTTCGCCAGGATCATCTGGGAAGCCCTGGGGCTGCCAGCAGCCTCCTGCCTTTTTAAAGGGGGGCCTACTGTGTCAAGAGCATCCAGACACTTCCATGCTGCCTCATCTCGTCTCCCTAAGCCTGGCTGCCTTATACCTGGGCCAAGACTAGAGCGTCTGGGGCACTGGGGCCATGGGGCACACCCCTTGAAGGCTCTGTGAGGAGGGGCACCCTTCATTGAGAACAGGTGTTGGAATATGTTCACGGGTCTCCCAGTTTAGTGTGGAAAACCACGAATACTCCCAGTCTTGAGGCTTGCCAAGATATGGGCTTCAGAAGGGAGGTGTGGACATTGCCGGCTGCTGAGTCACCCTGGGGCATGCGGAGACCTGCCCCACCTTCAGGCTGTGGTAAGGACTGGAACCACCCAGCCCGAGCCTCGGATCCTACATCCCCACCCCAAGCCTCAGATTGCACATCCCCAGTCCCGTTGAGTCCTGATTGCCACTTTGATGGCCGAATGTTTCTATGATGGCCGAATGTTTCTAGCAGGTTGGGGTTCCCTGGGATCTTAGCAGTCCTTTCACAGAGGGGAACTAAAGGGAGGACTAGGAGTGACCTGACCAGGTTCCCTGGGCTGACCAAGGCAAGGCCACTTTCTGAATTGAGGTCTTCACCCTCCACCCCCTTAATTCTCTGACCTTGAACTCAAGTTATAGGTGCCTCTGAAGGTGCTGGTGGTTGGCCTGAGAAATGCTAGGGCCTGGATTAGGGGCAGGCAACATGAGGCTCAAGGGATTGAGGTCCTTTGTGCTCCAGAAGTGTTTGCGACAGCTGTGACTAAGGGATTTAAGGAAGTGGCAGAAAGATTTATGGCCCTCCAACTCACTCCCTGGATGTTGACCCGGGAACAGGTGTGTGGTGACAGGAACACATAAAGCCACAGACGAGGCTGAACAGGCGGCAGGGCCACTTGGTGGGGCAGTCAGCTGACCCCATGTAAAAGAAGCCCTGACTCACTGAGGAGTGGGAGAGAGAAGTCAGGAGCTGAGCAGCCAGCCCACCTACCCACCCTGGCATGATGGCAGGAGAGAGCCCAGGGTCGGGGACCTGGTAAGCACCCTTAAGAATATGGAGGCTATGGGTGGGAGAAGCAGAGAACCCAGTGATGGGGAAAGTGAGCTGGAGAGAGGTTCCTGAGGGTTGGGGAGGAGGCCCTGGGGGACTAGGCCGGCCTGGCAGGATGCCCATGTCGTGGTCCTGGTAGAGGTTATAGGGCCTGAAGGGGTGAGCTGGGCAGGGAAGGGCCACACCACACCTTTTATCCCAGGGAAGCGTGGCGTGCTGCAGTCCATGGAGTTGCAGAGTCAGACCTGACTAACGACAGAACACCAGTAGTGTCCAAACCTGTGTACCCCATGCTTATTTCCTTGGGGATCCTAGATGGATCCCCAAGACTTTGTGTTCTCAATTCCTGATTACCCTCTTGGTCCCTAGTACCCTCAGGGACGTAGGGCTCCTCCCACCTTTCCACTCCTCCTCCTTTCCCTCCTCCCACTTCCCCCCTTTCCCCCTCCTTCTACCCTTCCCTTCCTCCCATGTTTCCCCCCTCCCACTTTTCCCCCTCTCCCATCTTTTCCCCCCTCATCTTTGCCAAGACCCCTATCCCAGGATGAGTGAAGCCCACCCCTTTGGGGAGGGATAAGTGGTCCCTTATTTCGAGACCACAAGTGAAGATGGTTCCCCTTTTTCCTGTGGGTGGTGGGGGGTGAGGTCCTTTTTCTTAGGACAGTGTTGAGATGAAACTGGGTGTGTGAAGGTTTATTCCCATTTTGTTGCCTCCCCCACCCCAAGTAGTGTGCCCACCCAGACCAGTCTTAGAAGTATGTGTTGAAGCCACAAGAAGTGACAGGAGACAAAATTTTTGGTGCGCCTCCACCGCCCCGCAGGGTCCTGGGACACTGTGCGAGACAGGGGAGGTACTTTTTTATTTTTAGTAGAGGCGGTCCCTGTCCTCCAGGAGCTTACAATCTAGCCGGGGAGACACAACTAATGCACACTTATACAATCATTACAATTAGCGATTACCACAATATTGACCACAATTGCATGAGACCTGGGGGATTCAAGATCAGTGAGAGGCTGGGGGCTTGGAGAAGGTGTTTTGATAAAGATGGGATTCATTTTCTTGCTCAGTAGGTCCAAATTGAGTGACACATTTCTTTGGGGTGGCAGTGAGGAAGAAAGGGGAATTGAGGGAGCAAAGGCAGCAAGGCTGGAATGCACATGCCGTAGGCAAAGGACAGTGAGGGCCCTGCTCTGCTTCTTAACCCTCTCCCCTCACCCTCTGCCCTCCAGTCCTGCCACACAGGCACATAGTTGTCGCTCGTCTGCTGCACCGAGATTCAGGGCTTCGGCTGGTGATGTTGGAATGGCCATTCTGCTGGCTGGTGTAGTTGTCTGGATCTCTGTGGTGCCGCCTGCTGGCATGGCCATGGCTGCACAGCTGGGATGGCGCTGTCCCGACTTGGTCCAGATCTGAATGCGTTGCCTGTGCCCAGATCTCAGGAGTCTGCTCCCCCCAAGCCCCCCTCCTCCCTCTAGGCCACCCGCAGTGGGAGGGGTGCAAAGGGGTGGGGAAGGGATCTCTTGTTGTCGTCATTGTCGGTGCTGCTTCTCCGGGGGCCTACCAGCCCCTCACTGACCTTGGCAAGTGCTCCTCTGGCGAGAGGGCACAGGGGACGCCCCATTCCTGCGCGGCGCTGGCTCCCATGCTGGTGGAATGGCACAGGAGCACCTGGTGACACGGCCGCCCAGGGGAGGGGGCTGGGGCCTCAGTTGGGGGCCCGCTGGCGGCGCTCTCCCAGCACGTGCCGTCCGGTTCTCGACACCGTGTATGCCAGCTTCTGCAGGGAGTACCTGAACACCTGTGGCGAGTGAGAGACCCAGGACCTGCCCTTAGAGGCGGGCACCCGCAGTGTCTGCAGCGCTGCCGGGCCCGCCCCCGCCCCGCCCCCTGCCCCGCCCGCCTGTCCAATGAGGAGAGGCGGGTGCGGGCGCAGCTTGTCCACGAGTCAGGGCAGCTGGAGCTTTTCCAACTGTGCTGAAGGCTGCATGGCCGCAAGCTGATTGGACCCACAACTTAGGTATACCTCACTTCTCGCAATGGGCTGTGTCCCTGGAGGATTTCGAAAAGCGAATCCTACCCAGTAAATGCAGCATTCCAGGAACACCTTGAAGGAAATATGCGATTCCTTTGGCAAAGGATTCCTTTAGCAGGGAATTCTTCCAACAAGGGGTGCTTTTAGGGTAGATGATTTTATGGACAAAGCGCTTTCTTCTAATTTATCTCTTTTTACACAAAGCAATTTCACTATTTTTAAATAAAGCGAACTGTCCTTTTTCGGAAGCACTTTTTCCCTATTTTTCCTAAAAAGAACCTTTTCCTCTAATTGCTTTCTTCAGAGCGCTTTTATTGATTCGTAATTTCTGTTAGCTCCTTTGTCTAATTTTTTTCTGCAGTGCGTTTCTTATCTAATTATTTTTTTCTTCCAAGTGCTTTTGTCTGATTCTTCCTGCAATGCGCGATTTCTCTAATTCATTTTTTCCCGCGAATTTTTCTGATTTGTTGTATTCGTGGCTTTTGCAAAGTGCTGGTTTTTTTCCCCCGAGAAATGCCTTTTTCTAACTTATTTTTTGTCCCACCCCCGCAAGTGCTGTATTTTCTAAAGGAAAATTTTTCCGCAATGCGCAATTTTTTTAAGGCAGAAAAATTTCACTTTGTGAGCGGTAAAGTCTCTCTTCGCAAAACAGAAGTGCCCCGCCTCCCTCCTGGGGTCGAATCTGGTGTAGCGGGATTTTCTTACCACGTTGGTCGCTAAGAGCCTCGGCGATCATCAGCGGCAGGCGCCCGCCGCGCCCCAACTCTTTGTTCCCGAGCGGGCGCACTGGGAAGGGTCTACGCAAGGAGGAGGGCGCAGGGAACGGGCGGGGGCGTGCAGTGCCGCCCGCGGCATTTGGGCGGGCAAGGATCGCGGCAATTGGGGCAGGACGGGTTGGGATGCGGCAACTGCAACGCGGGCTTGCCGGTTCTGGGGACGCGCATCGGGACCCTCTCCCACCCAGAACCCAAGCATGCTTACCTGCAGCAGCACGCGGAAAATGTACCAGCCGATGATGAGCAATTCAGCCGACGCTGCCGCCACTGCCGCCATGGTTCCGAGACTGGTGGGTGGTTGAGAGCGAGTGCTGCCGGTTCCGAGGTCCGCTAGCCTCTCGGAGTCCGCTGTTGGGCGCACTGCCGCAGCCGCGGTGGCCGCGCCTTAAGTATCTGCCCGCTGCCCAAGTGCGCATGCGTGCTTGGGCGGGGGGTCCGTGAGGAGGGGTAGCTGGGGGCGCTCCTCATTCGTCAGAAGAGGAAAAAAAAATAATCCGTCTGCTCTTTCCACATCGACCCCCGCCTCCTGAGTTCATCTTCGCCCCTTTCCAGAAGATTCCGCTGTGCCCGCTCTTTGAATTTTAATTTAAAATGGAGGGGAAATGTAACTCTTGAGTTAGCGCATAGGGTGAAAGTAGAGGCGCGCACTTCTTGGTAGCGGAACCCCTCTCTCTGACCCCAAGCCTGCAGATTCGAGCCCAGTGTCCGATGCTGCGCCATATCGCACCTTGGGCTCAGGTGGAAAATCAAGGGGACCTAAGTTAGAGAGGGATCATCTGCCCCGCGGAGCAAAAACAGGTGCCCCTTCTAGAAGCCTTGACTTCACAGGTCCCCTGCTCAGTATTCTTTTTCTAATACTCAATGTGTTAGAAGCCCACGTCCTCTGCTTTGCAAGAGTCCCTGCGCGCGGAACCTTTCGGGGATTCCTCACATCCCGCTTCTTACGGTTGTTACATCTGCAGCCGTGGCAGTTGTAGGGAGCTGAGCCAGGACACTGAGCCCTAGGTGGAAGAGCGATAGTCACCGGGTGTGTCTACCTTGTGGGATGGGAAGTGGGCGGGATGGCGCCTTTGTGTGCGTGGAAGGGATGGGATGAGCTCTCCAAAGTAGTGGTCTGAAGGCGCTCTGGGATAGTTTGCTGCTAGGTGAGTTATTTCAACCTCTGCTCCCCTACCCCCAGGCCCTGGCAGGTCTTCCTCAGCCCGCGAGGTTCTTTGTACCCGTTAAGCTGGACGCCTGGAGTTCGGAGCGGGGTTTTGGTACAGCCACGGGAGGGTAGAGGCTGCTGCGGTTCAGATAGCAGGCGCGGCAGGAAGATCGGATCGCGATCTGCGAGTGCGGCCCTGGCGTACCAGTGGCCCGCCGCTCAAGCGCACTTCTCTCCAGCGACTGCCTGGCACAGGCGCCAACTGGCATTTGCCCCAATATGGGTAGACAATTAATTTTGATTAAAATCGCATGGAGGGCAAGTTCTATACAGTGCCGGCGGCAGATGGAGAGCGTAAGTGAACTTGGGCAAGTGGTCATGTTGGATGAAGCAGAAGGGTGGTTTTTTTTTTTCTCCTATTTTGACTTTCGAAGAAGTTGGCAGATTTTGGCAGAATGACACTGGATTATTTAAAAGAGCCAAGCTCATTCTGGGCTGCCATCTTAAAGCAAAATATTTGGAGATGCTGCGGCAGCTTTGCAGAGCTTGCGAGGAACCATTGCCTGCAATCTGCCACCTGCGGTGCGCGGCTACTTTACACCAAGCACCTGCTGTGAAAGAGACCACAGGCAGAATCCTTTTCTTATTCCGCGGGGGCACAGCACGGAGCCCATGGCCATCCGGTGGCAACCACAGGGCGGTATTGTGAGGTCTGGGCCCCTTGAGGACGGGCCGCAGCCCCAGGAGGCGATACATGATCTCTGCTGGGCAGGGCCCAGGCAAAGCCAGTCCACTGTGCCGGACCTGCCTAGAGCCCTCTGGCCGAGCTCCCCCCCACCCCCCCAGAAGGGGAGATACCTAGGATGCTTCTTCAAAGGGTGGCTTGGAGAGGAGTAGACTTCCATGGGAGGGCAGGGAGGAAAGGGCATTCACATTTGGTGTTGTTAACCATGATCCATTTTTCCAAATAAGTATACATTCTGTTCCTGTTTTTTTTTTTTTTTTTTGTCTGTTTGTCTGTCTGTCTGTTTTGTGTCTGTTTGTCTATTGTGTTGACTTTTCTCTTCAGGATCCCTGCTGCCTTGGTGATCCCGGGCTGACAGCCAGAGAGCACAGCGGCTCAGCTCCTGGAGAGCGAGGGTTGAAGAAAGCAGAGGGCAGCCGCCCGCGCCCGCTAGCTCCTATTAGGTCGGTTCCTGCAGCGGTGCCCGGTGGCCTTGGCGAAGGCCCTGTCCGGCAGAGATCATGTATTGCCTCCAGTGGCTGCTGCCCGTCCTCCTCATCCCCAAGCCCCTCAACCCCGCCCTGTGGTTCAGCCACTCCATGTTCATGGGCTTCTACCTGCTCAGCTTCCTCCTGGAGCGGAAGCCTTGCACAATTTGTGCCTTGGTTTTCCTGGCAGCCTTGTTCCTCATCTGCTATAGCTGCTGGGGAAACTGTTTCCTGTACCACTGCTCCGATTCCCCGCTTCCAGAATCGGCGCACGACCCTGGCGTCGTGGGCACCTAACAGCCAGCCCAGTTAGCTTTCCAAGGAAGCAGAAGACGGGAGGGGAGGCATTGACATAGGTCATAAAGCATTGGAGTTTCAAATCCCGCAGTCCCGCGGGTGCCACATTCCTGACGGCGCCTTTTTGGCCTGTGATGTTTTATCCTTATAATGTGAATAATGGGCACTGACCGGTGCTTTTATTGTAGAGTCCTGTAGTCGTAGGTGGTCTTGTGGTTGTGTGTGTTCTGTCCCCATCTTGGCCCCCAGCTGGCAGGATGGCCACCCCCCTCGCCGCATTCCCGCGAGGCATCTGCACCCATCCTGGTCAACTGCCCCAGCATGACCGGGGCAGATAAAATGCCAGACTCATTGTCACCTCTGTCCTCCCTTCTGAGTATTACTGACTCCTCCGTCCCTCTCTTGGCTTCCTGTAAGTTCTCTTTACCCCTTTCCTTTTTTGGGGAGCACCTGTTCAAGACAGAGCTCATTTTTGCACTTATCTCGAATATAAAGAGATTGCTGACGCCCGAGAGCCTCGCTTTTTCATCTTTCTTTCCCAGCCGACAGGCTAGACAGCACTGTGTCTTGCCTGCTGGCCACAGATCTTCAGTATTTTCCCCACTTCATTTTGAAGGAAGAGTAACAGATAACATGTTGCTCTTTCATCCAGGGGTCTGAGCTCCTGCTCAGCCACCCAGCTTCGCTTCCTTTGCCCTTCCTCCTGCCTTTCAACTGTCGTGAGGAGGGGGACCTCATTGTGTCTCCCATGCATGCGCTGCAGGGTTGATGTGCAGTGTGTTTATGTAGATCTAGCAGTCCCCAGCCGAGTGAATGGGAGCGTACTTGTGTGTTTCATAACAGCCAGGATCCCCTCGATATGTGTTTGGATATTTTTTGGTGTGGTGTGCTGTGCGTGCTGCGTGTGTGTTTACGTACCTGTACAAGTACATGTTGTAAATCCCTTTTAAAGAAGCTTTATCGAACGTGTTCTGATTTTGAGGTGTCACAATAGCTAGCTCATAGGTGCCGCTACAGTGTGTATTTAGCATGGGGATTGCAGAGTGACCAGCACACTGGACTCCGAGGTGGTTCAGACGAGACAGAGGCGAGCAGTGGCCATCGCCCTTGTGCCAGGAGTCCCTCCGGTCCTGCACGTGTATAGACTGTACCTTACGAAGAATACACAGGAAGACTTTGTGACTGTCACTTGCTCTTTTCTTTTTTCTGCGCTTCAGTAAAAGTGTCAGCAAACGAGACTGTCTCCTGGCCCCTGCCCACTGGGGATCAGCATGGTTGTCCCTCCAATCTAAAGCATCCATCTTTCTCTTGCCTGAAGCAGGAGGGAGATGGGCCAGGCAGAGGACAGAACTGGAGGCAGTCCATCTAGGGAATGGGACCTCAAGGCCACACTTGTGGGACATTTGGACTGCTATTCTGGAGCTTTTATTTCTGGTGTGTTCGTTGCACAGCTGTTTGAAATGTTTAATAAAGCTTTATAAACTTTACTCTGTGGTTTTATGTGGCTGCAGTCCGTTTGGGTCGTGGTATTGGATTTCTGAGTTGGTGGGGGGCAGAGGGTAGTATGGAGGGGCAGAGTCCTTGGCGCCAGAGTACCTTAGCCCGAAAATTCGATCTGCTTTTTGGAGAGCAGATGGTGGGATTGGGGGCGGGGGAGCAGAGGGCAGGCCAGGCGGTGAACAGGAGGGAGCCTGAAAGTTTTCAGAGAGGAGACATGTGCGTTTCTCAGCTCCCATGGCTTCTCGCCTGAAACTGTTTCCCTCCGTAGGAGATCGGAGTAACTGATCCCTTGACAAACAACTTAAGACAGCTGGAGCTCTAATCATCAAGGATTTTTATGGTGCTGCTTTTGAAGTAAAAATAAAGTGAAACCCCTTTCGGCATTTCAAGTGGAAAAATAAATAAGGCCGGCCGGCCACGCCGGGGGCTCCGGGCGATGGCTGGAAGTGCGGTTCTATGCTGTCGATGTGCACGTGCTCCCGTGGCCGTGACCTTTGAGACAAAGCCGGGTGCCTTGTCAGGGCCCCATGCTGGGTGTCCACCTCTCCGTCTTGTCTCCTAGAAAACGTAACAGGAGCACTGCCTGTCCAAGGCACAGGACTATTGTGAGAGTTTATTGTGAAAGAACTTGGGTCATTTTACCTAGATTGCTAATTTATTGCTATAAAGTACTGTGTAGTTTTCTCCTGCCCTCTTCAATCTCCCCATTGTCCATTTATCTCTTTTTCATTCCTACCGTTGCCTATCAGCACTTTCTCTTTTCTTGGTCAAAACTTGCCAAAGATTTGTTCATTTTAAAGGTATTATGAGAGAACCAAACTTATTGATTATATCTGCTGGGTGTTTTGCTTTCTGATGCTTCTGTTTTTTCTCTCTGCATTCTTTGTTTTTTTTCTTCTGGATTTCTGGATATATTTTGTGGTTCAACAAAGTCTTGTCAAGCTGAGGAGTCCTACATGTGGAAGGGATGGTTTGTTCAGCAAACACTGAGTCCCTGTCCTGGGCTTGCTGTGGATTTCAGGGCCAAGACCCGGGCCTGACTCTCCAGGAGCTCATGACTCTAGCCTAGTGGGAAGACTTAAGAAAATAGACAACTGCAAATTCCAAAAACAAAACAAACAAGCAAAAAAGGCTTTTGTGACCACGCTCTCCCATGGAGACACCTGGATGATAAATGAAGCCAAGATTATTGCTTATTTTGCTCTCCTCTAGAAACCAGCTTTCTGTCATAGGTCAGGCTCACTAAAGAGTCACAAACAGGCCTCCCTCCGAAAGATTTGTGGCCCTTTCCATCAGGAAGCCTGCAGGCCGCCCCTCCCCAAGGTGACTGCCAGATCAGCATTCTATCTGTCCAGCACTGCTCTCCATTTTACCGCAGCAGCACCCAGCCCCTCCTCCTGAAATGCCTTTCAGGAAAATGAGAAGGAGATGCCTCTCCTACAAAAGAGCATGGTATGAGGTCTTAGAAAACCACACCTGGCAATTCTGGCGGTCTCTGTGGCTCCTAGTGTGAAATGACTGGTACCTGATAACCACAGGATTCCATGAGGCCTTGGTCTGGGCTTTTCTAGCAGTTGGTCCATGCCCTCGTCTGGCCCTCAGTTTCCTTATAGGTAAAATGTGGTTTTTGGAGCAAACACAGTCTTCCTACCTCTAACAATCAGGGAATCCTTTCTCCTAGGATCTTCCTGTCCTCCTGGAGGCACTTGAGAAAGGTGACTGAGCTCTGGGAAGGTGGTATTGCCCTTGCAGGGCAGCCTGCATGTGCTTTATGATTTATTCATTGTACCACGTTAGCCCAGGAGGCCTCTGTCAGGAAGCCTTCCTGGACTTCTGCCCTCTCCTGAGAGATCCACTTGCCCAGGTGACTTCACTCAGCCCTCTGTTGAGTGCTAATGTTCATGCAGACTTCCTCAGTGACTGGGTTTCCCCCCACCTCCCAGGGTCTTGTGTTGTTATTTGAATAACAACAAAAAGCCAAGGTACTTAAGCTGTATGGAATCCTGTACGGGACTAGGCCTTGGGGCCACATGGTGGACAAGGTGGATCGTCTCTGTCATCAGGGAGTCATCTGAGCTAAACGGAATGATGTTGGCAGATAATCCCACAGATAAGATATAACAAGTGCCCTAAGAGGAGAGGACCTGGTGAGGTTCAGGCTGAGGCCTGAAGACCAGTGTGAGTGCTGGAGCCGTGAGATAATAAAGGAAATGTTATTTCTCACTGTCTAATCAAAGCATCTCTGGCTTATAGCTAAAGAGACTGACTGGGCTGAAAGTAACAGGAAGGACCATCAGGATCTGCCTGCCCTGGAGCAGTGTTGGGAGAGAGTGAGAGGGTCTAAGGTTGACATGTTGGTGGCAGGCCCACAAACTCAGTCCTGAGTGAGAAGCCTTCAGTTTCCAGCTGATGGAACCATCACAGATAAGGGTGTGCTGGGGATAGGGGTGACCCAATCACAGCAGCATTTAACTTAAGATGGGATTTTTTTCCATTGGGAACACAGGAGCATTTGAGCAGTGAAAGCAACAGGTTGGCAGGAAGGCCCCTGCCCTTTCTAGATCATCACAAATGGGGAGAAGTGGATCCAAGGAGCCATGATGGATGAGGAAGACAAGGCAGGGAAAAAAGCAGGCTGGGGAGGGAAGACAAAGATGAGAGACTCCCATTGAACAGCCACAGGAAACCATCAGGGAGGGGTCGTTCTTGTGTTCAGTCAGCTGGCCAAGCCAGAACCCAGGCTCCTGGCATCTAGTGCAAAGCTCACTCTCACTCCCAACCCCCTCCCCCAGCCCACCCCCAATGGGAGAAAGGGTCACTGCTCTGGCAAGAAGGAAGAACTAAGCAGTGCTATCCTTGGCGAGCAAGGGAAGGTGATCCTGACTAATAGCCAGAAGAGGGGCAGAGTTTGGTCTGCCAGGTTCAGGGAGAGAAGTCCACATCTTGCGAAAAACTTGGGTTATAGAGTGTTCTTGAGGTAAAAGGGAGTAGCTGGCTGAGCAACAGCTGAAGGTTTCAGACAGAAGCCCTGGGTCTCCCTCTCGGCTGTCAGGTCTTGGTGGGGTGAACTTGGGGAACAACTTAGGACTGACAAACGTGAGAGATGAGGTTTTGGGGAGCCTAGACCCTATGGCCCCGCCTCTGTGACCATATGTCCCTGAGCCTCAGTTTCCTCACCAGTAAAACGGAGATCGTAGCACCCACTGGAGCTTGACTCAAGGCCGAGCCTTCACACATGTTCTCGCCTCTCTTCCGTGCCCCCACTGCCCTCCACCTACCCTAGCTTCTTAGGGATGCAATCTGATCACCCAGCTCTCCCGCTCATTCATTCCTACAGGGAGTATTTGCCAGGCCCTGTACCAAACCCAGAACCTGAGAAGGCCCTGTGCTGCTTGAGGAGCTCAGCAGGAGGGAGGGCTCCGAGGCAGTCCTGTAGGCGCATAATTACAGTGCCAGTCGTCAGGGCTGCACGGAGTTAGGGAGAGACCTCATTTGGGAGGCTGTATGTCAGCACCTCCACAGGAATTCCCTTAATTATTTTTTACAAGCCCCCAAATGACAGTATCCTAAAAGGGAGAGGAACACCTAGACAGTGCTCTTTCCTGAGAGGCCAGAGTCCTGCTTGGCCACTAGCTTGCCCAGGACCATCCAGGGATTTTTGCCTCTTGGAGAGAAATCCCTGCCTGTATGGCCTTCTCCTCATGAGGGACCCGGATGTTCGAGAGTGTCACATCAGATACGGGTGAACATGAACCTTCTCCACAGGCTGGCCATTGGAGCAGTTCTGGCCTCTCACCTCTCTTCCTGGCAGCTTGTGGAGTGTCTACACGGGGAGGCCTCACCACTTTTTCCAAACCTGAACGCTGCCCCTCCCCGCTTCACACTGCTAGTGGCAGGGAGCTGAGGCCGTGGCCCCATTCCGACCCTCTTCCAGTGTGACCTTGCCCTCCTCTGCCTCCCCTCCAGACACATTTCCCCATCTGTTCATCAAAGAGGGGCTGACCCAGGAAGCTGTCCACATTTCCAAAGCCTTCTGTGAAATATCAGTGAACTTTATCCTTATTACTTCAGTCTGAGAAATCTTGATTGAGAGAAAGTGTGTTAAAACAAGCATTTGATCAAAGAATTTTTTGCATTAAAGAGTAAACTTTACATCTCTTGGGTGCAGAAGTAAGTGCCAAGAGTCTTAGAGTCAAAGCAGACTTGGAAGGGTCTCTGAGGGAGGAAGACAAACACAGCCCTTCGGTGGTTCCCTGTCACTTGTGGTCCTGACTCCTAAACTTGGCCATCAAAGCCCCGCACAACCCTTGAGGGTAGGGGCTTGAACTTTGTCCCCTAACCAGGCACAGTACTTGCCTGACCAGGCGTGGCATAGACTGCTAGTTGGCTTGCCGGCGGGTGGATGGCTCAATCAGTTACTCTCTAGACTCCCTAAGGAATGAAGTGGGTCGGTCTTTCTTAGAAGTGAAGGAATTCAGTTTACCTCCCAAGTCTACTCTTGGCAACTCTGAAGTGACAGTATTTTCTAGCCTCCAGACTAATATTTTACACACAGATACCACAGACACTAACATGTCACAAAAGATACGTGAGAAGAACCTCCTGAAAGGCTCGATAGCCTGGTATCCTTCCTTCAGCAACAGGTGGCTGTGAGTCACCTCCCCTCACTGGGCCTTAGTTTCCCTATTTGTAAAATGAGGCATTTGAGCTAGATAACCCTTGAGTTCCTTTCTAGCTCTGGCATCGCCCTCAGATGCCCTGGTTCCTAGAGCAGTCACTGGACAGGGGTCATGATGACTCCAGGATCTGGGTCAAGTCCACATCTTGGAGCATGGCGGAATCGTGGCGATGGCTGCAGCCCCCAGAAGATGAGCCAGGCAGGAACTGGCTGAGAGATTTTTCTGCTGATGGTGAAATGTCCTGGCAGAGTGTGTGCAGGTAGGTTGATGCAGGTGAGGGGAGGGCTTGGGCTCTCCCCCCCTTGTGGTCCCTGAGTAATGTTTCCTTGTAGAGTCAGAAGCTATCCAAGACTGTTTGTTGGGTGCCAGCTAGATTCAGCCCCTCGTATTGGCAAAGTGGGTGAACCATCTTTCCACACATTGTCCTGGCCAGGCTTCCAAAAAGGTTTTTTGCTGCTACCCCTTAAATGCTTTCCTGCATTTCATTGTCACTGTGTCTGGAGTCATACCTTCCCATAGCCTTTTGGTTCCCTGTCTAGGTGGCATATTCTCTGAGGATGTTGTGGTCCTGATACCATCATCAGCCAGGAATAACTTAGCTTAGTGTCAGAGCCACAAGGGGAAGACTTGTCCAAAGTTGGAGCTCTGACTATTGAAAGAAAAGTAATAATCCATCTTCAGCTTCCCTGAGAGCACATACCCAAATTCAAAAACTTTTGATCAGAAAGGAGACATAAATTCCATTAAAAACCAGGGAGAAAAGGAACTGGATATTGAATGTATCTGAAAGCGGAAGCCCCTCTAAGCTAAAAAACAACAAAGTACAAGAAGGCAAAGACCAACCAACTTGACCACATCAAAGCTAAGTATTTCCAAAGTCAAACAGTGTCACAAACAGAGCCAAAAAGCAGAGCGGATGAACTGTTTGCAGATCTATAATGTGTAAAAAGATGACACACAAATCCTTAACAGTAAAAATAACCCTCACCCTTACCCAACAGATAGCCGTGTCATTCACCTCAACAGCATACAGAAGAGAAAATAGACTTGACTGAAAATTTTTTGAGAAAATAATTAAAATTCAGTAATAACAGGAGATCAACAATAAAAACAATTAAGAAGCACTAGTTTTCACCAACAAATTTGGGGGGAAGAGTCTAAGAATACTCAATGCTAATGAGATACAGTCAAACAGGCACTAAGTACAAAGGGAACTGTGAATTGGTATAAACTTTGGAAAATAATGATAGTCAAAGAGAAGGAGAGAGATGAAAGTTTCAAGCAAGGGCCAATGACCTATATATTAATACAACATTTGAGTGTCTGCTTTGAAATCTGTCTGCAAGGCAGGAGGACCTGGGTTTGATCCCTGAGTCAGAAAGACCCCCTGGAGAAGGAAACAGCAGCCCACTCCAGTATTGCTGTTGGGAAAATCCCATGGACAAAGGAGCCTGGTGGGCTACAGTCCATGGGGTGGCAAAGAGTTGAACATGACTGAGTGACTAACACTGTGTTCCACCCGTAGTGCTGGGTGTTAGAATGTGAAGATAAATAAGACACTGTTTGCTCTTGGGCATACGGTCAAAGAGAGAGAAAGACACATAGATTCTAAAGTGATATGTGGTGAGAAGGCCAGAGATATGCTTGGGACATGGGCAAAGCATGGAGCAGCCAAGATGGGTGGTGCAAGTATGAAGCTTCATGGGAGTATCCAGGGAGGTTACTCGTCTCTGCTTCGTGTCTCTGGTTACTTGGAGACATTTAGAGGTGTGAGAACCAATGAAGAGATGATTGCTTCGGTCCAGGTAGAGAAGACAAGGTCTGAATTAGGGTGGGGGCAAGAGTATAGACAGAAGGTAAAAGTAGGAGAAGCTGCTGACCGACTGGTTACTGGGTCAGAGTCTAGGATGCCTTCCCTGTTTGTGTCTTGGGCGGATGGAATACTGAGGAGAAACAGCAGGCTTAGTGGTGAGAAGAGGATTGTTGAGCCCAATTTTGCACAAGTTAAATGAAAGGTGGGCATCCAGGTAGAGATGGCCTATGAGGATCTAGGAGAGAGCTTGGACCCCAGCAGGGATTTGAATGAAAGATTCAGATTGTGACTGATGGCGACTGTAGCCATGAGCTTTGCTGAGCTGCCCTTGGAGAAGGTGGCAGCTGAGAAGAGAAAGGAGGGTCTAGGGCTGAGAATCTTTCCCCTGTTTAAGCATGGACAGAGAGAAAGAAAAGCCCACAGAGGCAAAAGAGACAGCAGAAAGAGAGGGGAAAAGCACCTGGAGCCTGTGTTGGCATGGAAACCCAGGGATGTGGAGCGTTTCCAAGAGAGAATAATCAGTCAACAGAAGAGAAAAGCCAGTTAGATAGGGACGGAGGGCCCACCACACGGAGCAGTTAGGGGCCCCTCAAGCCCCACACGAGCAATTCCTGTGAGAGGTGGGCCTAAAGCCCCCACAAGGTGGGCAGAGCAAAGTGAAAGAGGGGTACAGCAGGCAGCATGGCACCTGTCCTGAGGAACTTGGAATATGAGGGAGAAGCTGCCAGGGTTATGACTTGGGTCAGAGAGATTTCTGGGCTGGGCTGAGAGGAAGGCAGGATTGACGTGATGGAAGAGAGGTTGAAAGGGTTGTCACCTAAAGTCGTCTTGTCTGTGTAAATCAGAGGCAAGATCAAAGAGCATGGATGGCAAAGAGGAAAAATGGCCATAAGTGACCTTGACTAGAGCTGTTTCCAAGAAAGTCTGTCTGCCAGTCTGGAGCTCACAAAGAAGGTGTGAGCCTCTCCCCAGTGGGTAGATGGAGAACTCAGAGAAGTGCAGAGTTCATGGAGCAGAGCCAGACACTGAGCTGTGACCGACATTTCAGGGACGGATGCAGGGATGCTGCTGAGCAGTCTAAGCGGGGCGGGGTGTGGGGGCGGGGGGTGGGGAGAAAGGGCTGGAAAATTGGGGGCCCTGGAAGTCCAGGGAGGAGAGAGCTTCCAGAGGTCAGCATGACCATTAATGTGCCAAAGGCACAGAAGTCAGAGGAGGTGAGAGTGTCCCTGGTCTTTGGGGACCCCGGCCATAGCAGCTTTGGGGTAGGGGGCAAAACCCAACTGGGTGGGGGTGATCTAGAGACTGGCTGAGAAAGCAGGAGGGGAAAGGGAGACCCGAGGGGACAGAAGTTTCTAGAAGGTACTGTCTCATACACATTGACATTTGGTGGGAGGAGGGCTATGCGAGGACACAAGAGCAGGGACAGGTAATGAAGGGGGCCCCCGGAGCAGTGGGATTAAGTGTATAGGTGAAGGGATTAGTTGTGTTGGTGGAAAGGGGCAAAATTAAATCATGTACATTTTACCAAGTAACCTGATCCCTGTGTTTTTCTGAAGGTTGTTTTTCTGCCGAGGACTGACTGCAGCTCTAATTAGCAGTAGTTTCATCCTGCCTCGTGTTTGGGGCTGTGTCTTATTCATTTTTGTACCTTTCGGTACCTAGCAACAGGCAGCGAGCTAGGTAAAGACAGAATAATTATTTCCTGCTTGAAATCAAATGTCTGAAATGGAGGTTCAGAATTTTTTTTTTTTTAAACCACAAAGATTCTGTGACTATTCCCAAGGAATCAACAAACAGGGAAATGAAAGTCAAAGTTGAAGCTGTCTGTGAGGCTGTCTGGGTCTCAGGAAATGCACTCTGCATTCTGGTGTGGGTACTGCTCTTCATAGTTTTTAATGGTGAGGTTGTGATTGTTGTCTCATCTGGTCATTGCAAATCCACCCTCCTGTCCTTCCTGAGGCAGACAGAGACTGCTAGCCCCATTTTACAGAGTAGGAAACTGAGACCTAGAGCGGCAGGATAGAAGGAAAGAATCATGAGCAATGAAGTCGGTGGGGATAGGTCTTGAATACTGCATTCAGGGCTTCACACCACTCCTGGTGTAATCTAGCACATGTGCTCAGGCACTGTGATGTCTGACTCTTTGTGACCCCATGGGCTGTAGCCCGCCAGGCTCCTCTGTCCAGGGATTTTCCAGACAAGAATACTGGCATGGGTTACCATGCCCTTCTCCAGGGGAGCTTCCTGACCCAGGGATCGAACCCGTGTCTCCTGCATTAGCAGGTGGATTCTTTACCACTGAGCCACCTGGGAAGCCCAGTATCTCCTAGACATTGAGTAATTCGAACTATTTCTTCCAAAGTCAAGAAGGAGCCTTGGTCTAACTGGTTGCACTTGGGCCTCATGCCATCGCCTGATAAGAGCTGGGTGGCAAGAGGCGGGGCCTGAAGGAGGGGCCTCTGTGGGTTCTGTGTGAGAGAGCATCCCATGTCGCACCACAGCCATGTAAAATGGAGAACGGGAAATCTCCCTGAATGTAACAAGGGCTGTTAGGGGGCAATAAAGAATGCTGGAAAGCCCGACATCCCCACCCTCGCCCCCAGACATCTACTAAGAAGGAACCAGACAGAGGCAGGCAGACTTGTTTAGGAGGCCGTTGTCCAGATAAGAGTGAGAGAAGTCTGAACTCAACCAGTGGAGAGGGAGTAAGTAGATCCAGAACTTAGAGGAGATTAAAAACCAGAAATGATGATTGGCTTTTAGGAGGAGAGAGAGAGTGAAGACAAAGACTCCTGTGTGTCTTGGGTAGACAGTGGGGAGGCCCCTGGGAAGATGGGGAGTGAGTTTGAGGGGCAAGACAGTGGTCTCAGATACAGCCAAGGGGTCAGGATCATAGTCAGGTGGAGCCCAGCAGGCACTTGAGTCAAGGGTCAGGGGCTCAGAAAAAAATTCTGCTGGGAGTACTGGCCTAAGGCCATGGCCACTCCAGTAACAGGAACCCTGAGAATGAGTAAGATCACCAGAGAAAGAGAATGGGACAGGGCCCAGGGCAGAATCCTACGTTACAGTGACACTTGAAGTACCAATCAAGGTGTGGGTAGGTGACAAAGGAGAAAGAGAAGGAAAGGCTTGAGACATGCGACAACCAACCAGGAGAGTGGGTTGCCATGGAAACCAAGGTAGTGAAGGGTTTCAAGGAGAAAGTAATCAACACTGTCAAATGCAGCAGAGAATTCCAGAAAGATAAAGACAGACCCCCACCCCCACCCCCGCCTTTGGATCTGATGATTAGTAAGCTTTGGATGCCCTCAATAAGAGCATTTTGGGGGAGTGATGGGGCAAAACTTGAATAATGTTGAGATGTGAGGGGGAGGTGAATTCGTCACCGAGAGTTCTTTGAGGAGTCCGGAAGGAAGACTTGGAGACGTGAAGGATGAGAGTGGGGAGGTTGAGCAAAGGGAAGACAGGAGCAAGTTCATAGGCTGATATCCACTCCCAGATGCGATAAGTGTTGTTTAGTGACAAAGTTGATTCATTCCACATATTCTAGTTTACCACCTGTTTGTGCCTGGCAGTGTGCCCAGCATTGTGGATTCTGTTGTGAATGAATTGAAATAGGCAGAGTTCTGTTCTCGTGGCATTTATATGATAGTAGGGGAGAAAGATGTGAATCACGTAATCACACACATAAATGTGTAATTTCCAACGTTGACAGAACACACTCTGAAAGAAAGGTAGCAAGTGCTGGAGGATGTACAAGGGCCCCTGCCCCAGGCCAACTCCAGAGGCTTCCCTGCAGCGGTGACACTTGAACCAAGCTGTTAAGGGGACAGAGTTCATGGGACTGAACAGATTCGAGAAGAACCTTCTGGCCAGAGGGACCCACCCGCCTGTGCACAGGGAGGCGCACTGAGGCCAGAGAGGCAGGCAGGGCTGGGGGGGCAGAGCTCTGGAGGCCAGGGCTGAGCTCCTGTGTACCTCCCGAGAGTGAGGGAAGCGTGTTCAAGACCTGCCTGAATATTTCCTGTGCTCTGAGACTGGCTGGTCCCTGGAGAAGTCATTAGAGGAAGCACAGGTGGACTTAGGGAGACAAGTTGGGAAGTTTCTGTTGTCATGGTGGACAGGATTTGGACAACACATTCTGGTCGGTCTTGGTGCTGGATGGAAGGAAGATGAGTAAGGAGGGGAGGAGGTGTTCCAGATGACCCCTGAGTTTAGGGCTTGCCTTACTGGTGGTGTGGCAGTGCTTTCCTCAGAACTGGGGAGCCCTACAAAGAAACGAGGTCTGTGAGGCAGACCCCCAAGTCTGGTGGTAGACAGCTGAGACATGCAAGCCAGGAGCTGGGGAGGAAGTGGTTGACTGCGTGGACCTGGAACCCAGAGTGAGAAATCACAGAGACCGTTTCAGTACTCCTGCGGGATCCTGAGTGAAAATGTGAACTGAAGTGGTATCAGGTTTCTGGAGCATTCTGAGGGGATGAGGGAGGCTGAGGAAGAAGAGGCCAAGCATCAACATTTGGGGGCCTGTAAAAAGAAAGATCCTCTTGGGGCACAGAAAAGAAAGGGCGAGAGAGGTCTTTCAACAGAAAGATGGAGTGGTCAGCAGTGGTTATGTGCAGAAAGGTCAGAGGTCAAGGGCAAATCCAGGAGCTCTTCTGAGGTGCAACTGCCCAATCGCCATGGCACCCCTGGAATTGGGCAGTGTAGTGTCCCTCCCGATTGGTACCCCCCCCAGGGCCCATGGGAGACCTCAGGGGACCGTAGCAGAGGCAGCCTGCATAGGGCGTGATTAAGGAGAGAAGTGAGGGAGCAAAGTCTAAGGCCTTTAAATGAAATTTTAGTCTTCAAGGAAAGAGCAATACTGGCATACAGATATTCTGAGGGAAGGGAGCCTGAGTAATGGAGTGATTAAGGATGGAGACAATTAGTGAAATGAGTTCCCACAGGGGTTAGGTTCAAGTGTGGTGGTGGATAAATTAGTTTGGGGCAATAATGTATATTTGACTGAATGGGGCAAAATTTAATTATTTACCTTTTAGACAGTATCTTGATCTCCATGTTCTTTTGGGAGCTTTTATCTGATCTGTGTACCAAATACAGCTCTAATTAGCACCACTTTTATCCTGTCTCAGGGCTGGGATCATGTCTTATTATTTTTTGTGTTTCTCAGCACCTAGCAACAGGCAGTAAGGTCTTTGGGTGCTGAATCAATATTATCTGCCTTGGAATGAAAAATCTGAAGTCAACATTCAAACTTTTTGACCAAAAAGAATCTGTGATAATTCTCCAGAAGTACAGTGTGGGAAAGAATTGGTGTAAAGTCCTGGTGGCAGGAGTATGGGGTGGTGGGGGGTGGAGAGAGAGTACAAGAGTCAGCTGTCTTCATCCTTATACGTTCTGTCCCATTTATGCCTTTCACATTCATCCTCTCATATGAACTTCACCTCCCCCGGAAGAAGGAGAGCATCACCTCCCATCATAGAGGAGGGAGCAGAAGGCAGAGGAGGGGAACTTCCTCTAGTGGTCCAGTGGCGAAGAATCCACCTCCCAGTGCAGGGGATGTGGGTTCAACACCTCAGGGGAACTAAGATCCCACATGCCTCGGGGCAACTAAGCTCACACACCGCAATGAAGACCTAGCATAGTGCCCCCCCCCCCCCAAAAAAAAAAAAACAGAAGGAAGTGCCTTGCTGACATCGAGCACAAGTAACAGGAGCTGGATTCAACCTCAGTCCGTCGAAATCACAGTCCTTCTTTCCAGGATCAGGTTGAGCTGAGAGAAAGAGGAAGAGGAATCTGTGAGGTCCAGGTGGACGCCCCACCTGGACATGTGCGGAAGGTTGGAGGCACGCTCCGACAGGAGACCGGATATTAAAGCATCATATCAAACTTCGGTGATAACATCTGCAATGCTAGCACCAGAGCAGATAGCTCATCCGTCTTAAGAAGCCTCTCTACCTCGTGAATGATATACACATTTTATATTTACACTGAAGACTTCTGTATTTTTTTCAATATTTGTCTTTAGACCCATCTTAAATGTATTTTCACGTTTAGTGTGACACAGAGATCTAATTTGATCTTTTTCTGAACGGATAACCAGGTGGCTAAGCACCATTTATTGTTCCAGCACTATCTTTTCTCCCAGTTCCCTTGTCTACACTCTGTTCAAGTCTGTTGATCTGTTTGTCTACTTCTGGGCCAACACCAGATTTTAATAAGCAAAAGCTTTATCTTCCTACCCGATCAGGTAAGTGCCCCTCCCTTCCTGGCCCTTTATTCTTTTAAAAGTATGTTGGTTGTATTGTACATTTACTTTTTCACACATACACTTTAGAATCAGCTTGTCGAAGTTCCATGAAAATCCTGTGGGAATTTTGAGAGGGATTTCACTGAAGGGAGAAATGACATCTTTGGGATACCCGTTCTTCCCATCCGTGAACTGGTATCTGTCTCCATTTAATCAAAGTCTTATTTGTTTGGTTTGATTTTTAATGCCTTTTAATAAAGGTTGGTCGATGTTGTCGTAAAGGTTTTTCACATTTCTTATTAGGTTTATTCCTGAGTACCTTATCAGTTGTGTTCTTTTTGTGAATGTAAAAGGCTTTTCTTTTTTTCTTTTTGCTTTCCAAATTTTAATCAATTTACTAATCATGATGCTTCATTCACTGACACACTCTCGGAGTAAATGTGCTTTGTCCCTGGGTACACAAATGAGAACACAGCACACATATAAAGTAGAACTAATTGACTGGAAATGAATTAGAATTTTTGAATTAAAATTTAATTATACAAGTAATACATGAATACATTTTCCTTTCAATAAAATTAGAGTATTACAGATAAAGAAGTCTCTACTGAATACACCCTACTCCCAGCCTCCAGCAAGACCCCTCTCGCCCTGCTGAGGTAACTGCTCTTAGGTTTTTGCTGCTTATCCAAAATGTTTTCCAAAGCCCACTGAAGCGTGTCTTCTGTTATCTTTTTGTGTGTTTGTTTACACAGACATGGTGTGTACAAGCTGGAGGTGTTACTCAGCTTAGCATGCTGTGAGACTCCTGGAATAGCTGACACTGGGCCACAGAGCTCCTTGCCACTGGCAGCTGGTGGCCCTAGCCAGTTACACTGTGTTTGATTTCCTATTTCCTATTGATTGACTATTAAAGCGTTTCCAGTGTCATTCCATTAAGACACACCTGTAAGAGCCTCTTAGGATTGCTCATTTTGCACATGTACAAGTATTTCTCTGGGATAGATACTTAGAAATGGAACTGATGGATTGTAGGGAATGCATATCTTAAATTCTAATAGAGATTTCTAAAAATGTTCTCCATTTGCTCCTTTCTCCTGCTCATAGTGTGTGTGTCCATTTCCCCAGACCATGTCCAGGTTTTCCATTTTTAACCAGTGAAAAATAGTATCTTGCTTTAGTTGGTATTTTTCTTAATTACCTACAAGGCTGAAGTCTTCATGTGTTTACTGTCCATTTTTTGTCTTTTTGCTATTGATTTTTAAGAGTTCTTTATGTATTTGAATATTAATACTTTGTCATGTATATTGCAGATGTTTTCTACATTGTGATGTGTGTCATTTAATTGTATAGTACCTTTTGGCTTAGAGAAATTTAAATTTTGATACAATCAAATTTGTCAATCTTAATGTTATGCCATTTTTGCAGTCTTATTTAAGAAAGCCTTTCCTATGTCAAGGTCATAAATATTTCCTGTATTTCCTTCTCAAAAATTTATAGTTTCTACATACATACATATTTAAGCTCTTATACTATATCTAAAAAATAAATTCCTTATGCACAAATCTTAGGGTCTAACTTTAATCCCTTCCCATTCTCCCTAAATGGATAGGTAATGCTCCCAACACCATTTATGGGGTAATGTATCATTTCTCCACTGATTTAAAATTGCTGCCTCTGCCTGATACTAAACTCCAGTGCGGGTCTATGTGAGATCTCTTTCTTGTCCACTGATGCATTTGTCTACTCCTAAGCTTGATAATATGCTTTGCTAAGTGACGGGACAAATCCCACCCTCTTTGTTGTTTTTGTAAAATTGCCTTGGTCATCCTTGCATATTTGGCCTACCACATGAATTTTTAAATAGCCTGTCAAGTTTCAGGAACAATTTTGCTAGTATTTTAAATTGGGATCACATTGAGTTTTGGATATCTTTGAAGAAAATTGACACCCTTTTCATGTCTGAATCTTTCTACCACTGCTTATTGCTCTGTCTCTCAGTTCTGGTCATCTTTTATGTCTTTCAGGGAAGTTTTATTTATTTATTGTAACTGGAGGCTTTCTCTAGTTAAAATCTTGCATATTTCTTGATAAATTTCTTCCTAGGTTTATTACAGGTTTTGTTGGCAACTGTGAATAGGATCTCCTCTCCCCTTGTTTGTTTGGCCCTTGTTTTTCCATATTTCATTTCAACCTGTTTACTAATCAGTGGGCTTGACTTGCAGGCACACATGCAAAGTGAACATTCTTCCTCCTTGGGCACAAACATGCAAGCACAACCAAACTTGCAGAGCCGGCATAATTGGCTGAAAATAAATTAAATCTCTCCAGATTAGACTTTAATTAAAGAAGTAAGGCATGAATACATTTCCCATTTAAAAGTAGAACAATATGAATGTAATTAACGTTTCCTTTGGTCACTTGAGATCCTGGTCCCTTCCACCTCCACAGAGGTGACCACTGTTCAGAGTTTTATGTTTTGCCTTCCATAGTAAATATATAGATAGTATTGATGGAGGTATTTTCAATAAATTATACCAAGTCATAGGTCTTATACTGTATCCTGCATTTTTCCTTTAATCTTATATTTGGGGGGAGTTCCCCAGGTTAGTGATATAGCAGCTCCTGTTCCTGCTTTTTAACAGCTGTCTGCTTAGTATAGTACTCTTGCTCACAACTGTACTGTTTCCCCTTCTCTGACATCCATAGACCGGGGGGTTCCTCCTCTCTGCCCACTATAATGACGAATACTGCCAGGAACACCTTGGCACCTGCCAGCTCCTGAAATGTTTCTCTAGGGTAGTATCTGAGAGTAGAACTCTAGCCTCTATGGTGGCCACTGTTTCAGTTTTCATAGACACAGCCCAGGTCAGCTTCGAAAGCTGCTGTGCCAATTTAAGATCCTTCCACAAGTAAATGTCAATCTCCCTTGTTTCAGACCATTGACAGCTTGTAAGGCTTATGGATCTGATGGATGATAAAAAGTGGTTTCTTCTTGGTTTCATTTGTGTTTTCCTGGCCACACCATGGCCTCCTCCCAGGTCTCCTGGCCATTCTTATTTCCTCCCTTTGGGGTCATCTGTGCATCTCCTCTGTCCATCTTTCGTGTTGTTCTTTTCTTCCTGACTTAAAGGATCTCTTAATTTTGTATATTAATTCCTTGTCTACTCTATGCGTTGCACATAATTCTCTACCATCGTGACCCTTGTCATTTTAACTGTATTGTATCTTTCATCATAGAACTTTTCATTTCTATGTCAAATTTAGAATCTCATCTTGCCTTAAGAAGGCCCTCTCTATACTAAGATCACAACCATTTTCCTGTGTTTTTCCTAAAGCTTTTGTAAATTTCCTTCTTGCATATATGTTTTATTATTTTCACATTTAAGTCTTTATTGAATATGAAGCTAATTTTAAGTGTGATATCAGTGCTTAATTTTTTTAAATGTCAAAATTGATAACCAATTTTTTCAATACCATTTATTGGATAACGTGTCATTTCTTCAGTAATTTAAAATTGCTGCCTCTACCTGACACTAAAGTCCAGTGTGGCTTTAGGTCAGAGCTCTTTCTGGTCCACTGATCTATTTGTCTATTCCTGAGCTTGATAAAATGCTTTGCTAAGTGGTGGGACAAATCCCACCTTCTTTGTTGTTTTTGTAAAATTGCCTTGGTCATCCTTGCATATTTGGCCCACCACATGAATTTTTAAATAGCCTGTCAAGTTTCAGGAACAATTTTGCTAGTTTTTTTAATTGGGATCACATTGTGTTTTGGATAAGTTTGAAGAAAATTGACACCTTTATCATATTTGAGCCTTCCCCTCGATGCTCACTGCTGTATCTCTCAATTCCAGTCATCGTCTATGTCTTTCAGGCAAGTTTTATGGTTTTCTCTAGTTAAAGACCTACGTATCTCTTGATAAATTTATTCCTGGGTTTATGAAAGACTTTGTTGTCAACTGTGAATAGGATTTCCTGTTCTCTTGTTTGTTTGGCCCTTGTTTTTCCATATTTCATTTCAGCCTGTTTACTAATCAGTGGGCTTGACTTGCAGACACACACGCAAAGTGAATGTTCTTCCTCCTGGGCACAAACCTGCGAGCACAACCAAACACACAGAGCTGGCATAATTGGCTGAAAACAAATTAAAGTCTTTTCTGATAATACTTTAATTAAGGAAATGAAGCATGAATACATTTTCCTTTTAAAAGTAGAACAATATGAATGTAACTAAAATTTCCTTCGGCCACCCTCCGAAGTCCTGGTTCCCCTGCCTTCCTCACAGTTTTATGTATCTCCTTCCATATAAATGTAGAGTATTGATGGAGGTATTTTGAATGAATCATCCCACTTTATAGAGATTTTACTGTAAGCTGCATTTTCCCGCCACCATATATTTCTAGGATATACTCATATTGATACAAATAGCCCTTGCCAGTTCCTTTTAGTAGCTATGTTATATTCATTCCCATGAATGGGCCAGGTCTTTCCTTCCTTAAGATCTGTGTACATCTAGTTCTATCTTTTCTTTCCTCCTTCATAAGCAATGCCACTGAAAACAGCCTCACACTTGCCTCTTCTGTAATGTTTCTCTAGGGTAGTGGTTGAGAAATGGCATTTTGCTTCTCAAGGTTCCCACATTTTTAGTTTCAGATATTACCAAAGTGTCCTTCATAATCTCTGTACCATTTACACTTCTGGCCAGAGGGTAAGAGAGGATTCCAATCCCCACACCATAAGTAGTTGTTTTAAATATTTGCCAATTTGATGGGTGAAATTGAATCATTTTTTAAAGTTTATACATACTTGTTTGCTAGTGAGATTTTCAGATGTGTATTAGACATTTGTATTTTCTATTTTCTGAATAATCTATTTTTGCTCATTTAAAAAAAATTAGGTTGTTTGTCTTTATCTTACTGATTTTATGAGTCTCCTGATATAATCTGTTAATCTTTTGTGTGTATGTGTATGTGTGTGGGCAGTTATTTACTTCCAGCTTGTCTGTTGCCTTCAGATTTTTTTAGGAACTTTTGTTAGAAGTTATCGATTTTGACATAACCAAATTTATTATTTTTTTTCCTTTATTCCTTTTATTTATAGGTCATATTTAGGCCTTTCTTACTCCTAAGGTTTAAATATATTCTGCATTCCTTTCTAGTAATTTTGTTTTTCTGTGGGTCTTTAGTGCAGCTGGAATGTATGTTTATGATTGAAATGAGATATGATCTAACCTTTCTCCAAATGTACAGCTGATTATTACAACATGATGGATTGACTAGTTCATTCTCTCCACTGAGCTGAGATGAAACTCCCTCACACACTGAATCGCCATGTCTAGGTAGGTCTGAGGCCCTTGTTCTGTTTCACCCGGCTGTGTATTTCTGTCTGCATCAGACTCTTTCACCATAGCTTTAGACCACCTTTTGGTACCTGTTAAGTGAAATGCTTCATTTCATTGTGCCTCCTTTTCAGTTATCTCTGCTAACTATTAACTTCTCTTCATGAATTTGAAAACCTGCTTGTCAAGTTCTGTGAATTTAAAGATTAATTTGGGGGAAATCGACATTAATACAATACTAAGACTTTCAATCCATGAACACAGAAGAGCCCTACACTTATTCTGATCATCTTCTCTCCCCTTCAGTCCCATTTTATGGTTTTCTTCATAAAGAACCTACCCATTTCCTAATGTGTTTATTCCTATACTTTTTTATTATTGTTGTCAATGAGTTCTCTCTACTTCCCCCGCTTTGTTTTTTCTCTTGCTTGCTACATTTTTTTAAATCTACTAATCACTGTATTTCATTCATAGACACACACAAAGTAAACGTCCTTCCTCCCTGGACACAAACATGCAAGCACTGCCAAACACGCAGAGCTGACATAATTGGCTGGAAATGAATGGGAATTTTTCCAAATTAAAGTTTAATGACACAAGCGCAACATGAATACATTCTCCTTTTTAAGAAATAGAACATTGCCGATGAAGCTCAAGTCCCTTTTGGCCACCCACTGCCATCCCATTTCCTCCTTCTTCCCCCGAGGCTGCCACTGTGATGGGCTCAATGTTCACTTTCTAAAAACTTGTAAATACATAGTAGGTACCCGCGGGGATTGTATGGTATCATTGACTCAAATGATGAGAATTTTATCTTTTCCTTTTCACTTTTCATTGAGAGTCAGTTTTTGTATTGACCTGGATTTTATTGATATTATAGTTACTGAATGGAATGTCAATATCATCCATCACAACGTTAAAGATATGGAAGCTGGGAGACAGCAGCGGAGGGAAGCGGGTCAGAGGACTGACAGGGACGCAGGGGGAGGCACAAGAGCATCTGTGGACACACAGTGGGGTCTGTCAGGAGTGGAGGGGAAGTAGATTTCTTAAAATTAGACCATAATTCAGAAAGATACGTGCGCCCCAGTGCTCACTGCAGCACTGTGTACAATAGCCAGGACACGGAGGCAGCCTAAGTGTCCATCGACAGAAGAGTGGGTAAACAATGGATATTACTTAGCCACAAAAAGCAATGAAATTGGATCATTTGTAGAGACATGGATGGACCTAGGGTCCATCATAGAGTGAAGTAAGTCAGAAAGAGAAAAACAAATATCATATTTGACTTTGTTCAGTCTCTAAGTCATGTCTGACTCTTTGCAACCCCACAGACTGTAGCATGCCAGACTTCCCTGTCCTTCACTCTCCCTTGGAATTTGCCCAAACTCATGTCCATTGAGTCAGTATATTAACACATAAATGTAGAATCTAGAAAATGGTACTGATGAGCCTATTTGCAGGGTGGTACTGATGAGCCTATTTGCAGGGCAGAAAGAGAAACACAGATGTAGAGAATGGACGTGGACTCAGGTGGGGGAGGGGAGGGCAGAGTGGACTGGGAGGTTAGGATTGACATGGCTGATGTACAGTGACCACCGTGTGTATAACAGGTAGCTAGTGGAAACCACCGTAGAGCACAGGGAGCTCAGCTCGGGGCTCTGTGGAGACCAAGATGAGTGGGATGGGACGCGTACATACAACTGATTCACTTCATTGTACAGCAGAAACTGCACAACATTGTAAAGCAGTTATCCTCCAAAAAAAATAAAAAGATAACCAGCAGAAATATTTGACAGCTTTGGTGGGAGAATCAAGGAGGGAGGGGAGCAGCTTCCAAGTGACCCAAAGCCTCATCTGCCACATGGGACATTAGTGGGTCTTATGAACTAGAAATCGGGTGTCGTAAATGCTGGTCCAAGAACTCTCATGACCCAATTTTGACTAGGGTCTTGTTCAGGGACATTATGAGGCAGCTTTAAGGAAGCACTTTCCTCCCTGATTAAAGAGATGCATCTGGAAGGCTTTATTGGCCCTGCCCCTTCCTTTCCGCTTAGGTGCTGTTGGGTGAAAACATGATGCTTGGAGCTCTGACAGCCATCTTGTGACCAGGAGGGGAAGGCCAGGAGATGCAACTCTGTGCTGACTCCAGCTTGAACACCTGGCACCACTGACTTCTGGACTTTCTTTGAAATAAATAAAATGTTCTTATTGTTTAAGTCACTCTTGGGTGTTTTGTTAGCTGCTGGTGAAAGCAGCCTTCCTAATACAAGGGATCTAAGAGCTTCTTAGAGCTGGGAGGTGACCCCAAGGAGCAGATCACATATTCTGAGGTGAGAGTTTGGGGATGGGGAGAAGGCTGCTCTTCTATCTTCTTGGTAATATGCGGACAGTGTTTGCCTCTGGGTACTTTGGGTACTTAGCAATTTTCTAAGATGTCCACAAATTACTTTTGTAATTACAGAAATGCAAAGACCCAAATTCTTAGGAGATGACACTGAGAGAGATAAATTTTAATACAGGAAAAGGAAGGGCCCAGAGCTTAAAAGAAACTTCCTAGGTAAAATCCTAGGTAAAGAGTTGGATTCAAAAGATTTGAGAGCTGCAAGATTGAGGGGAGGGCAGTGGAGCAGGCAAAGTGGGCATGGATCTCATCTCTTACCGGGTCCCTGTATGGCCAGCAGCCTCCGTGGGATACACCAAGGACAGAAATGAGTCCAGCATGGGTGGGGCACACAGGTTTGGGGCGTGAATGCAACTGGAGGGAGAGCAGTGACTCATGTGTCAGGCTGAGGAGTTTGGGCTTTTATCCAAAGACTGCCACAGCTGTCCAGGTGAGAAGAGATGCAGGGCTGAGCTGAACCACAGGGCAGGTGGGGAAGAGGTGGATTCAATATACAGAGGTAGAGGGGCTTCTCTGGTGGTCCAGTGGTTAAGAACCTGCCTTGCAATGTAAGAGACACAGGTTCTGTTCCTGGTCCAGGAAGATCCTGCATGCTGCAGAGCAGCTAAGCCTACAAGCCACAGCTATTGAAGCCTGTGCACCTAGAGCCTGTGCTCTGCAACAAGAGAAGCCACCGCAATAAGAAGCCCACTCACTGCAACTAGAGAGTAGTCCCCACTTTGAGCAGCTAGAGAAAGCCTTCAGCGACGAAGACCCAGTGCAGCCAAAAATATATTTTTTTTAGAAGTGAGATGGTTAAAAGAGCAACATTAGAGGTAGAAATAGGAGGCTTGAGTCTGACAAAGCACAAGAGATGAGAGAGAAAGAAAAGTTGAAGATGGCCCCAGTTTGCTGGCCCAGAAACTGCCACAAACAGAGCCTTGCCAAAATACAGCTTCTTTTATTTCTCCATGATCAAGGTCACTCTTACCTGCACCCCTACCCCTTTCTGTTCAGAAGCACAAAATCTTTTCAGTTCAAGGTAAATGCAGTTGCATCTGGATGTTTCCTAAGTCTCTCTTAAGTAGATTCTTGGTCCGCTTCCAGCTTCTCTGCTTTCCACTGCTCCTTCCCTTCTCCTGAGGGTGCATCATGTTCTGGGATCTCCTGTTTTGACCTGGTCCCAGGACGTGCATCTGATCCTAGATCACAGGCTCTATCAACTGCCATCCTCTGAACCAGCACGTTACCCCTGAATCCTTGTCCTGACCACAAAACATTTTTAAGTCCACCAGCTGTACTCACCGGCTATACTATGCCCTCATCATCCCTACCTTGCCACAAGGACTCACAGGACTGTGGAGGACATCCCAGGCCCATCTGTCAAACACCTCCTCCCATCAGGGCTCTCAAGCTCTCCAGCCCTTGCTGGGAGGTGTTGGTTTCCTGGGAAATACCATGAGAAACCAGGCAATATTCCCTCCTACTCTGGGATACTCCCAAATTTCTTTCAGGAGATGTAGCATCTACTGTTAGTTCTGTCTCCATGTGATTCCCCTCCTTCCGCTAGATGGTCAGAATTTTATTCCTTCCAGGTAGAAGGACAGCTTCTGCATTATCCCTGTTTCATGTTCATGGCTTCCGTTTCCAGTTCTGAGTCCCCTGAGTTCTTTTCTGTTTACAAACCATTGACCACAACCAAACACCCTATCTCTGTTGTAGGTTTCAAGAGACTACTTGAAACCATTGACTTTCTTTCTCATTGCCTTCATGCTGTCACAACCCAAATCTTCCCCCAAAGCTGCGACTGAATGCAGAGAGGGTGACCATGGAAGCTAGTTTCCAACGTGGCTGCCAACAATTCCTGCCTCCTCGTATGCACATACTACTCACATCAAGAAGCAGGGTCTACTTTCTCTCCCTGTGAATCTGGGCTGCTCTTAGTGTTTACTTGGCCAACAGAACATTAGGCCGATGGCAGAAAAGACATTCTGGGACTTGTGAAACTAGGTCATTAGGAGCCTTGTAACTTCTGCACAGGCTTCTTGAAACACCTGGTCTCAGGACATTCCCTCTTGCAACCCAGCTGCCATGTTGTGAAAAGTCCAACCCATATGAATCCATATGTGAGCACTCTGATCCACAACCTTGGTTGCCAGCTTTGTGAATCTTGCTCAGTAAGCCCTGTTGAGCCTTTGATGACTTGAGCTCCAACTGCCTTCTGCCTGCAACTGCGTAAGTGACTTTAAGCAAGAACCACCCAGTTGAGCCCTGTCAATCCCCAGAACCATGAGAAATAATAAATCATGCCTTTAAGTAGGTAAAGTTTGGGCCTGTTTGTTATGCATCAAAAGAGTGACAGGTAAGGAAGTATGTGGGGGAACACATTGAGTAACGTATAGAATAGTGTCCAGCAACACATCGTGTAAGTGGACCATTATAATACAGCATGGTAAGTGCAATCATGGAACATAGATATGTACAGAACTTTCCAGAGCAAGTGACCACTGCCTGATTTCTTAAAGATGAGTAGGAATGAGCAAGCTACAAGGGATCGGAAGGACATTCCAAGCAAAGGAAGCAGCAAAGCAAAGCCCCAGGAGTGAGGAGTAACTAGAGTGAGCTTGAGGGCATTTGGTGCTCCTGGAATACGAGAGAAGAAAGTGAGAATGTGAGAAGTGGATTGAAGATGTGAACAGAAATTAGACCCCTCAGGGCCGCGGATGCCCTCCATATCAAGGAGTTTGGACACCATCCTGCAGCCAGTGGGTGCTGTTTTCACATTGGTGATATGTTCAGATTTGTGGCATGGGAAAATCATTGTGGAAGCCCTGTGAAGGCTAGATTTGGAAAAGTGACAATCTCCAGCTAAGGAGATCAATTCAGAGATTCTGGTCATGGTCCAGGCAAGGTAGGATGAGACCTGACCTGGAGCAAGGGCAAGAAGGATGGACAGAACCTGGAAACTTTTAGAAAAGAAATGCACAGTGATTGTTAGCTGTCGGGATGAAAGTGAGGGTAGAGCTAAGGGGGATGCACATGTGTCTTGGGTGGGACCCTCCATGGATGGTGGGGGGCAGGGATACTTGGGAGGGGAAACAATATGAGGCCAGTTTGAGGGGTATAACAATGGGCTTAGTCTCAGGTAGAGCTGTTTGGGGCTGGGGGCTGCAGCCTGGTGCGGCCCAGCTGGATCCTAGACCAGGAAGAGTTTTGACTGGAGGGGCCGACCCTGGGACAGAGGTTAACGGATAATTCTTACCTAAGAATGAATAAGGTCCCCAGAGAGAGAGTGGAGGGAGAGGACCCAGGGCGAGTTACTGTGACATTTGAGGGGCTGACTGAAGGTAGGTGGTCGACAAAGGAGAGGGAGAAGGAAAGACTTGAAGGATGAGACAAACAACTAGGAGAGGGGGGTTGCCAAGGCAACCGAGGTAGTGAAGAGTTTCAAGGAGAAAGTAATCAACTCTGATATGGCCCAAATCTCAGAAAAATGAGAGGCCAAGTCCTTTGAATTTAGCAATCAGGGGGCTATTATGAACCTTAGCAAGTACTGTTTTGGGGAGTGAAGGGGCAAAAGCTAGTTTATAGGAGGCGCTGGAGTGAATGGGTGAGGAGATACAGATCTCTCCCACATGAGGGTTAGGAGACAAGGGGAGGAGCTGGGAGGCAACAAGAAAAATGCGAGTGATCAATGGAGGATTTTTTTAAATGAGAGGCCCTAGAATTTCCTCCTCTTGAAAGAAGGGGCACCTGCAGAGAGGGAGGGGATGAAAAGAGAATGATTTGTGAACTGGGATCCATCTTCTGAACCCGGCTGAAAGGAAACAAGTGGGTATGATTGGAGATGTCTCAGGGGAGGAGAGCGGGCCATAGAGAAGTCTCCCTGTGATGCCCTCTCCGATCCTGAAAACCTGGAGGCCAGGTTGTCCGATTCTGCAGGGTGGTGAAGACTGACAAGAAAGGGGAAATAGCTGGAGGGTCATTGTGTGACTGTTCTGGACATTCTTCACTGGTCCCTCCAGAGCCATTCTCTATCTTTCTGCATCCTGTCCCATGCCCTAGATGGCCAACATGTACCACCACCCATGCTCCCTGCCCTCTGGCTTCTAGCTGAGTTTAACCAACGGACGAACCAGTGGGAGAGTCGAGGGAAAAGGGGAATGAGTCTCCCCTGATCACCTGCCTGTGGGCTGTGGGTTTGCAGTGACCACCAATCCATACTCATGGCCAGAGGAGGGGTCCCTTTCTTAAAGCCACAGCTTTCTCTCCAGGTTCTGAAAACCCACAGCCTCCTCTCATCTCTTTAGGCCTAGAGGGCTTCCCTGGTGGCTCAGATGGTAAAGAATCCTGACTGCAATGCAGGAGACCCAGGTTCAATCCCTGGGTTGGGAAGATCCCCTGGAGGAGGAAATGGCAACCCACTCCAGTATTCTTGTCTGGAGAATCCCATGGACAGAGGAGCCTAGGGGCTACAGTCCATGGGGCTACAAACAGCTGGACACAACTAAGTGACTAACAAGAGGTACTGATGGTTTCCAACCGTTGTTCGTCCCTGGGTCCTTTGTCATTGCTGGAACCTTTATCCCTGCCACACCCTGGGAGTCATCCTTTCATTAAAGTAATTTCTGTCAAATTATTTTGGTTGCACCACCTTCTAGGATCCTGACTATCAGTGAACTTGGTTCATCTAAACAGTGGGACAGTTGTGTCTGAAGGTACACAACACTGAACAAAGACAGACCTCATCTTTCCCCACCTAGAACTGCCACTCCAGCAAGGGAGCCAGATATTAATCAAGACAATAAAGAAATCCCTAATTTTAAACTCTGATAGTGCCATGGAGACATCTTCCTAGGTCAGAGAAGTAACATTTGATCAGGGGAGTGGACATTAACTAGAAATGAGAAGAGCTCTGCACATAAGGATATGCCATTTGCAGAACTCTGTGCTGAGTGTATGATATATTCCAGAAACCAGAAGGCCATCATGGCTACAGCACTTAACAGTAAGAATGATTTTGACACAAGTGACCGAAAACCCAATTCAAGAATTGTTAAACAGAGATTTGTTACCATGCATAACAAGGAGTTACAAGGGAGGAGCTCTAATGTCATCACGGACCCAGTTTTTGTACATCTTTCAGTTCCCCCAGCCCCTGAGTATGGGCTCCTGTCCCCATGGTCACAATATGGCTGCAACCACTCCAGGCATTATATCCACAGTATCAACATCCAGAGATGGATGGGAAAAAGTGGTTCTTCCTTATACTTCTTTTTGAGGACTAAGAAACCCTTCCCAGAAGACTCTACCACCAAAAACTCTCATTGATCAGATTTGTACCAAATACCTACTCAGAAGCCAGTCACTGATGAGAGAAATAGTCCTGCCCTTTGTGACTGTCAGTGATCAGTCTGTGTCACGAGGAGTGGTTTTATGTTAGCAACAACCAAAGAGAAATGACTGTCAGGTGGGAATCATGTCAAAGACCAGGGAACCATGGTATATGATGAGACTGGAGAAATCGAAGTCCATCTTGCTTTGAAATCGTTCAAACCATTGAACAGGAGGTGGGCATGAAAAAGATATGTATTCTTTTTTTTTTTTTTTTAACTTTTTTTTTGGCTGCACTGGGTCTTTGTTGCCACACACAAACTCTCTCTAGTTGCAGCGAGCAGAGGCCACTCCCCAGGTTTGGTGCACCAGCCTTCCCTGTTTCAGACCATGGGCTCTAGGTGTGTGGGCTCCAGCAGTTGTGGCCCCTGGGCTCTACGGCACTGACTCAGTACTTGTGGCTCACAGGGCTACTTGCTCCCTGGCATGTGAGATCTTCCGGAACCAAGGATCGAACCTGTGTCCCCAACACTGGCAGGTGAATTCCCAACCACTAGACCACCAGGGACGCCCAAGATGTGTACTCTTAAATGGCCACTCTGGCTGCTCTGTGAAGATTGGATCATTGGAAGCAAGGGTGGATTTGAGGAGACAAATTAACAGATAATTGCACTGGACCAAGCAAGAGATGATGGCATGGACCAAGCTAGTGGTGATGATGGGAAGGGTTAGGAGGTAAGATCCACAGCCTCATGATAGGATGTTGCAGGTGAGGTCAAAGGAGATTCTAGGTGACTGCTAAGTGTCTCCTACATAGCAGGGGCATCATTCTCCAAAATAGGAAACCCCAGATGAGGATGGCTGGCGGGAAGAAGGATTAGGAATTTGAATGAAAAAAAAGGATAATCAAGTGATTAAAAACAGACCAGGAGGACTTCCCTGGTGGTCCGGTGGCTAAGACTCCATGCTTCCAATGCAGGGGGGCTGGATTCGATCCCTGGTCAGGGGATTAGATCCCACATGGCCCAACGAAGAGTTTGCAAGCTGTAACTGAACATCCTGCATGCTGCAAAGATCCTGAATGCTGTGGCTAAGACAGCCAAATAAATTTTTTTAAAAAGACCAAGAGTTTCATTTTGGTCACAGAGTTGAGGTGTCTGAGATGTTGGTAGATGACTGGCTCTCAGGTTCTGGAGCTCTGGACTGCACGTGGGAGGGTGGTAGTTAAAGAGAAGGATGAATGTGTTGGTCTAGAGCTCAGAGGAGGCTTGGACTGGACAGTCAGTTTGGAGAATTAGCTCCCAGTGGGTCTGCAAAGCATTAAAGATGTATGAGATTGAGAGGAAAGGTACTCAGTGAAAGAACACACAGAGCCCTGGATGACACTGACATTGGATGGTACCAATGTAGACACGGAAGTAGAGTGCGAGAAAGAGAAGATAAGGAAAGGTGGGCCTTGAAAGCCCATGAAGAGGAGTTTCCAGGATGGAGTGGCCACTGATGGGCCAGAGGCTCAGACACTGGGGGAGATGAGGTCATGCCCTGGACCTGGACTGTGGGGACCCCTGCCACTGCAACTTTGGGGAAGGGAGCAAAGCCCAACTGCATGGAGGATGAATTAGAGGCTGACTGAGAAAGCAGGAGGGCAAAGTGGGGTTTGAGGGGGACAGAAGTTTCTAGAAGGTGCTATTTCTTTCAGACTGACATTTGGAGAGAGGATGGCTATGTGAGCCCGAGTTTGAAAAGCAGGGACAGGTAAAAGAGATGGTGGGATTAAGTGTAGAGGTGAAGGGATTAGTTGTGTTTGCAGAAAGGGGCAAATTAAATCATGTACGTATTACCAAGGAACCTGATCTCCATGTTTTTCTGGAGGCTTTTTCTCTGCCCTCTGCATAGTGACTGCAGCTCTAATTAGCAGTGGTTTCATCCTGCCTCGTGTCTGGGGCCATGTCTTTATTCGTTTTTTCTTTTTCTTTTTTTTGTAACTCTCGGTACCTAGCAACAGGCAGCGAGCTCTAGGTAGAGACAGGATAATTATTTTCTGCTTGAAATCGAATGTCTGAAATGGAGGTTCAGAATTTTTTTCTTTTTACCAAAAAGACATTATAAGAACTTCTAAGGGAGTGAGATTAGAGGCAAAAGGAAGCTCTGAGGGTTGGTGGGGATGGAAGGGTTGGGGGCTGAGACCCGGGAGATGTGCTCAGAGGATGTACTCAGGAGGAAGGACTGGGACTTCTCCTGCCAACATGGACCAGCTCTTCATAGGTGATGGCGCTGCCCACTGGCTGGGCATCATCCCCACCTGTTCTGTTCAACAATTCCCATTGGCCCATTCAGCTTTCCCCCCTTCCCTCACTCAGGCTTGTGGCAGCTTCTGATCCAGCTGACATTTCTTCCTGAAAACACCTTTCCTTGGCCTCCGTGACACCAAGACCTCCCAGTTAGCCTCCCCACTAGGGACTTCCCTGGCAGTCCACTGGTTAAGACTTAGCCTTCCATTTCAGGGGTATGGGTTCGATCCCTGGTCACAGAACTAAGGTCCTACATGCTGTGGGGTGCAGCCAAAAATTAAAACGAAAAACAAAAAACCTCCCCCCTCACTGTCTTCTCCATCCACCATCTAAGTGGTGATTTCCCTCAAGACTCATGGATGGGCTCTTCCATCTTCCTCTATGTTCTCATCCTGGGTAGAACTCGTGACTCCAATTGCAGGCCCCTAGCCCTGCCCTCTCAAGACTGGCCTGCCCAAGCTACCCAGCTGACAGCTCTACACTGATGTTCTTCAACTTACCAAAGCCAATCACAATGCTGACTTCTTCTCCCCAAACTTGCCTTGCCCTGGACTTCCCCGGTGACTCAGACGGTAAAGCATCTGCCTACAATAAGGGAGACCTGGGTTCAATCCCTGGGTCAGGAAGATCTCCTGGAGAAGGAAATGGCAACCCACTCCAGTACTCTTGCCTGGAAAATCCCATGGACAGAGGAGCCTGGTAGGCTACAGTCCATGGGATCGCAAAGAGTCAGACATGACTGAGCAACTTCACTTTCACTTCTCTGCAAAAGGCCCAGCCTTCAATCCGGTTTCCCAAACCCAGCCCTTTGAGTCAGCCTGGAGTCTACCCTGCCCTCCCCACCTCCCATCGAGTCCCAGGAAATCCTGCCATTTCCATCTCCAGAATCCTCCCCAGTCTGACCCTTCCCCCTCCACTACCACCTGCTTCACCCCCCACCCCCCCATCTCCTTGCCACAAGGGCCTCACAGCCTTCCTTCCTCCTCCTCACCTCTTTCCTTATCACACAGCAGTAAAAGCAGATCCTTAATACGTAAATAAGATCATATCATTTTTCTCCCTAACACCATCCCTCAGTGACTTCCCATCCCCCTTAGAACAGAATCTGGGCTCTGTCTCTCAAAGCTGACAGGGCTCACCGGATCTGCCCGTTCATCTCCTCAATCCCCTTGGATGTTCAACTCACGGTCCTCAGCCTGCGGCGAATTCCTCCAGTTCCTCTGTTACAGCCTTTGCTCGCTTAGTCCCTCATCCCAGGAAAGCTCTCCCCACACCTCCTCCTCTCAAATGTCCAGAGCAGAGTCCCTGCCCCCTTCTTTCCTCAGCATTCCATTCACTTCCCTCATGGCCCTTCTAGTCATTTCTTTGGCAGTTGCCTTTTCCCTCTGTTTTAAAGAGTGTTAGTCTCTCAGTCATGTCCGACTCTCTATGACCCCATGGACTGTAGCCTGCCAGGCTCCTCTGTCTGTGGAATTCTCCAGGCAAGAATACTGGAGTGGGTTGCCATTCCCTTCTCCAAGGGATCTTCCCAACCAGGGATCGAACCCAGGTCTCCCTTATTGTAGGCAGATTCTTTACCGTCTGAATCACGAAGCTCCACTGAAAGAGCCCTAATTCTTACTTTTTCTCCTAAAAGCTTCCTGAAGGCCATTTCTTCAGATCATTCCTTCCTTGCCCACTCTGGCATTCCTGCTCCTCACACACAGTTGTTGAGTGGAGAATGAAGCTGTGTTGATGCTCTCTACTCATTTGGTTACAATAACCCCATTTTACAGAAAAGGGAACTGAGAAGTCCAGAGACACAGTGCCTGGCTGGCTGGGGCAGCGCTAACTCCAGATCTCCTGACCCTGCCTCCAGATTTCAGGGTCGTACCCACCCCTGGGCTGCCCCTATGGAGCCCAGCGTTACAATTTTATTTCCATAGAGAAGAAATAGCTCAAAAAATGTATACATATGTGGACAAATGGTGTTGTGGGAAACCCAAGATGAGACAGAAAGTTGGACATGGAAGTTGGATGCTTGGGCAACCGATCTGATAAGAAATAGAGATCTAATGTTTGTTCATAACAAGTTGGTGGACCTCTTGTACAGTACCAAAGAGAAAGAAACAGAAAAGTCAGTCTTCTAAAAAATGATATGGTGATTAGCTCTGCTAACCCTAGTGTACCTCATTGGGTACACATTGGGTAACCCAAGTACCTCATTGGGACAGGTGGCTCTTTCTGGAAATTGTCTTTATAAGGACAGAATTGTATTTCTTTAATCTAGTATGGCTACTCCAGGTAAGTGGGTGAACTCAGTGTTCTGGGCTATGCAGTGCAGAATCTACTTATGGAGTTTAACTACTTGCTTGTAACTTAATCAGAAAAAAAAAAAAAAAAACAGTCTATAATTTCAATGTCTGCCACACCAACTAGAGGTTTTTATCTTTTTGTTCTGTCTCTGACACTGTTCACATGTATAATACACTCCCATCAGTAAGTTCTAAATAAAAAAGAAAAATAAAAAAGAAATAGAGGTTTCAAGAGTTCTAACCCTAAAAGATATTGCAGTATAACATAAAATGAAATAATTTTTTTTCAAAACATAGGAAGACATCTCAATAGAATAGAACAGAAAACCCAAATGAAGATCCACAGATTATCACTGTAGTTTCTGAGAAGAACAGAAACATTACGAATGAATAGAGAATGGAAGGATTGTTCACTAAGGGGGGATGGCAAGTGGTATTTATTTGGGAAACCAAAAGCAATTTTTACCTCCCCCTCCCTATATCTTAATGATCAAAATCGATCCCAGGTGATTTATTTAAAGAGTTCAATGCAAAAAAGAAAAGAAAAATACTACTAACTAGAAAAAGAAGTAGAAATGATTCATTATATCAACTGTGATTGAGGAAGGCCATTGTAGCCTTCACAGCCATGGAGAGAATTATAATGGAAAATACAAATATAATTGACTACAGGACAAGTTAGGTTCTGAGTGCTGAAAGTTCTCATAAATAAAACATTCACAGAGCAGTAAGAATTTTCATAATGAAATGTTGGGGCAATAAAAGACAGTAAGAGTCCATTTGTGAAAGATGAAGTTCAAAAGGCCATCTCCGTTGAAAATGTTGAACTTAGTTATAATAAAATAAATGTAAATTAGGATGGAGAGTTACCACTTTGAGCCCATCGAAGGAGCACTACAAAATGAGAGGCTGGCGGTGCTGGCTCCGTCCTGGTGGCGTGGGACCTCTTGTTCACAGCTGGCAGGACTATGAAGTGGCAAAACCTTTCTAGAAGGCAATTTGCTTAAGATGTGTGAAGAGCCTCCAAAGCTTCATACTGTTTGGTTCAGGAATTCCATTTACAGGAAGTTCATCCCAAGACAACGATCTAAAAGAAGGAAAGATGGGTGCAGAAAGATGTGCACTGTGGCTTTATTTATAAAGGGGAAAGGGAAGAAAAACAATAAAGCTATCAAAATCTCCCACCCCAGGGGAATGGTTAACCAAATTATGTTTCATTCATTAGGTAGATTATTAGGCAGCCATTAAACATAATAATTACAAAGAATGTTGACTAACACAGAGAAATGCTTAGCATATAATCAGTGTAAGAGGATGGTGCAAATTACATATATAATAAAGCTATTTATTGAAAACAAATGCATAAAAAAGACTAAGAAAAGATGTGCTTTTCAGATGCATTTTCCCAGAACACAACTGTGGGTGCTGAGGTTCAAGATGTTTCTGTTCTCCATGCTTTAGTCACTGTGCACATTTTCTGCAATGACCAGGTAGCGCTGTTTTTATGATAACAGATTTCAAAAATACAAACGAGAACAGGAATAGTGTGATGAACACAGTATGCAATGTATTCACCCTCTAAGATCTTTTTATTACTTTTATAATAGAACCCCCCCCCCAAAAAAAAAAAGAAAACAGACATCACATAAAAGTTCAGGTCTTAAGAGAATGGTACCTGCATCAGGCAAGTTTTGAAGGTAGGAAGTAGGGATGCTCAGAAACGGAAAGAAAATGGTCCAATGTGGGGGAGGCTGCCTAGGTGGGCCCCTTTCAAAGAGCCGAGAAATGCGGAGCTTTGTGCTCCTGAAATGCCCGTCCTAGAATATGGCAGGAACTCTTCAGTTCTATAGATCAGTGTGTCTGTTCCTGGCCACATTGTTTAATCACTGCTGCTTTAGTCTATGCTACCTAGTAGAGCAAATTCAATCCTTTCCCTCCTATTGTGTTCCCACCACTTGTTTTACTTTCTCAAAATTACCTTGGCTATTCTTGCCCATCTCCTCTCCCTTATGACCTTTCGAATCAGCTTATTAAGTTTCCATTAGAAAACCCTGGTGGGATTTTGATTAGGAAGGCATTGAATTTGTACATTAATTTGGAGAAAATTGACATCTTCACAATATCGAGTCTTCAGGACCCTAACATTTCAAGGGTGGTTGAGTCAGAGGCTCTGATTAATGAGACTGGGAAGGAAAAAGCGTCATAGAGATGGGTTAAAAACAAGGAGAGGGTGTTGTCATGGAAACCAAGAGAGCCGAGCATTTCAAGAAAGCGAAGGTGATCAACAATATCAGACCCTGCAGAGAATTCCAATAAGACAGGGATGGAAAAACACCCACTGAAGTTGGTAATTAGGAGGTTATCGGAGCCCTCAGCAAGAGCGGTTTCAGGGGTGAGACAGAGCAGAACCCTGACTGCAGCGCCTGAGGAGAATAGATACTCAGCGAAGACGCCCTTTTTGCCGAAGTTTAGATAATTAAGTTTAGATAATTAGAAAAGTTTCGAGGATTGTTTAGAAGCTAGAGAGCGAAGTCAGGGGAAAGTTTTCAACTCAAGTCAACAAATGTTTCCCAAGCATCTCCTTCTTACGTGCTGGCTGGCTGCTGGGGAGACGAAATGAACAGGACAGACACGTGCCTGCCTGTATGAGCTACACGTCTAAGCAGGGAAACAGACATGAGTAAAGCAATCACAAGAATAAGTGGTTATCAAAAATGATAACCATGAAGGACAGGTGTGTGTGATGCTGAGAGCAGCCAGGGATGGGAGGGTCTGCTGATATTTCCCAGAAGAGATCTGAAGGATGAATGGGTATGGACCACTAAGGGGGATCAAAACGAGAGTTCCAGGGGGAGGCCCTGCAGTGGGAGGGGCAGGACTTGTGGGAAGGGAGGGGCCGAAAGGTGGGTGTGTGACAAGAAAGAGGGTGAGAAGTCAGCTGGAGAATTCAGCAAGCGGGGGACGCTTGGGGCTTGATCCCAAGAGTGATAGAAAGGGGTCTTTGGAGGAGTTTTTAAAAGCCACGACATGATGCCAACTGCATGTTGAAGGTATCATTCTGGTTTCTGGTGAGGAAAGGATTGCAGGGGAGCAGGAGGGGCCTCCAGGAAACCTGGGAGAGGGCAACTTACCATCCATGATCCAGACCAAGGCTGGGGTCTTGGACTAGCGTGTTGCCAGTGAACTTGAAGAGAGCTGGAAGGATTCAGAAGCCATTGGGAGGTCAAGTCTCGAAGGCAGGAAGCTGGCCTGTGAAGGGGGAATGGGTGCACGTAAGCGGAGGAGGAAGATCCCAGGTGTCCGTTTGGTGATGTCAGTCCATGAGACCCAGGACTCTAGTGAAGAACCAGACTATAGACAGACAGACTTGTGTGTTGAGTGTGTGCTGTATGAGACGCCTTCAGACTTCTGGGTTCTGGAGCTCTGGGCCTAGTGATGAGGACACAGGTGGGGGTGCAGGGGCTTTGAAGCAACTCGGGCGGTGGATGACATTAAGAACTAGAGTATGGAGCGAATGAGCAGAGGACAGAGGCTGAGGCCAGGCGAGCACAGCATTTAGAGGTCTGGATATGGAAAAAGGAGGCTGAGAAGGAGAAGCAGAAGGGAAAAGTCAGCTGTGGCGGAGGGGTTCCTAAGAGCCCAGGGAGGAGAGTTTCCAAAAGGACAAGAGCAGGGACTTCCCTTGTGGTCAGGGGTTAAGAATCTGCCTTCCAATACAGGGGACATGGGTTCGATCACTGGTCTGGGAAGATTCCACATGCCTCGGGGTAACAAAGCAGGTGCACCGCAACTAGAGAGATGCCCACAGGCTGCAACGAAAGCTCCCGCGTGCTGCAACGAAGACCCAGTGCAGCCAAAAATAAATAAATATTTTAAAAGAAAAAGCAAAAGCACAGAGTGGCTGCCAGTGGGCCATGGTCAGACGTGTCAGGAAATAAAAGCTGCTGGGCTTCCCCAGACTTGGTCTTCGGGACCCTTTGCCAGTTTTTTGGGGGGTGAGGTCTACCTGTGAAGGAAGGAGGGTAGATAAAGTGTGCAGGATTTTTCATTTGGTTTGGTTATAATAGAAGACCAATGTGTGTTAGTCGCTCATTCGTGTCCGACTCTTTGTGATCCCATGGACTGTAGCCCACTAGGCTCCTCTGTCCATGGAATTCTCCAGGCAAGAATACTGAGTGGGTTGTCATTCCCTTCTCCAGGGGATCTTCGCGACCCAAGGATGGAACCCAGGTCTCCTGCATTGCAGGCAGATTCTTTACCATCTGAGCCAGCAGGGAAACCCAAGAAGAGCAATATCTGCATATTAATTTTCCCAGAGGAAGACACCTGTGGGACATGAGCCATTGCAGAACAGGGCAATTAGCTAAATGAAGCCCCCAAGGAAATGAGGCCACATGGACCAGAAGGATCCATCCTGGGCAATAATGTGCATCCAACTCCCGGGAGAGAATTTAGGACTCAGCCTTTTACCAAGTAACCTGTGTCCCACTCCTTTCAGGGAACTTGGATGTGACCTTTGTGACTTACCCGTGTCTCACATTAGCAGAAACTTTTCATCCTGTCCCTGGCCAGGACTCTTGTCTTACTCATTTTGGAATCGTTTCCAGCCTGGGGCAGCCAAGGAAGGGCCGCTGAAGAAATTATTTTCTAACTTGAAACAAAATGTCTGAAATGGAGGATCAAAATCTTTTAGCCGGGACTTCCCTGGTGGTCCAGTGGTTAAGAACCTGTGTGCCAATGCAGAGGACGTGGGTTTGATCCCTGGTCCAGGAAGATCCCAAATGCTGCGTGACAACTAAGTCCATGTAACACAGCTAGTGAAGCCTGAATGCCTAGAGCCTGAGCTCTGCAACAAAGAGTAACCCCCATTCGCTGCAATCAGAGAAAGCTCGCACACAGCAAAGAAGACCCAGGGCAACCACAAAAAAAAATTAGTTATAATTAATTAATTAAAAAAAACCTTTTAGCCAAAAAGGAATTGGTGATCAATGGAAAAATCAGAAAAATGTTTTTGGGTGTGTGCTGAGTCCTGCATAGCAGAGTGAATGAGAGCCTAGGAGAGGTGGGTTTTGTGAGGGAGGAGGAGGATTAGATGATTGGCATTCTTGCCAAGCAGGACCCATGGAATATGGGGAAAAGAGGTCTGCTTGTGAGATAGAACCAAGACAACCCACATCAGCGTGGTACAGGTCTTTATACTTTACACAGTTGGGTCATAGCCACCATCTTGTGTGGTCATCACAGACCCTGTGAGGCAGATAAGGATTGGTAGCCCATTTCGCAGACAAACGGCGAAGGAAGCTGAGCCCAGCAAGGGACATAGGCTGTGGAAGACCTCAGAGTGTGCTGGTGGCTGGCTGTCCTTGCTTCTGACTCCAGCATCCCAGCCTCTCTTCATCCCAGGATGAGCTCCAAAAGGAGCTCAGGTTCAAAAGTTGCCTGCTAGCAGAAATCAAGTCCTGAACCTGAAGGAAAAGTTGTGCAAGTGTTTAGAGGGTTGGAACTCGCATTCCTCCCCGCTCCCCACCCCTCACCTGCAGAGAGAGAAGAGGGGCTTGAGATTGAGTTCAATCACCAATGGCCAATGATTCAATCAATTCTGCCTATGTAATGAAGCTTCCAAAAGGATGGGGTTCAAGGAGTTTCTGGTGGATGAGCACTTGGAGATTTGGGAAGACTGATTCAAGGGAAAGGGTATGGGAGCTCTGAACTCCTTCCCACACACCTTGCCCTATACATCTATCTCTTCATTTGGCTGTTCATCCATTTCCTTTATGATATCCCTTATAATAAACTGGCAAACATAAAGCAAAAAAAAAAGAGGAAAAGTTGTGAAACATGAAAGCAGAATTTGTGGGTCGTCAAGAGAAGACCTTTGGCAGAAGGCTTACTGAGGCTTGAGGTTGGACCACCCTCTTGGATATCAAAACATCAACAACAACAACAACAACAAAAAAATCAAAACAAACAAGGACATCAAAACCACATCAATGAGGCTGCACTAGCTGGGTGTGGGTCCAAGCCCTAGGCTCAGGGAATCAATGTCAAGTGCTCACACAGCTAGTCTGCTCAGCTCCATCCTCATGTGACAGCAATCACAAGCCATCGTTCTGAATCCTCCCCAGCTTCCCTTAGTCTCCCCAGGGCCCCCCACCAGCTCACTCAGCCCCACCAGTCCCTTTGCAGACACCCCAGACATGCTCAGATGCCATCACGAGCCTGTACCAGTGCTCTGGCTGTGCCCTCTGCGGTGTGAGCACCATGCTGGGCTGATGACTTCCGCTCAGGGATTACCCAGACTAATCTGGGACCCGAACCTATTCCCCGCTGGGACTCAACTTAGGAGCTGAGCTTCTCCTGGAGCCAAAGTTCTAGTCAGTCCACTTGAATTTCTCTCTTTCTGCCCAAAGGTTCAACTCTTTGCCCTACTCATGGGGCCCAAGCAGTGTTGTGAATTGTTTTGTCAATCTACTGTCTATGCAGAAGCTCTTTGTCTTTTTCATTAGCTTTATATATATATATATATATATATATATATATATATATAACTGAAATGTAGTTGATTTACAATGGTGTGTTAATTTCTGCTGTACAGCAAAGGGATATATATATATATATATCCATTAGCTTGGTCACATGGGTCCATGGGGTCACAAAACATCAGACATGACTGAGAGACTAACACTTTCACACTTTCATATATATATATGTGTGTGTGTGTGTATTCTTTTTTATATTCTTTCCCATTATAGTTTATCCCTGGATGCCTCTTCTATTAGCTTTGACTCCAAGTCCTCTAAGCTTTGTGAAATCCAGAGTTTTTCTTTTCTCGGGCCCCAGCTCTCACCCTGAAAAGCTATGGCTCTCACTCCATAGGCTCTCTTGTACACAAAAGTCTCCACAACCATTGTCTGTGCTGTGGGCTTACAAAAGCCCACAGCGTAGAAACTAAAAGCCAGGTCAGAGGCTCTGTGTCATGGCGCCCTGGGCCCCTGAGAAAAGCGTACCCAGAAAGCTTGGGCAGTGGGGTGGAGGTTGAGGTAGAGAGAATTCTACCCACATGTAGCACAGGAGAAAAATATTACCGTACCGACATAGTTAAAAGAGGGCACCCTGAAGCAGTGAGCAAAGGAAGGTTTAGTCAATAAAAGGTATTGGAACAATTGCTAAGCTGTTTGGAAACACAAGTCCACCTTATTCTTCACTTCATGTCATACATCAGCATCAAGTTTAGGCAGATTAAGGATTTAAATTAAAAAAATCACACTTGAATAAAGTAGAGTTGAATATGCATCCCAAAACTCTGGATAAGTGTTACCTTCTAAGCTTAAAAGCAAGAGAAGCATTCACAAAGAAAAGACAGAGAAAACAAGTTTGAAATTCTGGACTTACGTATAAGGACACTGAAAACAACTTCTAAAGATGTCAAGCTGAGGGTTAATATCCTTAGTGTTTAAGAATCCATACAAATTGAGTTTTAAAAATTCACATCAGTGCTGTATAAACGTGAAGGGAGAGGAACACTCAATTAACAGAAGATTAATTTTTTATGGCTCATAGGTTGAACCTATTTTCCAATATCTAATTATTTTTTAAAAAATAAATTAAAACAACAGTGAGATAACACTTTTTGCCCATCACAGAGTGAAGAAAAAAATTTTAATGAGACTACCCCATGCTGGCTAGGGTGTGATGAAACCAACAATAATGCTGATGGGAATGTAAATTACTATAGCCTTTGACCCGGTAATTACTCTTATGACACTCCATCAAAAGAAAATAATCTCAAATTGACAAAGATTTATGTACAAAGAGATGTAGTGTGGCCTTGTTTATAACAACAAAAATTGAAACAACCAAAATAACCAACTATTGGGAAAGTGTTAAGCAAATTATTTTTTATCCAGTCAAATGGATATAAATGGATATAAATCAATTAATCATGATTTTTGCCAAGAGATTTGGAAAATTTTTATGATATAAAAGTGGAGCAGCAAGTGAAAAACCAGAGTGCAAAACGTGTTCCAGACATCATCTTGGCTCAGGAAACAAACAAATACTTAAAAAAGACTGAAAGGAAATGTGTTGGGACCCTAAATACAAGGGCATAGAACTCAGGACAATTTTGTAGAAGACAGGGAAGTAAATGGCCAAGCCCTAGAACATGCCAGAGAGGGTCCTACTTGTCTTCTCAAATTCAAAGAAATCTAGAGAAGTGGGAAAGTGGAGTCTTACTTCACCCTGGTTGTCTGGTTCAGCCTGCCCTTATGTTGAAAGAAAGAATTACATTGGTCGCTGATCCCAAGAAACTGCCATTTGAGGTGTGGGGGAGGGACGGATTGGAAGTTTGAGATTAGCAGATGCAAACTACAAGTTTAAACACAGAATGAATAAACAACAAGGTTCTATGATATAGCACAAGGAATTATATTCAATATCCTGAGATAAACCATAGTGGGAAAGAAAATTTTAAAAATATATACATGCATACATATATATATCTCACTTTGCTGTACAGCAGATATTAACACAACATTGTAAATCCACTATACACCAATTTAAAAAGAAATAAAATAAAAAAGAAATTTGCCATTTGATCACTACTTTCAGAGCAAATGACCAAGAGCAGTGGTGGGGAGTTACTACTGAGCCATACCAGAAGGTAGGATATTATCTTAACAGTGAAGAACCATAAAGGAACCTTTGTGATCTTGGGTTAGGCAAGGTTTCTTAGATATGATGAAAAAAGTAACAGTCATAAAAGAATAAACTGATAAATTGGATTTCATCAAAATTAAAAACTTACATTCTTTGAAAGACACTAGTGAGAGAAAGAAATAACCAACCTCAGACTGGAAGAAAATATTTGTGAGTCTTACACCTGACAAAGGACTTGTATCTAGAATTTACTTTATATACCAATTTTTAAAACCTAATTAAAGATGAGCAAAAGATTTGAATAGTTACTTCACCAAAGAAGATTTATGGATGACAAATAAACACATGACAAGATGCTCAACATTATTGGTCATTCAGTTCAGTTCAGTCGCTCAGTCGTGTCCGACTCTTTGCGACCCCATGAACCGCAGCACGCCAGGCCTCCCTGTAGAGTCCACCCAAACTCATGTCCATTGAGTCGGTGATGCCATCCAACCATCTTATCAGTCTTAAACCTGACAGAGGACTTGTATCTAGAATTTACTTTATATATCAATTTTTAGAAACTAATTAAAGATGAGCAAAAGATTTGAATAGTTACTTCACCAGTTACACAGCCGGCGGCTGTGAAGGCGTATGGCTGCGGGCGGCGCACAGGCTCGGCGGCTGTGGCCCCAGGCCCGAGGCCAGGGGCAGCGGCCGAGAGGAGCTACCCCACGTCCAAGGTAAGGAGCAGCGGCTGCACTTTGCTGGAGCAGCGGTGAGATTCCCCACATTCAAGGTAAGAGAAACCCAAGTGAGATGGTAGGCACTGAGAGAGGGCATCGAAGGGCAGACAGACTGAAACCACAATCACAGACAACAGGCCAGTCTGATGACACAGACCACAGCCTTGACTAACTCTATGAAACTAAGCCATGCCATGTGGGGCCACCCAAGACGGACGGGTCATGGTGGAGAGGTCTGACAGAATGTGGTCCACCGGAGAAGGGAGAGGCAAACCACTGCAGTATTCTTGCCTTGAGAACCCCATGAACAGTGTGAAAAGGCAAAAAGATAGGACACTGAGAGATGAACTCCCCAGATCGGTAGGTGCCCAATATGCTATTGGAGATCAGTGGAGAAATAACTCCAAAAAGCATGAAGGGATGGAGCCAAAGCAAAAACAACACCCAGTTGTGGATGGGACTGGTGATAGAAGCAAGGTTCAATGCTGTAAAGAGAAATATTGCATAGGAACCTGGAATATTAGGTCCATAAATCAAGGCAAATTGGAAGTGGTCAAACAGGAGATGCAAGAGTGAATGTCGACATTCTAGGAATCAGCGAACTCAGATGGACTGGAATGGGTGAATTTAACTCAGATGACCATTATATCTACTACTGCGGGCAGGAATCCCTTAGGAGAAATGGAGTAGCCATCACGGTCACAAAAGAGTCCGAAATGCAGTACTTGGATGCAATCTCAAAAACGACAGAATGATCTCGCTTCGTTTCCAAGGCAAACCTTTCAATATTGGTCATTGCTGCTGCTGCTGCTGCTGCTGCTAAGTTGCTTCAGTCATGTCCAACTCTGTGCAACCCCACAGACAGCAGCCCACCAGGCTCCCCCATCCCTGGGCAAGAATACTGGAGTGGGTTGCCATTTCCTTCTCCAATGCATGAAAGGGAAAAGTGAAAGTGAAGTCACTCAGTCATGTCTGATTCCTAGCGACCCCATGGACTGCAGCCCACCAGTCTCCTCTGTCCATGGGATTTTCCAGGCCAAGAGTACTGGAGTGGGTTGCCATTGCCTTCTCCATATATTGGTCATTAGGGAAATGCAAATTAAAACCACAATGGGATGTCACTGCATGCCTGTTGGAATGTCTAAAATTAAAAAGAATGATTATACCAAGTGATGATGAAACTGTTCAGCAACTAGAACCCTCATACATCGTGAGTGAGAATGTAAAATGGTACAAACACTTTGGAACCTAATTGGACTGTTTCTTTACAAGTTAAACACACACGTATTGTATGATCTAGTCATATTTCTTGATATTTACCCCAAAGTAATGACAGCATGTTGGAGAAGGCAATGGCACCCCACTCCAGTACTCTTGCCTGGAAAATCCCATGGATGGAGGAGCCTGGTAGGCTGCAGTCCATGGGATCACGAAGAGTCAGACACAACTGAGTGACCTCATTTTCACTTTTCACTTTCATGCACTGGAGAAGGAAATGGCAACCCAATTGTTGCCATTTGGGTTGGTACATGCATGTTCATAGCAGTTGTATTTGTAATAGCCACAAACTGGAAACCAGCCTGAAAATCCATCAACAGTTGAATGGATAAACAATCTGTGGTACACCCATACAATGGAATACTACTCAGCATTAAAAAGGAATAAACTATCAGTACACAACAAATTAGATGAATCTCAAAGTAATTATGCTGAGTGAAATAAGCCAGAATAAACAAGAATATATCTATCTCTATTTATATAAAATTCTGGAAATTGCAAATTAATATATATTGACAGAAGGCAGATTAGTGGTTGTCTAAGGAATAGAGGAAGAAAGTTAGATTGTAAAGAAAGAGAAGTCAGTTCAGTCACTCAGTCATGTCTGACTCTTTGTGACCCCATGGACTGCAGCATGCAGTTTACTCAAGCTCATGTCCATCAAGTCGGTGATGCCATCCAACCATCTCATCCTCTGTCATCCCCTTCTCTTCTCACCTTCAATCTTTCCCAGCATCAGGGCCTTTTCCAATAAGTCAGCTCTTCACATCAGGTGGCCAAAGTATTGGAGTTTCAGCTTCAACATCAGTCCTTCCAAAGACTATTCAGGACTGATTTCCTTTAGGATGGATGGACTGGTTGGATTTCCTTGCAGTTCAAGGGACTCTCAAGAGTCTTCTTCAACACCACAGTTCAAAAGCATCAATTCTTTGGCACTTAGCTTTCTTTATAGTCCAACTCTCACATCTATACATGACCACTGGAAAAACCATAGTTTGACTAGATGGACCTTTGTTGGAAAAGTAATGTCTCTACTTTTAAATATGCTGTCTAGGTTGGTCATAACTTTTCTTCCAAGGAGCAAATATCTTTTAATTTCATGGCTGCAGTCACCATCTGCAGTGATTTTGGAGCCCAAAAAAATAAAATCTGTCACTGTTTCCCATCTATTTGCCATGAAGTGATGGGACCAGATGCCATGATCTTAGTTTTCTGAATGTTGAGTTTTAAGCCAACTTTTTCACTCTCCTCTTTCACTTTCATCAAGAGGTTCTTTAGTTCTTCTTCACTTTCTGCCATGGGTGGTGTCATCTGCATATCTGAGGTTATTGATATTTCTCCCGGCAATCTTGATTCCAGCTTGTGCTTCATCCAATCCAGCATTTCTCATGACGTACTCTGCATGTAAGTTAAGTAAGCAGGGTGACAATATACAGCCTTGACGTACTCCTTTCCCTATTTGGACCCAGTCTGTTGTTCCATGTCCAGTTCCAACTGTTGCTTCTTGACCTGCATACAGATTTCTCAAGAGGCAGGTCAGGTGGTCTGATATTCCCATCTCTTTCAGAATTTTCCACAGTTTATTGTGATCCACACAGTCAAAGGCTTTGGCATAGTCAATAAAGCAGAAGTAGATGTTTTTCTGGAACTCTCTTGCTTTTTCGATGATCCAATGTGAAGGTGAAGTCCCTCAGTTGTGTCCGACTCTTTGTGACCCCATGGATTGTAGCCTACTAGGTTCCTCTCTCCATGGGATTTTTCAGGCAAGAATACTGGAGCGGGTTGCCATTTCCTTAGATGTTGGCAATTTGATCTCTGATTCCTCTGCCTTTTCTAAAACCAGCCTGAACATCTGGAAGTTCTTGAACATCTTGAACATCTGTTGAAGCCTAGCTTGGAGAATTTTGAGCATTACTTTGCTAGCATGTGAGATGAGTGCAATTGTGCAGGAGTTTGAGCATTCGTTGGCATTGCCTTTCTTCGGGATTGGAATGAAAACTGACCTTTTCCAGTCCTGTGGCCACTATTGAGTTTTCCAAATTTGCTGAAGAAGAGGAGATCACAAAAGGCTTCAAGAAATCTTTTTCAGCAACAGGTATGTTCATTATCTTGACTGCTGTTGGTTTCATGGGTGTGTTGTTGTTCAGTCACTTAGTCATGTCTGACTCTGAGACCCCTTGGACTGCAGCATGCCAGGCCTCCCTGTTCCTCACCATCTCCCGGAGTTTGCCCAAGTTCATGTTCATTGCATCAGTGATGCCGTCCAGCTATCTCATCTTCTGACCTCATCTTCTCCTTCTGCCCTCAATCTTTCCCAGCATCAGGGACTATTCATGGGTGTACACATATGGAAAAACTTTCCAGACTTTAAGTAGGTGCAGTATTTGTATGTCAGTTGTACCTCAATAAAACTATTAAATAAATAGGAAAATAGGACTTGTACTGGTGCAACATGGTATCAGGGACTTTTCCTCAATTTCTCATCTCTATATTCAATTTCCCTGCAACCCAGACGAACCCCTGCCCTTCCTGGGCCAATAAATTCCCTTTTTGCCTGAGTTGTTTCAAGCTTGGTTTCTGTTGCTTACAACCAAAATATTCTGAATGGGGATAATGCCTGGAGTGTTTTTAAGGACAGAAGACGGGGACTGTAACCTCATCTTAGGAACCCAGAATTGGTAGAAGGTGGTCAGGAAGAAGATGCCTAGAGAAGGTGATCCTTCAGCTGATTTCTCAAGGAGTCGGGACTGCAAAAGTTCCTAGACAGAGGGAGAAGCATGAACAATGCCATTGAGGACAGGCACTGTGAGCTGTGTGGTTGGGACATTTGGGGGCTGGCTGGAATTTGGGATGAGAGAGGCACTGTTGGAAAACGAGACTGAAAATTCAACAGGGAACAAGATATTTGTTTTGCAGAGATCTCACTGGCTTCCATGGTGGCCCAGATGATAAAGGATCCTCCTGCAGTGTAGGAGACCCGAATTCGATACCTGGGTTGGGAGGATCCCCTGAAGAAGGGAATGTATTCTTGCCTGAAGAATTCCATGGACAGAGGAGCCTGTCGGGCTACAGTCCATGAGTCAGACATGACTAAGGGACTAACACTAACACTGGGGCTTGGAGAAGCACGTGGACTGAGGAGGGGTCATTGCCATAGTTCAGAGTTGACTTTGAGGAGCCCATGGACACCTGGGGGAGGTGACCAGCAGGGAGTCAGGGCTAGAAGTCTGGTTCTCAGGTGAACATGTCACCTGGATCACAGTCAATGGCTGTGACTTGGGAAGCCTGAGAGGTAAAGAGAGCCCATCAGAGTCTGAAGATCTCCAACCTGCAACTTCAGGGGCTGTAGAGCCTGGGGCGCCTACAAAAGCCATGGAGAGAAGGAAATGTCAGAGCCACATGGCCACGTGAGCAGAGCTGAGAGCAGGTTGTCATGGAAACTGAGCTAGCGAAGCATTTCTAGGAGAGAGGGATCAGCAGGACCAAAGGTAGCAGAAAATTCCAAAGCGTTGAAAGCTGAAAATTTTCTTTTGATTTGGCAATTAGAGGGACATTGATGAGCTTAATAAGAACAATTTCAGGGGATTGTGGGCCAGTGAGGGGGGAGAGATAGAAAGGGATCAAGGAGGTAAAATGGATCAGAGTTGGTGATGGGGTGCACATTGGAGGAGGAGGGGACAGTGTCAAGCAAGACCCCCCTGCCAAGGATTCTGGCCTCTGAAGGGACTGGACAGTAGTGGGTAACACTGAAAGAGGAAGAGCTGTTTGGGACATCTTTATCTAGTGGACGCGTTTTGGCTTTGACAATACGCCGGACACTGTTCTAAGAGCTTTACTTGTATTACTTCGTTTATCCTTGTAACTATCCTATGAGGATAGCATAGCTACACACTCTTTTATCACCATTTACGCATGAAGAAACAGACACAGAAAACAGACACAGAGGTGGAGAAAGTTGCCCACAGCAAGGAAGGGCAGAGTACGGATTTGAAGCCAGAAAAACCAGGCAAGTAGGGGTGAGGTCCCCGACCCCTGCCCCAAGATAAACAAATGGGGATCAAGGAGGCAGGTGGATCTAGGCTGGGGATGGGGTGGGGGGCTGGAGGGGGCTCGGGTTGGAGGTATAGGAGCAGCCCCACACAGGGGAGGGCCTTGATTTGCCTGCAGCCGGTGCTGGTAGGGGGTACACACTGGGGGTCACTGGGTCCAGAAGGGGATCAGAGCTTTAGAGATGGGTGATACTGCGGCCCAGACCATGCCAGCATTTAGATGAATTTGAGCAAATTCCAGGAGATAGGGAAGGACAGGGAAGCCTGGGGTGCTTTAGTCCATAGGGTCGCAAAGCGCTGGACATGACTTAGCGACTGAACACATGCACATTGAAAAGGCAGGGAAGGGGCCTTTCCTGGTGGTCCAGTGGCTAGGTCTTCATGCTTTCACTGCCCAGGTTCAATCCCTGGTCGGGGAACTAAGATCCCACAAACCGCTGGTTTGTGGGATCTTAGGACAAAAGAAAAAGCAGGACCAGAGGGTAGATAGGGTAGATGGGGATTCAAAATTCAAAACCTACAAAGGAATGGATGTCAGGTGACAAATGTCCCTCGGGGGCCTCTGCCCCTGTCTCTTCCCCTGGTCCCCTCCGTAAAGGCAGCCAGCATCTCCTTCCAGAGGCAGAAAAGAAAAAGTCACCATGTGGAATTCTGGAATTCACAGGAAAAAGAAATCTCAGAGTATGGAAACTGAAGGGGAAGGACGCCTTGCCAAGCGAGTGATGGAGCAGAGGGACACAGGAGCTGGGGGTCCCATGGGGAGCAGGGAAATTAGTTTTGGACGAGAACACGTGTTTCATTGAATGGAACAAAATTAAATCGTCCTCCTGCTGCCAAGTACCGTGAGCTCAGCCTTCTCCCGGCTCTCGGGGCGCCCGCCCCCGGCGGCTGCTCCCGCTCTCCGGAGTCTGTCCTGCCCCACAGCTGGAGCCCCGGCCCTGCCTTTGAAACACTCCACACCTGGCGGCCGAATTAATCCCGCCAGCTGCTCAAGAAACGTTTTCCGACATGAAATGAGATGTCCGAAAGGCAGCTCAATCTTCTTTTTTAATTACTGAAACCAATTGCAGTGTCAAGGGCACATGAATGGAAGCTCTAGGGCTGAGGGACAGGAGGTGGCCGGGGGCGGGGGTTGCGGGGGGAGAAGCAGGGCAGAGACCGGGCTGCCCACCCTGAAAGTTCCTGAAGCTCTGGCTGCCTGTGGTCTCAGAAAGTGAAGCTGCAGCTGCAGGACCATCATTCCCAGAGTTGCCAGGCCCTTCTCATGGTGAGTGGGGGTGTTTGCCCCCCTCACCTTAGCAGACCCCCATTCATCAGGGCAGGGGCTACACCACTCGGAGGCCCAAAGGACTGAGATGCACTTAGAGTTGGGGTCACTGTGTCCCCTAGTGCCTTCCCTCAGCCTCCTTCTGTGACTCCCGGTGATGCCCCCCACCCACTGGGCTTCAGTCCTCTGGTTGTAGAAACGGTGAGTGGGGTTTGCAGGGAGAGCTGGCACTGGGTGACCTCTCCTTGCTGGCTTCCACCATTTTTGCCCTGACCACGTTGGACTCCCAGCATCCATCTCTATCTCTAGTGATGCCCTGGTGGCCACTTAGGACCCAGGTCACTGTCCATCGGACCCCATCGTCCAATACATTCCAGTGTCATGGCACCAGAGCAAGGGGGCACGTGGGGTCAGTGGGCCTCCCCAAAGACAAGCTTCTGGTAGGTTGAAGGGGTGAAGGCTGGGCCCTGGGGTCCTCCTAAACCTGGCAGGGGGTGTGTCCTTGGGGAGCCAAGAGTTCACAGGTGAGCCTTGCACAGCCTCACTGAGTGATGAGAGCTGCATCCAGTGCGGTCCCTGCCACCCTGGCAACACCTGGTCCCCTATTCCTGCTGCCTCAGAAAGTGGCTTTCCAGGGCCTCATTAAGTGCTGTGACCCCTGAGATGGAGGACCCTGAGAAACTGTTCTGAGGCACTAACATTTTTTATGTACATTTTAGGCTTGTTTTGTTTGTGGCTGCACTGGGTCTTAGCTGTGGCTTGTGGGATCTAGTGCCCTGATCGGGGTTTGAACATGGGCCTCCCCCATTGGGAGTGCAGAGTCTTAGACACTGGATCACCAAAGAAGTCCCATTTTAGTATTTTTAATTGAAAATCAAACCTGCACAGAGTGAGTGCCCTGGTTTCCCTCCCCAGAGACCTCCCCTGTCACCCGGTTGTCATGAATCTCTGGGACCCTCACCAGGCTAACATCAAAAGAAGGGGAGTGGAGGGACTGGAGGTGCACAGAATGAGTAGACCCATTAGATGTGGGGTGCCGGAGGGAGGGCAGTGGGGTCCTAGAGCCTGGGCTCCCACCTGGGCTCCCATCAGTTCTTCAGCATTCAGCCTTCTTTATGATCCAAGTCTCATATTCGTACATGACTACTGGAAAAACCATAGCTTTTACTATGTGGACCTTTGTCGGCAAAGTGATGTCTCTGTTTTTATTACACTATCTAGGTTTCCCCAGTGGCTTAGCTCATAAAGAATTTGCCTGCCAATGCAGGAGACATAAGAGATGTGGGTTCGATCCCTGGGTCAGGAAGATTCCCTGAAGAAGGAAATGGCAACCCACTCCGGTATTCTTGCCTGGAAAATTCCACGGACAGAGGAACCTGGCTGGGTACAGTCCATGCGGTTGCAAAGAGTCAGACTTGACTGAGCACACATGCCTAGGTTTGTCATAGCTTTTCTTCCAAAGAGCAAGCATTTCTTAATTTCATGACTGTTGTCACCATCCACAGTGCTTTTGGAGCCCAAGAAAATAAGATTTGTCACTGCTTCCACTTTTTCCCCTTCTATTTGTCATGAAGTGGTGGGACCAGATGCCATGATCTTAGTTTTTTGAATGTTGAGTTTTAAGACAGCTTTTTCACTCTCCTCTTTCACCCTTATCAAGAGGCTCTTTAGTTCCTCTTCACTTTCTGCCATTAGAGTGGTGTCATCTGCATATCTGAGGTTGTTGATATTTCTCACAGCAATCTTGATTCCAGCTTATGATTCATCCTGGCATTTCTCATGATTTACTCTGCATTTAAGTTAAATAAGCAGGCAGACAATATACAGCCTTGTGGTACTCCTTTCCCAATTTTGAACCGGTCAGTTTTTCCATGTCCAGTTCTCACTGCTGCTTCTTGACCCACATACAGGTTTCTCAGGAGACAGGCAAGGTGGCCTGCTATCCCCATCTCTTCAAGAATTTTCCACAGGTTGTGATCCATGAAATCAAAGGCTTAAGCATAGTTAATGAAGCAGAAGTAGATGTTTTTCTGGAACTCCCTTGCTTTCTTCATGATCTAACGAATGCTGGCAATTTGATTGTTCCTCCACCTTTTCTAATCCCAGCTTGTACATCTGGAAGTTCTTGGTTCACATACTGCTCAAGCCTAGCCTGGAGGATTTTGAGCGTAACCTTGCTAGCATGTGAAGTGAAAGCAATTGTATGGTAGTTTGAACATTCTTTGGCATTGCTCTTCTTTGGTACTGAAATGAAAATAGACCTTTTCCAGTCCTGTGGCCACTGCTGAGTTTTCCAAATTTGTTGACATATTGAATGTAGCGCTTTAACAGCATCATCTTTTTGGATTTGAAATAGCTCAACTGGAATTCCATCGCCTTAAACTAGCTTTGTTTGTAGTTATGCTTCCTATGACCCTCTTGACCTCACCTTCCAGGATGTCCAGCTCTAGGTCAGTGATCACACTGTCATGGTTATCCGAGTCATGAAGATCAATGGCTCACATCAAAAAAAAAAAAAAAAAGGCCATCAACACCACACTGCTGATTCCCAAACATCCAGCCTACCCAGCCCAGCACTGGACTCCACATCCAGGTAATAGCAGCTACCTGATGTCAACTGTCCAACTCATGCTGAAATGCGGGATTCATCCCCGACTCCAGTCCTCCCATGCCTCTCCTGACAATCAGAACCAAGTCCAGCCTGTTCAGTCTGGCTGACATTTCTTAGACCTGCCCCCTGATTTCCATCCTCACTGCCTGGACCAGGTGCTATTCTCACTCTGCTCAGGACTGTGACAACCCCTGACCTCTGCCCCCAGGCTCACTCTGGCTTAAAACAATCTCCGCTGCTTCAAACAATCAGTGGCTCCTCACTGCTCTTAGAATAAAAACCATACTGCATGATTCTGCCCTCTGCCCTCTTTTCCAGCCTCATCGCCCACCATCCTGCCCTTCACTCACTACTCTCCCACTGCAAGGGCCCGTTAATCCCTCCCATGTCATCCTCTGCTTCCTGCTTCAGGGCTTTTGCGCTTGCTATTTTTGCTGTTTGAAATAACCTCCCTTTGCAGTGTGACTCTCTCTCATAGTCAAAGCTATGGTTTATCCTGTAGTCATGTTTGAATGTGAGAGCTGGACCATAAAGAAAGCTGAGCACTGAAGAATTGATGCTTTCAAACTGTGGTGCTGGAATAGACTCTTGAGATTCCCTTAGACTGCAAGGAGATCAAACCAGTCAATCCTAAAGGAAATCAACCCTAATATTCATTGCAAGGACTGATGCTGAAATCATTCATTGATTTCCTAAAGGAAATCAACCCGAATATTCATTGCAAGGACTGATGCTGAAGCTGAAGCTCCAATACTTTGACCATTTGATGAAAAAGGCCAACTCACTAGAAAAGACCCTGTTGCTGGGAAAGATTGAGGGCAGGAGGAGAAGGGGATGACGGACGATGGGATGGTTTGATGGCATCACTGACTCAATGGACATGAGTTTGAGCAAACTCCAGGAGATGGGGAAGGACAGGGAAGCCTAGTATGTTGCTGTTCATGGGCTTGCAAAGAGCTGGACACAACTGAGTGACTGAACAACAGCTCTGTCTGCTTCAACCCGCTAACACCAGTGAAGGTTCTGTCTCAGCTCAGACATCACTTCTCGGGGAAGGCTTCCTTGAAGGCCACCATAAGCACCTGGTCTGTCTCCCTTATTGCTTATTTTTTGTAAGATTGCTTGTCAGTAGGAGTCTTTTCCCCTGCAGACAGGATGCTCCATGAGGACCAGGATTGGGGCTGTTCTGTTCCCCAGCATAGAGTCTATTTTCTTTTCTTGGCCATGCCATATGGCATGTGGGATTTTAGTTTCCTGATCAGAAATCAAGCCCCTGCCCCCTGCAGTGGAAGCGAGGAGTCTTAACCACTGAACAGCCAGGGAAGTCCCCCTCACTAAGTATTTTCTGATTGGCTAAATGTATCCAAGTGGAGATATTAACCAGCAGCCCCCCTGTGCCAGGCAAAGATGCAGGAGATACAGCTGAAGATGCCAAAAACCCATGACCACATGGAGCTCACAAGCAAGGAGAGGAGACAGACAGCCAACAGGCACACAAATAACAACATCCTTGCCTTCAGGGATCATAAATGCAATGACAAAATGCAGGATGAGGGCAAGAGGCTGAGACTAACCAGAGATTTTCCTTGCTTATGGGTTGGGGGAAGGGTCAGGCTGTTTAGATGGGATAGGCAGAGAAGGCCTCTCTGAGGAGTTGGCATTTGGTCAGAGATGTAAATGACACAAGGGAGTGAGTGATATGAGGACCGGGGGGAGGAAGTGTGCCAGAAAGGGGGAGTGTATTAGTTTGCTGGGGCTGCATAACAAGTACTACAATTTCAGCAACAGAAATTCTAGGGGCGAGAAGTCCAAGTTTAAGGCACTGGCAGGCTCAGCTCCATCCCAAGGCTGCAATGGAGGATCTACCCCACGTCTTCCCCCTGCCTTCTGGAGGTTCTTTGGCGTTCTTTGGCTTGAAGACAGAGCCATCACCCTGATCTCCACTATCATCTTCACCTGGTTTTCTTCCTATCTGCCTATCTGTGTCTAGATTTCTTATAAGGACATCAGTTGCACTGGGTTAGACGCTCACCCGACATCAGTATAACCTCATTTTAATTTATTACATCTGCAGTGGCCTTATTTTCAAATAAGGACAAATTTGGAGATGCTGGGGGTTGTGACATCAACATATGAATTTGGGGGTACTCAATTCAACCCATAACAGAGAGACTTGAGAACAAGGGACCTGCAGTTGGTCAGGCTTGATGTGCTCCCGGAATGGCAAAGGGGCCCGTGTGGCTGCAACAGAGAGCAAAGCCGGGAGTGAGACAGGCAGGCACCCCAACCTTGTTGGTGTTTATTCCAAGTGCAGTGGGGAGCATCGTGGCTCTGAGATATGATTTCCATTTGTAAAGGCCCTTCTGGGGACTTTCCTGGTTTCCAGTGGCTAAGACTCTGCACTCCCAATGCAGGGGGCCATGTTTGATCCCTAGTCAGGGAAATGGATCCCACATGCAGCAACTAAAGAGTTCTCATAGCCACAGCTAGAAGACTGGGTGCAGCCAAATAAATATTTTTAAATATATATGTTCTGGCTGCTGTGTGGACAGGGATGTGGGGGCCCTTTCAACTAGAGAGGGGGCGAGGAGGCCCAACTGGAGTGCAGTGGGAGACAAGATACCATTACAGAAGGACAGGCTCCAAGTGTCAGCTGGAAGAGCCGGAAGGCCAGCAGGATTCCTGGAGTCAAGAGCTCTGGGGACCAAGGAGGAGACACGCTAGAAGACCTGAGCCATCTGTATGCACCCGAGTGGGGAGGGGGCTGGGAGGTGTCTGGCATGGTTGGCATCTGGGGGGCTCAGGTGGCTTGGCCTACAGCTCAGAGACCAAATCTAACCCAGAACTCAGGCAGAGAAGGAGGAAACAGTCCACAAGGCAAAGACACACGGAGCAGAGGAATCAAGAGCCTTGCCCTGGAACTCACCGCCAGAACGGGGCGCTGGATACAGGGAGAGAAGCCCAGCAAGGCTACTCAGGCAGGGCTAAGTGGGGGCCAAGGGGGACAGGAGAGGGGGGTCTGCCAAGCAAGGGAGCAGGAAGGTGGGAATGGAGAGATGAGGAAAGAATGGTGACCTCCAGGCTTGGCAAGCTTTGGGAAGCTTGGGGGGATCTCTGTGAGAGAAGCTTTTCAGGAGAGGGGGTTGGGGAACAACCAATTGAGAGTACATACACCCCCGACCCCGATAAGGGAAGGCAGGAAAGGAAGAAGAACACGGGCCAGTGGGGCCCTATTGTCTAGAAAGTGAAATGTAATATACTAGTTTTCTGAGAACACACGTCAGGGACATTGAGCTAGTGGGGATATAACAGCTAGGGGCCAGATGGGGCCAAGGGTGTAGGTGAGGGGATTATCATCAGACATGTGTTAAGTTCGACATTTAATTAAACTGCCTCTCTTCCCAGAAAGCTTGATCCCTTCTGTGTTCCTCTCCATGGTGATGGGGCCCCACGTAGGTACCAGTTTCATCTTTCATCATGGCTGGGGGCACGTGTTCCCCACCTCCTGACACCCCTGCCCACTTGTCATGGTCGATAAAACCAATGAGTGCTGAATATATTTATGTTCAGTGCTCAGTCATGCCTGACCCTTTGTGACCCCATGGACTGTAGCCCTCCAGGATCCTCCATCCATGGGATTTCCCAGGCAAGAACACTGGAGTGGGTTGCCATTTCATACTCCAGAGGATCTTCCTGACCCAGAGATTGAACCCGCATCTCTTGTATCTCCTGCATTGCCAGGTAGATTCTTTACCACTGCACCACTTATTTAGTTTTGTATTAAAGCTTAGTACACAAGAAGTACAGCAAGCAAATCTGAGGTGTGCAGTTCAATGATTTTTACTATTCCCTTCTCCAAGAAATCTTCCTGACCCAGGGATCCAACTCAGACCTTCTGCATTGCAGGCAGATTCTTTATCTTCTGAGCCACCAGGGAAGTCAAATGATGAACACATCCATGTAACCATCACTCAGGTCAAGTAAAAGCAATTTCAATCCCCTAGAAGTCTTCCAGTTAGCATCCACCACCAGGTGTGCAGTGTGGCCAGAAAACAGCTACAGCAACAAAGCTGTGGCACGTCTATCCAATGGAACAGTTCTCCACAATAAAAAAGAACAAATACTGAAACATACAACCACGTGGATGAATCTCCAACGCATTATGATAAGTAAAAGAAGCCAGACCCCAAGAGCTATCCACTCTGTGATTCCATTTATATGACGTTCTGGAAAAGGCAAAAGTGCAGGACAGAGAACCATGGTAATGCTTGAGGGAATTTGGGGAGGTGGATGAAATGTTTTATATCTCAATTATGGTGGCAGTTATGTAACTATATGTAACTACTATGTAGGGTAGTAATAACCATCCTGACTTCTCTATCACTCAAGAGTGGTTTTGCTTGTTCTCGAACTTCACATGAATGGAACTGGTGTATACAGTTTTGACAAATGCATATAGTTGCATAACCGCCACCATAACCTACAGCCCATAGGGTCGCAAAGAGTCGAACACGACTGAAGCGACTGAGCATGCGCACGCACACGGGTATGCAGTGGTTCGTGTCTTTTGCCTGTATTTTTGTCGGGTTGACTGGGAGGGCTTTGAGTGGAGGAAGGGCACGATCAGATGTCAGATGTGTGTTCAAGGGCTGGCTGGAGGAGACTGGAATGGATGAGCCTGTGCCCTGGGACCTGGGAGGAGTTGGCGCGTTGTCTGGACGATAAGGCCACACCGGGGGTGACTATGAGGATGGGGGAAGGAGAGAATCTGAAAAGGGTGTGAATGTATTCAGGAGGGGCTGGTAAGCCTTGGCTGTTGTGATGCCCACTGACCTAGATCAGGGTCCCCAGAAGCAAAACATAGGACAAGCATTTAGAGACAAATGGCTTATTAAAGAAGTGATCTCAAGACAAACTGGTAAGGGAATGGGGACGTAGGACAGGAAAGGGGAGGAGACCCATCTCAGATAGGTCCTGCAGAGCGGAGACCCAGCCTGATCCCCTGGGGAGTTCAGGAGGGTTAGGCACACGTCCAAGTTATCACTTCTGGAAGGAAGGCAGCTGGACTTGCACACGCTTGCACCAATCAGGCATCAGCTGAGGGGCTTGGGGGTGCAGAGTGGGGCTGGAGGATGGAGCCCTAAATCCCCATGCACTTTTGGTTCTTAATACCTGTGGGGTGAGTAGCTCCTGACGGATGCCTAAGAATAATCATCCCCTAAAAGCAACTGCATGTGTGAGTTGTGGGAAACCAGACACACCAAAGGTGAGGATTGAAGGGCACAAAAAAAGCCAGTCAAAAGGGATCAGGAAGGATGCCGACAGAGTATCCACACTGTCCAGTCCCGATGACGCATCATAGTACCAAGATCAAGGCAGGCACCTTGCCGATGCTCAACAAACCCTTCGGACTGAGTGAGATGGACACTCAGGAAGAAGGGCCAATTCAAGAGGAAAAAGGAGGGGTTTGGTTTGAGGCCTGATGCCCCGGAGGCAGTGAGGGGATAGTGGGTGCTTTTAACTAAGGGCCTGGTGCACGGTTGGAATTCCAAATAGTTGGAATTCTCTTTATTTCAATTTGCTAACCAGGTGTCTCAGTGGGTAAAGAATCCGCCAGCAATGCAGGAGACACAGGAGATGCGAGTTCAATCCCTGGGTCAGGAAGATCCCCTGGAGGAGAGCATGGCAACCCACTCCAGTATTCTTGCCTGCAGAATCTCGTGGACAGAGGATCCTGGCAGGCTCAGTCCACGGGGTCACAACGAATCGGACACGATTGAAGCAGCTGAGCACGCAGGCACTGGTGCTCGGAGCTGGGCACAGGAAGGGGCGTGGAGAGAGAAGAGGCAGAAGGAAGACTTAGCCACTGGGAGTGCAGGGAAGAGGAGCCACAAAGGGTGAGAAGGTGGCCAGAGATGGGAGAGGGAGACCAAGAGAAATGTTGATGCTGAGGAAACCCAGGGGCGACGAATTTGAGGAAGTAAAGGTTGTCGGCCATCTGGGTTGCAGCTGCTGGCGGGGACCCCATGGGCCGGGCTGATGACACCGGCCGGGAAGGTTTCACTTGCCCGGAGGGCCTGGAGCGAGCCGGAAGGGGCAGCCAGAGACAGACCTGAGAAGGGGGCTACTGCAGGCAGAAGGGGCAGGAGAGAGGGCGGCTGTTGTAAGAGGGAAGAAGTAGGCGGGGAGGGGGGCGGGGGCGGGACGTTGACAGGATCCAGGCCAGGTGGCGGGATTAGTTTTAAACAATACCTCTGTGTTGGGCTGAGCTGCCTGAGGTGAATTAATTAAGTCCTCAGCAGGAAACTTTATCCCCGTGTCCTGGGTGAACTTCCTGGGGTCCCGAATCCTCCCGGGGAAGGGGGGTTGCATCCTGCCTGGGGTCTCCACTTAACTGTGACCACCGCTGGAAGCCCCCCAAGTGGGCAAGCGGGCCAGCGAGTCCCTGGGAGGCCTTGGGAACACCAACCCGAGGGGAAGAAGGTGAGGCCGGCAGGCAGGATGGCAGCCGCTGCAGAGAACAGCCCTCCCAGGAGGGCGAGGAGAGGGGCCTGGGGGAGGCCAAGGAGGCGGCCGGGGGCTGTTGAGAATTCTTACGGGCAGAGAGAAAAGAGCAGGCAGAGAGGGAGGAAACGGAGGAAGAAGAAAGGGGGTGTGAAGACCAAGAAGAGAAGGGCAAGGGACAGCTGGCCTGAGACATGGGAAAGGTGCTGGCAGAGCGCTCCAGAGATGATTGGGAGGGGAGTGGGGGGGGACCGGGGGCCCCCACAAAAAAGCCTCTGTTTACCCCACAGAGAAGGAGCACAGGTTGTCTGTTGAGCCTGGGGAAGAAAGGGGCTCAGGGGTGGGGGTGGTTCAGGCAGAACAGCTGTTGCAAGGGTAGAAAGGGAGGGAGTTTGGGGACCACTTGAGGGGGTGCTGAGCTGCATTTAAGACCTAGCTGAGGTTGGAGAAAATGAATCTATGTTGGCGCCAATCAGCGTGGTGATGTGATTTTCACCTGCCCTTCTTGGCAGCCCAGAGGTGGAATGGAGAAAACAGATGGTTTTCTGAGCTCCTGCTCATCCACCGTCTAGTTTAATCTGCTGGCAACCTTGGTCGCCTCTGATTTACAGATGGGGAAACTAAGGCCCAGGGAGGGCCTGGTGCCCAGGGTGTTGCAACAAGGAAGTAAGGTCGAGCCCAGCCTGAGGACCTGGACCCTCTGCTTGGGGAAGACCCCCCGGTCCTGGTACCTTCTTCTGGTTTGCGGCTCCTTGCCCCCCACCACCCAAATACTAACTGAGCCCACTACCTCGTATGCTCAGAACTGCTCAGCTCAGCTTTGCCTGCTCCCTGAAACCTCTCTGCCAGGGACCAGGAGGAAACAGAGGCTCAGAGACAGCACGTGATTAGTCCAGGGTCACACAGTATGTGACTCAACATCATTAAGATGTCTCCCCAAATTGATGTATAAATTCAACACACCTGCAATCAAAATCTTAGTAGGCTTTTTGTAGACATTGACAAACTGATTATAAAGAAGATAAAGAAATGCAAAGAACATAGAATGGTCTAAAGAATTTTACGAAAAAAAGAACAAAGTAGGAGGACTTGTGGGGCTTCCCCGGTTTCTCAGCAGTAAAAATTCCCCCTGCAATGCAGGAGACCAGGGTTCGAGCCCTGGGTTGGGAAGATCCCCTGGAGGAGGGCATGGCAATCCACTGCAGTATTCTTGCCTGGAGAACCTCATGGATATAAGAGCCTGGCAGGCTACAGTCCACAGGCTCGCAGAGTCAGACACAACTGAAGTGACTGAGCACACAGGCATGCATGCAGGAGAACTTGTACTACCTAATTTTGAGACTTACTATAAATATACAGAATTGACTATGTGTGGTTCCATTTGATCAAGTGGAATAGAACCACGCATACATAGTCTATTGATGTTTGGACAAGAGTGCTGAGACAATCAATGGGGAAAGGATGATTTTTCTCAAATGGTTTGGGAACAATTGGAAACCCATATGAAACAAAATTAACCTCAACTCTTACCTCACACTGTGTTCAGAATACATAAAGAACTTCAATAACTCAATACTAAGATTGTCAAGCTGTTTTTTTTTTAAATTGGAGAAGATCTGACCAAATACTTGACCAAAGGAGATATGAGTGGAAGATAAGCATGTGATAAGATGCACAACATCATTGGTTATTCTAAAGATGTAAATTAAAACCACAAGGAGATACCACTACACACCCACTAGAATGCTAAAGTTAAAAAGACTAACGATATCGAAGTTTGCAAGAATGTGAAACAACTGGAACTCTCATGCATGGCTAGTGGGAAACATTTTGTCAGTTTCTTATAAAGTTGAATATACACAAACCATTCAATCCAGCAATTCCACTCCTGTACATTCACCCAAGAGAAATGAAAAACTTGTGAATACAATGAAACACTCAATGACCAGCTCACAAACATCCTAATAGCTTTATTTGTAGTAGCCTAAAACTAAAAGGGAAAAACAAACATTCATCAACATGCAAAAGGTTAAGCAAAATTTTATCTGTTTACACATAGGAGTACTACTCAGCAATAAAAAGGAAACTTATACATCCAACAACATGGATAAAATCTCAAAAACATTCAGTTCTCAAAAACATTCAAAAACAAGTCGCTCAGTTGTGTCTGACTCTTTACGACCCCATGGACTGCAGCATGCCAGGCTTCCCTGTCCAACAGCAACTCCCGGAGCTTACTCAAACTCATGTCCATTGAGTCGGCAACACTGAGCAAAATCAGTCAGATGCAAAACAGTACACACTACATGATACATATAAAACTCAGGAAACTGAAAATCTAATCTATAAATGACAGAAAACAGATGATTGATTACTTGAGGTGGGGAGTGGTGGGAGAGTGACTGTCAAGGGGCACTGAGAGGAATTTCTGGAGGGATGGAAAACTATATCTTGACTATAGTTATGTTTACATTGCTGTAATACTTTGTCAAAACTCATCAAAATGTACACTTAAAATGGATGCATTTTATTATATGTAAATGTTATACCTCAATATTTTATTATTCTTTATTATACTATATAAATTTTATATATTTATATATTATAATAATTTTGTTACAATATAAAAATTATACTTCAAAGTATTATTTAAATTGTCAACATGCAAACAATTAGACTCTGCGGACCTTATACTTACTTCATGGTTTTTCAATTGTTTTATTTATTGTTTGGGTAGATGAATCATAATTTTGAAGACCCTGAAGGCCTTAAGCCAGCCCTGAAGGCTGGGAGATGCCAGCACTGAGAGCAGGGAGTCAGTTCACCCGGGGAGTGTGTAAGGATTAGAGGAGGAGGAAAGGAAGACACGGGACAGACAGACAGACCCTACTCAGAGCTAATACATGCTGTTGGTGGAAGGATAGGTGGGCAGACAGATGGAGTGTCTGCGAGAGTGGCTGTGGGTGGGAGCCAACCCAGACCAGGCCTGGGCGAGACGTGACCCACTGGCGGGTACACACACGACACACAGAGACACGCACGGTGACACACACAGAGCGAAACTCTGCAAACTCCAGAAAGAGAGAAGGAGTGAAAAGTCCCCCCAGACCCACAGACACAGCAGGAATGACTCACAAGCAGAAATTCAACCAGGCTCCTCTGGAAAACGGGAAGGAGAGCGAGCCGCTGAGCGAGGTGAAGCCAGATACAGTGAGAGGAGGGGGAGGAGTGGGGAGAGGGGTTCAGACAGACACATAGACAGGCGAGATTCTGACACAGCCCATGGGAAGGGCATAAACACAGACCCACACGTGCGAGCACGCCCAGGCTTCAGCACCTGGAAGATGCTTGGTGTCCGAGGCCAGTGGATGAACTCATGGGAGGGGAAGTGGGTTTGAAGTCACCGAGCATATGAGAATTAGAATGAGAAAAACCCCTAAGTGTGACCTGTGAGACACGCAGCCACAATTGCTACATGGCATGAGGACCAAATCTAGAAGGACAATGAGACAGTAAGAGAGACAGTGGGGAAAGGAAGGAGACTCAGAGTCAGAGGCTCAGAGAGGCAGACGCCTGCACACGGACGGACAGACAGGTGCTTCACAGCCTCACATGGGGACCCCAGACAAGCAAGACACAGAGGGAGGCTGTGCCTAGAAGCCTGCCTGCCCTCTTTCCTTCCTTGCTCCCTCCTCCTTCCCTCTCTCCTTTCTTTCCTCCTTCTTCCTTCCTTCCTTCCATTTAGCTATCAGAATAATTCACAGCAATCTGATAATGTGGATCCATATGGGAGAATATGTTAGAAACCAGGATTTAGGGTAATCCTTCCTGCAATGTTTTACTTTATTTCAAGTTGAATGTATTCACACTATCACTTGGATAATTAAAAATTAATTTTCTGAAGAAGGAGAATGAAAGAGGAAACAAAGACAGAGTCGGAGAGAGGAGATACCCACAGACAGATACGTCTATTTGTCCATCCATCCTCCTTGCCAGCTACAAACATTCCTCAGCCTCTCCTCTCTGCTGAGAGGCAGTGAGAACTCAGAGTCAGTCCCGGCCCTCCAGATGTTCATGGTCTGATGGGAAAGAAACACGTGCCTCCAAAACACCCATGTGCCTTGTTGTTCCTGGAGACGCCTGTGATACTGTACCATGGGGGCTTTCAGGGAAGAGGGGACACTGGACTTCATCAAGAAAGATGAGATGCCTGAGTCAAAAGCAGCTTTGCTGTTTGTCTGGCAGACCAAGAGAAAGGGCATCTGTGCAGAGGGCCAGCTTGAGCAAAGATGGGAAGTTGGGAAACAGCCCGTGCTTTCCTGCCACTGCAAGAGGGAACCTGCCAAGGAGGCCCCCGGGGCAGGGTACTGACCCAGCAGGGGTCAGGCCAGTAAAGGGAGAATTTTGCCAAATGGGAGATTAGGGAGGTGGCTGGGGCAACTGCACCCAGTGTGGATAGGAGGGGCAAGACTGGAGGTCGGCATTCAGATAAGACAGCGATGCACTCCTGGGGACAGAGGAGGGTCCCCATTTGTAACGGAAAGGACCTGACAGCTCTATAGCGGGACTGGGTGCGGCCAGGACTCAAGAAGAAGGCTGTGACTTTCTTGGGGCTGTGGAAATGGCAGGGAAGTCTTCAGATGTCCATAAGGAGCCCCCATCGCCTACTCCCCTGCTTGGGTACATGGATGAGCAGGTCCCTGTTCAGGGAACTGAGCTCTGGGGAGCATCAGCACTGGGTGTGGGAGGGTATGGGTAGATGGAGGAGAAATAGCAGAGAAGTGGCCGGAGGGATGGGAAGAAAGCCAGGCTCATCCAGTGTCCTGAGGAAAGACAGAGTGTCTGGAAGCAAAGCTAGGCATCACAGTCTGGGCTACTGATGGGCCAGCGGAAGTGAGCAGACAAAGGGAACATGGGGCTTGGCAAGCAGGAGTCTATGAGGGCTCGCTTAAGTACCATGATGGACTCAGGGCCGCTGTGGCCAAGTGCAAAGGACTGAGTGGGGTGGGGGCACAAATAGAGGCAATCAGATCCGAGGGTTCCTTTCCTGGCTCTTGTATGGCTGGAGAAAGAGAGGATGGAGCAAGAGAGAGAAACAGTGGATAAGGTCTCTGCTCGTGTTGGAGGTAAGTGGACCCTGAAAGAGGGGAAAGGATGGCTGTTGCCAGGGCAACCGTATGGGCCATGGAAAGGAAGAGGAGCCAAGGAAAGCTGAGAGACTTTGGAGGAAGAAGCAGCCAGACTTGAAGGATGGAGGCAAAGAGAGAGTAAGGCTTGGATTCTTGTTCCTAGAGATGGAGAATGGGGAGCATAGAGGAGCAGTGGAGAGGATAAAGTCTGGTCCGGCTTGGTGAGCCTGTGATGCTGGCGGTATGACTGAGTGGGGCTGGGCAGGGGACTGCGGATGTATGTGGCTGGAGCTGAAGGATCTGGGAGAGGGGGAGGCCAGCGCAGAAACGTGGGGCATTTGTGTAGAAGAAGTCTCTGAAGTCATGGAGTGGACAGTGTGGTACATGAGAGCTCTTGGAGGGGGACACAAAGCCCTGGGAAGGCTCAGCCCTGGACAGATACAGTCCCAGGGAGCACTACTAGGGAAGATCAGGAGGAGGGAGGCGAGAGACTGGTCTGAAGAGATGGCCAAGGCAGACCATACACTAGCATGCACACACACACACAAGAGGGATGCTAAGAGTGACTTAGAGACTTCAGAATTCCCCATTTCTCCATCATCGAGCATTTGATCACTGGTCTTTCTTCCCCCGGGATTCCTTAGAACTCATCCTGGGGCTTTGGAACTCGCATCCTCAGAGTGCTCAGGTGCCTGATGGATGTCTGCTGGTGGATAGATGGATGATGGATGGATGGATGACTGGTTGGCTGGCTGGATGGTACAGTCATCCAATCATCCAGCCACATGATGCCACAGCAGAGGCTGAGAGGATGGGGGGTTTGAGGAGCCCCCTTGGACGGAGAGTTGGCAGGGAGGGGGAACAGATTGGCCGTGGGTAGCTAAACAGGAGTATTCAGAGACAACTCAGGGCTCCTGGCGGGACGGCACCGGAGAAGCAGTGACATTCTGTGTTAATGAGAACAGGAAAGAGGCTGGTTGGGGGGCATGGAGACGACGAGATGAGTGTGAGGCACCTATGGTGGGCACCAGTCCACGCTGGCTCCAATCCGTGGCTCGAGAGAGAGAAGGGGATGGGGTGGTCCTGAGGTGCAGGAGATTGGGGTGTCCTCCCAGAGGGCAGTAGGTAAGTTTGGACACAGGCCAGGTGGTGTGAGAGGAGGGGCATCAAGGAAGGAGAGGAGGAGAGACCAGACATACAGACAGATCCCGGTCCAGAGGTCACCTGACATTCTGTGGACAGATGGGTGGATGTGCCATCAGGTGACGAGTACATAGGGGTGATGGAGGGGTTGGGAACCAACCCTGACCATCTCTGGAGAGATGGGACTCACAAATGTGTACAAGCACACAAGTACACACACACATACAGAGAAACATAAAGAAAGAGCAAAACTCCACAAGCTTCCAGAAAGACAGAGAAGGAGCTGGAGGGGAAAGCAACAGGCGCACACACACGTACACACAGCTGCACACACACCCAGAGCAGGAATGACAGAGACACTTGTGAAGCAACATTCAGTGAGGCTCCTCAGGAGAGCGGAGCGGGCGTGGCGGAGCGAGATGAAGACGGAGGCGGGGCTGGGGGCACATCAGTAACAAAGTGAAAAACCAACATGAGGGGGACCCTCAGGGAGACTGAGGCAGGCCGATGCAGAGATACAGCAGATGTGTGTGCACGCGCACGCACACCCGCACAGGTGAGCAGGTGAGGGAGGGAGGAGTGGGAGAAAAAAACCTGCCATGGAGCCTCAGAGAGAGGGGCCCTGTGATCCTTGGCCCACACCGAAGCAGACAGCACTTGTGACCCTCAGGACGAGGACCAGATCTGGAAGGAAGAAGAAATAAGGCAGAAGGAGGAGAGAAGGAGAGAGACAGGCCCGCGGACCTCCGGACAGGCAGCCATGTGCAAGCTCAGACAGACAGACAGAAAAGGACCCACCTACTGGAGAGGGCAATGGCACCCCACTCCAGTACTCTTGCCTGGAAAATCCCATGGACGGAGGAGCCTGGTAGGCTGCACTCCATGGGGTCGCACAGAGTCGGACACAACTGAGCGACTTCACTTTCACTTTTCACTTTCATGCATTGGAGAAGGAAATGGCAACCCACTCCAGTGTTCTTGCCTGGAGAATCCCAGGGACGGGGGAGGCTGGCGGGCTGCCGTCTCTGGGGTCACACAGAGTCGGACATGACTGGAGGACCTTAGCAGCAGCAGCAGCAACTGGGGTCATACGGACACATCCAGGAGGGATGACCCCAAAACCAGAAGAAGCGAAAACAGCAGGAAGGGATGTCTGAGCACAAACTTCCATGGCAACTCTATCTGTCACAGTGAAAAAGAGAAAACAGCCTATACGTCCTTCCACAAAAGGGGAGCTTATCAAATGCATGTAACTGTATTCTGGATTGTGCTCTGGAGCAGATTTTTAAAAGAGGGTGCATCCTGGACTGGGCTAGCGGACTGGCTCTCTGGGTGGGGGTGTGGAGCATTCCCAGTCTATAGCTTTTGTTGATTTCTGTGGCAGAAGTACAACTACCAAGGCCAATTTCAAGCTACGAAAGAGCTATCATTGGACCGAGTTGGGAAGAGATGGCTGGTGTTGGCGGTTGCAGCCGGAAGAAGCCAGCTCCAGCACAGGGGCCGTGGGTCAGCGTGTTCATGAAAGAGCTCGAAGACTGGCCATTGGTTAAGAAAACTTACTGGCAAAACCTGGGAACGGTAAATAGCACGTGTATTTAAAACACTCTGCCCCTCCCCCGCAGGGCAATTCTATTTTATGTAAGTAAGATGAAATGGACAGCTGCACATATCCTGGGTCCCGGTGACTCCTCTAGAGCAGGCTGCGGGTAGTGGCGGGGCAGAGACTTCAGTCTTTCCCATCATGCTTTAAATGTTTTCAAAGAAGACACCTTCACATATCACATGTACAATGAAAAACTGCTAGGTTGGCCAAGAAGTCCATTCAGGTTTTTCCTTAAGATGTAACCAAAAAACATGAACAAACTTTTTTGGCCAATTCAGCATCATTTTAATCAGAAAAGGAAGAAAACTGGAGAGGGGAGAAGGGAGAATGAGAGGAAGGAAGAGGTCTTCAGATCTTTGGTCTGTCTGTCTATCCAACTACATTCCTCAATCCCCTCCCCTGTGCTGAGACACACAGAAATCAGATGCAGGCCTTGTCCTCAAGGAACTCACAGCCCAGGGAGGTGGTGGGTGACGGTGGTGGGGAGGTTGGGGGAGACGCCCAGATGGTTAGACACATGCTCCTGTGTGCCCTGAGCATGTGGAATCCTCAGTCAATAAGGTGGGGTCCCCAGGGAGAGGCTGACAAAGACTTCTATAAGGAGGATGTGGGCCTCCTGGAGAGCACCCAAGACCCTGTTCAGCAGAGGTCCAGCAAGAAGGAGGGGTGTCGGGTATGGTCAGCAGGAGGCAAGTCACCCAGGCCCTCCAGAGACCACCCAGAGGAGCAGACAGGGGGAAAGGTGAGGATGGGTCCTAGGAGAATGCATACAGAGGGGTGGATGAAGCCAAGGAGGCTGCAAAGGAAATAGAAGTGCTGCCCCCCCAAGCCACCAAGGTGAGCACAGAGTGACTACCATGGAGGCTGCAGAGGACCAAGGGCTGCAGAAGGAGTAGGGCGGGGTATGGCCAGAGCTGAGAGCCCCTCCTCAGCTGTTCCATGGATGAAAAGAGAAAGGGCAGGAGGGAGTGGGGGGGGGTGCACAATGTCAAGGCACACTGTGACTCTCAGGTGGGAGAGATGTGAGCATGTCCACCTGCGGAGAGAGCCCAGGGGAGGACAGGAGAAGGGGACAACAGTTGCCAAGGCAACTACATTTATTGGAAGGATGAAGATGGGACTTTGGGGTAAGAATCAGCCATAAGTTGGACATGGGAGGCAGATAGAAGGGAAGGGGCTAATCTACATTTTGGGACATGCAGGGAACACAGAGCTGGTAGCAGACAGTGAGTTGATGATGCTGGTGGGGTCTTCAATGCATGATACTTCAGAAGAGGGGACTGGAGTGGGCTCAGAGACGTGGGGGCGTCTCTTTCACATATAAAACCACACACACTGATACTCAGAGTGACATGTAGCAGAGCTCCCTGTGCCATACGGTAGGCCCCTGTTTGTTATATCCACCTAAAATATAGCAGTGTGTACCTGTCCATCCCAGACTCCCTAACTATCCCTTCCCTCCAATCTTTCGCCAGGAAACATAGGTTCATTCTCTAAGTCTGGTGCGCTTACCCCTATATTTTTATTACAGATAACTGCTTCCTCGTGGACTCAGCTCCACCAGGATGTAACCTGGGTTGTGAAGTCTGTGTCCTCAGCAGAGCATCCAGTAGGTGTTCAGTGCATGCTTATTGGATAGATGGATAATGAACAGATGGATGGATGGGAGGAAAGGAGAGGGGGAAAGAGAGAGGGAGGGAAGGAAGGGAGAAAAACAGATGAATGGATGGATAGAAGGAAGAGTGGAGATGCCTTGAGATGCTCTAGGTCTGCATTGGTTTCAAATATGAAGCTGCATCTGGGGCAGAGTCCAGGCAGTGGGAGAGAAACAAGGGTGTCAGCCAGAGGAGCAGGGCCAGGTTGGGGAGCAGCGGCCCCGTCCACGGGCAGAGCGGGGAGGTGGCCAAGAAGGAAATGAAAGGACAAGGACTGACCGTGCCTGGAGCTCAGTGAGCACTGTGTGTGCAGACAGGAAAATGGATGGACAGACGTGGTTTACATGAGGGACGTCAGCCACATCCTCGGGAGGGAATAGGTGCGGACACATACATAAACCACGCACACACTGTGAGACTGACATGATGTTAGAGAAAATACCACAGATCCAAAAAGAGAGGGCTGAGGGGGTGGGTGGCATGTGTGGACAGTCACACAGCTGGGAGGATGTGCAAACTCAGAGCAAAATTCACGATCCCTTTGGAGAGAAGGAGGGAGCCTGGCTGATAGAGATGAAGACACGGCAGACAAAGGATAGAGGGCAGAATCCTCGGTGAAGCAAAGAGAAAGGAGGCAGCATGGATGCAGGAGCCTCAGGGGTGCACACATGTGTGGCACATAGGAGGCGATGGCTGGAAGTGGATGGACAGATGGACACTTGGGGTGACAGGGGAGACAGAGTGCCTTAGAGACACAAGTGGCTGACATGTGGGTGCCCAGACAGACAGACAAAAAGGGACACATGTGCAGTAGGCTAAGGACAGATGCTGAGAACCCTCTAGAACTATGCTAGCATGGGGGTCAGTAGCCACGTGTGGTTCTTGAGCACTTGAAATGTGACTAGTCTGCATTGAGATCTGATGCGAGTGCAACACACACACTGGATTTCAAAGCCTCTGCACCTTAAAAAGGTGAAATAGTTCATTAATAAATATTTACATTGATTGCATGTGGGTCCAATGATGTTTTGAATGCACTGGATTAAATAAAATATTTATTAAAGCTAATGTCATCTATTTCTTTTTACTTTTTAAAAATATTTTAATTGATTTATTTGGCTGTGCCAGGTCTTATTTGACCATCGTCGTTGTGGCATATGTGATCTATCTAGTTCCCCAACCAGGGGTTGAACCCAGGCGCGCTGCATGGGGAGTGTGGAGCCTTAGCCACTGGTCCGCCAGTAAGGTCCCTCTTTTTACTTTTCCACGTGGCTGTTACTGCTGCTGTCACTTCAGTCGTGCCCGACTCTGTGCGACCCCATAGACGGCAGCCCACCAGGCTCCCCCGTCCCTGGGATTCTCCAGGAAGAACACTGGAGTGGGTTGCCATTTCCTCCTCCAATGCACGCAAGTGAAAAGTGAAAGTGAAGTCGCTCAGTCGTGTCTGACTCTTAGCGACCCCATGGACTGCAGCCTACCAGGCTCCTCCATCCATGGGATTTGCCAGGCAAGAGTACTGGAGTGGGATGCCATTGCTTTCTCCACCACATGGCTGTTAGAAAATGCAAAATTCTATACATAGCTAGCATCATATTCCTACTGGACAAGGCTGGGCTAGAACCTTGAAGAGGGAGACAGAAGAGGAGGCAAGGGGCCTGCGAGTTGGTGTCAACCTTGTATGGAATGGTGATAGAGTGAAAACAGTGAAAACAAGTTAAACATCCATCAGCGAGGGATCAGCCAAGCAAACGCTCTTGTCAGAGTCCTTGAGACACTTTGCTTTGGATCTAAGAACAGCAGGGCCTCCCCATGAGCTGCCAGGGAAAGTAATTGCAGCTGGTCATCGAGTGAAAACCCCATACAGAACCGTATACACTTAAAGTCATATTTAGATTTCAGGGGGAGGAGAACTAAAAACACTACATTTCTGTGAGCACCTAAGGAAAAGGGTCAGAGGACTTTCCCCCCACCCAATGATCCCTTCCATTTCCTGGGTGTTCAAAGAAAACATAGCCTCATCTGTAACATGTTAATATGTAAAAAAAAAATCGTTCAGTTGTGTTATTTCTGTAATGGAAAGTTAATTATTTTTTAGAAGAAGAGAGAGAAATCAAGGGCAAGAGGGAGAAACTAACATAGAAAGATGGAAAGCCGCAGGCAAACAGAACTTCTGTGTCAATCTGTCTGTTTATCCTTCTGCCCAAACATCCCACAGCCTTGTTGAAAGAATCACACCCTGCCCTCCAGAGTTCACAGTCCAGTTCGGGCCAAGACCTCCCCACACAGGTGTCAGGCCTCCCCTAGGTGGTGATCACGTGGGCTGGGGATGTCGCCAGAGGAAAGGGGTCAGCAAGGCTCCTTCAGGGACGACAGAGTGCTGGGTCCCCAGGGATGCCAGGCTGTAATTCAGACCCAAGGGAAAGGCATTCCTGGCCAAGATCCAGCACGAGGAAAGGCCTGGAGATGGGAAATAGGTTTTCTAAGGACTGTAGGTGGTTCAGGGAGCTGAGCTAAGACAGAGGGGCCTCCAAGAGACTCAGGGATGAGGGAACTGACACCTGGTCAAGGGAGACCTTCAAGCTGGGCCAAGGGCCTGAGTGTGGTAGAAGGACCCTGGGTAATGACCAGGCTTGGGAGGGGCAAGCTGGCCAGGCATAAGTTTTAGAAAGGGTGCCCTCTATTCACAGTAGCTGAGACATGGAAATAACCTCAGTGTCCACTGACAGATGAATGGGTAAAGAAGATGTGGCACCAAACACACACTGGAATATTACTCAGCCATAAAAAAGAATGAATTCGTGCCATTGAAGCAACATGGCCGCAACTAGAAATTATCATACTAATGAAGCAAATGAAAAAGAGAAAGATAAATACCTTATGATGTCATTTGTACATGGAATCTAAAATATGACACAAATGAAGTATCTACAAAACAGATCTGTGTTGTATCTCACCAACATAGAAAGCAGACTTGTGGTTGCCAAAGCGAAGGGGTGGGTGGGGGGATGATGAAATCGGAGTTACATATTGGGGCTTCCCTGGTGGAGCTAGTGGTAAAGAACCCATCTGCCAATGCAGGAGACGTAAGAGACGTGGGTTTGATCCCTGGGTAAGGAAGATCCCCTGGAAGAGGGCATGGCAACCCACTCCAGTATTCTTGCCTGGAGAATCCCCATGGACAGAGGAGCCTGGGGGGTGAGAGTACCTAGGGTCGCAAAGAGTCAGTCACGACTGAAGTGACTTAGTGCAACACAGCACATTGGTGGCTCAGAGGGTCAAGCATCTGCCTGCAATGCAGGAGACCTGGGTTCAGTCTCTGAGTCAGGAAGATCCCTTGGAGAAGGGAATGGCCACCCACTCCAGTATTCTTGCATGGAGAATTCCATGGACAGAGGAGCCTGGTGCAGAGTCTGACATGACTGAGCAACTGACACTTTCACTTTTTCACTTTCATTAGCAGGTGCAAACTATTATATATAGGATGGGTAAACAGCAAGACCCTACAGTCTAGCACAGGGAACTGTATTCAGTATTCTATGATACACCCTAATGGAAAAGAATATGAAAACATACACATACATGTATAGCTGAATCACTTTGTTGTACACCAGAAACTAGCACAACGTTGTCATCAACTATACTTCAATTAGAAAAAAGTTTTCTAGAAAGAGTACTCAGGCATTTGAGTGGGCATGGCAGGAGGAAACTGACCTTTAGAGATCAGGCTGGTGGCCTGATAGGGGGCAGTGCCAGGAGAATTGGGAGAGCTTTGGGTTACTCAGGAGGTAGAGAGGCTGAGCTGTAATGGGATGGATGGCGTGAGGGGAGGAGTAGCCTGGGATTCTGGACCAAGTTGGATAGTGTTCCCCCAAATCCACATCCTTCCCAGAACCTCAGAATAGGACCTTATCACAGAGAGGGAGGTTGGCCATGTGAAGGCAGAGGCAGAGACTGAAATCTGATAACTTAACCACCAGAAGCTAGGAGAGAGGCATGGGACAGATTCTCCCTCTGTTGTTGTTCATTCGCTAAGTCCTGTCTGACTCTTTGCAACCCCATGAACTACAGCACCGCAGGCTCCTCTGTCCTCCTCTGTGTCAGAGTTTGCTCAGATTCATGTCCATTGAGTTGGGTGATGCCATCCAACCATCTCATCCTCTGTTGCTTGCTTCTCCTCCTGCCCTCCATCTTTCCCAGCATCAAGGTCTTCTCCAGTGAGGAAGTTCTTTGCATCAGGTGGCCAAAATATTGGAGCTTCAGCTTCAGCATCAGTCCTTCCCGTGAGTATTCAGGGTTGATTTCCTTTAGGATTGACTGGTTGGATCTCCTTGTAGTCTAAGGGACTCTCCCTCTGAACCCTCAAGGAAAAAAACCAACCCTGCACACAACTTGATCTTGGACTTCTAATCTCCAGAACCAAAAGGGGATACATCTCTGTTGTTTTAAGTCACCCAGGTTGTGGTACTCTATTATAGCAGCCCTAGGAGATTAACACAGGTTCTGACCAGGCAGGTGGGCAGGTGAGAAGGGGCAGGAGTGCATGGATTTGGGAAAAGGAAAGGATGAGGTCTGTGGTGGTCACACCAAGTGTGAGAAGGTGCATGTGGATGTCCACAGCATTCTTCCATGTGCCGCTGGGGCTCTGCAGAGAGTCTGGAGCCGAGAGAGAGAGCGTGTGCACTCACTGGGAGGTTAGCATGTGGACAGGTAGTGCCACCTAGGGGGCGGGAATGTCCTCCAGGGGATCAGGCAGTGCAGGAAGTGCAGAAAGAAGAGAATCAAGTCCTGGAGAGCAACACAATGAGGAGTGGATGGATGCAACAAGAAACAAAAAGGAAACTTAGGAGGGACTGCTCAAATATGGTCAACTGGTGGTCAACATGGGTACCAAGACAATTCGAGAAAGATTAGGCTCTTCAACAAACGGTGCTGGAAAAACCTGACATCCACCTGCAATAGAAGGAACTTGGACCCCTATCTCATACCATATCCAAAAATTGACTTAAAATAGATCGTAGACCACAGCTCATGAAAGAGGCTATAAAACTCTCAGAAGGAAACATAGGCATAAATCTTCATGAACTTGGACCACAATGATTTTCTTAGATATGACACCAAAGGCACAAGCAATGAAAGAAAACACAGATAAATTGGGTGTCATCAAGATTTAATATTTTTGTGCTTTAAAAGTCACCACTAAAAAGTGAAAGACAACTAACAGAATGAAAATGTATTTTTTGCAAATTATATATCTCATAAGGGACTTGCATCTAGAATATATATATAAAAAAACTATTACAACTCAATAATTTTAAAAAGTCAAGTAGCCCAATTTAAGAGATGGGCAAAGGATCTGAACAGACATTTCTCCAAACAAGTTCTACAAACATCCATTAAGGACATGATGAGATGCTCGACATCATCAGTCATCAGGAAAATGCAAATCAAAACCACAATATGATATCACTTCACACCCACTAGAATAACTATAGTCAGAAAGATATATAACAACAAGTGTTGGTGAGGCTGTGGAAAAATGACCAATCTCAGTGAAGGTACTGGAATCCTCAGCACCAGGAGTGTTGCTTTGGAGAACAGTCTGGCAGTTCCTCAAAGGATCAAGCATAGAGTTATCATATGGCCCAGCCATTCAATTCCTGGTCTGTACCCAAGAGAAATGAAATACTACATAACATGCCCACACAAAAACTTGTACATGGATGTTCATAGCAGTATTATTTATTAAGAGCCAAGAAGTGGAGACAAGCAAAATGTCTTTCAACTAGTGAATGGAAAAATTGTATGTGGTCTATCCATGCAATGGAATAGTATTTAGCCAGAAAGGGAATGGAGTATCCGGTACATTCTACAACATGGATGAAAACATGATGCTAAGTGAAAAGAGCTCGTCAAGAAGGACTACACATTGCATGATTCCACTTCTATGAAATGTCCAGAATAGGTAAATTCATAGGGACAGAAAGCAGATTGATGGTTGCCTCAGGCTGAAGGGGATGGGGAAGTAATGGAGGTGATGGTTGAAGGGTGGGGGGTGTCATTTTTGCAGGATTGAAAATGTCCTGAAGTTAATTGTGATGAAGGATGCACAATTATGTAAATATACTAAAAACCATTGAATTGTATCACTTTAATGGGTATGTAAATTAGCCTCAATAAAGTTGTTTAAAAAACAATAAGAGGTAAGGACTTCCCTGGTGGTCTGGTAGTTAAGAGTCTACCTTGCAGTGCAGGGAAAAGGAAAGGAAAGTTAATCCCACAGTCGTGTCCAGACTCTTTGCGATCCCTTGGACGGTAGCCCACCAGGCCCTCTGTCCGTGGAATTCAGGCAAGAGTACTGGAGTGGGTTGCCATTGCCTTCTCCAGAGCCCATGGTATACAGCTATTGAAGCCTGCACTCCTAGAGCCTGTGCTCCGCAACAAGAGAAGCCACCGCAACGAGAAGCCCACACACTGCAAGTAGAGAGTAGCCTCTGCTCGCCACAGCTAGAGAAAGCCCGCACGCAGCAACACAGACCCAGTGCAGCCAAAAATAATTAATTAATTAAAAAAATAGAGCCATAAGAGGGAGTGCCCAAGAGGCAGGGGGGCGGTGGGGGGAATGTGAGTAGAGGGTGTCCCATGAGGAGAGAAGGAGGCAAGATAGGAAGGGCATCCGGATGTGAGGTCTCGAAGGCAGAGGCCCTCAGAGGGCTGGGAGGTGAGTGGGGAAGCAGGGCCACCGGACCCTGGAAACGAGAGGCCGGTGGGGTTCTCCTCCCACACTGTGGTGGGCTCAGGACTGACTGCGTGCACAGTGGGAAGGCTGAGGGGAGGGTGGTCCTCCCCAGCTCCTCTGGGCCTGGGAGGTGGGGTGGGGGTGGGGAACAGGTGCCCGGTGGGACAGGCACTGGGGAGAAAAATTCTTTCTCCAGGAGAGAGTTGAGTGTTCATCCGGATGTTGGATGTTGCCTTGTGAACAGAGAAGAGAAAAAGACTCCGGGAGAGACAGTCAAGGGAGGAGTTGGCAGGAAGACTGAAGGGGGGTGGTCAAGGTGTAGCAGGGGGAGAGTCTTGGGATTTCTTACCCCAGAGCTGGGGCCACAGGGAGCCTGCGCAGGGAATGGGAAGGCGAGGAGGCTGACTGCACTGGTTTGCATTGCTGGGGCTGAGGAAGCTTCCACGGATGTGTGGGTCTAGTGCTTCCTCCGCAGGGGCTGCAGTGGACGCAGAAATGAGGCAGCCATCTCTGTGGGGAGAGGCTCTGAAAGCCCTGGGGCTGGACGATGTGGTCCCGGAGAGAGAGGAGGGAGGAGGGCACAGTTCTGGGGAGCACAGTGTATGTAATGGGAGTATAATGGGAAGATGGGGGAAAATCCAGTGACGAAGGGAGCAAGACAGGAAACAGATTTCTCCTTTCCTGTCTTTATTTCTCCCCTTCCCCACGTATATACACACACACACACACACACACACACCCCTGCAGCTCAGGGTGACAAAAAGATTTGAGACTGCTTTATCACTGTCTTCTCATGGTGTGTTAACTTACCCGTGTCCTCTGGGGCTCTGAGGTCCTCAGCAAAGAACCCAGTGGATGTTCAGTAAGGTTAGAAGGAAGGAAGGAAGGATAGATGGATGGATGGATGGATGGATGGATATGACCCAAGCATAAAATTCTTCCATCTGAGCTGAGGCAGGGGCTCAGAGGATGAAGAGGGAGTCTTAACCTGTGCTTTGGAGGGAGACTTGGCAGGAAGAGGGGAACAAGTGGGCCATGGAGATAAGAATAGGAACAGTCAGAGATGACTTGGGGTTCCTGGCTGTGGAGCCCGGGGGTGATGGTGATGCGCAGTGCTAATGAGAACAGAGGTCATCAAGGAGGTGTAGAAACAGTGCATGGGGCTGAGGAGCTGGGTAAGGGCTTCTGCAAGCTCAAGTTTGTGGCTGGAGGGAAAGAAAAAGAAGGTCTGGGCTGCCAGTGGAGGAAATCCACACAGAGGACAGTGGACAAGTGAGTCCAGGAATGTAAGTGTGGTGAGCAGAGATCCTGGGAGGTGAGAGAGCAGGAGGAGGATGTGGGGAAGGACAGGACAGACAGACACTGCACTAATTAAGCAGTTTATGGATACCTAGAAGAGCCAGCTGATAAACAGACAAGGAAAGAGACAAAGAGGGTAGGAGCCAACTCCAGTCATGTCTCAGAGGAAAAGACGAGGCTCACACGTGTTCACACACGGTGAAACGGAGCAGAGAAAGGACATGGGTACTGACGCCCGCTGCAGGGCGCTTGTGGGTGATGGATGGGTGGATATGGGTGGGTGGATGGATGGAGAGATAGATGGAGTAACTCAGGGAGTAAGAAAAAAATCAGATAATGGAACCCGAAAGAGAAAGACTCATGCATGACCACTCTGCTGGTCACTTTCCCGATAACAGATTTCCCGCGGGGAAGGGGTGGGGGAACAGAGTGGGGGGGCATCAAAGAGAATTTCAAGGCTTTAGAACGAAACTCCACAAGCCCCCAGAAGAGAGAGAGAGCTGCGGGGGAAGGGCAGGCAGCCCAAGCACGCACACACACATACGCAGCTGGAATGACGCACAGCCTCAGAGCAAAATTCAATAATTCTCCTCTGGAGAGAGGGAAAGAGCAGAGATGAGCAAGACACAGTCAGATACAGGAAGAGAAGGGGGATTAGACATCAATAAGAAAGTTGAAAAGAAGCGGGGGCAGCAAGACATGCAGGCAGACAGAAGGGGAGCAGGCAGAGACCGAGGGCTCACGTGTGCGCACACGCACCTCACCAGGCACCCCACCCCACTCAGGACACGGGGAGACATGCCCAATGGTGGATGGATAAATGGATGGATGAGTGGAGGAGGGTGGGCAGATGAATGGATGGAGCAACCCGGAGACCAGAAACAAAAGCTGACAAAGGGCCTGGACAGAGAAAAATTTAGATGTCTTCTGCTGGCTCCTCCAGTTCTGTGCTCCACGCTTCTCCTCTGCTCCAGGAGGCTGACTGCCCTGACTACCGCCAGTGGCCTCCCTGCTCTCTGGGTTCCAGTTGGGTTTGGCCCCTGGGCTGCCCCGGCAGGAGACTAGTGGAAGAGGAGAGAGATTCCCTGGGTCACCTCCTGCCTGCCAGTCCCTAGACTGATGTCGCGGCTCCTCTCAGGGCAGCCCCTCTTCAAAACTATTGTCTCCAGGTTCTGGTTGTTGCACCCACCCCTGGTCCCCTAAAGAGCAGAGCTGGCCACAGCCTCACTGCTGTTGTCTCCAGGTCTCTGTAAAAGCCCTCAGGGTTTTTCTATGACAGCGTAGAGTCTCTGTAAATAAACTCTCCTCGAATGCTCCTAATTGTGAATGTTCCATTTCCTTCCTGTTAGGACCTTGACTAATACAAACCCACAATGAGAGCAGACAACATAAATGTGTATATATGTGAACACTCACACACATCCTTACTCACAGGGACACAAAGTAATGACACATCCAGAAGGAACAGTGAGATTGGAGAAGCTGAGCGAATGAGGAAGTCAAGGAGAGACAGTAACTCAGAGACCCAGGAGGCAGACAGTGAAGGGACGTGGGGACATAGATGTCCATGGTGATCTTGTTTTAATGGCAAAAAAGTATAAGTCATCTAAATGTCTTTTACCAGAAGAAAGGCTAAGTAAACGATGATATGGCTGATCTCTGGGCTTCCCCTGTGGCCCAGCTGGTAAAGAACCCGCCTGCAATGCGGGAGACCTGGGTTCAATCCCTAAATTGGGAAGATCCTCTGGAGAAGGAAAAGGCTACCCACTCCAGTCTTCTGGCCTGGAGAATTCCATGGACTACAGGCCACGGGGTTGCAAAGGGTCGGACATGACTGAGTGACTTTCATTTTCACTTTCATGGTTGTTCTCTGGGATACCATGCAGCTCATAAAAAGGCTGGTGTACACCCATATGTATTGAGAGGGAAAGAGATCCCCCCAAATTGTTTAGTCAAAAATCTCACAGCTGGTGAGAGGGAGGTCTTCCCTTGTGGCTCAGTGATAAAGAATCCACATGCCAATGCAGGAGACACGTGTTTGATCCTTGATCTAGGAAGATACCGCATGCCTCAGAGCAACGAAGCCCGTGTGCCACAACTACTGAGCCTGTGATCCAGAACCCTGCAAGCTGCAGCTACTGAAGCCCACATGCCCTACAGCCCATGCTCTGCAACAAGAGAAGCCTCCACAATGAGAAGCCCATGCACTGCAACTAGAGAGTAGCCCCCACTTGCCACAACTAGAGAAAAGCCCGCACAGCAATGAAGACCCAGCACAGCCAGAAATAAATAATTAAAATTATTTTTTTTAATCTAACTGGGAAATTCCTTGGAGGTCCAGCAGTTACAACTCTGCACTTCCACTGCAGGGGGTAAACATTTGATCCCTGGTCCAGGGAGCTAAGATCCTGCAAGCCACGCAGTAAGGCCCCCAGCCACAAAAAAATCTCACTGAACAATATACATAGCTCAAAATAATTTCTATTGGGAAAAGTGCCCTAAACTGAAACCCACCAAAAACATTTTCCATTTCCATAGGAAAAAGGCATACACATACATATATACGTATCGTATATATGCATATGTGTGGATCTAGGAATGTGTGTATATGTACGCATGTATATGTATCTAGGATGGAATGATACCTGCGAAAGTAAGGACCTGTGGTCTCCCCCAGAGGAAGTGCTTGGAGAACAGGATGGGAGGAAGTTCAAAGGGACCCCTTGGTCTTATCTGTGATACTTCATTGTTCATATGAAGATGATGTGTTTGTGTGTCACTTAGGCAATTAAATACTGATTTTTCACAGGAGAGGAAGAAGCAAGGGGAGCAAGAGAACAAGAAAGCTGCAAGAAGAGAAGAGACCTCTAGACAGACACAATTTCCACCTGTCTGCCCCCTCATTCTCCCCTCCTGTCACAGCTATCTGTCAGCCCCTCCTCTGTGCTGAGACATGGGGACCTTGCCCCAAGACACCCAAGCCCAGATTGGGTGTCTGGGTGCTCCAGATGCCCTGGAGGTGCTTCCCCCGGGAAAGGTCAGCAGGCGTTTCTGGGAAGGACACAGGTCTTCCTCTGGATAGACATTGGGAGGGGAAGGGGAGGCTCGTGGTGGCCATGCCAAGGGGAGCCATTCCCTCCAGCCAATGGACATGGGGGGCCCAGCTCAGCAGGATGAGGCTGGACCACAGACACAGTCATATGTGGCCAAGGTAGGAACGGTCCCCAGGCCATGGGAGGCGGGGAACTGACCTGGAGGAAGCAGGCAGGCAGGTGAGGAAGGCAGGGAAGGGTCGTGGAAAGCAGAGATGCTGCAGCCCAGGGAGGAAGAGAACCTTCCATCAGAAATGGAGCAGAGACAGCTCGAGGGGTGGGAGAAAAATCAGGACCCTCGTTGTTCCAGGAGCTGAGGAAGAGCAAGAGTCCAAATGGCAAAAACAGTCTCCAGAGGCAGGGTCCCTCTGGACTGGTGGGGGGGCGAGGGGAGAAAAAATCAGATTCTGTTTAAAGGTCAATGGAAGCCTTGATGGAGCACCATGATGGGCTCAAGTTCAGCTGCAGGTGGTTGCAGGGAGGTGGTGGGGAGGATGGGGAGAAAGAGCCTAATGTTTTCTCAAACCAAGCTCTTTTGTGGACTTAAGGAGAGAGCAGACAGGAGGTATTGGGAACAAAAGGTCAACGGAGGGAGGTGAATGTGTTTGTCTCGGAAAAACCCAGGAGAGGGGAAACATGGTGTTGCCAAGGCAACCACACTGACCAGGGGTGATGGAGAGAAGTGAAGGGGAAGATGGGAGTGGGGGTTCCGAGGAAGAATCAGCCAAACGTAAAGGTGGGAGGCAGGATAGGAGAAGGGGGCTTCGATTTCTGTTCCTGAGATTGGGGTGGGATGAAGTTTGGAAAGTCAAGGATTTCCTCCCAGACTTTGGTGAGTTTGTGATGCTGGTGGGACACCCACGTGGGGATGAAAAGATGTTTAGATACATGGGCCTGGGTGGACACAGACATGAATGAGGGGATGTTAGTGGTCCTCAATGTGGATGGCATGGCCCAAGGACAGGCAGTGAGTGGAGATGAACAGAAGAAAACACAGCCTGGGGACAGTTATACTAGAGAGATACAGTCTGGAGAAGTAGACACCCAGAAAGACCGCACTACACCCCGAGTGTGAGACTCAGAGACCACAACTGAGGGAGCCTTTATCCCCCTCCTCATTTTCTCTTGATGGAATAACTGTTTTGTCTTCCCCTGGACTCTTGAGCCTCCTCAGGTCACAGCTTGGGACTTTGAGCTCTTTGTCCTCAACAAAGCACACGGTAGGTGTTCCACTGGCATTTTTTGAATATCTACTGGGTATGTGGGGAGGCGGGTGGATGGGTGGGTGGACGGGTGGGCAGCTGAATGGGTGGATGAATGTCATCCAAGATCCTGGGTCCTTGCTGAGGCAGGGCTGAAGAATCAGGCAGGGGTTCTTGAGCAGTCTCCTGGAGGTTCACTTGAAAAGAAGGGGGGCCATGTGGGTCATGAGTGATAAGAGAGAGAGAGACAGAGATCATTTGGGGTTCCAAGCAGTGGAGTGACATTCAGCGCTGATAAGAACAGAAAGCAATGCCTATGTGGGGTTTGGAGATGCTGTGGGAGTGTCGTGATGCTCTGGATTTTAGACACCCGAGGGGCGTCCCAGCCAGTGTTGGCTCAGAGAGGCTCACGTCTCCAGGAGCACAGCGGGGGATGCACACAGGAAAGGCATGGCAAGATGGTCCATGGAATATGTACGGAGTAGAGACAGGAGCCACAGGAGTGGACCAAGGCACCGCAAGGTGGGAAGGTGGGTGGAGGAGGAGCAAGAGTTAGAGAAGAACATGGCAAGACTCAGGACACCCTGGCTCAGCGCTCTCCAAGAACCCCATTAACGGATGGGCGAGTGGATGGATGGATGGATAGATGAGTGGATAGATGGATGGATGAATGGACAGATTATTAGATGTATGGATGAATGGACAGATGAGTAGATGGATGAGTGAGTGGATGGATGGATGGATAGATGAGTGGATGGATGGAGGAATGGATGGATGAGTGGATGAATGGATGTGCAAGTAGATGGATGGATGAATAGACAGATGAGTGGATGGATGGATGGATGGATGGATGAGTGAGTGGATGGATGGATGGATGAATGGACGGATGGATGAATGGATGGGTGAGTGGATGAATGGATAGATTAATGGATGGATGAGTGGATGGATGAATGGATGAGCGAGTGGATGAATGGATGAGTGGATGGATGGATGGGTGAGTGGATGGATGGATGATGGACAGACAGGGAGACAGATGAAGCTGGACAGAAAATATGGGCATCAACTCAGACCGTGAACACACATGTACACACACACACACATACACACACATAGTGAGACACAGAGAAAGAAAGACCACCCCCTACTCAAGCCTCAGAAACAAGAGAGAGAAAGCTGCAGGGGAAGCAGCAGCTACACACACACACACACACACACACACACACACACACAGCAGAAATTATGCACAAACAGAGCAAAATTCGATCAGGCTCCTCTGGAGAGCTGAAGGAGATGAAGCTAGAGGCAGCAAGAGAGCCGGCAGCAAAGTTTCAAAATTCAAAGAAAGGGAGCAGAACCCCCAGGGAGGTGAGGCGGTGAGGGTGTGAGGCACAGACACGCCAGTCCAGGACCTCCTTTCGGTCCAGGACCTTCTCCGAGGAGACACTCACTTGTGTCTTCAGGGAGAGAGATGAACCCAAAGGGGCAAGAACCAAGCCTGAGGAGGGCCCCAGACAGAGGAAGGACCTGTGCCCCACCAGGGTGCAGGGCAACTCCCCAGAGCTCCGCTCTCAGCCCTCGGCTTCCTCCCAGCTCTCAGCCCCCAGGAGGCTGGGCTGTGCGAAGGGAGGCAGTGCCTCCCAGCCTGAGACCCCAGCTTCCCTCTGAGTTTGGCCAGAGGGGCCATCTGGGGAGGTCGGTGTGTTCAGTCCCCTGGACCTCAGGCTGCTGTGTCCTCTTCCTCTCGAGGCAGCCCTCTCTACACGATTCTGGAAATTTCTCCCAGTGATAGTAACAATTCACTGTCACCACCCCTAGCTTCCTGCCTGGTGGTCCCCTAATCCACACCTCGGTACCTTTGTCAACAGAGCCTCCTCAAACGCCCTTCATTGCAGAGAGTCCTGTTGGGACCTGACTGAGGCCAGGATGGGACCAGGGGTCAAAGGAGACTTCAGTCTTGGATGCTGTGCTGTACTGTGCTTATTCGCTCAGTCGTGTCGGACTCTTTGCAACCCCATGGACTGTAGCCCACCAGGCTCCTCAGTCCATGGGATCCTCCAGGGAAGAATACTGGAGTGTGTTCCTCCCAACCCAAGGGATCTTCCCAACCCAGGGATTGAACCCAGGTCTCTTGCATTGCAGGCAGATTCTTTACCAGCTGAGCTACCAGGGAAGCCCCAGTCTTGTATAGGAAACTTTAATTTTTTTTTTACAACTACAAATCAGTTCTTTTATCACCTATGGAATTTTAAAATTATTTTTGAAAAGGAGAGATGAAGCCGGAGAGGAGAGAGAACAAGAAGTGGAAGAGGAGACCCACAGACACCTGCCTGTCCAGCCTCCCTTCAGAGCAGACCCCAAGAGAAAGCCGGCCCAGCCCCAGGGAGCTGGCCACCCAGCAGGAGAAAGATGACCACAAGCACGGGGCTTGGTGCTGCCCGGGGAGCACTCACTGAGCCCCACAGGGCCCCAAGGGAGGGGTCAGCAGGGGCCTCTCTGGGGAGGACCCCAAACCCAAGGCCTTTTTCTCTGCACAAGGTGGGAGTTGAGAGAAGGAGAGAGCCTGTAACCCACTCCAAAAGGAGCCTCCCTCAGCCAGCATGGGGGTGCAGGCTGGGCAGAGTGGCCTGAGCTGGGCAGAGCTCAGCACAGTTCCAGAGAAGCAGGAGCCAGGAGAGGGCCCTGGGGAGCACTGAGACCCCGTGGAGGCTGGCAGGGTAGTAGAGGAACCATCCAAAGGAAACAAAGGGGGCATGGCCTGAGAGGTGGGAAGAAACCAGGTGTCTTCGGTGTAGGCAATGCTGGCCTCCAGCATCAGAGGCCCCTCGGGGGCTGAGGGGGTAACGAGTGAAACCGGCTAGCTGGTCATCAATGAGCAGGTGGAGGAGGCTTTGCTGGGGGGCTGCAGGGTTCATAAGTGGGGGCCTAACTGCAGAGGACAGGAGAGAAAATGACCAGGGCCTGACATTCTGCCACCAGGTCATCTGCAGATGGAAGGAGAGAGAAGACAGGAGGGAGAGAGGGACTTCTCTCCTCGGGTGGGAGGGAGGCAAGCAAACCCACCTACCAAGAGGATCTGGGAGGAGGGGGAGAGGATGACCGTTGCCAGGGCAACAACACTGGCCCTGAGGATGGGGATGAGCAAGGAGAGATGGGAGAAAGCCTTTGGGGAAAGAATAGTGAAGAATTGGGGGCCGATTAGAGGTGGGGGCAGAAAGAGGGGCTGGAGGGTCAGATTTCTGGCTTTGAAAATGAGGGGGAGTGAAGAATTTGGTCATGTTTTGATAAATCTGTGATGTTGGTGGACGTACTTGGAGCCAAGGAGGAAACCATGGATATTGTTGGTCTGGAGCTTAAGCTGAACAAAGGGCCTGGGTTGGGGGTAGGGAGGAGACATGAGGTGAGGCAGCATCTTGTGGAGGGGGTCCCTTGAATCCCCAGGAGTGGACTACAAGGCCAGGAAGGAAGAGGGTGCAGCTTTGAGGAACGTCAATGCTGGAACCACACCAGGAGGAAGGAGAAGGGTCTGGAAAAGTGGCCAAGACACACACACAGACATACACACACAACAATGCTGAGACACAGAGTCATGGGAAGCCCTGATCACCCACGTTGCCTCAGAGTGCCTGGAGGATGTGGGCTTTAGGACCCAGGTCCTCAGTAGAGACCCAGTGGGTACTTAGGGCAAGTTAATGGTATAGGTGGAGGGATGGATGGATGGATGGTCCAGGCAGCAAAGAGCTGATGATGCTCTGAGAGGCTGAAGGGATGTTGGGGGAGGGAAGCGCTGAGCAGCCCCTCAGAGGGAGTCTTGAGAGGAAGAGGGGACAGATGGGGGTGGACGGCAGTAATGAGCGAGTCAGAGATGACTCCAACTCCCGGCTGTGAAGCCCCAGGTGGTGGTGATGCACAGCGCTAATGAGAGCGGGGAGAGAAGCACATTTGGAGGACTGGGAGATGATGCACTGGGTTTGCATGCGAGCCCAGAGTCTGCGGCAGGAGAGGGGAGAGGATGAGCAGGGAGGAGGCTACAGGAAGAACACTGGGGTGTCCATGCCAAGAAGAACTCTGTGAACTCATCCAGGAAGCAGGTGAAAAGTAGGAGAGAGAAAGATCCAGAACAGGAACTAGGGATCTGTCATGTGAGGGCGTGTGAAGCAGGAGGTCCCAGGGAGGAAAGACGGCCAGGACGGACAGACCCTATACGCTCAACAGCAATGTTGTGGATAGACGGACAGGCAGACAAACAAACAGTCTTGGAGGATGGCAGAGAGGGTGGGAGCCCATGATGACCCTGCCTCAGAGAGAGAAAGTGAAAGTGAAGTCGCTCAGTTGTGTCCGACTCTTTGCGACCCCATGGACTGTTGCCTACCAGGCTCCTCTGTCCACAGGATTTTCCAGGCAAGAATACTGGAGTGGGTTGCCATTTCCTTCTCCAGGAGATCTTCCCAACCCAGGGATTGAACCCGGTCTCTCGCATTAGAGGCAGACGCTTTACCATCTGAGCCACCAGGGAAGTACTCTTCCCTGAGAGAGAAGCAGGACTCTTCCCAGAGAGAGAAGCAGGACCCAAACACGTGTACACATGTGCCTGCTGCATACCCACGGTAAGACAAGGAGAAAGTAAAAAACTTTACAAGCTTGAGAAAAAAGAGCCGGAGCTGAGGGGGCGGGCTGTGTGCACGCGCGCGCGCACACACAGTCACAGGAGGAATGACGCACAAACGCAGAGCAAAATTGAATAATGCTTTCTCAGGAAAGTGGGCAAGAGCATGGCTGAGAGACAGAGATCAAGACAGAAACAAGAGGAACAAGATGATGTGTAAGTTAGAAAGAAAAGAAAAAGAAGGAAGGTGAAACCTGCAGGGGACCCACAGGCAGCAGGTAGAGACACGAGCACACGCGCCAGCACACATCCCCTAACACACACACACTCTCTCCCCCTCTCTCTCTAAACTCTGCTTCTCTAACAGCCTCCATGTGTCTTTCTGGATGGATGAGAGGATGGAGTAGCTCAGGGGGTGAGAACAAAACTTGAGAAAGTCCCCAGAGACAGGAAACTTCCTCAGATTATCCTAATTTGATGGTGACATCAATTTCCTGGTGGGACCTTTACTGATCCACCTACAGAGTAGGGAATAGGCAGCATGGAAATACACACACACAATAACTAGGGCCAAGTCCAAAAAGAAATGGGAAAGATAAAGAAGAAACTAAGAGAAAATGAAGCAAGGAAGAAGATACACAGAGCTCTTAGGGAGCCAGGAGACAAACGAATGCACAGACAAGGTTTGGAGTGCCCCTAGGACCTGGAGAAGTGGGAGCCAGAAAGAGACAGCACGTATGCAGTACCATCTTATCTGTAATGATGCGAGAGTGAAAACAACCAGAATGTCCATCCTTGGTGGGGAAGAGCTAAATAAACTCCAGCGCAGCTCTTCTCAGAAATCCTGTGAGCAGAGAAAGAGAACTGACTGCGATATACACTCTAATAAGGAAAAGGAGCCCTCGGAGAACAGTTGAGTGTAAAAGCCCACAAGAGAATCATATACACAGCACGAGACAGTTTCTTTTAAAAACAAGAACAGCGACAGTATTTTGAATACTGTTTACCAAACTATTCTCTGAATTTTCTAAAGGAATGTACATGCTCCCATTTCCAGTTATTCACTAATTTTTGTAGATTGACTTTGTATCTTGTGATCTTGCTAAACTCACTTAACAGTTCTAGGAGTCTCTTTTGTAGGTTCTTTAAAAGTTCCTATGTAGACAATAATGTCATCTGCTAAGAGAGAGAGTTTTATTTCTTCCTTTACCATCTGTATGTTCTTTTACGTCTTTTTTTCTTGCCATATTGCACTGGCTAGGACCTCCAATGGGAGGTGATAAGAGTGATAAAGGAGGTAATAAGAGTGATAAAAAGGATGTCCTTGCCATGTTCTGATCTTAGGAGGAAAGAAGTCTTTCATCACTGGGTATTATTTTGGCTGCTTTGGTACTCGTGTGTGTGTGTGTGTGTGTGTGTGATGTACTTTTTTTTGCACTACTTTGATAATGTTAGTTTCTGCTTGGGAAGGGAATTGAGAACCAAGATGTAGGCTGAGAAGGAAAAGGGAAGGGAATTTAGTTTCATATGTAGTGTTTTAATATTTTAAGATAATATACTTGTATATCACAGAAGAGACCAAAATGTAATTTTTATTAAAAATAGAGTGAAGTGTGGCTGAGAGGGGAGAAGGAAACTGATGAAGAACAAGGAGAAAGAGGAAACTCACAGGTACAACTCCTGTCTGTCCACCCCTCCTCTTTCCCCAGGCCTAATGTTCCCTAGCCCCACCTCTGTGCTGACGTCCAGAGAAGAAATCAGACGCAAGGCTCAGTCTGGTGGGGCGAAAGCCACCCAAACCAAAGGCATGCCTGGATATTCCTGGGATAGGATGGAATATTGGGAGGGAGGCTGTCAGGGTCTTCATCAAAGAGAATATGGTGCCTTATTCTTAGAGATGGGCTTGAGAGGGGAAAGGATAGAGGCCATTGCAGCCTTGCTGACAGTGAGGAAGGAACATCCATGGGAACCTCTCCATTGGGCAGATGGATTTTCTTTTTGCGATAGAATAGAGACTGCAGATCTGGACAAGAGGTCAGTAGAGGGATCTGCCAAGCATCATGGCGGACCCAGAGGAACTAGAGGTGGCGATGCTAAAGCCAGGGCTTCCCAGGTGGCACCAGTGGTAAAGAATCCGCCTGCCCATGCAGGAGATGGAAGAAGAGTGAGTTCGATCCAGGGGTAGAAAGATCCCCTGGAGAAGGAAATGGCAACTCACTCCAGTATTCCTGCCTGGAGAATCCCATGGGCAGAGAGCCTGGCGGACTACAGTCCATAGGGTCACAAAGAGTCGGACACGACTGAAGTGACTTAGCACACATGCACGCATGCTAAAACCAAGGCTTCTGAAGATGGAAGGAGAGAGCAGCCAGGAGTGAGACAGGACAAGATGGAGTGTTTCTCCACAAGTTAGAGGAAAGTGAGCACGTTCCCCTGCTGAGAGCAGCCTGGAGAGAAGGAGAGCATGGCCGTTGCTAGGGCAACCATATTGGTCATGAGGATGGGCAGGAACAAGGGGAAAGGCTGGAGAGAGATGTTGGATGAAGAGTCGGCAAGAAATGGGAACTAAATTGGAAATGGAGGGCAAAAGAAAAGAGAAGGTGATGTTTAGATTTCTGATCTTGAAGAGGCAAGGCAGGAACAAGGGGAGAGGGTGGCGATACTGAAGAGCTTGATCTTGTCTTGGTAAGCCTGTGATGTTGCCGGGGCATCCAAGTGGGACTGAGGAAGGAACAGCTAGTATGCACAAGGGTGTTTCTGCACGGAGGAGGGTCTCAGAAGCCCTGGACGTGGAGAGCTCTTGGAAGGAGAAGAGCAGGAGGACACAGTCCTGGGGAGCGCCTAGAGCCTAGTCTGGAGGGCTTGAAGGAAGAAGATCTGAAAAAGTGGCCAAAGCAAAAAAGACAGATGTCACCCCCAAAACACATAGTGTAGAGACCAAAGTGACAGAAAATCTTGGGATGCTCCATCATACGTCTCATAGAGCAGTGATGATTGGTCTGTTTTTTCCCTGGACTCTGATGAGCTCCTGCAGGACTTAGGCTGGGGCTTTGGGGTCTGTGTCCTCATCAGAGACCCAGAGGTGCTTGGGGCTAGTTTGTTGGTTGGATGTATGAAGGCAGTGGTCCAGGCTTCAGTTTTCTGGGCCCAGCTGAGGGAGGGGCTGATCAGACATTGGGGGGTGGGTGCTGAGCAGCTTTTGGAGGAAGATGCTACAGGAAAGAGAACAGATGGACTGTGGGTGGCGGGAGAGTGAGGATTCGGAGATGACTCGGGGCTCCTGGCTGCGGACCCAGGCAGGCAATGACACTCAGCGCTAATGAGAACAGGGAGAGAAACCCATTAGAGGTGAGGAAATGATGCGGTGAAGTTGTCATATTCTACGTTTGAGGTACCAAAGCCAGCTGGGAGTTGGCTTTGAGTTTTCAACATATGAGCAAAATGGGAGTCTGTCCCAAGGGCCGGAGCCCATGATGAGGAGTGGGTGGGGCCCAGTACACACACCTGGGGGACCTGATTGTGAAGGCAGGTGGAGGGACAGGAGAGGGGGGTGGGGCAGTGGACAGCAGACAGCCACGCACTAACACCACACACACACACACACACATCCCTGGCATGAAGCAGGTGTTTAATAAACCTCTTGTGGATGAATCAATAAATAGTTGGACAAAGTGTGAATGACAGTGACCTAAAGACTGGGAACCACCTAAGCCCAAGCCCCAAGGGAAAAGATGTGAGAGACCAACAGATGTTCACACACACACACAAATACACACAGAGTGAGAGTGTCACAAAGAAATGGCAAAACTGCACAAGCTCCAGAGAGAGAGGGAGCAGAGAGGGAAGGTCAGCAGGTGCTTGCACACACACACACACACACACACACAGAATTGCTCACAGACTCAGAGCAAAAATTCAACAAAGCTCCTCTATAGAGAGAAAGGAAATGTGTCTTTGGAGTGAGATAAAAAGAGAGGCCGTGAAGGAGGGGAAAGGGGCCCTCAGACAGCAGGGACACAGTTATAGGCACACTGCACACACACTCACATTCTCACTGATTGGCACAGAATCCAGCACTTGTTAGATGATGGATGGCTGGATGGACGCTTGGCTGGATGGACGAATAGATGGATGGATGGGATCAATAAGTAAATAGATAGGTAAGGGGATGGATGGATGGATGAGATCAGTAAGTGGATGGATAGGTAAGTGGATAGATAAATGGATGGGTAGTCCAGAGATGAGAACAAAATTTAATAAAGGGCCCTGAATAGGAGTGATTCATATATGTCCACACACCCACATCACACAAATACATTGCCTAACATAGCATCCACCACAAGATATTTAAAGATGGAATAACTAAATAAAGTAGTAAACTAACAATGGGATGAATGAATGAAGCAAACCAGAAATCAGATTAAAACTCAATAAGTAAGACTCAAGAATAAACCACGGTGAGACAGGCATACCCAGACATGGATGTGAGTTCACACACACATACACACAGGATGATCCACTCACAGTGGAGGGCCAAACCTGTGGGGGCCTGGAGAGAGAACTCAGAAGCTAGGACAGAATAACTAACACTGCAGAGCCAAGCAGGGACACCGAGGGTCAGCTGGAGTGCAGGGTACAGGAGGAGAGCTGAGAAACAGCAGACTTGACAGGGATGTGGTCACCAATGGGGTCATGCACGTGATCCATGAGCATTTGTAGAGCGCCTACTATGTGCCAGACACTGTTGAATGAGTAGATTAAAGCAGGGAATTTCTACTGTAGGAGACACAGCTCCTCTTCTCCCAGAACTGATCTTCTAGTACAGAAGACAGAAAAAAGCCAAGTAAGTCAGTGAGATGTGAAAGTGTTAGTCGCTCAGTTGTGTCTGACTCTTTGTGACCCCATGGACTGTAGCCTGCCAGGCTCCTCTGTCCATGGAATTCTCCAGGCAAGAATACTGGAGTGGGTGTGGCTATTCCCTTCTCCAGGGGGTCTTCCTGACCCAGGGATCGAACCTGGGTCTCCCACATGGCAAGCAGATCCTTTACCTCCTGAGCCATCAGGGAAGCCCCAGTAACTAACTACAAAGTCTCACGTGATCAGGGCCAGATCAATGTTAGACTTTGGCTCAAAGCTTGGGTTTTACAGTCAATGCACTGGGAACCATTAGAGGGGTCTAATCAAGCTGTGGCCCGATCTGACTTATAAGATTCCTCAGGTTCTGCATTCAGGAGTAGAAGCAGTGAGCTCAGGAAGGAGGCGGAGCTATTATTGTCTCAGAGAAATGGTGGGTGCTTGAGTTAGAATGGAACAGATGGGGAGGAAGAAAGCAGAACGATTGTGGGTCCTCTGGAAGTTCAGTCTGTGAGACTTAAACCAGTGAACTGACCGTGAGTATGTATGAATGATGAGGGTAACAAGGGACTCCTAGAGAACTTCCAGGGTTTCAGGGTGGTGTCATCTATTGATCTGGGGGAGAAACTGAGGCAGGAACAGGTTTTCAGGGAAGATGGGGTAGTTTCAGCTCTGGGGACAGTGAATTTGAAATGTGTGTTGACCATCCCTGCAGAGGTGCTGAATGGGCAGTAGGGTCTGAAGTTAAGGGAAAGGTAGCTTTTGGGAGTCATCAGAGAATAGAGAGTATGTGAAACTGTTGAATTGGAGAGACTGTGTAAATGAAGACGAGAAGTGGGCCATTTAGAGGTTGGGGGAAGTGGGAGGATCCAGCAAAAGAGACCAAGAAACTAAGAAATCAAAAGAATGTCATATCATGAGAGTCAAAGAAAGTGAATGTTTCAAGACTGAGGAAGTGTTCAACCATATCCAATACTGCTGATGGGACGGGAAGATGAGGACTGAGAACTGACCACTGGATCTGAAGATGGAGGTCGCTGCAGACACTGTCAAGAGTAACGTCAATAGCAAAGGTGGGAGTGCAAAGCTAACTAGAGGGGTTAGAGAAAGAATGGTGGGGGATGATTTTCAAGGTCTTGTTGAGATCCGAGAAGTGCTCGAGAGTATATGAGATGGAATGACAACAGGTGATGAAGGCTTGGGAATAGGATGGCTTGAAGTTGGGATTTTGGAATTGGAACTGTTGTTGCAAGGTCAAAGGGAGACCATGGTTAAGGTCAAGTGGAGGACAAGATTGTTGGCACTTGGGAGACCATGGTAATGGCTGCACCATCCATGGGCTTCCTTAATGGTTCAGTGGTAAAGAATCCACCTGCAATGCAGGAGAACTGCATTCAATTCCAGGGTCAGGAAGATCCCCTGGAGAAGGGAATGGCTACCCACTCCAGTATTCTTGCCTGGAGAATTCCATGGACAGAGGAGCCTGGCGGGCTACAGTCCATGGGGTCTCAAAGAGTTGGACATGATTGAGCAACTAATACACACACCATCCATGTGCGTGCTGAAGTCATCAAGGATGACCACAGGACTGGGAACAGAGAGAAGAACCAGGAAATACAGTCCTCAGTGATTGAGAGGGTACAATGGGAGACTGGAAGATGACCATCCCAATGAGAAATGCTGGTGGAGCGAGAAAAGCAGGACCGAAAGTGATGTGAAGGTACCACCCTCCACGACAGGACACATCCTGTTTGCAGACCCGGGGACCCCAGCCGGAGAAGGACATCTGGGGAAGATGCAGAGTCCACTTTGGGACACATGGAGTGGCAGGTGCCTGGAAGAACATCCAGGTGGAAGCATCTAGAAAATGGCTAATCACACTGATCTGAGGCTCAAGATAATGATGAGGCAGGAAATTAAAACTTGAGAGTCATAGTGTTTGGGTGGTTACTGAGATAAGGGGCAGGGAAACAGGTAGGAGGAGAAATGAGAAGAGCCGGGGACACGGTCTTGGCAAGGAGGGAGGGCAGCACGTCCTTGTTTTCGGTTCAGGTGGTGGGTGTGTCAGTTACCGAAGCGAGGGAGGCAAGGTGGGAAGCGGGGTCAGGCTCGGGGAATGGATGGCAAGGTCTCATTTGGAGCGTGTTAGAACTGAGTTGCCCGTAGACTCCCATATGGAGATGTGGGTTTGGTGGTCTGGGATTTGGGCTCTGGCTGGAAGTCATGAGCATAAGGCTTGCTGGGACTGGATAGGATAGGACTGGATGAATCAAGATTCCTAAGGAAGCAGGGAGAGAGAGACAGAGAGAGAAAATCTCCAAAGACTGAGCCATGGGCTTGCCAATATGTCATCCATACTTACAAGGGGTTCTCCAGCTTTCTCCAGCGGCTAGTCACGAAGGACACGAGGGGTGGGGGGTGGCGTTGAATGTCCTGTGAACTGAGCAACGATGAAATGTGGCAAAGACTAAAATTTAAATGTCTATTAAATCTGGCAGCAAGGAGGTCACACCAGTGACCTTGCTGGGAGTGGATTGCTGATCCCAGCGCGGGTGGAGGCAAGGGCTGGCTGGGGTGGGGTCAACTCTTTATCTCAAGCTTTGCAGAGAAGAGAGGAGAGAGATAGAGCTGTAACTGGGAGAGAGATGGGGGTCAAGGGAGGGCTCTTTTTCTAGGATGGGAGAGAGGTGCATGCTGGCCGGAGGGATCCAAAATTGGAAGGGTATTCATCCTTCCAAAAGTACAGCCTATGAGACAAGGAGGTGAAAGGTGTTACTGAGAGCAGGACAAGAGAAGGAAGGCGCAGCCACTGGGTCATTCATTCATTCAGAAAATCTCTAATAACAACTATCCGTTTAATCCTTAGTAACAGCTGCGGATGGTGAGCCTGGCCCTGCCGTAACAGCTTTTCAAAATTCATCTAATCCTTGTGACACCCCACGAGGAACGTGCTGTCAGCGGCTTCACTGGCAGAAGGGACTTGGAAAGGTGACAGGTGTTGGAGCAAGAAGTGGAGGGATGAGCACGGAGGTAGGGGGCCGGGGAGGGGGCTGCACCGCAGGAGGGGCTGCACGGGGGCTCCCGGAGGGAGAGGCTGCAGGGAGCCGGCAGATGGCTGTGGGCAGAGGGAGTTGAGGAATCAGAGATGACTCCAGGCTCCTGGCTGCAGCCCCGGTGGGCACTAATGAGAACAGGAGAAAAACGGGTTTGGGGGCTGCAGAGACAAGGTGATGGGTTTCAGGCATCCAGGGAGAGGCCCAGCCGGCGCTGGCATTGTGTCTTTACCCTTGTGGACTACAGAAGCAGGGGATGTACTGCCCAGCAAGAAGGGGCAGAGTGAAGAGACAGCAGGCTCTGGGCAGGACAGGAGAAGCTGAAAAGAGAGAGATTTTAGGGCCCTGGAGAAAACTGCTGAGAGAAAAAGTGCAGAACTGGTACCACCTTGGTTCGCTTAGAGGATGACTCTGGACCCAGGTAGCCTGGCTCAAATCCCACCTCCACTACTTACTTGCTGCGTGAGCTGGGACAAGTCACTTAACCTCTCTGAGTCTTGGTTTCCCCATCTGTAAAATGGGGATAAGAATAGTATCAAGAATCATATTGTAAGGATTAAATGCAAAACACCCGTGAGGCATTTAGGACAGTTTCAAGCATGTAGTAAGCACGGTACAGGATGAGCTGTTATTCTTTCAGATGTGGTTATATTCTGTCTCACTCTGCCCCTGAGTACCCACAGCCCTTAGGAAGGCAGATATACAAAAAGAGAACAGCGATGTGACCTGAGATTTGTTTTAACACCCACACTGGTGAGAGAGCCCGGGAGGCCACTTACTAATAGGGGATCAGGAAAGATGTTAGTGAGGAAGGGTCATTTGAGCTGGGCCTTGAAGGATGCAAACGAGTCTGCAGATGGAGAAGAAAGGTTTGTTCATTCTTCTAGCCACTCTCCAGCATTCCCTAAGTGCCTCACTCATGCCTGGCCTTGTGTGAATGTTGGCAGCCAAAGCTCCAGAGAGGGCCTGAGTACCAGACCAGTTCCTCTTCGTGTCACCCCCAGTCTCATAGGGAAGGCAAGCATGGGAGAAACAGATTGTGATCCGAGAACGTAGTACCAGCAGCCACAGGGATGTGCCCAGAAGGTTATGGGAGGGACACCATAAAGGAGCAGAGGAGGGAGCCAGGTAAAGGGAATGACAAGGGAAGGAGAACTGCAGCCCAGGCGGGGCGCAGTCACAGCCAAAGCCTTCAAGGCAGGCACCCATGTTATGAAGGTCACTCATGTCCCCAGCCTTCCCTCCCCGGTCCCTGCTGCCCACAGGCCTCCGTGATTCCCCTTGCTCCCTAATTCCTTGCGTATTTATTGGACAACTCAGAAGAACCACTGCTGGGTGGGAGGGCGGGAGGGAGTGAAGGAAAGAACAGATAGAAGGGACCTATAGTGTGGGGTGAATGGCCGCAGAGAAGAGACAGGGTGTCAACACAGCGGCAGCAGAGCTGACCAGCATGCAGTGGGCACTGCCACATGCCCACCCTGTGCTGAGCCTCCTTGGCACGAGCCATCACGTGGAGCATCCAAACTCTTATTGTCCCCATTTTGCAGGTGGGGACACTGAGCTCTGAGAACCAGCATAAGATGTGAACAGGTTTCAGGCACCAAAGTCCAGAGGCTTGTTTATCTACTGTGTCCTGATGAGAGGCAGGAGACAGAGGCAGAGCCCAGGGCAGAAGAGACCGCTGAGTTCTCTGAGCCAGCCGCAGGAAGAGGCTGGGTGGGTTCAGACCGCCCCACTCCTGCTGCCCTCATCCCACTTTCTGGCCCCCAGCTCCTGGGAGGCCGAAACAAGAGTGAAGCCCCTCCATGCCCAGGCCTCTGGTCCTCCGCCACCCTCCTCTCCCCAGCTGCACAAGGAAAGCTTCTAGAAACTCCGTCCCATTTCCCAGCTCCACTGGCTGGTGGAAGCTGTGCCCTCCACCTGTGGCATCCACCCAACCCCTACCCCACCCACCAACTCTCCTACATTCTTAATGAAAGTCACTCAGTCGTGTCCGACTCTTTGTAACCCCATGGGCTGTATAGTCCATGGAATTCTCTAGGCCGGAATACTGGAGTGGGTAGCCTTTCCCTTCTCCAGGGGATCTTCCCAACCCAGGGATCAAACCCAGGTCTCCCGCATTGCAGGCGGATTCTTTACTAAGAAACCCAAGAACAAAGGGACAGGGCAGGAAAGGGTTGGTGGGACACTGAAGGCCGCCAGCATCCTGATGGCGGCAGCAGAAGCGAGAGAGAAGGGAGAGGAAGCAAGGATAGGTCTTTCTCTGTCTCTGCTGCTAATCAACGCCCCCCACCACCCCACTGCCCGCTATTTTTTTCTCTGGGTTTCTCTGTCTAGCTTCCTCTCCTCCCCCATCTTGTATACAAACACACACACACACGGACACATATCTGATAAAGCCCCAGAAGGAGGAAGGAACAGAGGGAGGAGACTGTCAGACAGACAGACCTTCCCAGACAAAGACATTCAGGGTAGACCAGCTGACAAAGACACACGGGGGTGTCCCAAATGGGGACCCCCAAATGCTTCCAAAGGAACAGGTAAGTAAGAACAGAGTGAAACTGAATGTGCAGAGAAAGACACACACAGAGAAAAAAAAAAAAAGGTTCACAGATACAAGGAAGATTGTGAAAAGATCCCCAAATGTTAATAGTGGTTCCTTTCTCTCTAGGAGCTGGGATTACAGGGGATTTTTATTTCATATTCTTCTGCACGTTCTTTCTGGTATTTTCCACCTTCTCTGCGGTGAACACATATTACTTCTGAAACCAAAGGAAAACAATAATGTCATTTCTGAGAGGGAGAAAACGTCCTCTGGGTGGGGGGAGGAACAAAGCCTGCCAAAGCTGCAGAGAAGCAGCGAGACCGTGGACCACATGCGAACACACATACTCCACACCCGCCTGCACACTCATGGGCTCACACACCGCTCCACATTCACATGTACTGCCCCCAACAGGCACACACACAAGCCCATTTTTTATGCTCACAGCGTGAACAACCAGAGTGAAATTCCAGAAGTCTCCAAGGAAGGAAAAGGATGGAGAAGGGGAGGAAGGAGAGGCAGCCAGGGAAGCCCAGAGATGGACGGACGGACAGACACACACACACACACACACACACACACATGCACACACGACCCTCTAGCCCAGGACATGACTCAGTGCGGCCACTGACAACAGGTCCCTAACACCTTCATTACTCTGATGGTGGCTGTGGTTATAACTTCCGCGAGATTTTCTTATTACAATGGTAATAACGTAATTTGTGTTGCTGGCAGACAATTTAGAAAAAAATGATGCTCTATTTTTTGAATGAGCAAAAGAACTTATGAATGGGAGTGACCAGCGGAGACACAGGGAGAGCAAACTGTGAGGAAAGCACAGAGAGGAAGTGAGAGAGGCGAGAGCCTGCAGAGGGGGACGCACACATCCACGAGCGCAGGCACACGGCAGGGCAAGAACAAGATGGCGATTTTAAAGGCTGTGGAGACAGGGAGGTGGCACGCAGACAATCAGGCAGATGGGTGTCCAGGGAGCCAGACACATGGACACGAGCGCGACACACCTCCCGCCCCCGAGCTCACAGAGACTAGGGATAAAATTCCGGGAGACCTGGGCAGTGGGAGGGGACCTGCCATCCCATAGACACACGCTCTCCGGGTCCCAGCGTCTTTAGGACGGGCTTTATGAATGAATGAGTATGGATGTGGGAGACACCTGCCCCCATGGGGAAAGCGGAGTCCCTGCAGACAGAGACAGGCACCCAGAGATGGAGGGACGGACGGGGAGAGACACAGAGAGGGGCTCTGAGTCAGACCGGAGACAGCAACACAGGCTGAGAGGGGCAGGGAGTGCGAGACAGAAGGGGGGACAGAGGAAGGGGCGTTGGGGGCTAGAGTTCAGCCCTGGGGCCGGGGCCCCGCCTCTGGGAAATGGGATCAATAGGAGACTTCTGTTGTTTTCTCTGGGCTTCTCTATATTTTCTAATCACTCAATCATGAAGATGGATGTATGACTTTGGGGATCAGGAGAAAACATGTGCCTTGAAAGAAAAAGAAACAAAAGAAAAATGGTACAGAGATTGAATGGAGATGAAGCTACAGAGAACAAGCAGGGGAGTGATCAGACACATCCACGTGCACGCGCACACACACACACACCATCCCTCCCCATCCTGGGACTAAGGACAGCCCCTCCTCCAAGGGGAGCAGGGAGCAGTGGGGGCAGGGCAAATAGGCAAACTGAGGCTCCAAGCCCCAGACCTCCTCACACACCTGCACTCATACAGGGAGAACAAGCTCCTGGAGGAGACTGGGGCACATTTATTGATCACCTACTGTAAGCCCAGGGTTCGGTTTGTCCCCTCAAGCCTGCTGCAGTCTTGGGGGGGCAAGTCTGGGCTGACCCTGAGGCCTGGGCAGGGAGCATCTCCCAGAGAAGGGTCCCAGAGCCCAAGAGCTCAAAGCAGGGTCCGGGGTGGGGTGGGGGGAGGAAGCAGAGTTTGCCAAACAGATGGGGCAGAAGGCCTGCGGCGAAAGGGGGCCTCGCTTAGCAGGCAAGGGGAATGCTTGAGCACAGGGCAAAGGCTTGGAGGAGCACAAGTGTCTGGTGAGAGAGAGAGAGGCAGAGACAGAGAAAAACAGAGGGAGAGAGAGGCAGAGACCAGAAGGAGGCGGCAGCGCCCCTGCAGCCTGAGCGGAGGGCCTGGAAGACCTCGGAAGCTGGCTTTGTTCTTTGCACCATGAGAGTGAGGGGTCTAGGGGTTAGGGTTAAGGTTAGGGTTTCTGATTCCTGATGGGAGCAGAAGCAGGAAGAACAGAAAGGAAGCCAGGGGAGCCTTCCAGAGACAGATGAGTTGCCCTGACCAGGGAGGGAGAGGGGCAGGTGAACTGAGAGCTGCTTGGGGGACAGTGTCTGCAGGATGGGTTACTATGAGGGGAGAGGGGCCCAGCTGACCTGGACAGCTAGAGGAATGATGGAGAGCCCCAACTCCAAGAGGGCTTGGGAGGGAGGGGTTAGATTGGTGGCACCTGCCAGATGTGAGGGTATGAGGACCCCATCAAGCATGGTGCCTCAGGAGGTGGTGAAGTCACAGCTGGGGGTGCCGTCGGGAAGACACTGGTCCCCAGGCAGGGTGCCCCTGGGAGTTCCAGCAGGTTAGGGGATGGTGGAGGGAACAGGAGACCCAGGTGTGATGACACACTCACGGATACACACATGTTCACACACAGAGACACAGAGCCCTGGAGGAAGGGGAGCCCGAGAGGAGGAAGGTCAGAGGGAAACACGTGGCATGAGACAGAGTCAGACATGGGCACATCTGGAAAAGTCGAGGAGGAAGGAGAGGGAGGCCAAGGGACAGACAAAAGGCCGAGTGTGGCGGGAGCAGAGAGACAGAGAGGGAGACGGTGCTGGGCAGACGGGGAAGAGGGATGAAGAGCCAGCGATGCGGGAGAGACCCCGAGTTAACGGAGGCTGAGAGATGGACAGTGGGGACAGAAAGACCAGAGCAGGAAGGGAAGCAGGGAGGGGCGCCCCTACTCTTTCCACCTCCTGCTCCCAGAGCCCAGGCAGACTTCACTAACGCCTTAGAGACAGAGAGGGAACCGGCTGGAGGGAGGGGAAGAGAGAGAGTCACACACACACATACACACATACACACACACACACAGCCCAGCGCACAAGACAGACTGGAGCCGTGTTGATTGAATAGAGGGCTGAATGACAGACTCACAGAATGAACACAAAAGCAAGAACCCTGCAGAGAGGGGGGCCGGGCCGAGCACGGGGCTCCTCTATCTCTGTCTCTCTCTCCCTCTCTCGCTGTGTGTGTGTGTGTGTGACACATGTTCAAAGAATGACAATGACCCCCGGGGCTGAAGCAGACAGAAAGCAAGGAGTACAGTGTGGCAGGCAGTCAGATGGACAGACAGAACAACACATACCCCCCCACACACACACACATGACAAAGCATCTGACGCTTGAAAGGAGCATAAAGCCACCTAACACTTCAGAGAGAAAGGCAGGAGAGAACACAGAGCAGGAGGCTCTCAGAGGGGTGGGCAGGGGTCCCCCCAGGGGGAGGCACCATCCTGGGCACAGGCGACCCAGAGCCTGAACTGACGAAAGGACGCCAGCAGCACACAGTGGAGCAGGGGCTATTCAGGAAACCCCTTCTTTCCTGAAGACACTCACTCCACCGGGGGTAGGGGGGCCGTGGGGGAGATGACTTGTATCTGATTTCTGGAGCTCTGAGGCAGACCAGGAAGCAACACTAGGGACAGAGCGGTGAGAACTCCATGGAAGAGGTCTGGGCAGCTGGCGTGGGGGAGCTGGAGGAGCGACAAGGCTAGAGAGACAGTGGGGGCTGAGGCCTGGACTTTGATGGGGCGGGGGATGAATGATGCTGGATAGACGTGGTAGGACAGACGTGCTCAGAGGCGTGTTAGAGAAGGAGCTGGTGTCTAGAAAGTTTGACCTGGGGGACCCAGGGATGGTTGGCCAGCCAAGGGGCAGCAAGAGACAGGCTGGCAAAGGCGAAAGGCAGTGAGATTCAAGAGATGGCCATGGTAGGCAGCTCAGGTAGGGAGGAAGGGAGACACAGCCTGGCGCGTCCAGTGTGTGCAGCCAACCCGGGGAGGCCCAGATCACCCCCACGAATAGGAGGGCCAGGCAAGGGAGGGTCAGTATCCCAAGACAAAGCAAAGTGAACAAGGTGTGGTCTCTCCTTACACTGGAATATTATACAGCCATAAAAGGGGACAAAGTCCTGACACCGGGAACAACATAACCTCAAAACCATTACACTAAGTGGAAGGAATCAGACTCAGAAGGCCACATATGGGAGGGCTCCATTTATCTGAAATATCTGGATTAGATAAATCATTAAAGACAGAAAACAGATTGGTTGTGACTGGGGACAGGAAGGGGGACGGGAAATGGGGAATAACTGCTTGATGGTCAGAGCATGTTCTTTCGGGGGAGTGATTAAAAGAAAAATGTTTTGTAACTAGATAGAGGTTGCACGACATTGTGGAGGTACTAAATGTTGCTAAATTGTTCACTTGAAAATGGCTCATTTTATACACATTTCACCTCAATAAAAAAGTTTGTTTTATTAAAAAATAAGGACTTCCCTGGTGTCCCAGTGGCAAGACTCCACAATCCCCATGCAAGGGGCCAGGGTTCGATCACTGATCAGGGAACTAGATCCCACATGCTGCAACTAAGACCCAGTGCAGCCAAATAAGTAAATAGAATTAAAAAAAAATAAAATTAGTTCACCAAGCAGGCATGTGCAGAAAGGGATTTCCAGGTGGAGGGAACAGCACCTGTGAAGGTGGAGAGGCATGCGGGCACATGGTTGGGGTGGGAGGAGGTATGGCAGGGGGAGGGGCTTAGAAGCCAGAGGAGAGGACAGGGCAGGGAGTGGGCGGGTGGGGCGGGCTTGAACGCTTCTTGGAGGCAAGCGCCATAGAGACCCATGAGGCAGGAGAGCACATGAGCAGAGCTGTTTTGCAGAGCTGTGACTGGTCCCCCAAGTGGGCAGAGCAGGTCCCCAGGGTAAGATCAGAGACTGGAAGAGACCAGAGAGGACGCGGGCATCAGTCACTCAAGTGGGGGCTAATGAGCTGTGAGCAGCAGGCACTGGGGTGGAGGGAGGACTCAGCCAAGGCCCCGGGACTTGGGGACCGGTTAGGCACAGGTGACAGCTGATGGGGTCCCCAAGGCTGTAGCTGGGGGCTGCCTCCCTGGAACTGGATGGACAAGAAGAGGCACTTCCCTGCATCCCAGCCAGGCAGGGCTTAGACATCAGGCTGTTCAATGAGTCAGAGAACATGTACTGAGGGCCTTCCCTGGGCCAGGCAGTGTTCTTGAACCTGCAGACACAGCAACGAACAGACACTCCCTGCCTCTTCCAGGGGCCTACAGCACAGTGGCAGAGAGGATGGTGTGAGAGAAAGAAAATAAACCAAGAAACTCATGGATAAGATGGTAGCTGCAGGACTTGGAGAATGAGCTAATGGTTGCCCGGAGTGGAGGGACAGTTGGGGTGTTTGGGTTGGGCATGTACACACTGCTGTACATGGATAACCAACAAGGACCTACAGTATAGCTTGTGGAACTCTGCTCGATGTTATGTGGCAGCCTGGATGGGAGGGGGCTTTGGGGGAGAAGGGACATGTGTGTATGCATGGCTGAGTCCCTTTCCTGTTCACCTGAAACCGTCACAACATTGTTGGCTATGTGTGTGTTAGTCGCTCACTCATGTCCAACTCTGTGACCTCATGGACTGTAGCTCATCAGCTGCCTCTGTCCATGGAGTTCTCTAGGCAAGTACACTGGAGTGGGTTGCCATGCCCTTCTCCAGGGGATCTTCCTGACCCAGGGATCGAATCTGGGTCTCCCACATTGCAGGCAGATTCTTTGCCTCTGAGCCACCAGGGAAGCTCCTAGTTGGTTATACCCCAATATATATAAAAGGTTTAAAGTAAATAAAAAAATTTTAAAAGATGACAGCTGCAGTGTAGAGTGCTCTGAAGACAAAGAAGGCAAAATAAGGTAAGAAAGGCTAAACTGGAGGGTTCTGTGTGAGGCTCAGTCATCAGGGAGGCCTCTCTGAAGAGAAGACAATGGAGCAGCGGTCTGAGAGGTGAGTGAGCACACAAATCTCAGGAGAGAGCGCTCCGGGCATCTGGAACAGCACATGCAAAGGCCCTGGGGTGGGGCAGCACATCTCAGTCAAGGAGAGGCAAGGGCAGGGTGGCTGGAGCAGAAGGGCAGTGGGCAGGGGCTGGGGGGAGTAGGGGGTAGCGGAGCCCTGCCTGCAGCCAAGGCCATTCCTGTAGGTACCAGTGGGTGCCTTGGTTTTGAAGGGGAGTGTCCCCCAGGGAGACGGACCCTAATGAGAACAGGAGGAATAAAATGGACAAGGAGGACCTGTGAGGCCCCAGCCCTGCTGGCTCTGCCCCCCGCAGGGTTGGTTGATTAAGACTTGATTAAACCCTGAAAGTTTCCCCAACAGATTCCCTCAGCAACAGAAAAGCAACAGGAGGGGCGAGAGCAAGGTGCTTTGGAGAGACTCACAGAGACTCAGGCCAGACGCAGAAAGAAAGGAGAAGAAAGCTTGAGAAAGGTTCCAAGGGAGAGCAGGGAGCAGCCAGGCGAGACCCCCACGCCGCCAGGGGCTCGGATGACGCACGCTGCCGGCCCACGCTCAGGCCACCGGGCACAGACCGTGACGTGATATCCCGTCAAAGCTCCCAGGAGCGGGGACGCAGAGAAGGGAGAGGAGGGCGAGGGAGACACGTGAGCTGGACAGCCCAGCACTGGGGGAATCTGGGGCCAGACAGACAGACAAGGAGCCCTGAGACAGAGAGGGAAGGACACATGGACAAAATCATCCAGACAGACCCTGCCACTCAGAGAGACACAGCCAGAGACACAGTGATTCTCACAACACATGGAGACACAACCAGGAAGGACTGTCCCTGAGACACATAGATGGACATCACGCACCCATGCAACACCCCACACAGACAGGAGACACACACACACACACACACACACACACACAAGGAGACCAGCACACACTCCCGTTCTTGGGGGCAGAGACATTCAGAATCCCCAGTCAGGACACGCAGACCATCAGATAAACACAGAAACCCAGACAGACAGATATACACATACACACAAATACAGATACAAGACAGTCAAATAAATACACACACAAACGCATCCACAGACACCAGACAGGACGACCAGATAATCACACGCTCCGGTGCATGGGGACAAACAGGCAGACCTCACAGGGACAGACACACAGACCCTAACCTGAGTCAGACGGGAACTCACACACTGACATGAGGGGAGGCAGGAGGGACACCCGCAAGGGCGAGACGGAAGGACAGGGAGGTCGGTGGAGACGAGAAGACAGAGGTGAGGCCACGTGCCTGAACCGCAGCCTAACCAGGTTCAGGGGCTCCCCTCCACTCCAGGGAGCCCGGCCACGGATACCCTTTTGACTCTAAGGTCTACCCCACAGCAGGGGGACTGAGGGGTGGAGGGGTCCTCTGCCTCCCTCACATGCCCCCCACCACCACCCCATCGTGGAGCAGCAACGGTGTTTGTTGACCAAATCCTCCTGCCGTCAGATGCAGGCTGGAGCGCAGCAACAGGTGACAGGTGACAGGGCCAGACATGGAGAAGGAGTCAGCAGGGAGGGGGGGTAGGGTCAAGCGACGCGGTGTCCTCGGGGTGCAGAGGATGGACTTGTCTGCAGCATCAGACCCGAGTTGGCTGGAGAGAGGGAGAGGCCACAGTGAAGCCATTTCAGGGGGTCAGGAACACAATGCTGACAGCCAGGGAATGAGAGGGAGGTGCACGGAGAGACAGCTCTGGGACGGGCCGAAAACAGGAGGGGGTGCTCTGCAGGATGGGGGAGACAGATCAGTGGTGGGGGGACGGATCTGGGGCTCAGCTCGGCTAGAGACCCCGATAGCAGCTAGTTGTGGAGCAAATAGAGTTTGCAAAGAGGTCTGGGGAGCTTCGAGGAGCAGGAGGTGAGGGGGTCAGGCCAGGCCCACACACACACACACACAGCGCTGACCAGTGCTCATCCACCCTCCGAGACAGCGAGGGAAGAAAGGAGAGAGAGAGGGAGAAACAGAGCCAAGCACACCTGGAAAATTCTAGATGGAGCCCCCAGGAGTGGGAGAGGAGGAGAGAGAGGCAGAGGTGGGGGAAGCAAGCAGGAGCGAGGGGGAGGTGGTGGGCAAGCACACACACAAACACACTCTCACGCACACATACACTCCTGCAGTGACGCACAGAATAGAAGCAGAATTCAATAATAACTTAGAGCGGAGCGAGCAGGGAGGGAGGGAGGGAGTGGGTTAGACACACACAGCCCGTCTCAGGAGGTATTCAATAATTGTTGATTGAATGAAGGAACAAAGATGAGGGACTCTCAGAAGGAAAGCTATGCCTGAGAAAGTTCCGAAGCGGGTAGACAGAATGTCACACATATACACAGTGAGAAAAAAAAAAAATTCCCAATCACGTTTTGGATTTAAAATAATGAGAATAAACAGTAAGAGAGTCAGAATAACCGGTTTGCTTGGCGGTTGGCAGTGATCCTGAGAGAGAAGGGGGCTGCTGGGGGCTGAGGTGATTTGTTTCTTGCTCTGGGATGTGGATCCACAGGTGTAGACCCATGTAAAAGTCATCGAAGTTTTTCATTTAAGATCTGTACATTTATGGTATGCAAGTTCTACCTCAATTTTTTCTAATGAGAGAAAGAGTTGATAGGAGAGGGAAGGAAAGATGAGTGTCAGACAAGAGAGGGACAGATGCACGCGCGTGCACGCATGCGCACACACACACACACACAATGTAACAATGTCCAGGTAAGAACAATCCCTGACAAAGTCTGATGAGAAAGCAATTAAAAAGCTAATGTGATGGAGAGAGAAAGCCCCATGCCTAAACCCTCACATGGAAGGAGAGAGAGACCCCAGAGAGACCTGAATTGGGAGCAGGGTCCACAGGGCAGGAAAGAAATTGCCAACTTTGGCCCTTTCAGCTGGAGGTGCCAGGGGAGGGAGCTCCCGGGGCAGGTGTCCACCACCAGCTGTGAAACAGCCTGGCCAGGATGGGTCATCGGAGGTGGGGTTGAAGCAAGCATGTGGGGGAGAAGGGGGCAAGGAAGGTGCTGAGTCTGGGGTGGACTTGAGGGGTACAGGGGCCGGGCTTGCAGAGGGTCCCAGGAGTAGCGGTGAGCTCAGATCTGGAGCTCACAGCTCAGAGGCCGAGAGTGAGGCGTGGGCACTGAGACAGCCCAGAAGGATGAGGACCACAGTAGAGCCAGGCACGGGGTTAGGTAGGAAAAGGGCCCAGAAGTAACGATCGGACAGACAGGCAGATGGATAGAGGGATGTGCTCAGGCACGGAGCTAAAGGAAATGCTGGACAGAGTCTCAGAGATGGATGGAGAAGGAGAAAGAGAGATATAGAGGGGAGTGGGGAGATAGACAGGTCAGCATGTGTGGAAAAAGCAAAATGGAGCCGGAGAAAAGGAGGGGGAACAGAGAGCAAGGGGTGCAAGGGACTCTGTCACACACACTCATTCACACTCACGGGAGGTGTCCAGCGTGTGCTGACCGAAAGAAAATACAAAGGAACTACCCCTCAGCGTGGGAGCAGAGGATTCAGGTAAAGTGGCCGAGGGGACACAGTGACAGACGGCTCGTCACACACAGATACACACACACACATACAACCTCTCTCTGTGAATCCACACGCAGGACCAGGGTAGCTTTCAGAACCGCCTTAGAGACTGGGCAGCTACACACTCACTCCCAGCAGAGCGCTGGCTGAACAGAGGGACAGATGCAAACTGCTCAGGGAATGAGCACAAAAGCAAGGACCCAAATGAGAGGGGCTGGGGCAGGGGGCTACTGGGGCCCTTAGTCACTCCGTGTCTCACACACACACCTGCCAGGGAAGGACTGATCTAGGAAGAGCCTAGATGTGAAAGGAAACAAAGCCCCCTCCGACGGCAGGGACCCCCAGAGTAGAGTGAAGGAGGTGGCCGCCCACACTGGGAATTCTGCAAGAGGCTCAGGGGTCAGATGAGTTAGAGCCCAGCTTGGCCACATGGACACACTCACAAGCCTGAGGGCCCCGCACAAGTGTTTGGGGCGGGGCGGTGGGTAAGCGAGTGGGGGGACACGTTTTGGGACCCAGACACACGGGCACACAGACGACCGTGAAGTCACATCTTGGCAGAAAAAATGAATTAATGTGGGTAACACAGAGAGTTAACCTAAAACTAAGGATGCAGATAACATAGTGTGCACGTGCTCGGTCACTTCAGGCGTGTCTGACTCTGCAGCCCTGTGGACGGCAGCCCAGCAGGCCCCTCTGTCCATGGATCTCCAGGCAAGATTACTGGAGTGCTGGAGTGGGTTGCCATGCGCTCCTCCAGGGGATCTTCCTGACCCAGGGATTGAACCTGCATCTCCTGCATTGGAGGCAGATTCTTTCACCACTGAGCCACCGGAGAAGCCTGGGTAACACATAGAGCTAACCTAAAACTGAGAGGCAGAGGCAGAGAGAGACAAAGAAAGAAGAAGCAAACAGAAAGCCAGAGACACAGAGACAAAGACAGGAAAATAGAGAAAGGGAGAAAGTCACTGAGGCGGGGTGTGGATGCAGCGGCGACAGACACGAACGCAAGAGGGGCCCAGATGCCATAACCAGAGGAGCGGCCCAGAGTGGGGTTTGGAAAGAGAAAACGGAAATGGGGGCCGAATGGAGCAGGAGAGGAAGATCAGCAGGAGACAGAGAGGTGCCCGGGCCATCAGGGCAGCGGAAGAAGCAAAGGAATGAGTGAAAGAAAGATGCCTGAATGGACGGGAGGGACCCTCAGCACAGCCCTGGCTGGCTTCAGGGGGCAGCCAGGGGGTCAGCAAGGGAGGCGTGTGCCACACCACACACACACACACACACACACTCACACATACCATAAAACACACATCACTCGACACATATCACACCACACACACACACACACCACACCATACAATATACATAACACATAAGACGCAACACCCCCACACACACACACCCCACACCATAAAACACACATCACTCATGACACACACCACAGTGCACATACACACACACATCACACCATACAACATACATAACACATAACACACACCACCCCCCCACACACACCCCCCACACCATAAAACACACATCACTCATGACACGCACCACACCCCCCACACACACCACACCCCCCCACACACACACCATACCATAAAACACACATCACTCATGACACACACCACAGCGCACATACACACACACATCACACCATACAACATACATAACACATAACACACACCCCACACACACACACACCCCCCACACCATAAAACACATATCACTCATGACACGCACCACACCACACACACACACCACACCCCCACACACACACACCACACCAAAAACACACATCACTCATGACACACACCACAGTGCACACACACACACACACATCACACCATAAAACACACATCACTCATGACACGCACCACACCACACACACACACCACACCATAAAACACACATCACTCATGACACACACCACAGCGCACATACACACACACATCACACCATACAACATACATAACACATAACACACACCATCCCCGCACACACACACCCCACACCATAAAACACACATCACTCATGACACGCACCACACCACACACACACACCACACCCCCACACACACACACACCACACCATAAAACACACATCACTCATGACACACACCACAGTGCACACACACACACACACACACACACATCACACCATACAACATACATAACACACAACACACACCATACCCCCACACACACCCCCCACACCATAAAACACACATCACTCATGACACACACCACACCACATACACACACACACCACACCCACACACACACACACCACACCATAAAACACACATCACTCATGACACACACCACACACACACACACCACACCCCCACACACACACCATAAAACACACATCACTCATGACACACACCACACACACACACACACACATCACACCATACAACATACATAACACACACCACCCCCCACACACACCCCACACCATAAAACACACATCAGTCATGACACACACCACACCACACACACACACATACCACACACACACACCACACACACACACACCACACCATAAAACACACATCACTCATGACACACATCACACCACACACACACACACATCACACCATACAACATACATAACACATAACACACACCACACACACACACCATAAAACACACATCACTCATGACACATATCACACCATACACACATACACACACCACCACCACCCCACACACACACCATACAACATACATAACACACACCACACCACACACACACACACATTACACCATAAACCACACATCACTCATGACACACATCACACCACACACACACACACACACACTCATCACACCATACAATATACATAACACATAACGCACACCACACCACACACACACACATCACACCATAAAACACACATCACACATAACACACACCATACCACACATACACACACACACCCCACACACCATAAAACACACATCACACATGACATACACCACAGTGCGCACGCACACACTCACACCCCACACCATAAAACACACATCACTCATGATACACATTACACCACACACACACACACACATCATACCATACAACATACATAACACATAAATCACACCACACCACACACACACACATCACACCATAAAACACACATCACACATAACACACACCACACCACACACACACACACACACTCCACACCATAAAACACACAACACACATGACACACACCTCACCACACACACACATATACCACACCCTACAACACACATCACACATACCACACACCATACCACACACACCATACCCCACACACCTCACAAATACTACACCATACAACATATCACATGCTGAACTACATACACAACACACACATGACCCATACACACCACACAGGTGTGTGAACACATGAACAATTGCAGGAAGCCCAGAGAGAAGACAGGGTTTCGAGGAAGTCCCAGAGAAGGGGGAAGGAGAGAGCAGGAGAGGAGCGGGGAGAGCAGGGTTCCAGGCGCCTCTCTCCCCTTCCTGGGGTCAGTCTGTAAGTCTGTCCAGCTCCCTCTCACTCACTCTTGGCCCCTCCCCACCCCTTCAGCACACAATCACACTCTCCAGAAAAGGGGCGAACCAGGGGCAGAGAAAAGAGGGGCTCGGTGACTGTCCTGCCCCCGGGAGCGCTTCCCCTTCCCGCATCTCCTCCCTGGCTTCTGCACCTGCTGCCCCAGGGCCTCACTCAGCCCCTTCCTAGGGAGGCAGTGCACTCCGGGCCCTCTGTTCAAGCTCGGGACCCCGGCTCTACTCTCTGTAGACAGTGGGCCTTTCTGCATCTGTTCTGCTCATCTGTCCTTCTGGACACTAAGTGCCTGGTCAACAGCTGCTCCCCAGCAGATTTTTCTCACCCCTGAACCCCAACCCCCAACCAGGATCAGGCACACAGTAGGGGCTCAGTGGCCACGTGTACAATGAAAGCTTACACACCTGAGTGACAGCAGAGCTGGAAGGCGTTAGGATGAATGTGGAAGGGAAAAGCCAAGGGTAAAAGAGGAGGGCAGAGGGAGGGAGAGCCCTGGGCGGGGGACGGAAAGATGTGGCAGCACATCTGGAATAATCTAAAAGGAGGTACGCGGGTGGGGCAGAGCCCTGGAAGCTGGCGGGCAGTGGGTGAGGGGTGAAGCACTTGGTGGGTACAGGCTAATACACGCACGTGCGCGCACACACACACCCGGGCAGGGCAGCTGCTTCATGACAAGTGCTTTATGAAGAGCCCAGGGAATGAAATGAAACCCCCACCCCCAGCACTCAGCAAGAGGGGGGCTGCAGGGAGAGAGCCCACACTGGAAATTCAATAAGCCTGCAGATCCGGGAGGCAGGTGGCCTGGGGGATAGACAGGGAGCTAGATCCCTGCTCCCTGGCAGACACACAGATGCCAGGGCCACACATGTTTGTTGGGGGAATGAATAAATGAACAGGGGACCCCAGAGCAAAAGACAAACCTGTCAAGGTGAGAGAAATGGATAGAGAGGGACAGAGACTCAGGGGGCGGGGGTGCTACATATACCATGGGGCTCTGATGCTCTCATATGGAAGTCAGGGGCAGACCTCAGGGGACAGGGCAGAACCCATAAGACCCAGAGAGGGTAGAAGGTGCAGAGGACATAGAGCATGCCAGCAACAGCTTTTGCCCAGGGTCAGCACAGAGAGGGCACTCAGTACATCTACAGCCCACAATACCTTTAGGGGCCCGTGAAAAATGTTTTAATTTCTTTCAAAATCAGGAGAAAAAATGAACTTTAACACAAAGAAAATGTTTTCGTATATAATGTTAACATATTCCACTTTATATCAATGTTGTAAAATACCATTTTTTTGGTATCTTTATGGAGGAAAGGGCCCACGAAGGCAAAACTGACCAGGGCCCATGAGTCATCATGGAGCCCTGGTTGAGTGCCCAGCCTGGGATGGGGTAACACAAGGCAAAGGCTAGGACACACCCTACAGAAGGGAGTGCTGGAGCCAAGGGAACCCAGGGAAGGGGCAATCAGGAAGGAAGGAAAGACATGTCAGGCAATCGTGAGGGAGACGAGGCTTCCTCCACCAGAGACAGGCTTCTTCTGAGCAGGGCCAGAAGTGGGAAGAGAAAATGAAAGACCAGGGCAGAGGGAGGCTGAGTGATGGCTGAGTGGGGCCCAGGATCAGGGAGGGAGCAGACAGGAGTGGAGTTGAGTTTGGAGTGGAGGGTGCAGTGTCCTGGGGATGGTTGCCTGGGAAACCGTCAGGGAGGGAGGCCTAGAGATGGAGGCTGGAGGAAGCGTGGGGTTGAGTCTGGGGCCAGGATGGGGAGCAAGCAGAAAGCGACCCTTGAAACCAAGTCTTAGGAGCCCCGGAAAGAGGAAAGGGGGCAGGGGGAGGTTCATTCATACACACACACACACACGCACAGAGAACAACAAGAAAGGAAAGAAGAGAAAGATATTTAATAAATCTGCAGGGAGATGGAGGTGGGAGGTAGAGAAAGAGACCCACTGGCCCAGAGACCCAGCCGCAGACACACGGACACACACACACACACACTCACGGGGACAGGACAATCAGAGAAAAAGATAGGCATTTAATGACACCTCAGCAAGGGGGAGACAGGGCAACAAAGGCAGACACACAGACGGATGGACAGATGGGCAGAAGGCAGAGCCCTGGGTCCCACTGGACATACTCTGAGGGAAGCACAGGTCTGGCAGTGGGTGGGAAGAGCCCCAGTGAGAGAGGGCTGGGGAGAGTGGGATGGACAGATGGACAGAGCTTCATCTCCCCTCCAGATCCCCCACCACCACACCACCCTCCACCTCCATCGCTCCATCTCTGTTTCTCTCCCTGCAGATCTCTCTCTGCCTTCCTCTCTGCAAACCAGAGCTTTCTGAAGACCCAGAGAGAAAAATGGGAAAAGAAGAGAGATGGGAGAAAAAGACGAGGGACCTTGTGTGTGTCTGTATGTGTGTGTGTCCAACACAAGGTCTGGTTGGACTTTTAGGAGGGAGAGCATGAAAGGAGCAGATGAGCAAAAGGACCAACAGCAGATCGGGGGGAGGGGCACAGCCTGGAAGGATCAGGAACACACAAGCCTCATAACACACCACATACTGCACACACCACACACACACTACACACACTGGAAGTGCCATTCGTGGGAAGGTCAATGAAAACATGGAGAAAAAGAGGCAGCGCGTAGAGGGTGTGTGGAACTGAGACAGATACACAGGGGAGTGCCCTCACTCCCAAGGCTGCCTAGCAGGACTGGGCCCAGGGTCCATCTTTAATGTAAGTTTTACATATGAATGTCTAAAAGAATCAAGAATCAAGCCCAAGAGCCCAGGTGACAGCCAGTAACAATAGGCCAAAGGATGAAGAGACAGAGAGAAAGAGACAAGGAGACACTGAAGCCAGTGGGTAGAGGACAAGCAACAGTCCCAGATGGACACACACCCAGAAACATATTCCATCCTCTCTAGGTGGTGGAAGGGGGTACATAGCACAAATTACCGTGTTGTTTTTTTTTTCTGCCACATGGCAAGCAGGATCTCAGGTCCCTGACCAGGGATGGAACCCATGTCCCCTGCAGTGGAAGCGCAGAGTCTTAACACTGGATCACCAGGGAAGTCCCAATTACCACCTTTTATTGTATGTGCTTTTCTGTATCTTTCCTACCCTGCTGTAAGGAATGTTTTGTGGTTTTTGTTTTTGTTTTTTGCAAACATCTTTTCTCAAAGAGAAAAAAAAATGCATGCGGAACGAGAAAAACCACTGAAACCTGGACAGGAAGGAGGAAGAGTGAGGAGGTCCCAGGGTCTCCGATCCCCTGGCGAGAGCTGGACACTGACAAGGGCGGCAGAGGAGGAGCCGGCAGCAGGGCGGGTAGACGGCGGCCAGCGGAGTAGGCGTCACGAGCCTTTTCACTGTCTCTCTCGAAGGGTCGAGAAAAAGCAAATTGAACAGAAGCCTAGAGTGAAAGTCAAAACCAGAGAAGGAACCAGCGATAATAGGTGGGAGAGACAGGCTGAGCCTCTGCCTCCCTTCCCTGAGCAGATGGCACCTCTGTGGGCCACATTTGGGTGCCTCAGCCAGAATTTCCCCAGCCCTGTTTTCATTCTCTTGAGAGAGTTGTGTGAACCACTGTGACAACCTCTGCAAGTTCCAAGGGCGTTAAAGAGAGCTTCCAGAGGTGACCTGTGGCCTCTGAGACGTGTTTTGAAGGATGAATAGGAGTTTGCCAGGTTGCAGAGAGGCAAGAAAGGGCATTCTCAGTGGTGGAAACAGCCTGGACAGAGGCACCGGGTGGAGGGAGGGCTTGAGGAAGAAGCAGAGGCTTTGAGAGATTGGTTAAAAAAAAAAAATCTGAGACAGAAACACACATAGAGAGACTAGAGGAATAGAGACGGCCGTGAGGCACAGAGAAAAAGAGAAACTAGCAGCAGGGAGAGACACACAGACATACAGACACACAGACAGACAATCAGGAGCGCACGGGGACACACAGAAAAACACCAAGAAGAGAGTGGTGGTGTGGGGGGAGGGGGAGGGGTTAAGGAAGGAAAAGAAGCACAGAAAACTGTCAAGACAGCCAGAGAGAGAGCTGGAGAGACGCAGATAAAGAAAGAAACACAGGCCACTGAATCGCATGGAGAGAATAGGGGCTGGGGCTTCTCCCGGGTTCGACCCTCCGCCCTGCGCCGTGCTGCGCAGGCGCACTCCCGACCCTCATCCCGCTGAGGATGCCGAGGACAGGCGCTTTGTCCCCGCCGGGGGCTGGGGCGCATCCCAGGCTGATCGCATGTGTCCCTACACCCCGCCCCGCCAACCGTGTGTGTGGGCCCTGGCCAAGCGGCTGGCATTCTGTGCACGTCCTGAGCCCACAAGCATCCATGTGAACACACACGATGCACAGTGCAGACAAGAGAAGCCCAGTCATTCAATTCAAGAGAAGCCCCAGGAGCCCACAGATTGAGGCAGAACCTCCTGAAGTGGTATCCACGCAGTACTCACAAATCGCACCCTCACGGCCGGAATAAAGCAGGTTCATACATTCGCGCACACAACCCCAGGAGCCCGGACTCACAGGCCACGTGGACACATGTCCACACACCACCACAAGCGTTCATGAGCAAACAGGCCCACAGGCATACCCACGTGAGCACAAAGACACTCCCAGGAGTGCACACTCACACCCATGCTCCTACCTCTGGTCCTAAGACACATGCACACCCATGGAATCTCCAGATGTCCATTCAGATCCGGACATTGTGGTGTTTGGCTTGTGAACATAACAGCAAACAGAGAAACATCCAGATTTTGAAATCTGTTTTTAATTAAACAGATTAAACAGTGTCATTAGGCCAGAGGTAACTCACATGGATAGGTGTGTGATCTGATAAAAAATACATTTCTTCCTATAGACTGTTGCAAATGAATTTCCCAGGCCGTGTGCCCTGGTGGAGGGGACAAGGGAACAAAGGAGGAGTCTTTGGAGTTTTCTCCAGAATACCCAGGGCTTTTGCTGACCCAGTCTCACCACCCCCACCCTCCCAGGCACTCCTGGGAAACACACAGCATACACACAGCCACAGCTCCCCGTGGGGACATCCACAACTCCACAACGGCATGACAGCCCCATGGGTCCCCCAGAGTGTCAACTGCCACCATCCACCCAGGGCATGCTACTGCTACTGCTAAGTCACTTCAGTCGTATCTGACTCTGTGCGACCCCACAGACGGCAGCCAACCAGGCTCCCCCGTCCCTGGGATTCATCTGAGTCCTCAACTGCTCACACTTGGAGAGTCCTGGGCTTCACCCAGACACAAGCAAGGTTGCTGCCAGGCATGGTCACTCCCCAAACACAGGAACAGATGTTCACACACAGCCACACTCCAGAGGTCTCCAATCTGATTATGTCCCTCCCTGGCCTGAAGCCGTCCAGCCACCAGTGCTGCCTGCACAAAGGCTCCTCTGACACAGCCTGTCCTCCCATCCCACCCCGTCATGCTCCAGCACACAAGAGATACTCAAGAAACCACTGGCCAAACTCTGAGGTCTGTTTGTGTTTAATCAGACAATATGTAAAGTATTTACAACCAATTCCAAATTCCCCCCTCCCCCACCCCAGGCCTGGGCCATGGAATGAGGGACCCCCTGGCCCTGCCCAGAGCCGGGGGTCCCCTAGGCCTCTGCATAGTCATCTGAAATCTACAAAACACTGTTTGCTTTAAAAAAAAAAAAAAAAAAAAAAGGACAGTATTAGGATACCTTATACAAAGGGCGCTGGGCAGTTGGAAGGGGATTTGAGAGCACGCTGGAGTGAACCCAGATTTTGACTGGGACAGACAGGAGAAGACTTGGGTAATACACATGTATGAAAGGAAAAATTGAAATTTCATAGGCAGGCACCACTTGGCCTCCTTCCCCACTGGCAGGGCCTGGCTGGCTCAAGAACCCCTGGCAGCAGGAACGTTATTGCTATGATGAGGGGCAGGGGGTGAAATGTACATGGCTGGGGGACAGAGTAGGGGACATTTTTACATGTTAAATATGGACACACATGGAGGAGGAACACACACGTGTACACACATACATACACACACACGGGGGCCCTTGGCAGAATGCCTACAAAACTGTCAGCTGCCCAATTTAAGAAGGGCAGGATGAGGCCCAGGGAGAAACCACCACATACCCCAAGGGCCAAAACACGGTCTCTTGATGCCACGGGCTGGACTCACCACGTGATGCCAGGCCATAAGGTCTGGACAAGAGTGGAGTAGTTGCAGAGGCCATGGCCACATATGGAGGCAGACACTGAAGCCCAGAGAAGCAGCAAGGGCTGCCTGAGGTCACACAGCCAGTCCTGGTATGTGGCAATAGACAATCTGTCCTCTCTCACCCCAGCCTACGCACTCCTTCCCCTACTTGTGAGTTAAGGGTGTCAACTTGGAGAGGAGAGCAGGGGCCAGGCATTGAAACAACACAGGACAAACTGGGGGAAGGAGGACCTGGGGTTCCGTCCTGAGGCCAGGGTCTCACAACCACTTGGATCTTCCTTCTACTTCTGCTTGATTGCCTCCAGAGCCTGTGAGCTCCTTTTCATGATTGGCTAGTGCCAAAGGTAAAAAACCACCCACATTCTGATTAAAACCTGCTTCCCTATCCTTATACCCTTCATTTCTAGCTCAGCCCCACATCCACCTCCACTTTCTCCCCCCACAACAGCCCCACTGAGCGAGCAGCAGCAACAGGACTCTGTCTGCTATCTCTGAGCCATTCTCAGGCCCCTTGTCCCCTGGGCTACCCCAGTCTGTCCACAATGCCTCCAAGGACAATTGCAATGGTTCCTGAGGAAGACAGAGGGAGCACCGGGTTCCAGTTCCACCTCAACCCTGAAGTGCTCTGCTGCCTCGGGCAAGTCACATCCTCTCTCTGGACTCAGTGTCCCCATAGGTAATACGGGGACAAGGAACTGATGATCTCTGAGGATTCCTCAAGCCTAAGAAGGGCAGGGTTTGAGGAGGGTGTCCACCCCTACCCACGATCATCAAGTCAAGCTAGGCCTCGCCAGCCTGGGAGCCACAGCAGAGAGGGCTGGACCCAGGAGCCTTCCGCAAACAGGCGATTCAGAAACGGACGGATGGGCCAGGGCGGCAGGCAGGCCGGGGGCCAGGGGCCGATCACTCCTCTTTGGAAAGGCTCTTTGGCCAGCTCTGCAGACAGACCTGGGGTGGCATGGAAGTGGTAAGGAGCCAGTGCACGGGGTGGGCTGAGGCTAAGAAAAGGGCACCCTCAGCCCCAGCCTTTTTTCCCAGGGTCTCCCGCTGAGACATCCAGAGCTCCAAGAGAGAACGCAGGGAGGGGGCGTGTTGGTGGGCGGAGCCAGGACGGCAGCCTTAGGCCCCGCCCCCAGGGCGGCCCCCAAGCCCCGCCCCACCACGGAAGAGGGCGGGGCCTCGTCACTGGCAATTCCACGGAACGCGGGCAGGCAGAGGCAGGCAAGACCCCGCATCAGGGGCCACCCCGCCCAGGATCCAAGCCGAGAAGGCAGTCTGGCCTGGTAGCCCCGCCCTATAGGTTCTCTCCGGGCTGGTACTGGGGCTCGGTGGACGTGAAATAGTCCTCCAGGAAGGCCTGCAGGTACTCGAAGGTAGGCCGTTCCTCCGGGTCCTTCCGCCAGCACTGGCACATCAGGTCATGCAATGACTCGGGACACTCAGGCGGGCAGGGCATCCGGTAGCCCCGCTCCACCTGGTCCAGCACCTCCCGGTTCACCATCCCTGCGGGCAGAGAGAGGCGTGAGGCGTTAGGGGAGCAAGTGGAGCAGAGGGACGTTGACGGGGACAACCAAGAGGGGTTCCTGCTCAGGGGCAGGGTGGCTGTGACCATAGGTAAAGCCCTCCCCAAGCCTGGGAGCCCTGAACAATGACAGAGCCTAGGATCAGAGGGTCACCTCCTTGTTATGCAGATGGGGAAACTAAAGCCCAGGAGGGGCTTTTACGTGCCCAAGATCTCTTGAGCAGGGGGGTCACCAGGGCAGGGGCAGAAGGACTAAAGATGGGCGGCGGGGAGTTCTCTTACCAGGGTAGGGCACCCGTCCCTTTGTTGTGAGCTCCGTCAGCAGGATCCCAAAGGACCACACGTCTGATTTGATGGTGAACCGGCCATAGAGGGCAGCTTCCGGAGCCGTCCACTTGATGGGGAATTTGGCACCTATAGGAACAAGAATGGTCGGGGGAGCTCAGGAGAACATCATTACCTCTCTGTCGGGCACCATTCTGGTCCCCACTTGACAGAGGAAGAAACTGAGGCTCAGAGAAGGGGCGTGACTCCCAACGGCCACATAGCATCTGCTGGGAGCCTGCCCACCTTGCCGGGCTGTGTATTCGTTGTCTTCAATGAGTCGAGCCAGCCCGAAGTCAGCCACTTTGCACACGAGGCTCTCTCCAACCAGGATGTTGGCAGCCCGGAGGTCTCGGTGGACATAGTTCATCCGTTCCACATAAGCCATGCCCGAGGCGATCTGCAGGCAGAACCCGGGAGCCTGATTCAGAGGCCACCCTGTGCCCTTCCCAGATCACAGGGCACATGCCCAGGGATGGGGTCATCCCCAGGAGTGGACAACCAACCAAATGCCCTGCCCTTCCCAGTTTTTCAAGCAATGAAACCAGTTTACAGTAAACCCTGTTGGCACAAAAAGCGGAACCAGTGCCTGGCCTAAGGAGGGAGCATAGGGCAAAGGGGAGGCACAAGACAAGATGCAACCAGGGAAGTGGGATGACCATGAAAAAGAGACCCCAGACACTCCCAGAGACACAGATGAGTACCAGATCCTGCCAGTTGTCCCAAGTCCCCTTTCTGAGCCTCAGTTTTCTCATCTGTCAAATGGAATAATAGCCATCCTACCTCCTCTGATTGTGATAAGGATTAAAAAGTGGCTGTTGAGCACTGCCTGCAACAAGCAAGTACTAATACATGTTTGTTGAGTGTATTGACACTTGACAGAGAAGAAAACTGAGGTCTGAGGTCCCATAGCAAGTCAGTGACTCCTGATGCCCAGGTAAGGGCTCTTTCTTCTGCCCAGAACCACCACTCACAGCATCTGTAAGTGGTCCTAGTAATACATAGGATGAGATCAGTGAAGGTGGGGGCAATCAAGGCAAGTTTCTTGGAGAGGGCACTCAAGAGGCCAGATGTGGCAGAGCCAGGTGGGTGGGAGAGCTCAAGGCCAGATGTAGGAGGTGGGAGGGGCTGACTCACCTGTGCAGCCATGTCCACCAGCTGAGGCAGCCGCAGGTACTTGCCTGTCTCCCCCTTGAGAAAGTCCAGCAAACTCCCTGGGCAGAGAGAAAGCAGCTCTAGCTCCCACTCTGTCCTCCCTGAGCCAGGAAGCAGTGATTCCCAGATCTTGTCCACTGGGGCAAGCCAGTCTTGCTTTAACCATACAGCAGATTTTATGTAAACCTATCTCTGAATAAAGTCTGTGTTTGTCACTCAAAAGGCAAGCAGGATGGGAAACAACCAAATGGTCACCTCTAGGAGAACAGAACTGTTGTACAGCCATACTATAATGGAATACTACTAAGCAATAAAAAAGGAAGAAACTACTGATATACACAACAAGAAAGAAAACCCTTGGATGTAAAAGATTTCATATATGAAGTTCTAGAAGAAAGAAATCTATGAAGACAAAAAGCATATCAGTGGCTGTATGGGTTTGGGACTGTAGCATACTATCTGCAAAGGAATACAAAGGTATTTTCTGGGGTGTTTATCTCAACTATGCTAAGAGATACACAGAATATCCATTCATTAAAACTCACTGAATTGTACATTTTAAATGGGTGTTTTTTTTCCAAAGATTTTTTTTTTAACGTGGACTATTTTTAAAATCTTTATTGAATTTATTACAATATTGCTTCTGTTTTATGTTTTGGTTTTTTCGGCCATGAGGCATGTGGGATTTTTGCTCCCTGACAAGGGATCAAACCCACATGTTCTGCATTGGAAGGCAAAGTCTTACCCACTGAACCACCAGGGAAGTCCCCTAAAATGGGTGTATTTTATCATATGTAAGTTATACCTCCAAAAGTGGAATTTTGAAAAATAATTATTTTCAAAACTAAGTAAAAGTCAAGCCAGGAACTTGACCCAGATGTGGCTCAGCTTGGAGGATTCAGGGAATTTTCCTTCCAGCCCTAGAAATGGCAAACAGCTTTACAAAAGCAGCAGACAGGAGGACACTGATGCATTGTGGGACATCACTAAACACAAAATGAACCGAGAAAGGCAACCTGCGGTTTAATGTTCCATGGATGTGGGAAGTTGATTCTTTTCATGCATTTCACCTTTAAAGGCATGCGCTCTAACTCACAGACCTAGAAAACGAACTTATGGCTGCTGGGGGAAAGGGACAGTTAGGGACTTTGGGAAGGACATGTACACACTGCTATATTTCAGATGGATAACCAACAAAGACCTATTGGATAGAACAGGGTACTCTGCTCAATGTTATGTGCCAGCCTGGAACCAGGTGGATGGGAGAGCTCAAGGGAGGGAGGCCCGGGGCAGAAGGGATACATGCATATGTATGGCTGAATCTCTTTGCCTTTCACCTGAAACTGTCACAACATTGCTCATCCCCAACACAAAATGTTTTTGATGTTAAAAATAAATAAATAAAAATTTTAAAAAATAAAGGCACACACTCATTCTAGATGTGGTGGGAAGTGAAGCGCGTCCCACCTGCCCTGTTGCAAGGAGCCCCACCAGGGCCCTCCCGGCTTCCCTCACCCTTGCTCATGTACTCCGTGACAATGTAGATGGGCTCTTCGGACACCACGGCGTACAGCTGCACGAGTTTTTCATGCCTCAGTTTCTTCATAACCTGGGCCTCCTGCAGGAAGGCCTCCGGAGACATTGTACCAGGCTTCAGGGTTTTGATGGCCACTCTGGTGGTGCCGTTCCAGGTACCTGTGTGGACAGGCGTGCAGGTTGCCTCAGGGGAGGACCCCCATTCCCATCTCACAAGGATGCAGGATCTGCCTGTCTGGGTACCAATGTCAGCTCTGACCTCCCAGGCCAGGTGACAAGCCCAGCCAAGGCCCAGCCTCTTTCTGAGCCTCAGTGTCACCATCTGCAAAATGGGCAGAACACTCCTCACAGGGCATGCTCAAGAAAGAGTAGCTGTTCTTAGGACTCTTACGATTAGAAATGTCCCCAAAAGCAGCACATTCGTCAATTCAACTGCCCTCCTCGGGGTGGTCATGTTCCTTCTGGGTGACACACCGGAAGGTGGCCTAGGTGTTCACAGCTGGTGCGTGTGCACTGGTGGGGGATGGGGGTGAGACAGAGCTGGCCTCAGAACAAGGCCCCAGAACAAGAAGCTGTCTCAAGCCACACTCCCCAAAAAGTAATTAAAGCCTCACACCGAGTACAAAGACTCAGAGGTCAGACTGGCAGGAGTTTGGCTCCCACCTCTGCCCACTGTCAGCAGTGAGACCACAGGTGAGTCAGCGCCCCTCTAAACCTCGATTTTCTCATCCGGAAAATGGGGATGCTATAATCCATCTATGGGGCTGCTAGGGCTGTTAAGCCCACTGTGAGCACACAGTTAACAGCTGCAGCTGTTATTTTATTATCTGGTTTTTCAAACTGTGATGCCTCAGGGAAAGCTATGTTTTAAACCAGTGTGTTTAATCCCTGTTTGGTCCCAGCCAGGCCTGAGGATCCTTTGATGAGTGGCCTTGGCCCATGCCTCACTATCCCTGGGCCTCCATCTGTGGGTTGGGGCTCAGGCCCATGTCTGCAGTCCTCCAGCACAGGCCCTCTGGAGATATGTACCAGGCTCTTCATAAGTCTGTCTGGATCATCCAGGGAGGAGCAAGAGCCTCCTCCATTGATTTCACCGCACAGCCAAGCCAGGAATGAGTTTTGCAGCCACCAGAATGGCTGATGCTGTCTCCGTTTTGCTCAGGTTCTCTTTTTTTAAGATTTATTTATGCATTTGACTGCCTAGATCTTAGTTGTGGCACACAGGATCTTTGATATTTGTTGAAGCATGTGAACTCTTAGTTGTGGCTTGCGGGATCTAGTTACCCGACTAAGGATTGAACCTGGGCTCATGCATTGGGAGCATGGAATCTCAGCCACTGGACTGCCAGGAAAGTCCCATCAGGTCCTCTCTTTGTTCCTGTGCTTTGCATCTCCATCCCCTCTCCCCAGCTGAAAGCCAGCAGCTCCTCTTTCCTGACCTGGCCTGACCTCCAGCCTGTAGGCCTCTGTCCCTGCAGTGAGCCTCCCAGGAAGCCCCTCTGCTCTCCTCCATCATCTCTTCCTCATGGGAAGGAAGTGGAGGCAGTGATACACCAGAGCTCAGATGGAACCACCTTGAAAACTGCACACGGTCATCTCCCCACGGGACACGCGGGCTCACAACGGCCAGGCCTCCCTCACCATGACCTCTGCGACCCGTGTCCGCAGAGACCAGTCAGCAGAAGGGGGCCTGGGTTTTGTCAGGGCTGCACAGCGTTTGTTTTCAAGGACAGTTTGGCCATTTCTCCAGAGTGAAACAGGAGATCATTAACAGGCCAGGAGCGCTCTAAACTCTGCACCTCCCGGAGCTCCATCTAGGAGCTGAGGTTTCTCTTCCCACGGCTGAAGTTAACGTGGGGACACGTGTGGGGCAAGCATTCTCTCAATCCCCCAGGGGGTTCTATTACCTCCGCCCCCCCCCCCCGGCCCCATTTTACAGGTGGGAAGATCAAGGCTCAGAGGGAAGCCACCCGGCCCAGCCCACAGGGCATGTCACTGGGAAATCACGATGCCCAGCCCCAAGCAGTTCTCGGAAAACGGGTACCACGGCAGCTGGAGGCATGGCTTGCTGGGGCCCTAGCTTGCTACTGCCCACCACTGGAGGAGTTCCACGTTGAGAGTAGGACCCACAGTTCACAGAGGTTATAAGATCATGGAAGCAAAGGTTGGGGGACTCGTGGGACCTGGAGAAGCCACATGGGACAGACATCTGCCTGGTTCTCAAGTGGGGACAAAGCAGGGAAGGGAGTGCCGGGGGCATGGCCTTACCCATCCACACCTCTCCGAAGCAGCCCTGGCCCAGCTTGACCTCCAGCCGCAGCGACTCCCGGGGGATCTCCCAGGCGTCTTTGGCCAGGCCTTGAGTCTGCGGCTTGGACGTGGGGCACACAGTGGTGAGGCGGTGGCAGAGGCCGTCAGCGTGTTCTGAAGACAGAGATAGGGCAATGGAGTTCAGGCCTGGCATCCACGCAGGGTCACCGTGTCCCACGCTGTGTGTGTGTGTGTGTAGACTCACACACTGCATGCATACAGGCTTCAGGGCCACACAGGACACCCTAGAGGCCAGGCGTCCATACCTGTGTGTATGCACTGCCCCCAACACGGGCCCACAGTGCCTCATGCATCTGCTCCCTGAGTCATTCATTCATTCATCTGACTTTAAGGGGGTGCCAGGGAGCCAGTGGAAGCCTGCCCTCATGGAGCCCCCAGTCCAGGAGGGCACCCAACTTTCCCATATCACCTCCCAGGACCACAAGTGTGACAGAGGAGAGCTGTATATGCAATAGCAGGTTGGTTGGGTGGAATTCTGGGAGGCTTCCCGGAAGAGGTGGCACCTGGGCTTGTATTTTCAGGAGGGTGAGTGGTTAACTAGGGAACAGCCCTCTGGGTAGAGGGCACACTGCCTCATCCATGTGCAAAGGCCCTGAGGCAGGAACAAGCCAGTGGGTTGGAAGAGCTGAAAGGAGGCCGAGGTGGGTGGGGAGGGCTGCCAAGGAATGAGTAGGGGAAGGAGGGCCCCACGTAAGGCATGGAGGCCAGTTGGGTTTAGACCACCCAAAACCTGAGGCCACATGGGGGTCTTTCTCCTAAAATTCCAAGGTAACCAACCCCTGGAGGGTTTTGATCTGGGGGAACTGGGTTCAGAATAAATACAGCGGTGGCCAAAGGGATGGAGGTGGACAGTGGCAGATCCTTGAGGGAGTCAGGAGGCTCAGCTGCCAGAGGAGAAGGAGCTGGTGCTCTCAGGAAAGGCCACACGTGAAAGCTGTGGCCACATGCCAGACACCCAGGTACCCACAGGACTGTCCACATGGGAGCACACAGGCCATGACACCACTGGAGTCCACCCAGGCAGCCCTGGACATCCAGACGGATTGGCCACAGCCTTGCACACATGGCCTAACCCGCGCCCACAACCTGCGCCTGTGAGCTCCCCGCCCGCCACTCGCTCTCCCCCTCTCTGCTGCGATCGATCTAGCCGCCCCCTCGTCTCCCGGTAACCGGTTCTAACCGGTCCTAAGGCTGCAGGGACAAATGACACCAGTCTATGCCCCGCTCCTTCCCGGCTCACTTCTCCAGGCAGCCCCGTCCTCATCAGGCAGCTTCGGAGGAGGTGAAATAGGACGGAGGGATGGGAGGGGGTGGGGAAGGCAGAGGGAAACCAGGGAGGAGGGCATGGGAGGAGGGGAGTGGGAAAAGGGGCACAGGAGGAGGGGAGTGGGAGGAGGGAGAAAAGGGGAAAGGAAGAATCGGGAGGGGAACAGGAGCTTTCATCCTCAGGGTGACAGGAGTCCTGGACCTGGTTGGCTCCAAAGCCCCCAGCTCAGGGTCTACAGTATGGATGGAGACCCCCACCTCCCAGCCCCTCCCGGGCCCTTCCCTCCCCTGCGCCCAGCTGGCAGCCTGGAGGCCGGCCGGCACTCACTGGAGTAGTAGGCCACCAGCTGCTGCAGGCTGTTGAACTGGGTGCGGGAGGTGATGTAGAAGCCTCCGCTGTCCAGCTTGCGGATCTTGTAGTGCTTCACGTTTAGGCCCTTGGCATTGTCGAAGTCAGACACCGAGAGGCAGTAGGCGCCTGCAGGACAGGCCGGAGAGGGACCGTGACCACCACACCCGCTCGCCCATGGCCACGGCGCTGAGCACGTCTACCCGACACGGGACGGAAGGCAGGCACAGATGGAACCAGGTCTGGTCCAGCCTGTCTCTGAGCACCCAGCGCCTGGGCAGCCACTGGGGCAGAATCAAGTGACAAAGGGCATGTGACTCAAGAATCTTTCCATGCACCTTTGACCTGTGAAGCCCAGATGTGCATCCCAGCTCTGTGACCTAAGCAAGTGACTTGCCCTCTCTGGGCCTTAGCTTCCTCCTCTGCACAAGCAGGCTACTCCCCAGGCAGCTGGGCAGATTCAGTGAGACCACATATAAGAAGGCCGGGTACATAAGAGGCGCTCAGTAAATGTTTGTGGGGAGCCTCATAGGAATAGCCCCAGGTAGCTGTGTGTCCCTGGCCTAACTGCCTCTCCTCTCTGGGTCTGCCCACTGGAGTGGTGTCCAGGCCCCGCCCCTCCCTGAAGACTCCAGGCTTAGGCAGGAGCCGGTGGTTGGCTAAGGCCGGGCTGCCCTGGGCAGGAGACCACATACTGGGTGTGGCCTGAAGGGCGCCAAGGCTCAGCTGGGCCAGTCCGGGTGGCCCCTCCCTGTTGCCCTGGAGCCTAGAAAAGCTTTGGGCTCGAAAAGTTTCCTTCTGCCCAACAGGCCTGTTAACCTGAGCCCAAGAGATGCCTGGGGTGGCATCAGGGAAAAAGGCTGAGCGCCAGAGGTGGGGGAGAAGGCTTCAGTGGCCAGAGAAAGCCCTTCTAAGTAAACAGCATACAGGCATCATTCTAGAAGCCCAGGCCCCTCAGCCCCCACAACCTCTGGACAATCCTCAGGTGGGGTTTACAATATCCAGTGTCAAAAAGGGAAAATAAGGCTCAGAGAGGGAAAGCAGCTAGCTTCGGGTAACCCAGCCAGCAATTCAGACACACACAGAACCTGTGGCTGGGTCTCTAAAGCCTGCACTGGACAACCATGACTTTCTGCAGATGGCCCAGGCCATGTGCTATAGAAGCCACAGCACTAAATCTAAAGCCAAGCCCTGACCACGTGTGCACACACCACAAACATGCCTGTGTCCAGTGGCCATATGCTCACACAGGCTCACGCTCTCCAGGCCCCCAGGCACAAGGACAAACCCACAACAATTCACTCCCACACAGCATCACACAGACAACGCCACCCCAGGTGCACACACACACACGCCTGGACCCACATGACTGCTCATAAATGCACACACGTGACATGGACACTCTGCTTTCCCATCTCCCACTGAGCCCCAGGCCCACAGGAGCAGGAGCTTCATCGCCATGGTGATGGAGTCTGCAACCCACTTGCAGAGGGGCTAGAGAGAAAGGGGGTGTTCGTTCTCTGGCAGAGGGGAAGGACAGGAGAGAAACAGAGGCCAGGACTATTGGGAGAAGGGCAAAGCCAGGTCCCAGTACCCAGTCCAGCCCCCAAGGCCCCTGGGGAAGGGGAAGAAAGGGGGCCATTGCATCAGCACCCTCCTTGGGAACAGCCTTTGGCTCTTTGACCCTCAGGCCTCCTGATAATCTGTGTCCATTCCTTATCTGAGCAACCTGAGGCCAGAGAGACTGGCCTCTTTTGTTGCACCTTTTGCGGCATCTTTTGCTCACACCAGATAATTCAGTGCTCTTCAAATTTACCTCCCTGCCATTGATCCTGGCTTTTTCTCCAGCTGGAGGATTCTTCCCATCCCACTCCATATACCAAACTCCTATTCATTCCTCAATACCCAGCTCAAATAACCCACAAAAGGTTCAGTTCCCAGTAGAAGCACTCATACCTTTCGTGGTCTCGCTTTCTCGCACTAGGAAGGTCCCTCTTGGGTTCTCTGCATTGAGCAGTAACCGCTCTGACTCCCGTCTGGTGATCTTGCCAAAGTACCACCTGGGGCGGGAGGGAGGGGGATGGTGCTGGTGGTCCAGGATTCCGCCCACCCACCATGCCTCTTCCTGGGATGTGGCTGGGGCCGCCAGCCCCTCCACTCTAGCCCAGGAGAGAAGCTCTGAACCAGCAGCGATGATGGTGAGCAAGCAGGAGGCCAGAGTCAATACTCACTCTTCAGCCTGGATGGAGTCAGAGGGTGCCACGTAGTTGCTGGGGATGTAGCCTGTCTGTCCTGTGCTGAGCGAGTGGGCCAGCCACCAGTCTCCCTCTCTGAGCAGGGGGAGAGGGAGGGAGCAAAGGAGAAGGAAACCATCAGCAATGGGCCCCGGGGCGTGCGGTCTTCAGAGGTGCTATGCTGGGGGCTCGTGAGGCTGAGTGAGGTGCAGGGAACACGGAGATCAGGCCACTCACCCCTTGCCAAGCTGAGCTGGCCTGGGACTCCTCCCCTCCCTATCCCAGAAGCCTCCTGGCCAAAGCTGACTCAGACAATGAGGCCTGAACTCACAGGGGCAGAGTCCTGAGACAGGAAGTGATCGGCTGCCCTGCAGATACCCCAAGCCATCTCAAGATGCCAAGCACCTGCCTTGGGATTTAGGGAGGGAGCTCCCTGTCTCTGGGGAGCAAGCGAGTTGTAACAGGAGAAGCTTCCTGCCTGAGATGGATGGCGAATCAGACCTTCAAAACCTCCCCAAGCCCTGAGATTTTGAAGCCCAAGCCTGGGAAGTGGCGAGACCTGAGTGGAGGCAAAGGATGGTCCTTTTGGGGCTTGGTGACAATCCAGGCGCTCTCTGCAGAGCTGCTACTGCAGCTGGAGCAATGCTTGCCTTTGTCACAAATCACGGGTCACACCCACCAGGCTCCATGACTGAAAACTACAGGCCTCCTCCTGCAGCCTACCCAGCTATGGGGAAACTGAGGCCAGAGGGGGCTGGGACTTGCCCAAAGTCACACAGCGAGTCATGTCAGAGGGAGCTGAAGTGGCAGAGCCCCAGTGCCCAGGGCCCTTCTACACTGATTTCCCCATGAGGCAAGGAGTGTGATGGGGACAGGGTGATGGGGCAGGAGAAGCCCCCAGCAGGGTGGGTCCCTTGGGTCTGGTGGGGAGCAGGGAAGGGGCAGAAGTACCTTTGCAGCCATCTGAATGTGAACCAGGTCTGGCTGGAGCGGGGGTCCAGAGACACAGAGGAGGGAGGAGAAAGCGAGAGCCCAACAGGAAAGAAGAGGCAGAGATGGGGGTGGTGAGAGAGAGAGAGAGGCAGAAAGAGCGAGGGAGAGAGCGGAGTGCCAGGCGGTGCTGGGGACGGGGGAGGGAGGACAAGGCGGCAGCCACAGGGGCCTCGCATCCAAAGCAATCAATGGAGGCAGGGAGAGGGTCGATGGGGAGGGAGGGGAGGCTGATGGGAAGGGCTGCCTGGGAAATAGGGCCCAGCCCCCTCCAATTCCCACTGTACAGATGGGAAGACTGAGGCTAGAGATGCAAGGGCCTCTGCTCAAGGTCACACAGCCAGGCCCAAGTTCCTAACTCCCAGATCAAGAGGAATCCTTCCTTACAAGGAGCTGTAGAGCTTGATACCTTGCTGAGCTTCTCACCCCAAGGCTGCCTTTGACCTCATCACAACCCTGAGAAGACACACAGCCAATGGATGTGTCCCCTGCTGCCCATGATCGGGATCCAAAGAGAAAAAGGCCCTTGCCCACAGCCACAGTCTGGACTTGAACCTGGATCCCTGGCTCCAGGTTCTTCTGAGCTGCCCCACCTATGCTCTTCAGCCCATTTTGAAGATGGAAAAGTTGAGGCCAAGAGAGAGTGGGGCTGGGCGAGCTCTCTGAGAACAGATGAGTATAGGTGAGCATCCCAAAGTCAGCCAGGTGAGCCCAGGCTCAACCAGAGAGTGTGAGTCCCTTCTGGATGGAGTGGGATTGGCGCTGTGTGGGCTGACTCAGCTATACAATCACTGCATGCATGCACACTCAGGTGGGGCACAGGCTCACATGGGAATCTTGGCAGGAGACGGAGGGCGCCAGAGTAAGGTGGTGATGCCCACCTCAAGGAAAGAAGCCTGGAGGTGCCCAGGACCTCCATCTACCTCTCTGTGTGTACCCACAGTGGATGGGGGGGGGCCCCCCTCACTGTCTGTCCTATTTGACTCTCAAGACCACCCTGCAAAAAAGGCAGGCCTCAGTCCCTAGATGAAGAAAAGAGATGTCTAGGGGCCAGCCCAAGGACACACAACACCCAGGATGGAATAACCCAGCACTTTCTTTGTAGAGTTGGTGAAAATGAGGCACAGAATGGGGTAGAAACTTCCCCAAAGCTAGCAGAGATCGTCCAGCCCAAAGCCTTCATTTCAGCAAGGGGAAATCTAAGGCACAGAGAAGGGCGATGATTTGCCCAAAGACACACAGCGAATCCACAGCAGAGCAAGGGTGAGAACCAGGGCCCTTGTGTGCCCACAGCCAGTCTTGGCCAGCCCCCTGGACCCCTGTGCCCTCCCCAGGCCCCTCAGACTCAGAGACCCTCAGGGAAACCAGAGGAAGATGGAGGAGGAGGCAGCAGGGCTGGGGGCAGGGGACTGAGCCAAGGTCTAGGTCAGAGACTACAAAATGGGGCAGATTGACAAAGCAGAGTTTGCAAGCTGGCTGGCCTTGGGAAAGGCCCCAGCCACCTACTCACAATGGAAGGCTGGCAGCAGCATGTGCCCAGAGGCTGGCCAAGCACGGCCCCAGAAGCCCCTGAAGCGGGGGTTCAGCCCTGCTGACATTACCCAGACTGGCCCAGCTGAGCCTCCAGCTCCCCGACACCAGCCCATGTGTGAATTTGGGCTCACAGTCCAATTTGGGGGTTTTATTTCACAAGGACAGGGATGGAGGTGTGCGGAAACTAAGGATCCACGGTCCAGCTTCAGCCTGGCCCCGGCTCGAGAGGTTTCGAACAGCCTGAGTGCCAGAGTCCAAGCATCCTGGCGCCAGCCCAGCTCAGCATTGCAGGCATGACCTTGGCCCTACCTCAGTTTCCTCATCTGCAGGATGGGGATACTCATGCCTCCCTCCGAGGATGTAAAATCGCAGCACTATGCCTGGCACACAGTAGGTGCTCAATGTGCATGAGCTGATAGTATCTTGGTTTGGCTAAAAAAAGAAAAAGAATGAAATCTGCAACTCTATGGTACCCCTCCCCACTCTCAACACAGCTTTAAAAACCAGCACGCAGCTCAGTTCGTCTCCGATAAGGATTTGCTGTGTGACTTTGGGCAAGTTCCTTACCCTCTCAGCACCTCTATAAAAAGGAGGTAATAGTCATAAAATCTCCCTTGCAGGCAAAGCGTGTAAATCAATCAGCATCAAGCCAAGAAGTGGATTACTGTGATTATCATCTGAGCCTCAGTGTGCCCACCTGTGAAATGGGAATATCAAGCCCCATCTTCCGCTGCCAATGGTCTGGAAGGTTCAAACCTGCCTCAGGCGGCTGTGAGCTGGCTCTGCAGAGGGCCAGGGACTGCCCTCACAATGAGGGGCCCCATAGCTTCCCAGATCAGCCCGGTCTGGTGGGGACTCTGATCTGAGCTCAGAAGTGACGGTGGTGTTAACCTAACATGTTGAACACGCTTACTGCATCTCACACCTTTCCTGGGGCCTGGGTCCCATCAGATAGGCAGGAAGAAGGGAAGGAAGGGAATCACACATTCCCTGCCTGACCCCTCACCTTCCCTCACGTGGCCAGAGAAGAAAGTACTGGACCAGGAGGCCCCGAACTACGATTTTACACCCCAAGTGCTGTCGCTAGCTGTGTGACTTCAGGCTACTGACCTCACCTCTCTGAGCCTCAGGATCCTCTTTTTAGAGCCTAATCCTTGTGGCTAATTCAGGCAGGCATGTGGACTGGGAGAGTGGCAGCTTTGGAACCTGGGGAATTAGGACAGCTTGCATTGTTCTATTTAACTCATTTGGGCTGTTGGGACTGACCAGAGAAGTGATTTGGAGCTTGCAGGCGAGCCAGGGCAGCTGGGCACAGCTTAGACAGTCAAGTTTCCGAGCCCTGAGGCCTGGACCCCTGCTTGGTTCTTGGGGAGAGAGCAGGGTGAGGCTGAGGCAGATTGTGCGAGGAGGGCAGGAAGGGGTCCCTCGCCCCATGGTGGGGAGTGGAACCGAAGAGCCCAGGGCAAGGGGGCAGAGGTCAGTGCCCGCTGGAGAAGCTGCTGGAATAATCAGGGTGGGAGGAAACGGCAACTTGGGAAGCACCCCAAAGTCAGACCCAAGGGGCTCTGGCTCCTAGAGAACCAGGACAGGGGCTTAGGGTGGTCACCCCTCAGATGGGCTTCCTCCGACCCAAGGCCACACAGCACCCAGAGCTCTAGGTCCAGGACCACGTGGCATGGAGATCCAAGGAGCAGGGTCTCCAGGCAGCTACTGTGAGGACTCCAGCCCAGCCAGCCCTGGCCCAGCCCCAACAGGCTCGGCCTCATGCTCTCCTTCCCCGACTCCCAGCCCAGCCACAGGCTAGACTCAGAAAGTCCCTCACTCCTGCAGGGTGTGGGGTGGGTGCAGGGGGCTCACAATAATGGAGCTTAAGCAATAATGGTACAAGGACATGCAGGGTGTTCCCGGGGTGAGGTATGAAACCTCACGCGTGGGTAGCCTATCTTCCACTAAGGGAAGCAGGACAGGGATGCTCCCCTGTCCCATCCCCGATCCTGTTACCCCTCCTCTTCCTCTAATGCCAGCTCCCCCCAACTCCACCATCACCCAACTTCTAAGGCAGAGGAGCAGCTGAGTGCTGTGATATGAGGAAGGGCTCCCGATCCACCCCCACTTTCCAATCGGGGCACCTCACTGCCCCCCATGGGCTTCCCATGGACAGATCTCCATCACTTCCGGCCCTCCTGGCAGCCCATCCTGGAAGGCAGGAAGAAGGAAAGGAAGGGGCTGGCAAAGGACAAGTGAAAGAGGCAGGATCAAAGTTTCCAGAACTCTCCTCTGGCCACACCTTTGCTCAAGCTGTGAGTTCCCTAAGAAGCCCTTCCCAGTTGAGATCTCCCCAGCACTTCAAAGTCTCCTCCAGCCTGAGGCACCATCCTGCCCAGCTCGGCCCCTCCCTCCTCCCAGCTCCTCTGCACCTGCACAGAGCCCCTCCTCCAAGGGCTCAGGGTCATGCCTACCTCCCCGCCGCCCAGCTCTGCCACTACTACCTGTGTGACCTTGAGAAAGTCATTTCACCCCTCTGGGCCTCAGTTTCCTCATCTGTAAAATGGAGCCAATAAACATTTCCACTTCCCAGGGCTATGGTGCCTTTTAAATAAAACAACGCAACTGAAGCGGTCAGCGTGAGCACAGGCCCACAAGCAGGGCACAAGAAATGGTGCTCCAGTACCACCTGGGTACCCTCAGTGGGGTGAGGAACATGGGGTTGGGGGGCCCCAAAATGTGGCAGGCACAAGAGCAGCCCTCAACGAGTTTCCAGTTTGGGGGTGGGCAGATGGAAACAGCTGGAACCAGGAGAGAACTAGAGTGGTATTGGGACTCAGACAGCAGGGGTTTGGGGGAGCTGGGAAAGCCCCCTCCCCTTGGGACAGCAGCTTAAAGAAGAGAGAGAGCTGCTGCCCAAGTTCCAATCCTGGCTTTGCTACTTGGTGGCTGTGTGACCTTGGGCAAGGGCCTTTACATCTCTGAGCCTCAGTTTCCTCCTTCCATATGAGGAATCAATATGGCGATGGCCCCGCCCCATCACTACAGCCCTGGCAGGTGGAACGGCAGCAGAGTAAAGGACGTGGGTAAAAATGCCTACCCCTCTTTTCCCCTTTGCCTCACAAGGAAGGCACTTCTGAGCTGGATCTTGAGGGATGAGTAGGAGTTTGCCAGACCGATGGGAGAAGGGGCCTTTCACGCAGAGGGAACATGCATAACAGCAGGCAGGCACGAACAAGCAAGAAATGCCTGGAGATGGTGGGGATGTCCAACCTCCTTAGCCAGGCCTTCGAGGATGCTCCGGGATCAATCCCACTCTACCCTCTAGAACCTTCTCGCCCTTCCATAGCCCTGAAGGCATGTAAACCCCTCCAGCACTGCACCCTCCCAGGAGCTGCCCTTCTGTGAGGGGGGCTGCCATCTACCACCCCCCTCCAGCACCTCGGCTTCACTGTGCTTCCTTCGAGGTCCTGCTTGAGTCTCCCAGACCCTGGTCACCACCAGAGGTGGGCACACAGCACGGCCCCCTAAAGACTAAGCTGACCCCAGCCCCGCCCTCCACTGGCCCAGACTAGGGCCAGTCCTGCTATACTCTGGCCCCAGGAGGACGTGGCCTTCTCCACCCAGGCCTCCATGGGCCCAGCGCTGGCCCTGCATGCAGCTGGCACTCGGGGGGAGCTGAGCGAGCAGGAGGTGGATGAGGAAGAGGTGTGACGGGGAGTGACAGGGGTGATGAGAGGACCCTCCCCATTCACAGCCTGGGGGTGCAGCCTGGTCCAACTCTAGGGTGTGAGGACGGAAGCTGGGGAAGCCAGAGGGGGTGCAGCCAAGGGGGTGCAGGCGGAAGCGCATGCAGCCCCACCCCCACCAGTGAAGCACCCCCACCCAGCCCGCCGCCCTGGGAGCGCGTACACACCTGACATCCACCTTCCTCCTAGGGCCAGCGAGAGAGAAGCAGAGAGGGAGAAGCTGAGAGAGAGCTGGAGGGAGCAAGCATGGGCCAGGAGTGGGGCGGGATGGGAGGTGGCAGAGAGGGAAGAGCAGGCCATCCAAGGGCAGGAAGGCAGCTGGTGTGGAGCTGTGCCCCACCCTCTGTTGCCAGCTCCGCCCCCACTGTGATCACCCCAGGGCACGGCACCCAAAGCCTGCACTCCCCACCCCCCATGACAGGTGCTGCACCCCACTCCCCACTGCACTCTGGGTGGGGAAAGGAGAGGAGGAGGGAGGGGAAGGACCCCATCCCCTGGCTGAAGCCCCACCCCCCTCATCAGTTCATCACTCACAGGGGACCCAGCCCCCCCATTCATCAGCTTGGCCATAGGATGCCCCATGCCAAGGCTGGAGTCCCTGGAGGGGGGCATGGATGCCACCCTAGGGTGCCCTGCCTTCCATATCCTATGCCTCCCTCCTCCCCATGCCCTATCCTGACCCCTCTCACGCTGGGTCCCAAATATGGGTCCCCCAACCCTGCCAATGCAGGGGCCTCCCTCTACAGCTGAAGACTCACTTTCTGGGCTGCCCCAGGCACTCCAGCACCTCTGGGGGCACAGGCTTCAAGTACAAAGGCCCTGCTGTTTGTAGCCCTGGGTCCTGGGTCCAGTCCCTCGCTGACCACACACCCCTCTGCGGGTGCTGGGATCTGAAGCACCATGCTCTGTGGACCAGTTACCGAACCCAGATCCCTGTCCCTGGAGCCCACCCAAAGCCCTACCCACCTCATCAGGGTGCCTGCCTCATCACCCCCACAGGCCCCAGGATGCCCAGGATGGGTTCCCTGGACCTCGGCTGCCTTGACGTCCAGCCCTGCCCACTGCCCATCAAGCTGGCTCTGGGATGCTCAGAAGTGGCTCGGATCAGGGTCCCCAGGGGGCACTCACGTGTTGTTGACAATCTGAAGCCGCTCCCCTTTCTTGAAAGACAGGTCAGTCTCTGTCCGCGACTCATAGTCATAGAGGGCCACAAAGGTGGTCACTCCGCCTGCTCAGAAGACGGGCATGTCAGAACAGCCAAGGCCCTGGCTGGCGGAGGAGAGCCCTGCACCCTGGGGGTGGGGGTGGGGGTGTGTCCCCCACTGCCAGCCCGGAGGCCTGCTTTCATTTATAGACGGCGGGCTTCTACGCATGGCCCCTGTGTTTATGTGTCTGGCACACCCGTGAGGGCACGGAGGAGGCACGTGGGTCTCTCACGTGCATCTGAGTGGGTTCAGGTGACAAGCCCAGCGGGGGATGCTGGATGTTGGCTTCTGTTTGGTATCTGTCTTCCCCCTAGAACCCGAAGTCCCCAGTAACAGGCATCTTTGTTTTGTTCCTAGAGTCTGGCGTATAGCAGGTGCTCATGAAACAACCATGGGGTGAATGAAGCAGTGAATGAAGGGAAACTGCCCCTGGGGAGGTGGTTCTGTGACTCTCTGTGTGACTCTGGGTGCTTCGGGCCATCAGGGACGATCCTGGCTGCGGGGGACTGTCCCTCCTGAAGCCCTCTCTGTGCCCATCTTAAGTTACAACCTCCACCCACACATCCCCCAGTGCCCCTCCCTGTCCTCCGTGTTCTTGCAGAGCAGTTACCACCCACAAACACACGGCACAGTTCACACAACTCGCTCTTCGCCTCTCTTCCCCAGGAGGGTTTTGTCTGTTTTACACACTGCTTGTGTTCCTGACACCAGAAGAGACCTGGCACACAGGAGGGGCGCCACAACTCTCTCTTGAACGAATGAATGGCTGTGTTTGTGGGTCCGTCTGTCTCACTTGGGTGCACGTCTGTGTGTTCTCACTGCACGTTTGTGCATCTGCTAGTCCGTGGGTTCTAACTGAGCATGTGTGCACTTCTGAAGGGCTCTGACTGCACGTGTCTGTCTCCATCTGGGAGTAGGAGGCGTTTCTGCGTATGTGCATTTGTATTTGTGTGCATCTGCGTTGGGTGTGTGGCTGTGCCTGGAGGGTGCCCATTCTTGCGTCCCTGTGTCTCTGTGCCCATGGTGTGTCTGTGTTTACGATGGAATCTTCAGCCTAACATGTGCACGTGTCCTATTTGGGTGTCTCTGAATGAGCTGCCGACTGTGTGTGTGCGTCCGTCTGAAGGTGTCTCGGTAGAAATGCCCGTGTTTGTGTGAGGGTCTTACCTCTCCAGAACCACATCTACATCTCTTACTAAGCGTCACTCGCCCGGGGCTGCTGTACCCCCTCAATACCAGCAGAGGGCGCAGGGGCGCATCTCGTAGGTTCGGGCCTCTGAAGACCCGAGCTCGCTCTCTCCTAAAACCTGCCCCGCCCCCTTGGCCACTCACCGCCTCCAGTCCTGATCCATCTCCAGGCTAACCAGAGCGAAAAGCAAAGCCTCAGACCTGGTCCCCGGGCCTCCCCAAGAAGCCCCCGGCTCTCTGGGCCTCAGTTTCCACCTGCAGCCCTTTATACTGTGCATCAGAATTCAGCCCTAAAGGCAATGGCGTGTGCACCACACTTGCCAGTTTATAAAGCCTCCAAAACACTCCCAATAGCCCCTAAGACCAAGTAACCCCTAGACTCCTCCCCATCATTAAGAGAAAGAAACAGCAGCCCAGAAAGCAGGCATCGCTGCCCTCCGGGGCACACCGCCACCCGGCATTCACACTCCCAGGCACACTGACCAGCCAGGGGCCCCGCCCTCTGCGGGGAGGTGACTGTGTCCGAGGAGTTGAAGCCTCCGAACAGCTTGGGCTCAGCGGCTGCAGGGGCGAAGGCCGTGTTGGGGCCGCGGTGGCCATCAGAGGAGGCTGGCTTGCTGGGGGTCTGTGAGGAGGGGAAGGCACCCCCACCACCGCCGCCACCGCCACCGCCTCCGTGGGTGTTCTCGGCAGACTCCAGGCTGCGGCGCCGCTGGCTGGCATCCTTGGGCTTGCTCTTGTTGCTGCCCATGGTCCTGGAGACTAGAGAGGACCCTGAGGTGAAGGACTCTGGGAGCAGACAGGGCTACCTGGGCCTCTTAGCCCACACTTCCACCCATTCTACAGATGGGAAAACTGAGGCCCAAAGAGCTATCTTTGGGTAAGTTACCTTTCAGAACCTTAGTTACTCCATCTACAAAATGGGAATAGTGATGGCACGCATAAAGGGCTTCCTTGGTACAAGGTCAAGCACAGAAGAAATGCCTCATAATCAGAAGCCCTAACTGCACCCCGGTCCCTTCCCCTGAGACACTGTGTCCGTCCCTCCTGGACAGGGACAGCATCTGAGGCATGTGTGTGTTCCAGGCACCCAGGAGAGGGCTGAGGATTTGTTGAGTGAATACATGGTTGGCTGAAACCGTCCTACACTAAGGAACGAGGTGCTAAAAGTTGCAACCAGGGCAGGGGTATAGCAGGCAGCTGGAAGAAGGAGAGATGGCTGATAGCTCATTCCAGCCCCAGGGCCTTTGCACATGCTATTCCTTCCACCTGAATGCTTTTCCTTGACTATTTCAGCAGAGTAACTCATGTGTCCTTCAGTTCTCAGCCCAAAGGCAGCATGTGGGGAGTGGGAGGGAAACGTTTGGGGTGATGGATTATCTTGACTATGTGGATGGTTTCATGAGTGCATCCATGTGTTAAAATCTATCAGACTGCACACCTTAAACATGTACAGTTTACTGCATGTCAATTATACTTCAATAATGCTCTTAAGGAAAAAAAAAATTCACCTCCTTTGGATGTGCTCCCAAACTACTTTCATTGGTTTAAGTTCCCTTCCTTTTGTGCCTCTTCTTGATAACATGAGGCTTCCCTGGTGGCTCAGACAGTAAAGAGTCTGCCTAAAATGCAGGAGACCCAGGTTATGTCCTTGGGTTGGGAAGATCCCCTGGAAAAGAGAATGGCTACCCACTCTAGTATTCTTGCCTAGAGAATTCCGTGGACAGAGGAGCCTGACGGGCTACAGTCTGTGGGGTCACGTGACCCAGTGTGTGTGTGTGTGTGTGTGTGTGTGTGTGTGTGTGTGTGCATGTGCATGTGTGATTATATGATTATTTCTATGGGCTTTTGTCCATCTAGACACACTGCTGCACTCCTAGTACCTAGAAGTGGCACATAGTAGGTGCTCAATAAACAGCTGAATGAGTGAATGTGTGACTATTAAAGAGTTAGGAGATGTCTAAGCCAGGAATCTGGGTGGGCTAGAGATCAGGAAACACAAAGAAACTCAAGTTGCAAACTCCCCAGTGATGACCATCACCCCACCACCCCCTTTTGCTCCCTATGTCCCCATCCACAGGTGTTGACTCCCACCAAGCCTGGCCAGGGTCTCCCCACCCACTATGGCCACCCCTCGCAGCTCCCTCATCTTGGCAGCCCCGACAGGTCACCACCTCACCTGGTGGAAAGCAGGGGCTATTCCAGAGGACCTGGGAAGCAGCCTGAGGTCACAGCACGAACACCAAGTGTGGAGTCAGGGGTCGTGGACTAGAGGCCCTGCTCCACCTCTGCCTGCTGTGTGACCCTAGGCAAGTCACTTCCCCTCTCTGGGCCTCAGTGTCCTCATCTGCAAAGTAGGGATAAAGCAGACTTCTCAGGACTGTTGAGGGGATATGATTAGAAAGAGAAATCAGGAACTTCCCTGGTGGTCAGTGGCTAAGGCTCTGTGCTCCCAATGCAGGGTGCCTGGGTTTGATCCCTGCTCAGGGATCTGACCCCAGGTTCAGATCCTCCGTGCCACAACTAAGAACCAGCACAGCCAAATAAATAACGATTTTAGAAAGAGAAATTGCCAAGGCTCTGACCCTTGGGTCACGATTTATCTGGCTCTGACTCTGGCAGGCCCAGTGCTAAGTGCTCCCCAGACCTGAAAGATCCTTCATTCCTCTCAAAGCAAGAGAAAGAGTGAGGCCGGGTATAGCATGGTGGGCTCCGAAGCCAGACTCCCCTCTCTTGGATCCCAGCTCTGCCCCTAACTGGCTGTGTGACCTCAGGAAAATGACTTAACTTCTCTACGTGCCCCATTTCTTCATCAGGAAATGCCTGTGACAACCGAAGGCAAGGCAGAGTGCTGGGAACACAGTAATCACCCTGCCACACCAGCTATTACTGACACTGTCATTCTGGACACACTGGCGACGGGAGTTCCAATCACTCCCTCGGGGATGCTGCAGGCCCTGGAATCAGTCCAGAATTCCTCTGGGAACCCATGAATGGGGAAAAGTCCCCATGACTGGCTGGGGCCTCAGAGAAGACTGTTTGCCCTAAGCACTAAGCCCAGCTATGCGATGCCCCTCCCTAGGTGAACCTTAGCCAGTGCCTCTAACCCTCTGGGACTCAGGCTACCTATCTACACAATAGGGGTGTGGCCTGCATGCTCCCTGGGGGCCAACCAGCTCAGAGAATGTGGGGCTGGGAAGGCCCTGGGGAGACCTGCTCAAAAGATCACCAGGGGAGCAACATGCTGATGGGCCTGGGAAAGCTGATTTCTATGGCAACTCAATCCCTTGAGGTCATGATGCCCAGCAGTGCTCATATGGTTGCCGTCCTGTGGGACCTACTGACCCAGTTGCCCACAGCCCCAGGCTTGATGGAAGCTGAGCCCCAGCCATCATACCTCCCACTCACCTGCTCCCCCGGAACAGTATTCACAGCACCAACTGTGCAGCAAGCCCTCTGCCAGTCACCACAGGGGGACACAGAGATGGACTGGCCAGGTCCTGTCTCAGGGGGTGCATGGTCTAACAGTGGAGTTGTTTGCAGGACTTTGAGAGGAAATAAAAATATAAAAGTATTTTTTTAATTTTAATGAAGAACTTTCTAAAAGCCCAAATTTTCTTTAGAAGGAACTAAATGATAAAAAATGAGCCTGCTGTCACTAGAAGTAATCAAGGACAAGAAAAAGGGTCCTTTGACTGATGTGCCATGGAGGGCGAGGGACAGCCAGGGCTGCACCTCGGAGGCCCTTCCAGCACCAAAAGGATGCATGTGCCCTCTTGGGAAGGAGCAAGGGAAAAAGCTCCTGGCCTCTAAGTTCTTACACTGACCAAGAGGACCACTCCCCACTAAGGCATTCAGAAAAAGCATAAGAGGGCCTTCAAGACTAAGGTGGCCTGGGGCCTCTGACTGCAATGTTTGTTGGTTTGGCGGGGTTTGGGTTTTTGTTACACAATGATTATACAAGTACCATGTGTTTGGAGAGAGGTGGGCGGGTTGAAGTCAAGGGCAAGAACACTGGAGAAGACCATCTGTGTGAATTCCAGCCCTACAAGCCCAGTGTAGGACCCCGTGCCTCAGTTTCCTCCTCTGCCAACTGAGGATAACACCAGTAAGTACCAGGTCATAGGGCCACTGGGAGGATCCATGAGGAAGTACACAGAAGATGCTGGGGACACTGTGGCTCCCTGGCAACATGCCAGCCCCTGGGCATGGCGGTGGACTTCCTTCCAGTGTCATTTAAACGTAAGACTGAATCCAGGGACCCCGCTAGTGTGCTTGACTCCAAGCTCCCTCCAGGCAGGACCAGGTCAGATCCATTTCCTTATCCCCACTAGGTATTCTGAAATATTTGTGGAAGAGACAAAAGACTAAATGCAAAGACTAAACACTTTGCATCCTGCTTTGTTCCTGCAATGCCACACAGTCAAGACCATGTATCTGAGATATTCAAACTCTCCTGGAGCCTGGACCTTGTACTGGGCCCTGCTCTAAGCACTTTGCAAATATTGACTCATCAAATCCCCCTGATAATCTGGGCGGTAGACATTAACAGTGTCTCTATATTATTGATGTGGAAGCAGAAGCACAGAAAGGTTGAGGCACCTGCCTGAGGTCACACAGCGAGGGTGAGAATGAAAAGAAATGGGGACATGAAACCACATTGAGCAGGTAGGAATCAGGGGTTGCTCATGGGGTCCACCTCCTGCCTTCCGGACCTCTCCTTCACACAAACAGCCACATAGATGCCCATGGCAGATGGGGCATGACTGGATAAGGCAGCCTAGCCCCGTTCCTCTAGAAAGACCAAGATTTCAAATTTTTAAAAAATATATTTATTTATTTACTTGGCTGCATCATGGCTCTGAGTTGTGGCATGTGGGATCTAGTTCCCTGACTAGGGATAGAACCCAGGTCCCCTGCATTTGGGAGCGTGAAGTCTTAGCCACTGGACCACCAGGAAAGACCCAAGATTTCAAGCTCTGACACAGCAGAGTGTGCTAGAAGGACAGCACATTTAGGGAGGGGTCCAGTCCCTGCTAGGCTGTGTCACCTTGGGACCAACCATCCTTCCAGACTGTGGTCTCCTTTCTTGAAACAGGACTCTGTCTCAGGGCCCAAACACTAAGTCACCATGAGCTGCCCATTTGAGACTAGCTCCACACATCTCTTCCGCCACTTGCTCACTTCCAAGCAGAGATAGATCCCTGGGGTTCAAGAGGAAGTGGGGAGAGCTCCATACTGGGGATGTGTGAGGATCCCAGAGGAAGGTGGTCCCTTTCCTCTGGGGACCTGCTCCTGACCACAGGCTCAGGACAGAGGACCTGTGCTGTCAATACCGTGACAGGCCCCAGGATGCCCTAAAGCAGTGGTCCCCAAACTTTTGGGCACCAGGGAACAGTTTCGTGGAAGACAACTTTTCCATGGACCACGGTGGGGGGTTGAAGATGGTTTCGGGATGATTCAAGCCCGTTACACTTACTGTGCACTTTATTTCTAATATTATTACATTATCTCCATCTCAGATCATCAGGTACTAGATCCAGGAGGTTGGGGACCCCTGCCCTACAGCACTTCCCCATCAGTGTCCCCAGGGCTTCATGCTCAGTGGGCCCCAAACTGACTTAGCATCCTCCTCTAAGACTGCCCCGCACTCCACGTTTCCGTCTCAGGGCTGGTTCACACATCCTTCCTTCCAATCTTCCTCATACACATCCCTCCCCTCACCCTGTCTCTACTCCCTCGAGGCCAGGCCCTTGTCATCCTGACCTGGGTCAGCAGTGGAGACCCCTCCTCCAAAAGCCAGCGGCATCTCTGTAATCCACACAAACAAATGGGGCTTTTGTTCAACACTGTCCATGGAAAACTGGAAACGACCTAAGTGTTTATCAGATGGGGACTGGATAAATAAGGGATGGTCCATTCACCGAGTGCACAGCTGTGCAGCTAAATAAACAGAATGAGTGCTCCATGTGGCCTGGGAAGATGCTCATGATACACACTATTAAGTGAAAAGAGGAAGATGGCACTGTAGAAGGTCCTCTGGGCCATCAGGGGCCTCAGTTTCCTCATCTGGAAAATGGGGACAATAGTGTTACCTAGGTCAGAGGGTTGGTGGAAGGATTAAAGACACAATGCAGGCAAGGGCTTAGTGTGGTGCCTGGCATGTAGTACACAGAAACTCCAATTATTTCTGTAAATTCACATGTGAATGTGTATGTGCGGATACACACACACGTGCTATAGAGGTTTAGAGAAAGTTTTGGAAGAAGTCCAAGTTCTTCACAATATTTCATCCAAAGGGTGTGAAAAAGGGAAAGGAAAATCCCTTCTTTATGTTAAGTGTTGTATCACTTGGGCTTCCCTGGTGGCTCAGTCAGTAAAGAATCTCCCTGCAATGCGGAAGACATGGACACGATCCCTGGGTTGGGAAGATCTCCGGGAGAAGGGAATGGCAACCCACTCCAGTATTCTTGCCTGGAGCATCCCCAAGGGCAGAGAAGCCTGGTGGGCTACAGTCCATGGGGCTGCAGAAGAGCTGCACACGACTTAGCAACTAAACAACAAAAAGAATAAAAGTAAAACAGACATTTTCAGACAATTAAATACCAACATGGGCTTCACTGGTGGCTCAGATAGTAAAGAATCTGCCTGCAATGCCGGAGAACTGGGTTCGATCCCTGGATTGGGAAGATCTCGTGGAGAAGGGAATGGCAACCCACTCCAGTATTCTTGCCTGGCGCATCCCATGGGCAGAGGAGCCTGGCGGGCTACAGTCCATGGGGTCACAAAGAGTCAGACATGACATTTAGAAATTATTCTCATCATTTTTTTTTTAATGAGTCTTAAAGAAACATATAAGCGCTTCCCATCATCTTCTCTGGATGAGGCCTAAACCCTTCACCTGAGTCCACGCGGCCCCTTGAAGTGGGGCTGCGGCCCCGCCCCCCAGTCCCCTACAAGAGGGCACCACACACTCTCATCTCCTGGCCTTTGCGTAAGCTGTGCCCCTCTGCCACGTACGCAGACACAACATCCAGAAGAGTCCAAAATAGACTGTAATTCAGTCAGGACATACCCACTCCTTCCTTCCTGACTGAAGAATGTCACCTCCACCTCCTCTAAGGGTGGAAGGAAGGCCGGGAGCTTAGGAATAGAGTGAGGACTCCAGTCAGACCTGGATTCAAATCCCAATGGAGTCAGCTCCACTATCTACTAGCTAAATCTTCTCGGGCAAGTCACTTCACCTCTCAGTTTCCTCATCTTTAAAAGGGGGGTAGGACTTCCCTGGTGCTCCCGTGCTTAAGAATCCACCTTCCAATGCAGGGGACGTGGGTTCGATCCCTGGTCCAGGAACTAAAATTCCACCTGTCATGGGGCAACTAAGCCCACGTGCCACAAGGACTGAGCCCACACGCCACAACTAAAGAGAAGCCCGTGCACCACAACAAAGACCCAACACAGCAAAAATAAAATAAATAGACGAATATCTTTTAAAAAATAAAATGGGAGTAGGAATAAACTTAACATCTGAAATTAAGTGAGAGAGTCCATGTGCCAGGCAGAGAATAAGTGCTCAATAAGTCGCTCAGTCGTGTCCGACTCTCTGCAACCCCATGAACTGTAGCCCACCAAGGATCTGTCCATGGAATTCTCCAGGCCAGAATACTGGAGTGGGTAGCCATTTCCTTCTCCAGGGGAATCTTCCCAACCCAGGGATCGAACCCAGGTCTTTTACATTGCAGGCAGATTCTTTACCATCTGAGCCACCAGGGCAGCATGGCGAGTCTGGACATAAATACTTTTTAAAAAATAAAATAAAATGGGGGTAGTAATAAACTTAATATCTGAGAATTAAGGAGAGAGTCCATGTGCCAGGCAGAGAATAAGTGCTCAATAAACAGCACTCACTGTTGTTTGCTGTTATCACCGTTACAAGTGACCCGAGGAAGAATAGCAAGATGAAGCAAGAGTAGATGGCAGGGCCCTGAAAGCCGAGCACAGAACTGAGAACTTTGCTTGCAGTCCATACTCAATTGTCCCCGCAGCACAGTGAAGTGGGGGACTATAACTACACCCTCTTTACAGATGGGCTCAAAGTTCAGAGAAGCCGGAACTTTGCCTGAGGCCACACAGCAAGTGAGTGCAGCTGAGTTGAGATGCTCAGGTTCAGGGAAGTGCAGTCAGAAGGTACCTCTGGGAACCCGCTGATGCTCTGACTACCCCAGGCGCTCCCACCACTCCACCACCTCCACCTCCTTAACACAGAGGCAACTCGGGTCAGAGGTCAACCTCTGACATCACCATCCATATCTCTGGATCCTCCAGGGAAGAAGAAGCATTATGGAAGGCCTGGATCCAGAACGCCAGATTCAGAAGCCAATTTGCCACTTTCTAGTCGCACAGCCTCCAGGGGGCCTCAGTTTACTCCTCATCAAAATTGGGAATCTATAATTGCACCTACATGATTAAGCTTGAGAGGAAATCATGAAGTAATACTCATACAGTGCCTGGAACACAGGAAGTGCTTCCTAAATACTTGCTATTATTATCATTACTATGGAAGATTTCTTTTCATATCCTTGCTCTCTTTTCTAACCACTCTTATAATTAGGCAACAGCTTCCAAAATTCCTACTATGTGCCAAGCCCTGTGCGTGACCCTGGACAGAGTATCTGGTAGAACTGATTGGAGCCAAGGCTTACAGAAGCCACTGCATAGGGAAAGAGTCCAGAAAAGACAAGCATGTCTACGAGTTAACTTTGCTCTACGATGCTTGCCAGTGCAATGAGCTAAGAAAAAGAAATGGAAGGGATAAAGAGAATTGGAAGACAGAAGACGAGTTTCATCATTTGCAGATGTTATTAATGTATATCTGAGAAATCCAAGAGAATCTGCTATAAAACTATTGAAGAAAAAGTAAATTGAGTAAAACGGAAGGAAATTAAATGTAAATATCCCAAAATCAATAATGTAGCTACACATCAACAGCAATCAGGAGATAAAATGAAAGAAAGCTTAGCATTACAAAAATATCAATTCTTCCTAAGTAAATCTAAACACTGAATGTGATCTCAATGAAAATCCCAGCAGGATTTTTTTTCTAATTAGGCAGGTCAGTTTTCAAGTTTATGAGTAAAGGTATAAATATAGCCAGGAAATCATAAAAAGAAGAGTAGCGAAGAGCAAATAGCCCAACCAGAGAGTACAACTTACTGACAAATTACATATGGAAAACTGTGTGATATCACTACAAAAAGAGACAAATCAATGGAGCAGAACAGAGGGGCCAAAAATTGTCCCCAAACACATGGGAATTTAATATATTACGAAGGTGGCATTTCATAACAGTGAGAAAAAGGTAGGCTATTTTTAAGACAGAGTTGGAACCAATGATCTTCCTTCAGGAAACAATATTGGAGCTCGATCTCACTCCACGTGCCTATAAGTTCCAGATCAATCATATTTAAACGACACAAAAATGGCATCCAGATGGACAAGAAAGTAAAACTATTCATAGACGTCAGAATTTTGTATATAAAAATTCCTAAGTACACTAAAAAGATTAGGAGAACTAAATAAACAAGTTCAGCAAGTTGCAAAGTACAAAATTAATGTATAAAATTAAAATGTATACACTAGCACAATAAACAATCCAAAAATTAAATTAAGAAAATAAATTATAATATCAAAAGAAGACTTAGAAATAAAATTAACAAAAGAAGTGCACAACTTATACTCTGAAAAACACAAAAATTGTTGCAAGAAATTAAAGAACTAAATAAACAGGATGAGAGCCCACATTTGTGGATCAGAAGACTATGCATTTTAAGATGGTTCAGTTCAGTTCAGTTCAGTTCAGTTCAGTCGCTCAGTCATGTCTGACTCTTTGTGACCCCATGAATCGCAGCCAGGCCTCCCTGTCTATCACCAACTCCCGGAGTTCACTCAAACTCACGTCTATCGAGTCAGTGATGCCATCCAGCCATCTCATCCTCTGTCATCCCCTTCTCCTCCTGCCCCCAACCCCTCCCAGCATCAGAGTCTTTTCCAATGAGTAAACTCTTTGCATGAGGTGGCCAAAGTACTGGAGTTTCAGCTTTAGCATCATTCCTTCCAAAGAACACCCAGGACTGATCTCCTTTAGAATGGACTGGTTGGATCCCCTTGCAGTCCAAGGGACTCTCAAGAGTCTTCTCCAACACCACAGTTCAAAAGCATCAATTTATTAAGATGGTAATAGTCCTCAAACTAGTCTATAGAGTCAACACAACCCTTAAAAAAAATCCTAGCTAGCTTCTTTGCAAAAACAGATAAACTGATCCTAAAATTCATGCGGACGGTCAAGGGACCCAGAAAAACCAAAACCATCTTGAAAAAGAAAAACAAAGTTGACGGCCCACACATCTCAGTTTCAAAACTTGCTGCAAAGCGCTGGTAATTAAGACAGTCTGGTATTGGTATGAGGACAGATTTAGAAATCAATGGGAGCGAATTAAGAGTCCAGAAATAAGCACTCACATTTATGGTCAATTGATTTTTGACAAGGCTGCCAATATAATTCAATGGAGAAAGAAGACTTTTTTTAATTAAGACTGAGGGAACAACTGGATACATTCAGGCTGAGCACCTTCCTCAAAACCCTACACAAAAATTAACTCAAAATGGATCACAAATCTAAATGTACAGGGTAAAACTTTAAAAAATCTTATAAGAAAATACAGGCATAAGTTTCAACACCTTGGATCATGATGGTTTCTTAGACATGACACAAGAAACCAAAGAAAAACACAGATAAAACTGGACTTCATCAAAATTAAAAATTTTTGTGTGTCAAAAGGCACCATCAACCGTAGGTATACTATGGCTGTTCATGGTGATGTTTGGCAGAAACAAACACAATATTGTAAAGCAATTATTCTCCAATTAAAAATAAATAAATTTAATTATTTTAAAAAGGGGGGGGCGGGGCACCAGCCAGAAAGATGGAAAGATGAGAATTCCCTGGCGGTCCGGTGATTAGGACTCCATGTTCTCACTGTTAAGGGCCCGGGTTCGATCCCTGGTCAGGGATCACACAAGCTGCATGGCATGACCAAAAAATTTTTAAAAAGAAAGAAAAGAGAAACAGACTTATGGACACTGTGGGGGAAGGAGGGGAAGGGATGAATTGAGAGAGTAGCACTGAAATAAATATATTACCATGTGTAAGACAGATAGCTAGTGGAAAGCTGATGGGGTGGGAGGTGGAAGGGAGATTCAAGAGGGAGGGGACATGTGTATACCTATGACTGATTCACGTTGATGGATGGTAGAAAGCAACAAAAAAACACTGTAAAGCAATTACCCTCCAATTAAAAATAAATTAATTTTAAAAGAGAGAGAGAAAGTAAAAAGAATCCACCAAATGGGAGAAAATATTTGCAAATCACGTATCTGATAAGGGACTTATGTCTAGAATATGTAAATAAGATTTACAACTCAACAAACAAAAAGAGAAATGACCCAATTTTAAAACAGGCAAAGGATTCAAGTAGACATTTCTCCAAAGAAAATATACAAACGGTCGATAACTGCATGAAAATATACGCAACATCATTAGTCACCAGGAAAATGCAAATCAAAACCACAATGAGATAGAGCTTCACACCCATGAGGATGGCTATAATTAAAGACAGAAAACAAGTGGTTGGAGAGGATGTAGAGAAATTGGAAACTTCATACATTGCTGGTGGGAATGTGAAATGGTGTCGCTGTTTTGGAAAATAGTCTGGCAGTTCCTCAAAAGGTTAAACAGAGTTGCTATATAATCCAGAAGTCCCACTCCTAGGAATATACCCAAGAGAAAAGAAAACATATATCCACATAAAAACTTGAATGTGTCCATAACAGCATTGTTCATAAGAGCCAAAAAGTGGAAACAATCATATGTCCATCAACTGATGAATGGATAAATAAAATGTGGTATACCCATATAACAGAATATTATTTGGCAAGAAAAAGAAATGACGTACTGATACACGCTACAGCTTGGGTGAATCTTCAGAACATGCCAAGTGAAAGAAGTCAGACCCAAAAGGCCACATATTACACAATTTCCTTTACATGAAAGATTCAGAATAAACAAATCTATAGAAACATAAAGTAGATTAGTTACTGCCTAGGGCTGGGGAGGACAGGTTTGAGGGGCCGTGGGGACTGACTAAATGGGTTACACAGTCTCTTTTTGGGGAGGAGGGGTAATGAAATTGTTCTAAAATTGCAGTGATGGGTGTACAACTCTGTGACTGTACTAAAAACCATTCAATTGTACACTTCCGGCCGGAGATAAATCGGCAAATTGGGACTGACATATACATACTACTATATATAAAACAGATAACTAATAAGGACCTGCTGTATAGCACAGGGAACCCTATTCAATACTCTGTAATGACCTATACGAGGAAAGAAGCTAAAACAAAGAGTTGATATATGTACAACTGATTCACTTTGCTGTACAACAGAAACTAACACAACCTCACAAATCAACTCTACTCCAATACAATTTTTATTAAATACACAAAGTGTACACTTTAAGTAAGTGAATTGTCTGGTATGTGAATTCTATACCAATAGAGAGAAGTGAAAGTCTCTCAGTCCAGTTCGACTCTTTGCGACCCCATGGACTATACAGTCCATGGAATTCTCCAGGCCAGAATACTGGAGTGGGTAGCCTTTTCCTTCTCCAGGGGATCTTCCCAACCCAGGGACCGAACCCAGGTCTCCCACATTGCAGGCGGATTCTTTACCAGCTGAGCCACAAGGGAAGTCCAATAGAGGTGTGATATTAAAAAAAACAAAACACTACACCAGAGGTCATCTATTAAGATTCATCTATTAGATTGGCGGGTTCCCAAATTCTAGAGCAACCTGTGCTGGTGACAGCTAGGGGAAGCAGAGGGTGGGGTGTGAAGGTTCATCAGCACCACTTCCTTGAAGGGCCATCTGGCCACATCTACCAAAATTACAACTGCATACATTCTCAGACCCTGCGATCTAGTGTTCCTCACACAGGACCACTAAGTGTACAATGGAAGGTATGCATCACAGAATGATCTGTAATAAGCAAAGCAATCTTAACTAATTAAATAAAGCACTGTCTCCATCCACACAATGAACACTATGTAACCGGGGAAAAGACAGCAGTAGCAGAAAACGATCTCCAAGGCACACTGTCAAGAGCAGTCAGGTGTAGACTACAGGATACACCATGTGTGATCATTTGTGGTTTTTGTTTTTTTTTTAACATACATGCTTCCATATACACCCTGGAAAGACATACTGGAAACGCCTCCCCATGGCTGCCTCTGGCAAGGAGATCTGAATGCCAAAGAGGCTTTGCTTTTCCCTGCCTTCTTCGGTACTGCTTGAATTATTTTTTACTGTGTGTGTTAATGCTTTTTCTTTCCTTTTTAAGAAAAAAGACAGGCTTACCTGGTTTCAGATCCTGGTGTCGCTCTCTCTCATAGCTGGGCAAGTCACTTCACTTCTCTGAACCTCTGGATTCTGCAAAGGGAGGGCTAATAATAGTCTCCACCTTGCAAGGTTGTGGTGAAGGATTAAATAAGACAAGGCCCCACAGGCATGCACAGGGCCCCCACTGTTTCTGTGTCTGGCGCCTAGTGGTAGGTGCGTGGTCCGCGTGGGTTACTAATTTGTCACTATGGACGCCAAGGTGGATTGTAACAGGTGCCACCAGAGAGCCTCAGACTAAGTGTTCAGAGCAGCAGCAATCCCCTCAGCCTCGGAGAAACTGGAAGGGCTTCCTGGGAGAGGCAGCATGTGAAAAGGACTTCAAAGTCGAGAAGGAGGTCCACAAGCAGAGATGACTGGGGCTGGTGCATCCGGTAGAGTCGCGCAGGCAAAGGCCTGGGAGTAAGAAAGCCCCGGGTGTTTGCGCAACCGAGCATTCACTGCCTCCTTCACTAAGCTCAGCTGAATACTGACTATGCACCCGGCACTGTCATGGGACAGACAGACAAAGCCAAGTAGCTGGACCAGCCGAGGGAGGAAGTACAGAGTGTGGAGACAAGGGGCTGAGGCAGAGCCACACCCAGCTCCAGGTGCTCAGACAGCAGACCAGGAAAAAGAGGCTCAGAGAGGGACAGAGGCCACCTAAGATCACACAGCACCTTCTCAACTTCTGGAAAGGGCCTCTCCCAGCTCCACCCTCCCTGTGTCTCAGAGGCTTGGAGAAGAGGAAGCCTACAGGGGCCATCCCACGGTATGCTCAGCAAAAGGTGGATACAGATGCCATTACAAAGAGGAGGGACAACTGGTTCTCAGATGATAACAGCACCTGGTTGATGGGTAGAGAGACTCCTGTGTACCAGGCACCAGGCTGAGAAGTACATACAGTCCACAAGGCCAAGTGAACCTTCTGCAGCCCTACATGGTCAGTCCCATTTTGCAGATGAGGAAACTGAGATCCAGAGAGGTCAAGTGACTAGCCTAAGGTCACACAGCTCAAAAGAGACCGCATCAGCAGGCAGACCATCTGCTTTTGTCCCAGGGCCTATCCCCCGAGGGAGCCACTGCCAGGGCCTGCATCAGCAGTTACACTCCTTCTTAAAAGAGCCCAGGGTGTAAGCTGTTCTCAGCCAGTACAGGAATGTGTCCTGATAACAGGACCGGGGTGGGAGGGGTGAGTGGTGGAGGTTGTGCGGGGAGCGGGGGGAAGTGGGGGTAGAGGAGGGAGAAGGCGGAGGAGGCGGGGGAGGGGCACAGCCCATCTGCGATGTGCCTCTGGAGGGAAGGGAGCAAAAAAAGCCCCATCGGGTACCCGCCGGAGCCAGCTGGGTGGGGTGCAACATCCTTGTGAAGAGGGATCCTGCCACGACCCATGGGAGGGCCCCGAGCAAGTCAACCAAAGCCTCGTTCAGCAGCATTACTATTGTTCAGTTGCTCAGCCATGTCCGACTCTGCGACCCCATGGACTGCCCCACGCCAGGCCTCCCTGTCCTTCACCGACTCCCGGAGCTTGCTCAAACTCACGTCCATCGAGTCGGTGATGCCATCCAACCATCTCGTCCTGTCATCCCCTTCCCCTCCTGCCTTCAATCTTTCCCAGCATCAGGGTCTTTTCTAACAAGTCAGCTCTTCAGTACCATGGAGACACACAAAAGGAACCCGGGACAGTTATGAAGGCAGAGGAGCTAACCACGTGTGCCCTGGGCACGCAGGCCATGCTGGATAAACGGCGCTCCAACCATCACAGCTACCTTATAGTTTCCATCGTTACCATGGAGCTCTCCAGTTCTCATGGGGACCCTGCTTCACAGAGAAGATCAGCCCAGTCTCCCAGACAAGGCAACAGAGAGAGGCTCAGAGAAGCCAAGCCAGGTGCCCAGGCCACCATCCAAGACAGCAGAGGACCAGCTGGAGACCCTGGCTCTCCTGGCCCCGGGCCACTGTGGCCCCTCTCCCCAAGGGCACCGGTCCCAGCTGGGCTCTCGCAGGGAGTTATTACACCAGGGACCTAAGCAGGGCCCTTAGCCAGTCCATTTCCAACTAGGGGAATGGAGGCCAAGACACGGGGAATGGGCTGGTCCACACAGCCCAAGAAGAACCCTTATTTTGGAATGAACCTCTCAGCCCTCTGAACCTCCAAGGCTGGGTCCCCAGCTGATGCCCCCTGCCTCCTCGCAACAGACCTAGGCGGGGCAGGCACCACCAGCACTGGCCGTGTCCACAGGGGAGGAAGTTGAGTCTGGGGGAGCCTGGGAGAGTGGCCAGCCCTCATGCCCATCTCACAGATGGGGGCCGCCACCCCTGCCTGCCTCCCCAGGGACCTCCCACACGTGGCAAAAATCTTCTCATTCTTTTTTCCTTCAGCCTTTGCAAAGAATGACCTGCTCACCTGAGGTGTTTTTGTACAAGCGGATTCGGAATATAGAAAAAAGTCCTGCTTCAGAGAAGGGAATATGAATAATGACACTGATAAGATAACAGTGGAAGCAACAGCTAATACATATTTAGTGCCTACTGTGTCCTATGCTTTTCAACCCGTTTTACAGATGAGGAAGTGGAAGCAGAGAAAGGTTAAATAATGTGATTAAAATCCCACCTCTTATTAAAAAAAAAAAAAAAGAGGGAGGGAGGAACTTCCTTGGGGTCCAGTGGCTAGGACTCTGCGCTCCCAGTGCAGGAGCCTGGGTTCCATCTCTGGTCAGGGAACTAGATCCCATATGCTGCTATTAAGAGTTCGCATGCTGCAACCAATGATCCCCAAGTGCCACAGCTGACCTGGTGCAGCCAAATAAATAAATATACATTTTTTAAAATCCCACCTCTTGGGACTTCTCTAGCAGTCCAGAGGTTAAGACGCCGCACATCCAAAGCGAGGGGCACAGGTTCAATCCCTGATCGGAGAACTAGGATCCCACCTGCGGTGCAGCGCAGTCAAAGAAGTAATTTTTAAAAATATCCTGCCATCGGCTGTTCCAATGCGGGCTGGTGAGGTGGAATGGGGCGTGCTGATGGTGGTGTGGAGACCTACACCATTCCCCCTCATGTCCTCCCACCTGGGGTTCATGTCCTCCCACTTGGGGTTCACAGTACTCCTTCCATACTCCCAACAGCCCTGGAACCACTTTAGGCGTCACTGACTTTACATGTCAGCACATGGGGGGCTCCAGGAAGCTGCCCCAGCCAGGAAGTGGAGAGCCAGGTGCCAAGCCAGGCCCAAAGATACCAAAGCCCACCCTCTCTCCACCGCACCTGCAAGGAGGCATGGGAAGGGCTGTGCAGGAGGCGGACACAGAGCAAGCAAAGGCCCTGAGCCAGGAGGGTCAGATGTGCAGGGGGTTACTGAGTGAGAGGTCTGGACTGAGTGGGTTCCAGCCTAACTGGGTCGCTGCAGGCTTTTGGCCCAGGCACGAGGAGGTCTGAGGGAGGCCCCGAGAGGGACACGTCCAGCAATTTAGGTCATAAAGACCTGAAAAATTGAGAGGGAAGCCCATGAAGATTTTCTCAGGCCCCGGAGCATGCTGAGCGGGATGGGGGCAGATTATTGAGACTTCATCCTACAGCAATCCTGTCAGAGCACAGTGGTCTCCAGCCCCAGAGGAGGCACCTAAACCACGGTGGACTTCCAGGAGGAGCGACATCTTACTTGAGGTCCAAAGGTAAGCAGTTTATGAAAAGAGGAAGGGGAAGCGTGATCCATGCAGAAGCAATTGCTTGGCCAAAGGCCCAGAGGTGGGACCATTGAAAGAAAGGCAAAGGGTCAGTTTAAGTCATGTGGCCTCAGTTTCTCCAGCAGCAAAATGTGGGGGAAGGGCACACAGTGGGTACCTCCATCTCCCCCACCCCCACCACCTACCACCTCCCTTCTCCAAGGCCCCTGCCCGAAAGGAAGGGCACTGGCAGCTGGTCCATGGGAGCATCTTTGAGGCTGGCAGGATTGGGAGGCTTCACTGACCTCCCCCTACCCTTCGACCCCACAGGCCAGGCCAGGCTGCCCAGCAGGCGGACGGGGAGGGCAGCTGAGGGGCCAGGAGACCACAGTGCCAAACTCAGAGAGCTTTGTAAGAGATCCCCATTCTCAGATGTGGAGGCAGAGGCCCAGAGAGGGGCACACTCAGCCTCAGGCCACACAGCACAGTTGGGGGTTCGAAAGAGGGTGTGGGACAGGGCTTGGACTGAAGATTCTTGGCACGCCAGGCCTAAGGGCACTGGGGTGAGGAGGAGCTGGAAGAGGAGATGCTGGGCCCCAAGGACCACGCATCAGGCTGGTCTCAGGGACCCAGCCAGGTACCGCCTGGCCTGGCCACCACGTGGCTAAGCAGAAGGTTTCCCTCCAAATCTCCATGTGATCTCCGCAAATCACACCCACTCACGGGCCTTAGCATCTGCACCTGGGCAGAGGCCCTGGCATGCCGAGGATTCTTTAACAGAACCCTGCCCCCTCCGGCATCAGAGTGACCCCAGGGAACACTGAGGTGACGAGTTTTGCTCCGTCCCAGCTTCTCCAAGGTCATGCCTCCCAGGCACCCCCAGCCCCGCCAGCTGATGGCTGACAGGTTCCGGGGGAGACAGCTGCCAGCCGGCCCCTGCCCACGGCGCCCGCTATTCCTGCCAGCAGCTCTGGCTGCGTCCCTGCTCTGGGGACACAGAGTGTCCCTTCCTCCCCACCCCTGCCCAGCCCCCGCAGGGACACGGGTGGGCAGGAGCAGCTGGCGGCCAGGCCCCTCCACACGGCTGGCTCTGAACTCAGCCCCCCACACTCAGAGCCTGCAGGTGCCACCCTGGACGTGTAACCTCCAGAAGGTCCAGGCCTCTCTTTACTCATCCATGAAATGGGGACCTCTGGGAGGTCTCTGAGGGAGAGGGCATCCGAGCCTGAGGCCAAGGACAGAGGTAGCAAGATGGCCAAAACCCTTAAAGCTCCTACGATTCATTCATGGGATCAAGGCCAAGGATGGGGGCGGGGGTGGCTGCTGCAAGCTCCCTCCTCCCCACCCCTTGACCCTCCCTGAACTCAGAATTACGCTCCAGCCTCCAGACCTTTGCACCCTGCTGTTTCCTCCTGAAGCAGCACATCCCTGGCCCCAGCCAACTCCAGGAACTCCAGTGCCCACTTTGAGCCTGACCACAGGCCATACTTGACCCCGCCTGCCCTCAACTGAGAGAGGTACCCTCTTTTTCTGGGCTCACATAGCCTCCATCACATAGAGATTAAGCACTGGACTGCCTGGGTTGCAAACCCAGCTCTGACCCTTCCTAGCTGTGCGGCCTTGGAAAAGTTACTCTACCTCTCTGTGCCTCCGTTTCCTCACTTATAAGATCCCACATGCTATGCGGCACAGCCAAAAGAAAAAACCAAAAAGGAAGATGAAAGCAAATAATACCAAACAATGTCTGAGCCCCTCCCCCTTGCCATGAACCGCCCCAGGCTAGGCCACCCACTGTCACACTCTCCACTCGCCAGACCAAAGCAGCAGTCGTCTCTCTCGTCTGGGGGCTCCATCCTTAGTCCCCACAGTCTGCTTCCCACACAGCAACCAGATGCCCTCAGAAAGCCTCCTGGAGCCCCATTTCACTGGGAGTAATAGTCAACGTCAAAAGGATCCGGAGGCCCTCCCCGACCTCCATCTCTCTCTGTCCTTTCCTCCTGCCATTCTCCCCCTTACCCACTCTGTTCCCCTGGCCCCCATGCTGTTTCTCCAACACTCCAGTGCACCCCACCTTATGGTCTTTGCACTGTCTGTTCCCTCTACCTGGACTCTCTTGCCTCAGGGAATGACCTGTCTCCTCCCTCCCCTCCGGGGACGTGAGCTTCTGGGAGAAGTCTTCTCCCTGCGTTCCCATCCCTCACCATCCTATCTAATCAGCTAATCACAACCCATTCTCTATCCCAGCCAGTCTTCCCAGCTTTATGTTTGACCCATGACATGCTGGGAAAGATTGAAAGCAGAGGGAGAAGTGGACGACAGAGGACGAGATGGTTGGATGGCATCAGTGACTCAATGGACCTGAGTTTGAGCAAACTCCGGGAGATGGTGAAGGACAGGGAAGCCTGGCATGCTGCAGTCCCTGGGGTCACAGAGAGTCAGACACAACTGAGCCTATCAAGTTCTTACAGACCATGTGCATATTTTCCTTATTTGCTCTGCTTTTATCTCCCCAACTAGAATGTCAGCTTTGTGAGACCATATTTTTGCCTTGTTGCTTCTTTGCTGAATCTCCAACCTCTAGAACATTGTCTGGCACATGGTGTGTGTTAAGTCACTCAGTCGTGTCCAACTCTTTGTGACCCATGGACTGTAGCCTGCCAAGCTCCTCTGTCCATGGGATTCTCCAGGCAAGAATACTGGAGTGGGTTGCCATTTCCTCCTCCAGGGGAATCTTCCCGACCTAGGGATCGAACCTGTGTCTACTGCACTGCAGGCAGATTCTTTACTATCTGAGCCACCAGGGAAGCCCCCCTGGCACCCAGTAGTGCTCAGTAAATATTTGTGGGAGGGAGGGGTAGATGGAGGGAGGGATGGAAGGAGGGAGAGATAGAAAGAGGGACGGAGGCAGGAACAGAGGGAGGGACGGATGAATGGGTCCTATCCGGGGCCCCCTAAGATAAAGAGATACAGGCCTCCGTCCCAGGTCTGCCCAGCCCCACAACCTATGCCCCAACTACAGCACTCTCCTGCCACTGCCTGGCCTGTCCCCTGGGCAGAGCCTCTGACCTCCCTGGTTACACGGGACAGTGTGCAAGGGTGAGACAGCTCTAAGCCACGAGCCCCGCCCCGCACGGCTCAGGCACGGACTGGGTACCAGGGATGCTTGCTGCATGAGCCAGGGGTTACTGAAGCGTGAGCCAGGGGCCATCCACGGACCAGGGCAGCCGGGACATGTCTGGTCCTGTGTTCCCGGTGCGAGCACACGCACAGCTGTCAGACCTCAAACCGGCTCCGCCAGTGTGGCCAGGGTGGGGTGGGCACTGCAGGCTCAGGCTGGCATGGCGGGCAGATGGAGGGGTGCTGCCTGAGCGGGGACCCACCCCCCAGGAGGATGATGGTTCAGCAAGCGGATCGTGCTGCTCCCACTAACCCCGGCCCTGTGGAGATGGAACTGTTCCAGTCCAGGCGGCTTTTAGGTTTCTTTCTGGACAGGAAGGAGACCCCCTTTCCAGACCCTAGGTCCTGACCTGCTCTGTAAAGGGCGGGGTCCCTTCCTGAATCACCAACAGCCGAAGAGTAAGGACGATTCTTCCTGTGCCCCATGAAACCCAGTTCCAAGCCCTAGGACCTGTCCTCAGCCAGGAAGCCCGAAACGGGGAAAGAGGCGATGTCGGAGCTCGACAAGGCAGCAGGCGACCTGGTTAAAGCCCCGCTCCGCACCCAGGTGCAGCAAGGCCCTCGGCCAATCCAGGTGGGTCCAGACCGTTTCCCCAGAGGGAAAGCAGCGCTGGGCATGGGTTCCAGGGACTTTCTTCCATCCCAACCTCCAGAGTTATCTAGAAGAGGCCACTTTGGTGACTCCAGCCCTCCCCCAGAGCCCACCCCTGGGGTGGACGTGGCCAGAGCCTAGACTTGCACACACGTCCTTACTCCTCACAGAAGCAACAATAATAAATAGACCTGCTAGTTACTGAACACTTTACTCTGTGCCTGCCATGCCGGCTTTACAGGCACTGTTTCATCTGGTCCTCCCACCAACACTGTGAGGTAGGGACCGTTACTGTGCCCATTTTCCAGCAGAGGAAACTGAGGCCCAGATCACATGGCAAGTTGGAGTCCAGGTCCCCAACCCCACCCCTGAGGTCACACGGGCAGCTTCTCTCTCCCCAAGACAGATCAAAGTAGGAAAGAAATCTCAGGTACCCCCTGAAATCTATAGCTGGAATTGGAGGAGGTGGGCAGGGTCCATATTTCCGAAATCCATAGGCCTTCCTGAGTCATGAGAGGCCAAATCCTAACCCTGCCCCTATTGTGTAACCCAGGTCATGGGTATACCACTCTGAGCTTCAGTTTTCACATCTATAAAATGGGTAGGATCCTGCCAGGTTAGCCTAAGGTATACCATTGCTTAAAGGCACAGAAGGGAGGAACTTTCCTGGTGGTCTAGTGGTTAAGACTTCAGATTTCCACTGCAGGTGGCATGGGTTCGATCCCTGGTCTGGGAACTAAAATGCCGCATGGTACGGCCAAAATATTTTCAAAACTAAAATAAAAATTTAAAATAAATAAATTTCCTCTTCTAATAAATAAAAATAAAAAAAGCTTCAGGAGCCGGAAGACTCAGTCCAGCCCTCAGGACAAGGTGGAGAAGCTGCTTGGCCTCCGTGCCTCCAGATGGATCAGGGGGAGGAGAGTGAGCAAGAACAGGAAGCCAGTGGCGTGTGGTGTAGACTCAGCCCCACATCACCAGCAGCCCAGAGAGGAAGGATGATTCTTCCTGTGCTTCACGAAACCCACTTCCAAGCCCTGTCACTCCCACCTCCAAACACAGCCTGAATCCACCTCCTTCCCTCCTACCAGAGTCACCCCTCAGGTCAACCCCTCAGGCTGGCTGGTTGCCTGCAGAGAGTGTCTCTGAAACGTTCATCTGAACCCATCCTTCCTGCTTGACGCCCCTCACAGCCCACACTCCAAGACAAAAGACAAAGTCCTCACGGGGGCCTCCAAGGACCCCAGTGGACACTACCCGGCCCACGCCCCTCCCCTCCTCCCGCTCTGCCCACACTGGCCACTTCTCCTTTCCCTAAGAACCTGGTACACGCTTGCCTGGGAGCCTTGGCACTTGCTGTTCCCTCCACCAGCGCCTACTTCCTTCGGGGGCTTTACTCAGACATCTCCTGCTCAGAGAGGCCAGTCCTGACCACCGGTTTAAACAGCAACACATTCAGCCAATTCCGCTCTCTCTTTGAGTCTCATTTCAAAAGCCACCTCCTCACAGGAGGCCTCTCTGACCTCCCCCAAGTGAGAACCTTCCACTTCTCCTTCCTAGTGGGGACCATAGCTGTGATGACATAACACACTGGATGAGTACATGTCTGAGGAGGAGGACCAGGGCCACTTCTATCTCACTCCCAGCCAAATACTCTGCAGTGGGTGTAACAATCACAACATTTCACAGCCGGGATGCTTGGGGCCATCCGGTCGGAATGGACACTGGCCAAAGTATAGGGCCTAGCATGGAGTCAGTACTTGGTAATTACTGGATGAATGAACAAATGGATGGATGGAGGGACGATGGACGAACGGAGGATGGTGGATGGATGGAGGGATAATGGATGTATGATGGATGGATGATAGATGGATGGATGACGGCTAAATGGATGGATGGATGGATGAATAAGTGAACACACCATGGGCCTGGGACTTACCAGAGATGCCCAGGGCTCTGAGAAGGTGGCCCAGAGAAGGGAAGGGTCTGCCCTAGCTCACCAGCCAGGCTCTGCAGCTGGAGTCTCTGCTCCTGCACAGCCCGACTTTCATTTCCCATCCTCTCGGTCTAAGGAAGCTCCTTCCCCCCAATCCTGGGGAATGAGTGAGGAGGAGGGGCAGATGGCCCCCTGGCTCCCAAAGAGGGGGGCGCTCCCAGGCTCCATCTGTCCCACCACAAAGGGTCTTTGTCCTCAGTGCTGAGAGCCCGGGGCAGACCGGAAGCTGCCCCTCAGCCACCCAGCAGGTCCCAGCACCCCCGGTCAGCTGAGCTAACAGCTCCAAAGCCGGATCCCAGGGGCTGGCATGGTACTGGGCACAGCCTTCTAAAATCTCATTAATCCTCCCTGAGAGCCCTAGGAGGGAGGTTCTAGGATGACCCCCATTTTTACGTATGGGGAAAGCGAGGCAAAGTCACTTGGCCAAGGTCTCCCAGCCAGCACAGAGCAAAGCCAGGATTCAGACCCAAGCCCACCTGGCACTAGCATCTTCAGCCCCTGCTCTCAACTCGCCCTGCCTCTGGGTTCAGAAGGGTGGAGGCGCCTTTTTTGGAGGCACAAGTGGGCAACCACACCTGGTCCTTCACCCTTAGCAGAAGACCGCTGCCCTTTGGAGGTTTACCCAACAAGGGAGAGGGGGTCGGGCTCTGAACCCAGAGCCCTCGCTCCATGCCCAGCCCATGCCCCAGGTGTCTTTGCAATCTGCCAGCCAGGCCCCAACACGCTTCCACCACTTCCTGCCAGGCAGGCGTCCACAGGGAAAGGCTGGGCGGGCAGACAGACCAGGGGGTAGACTTCCCCCACCCCTCACCCACCACTCCCCTGTCAATCCAAGACCTGCTATCTGCCTCCCTGGCACCCACCTTCTCTCCAGGCCCATCTGCTCTCAGGGCAGTCACCAGGGCCACTTCACCAAGGCCACAGTGCCAATGGGACACCTACCCTCAGTGGGCACTAACCACAGGGCCAGGCAAATCAGTCCTGCCCATCACCACCACCACCTCTGCCTCTGTGGCTTCTCCTTGCTGCCCAAGGGTAGTGTGTAGACTCCCCAGGGAGGGACTCCCAGCCCTCCATTGATTGGCACCAGCCACCTGCCAGGAGAAAGCTCTGCGGTTCTGAACTCCAACAAGAGTAGAGCTACTCACACCATACCTTCAGGCCTATCACAAGTTCTGCCTGCTCCCAGAGAACCGTTCCATTCTCCCAAGGATGTCATATGTATTGCTTCCTCCAGGAAGTCTTCCCTGACTCACTTCTCCAAGACCCCAGACCAGCCCCTCCCTTCTGTCCCAGCTAGGGGCTCTTGATCCCTATCTTGAACCCCAGCCTCTGTGGGCTGCCTTCACTTGGCAACAGTAACTGAGCACCTGAGCCCAGCCTGATCCTTCTCTCCGCCCTCCCTTCACACCTTCAGCAAGAGGCCGGCCCTGCTCCCAGAAGTCGCAGTCCGAAGCCTTGCCTGACCAACCTCATCACCATCTAACTGTCCTGGATCTGACCTCCCCAGTTCCCCAGACCTTTGCTCACCCTGTCTGTTCTTGCTGGCAGGCCCTCACCCTTCTCTTTCCCTCACGAGCTCCTGCTGCTACTGCTGCTCACCGTTTACGCTTCAGGCCAGGTATCACCTCCTCTGTAAAGCCCTTCTGGCATCGTAACAGCTGCCCCAGTTCATAGAGCATCTACCTGGTGCTGGGGCCATGATCAGGGTCTGTGTCTGGCTCCCCTGGGGTGTATGCTGCTCCCAGAGTGCCTCTTTGGGGTCCCCGGCACCCAGAACAAGGCCCAGATCTCACCAGCAGATAGTCCAAAGGCCAGCTGCCAATCCCCTGCCTGGAGAACCCACGGGCAGAAGCCAGGAGCAACTCCCAGAGGCAGGACTGACTCCTATTTTGCCCACACTGCCCACAGATCTAAGGTAGGGGTGGAGTGGGGGAGGGGGCTTTCCACCAATGGCCAACTGGTAACCAAACCCACGTCGTTTCTAAAACTAGGGCACAGGAGAGAAATGGGAGCAGCAGAATTGTCCCCAAATAGAACGGTGGCTCATCTGGTTCCAGGGCCTCCGGGAACACCTGGCGGGGGTGGGGGTGGGGAGGGCAGGTGGCCGCTCCCAAGGCTGCAAAGGGAGATCTGAAGTTTGGAGAACGGGGAGGTCAACACCACTGCAGCTGGAGATGGTGGTGCAGACACCCCGCCCACCTCCCTCAGGGTTAGTCCCAATCCAATCCCACTTGCCCCCACCTACCCACTGGGTGCTCCCTAAACTGTCCCACCTCCCAGCCTTTGCTCACTTGCATCCTCTGCCCAGAATGCTGTTGCCCTGGCTGTCGGTCAGAATCCTGCCCCTCCTTGGCATCATGGCCACCGACTGGGCACTTGGTATAAGCCTGACACAAGTGGGCACCTGGGGGGAATGAGCTTATCAAATCTTCCCAACAGTCATATGAGGAAAAGACTCCTGCCCCCATCTCACAGATAAGAAAACTGAGGCTCAAAAAGAGAAGCCATTGGCTCAGGACACAGAGCAGAGGAGGCAGGTGGACCAGATGGAAGGTGGTGGGACCTGGGTGGTGGCAGCCAGAGGACCACCCAGGAGGCCTGACAGGGCCTGGTTCACCATTCTATGTCAGCCCAGCCTTGGGGACTTGGCATAGCTCAGGGCCAGAGAACCTCACTGGCCCAGATAGAACAAGAGCCCCTACATCCTTCTGACCTTCCCCTCAGAGTGGCTGGGGACTGAGGAGCCACCCTGGACCAATGTGATACAACTGTCTCCCCTCAAATACACACAGACCCACCACACAGATGAGAAAACTGAGTCCAAAAGGGGACAGTTTTCCCATCTGGAAAGAGTGATGTGCCCCAGGAACTCTCTGGCTGTGATACTCCTCTATGGATTGAACTGGTGGATACGATTTCCTTTCTCTGAGTCTCAGGTTTCCTATTTGGAGACTGGAGCTGTGATTCCTCCCCATGTATGCTAAGTTGCTTCAGGCGTGTCCGACTCTGCAACCCTATGGGCCATAGCCTGCCAAGCTCCTCTGTCCATGGGATTTTCAAGCAAGAATACTGAAGTGGGTTCCCTTGCCTTCCTCCAGGGGATCTTCCTGACCTAGGGATCAAATCCGCATTTCTTATGTCTCCTGCATTGATAGGCAGGTTCTTTATCACTTTTCCAGTGCTACCTGGAAAGCCTTGATACAAATTATAATAAAGTAACAGCCAACACATATTGAGTGTTTCCTACATGCTGGCATTGCTCAGAGCATCACGCATAAGGCCTCACTTGATCCTTAGAACAAGTCTGTGATGCAGATATTACCATCAGGCCTGTTTTTCAAATGGGGAAACTGAGGCACAGAGCGGTGCGCTAACTCACAAAGTCACACAGCTAGCACGGAGGCAGAGGAGAAGGCTGTGGGGCTGGGGACGGCGGGGGGTGGGGGGGCTTCCCAGGGGAGTCTCTTGGCCTTCACACTGCCCTGAGAGGAACAGTGGGGATGGGGCTGGAGGAGAGGTCAGGGGTCAGGCAGGAGGAACAGAGGACGGGGCAGGGCAGGCCTGCAGTATTCAGGAGGCCCTGGGTCCGCAGCCAAGCCACTGTCCTTTTGCTCCTCTGAGCCTCTATTTGGTAAAATGGGGCCAGAACTTCTGCCTGGCAGGGACGCTGTGGGGACGGGACACGGACATTCGTCTGCCACTGAGTGAGGGCTCAACTACGTGCTCAGGAAAGATGCCTCAGGGCTGGGCCGATGGCTCACTGCTCCTCCAGGATCTGGGTGGTAACTGATTCTCTGCTCTGCAGGGGCAGGACGGAGGGTACAGCCTACCTCTTCCCTAGAGGGAACCCTCCAAGCTCTGCCAGCTTTCCAGGCTGTGTGACCTCGGACAAATCACTTCCCCTCTCTGAACTTCTGGCTCCTCCTTTTGCTACTAAATCAAGGCTTTCACAGGGCCCTGAGGAAGGTGGTCCTCCCTGGAAGGACTCAGAGCGTATGCGGGGAGGGCAGCTCAGTTCAGCCTGCCTACGCGGAGAGAGCAGTGCCTGGCATGATGCTGCCTTGAGACCTCCATGTCTTCATCCTGCCAAATGAAGTCTGCTGGGTTTTTTATTTTGGCTGCGAGGCTTATAGGATCTTAATTTCCTGACCAGAGATTGAACCCCTGCAATGGAAGGACAGAGTCCCAACAAATGGATCACCAGGGAATTCCCCAAATGAGGATTATTAGATGGTCTGTCTCCCTCCCAGCCCTGCTGGGGATGATCAAAGGCGATGGTGAAAAGAGCTTGGTAAACTGCAAAGCGTGGCACCCTTGAGAGTGATGACGATCACTGTACTCCCTTAGAGGCAAGAAGAATCCTGCGACTTGCCATCTAAGGTAGAATGTGCTACAGCCATGAAGGAAGGCAGAGAATGGGGGGTGGGGTACAGAGAAGCTTGGAAAGTGTAGACTTGGGTTGGGGCACAGGGTGGTCAGCCAGAACTTTCCAGAGGCAGAGACATCTCAGCCACTTGGAGATGGAGGGAGAGGGCGGGAACGCCTGGCAGCAGGACCCGCAGAGTCAAAGCATGGACGCTAGACTGCCTGGGGCCGGCAGGAAGGCAGCCGATGATTCAGAAAGGCTAACGGGTCACCTGAGTGAAAGGGGAAAGTGGGAGGTGACAGGGTGGAGTGGAGGGAAGAGCGTGGTCCAGACCATGGCCACGTCCAGGAGCCCTTGCTGTGGGCCCTAGGCCCCTCCAGCCTCTCTCAGCTATAGCTGTGCCTCCCCTAAAACACAAGAGTGGTGACAGTCCCTGACTCCAGGCCCAGCGGGCAAAGATGCAAAGCACGCAGTGCTCAAACAGCAGCCACTTTTGGAGAAATGGACCCATTCAGTAAGGGAGTCCTTGAATGCCAGGGCTCAGGACACTCAAAGGCCTTCACAAGCCACAGGAGGGCAGGCGCTGAGGCGGGAGGCTGGAGGGAGCTGGAGGGAGCTGGCGGCTTGCAATTGGTCCGGCCACCAAACCTGTCTGTCTATAGTTAACCTCCCCGCCCCCATCCCCGCCCCAGTGGACAAGCCTGGACACGGGCGTCCAGTCTCAGGCCTCAGGGCTCCTGGATTCACTGGCCTGCAGAGACCCAGAATTCCTGCCTCATCAGGGAATTACCTTCATAATTACAGGCACTCAGAAATCCTAAGCACGGACTGCGTGGGGGCCCTGCGCCAGAGCAGACACACATTCTCTCGCCTGACCCTCAGGCCACCTGGTCAAAGCTGCATTGGCCCTGCCATCCCCACTTCAGAGACGGGGAGACTCATGCTCAGAGCCACCATTTCCCCGCAATCACACACAGCAAACAAGGGGCACAGCCAGAATTTGAACCCAGAACCCATCCGCTCCAAAAATCTGAGTGGAAGTAGCGTCCATGGAGCACCCAGGTTATGCTGATCCTGGGAGCTGGGCGGTCCCTGCAAGTCCCAGGATTCCAGATCTGAGTGGAGATCCACCAGCCAGAGCCGGAAGCCTAGGGAGGCAGGATCGCCTGTCAGCCCAGCCACACACCCATGCTATTTCGGGCAAGACCTCAGCTAAGCTGAGCTCTCGTTCAGTGGGACTCGGATGCTACACATCAACCAGAAGCCAGAAATCTGGGCTCACACTCTGATGGGTGATTGTGGCTCCAGCTCTTAGCCTCTCTGAGCCTCAGTTTCCTCTTCTGTGTAGTAAAAACAAAAATTCCTCCCACCCCCGGATGACACAAAGGATGGAATGAGTCACCTCGCTGTGACCTGGACATTGACATCAGACAGAGTAAAAGTCAAGACTGAGAATTTGGATAAAGCAGCCGGAAAGAGGAGCTCCCCAGGTGGTTCAGTGGTAAACAATCTGGGGCCAATGCAGGAGACATGGGTTCGATCCCTGGGTTGGGAAGATCTCCTGGAGTAGGAAATGGCCACCCACTCCAGAAGAATTCCACAGACAGAGGAGCCTGGCGGGCTACAGTCCCGGCTGTAGCCGGTCACAAAGAGTCAGACACAACTGAGCGACCAAACAACAAAACAAGCTGGAGAGAAGATAAGCAGACCTTGACAGAGTAGACCAAGCTTCCGGACACCACTCCAACCCCGATTTCCATCCCATAGCAGCAGGAATCCGCCTGCACCAGCCTCACAGCCCAGCAAGTCTGAGGACCCCAAAGACCCATCCCCACAGTCTCTCAACAGCCTCACTGACATCCCCAGGCCCACCCGGCATCGATAAGGACGCAGCCGGAGCCAGCCCCTGGAGATCCCCTGCTAGGATCCCTGTCTCAGAACCTCAGGAGGGAAGAGCCCTCACCAGACAGATGAGGAACCTGAGGAACGGAGCACAAAGAGCCTTGGACAGGATCACTGGACTACTTCTCCTCTCTGGCTTCTCATTTTGTTCTGGAACTTTGCTGGACAGTTTCAAGAGGAGGAGAGGAACTGAAGCCCAGGTTGCAGGGGAAGTCACTTGCTCAAGGGCTTGCAGCAAGGAGTGGGGAAATTGGGGTTCTGACTTCCAGCTCTGGGATCTTCCCCAAGCATCTACTCCTTGACTCAGCCTCCCCGACCCCCGCATTGTATTGTGGGGCTGTATTGCGAACAAGCTGGCTGGGTGGGGAGAGCCCTGGATGAAAAGATAGGAGATGTGCATTTTTCACCCTGCTTGAATACTATGTCCTGGGTCTTTCTGGCCTCAATTCCCCCATCTGTGAAAAGAGAAGCTCAGAATAGATCAGGAATGACAAACTCATGGCACATACACAGTGATATCTAACATTACTAATCTATCACAGCACTCTTTCCCATGAAGTCTCAGAGTGGGCCTCAGCATGTTTATTAACAGAGCACAGTCCAGGTCTGGGGGATCTGAGTCCTAGGGCCATCCCTAGATTGGGTAACATCTGAGTCCTCCCCAAGGGAGGGGAGGGTTTCACAGGTGGCGCTAGTGGTAAAGAACCCACCTGCCCGTGCAGGAGACATAAGAGACACAGGTTCGATCCCTGGATCAGGAAGATCCCCTGGATGAGGGCATGGCAACCCACTCCAGTATTCTTGCCTCTAGAATCCTACGGACAGAGGAGCCTGGCAGGCTACAGCCATAGGGTTGCAAAGACTCAGACACGACTAAAGTGACTTAGCATGCACGGAAGGGAGGAGAAGGGAGAAAGAAAGACATAACATTTACTGGATATCCAGTAGTTTCAAGTGCTGGGAGACATTTGTTGATGTAATCCTAAGGAGGGAGGTGTTAACAAGCTGAGGTTCAGAGAGGCTGAGTGATCTGCCTTTGGACAGACAGCTGGGAATGGGGCCTTGAACAAAGGGGAGGTACCTCTGGGGTCACTCTCCCCAGGAATAGTGATGCAGAGCCAGCCACCAGGTGAGAGCCTTGGTTATGGCCTCACCTCGTCCTCCTTTTGGCCCTACTAAGTGCAAGCCCCATGCCCATTTTACAGCATCAGAAACTGAGTCACAGCAAGGGGGTGTCAGCTGCCAGAAAACGATGGACTTGACCATGTATCTAGCTGTTCCCGCCCCATTCATCCAGCTAATGTGTGCTAAACGCTTTATTTCAGTCCCCTTGGGACACCCCAGGAGCCATGACTCATACCATCCCACTTCATAGATGAGGAAATTGAGGTGCCCCCAAAGGAAGTGGCCCCCAACCCTCTAGAGGCTCCAGTGGAGACCAGAGTGGTTTACCATGGAGATAAGTGGGGAGGAGCAGTGGAGGGGAAGTAAAGGGCTGGGGGAACCCAAGAGAGATAGAGGCTGGGTGGCCACACAGCTAAGGCAGGAAATGAGGCTCTGGTCAAAAGGCCCAGGGCAGGGGACAGAGGCCTCTGAAGGGTCTCTTAGGCCTGCAGAGGCACAGGAGGTCCTGCCCTGGACTAGGAGCCCAGAGCCCCAAGCCTAGGTTCAGCCCTGTCACTTGGCAACTGGGAGACCCTACCAAGTGTCTTCCCACTCCGGGTTTCAGTATTCACAGGTGGAAAATGGCCTAATATCACTGAAGGAAAGCTTTCCAAAAGTTGGGACAAGCTGGACCCACAGAGCTCTCCCCAACTCAGCCTCCTCACACACACAGGGCAAGGCAGGACTCCGGTCACCCAGTGTACGGATGGCCTTGGCCACCAACATCCTTTCTGAGGGGAGCACCTTCAGAATTAGTGAGCTCATCCCCTCGAAGCCTTCATGGGACAGCTGGGGAGGGGTCAATTCATCAGGGCAATTGACCCGCCCAGTGTTCACACCGCATAGGGCAGGTCCCACTCCCCCGAGGACCTGCTGGTTCCAGGCAGCCCTCCTTGAACCTTCACTCCATAGGGAGATATTTACCCTTCCCATTTTCAAGACAAGGAAGCTAAGTCTCAGAAAGACAAGATGAATGAGCCAAGGACACCTGGCAAGCAGGCATGGTCAGAACTTCAATGCAGGCCTGTCTGATTCCTGAGCCCTTACCGTACCTTAGTCTCCAGCTCCCCAGACGACCCCTTCCTGCTCCCAGCCTCCAGCCACTCTGCGTGGCACTGCCCCTGGCTCTCACCCTTTCCTGCTTTCCTGCTACTGAACTCCTACTCTACTTTCAAAGCCCAGCCTCCAGTGCCTCCTCCTCTTGACACCTGATCTACGCCCCCACAGAATACGTGGAGTCCAGCCCACAGATTTACTTCTCCCAGGTGACTTGGTCAAGCTCTGACCTCCCTGGTCTCCAGGTTGGAGCTGTTCACACAGGGGACACCAATCAGCACCTTGTGCGAAGATGGAAGCCAAACTCTTTCCCAAGGCCCATGTGGCCCCACATGGCCCAGACCTGCTGATAACATCCCCTTGTTTCACCTCTCATCTGCTCGTCTTAATTTTCTGAGCTCCAGACTCACAGGCTTTCCCATTGTTTCTCCAGAACAGCACACACTCCCTGCCTCAGGGCCTTTGCACATGAGTTCCCTCTGCCTGGGAAGCCCTATCCCCAGCTCCATGCCTGGAGGACTCCTCCATGCTTCTTTCATGACTCTTCTGCACCCCACAGCTCTCTCTCAACGCTTATCACATCTGTGATTATACATTCATTTACTTGGTAACTTGTTTGCTATTATACTTGGCTCACCCTCTAGACTTACATTTCTGGGCAGCCAGGACTGTTCACAATTCCCCAGCAAGGACCCACCCAAGCTGACCACTCCCACACACGTCCCAGAGCCTCCCCCAGGGGCCCTGGGACATGTCTGAGCTGAAAGGAAGAAAGAATACTGTGTCCCCTTCTTTGTTGAGGAAAATGTTGCTCCCCGCCCCCTCCGCCGCCCCTGTCACCACCTCCTGGAAGCCTCCCAAGGTCTCCTACAGCTCCCACTGCTAACCCATCACACACTGCTCAGCTCAAGATCAAAGCTCCTAGAACATCATAGGTACTCAACACAGGGCCATGGATGCTTGTATCTCGGCAGGTTTGGGAAAACGGGGTCAGTTGAGGTTCAGGGAATGGGTGGTTGGTCACAGGCCACTGAGCCATCTCCTTCCTGGCTTCTGGGGTTTGAAGGAGCCAGACAACCTCCCATACCCACCACCCCACCACTCCCAGGTCACAATCAGGGTAGAAGCCAAAGCAGGAACTGGCTGAGCTGGGGATACTTCACGCCTGGGAAGAGGCTAGGGGAGAGGAGGAGAAAGCTGGGAGGCCTTCCTGGAAGAGGTGGGCCTTAAACGAAGCCTTAAAGAGCAAAAGCAGACAAGCAGCTCCTAGAGGAGAGGGCACTCCCGGCGGGGAAACCTTCAGGAGCAAAGGCCCAGGGGTCACACAGGAGGGCCTAGGCAGGCAGTCAGCTGAGAGAGGTGATACACTGTAAATCATTTCCTTGGGTGGAAAGACCACATCACCACAGCACACCACCTCACCCAAAGGGCCTCGTGGCTTCCGCACAATCACTCATCGGAGTCTTTTCCAACACTGTCGTGTGCCTGGTCCCATACTGAGAAACACCCATTCCTCCATCACAGGAAGGGAACAAGGGCAGCCAGACTGGGGACTCTGAGCTCTAGACTCTCATTCCAGCTTCAAACTGTGTGGCTCGGTCAAGTCACTTCCGCTCTCAGAGCCTCAGTCTCTTCCCCAACAAAAAGGGGATACACAAAAGTCCCTACCTCCTAGGAGGTACTGCACAGATGTTAGCAGCTATCATTCTCACGAGCCCATTTTACACTGAACAAAACTGAAGCCAGAAGGAGAAGCGAGTTGTCTCAAGCGCTGGGTGGCAAGACTGCACTGAGGCTGGTTCCTCCTCAAGGGGTTAGGAGGTGGCTTTGGGGACACCGATCCGCCCTCTTCTGGGATAAGCCCCACAGGAGCCAGCCATCTCATCTCATGCCCATCTTTTTCAGGCCATTCATCCAGTGCCATGCTCATTTATTGAACACCTACTACATGCCAAGGTCCTACCTGCAGAAGTGCCTACAGGTTTCCCCTGGGGATCCCCACTGCACACAAGCAGACTCAGAGGGGCGGTCCTTTGGCCCAGGTAACCCAGTGTGACCAGAAGCCTAGGTCTTGTCTCTCCAGCCAGAAAGCCAAGATGAGGCTCAGCAACAGCATCAGCCTGCTCCATTCTTGAAACCAAGTCTGATCTCAGCTGACTGAAGCCAGGCCTGGAGTCACCCCCAGGTGATCCAGAGACCACTGCCCCAACTGGACAGTGTCCCTGAAGCTGGGGACACCTCACCCAGGGCCACACAGGCTCTGTCCACTCTCAAGTCTGCCTGAAGGTCCCAGAGGTTGAACTGCTACCCCACAGGTGAGGCCCTTCTGTTCACCCAGTCCTTCCACCAGCCCAGTAGGCCCAGCCAGGCTCACAGCTGGACCTGAGGAGGGCCCCCAGCTCAGAGAGCGCAGGCAGTTGCTTGAGGAAGCACAGCAAGGGTGAGAAAGCAGCGGCCCCGCAGGGACTCCAACCCACCACCAACCCCAGCCCAGACAGGCAGATGGACCGGCCTGGGGGCGAAATCTTAAACTTTTGCCAACTTCTGAGCAGACAGGAGGTAGGACCTGCCCAGAGAGGAGGCTGGGGGCTGCGGGCAGCTGGGACCAACCACAGTTTGGCCCAGTCCTTTCCAGGCCGGCAGCACCAGGCCCTACCCGAGGCCCCACGAGGACAAGGAGACCCTGGTGTCCTGGCCCGGCACCCCCTGCCCGGCGCCCCCCAGACCCACCCTGCCGGTCCCTCTCCACCTCCCATCCCGGGCTGGGGGCGCCAGGCTGGGTAGCGGCGGCCAGAGGCGGCGCCGACTGGTTCAGATTTCAGATTTGGCCTAGACCTGGCCTGGGGGCTCAGGCCCGGCTCGCTGCTCTCAGGGGGCCCGCAGAGCGAGGGTGAGCGGGAGGGGGGGTCCTCGCGCGGACAAGACCCCTACGCCCCCAACCCAGCCGCCTCCCCACCCGCGGCATCACAACAAAAGGCCGCGCCAGGCAAGTCCCGGTGCGCCCGCCCGGCGCTCCGGGATCTCCGCTCGGCTCGAGGGGTGAGGGTTGGGCGAGGGGCGGGGGGGTGGGGGGGGCAGTAACCCCCGCGGCCCAGCGATCGGACGCCAGGGTGGTCCCCGGCCGGGGGGCTACCTCACGCGGGCCGGGAGCAGGGAGCCGGGGCCGGCGGAGGGGCGGGGGGTGCTCACCTGGACCGGCGGGCAGGCGGACGCACCGGGCAGACAGACGCACTGGCGGACGGACCGCCGGACGGCCAGGGGTTCGGGCACACGGCGGCCTGGCCGCTCCGGCTCCCGGGCCGGAATGGATTCCGGGCCGGGAGAGACAGATCGAGAGAGAAAGGGAGGCGGAGGAGGAGGAGGAGGCGGCGGCCCGGGGAGGGGAAGAGGAGGGAGGGAGCGCGCGAGCAGGGAGGAGGGGCCCGGCAGGGAGGGGGAGGAAGGAGGAAGCGTGCCGGGACGGGTCCCCGCCGGTGACCTGGGAGGGTCCCGCGCGCGGCCTCCCCACGCCCGGGGTCCCGGCGGCCAGGGAATGGAAGGGCGGGGGCACCGGCCATGGAAGCCCCGCCTCCACCCCGCCCTGAGAGTGCTCCCTACCCATGGGGCACCCACCCATCAGCTCTCAAGCCAAAATACCCTCCCAACTCCTCCCAACCCACCCACCCAACTGACCCCAAATCTACCTCTCATGAAATTATTACTAATAATCAGTAACAGCAGCACCAATGGAGCACTCATTCCTTGCCAGGTGCCATGCTAAGCTGTTCAGGTCAACTTTAGGATCTATTCCTACCAACCAAGTGGGCTGGGCAGGCCACTGATAATCCCCATTTTACAGATGAAGAAACTGAGGCACAGAGAAGGGACTCACCTGAAGAGAACCAGGTCTTGGACCTTGGCCTTGACCTGAATTTCCCAAACTGGGGACTGAGACGGGAAGGACAATGTGGTAAGGAGCAGCATTTTTATCTTACTAGATATGCATTCATTTTAATGTGCATCAGAAGGGGAGAAAAAAAAAGTAACTAAGAAGCCAGTAAGTTCCAGATAAGGAACTTAAAAGGGGCTTCTAGTAAGCCCCTTAGGAGGGGCCAAAGCAGTATTTAGTGGCAATTATACTTCCGTGGTGGCTCAGATGGTAAAGCGTCTGTCTACAATGTGGAAGATCTGGGTTCAATCCCTGGGTCGGGAAGATCCCCTGGAGAAGGAAATGGCAATCCACTCCAGTACTATTGCCTGGAAAATCCCATGGACAGAGGAGCCTGGTGGCAGGTTTCAGTCCATGGGATCCCATAGAGTCAAACGCAACTGAGCACGTGTGCTAGTCCCACCCTTGGCTTTTCACAGGTCCTCCTGGGATTACTGCACAGGGGAAGGTGGGCCTGAATCCAGCTTTAAATACCACCATCTGCCTCTATTTTCCTTCTCTGAAAGTTTTCCCATTTCACAGATGGGAAAGTAAAGCCCAGTCTGGGTCAAATGGTAGAAGCCTGGACTTCTCCTTAGAGGAGCAGGGAGGGAAACTCGAGACCATGGGAGGCAAGGGCCTCAGGGTACAGTACAGTATCTGGGAGACCAGGAATGAGCAAGGCCTTAAACTGGACTGATCTGGGTTCAAACCTAGACTGGTTGCCCAGCTGCTGTACCTTCTACGAGCCCGTCACCTTCCCCAGCCCAGGTCCCCTCGCCTATGAAACGGGAGTAAACATGTCCACAGACAACTTCCGGGAAAACTTCCGGGAAGGTTAGAACTGACAAGAGTGAGGGTGGCTGAGGTTGTGCTCAACAAAGGTAAATCGCTTATGGTTGGTAAAGTGAGGCCAGAAGGGGAAGGGGTCAGCGATAGAGCCAGCACCAGAAGCCAACCCTGGCTGGTGAAATGGCTGCAGGTATTTGCAAGGGTGGCTTAAAGATTAACCCCAGCTTCCTAGGATATTCTGGGCGGGGCCCTAGCTGGAGGAGCAGGTTTCTCAGCCCTCATTCACTCCTCAGACAGGCCTACAGGCCTTTACTGGGGGGCCTGGGCTGAGGGCGGGATGTTCATCCAGTGGTGTGCTGAAGCTGGCTCTTCTCTCGTGCAGGAGCAGATCAGGTTCATCTCTTCCCAACTCCACATTCAGTGATATCATGCTGGTAGCTTGACGTCAGCAGAAGTGGAAGTTTTAACACCGCAGAAACCAGCAGACACGACAAATCAAGGCTTTTTTTTTTTTTTTTTTTAATTCCAGAGAGCTAGTTGTTAAATATTTACCAGCCCATCACTAGATTCATCCCCAGGAGTTCAGTCGAAAGTTCTGGGCTTCTTCTAAAGCTTGGATGACGAGTGCTTAAAAGCATAGACTTCGGACCCACAGACCTCGGTTCAAGTCCCGTCTCTGCCACTTCATGGTTATGTCTCCTTAAGGGGAGCAGAGTTTCTCTGAGCCTCACTGTGCCAGCCTGCAAAAGGAGCTAAAGAGAGTGCTCCCCTCAGAAGACTCACGCGAACGTGAAATGAAGCGATGTCCCCTCAGTGTGTCTCAGCCCTTTTCACACCCTACCGCTGTCTTGGAGGAGAGGGGGCAGCTGGGACCCCTCTTGGCTCTCTGAGCGCATATGAGGCCTTCCACCTGGAGCCACCAGTGGCTCGGCTCAGCCGCTGAGGTTCTCAGGAGGTCTTTTGGGAGGATGTGGCCAGCATGGTGGTTTCATGATTGAGCGTTGGAAGAGTTCGTTATTTTCAACCACCCCTCTGGGTCTTCACTCAGGCTGTAACCCCCACCAGGAATGCTCGCCCCACCTCTCTAGCTTCCCGAACGTCCCAGTCCATCATGGTCCTAAGTAAGTGTGGCCTCCTCCAGGATAAGTTTCCTGACAATCTTCTGCTGGAGGCACACCCTGAGCCATTTGGGAGTGTCTGTCCCCACCCAGAGGGCAGGGACTCTGGCCTATTCCCTGACACAGAGTAGGCACTGCCAAGCGACACTCTCTGGCCAAGAGAGCACTGGGATTAGGGATATACATACAAGAGTTCTAACTCTTCCATTCATTGACTATGTGAGCCTGCCCTCTCTGAGCCTCAATTTACTCATCAATAAATTGGGAGCAATAACCTTACCAGGATTATGCAGGTACAAGAGTTGCTTGCTGGTCTAGCCTGGGGAACTGGTGAGTGACTCTTTGTATATTATTTTGCTTAAAAGATTGTTAGTAAAACAGCAGCTCATTGCTTCATACCTGCCAATCATTCATCTTTGTCCATGGGTGGCAAACACTGGTCACCGATAATATACCCAGCTCCGTGCCAGGCCTGGAACACCAAGAGGGATAATTTCCCCACCCCAAGCACCCAGCAGATGACAGATGTTATTGATGTCAACACTGTGGAGATGGTGAGCACCAGCTGTATACAGTTCTCTGTCTCTGGAAACCTCCTCTCTTTTCCTCCCCTCAACCTGGGTCAAAGCCACAACCGAGGGCAGGATGGAGCATGTGGGGTGAGGCCTGGCTCCTCACAGCTGGCAGCAGATCTGTGGCAAGAGCTTTCCCATGCCATGGGATCAGGGCAGTGCCTGCACCTCCCCCAGGCTATTCGCCTCACCCACCCTGAGCCCAGCACATCCTTGGAAAGCCACTGGGAAGCTGACCCATCCCAGGCGCTAGGTGGGAAATTCCAGACCCGCCCTCTCATTCCCTAGATAGTCAGCTGCAATTCGAAGAACCAGGCTCAGGGCTACAGGACAAGGGGGAAAAGAAGACAGACTCTGGCCTGAGGCTGTGAAATGGGTTTGGCACCTCTCGTGGCACTACAATTTACAGTTTACACAGAGATGTCCAGTGCATCAGCCTCGCCAACTGCTCGGGCCTCACTTGGGAAGCCTTAGTCAGTTCAGTTCAGTTTAGTTGCTCAGTCGTGTCAGATTCTTTGCGACCCCATGGACTGCAGCACACCAGGCTTCCCTGTCTATCGCCAACTCCCAGAGTTTTCTCAAACTCATGTCCATTGAGTAGCTCTTGTCATCCAACCATCTCATCCTCTGTCGTCCCCTTCTCCTCCTGCCTTCAATCTTTCCCAGCATCAGGGTCTTTCCCAGTGAGTCAGTTCTTCGCATCATGTGGCCAAAGTATTGGAGTTTCAGCTTCAGCATCAGTCCTTCCAATGAATATTCAGGATGGACTGGTTGGATCTCCTTGCAGTCCAAGGGACTCTCAAGAGTCTCCTCCAACACCACAGTTCAAAAACATCAATTTTTCGGTGCTCGGCTTTCTTTAGAGTCCAACTCCCACATCCACACATGACCACTGGAAAAACCATAGCTTTGATTATGGGAAGCATGACTTTGACTATGGGAAGCCTGCCTCCCTGTTATCACAGCAGCTTGTTCCACCCTGAAGCGCCTGCTCTGGTCCTTCTGCCTGGAATGCCCTCTACCCGCCAGCCCCTGGCTAAGCCGTACTCTTCCTTCCTCTGGTCAGTCAATATTTACCGAGCATCTACTATGTGCTAGGATCTGTGCTCTGCACATTCACCTCTGGGATTCAGTAGTGAACAAGCCAGGTCTGGTCTCTGCCTTGGAGATGCTCACAGTCTGGAAGAGCGGGGAAGAGTGATGGTGTGGTGGTTGGCACAGTGATGGGTAAGCACTGGGGGGTGGAGGGATGGGGCTCTGACTCTGCATGTGTGATGGAGTCCGGGTGAAGGAAGAAGGTTGTCTATGGAGAATATAAAAGCCGGAGGAAGTAGTTGCAGGTGAAAGATGGGCAGAGAAGGCGTTCCGGGCAAAGGGACCAGCATGAGCAAAGACACAGAGGCTGAAAACCCTGTTTGGAGGCAGGCTCAGGCAGTGCTAAAGGAGCACAGTGTAATGAGCAGAGGGCGCCTGGGCTGGGGGAAGGGAGGTGGGAAGGGAGGCTAGGGGGAGCCCTGAAGATGCTTGAATGTCAGGCTTGGCTTCTGTCCTGGAGGCAGTGGGGAGCCATGGAGGGTTGGTCGAGAGGTGCTGTTCCTGAGCAGGGAGCAGATGGAGGGGTGGGAGGAGCAGTCTGGGGGCCTCTGGGCTGATGGCAACTACAGCTGAGGACCAGCGGAGGTGGAGCCCCTGGCTTACAGGGTGTGTGTGTGTGGGCGCAAACCTATATTCCAGGGAGTGAGGCCAAACTGGCCCGAAGGCCTAAGACCCAGGACGCCAAGGGAGTGCCCCCAATCCCATGAGAGCCAGAAGGAGCTGGGGGCAAGTGAGCATATGTGTCCTCAGAGGCCGGCCTCCGGAGGGGTGGTCAGCCAACTGCAGGCTCCTGCAGCATCTGCCCACCTCCGGGGAGGGATGGAGACAGTGAGCACCTGAGCAGATAGAGCCCAAGCGAAGACTAGCAAGTGAGGGTGCTGACCTTGGAATGCCACCCGCACACTTAGAGTCCTCGCGGCCCACCTTCTGGGTCTGCACGGTCACTTCACAGATGGAAATGTGTGATTCCAACTTCTATTCTCAGCCTGGAGTCTGGAGACAGAACAGAGGCTGCCCATGTGAAAATAGGGGAGACTCTTGCCCCCCCGCACTAAGAAACTCAGCTATTCTTCACATCACTCCCCTCAGCTGAGGCCCAGAGGGGGACAGACACTCTCCCAAGGTCACACAGAGAGTTATTGGCCAACAGAACCTGCCCTCCTCCACCCCAAGCCTCCTTCCACCAGAATCTCAGAATGTTTGTAAGAAAAGATAAAAGGAACCAGGGCCCTTGATCTGCCTGGCCTGGCAGGAGGGCAGAGGGCAGGGCGGAAATCTGCAGCCAGAGCTGTGACCCCAGACATCAGAGGGGGTGAGAAACCTGCTGAGCTGAGAGGAGACAGTCTGCAGCAGGAGGGCTTCACAGAATGCTTGTGAAAATAATCAGCGTCACAACAGCCCACAGTGACCGTGTCCGGAGCTCCCTGGGCAGTGCCCTGTTCTAGGGTCTGTGCATAGCAATGTGCTTGTTCTTCACGGCACTACAGGGTAGGAGCTATTTTTATTCCTACTGTACAGACGAGGAAACTGAGGCGAAGCAAGGCGATGTGCCCTGGGGATGGAGGGCAGGACCTCAATCTCAAGCCCTCCTGAGTCTGAAACTCAGGCTCTGTGGTTCTGTCCCACCCAGACCTTGGGCGTATTTCACGTCCAGTAGGGAGAGGCGAGACCCACAGAGCTGGACGCCACCCCTGACCTCCGCTTCCATCTCATGGAATGTCTCCATCTCCCACATTTCCCAGGTCTGTTGGATAGATGGAACGTAGCAATGTTCTATGGGAGTACTTTGAAAAGTAGATACTAAAGAAGAAAAAAATGGTAACTCAAGGAGGGGTGCATAACTCCCAGCTCATTAGATGGGGGGTGCTCACCGTGCCTTCCTTCCTCCAAGAGAGGACAGCATGGGGTTGGAGGCAGTAACATTACCTTGGAGAGACCTGACAAACACTCCCTCAGCCAGGTGGTCAAGATCTACATCAACAGGGATAGGGCACGATGATAATATGCACCCTTGATATGATATGATGAACATAGCACTTCACCTCTGTGGTCTTCCTCCCCCAAATCCACAATCCCAATGTCACCATGAGAAAGACATCGGACACAGTAGTCCAAAGACATTCTACTAAACAGCAGACCAGTTCTCCTCAAAACTGTCAAGGTCATAGAAAACAAGGAAAGTCCAAGAAATTTTCACAGCCAAGAGGAGCCTAAGGAGACATGATGATTAAATGTTATATGGCATCCTGATTGGGATTCTGGAACAGAAAAAGGACATTAGGTGAAAACTTAGCACTCTGAATGAACTATGGACCTTAGTTAACGATAGTACACTGAGATTGGCTCATTCATTGGAACAAATCTACCATCCTGATGGAAGATGGCAGTTATAGGGGAAACCAGTTGGGGGGTATATGCCATGTTGGGCTTCCCTGGTGGCTCAGCGGTAAAAAAATCTGCCTGCAATGCAGGAGATGTGGGTTCGATCCCTGGGTGGGGAAATCCCCTGGAGAAGGACATAGCAACCCATTCCAGTAGTCTTGCCTGGGAAATCCCGCGGACAGAGGAGCCTGGTGGGCTACAGTCCATGGGGTCCCAAGAGTCGGACATGATTTAGTGACTAAACCACTGCCACCATATGCTCTGTTATGCTCTTTAACAAAGGACAGAATTTTAGGATAGACAGGAAGCCAAGAGAGCTGTCACTAAACATTTCCTTTTAAAACTTGGAAAACCAAGGACTGGGGAATAGAAGAGATTTTCCCAAGGTCATATGCAAGTTCATGACAGCCCGAACTAGGATCAAGGGTTCTGGATGGCACAGGTATTTATCAAATACCTACTGTACACAGAACAGCAGCCTCGGTCCTTGAGAGTTTCAGAGTTTTGTCCATAGGTCAGACCTCCCCTGGGCCAGGTGTGCAGGGACACAGACCCTGCCCATTGAGAGCTCTCAAGCCAGAAGGGGAAGCAGATACTGAAACACCCTGAGCAGGAGAGCCAGAGAGCCATGAACTTCCATGTCCGGAAGATTCAGCCCCACCGTCTGCAACCCACGTGATCTTGCTAAGCCTCACGATGCTGCTTCATGGAAAGGAGCTGGTGATGGAACCTTCTCTCCATGATGCTCAGTGATGCTAAGAGGAGGCAATAAGGTGTTGGAGCTCTGGGGGATCTAATACAGCACTTTGGGCCCTGAAATTTCTCCATAAACAATGATTCCTTATTTTCAAGTGCAGTCTGAGTGCTGGAGAGCTCAGAGAGGGAGCGATTTGTCAAGTTGCTTTGGTGGGGCTTTCTTGGGGGGCTTCCTAGGTGAAGGACCTTTCAATTGGGTCTTGAAGGATGGGAAGGAGTTTGCCAGGGAGAGAGGATGTGGAAACTGCAGCCCCAGCCGCCAGAGTTCACCACCTGGTCTGGCAGAGAAGGAAACGCATCGAGCAGCTCTCTGAGCGCATTCCCACGGGATGGGACTTCCTCATTTCTTGGCCTTGATGCCTCCTTCCTGACCTCCCCTGGGCTTTCGGGTTCACCACTGCCTTGAGTCAAGGGCAGAGGCAGTGGGAATGGGCAAGGACGGGGGCGGCCACCAGAGCTGAACAACTCCAGGACTGTCTGGAAATGAAACCCAGCCCTGCCTCCCACTCACCAGCTGAGTGTCGCTTATACAACTTCCTCCTTCTGCTCTTGTTCAGGAATTACCCTGGGGCCGGGCTCTGCTGGTTGGGGGGACTGCCCCAAAGTCTGGGCCCAGAACCTCCTGGGGTCTGCTCTGGTCACTCAAAGACTCAGACACTTGGTCTCGTGTCCCGCCCCTGCCCTCCAAAATACACTTTCTCCTTCCTACCTCCATTCTTCTGCCTGTGATTGCCCACCCTCTCCCCTCCACTGGTCCAAACCCCAGTTGCCCTCCTCAGCCCATCCTAAGCTCCTCCCGGAGGCCTTCAGCAGAGACCCCTCCTGGTCCCTCTATCCTCTCTACCCATTCATGCCTCCTGCCTGGCAGGCAAATCAGCAGCGAGCAAGACTGGCACGAACCCTGTCTTTGTAGCAGGGGCCTCTAGGCTCTATGTCCCATGCATCCTGCAGGCTCTGTCCACACCTGGGATGGTGAATTGGAAGTCTGGTATAGCCTCTGCACCGTGTGATCTTGGGCAAGTCCCTTCCCCTGTCTGGCCAGTGTTGTTTCCATAGCTGCTGAGGGGAAAGGTTCAATGCCACATCCAGGCAGCCTTAATTAAGGGAACAGGCAGGGGAGATGGAAAGGGTTGCCCCACCACCCCCCATTCTGTCAACCCCAATACAAAGCTTCCCTCTGAGTGGAACAGGTAAAAGGCAGACTCAGAGCATCAGTTCATCGGAATTTCTGGGTGGAAACAGACATGGGGGCCTGGGAAAGGAGGCTATGAGGTGGCCAGACATCATGATTAAGAGCAACTATGAAGACGGGGCTTTGAATCCTGCCTGGATAGTTCTGTGGCCCTGGGCAAGGCACCTGACCCTGTCGTCCTCACTGGTATCATTTGTAAACTAGGGGTAACTGTACCCATTCCCTTTGGTTTTTAGAAGCATGACACATGCTTCTTCTTCTTCTTGTTCAGTCACTCAGCCATATCCAGCGCTTTGTGACCCCATGGACCGCAGCACACCAGGCTCCCCTGTCCTTCAGGATCTCCTGAAGCTTGCTCAAACTCAGGTCGATTGAGTCGACGATGCCATCCAACAACCTCATCCTCTTGTCACCCTCCTCTCTGCCTGCCCACAATCTTTCCCAGAATCAGGGTCTTTTCTAATGAGAAGGCTCTTCATATCAGGTGGCCAAAGTATTGGAGATTCAGCTTTAACATCAGTCCTTATTGAATATTCAGGGTTAATTTCCTTTAGGATTGACTGGTTTGATCTCCTGGCTCTCCAAAGGACTCTGAAGAGTCTTCTCCAGCACCATAGTTCAAAAACATCAATTCTTTGGCACTTAGCCTTCTTTATGGGACCATGACACATGCTAGATGCTCAGTAAATGGATGTTATTACTATTGTTATTATTATTATTTCTGGTGTAGCCAGTTTACGGTTCCATTAGAAAAGTGGACAGTGTGACAGTGTTAAAATTAGCAGTGTGCATCTATATATTTTGCCCCGAAAGGGTTCATACTCTACTAGTACATTTAAATGTTATAGTATTAACAATATAATCCCATTTCTGTTTTTAGGAAAATGTGGGAGTAGGGAAAATAAAAGGAATAAACACTACCACTTTTCGAGCAGTTGTCCCGCGGATAGGGGGTGAGGGACAACTCACAGATGAGCTTAATAATTTTTTCTTCTGTGCTGATATGTTTTAAATTTTCTAAAATGAGGTCATGATTTTTGTTGTTCAGTTGCGCAGTCGTGTCAGGCTCTGCAACCCCATGAACTGTAGCACACGAGGCTTGCCTGTCCTTCCCCATCTCCCAGAGCTTGCTCAAACTGATGTCCATTGAGTCGGTGATGCCATCCAGCCATCTCATTCTCTGTCGTCCCCTTCTCCTCCTGCCTTCAATCTTTCCCAGCATCCGGGTCTTCTCTAATGAGTCGGCTCTTGCGTCAGGCGGCCAAAGTATTGGCGCATCAGCTTCAACATCAGTCCTTCCAATGAATATTCAGGATTGGTTGAGGTTGTGATACGGGGGCAATAGAAAGTGGTAGAGATTATCTGTGACTCGATCGGCTGCCTCACTGGTCTGGACGCCCAGGGCCAGGCCTGGTCATAGACTCCACCGCTCAGGGCTCCTGGGGGCCAAGGTCCATGAGGGTGAGCTGGCCCTGCACCTGGCCTCTCCCCACCCGCACTGGTGACCCACCCCCACCCTCCACCCCCAGTTGCCTCCACCTGGGATCCTGTGGCTCATTTTGCTCCTGTCCCCACCTGATGAGGAAGAGCCAGGCTCCCAGGGGAAGTGCCTGGTTCTCTTCCATGATGTTCTGGGGCCCTGCTTTTTCCCTTTCCCTAGACCTTGGCTCACCCTGTGTATGTCCACAAGCCCTTCCAGGATGGGGCAGAGGCAGGTAATGAGGAGGGGGGCTCCTTGGCCCGGGGCCTGGGTTTGGGGCCGAGGGCACAGCCCATAGTAGCCCAGGAGGAGCCCACAGTCTGCAGGCTCCCACTCATCTCCATCTTGGTCCGGTTCTCCCAAACCAGAGCCTGAGGCCACAATCCTCTGGGAAGGGATTGCAGAAGCCACTGGGAGGGGACAGGAAGAGACGCAGAAGAGGACAGGCCAATAAAGGAGGTTGATCCAGGCCGGAGGCCACGGGCGCTCCAGTTCCTCTGAGACCTCAAATGAGTCTCAACATGCCTCCACAACTGTCCATCCTATGGAGATTTTGTCCCTCAGTTCTGACTCCCTTTGGCTTCGGGATAGCCCCCAGGCTGTTAACTCCCTCACATTCCATGACCAAGCCTGCTCCCTGCCTCCAGAGAGCCAGAGGGAGAAGAGTCCAGAAGGGAGCACCCACCCAGCTTCACCCCAGCCCCCCTCCCATGTCTTGGTCTCTCTCTAGAGCTTTGGACCCGTCTGTCCATCATCCTCCAGATCCTTCCCCAGGACACGCTTCCCTCCCCCACTCTGGCATCCTGGATACTCCCCCACCCCCAGAGCTCAGGTGAGCTTGGAGCATCCAGAGCATCCGGGCCTCTTCATGATCTCCCGGCCTCTGGTCTCCCCATCCCCAACTCTTCCTCTAACAGCCCTCACCTTCCTATTTTCAGGACACAACTCTGTCCTTCAGTGGCTCCCCTGTGGCCTCAGGCCACAGCCCATAGAGGAGGCCACACAGGGCCGGACAGCCTCTCCAGTCCTGTCTGCATTCTCCCCAGGGCTGAACCGAACCAGCAGCACTGTCTCACCTTTGCTCTCTATTCCACAAGGGATGATCCTTTCCCTGCCTCTCCTCCCAGGTTAATCCTCTTAATGTTTTGGCCCCTCCCCTGACCACCCCCCACCAGGCTTCCCTGGTGGTTCAGCTGGTAAAGAATCCACCTGCAATGTGGGAGACCTGGGTTTGATCCCTGGGTCGGGAAGATCCCCTGGAGAAGGGCATGGCAACCCACTCTAGTATTCTTGCCTGGAGAATCCCATGGACAGAGGAGCCTGGCAGGTTATAGTCATGGGGTTGCAAAGAGCGACAAACACACATACACAGTGATTCCCCCAGTCTGGGTCAAAGTTTCACAAACCTCATCTGCCTGTCTCACAAGGAATGTCCAGTTGACCATTCCCCCCACCACGGGCCGAGAGCTCCGAGCGGGTAGAGTTTGGGCCGGGGTCATCCTTGTACCCCAGTACTGCCCCTCCTTACCCACAGGGCTTGACACTGAACAGGCCCCAGGCTTGTCAGGACAGGAATCTCAGGCCTGGATTTCCCAGCTCCACAGAAACACTGCCTGGCCTGTCTCAGCCCCAGCCTGAGGCTAACACATTCACTCAGCCTTCCATACCAGGAACTGGGCCAGCCACTCAGGTCACACTCCAAGTCTGGCCTCACCTTCTCTCCGTACTCCTGCTGGCTCAGGGAGGGGCTTGCGGGGGTTGGGGATCCCAGCAGGAGCCAGAAAGGAACCCGGCCCTTCCCTGTCTGATACCTCTCCCATCCCAATGATGGGGTCTGGGGACGCACCTCCCCACAACCCCAGTTTCAACCAGGTCTCTTGCCGCCTCCTGTCACTGTGGTCTGTCCTCAACTTCTACCGCATCTACCTCCCAATAATTAAACATATTTAATCATCCCTGGTGGCTCAAACAGTAAAGAAGTCACCTGCGATGCAAGAGACGTGGGTTCGATCTGTGAGTCAGGAAGATTTCCTGGAGGAGGGCATGGCTACCCACTCCAGTACTCTTGCCTGGGGACTTCCATGGACAGAGGAGCCTGGCGGGCTACAGTCCGTGGGGTCACAAAGACTCAGACATGACTGAGCGACTGAGTACTCGCAACCATCCAACAGGTAAGAGAGCTCCCAGGGCCTTGAGCCTAGCTCCCCTTCCGGCTTCTCATTCCTGGAGGTTCTGGCATCTGTGTTTTCAGGGCCTTGGGGGCAGGGCTATTTGACTCAGTGCAGCTCAGTAAACACGGTGGAGCACCGTCTGCAGCAGGTGATGGTGCCAGCCAGGCTGCCTCCCTCCCCGCTGCACCTGGGGCCTGGACGAGGAGAAGGAGTCCATCTACCTGTTGGGCACTGGAAACCCAAGGCCCAGAGAGGGTGAGAAACTTCCCCAAGGTCACAGAGCCCAGGAGCAGAGATCTGGTTAAGGACTTGGGAGTTGATTAAATATTTACTTTATCATCTTGTGGGTACACATGGTTGATAAAATACACACAGCTCCTGCCTGTGTGAAGTTCACTGGTTGGTGTGAGGGGTGATGGATAAAAAAGCCAGAGCACAAACCTATAGAAAGGCGGATCGTGCTACCTACTAAGGTGAGAGGAAGCCAGGAGTGTGATGGGGAAGAGTGGGGAGCACTGAGGACAGGAGGTCTGGGAGGGCTTCTCAGAGGAGATGAATTTTAGCTTTGAAGTTTGAAAGATAAACAGAGTGGCCATACAAGGATTTAGGAGGAAGAGCATTCAGGCAAAGGCCTTGAGGTGAGAATGGGCTTGAGTTGGTCTGGGTGGAGCAGTTGGGGTAGGGGGGGACGTGGGGCGCAGGCAGAAAGGTGAAGCTGGAGCCTGGAAAAGGGCCTGGAGTTTCCTGGTCTGTAGCGAGAGCCTTGAACTTTATTTAAATGCACTGGAAAGCCTATAGATGTTAAGCAAGAGGGAGTGACACGATTCAATGTATGTTTTTGAAATATCCCCCTGGCAGCTGCTCAGAGGGGGATTACAGGGGGGCAGGTAGGAGCAGAGAGGCGGGCGAGGAGGCTGGGACGCCCTCTGGGGGGGTGGTGAAGGTGGCTCACCCAGGGGGCAGGGGCAGGGGAGATGGCAGAGGGGCAGGGGAGGTGGAGAAGAGCATGATTCAATTGCATGTGGAGGAAGCGCCCACAGTCCTTGCTTGCATCGGGAGCGTGGGCACACACAGAGGGCGGAATAGAGATGAATCCCCAGGCTTTGGGTTTGAGTGGATGGAGTTGCTGTTAGCTGAGATGGGGAAGCCTGGGTAGGAGCCAGCTGAGGGCAAAAAGTCACAAGTTCGGAATTGGCCAAATTATGTTGGAAAAACCTTTTAAGTATCCATGGTGATGTGGAAAAAAATGAATACTTCAGCCAACACTCATTGCACACATTCTGCATCAGGCAATTTAATCCCTTCATCAACCCCTAGGAATAGGTACCGTTATTATGCCCATTTCCTTGATGAGGAAACTGAGGCTTGGAGTAGGATGTAGCGTATAGGATAAGAAGAAAGCCAGGCAGCGTCTCAAGAAGCCCTCATGTCTAAAAGACCATGGGTGGGGGGGTGCCTCTGAAGGAGTCCTGGGCTTCCCAGAAGGTGGTTCTTCTGGATCATCCTGATGTTGCCAGGGGTCACGTAAGAGAAGGCTGGGATGACAGAGTGTCCAGGGGATGGAGACACAGCTTGGATGCAGAGGAGTAGGGGCTGGGAGCTGGATCACAAGAGCTCTGGAAGGAACGGGAAGGGGAGAGGAGGACAGAGAAAGTGGCCTCATATTTTCCAACATCTAAGTCTGGCTGGGGAGGGCAGGAGAGAGACGGGGGCAGCTAACAGGGGCTGAGGGTCCTGGGCTGCCGCCCTGCCCATCTGGGGGCAGGAACGCCCGCCATTTGCCAGAGGGATGGACACTTCAGAATAACTTCCTTTCTGATATGGTCCAGCCGGCGGTACCCCAGTCCTGTGTTAGCATGGAGCGCTCCCTCCCACCCGCGGATTTTCTTCAGGGGACTGAGGACAGGGTGTGGGTTAGGGGAGGCAGATGACTCACTCTCACCTCTCTCAACCCCCAGTATTCCCACACAAACCAGGGCTTTGTCAGAGCCAAGAGGTCTGTGGGGTGCCCTGGTGCTTCCCGGGGACTGTGGGCCCGTAGGGGACCAGGGTGCTCAAATGCCAGAACAAGGAGCCTCGCCTGGCTGCTGGACTAGGCGCCCTCCACGCTCAGAAACTTAACATCAAGAGGAAGTGGGGTGATGGGGAGGAATGGGGAGATTGGGATTGACACATGCATACTATTGATACTATGTATAAAATAGATGACTAATGAGAACCTACTCTATAGCACAGGGAACTCTACCTAATATGCAGTGGTGACCTGAATGGGAACGAAGTCCAAAAGGGAGGGGATATATGTATATGCGTGACTGATACACTTTGCTGTACAGTAGAAACTAACACATTTTAAAGCAACTATATTCCAAAACATTTAATTAAAAAAAAAGAAGAAGAAAGAAACTAGCAAACACTTTCCCCACTTCAGAAAGTCCAGAGTGACCACAGCTCTCAACTGAGTTAGCCATCCCCCTGGAAGTGTGCTCCGGGAAGTTTTAGGCCCAGAGTGGGGAAATGTCTTGCCCAACACCTCATTCCATTGGTCAACCCCTCCTTCATCAGTGCCACCAGATGCTAATCCTCTGGCATTGTCACCTCCTCCTGGAAGCCTTCCCTGATTCTCTTCCAGGCTGGATGAGGGACTTCCCTTGCATTCCCAAAGCCGCTCAGGTATAACATCACAGACTTGCCTATCTGATTGTGTGTCCACTTGGCTCCACAGATTGAAGGCAGAGACCACATCTGATCCACAGCAGTGCCCAGCTCAGGGTCTGCACAGAGCTGAGGTGTGGGTGTGTTTGTTGAACGGATCTCATCTGAACCGAACCGGCAGTACCTTTGGAAGGGCCACAGACCTTGATCCTTCTCTGGCTCCCAGGCAGAGTACCACATTTCGGGTTTAGCCTCCCTACCAAGTGGACGTGCAGAGGCACAGAGGCCCTGAAAGAAAGGAAACTGAAAGGGACATCCGGCTTCTCGTGCTCATGTTCCAGGGGAGGAAGCTGAAGCTCAGAGCGACAAAGGCACAGTCCACGGGCATAACGTGAATCACGCTCAGATGGTCTTGGCCCTGTTCCATGGCTCTCCTCCCAGAAAAGCTAAAGCCTAGGTTTCCTCATCTGCAAAACTGGGCTAGATGCAGCAGCCTCTGGAAGCTCAGGCACGGTCCAGTTCTGTGAACTCACAGACGCCAGGCGCCGCGGTAGGGGAGGAGGGATCATTCCAGAGGCTGTTTATCATCTTGTCGTACCCCCTTGAGCTCTTGGAGCAAAACATTCCCAAGGAGCAGGGTGATTCATCACAGCACCATTTGCCAGTTCCAGAGAAAAGACAGACCATGAAATACATTCTGCAACTGTTAAACAGGAGACAAAGAAATGTTAAGATTAAGTTTCTCTTTAGTGGACAGAGACGGAACTGGGATATATATATATATATATATATATATATATATATATATATATATATATACACACTTTTTTTTTTTCCTCCCAGAGATTCAGGCTTTGAGGGAAGGAAACTATCATGGTTTGAGCCAAATTGTCCCCAAATGCAAGGTGGCATCCTCAGTGAACACCAAGGACAACATTGCTTTTTAAACAGCATGGTGGACTGAACCTGACAAGAGCCACCGTGAAGGCTGACTGACCGGATGTGAGTTAAAACCAAATTAGGTTGGCTCCTTTTGTTGTTCTTGGCACTAATCCATTCCAGAACTCTGATGGTCAAAAGGAAGATCAGCAACTTATCTTGCTTGCTCCACTTAAATTAAGCAAAGGAGAGCTTGCTGGATGGTTTGGACATCTTGTAACTCAAGAAGACATGGAGGGAGGTAACAGGTGAGTCTGGTTGGGGGATCTAGGCGGAAGCATGGTTTAATTGCGGGGAACTTGAATGGTGAGCTTCCACCATTCACAGAAAACCACCGGAAGTGCTCCAGCACTGCAGGGACGGATGGATAACCCCGTCTCTTATTTCCAAGTCACTGGGTATCTATGCCCTGAGTTTGCGTCTCTCATAATACAACTGTTATAGTCAACTCTTTAAAAAATGGTACTTTTTGTATGTTGGTAAATGCCAGGGGTCAGGGTAGGGGGTGGGAGGGGAGATGGGAAGTTAGTGTTTAATGGGGACAGAGTTTCGGTTTAGGAAGGTGAAAAATTCGGGAAATACATGGTGGTGCACAGTGTAAATGTACTTAGTGCCACTGAACTATACACTTAAATATGGTTAAAATAGTACGTGTTACATTATGTGACTTCTACCTCAATAAAAAAAATTGGGGGGAGTCATAAATGATCTTTATTAAGAATGCATACTCGCATGATTCAAAACCAAATACTTTAAAGGAATGGTATTCCTAATAAAAATTGACATGAAAGTGTTTTAAAATTGTAATAAAAAGCAAACATTTAAAAGACCGTTGTCTCTAGAAACACAGACTTTAAGGATTAAAAGTAACTCCAAACTGTCAGAATTAAAAGCTCACATCACAGAAACGCTTAATCAGGACTGACCAACAGATCACAACAATGGTGGTCTAGTCACTAAGTCGTGTCCGGCTCTTGCGATCTCATGGACTGTAGCCTGCGAGGCTCCTCTGTTCGTGAGATTTTCTAGGCAACAATACCGAACTGGGTTAAAAAAATTTTTCTCTAATTGTACTTCTCACTCCCATGACCTGACTGGGCAGAAGTGGGAGTTAACTTGACCTCTTTGCCCAAGTGAGGTTGTGTGATAACAGTAAGAAATTTCCAGAGATATGGCTTCTAATTTGACTCGGATGCCAAGAAGCTAAGTCTCCTCACTGGGACTCAGGTTTCCCCAACTGTAAAATCATAGGGAAGAGAATGGGTAGAGTGAAAAGAGAGGACCCCTGCGGCATGGGCTTTGAAATCACACAACCTGGATTCTAATCTCATTTTTCTAGCTGTGTGTCCTGAGGAAAGTTGCTTAACTTTTCTGAGCCTCAATTGTCTCATCTGTAAAGCAGAGACAATAACATCTACCCATGGGATTTGCTGACAGGTTAAATAACATGATGTGCACAAAGCACATAGCTTAGTGTTTGGCCCATATGAATTTTTTTTTTTTTTTTTATGAAGGTATGGTTTACACATAGTGAAATGCTCAGATCTTCAGCATTCAACTTTGATGATTGCATAGCAAGATACAGAACATTTCAATCACTGCAGAAAGTTTTCTCATGCCCCTTCCTAGGCAACCCTTCTCCCGGGGTGGTGGGGGGTGGGGGGGAAGAGATTTGATTTCTATCACCACAGGTTAGTTTCATCTGTTTTACAATTCCATACAAATAGAACTAGGCAGTATATATTGTATTTGTGTGTTTGTGGGGATTTTTAGCTTCCTCAGCACGACAGTTTTGAGGGTCATTCCTATTACTGTGTGAGTGAGTAGGATGCTTCCTTTATGGTGTGTAGTTATTTCATCACATAAATGCTGTACAGCTTTTCCATTATGAGCTTCCCTGGTGGCTCAGAGGTTAAAGCATCTGCCTGCAATGCAGGAGACCTGGGTTCGATCCCTGGATCGGGAAGATCCCCTGGAGAAGGAAATGGCAACCCACTCCAGAATTCTTGCCTGGAGAATCCCATGGACAGAGGAGCCTGGTGGGCTACAGTCCACGGGGTCACAAAGAGTCAGAAACGACTGAGCGACTTCACTTTCACTTTTTCCATTGTACTGGTGATGAGCCTCTGGGCTATTCCACTTTTTTGCCTATTATGAGGAAAGCTGCTATAAATCTTCTCATTAGAATTTAGTAGAAGACTTTCATGGACAGATATTTTCATTTCTCTTGGGTAGATACCTGGGAGTGGATGTTGGATCATAGGGTAGATGTATGTTGCACCTTTGAAAGAAACTCCCAAATGATCTTCTAAAGGGGTTGTATCATTTCACATTTCCATCAGTGATGTATGAGCATTCTAGTCACTTCAAACCCTCGCCAACATTTGGTGTGGTCAGTCTTATGGATTTTGGTCATTCTGGTATCACATCATGTTTTTAATTTGCATTTCTCCATGACTAGTGAATTCCTGTCATGTGCTCATTTAGAAGATTTTCCAAGGTAGTTCCTCTCCCCTTTGCTGCTGTGTAGCTTTCACGCTGTATGATTAGAAGGACTGATGAACAAATAAGGAAGGGGAAAACTGATGACCAAATCTACTGAAAATGTAAAGAGCTCTACCAATACAAAACCAAACATAAGCTCAGCCCTGGAATCCCTCCACTGACTTGGGTTTCCCAGGACTAGGGAGCTAAGGACTTGCTTTTCTTGAATGAACTGGGGGACAAGATCATGGCTGACTTGATGTCAGAATTTTTTTTTTTTTTTTTGGCTGCACCGTGTACCATGCGTGATTTTTAGTTTCTCAACCAGGGATTAAATCCCTGCCCCCTACAGTGGAAGTGCAGAGTCTTTTTTTTTTTTTTTTTTTTTATTGTAGTATTATTTTGAGGTTTCCCAGGTAGCTTGTGGTTAAGAATCTGCCTGCAATGCAGATGCAATCCCTGAGTCATGAAGATCCCCTGGAGAAGGAAATGGCAACCCACTCCAGTATTCTCATTTAGGAAATCCCAGGGACAGAGGAGCTTGGCGGGCTAGAGTCCATGGGGTCGCAAAGAGTCGGAGACAACTTAGCCGCTTTTTTAAGGAAGCTCATTCTATTTCACATTGTGACTGTACCAATTTATATCCCCATCAATAGTGCACAAGGGTTCACTTTTCTCCACATCCTAGCCAACCCTATTTATCTATTTTTGATAATAGGCAAACTAAAAGACGTAGAGATATCTCACAGTGATTTTAATTTGCATTTCCCTAATGATTAGCCATGTTGAGCATCCTTTCATGTACCTGTTGGCCATTTGTATACATATTTTATGTGTGTGTGTGTGTGGAAAAATGTCTATTCAGGTCTGCTTATTTTCTAATTGGATTATTTGTGTTTTGTTATTGAGTTGTAGGCTTTCCTTACTTTTTTTGGATATTGATTCATTATCAGACAGAGAACATGAAAATCTTTTTAGACAGTTTCGCAGTTGCCTCATTTTGTTGTTGCTTCTGTAGTGCATCAAAGATTTAGACTTCTTTTGTAGTGCAACAGATTTTTGATACTTTTTTTTCTTTTTGTTGCTTGTTGGTACTGTCAATGATTTTTTTGGGTAGGAAGCAGGGTGTCAACCACTGGACCACCAGGGAAGTTCCCAGAATGTTTTAATGATAAACTTGTCCCTGATTGAATAATCATGTTCACTGCTGCCTTTGATAAACTGCCTACTCTGCTCCAGTAGTAGCACGGTACATGTATTTACACACGGTATGTGTATTTTTACAATAACTCTGCAAGGTTGTTATATGATCTCTATTCGGCGGTCTCTAAACACCAGGTATGAATTTCATTTATTTACTTTTGGCTGCACTAGGTCTTCCTTGCCACACACGGGCTTTCTCTAGTTGCGGTGATCAGGGGCTAGTCTTCACTGCGGTGCACGGGCTTCTCATTGCTGTGGCTTCTCTTATGGAGCACAGGTTCTAGGTGCACGGGCTTCAGTGGTTGCAGCTCATGGGCCCTAGAATGCAGGCTCAGTGGTCGTGGCTCACGGGCTTTAGTTGCTCCATGGCATGTGGAATCTTCCTGGACCGGGAATCAAACCCATGTCTCCTGCATCTGCAGGCAGATTCTTATCCACAGAACCAGGTAAGTTATGAATTTCTTGCCTAACACCACACAGCTACATCTCCACGGGGTCTAGATTCAAACTGCAACACTGCAACTGTGCCTCCAAAATCTCAGTCAAGTTGCTTTTTATTCAGCTATGAAAAGGAACGAAGTGCCGACACATGCGGCAACATCGGCGAACCTCAGAAACATTGGGCTAAGCGAAAGACGGCAGACATAAATGGTCACCCAGTGTGTGAGTCCATTTATGCCAAGTATCCAGAAAGGGTAGATCTACCTTTAGATGGATAGCGAGTAGGTGGTTGCCTGAGGTTGTGGGGAGAGGAGAACTGGAGAAATTGTTTAATGGCTGTGGGCTTTTCTCTTGGGGTGACAAAAATGGTTTGCAACTAGATGGAGATGGTGGTTACACAACACAGTAAATGTAATAAATGTCACTGAACTGAATACTTAAGAATTTTTTTTTTTAATTTGTTTGCACTGGGTCTTAGCTGCGGCATGTGGGATCTTTGATCGTCATTGTGGCATGCGAAATCTTTAGTTGCAGCACGTGGGATCTGGTTCCCTGACCAGGGATTGAACCCGAGCCTTCTGCATGGGGAGTGCAGTCTTAGCCACTGGACCACGAGGGAAGTCCCTAAAATGGTTAATTTTATGTTACATGACTTTTACCTCAATAAAATTTTTTTAAAAACCAAACACTTCACCCTGCCGTCTTTTCCTCATTAATGAGCATAATCTTACCACGAATGATTAAGTCCTTGAGGTAGTAAAGATCCCCAGCACCTGGTCCCAATCTTTTCTCTCCCAGAGAATCCCTGCTTGCTTGAGAATTTCAGGGAGGAAATGGCAGCATGACCCAGAGAATGGGCCCTAGAGTCAGCCTGCCTGAGTTCAAGTGCAGGCATCTCCATGTTCTCATCTGTAAAATGGGGCTGCTAATGCTACCGGGCTCATGGGGTTGTTTGAGGATGGACCAGTATCGGGCATGTAGTGTCCCGGCACAGAGAGTGTTTAGAGGCGCTGTTTACTCACCAGGCTGTACTGTCAGGGCAGACCACCTGCTTCTACTGTCTGGACCGGTACCGTTATCGGGTGTGCAGTGTCCGGGCACAGGGAGTGTTTAGAGGCGCTGTCTACTCACCAGGCTGTACTGTCAGGGCAGACCACCTGCTTCTACTGCCACCCGTGCTGCAAATGTTTAATGAGCGCCTGCTACATGCCAGGCACTCTTGTAGGCCTTGGGGATTCATCTCTAAGCAAGAACAATAGAATTCCTTTCTTCTTGGAGTTCACACTCCAGTTGGGGTATAAGACGATAAACAGACAACGTAAATAAAATACACAGTATGTTGCGTGCGTGCCTGCTCAGTTGTTCAGTCATTTGCGACCCCATGGGCTGCAGCCTGCCGGGCTCCTCTGTCCATGGAATTCTCCAGGCAAGAACACTAGGGTGGGTTGTCATTTCCTTCTCCAGGGGCTCTTCCCGATCCATACTAAAGAGGAAAAGATAAATAAAGGGTGTGGATAGGGAGTTTGGGGGAAACGTTAGAATTTTTTAATTGGGTGGCCAGAGGTTTCCCTGAGTAACGTTGAGGGCAGGGAGGCATTTTCATCTCTTCTCCCTGCTATAGCGAGTTAACATGAACTTAGTGGCTCAAAAGAACACAAACGTAGTATTTTACATTCTTCAGATAGTTCAAAATGGGTCTCATGGGGCTGAAACCAAGGTGTTGGGGGAGCTGTGTTCCTTCCAGAGGCTCCGGGGAGAATTCGTACCTTGCCTTTGTGAGCTTCTACAAGCTGCCCACATTCCTTGGCTCACAGGCCTGCATCATTCCAGCATCCACCCCTGTCATCACGTCTTCCTCTCTTTGACATTTCCTACCTCCCTCTTTTCCTTATAAAGACCCTTGTTGGGGCTTCACTGGTGGCTCAGTCAGTGGTAGAGAATCTGCCTGTCAGTGCAGGAGACACAGCTCGATCCCTGATGCAGGAAGATCCCACATGCCGTGGGGCAACTAAGCCCATGTGCCACAACTACTGAGCCTGTGCTCTAGAGCCCAAGAGCCACAACTGCTGAAGCCCACGCACCCAGAGCCTGTGCTCCACAGAAGCCACTTTAGTGAGAGGCCTGAGAACTACAGTGAAGTGCAGACCCCACTTGCTGCAGCTAGAGAAAAGCCTGAGCAGCAGTGAAGACCCAGCATAGCCAAAAATAATAAAATTTTATATATATGTATATGTATACATGTATACATATATACACACATATATGTATGTATGTACTTATATATATAAAGACCCTTGTGATTATATTGGGCCCACCTGGATAATCCAAAATACTCTCCCCATTTCAAAATGCTTAATCACATCTGCAAAGTCCCTTTTGCCATGTAAGGTGACATAGTCACAGGTCCTAGGGATTAGGATGGGGACATCTTCAAGGAAGCCGTTCTGTCCACCACATGAGGCATAGTATCTAGAGGACAGCAAGTGCAAAGGCCCTGAGGCAGGGCTTGCCAGGCATGTCTGAGGAAGATGGAGACTAGTGAAGATGGAGGGGAGTGGGCAAGAGAAGAGTGGTCTCTCTTGAGGTCAGAGGGGGGAAGAAGCTTCAATGGCTCTTGCAGATCCTTCTGGGTCCCAGTGAGGACTGTGACCTTTACCCAAATAAGCTGGGAGCAGGTGAGGGACATGACCTTATGAGTTTTAATGGGATGCTTCTGGATGCTGTGTCGAGAACAGACTCTCCATTGGAGAGTCTGTGGGATATTGCAGGTGGCTGCAATATCCATGAGATGATGCCAGCTGGACCATGGCAATAGAGGGAAGCAGTGAGATGGGTCTAAATCTGGATTTTGAAGGTCAAGTTGCAAGGAACCACTTAGGAATCAAAAGTGAGGTGTCACGGAAAGACGGGAGTCAAGGATCAACAACTGAAAGGATCGAGATGCTCTCCAAGATGGGAAGACCACAAAGTCAGGCCTGGGGCTGCTGGTGTCAGGACTTTGAGATGCCCGTTGGGTATCCAGAAGGAGATACTGAGTAGAAAGTCGATTTATGAGTCTGGAGTTTGGGCAAGGCATCTGGAGGGATGTTGGTGAGATATCGGCATGTTGGTATTTAAAGCCATGAGCCTGGATGAGATCTCCCAGGAAGTACAGGCAGAGCGATCAAGGACTGATCAAGGACTGGGTCCCTTTGCTGAGGAGGAACCAGTGACTTAGGAAGAAAACCAGGCCAGGGCAGGGTCGTGGAAGCCTCGAGAGTGCCAAATCCTGCCAACACTATCCAAAGTGAGTGCAGAGCAAGGATGGTGGAGCAGAGAACTGTTCTCTGGCAAACAGCCTCTACGGGAGACAGTTTATGGGAGCTGGACCTACCGAGGCAGCCCTGCGATTCCAGAGCTGTCTCCCCTCCAGGCAGCTGAACAGATCTGCTCGAGAGGTCTGACCCCTGCTCTCCCAGCATCATTTCCCTCTGGTCTTAGCCCCAGTTGGGCTTTTAAGACTCAGCTCAGTTACTCCCCTCTGCCACGTGGCTGTGCTGCCCCCCAAGGCTGAGCTGGGGGCCCCTACCCAGCTCCCACAGCTCCCCACTGGGCAGCTCTCTACACCAAGCCTGTGTACACGTCTCAGTCTCCCACTGGGCTTCTCGGAAGCTTCCTGTTTGGGCATCCCCCGGCCTAGCGTGGCGTGAGGTGTCAGACCCTCAGTAAACATCTGAGAACACACTCAGCAGAAGCCCCTTCCCCTGGGATGTGGCTGTGTCCAGTGCATTGTCGCATAGACGCTTCCGTCCCCTGAAACTTGGGGTGCTGGGATCCTTCCGGGCCCTCGCAGCAGACTGGCCATCACAGCACCCACCTGCTGACACTCACTGAAGAGCTGTTAAATATCAGGAAAGGGGTCAAGGACTGGGTCCAAGTTGAAGTCCTGGCACTCACGAGTCATCAGGACTTCAGTCTCCCATCTTTGAAAGGGAGAGGACGCACGCTCATCCCTTAAGCTCCTCCTCCTCAGCTGTGACCTCTGGGAGTGTGTCTGGCAAACTAAACCAGCCGGGCATTCGGAGGTACCACAGTCAAGGCTTCTCCCTGGCGGCTGATTCGGGCATGTGACTAGAACTGTATGACCCACCCCAGGCCACGTGGGGCCTCCGAGTGGGTTCTCCTCAAGCCACTCTGAGGATAAGTGGCGTCCTCGCAGGCAGCCGGATCCGGGGACGGAGTGGGACCTGGCCCCCGGAAACTCCAACACACACGTGGATGTTCACAGCGCTCCCAGTGACAGTGACCAAGGGCCACACGAAGCGGTTGGCCGGGCCCGTCCTGAAACCCATCCCAGGCCTGCCCTGACCAGACCCCGCTCAGGCCGCCTTCTTCTCCAGGGGTGTGCCCTGCCTCACCCTCCAGGGCAGGGACCAGGCTCCGCCTCAGCACAGACAACACACAAGAGGCTCAGCGTGCGGGGCCATTCGTTGACCTTTACTTCCCCAAATGGCTGTGGTCAGGGGTTGAAGGAAATGGAGGGAGAGGAGGGGATACAGACAGAAGCAAAAAGCTACACCCTCAATGTGCTGGGATGGGCTGGACAGAGGTTCGTCTGCGACTGACAAGTCCCTGCCCCTACCCCCTATTTGAGATGCTCAGGAAGTCGGGACTCAAGAATACACACTCATTCAAGCCAAATCCCTTCCATGGGCTGGAGGAGGACCAGGCCTCTTTAAGGCCTGGTTGCTGCACCAGTGGGACCACTGTGCTAATGGCCTTGGCGCCTTGACTTAAACAAACAGGGGAGGCCTGGCCTGGCTCCCTCTGCACAAGCAGAGACGAAGGTGACTGATTAGCAGGAGATCTGATCTGCGGGGTATGGATAACGGCAGAGGGTGGTGCTTGCGGCAGTAGATAATGACTCTAAAGCGTAGTGTAAACCTACAAGGGGGTGACTAAAAGTAGGACATGGGGATTAAGTCAGAAAACGGAACTCTGTGAGGTGACCCAACTTTTCAAGAAGCTTCCAGGATAGTCTCTGTTCACAGGGTATTTCAGCCCCCTTGGCCCGAACCCCTCAGGAAGGCAGAAGGAAGAAGTGGTGGTCTGCACTCCGGGGCCTGGGCACTGTCAGGATTGTCCAGATCTCTGTGGTCACAGAGCATCCCAGCCACCTGAGACCGTGTGCCACAGGAGGGCTGCCCTCAGGGCCCTCATGCCAGGCTGCGAAGGCTGCCTCTTCTACCGCTTCTTCTTGGCCTCCTTCTTGGGTCTCTTGTTTGCAGAAGGAGCAGTGGCCTTGGGTTTCCTCGTCACCTCTGCACTTCGGGGCTCGGATGGTTCTGCCTCCTGTGTGATGACAGAGAGGAGAGTCCCGCTTAGACAAATCAAGCCTGACACCAGCGAAATGAGATCACATCTGAAATGACTCTGCAAACGGAAGCAGAGAAACCAGGGATCAAACCATCACCACGGGGACCTGGGAGCCGTGTGTTCCTGGACTGTCCCCAGGGAGCAGGTGAAGGATAAGGGAGGAGGCCTGAGGGGAGGGGCGGCCTTTGGAGTCTCACAGGCCTGGGGGGCACCGAGGCTCCCCCAGTTCCAGCCAGGTGACCTTGTGGGCAACTCCCTTTCCCTTTCTGCATCTCGGCTCACCCACCTATAGGATGTAAACAGTGATGCGCACCTTGCAGGGCTGATGTGAGGCCAAAATGCTTGGGGAAAACCCGGGAAACGCACCCAGGGGCCGGTGGGACGCAGTGAGCAGGGCCTGGGCAGAGTACGGCTGGGGAGGCGGCGGTGGGCAGACTTTCTGCCACTTGCTCTTCTTCTGGCCCTGCCATCCTCTACTCCCATTCAAGCCACAGAGGCGGGGAAGGGAAGGGTGGAGAGCGCAGCCGCTACACAGGGTTCTGTGGCGCCTGGCAGGGGTGCCCTGTGGGAAAGGGCAGAGGGCAGCCTCGGGGCACAACTCCAGACTCTCCCTATGTCCAGGGCAGCTCTGGTTTTTATCTGTCATGTACACTGTGATTTGTTCCCTGTACGATCTGGTTTAAACAAAGGTTCTGCTGCTGAAAAAAGGTTTAAAACCACAAAGCCAGCCCTGGCCTTCAAGGGGCTGATAAAGAAAGTGGACTGTGGGGAGAGGAACTGGCCTGCCCCAGCCTCACAGGCTCATGTCAGAGGAGACTCTGGAGTGGGCTCTGTCCTGTTGGGAGTCTCCTCCTCCCTGGTGATAAACTCAGCCAGGAAGGATGCTAGAGTTCCCATATAGCACAGAGAACACGAGCCACGGTCCGCAGGCCTGGTCAGGCCCACAGGCAGACCTCACTTGGCCTGCAGTGTTTATTTTTAGGAATTCGAGCCAGTTGGGAGATTTCCCATTCAACGTGGAGTCCTTGCTTTTCTTGAAAACTTTAAACATCCGGTGACACTGGCCTCATGGAAGAAACGGGCTGCTCAGTGGCTGTCCTTTATTCAGTGGCCCCGCCCCCTGCCCTGGCTCCCGCCACTCCACCGGCCCCAGCACTGTAGCAAAGAAACATTTTCAGTACTTGTGTTCTTTTGTTTAAGAATGGGAGAACAAAAGCAGACTCAGAAGACAAGGAGGGAGCACGGTGTTTCTAGAAAAGCATTTCTTCGTGTCTCACTGGCCAGCTCCCAGCTCGCTTCACTCTCAGTCCTTCTCTGCTCACTGTCGGCTTCTGGCCCCAGCCTCGAGCTTCCCTCAGACAGAAGAGGCTGGACTGTGGCTGCAGACGGGCGGTCCCCACCTAAGGCCCAGTCCAAAGGTGCACCGGCTGCCTCTTATCAGCCTTCACTAGCTCTCCACCCTGCTCGCCTGCCAGCAAGGAAACCAGGCGTAAAGGCCCAGCCCAGTTCCAAGCACCCATGGGTGATCCTCCCTAGATAACGAGGGGGCCGGCCCCTGGCTGGCCAGATCTCTGATTGAGCTCAACCAGTCCCCTTGCAGTGATGCTGTTTATGAAAGAGAAGGAGGGAGGGTGGAAGGGAAGAAGGAAGGAAGAAGAAAAAAGGGAAAAAAAGCTACCCTATTAAAAAAACAAAGAGAACAAAACCTCAGAGGAGACACTGTGTCAAGTGCACAGGCTGACAGCTGCAGAGCCAGCAGGAGGGCGATGGTTTAAGGCCAACCTCACAAGCACAACGCCTCTGGAGACTGGGAACTGGAAACAGTCCCCAGTCCAGTACCTGTGTGGCCAGTGGAAACCAGTCAGTCCCTGCGTGCCCCGAGCAAACAAGATCTGATTAAACAAAAGGATTTCTACACAAGGGACTTGCCAGGCCTGCCAGGATCTCCAGGGATGGAGCCCCATTCTCAGTTCAAACCTGGGGTCTCCTCTGATTTTAGTGGGGCCGGTTCAGAACCCAGAGACGAGGACACCCAGCTGCCATCCCTTCTTTACTCCACAGACCTCTCTGGCACCTCATCCTGTCTGTCACCGCCCAGATCTCTCTCCTGGCCCAGCGTGGAACGGGCACCTCCCAGGCACCTCAATCTCAAGTGCCGCAGACAGAGCATGGCCCCTCTGCAGCCAGCCTGGCCTTCCTCCTCCACCCCACCCCCTCCAGTAGGCAGAACAACCCGAGTCCCAGCGACTCCTCCGTCCCTTTGCTCCCCTCTGTCCAACAGTCACCAAATCCTGCTGACTTGACCTCCTTCACCTTGACTTGGCCACTGTCTTGAGCATCAAAGGCCCTAATTCTTTATGCCATGACTCGTGTACCTGCCAAAAGAATTTTTCTAAAATGCAGATCCTTTCCACGTTAAACATTCCAGTGGCTTCCATCACCCACAGTCTTTTATGTCCTGGGATGGCAGCTAAGGAGGCCACCTCTCCAGCCTCTCCTCCATCCCCCACACCAGGCCAGGCCCCAGTGCTTCCACTGCTCAGCTCTAAGCAAGAGGAGCACCCTTCTCTCCTTGGCCGCCCAGCAAAGCCCTCCCCACGGTCTGGCCCCCCAGGAACACACCGCTACTCCCTTCCAGCCTTCTTCCTTCACTCTTCTTCCAGCATGTGCATGCCCTCCGCCACCCTGATGCCCCAGGAACCTCAACAACGCACGTGCTCATGTTGGTCTCCCCTCCTAGCCTGTGAGCCCCTTAGACGGCTTCAACTGTTCCTGAAAGAATGAATGAAATCAAAGAACACACAAGATCTCCCATAACCATGGGAACTTCTCCCTTGCTTTATCATCATGAAAATACAGCACTTAAGACTAGATCTGGGGCTTCCCTGAGTGGCTCAGTCAGCAAGAATCTGCCTGCCAATGCAGGGGACGTGGGTTCGATCCCTCCTTCGGGAAGATCCCACATGCGGTGGAGGAATGAAGCCTGTGTACCCACAACTATTGAGGACCACATGCCCCAGAGCCTGTGCTCCGCAACAAAAGAAGCCCAAAACGAAGAGCAAGCCCTGCTTACCACAACCAAAGAAAGCTCGGGCACAGTAGTGAAGCCCACCATAGCCAAAAAATCAGATCAGATCAGTCGCTCAGTCGTGTCCGACTCTTTGCGACCCCATGAATTGCAGCATGCCAGGCCTCCCTGTCCATCACCAACTCCCAGAGTTCACTGAGACTCACGTCCATCAGGTCAGTGATGCCATCCAGCCATCTCATCCTCTGTCGTCCCCTTCTCCTCTTGCCCCCAATCCCTCCCAGCATCAGTCTTTTCCAATGAGTCGACTCTTTGCATGAGGTGGCCAACGTACTGGAGTTTCAGCTTTAGCATCATTCCTTCCAAAGAAATCCCAGGGCTGATCTCCTTCAGAATGGACTGGATGGATCTCCTTGCAGTCCAAGGGACTCTCAAGAGTCTTCTCCAACACCACAGTTCAAAAGCATCAATTCTTCAGCGCTCAGCCTTCTTCACAGTCCAACTCTCACATCCATACATGACCACAGGAAAAACCATAGCCTTGACTAGACGAATCTTTTTTGGCAAAGTAATGTCTCTGCTTTTGAATATGCTATCTAGGTTGGTCATAATTTTCCTTCCAAGGAGTAAGCATCTTAATTTCATGGCTGCAGTCACCATCTGCAGTGATTTTGGAGCCCAGAAAAAAGCCTGACACTGTTTCCACTGTTTCCCCATCTATCTCCCATGACGTGATGGGACCGGATGCCATGATCTTTGTTTTCTGAATGTTGAGCTTTAAGCCCACTTTTTCACTCTCCACTTTCACTTTCATCAAGAGGCTTTTTAGTTCCTCTTCACTTTCTGCCATAAGGGTGGTGTCATCTGCATATCTGAGGTTATTGATATTTCTCCCGGCAATCTTGATTCCAGCTTGTGTTTCTTCCAGTCCAGCGTTTCTCATGATGTACTCTGCATATAAGTTAAATAAACAGGGTGACAATATACAGCCTTGACGTACTCCTTTTCCTATTTGGAACCAGTCTGCTGTTCCATGTCCAGCTCTAACTGTTGCTTCCTGACCTGCATACAAATTTCTCAAGAGGCAGATCAGGTGGTCTGGTATTCCCATCTCTTTCAGAATTATCCACAGTTTCTTGTGATCCACAGAGTCAAAGGCTTTGGCATAGTCAATAAAGCAGAAATAGATGGTTTTCTGGAACTCTCTTGCTTTTTCCATGATCCAGCGGATGTTGGCAATTTGATCTTTGGTTCCTCTGCCTTTTCTAAAACCAGCTTGAACATCAGGAAGTTCACGGTTCACATATTGCTGAAGCCTGGCTTGGAGAATTTTGAGCATTACTTTACTAGCGTGTGAGATGAGTGCAATTGTGCGGTAGTTTGAGCATTCTTTGGCATTGCCTTTCTTTGGGATTGGAATGAAAACTGACCTTTTCCAGTCCTGTGGCCACTGCTGAGTTTTCCAAATTTGCTGGCATATTGAGTGTAGCACTTTCACAGCATCATCTTTCAGGATTTGGAATAGCTCAACTGGAATTCTATCACCTCCACTAGCTTTGTTCGTAGTGATGATTTCTAAGGCCCACTTGACTTCACATTCCAGGATGTCTGGCTCTAGGTCAGTGATCACACCATCGTGATTATCTGGGTTGTGAAGCTCTTTTTTGTACAGTTCTTCTGTGTATTCTTGCCATCTCTTCTTAGTATCTTCTGCTTCTGTTAGGTCCATACCATTTCTGTCCTTTATCGAGCCCATCTTTGCATGAAATGTTCCTTTGGTATCTCTGATTTTCTTGAAGAGATCTCTAGTCTTTCCCATTCTGTTGTTTTCCTCTATTTCTTTGCATTGATCGCTGAAGAAGGCTTTCTTATCTCTTCTTGCTATTCTTTGGAACTCTGCATTCAGATGTTTATATCTTTCCTTTTCTCCTTTGCTTTTCGCTTCTCTTCTTTTCACAGCTATTTGTAAGGCCTCCCCAGACAGCCATTTTGCTTTTTTGCATTTCTTTTCCATGGGAATGGTCTTGATCCCTGTCTCCTGTACAATGTCACGAACCTCCTTCCATAGTTCATCAGGCACTCTATCTATCAAATCTAGGCCCTTAAATCTATTTCTCACTTCCACTGTATAATCATAAGGGATTTGATTTAGGTCATACCTGAATGGTCTAGTGGTTTTCCCTACTTTCTTCAATTTAAGTCTGAATTTGGCAATAAGGAGTTCATGGTCTGAGCCACAGTCAGCTCCTGGTCTTGTTTTTGCTGACTGTATAGAGCTTCTCCATCTTTGGCTGCAAAGAATATAATCAATCTGATTTTGGTGTTGACCATCTGGTGATGTCCATGTATGGAATTTTCTCTTGTGTTGTTGGAAGAGGGTGTTTGTTATGACCAGTGCATTTTCTTGGCAAAACTCTATTAGTCTTTGCCCTGCTTCATTCCGTATTCCAAGGCCAAATTTGCCTGCTACTCCAGGTGTTTCTTGACTTCCTACTTTTGCATTCCAGTCCCCTATAATGAAAAGGACATCTTTTTTGGGTGTTAGTTCTAAAAGGTCTTGTAGGTCTACATAGAATCATTCAACTTCAGCTTCTTCAGTGTTACTGGTTGGGGCATAGACTTGGATTACTGTGATACTGAATGGTTTGCCTTGGAAACAAACAGAGATCATTCTGTCGTTTTTGAGATTGCATCCAAGTACTGCATTTCGGACTCTTCTGTTGACCATGATGGCTACTCCATTTCTTCTGAGGGATTCCTGCCCGCAGTAGTAGATATAATGGTTATTTGAGTTAAATTCACTCATTCCAGTCCATTTCAGTTCGCTGATTCCTAGAATGTCGACATTCACTCTTGCCATCTCTTGTTTGACCACTTTCAATTTGCCTTGATTCATGGACCAAAAAATAGTGTAAATAAATTAATTTAAAAAGACTAGGCCTCACTTTTTGCATAGGGACAGAGGACACAGCAGATTTTAAACTCAATATATGCACCCTAAGTCAACATCTAGACATAGCCATCAATAAGAACAGTAATAGTAAGAGCCACAATAGCTGCTAATATTTACAACATGCCAGGCTCCATGTTCTGTGGTCTGGACATGTCTTATTTTTCCCTCACAAAATGCTGTACCATGCCCCATTTTAAAGAAGAGACATTCAGAGAGGTTATGTGACCTGCCTCCGCTGGTAAGCAGCAAGGCCAGGATGAACCTAAGCTGTATGGTATATTGCCTCTTTCAGGTTTCCTAGTGGCCTCGGGCTGATGGAGATCAAGAATCGGAGTGAACTGTGAATCTACTTTCTGTTTAGCCGAATCTGGAAGCACGGGGGATGGTGGACTGACAAAAACAGCTTGTTCAGGACCCTGCCGATGGGTGGCTCAGGACCCCCGCTTGCGGCAGGAGTCAGGAGAGCGGTTTTGCGCTCCTCGAGTCAGGCTTTGCTCCTACAGTTGAGAGCAGCTCTCCACGGGCACGTGGACAGAGTCCTTGAGGCATCCGAGCGCCCTGTCTGTCTCCTCTTCACCCCAGGCCTCCTCCTCTCTTCTCCAGCTCAGGTTCTAGCACTGTCATGCACTCAGTTCCCCAAGCTACAAACCACTGAGCCATTTCTGAGTTCTCGCCATTCCCTGCGCGCCCCCACATCCAATCTGTCACCATAGCCAGTCCATTTGGCTTTCCACAGAGCTCTCGGGTCTGCCCGGTCCCTTCTAGACACACTACTGAGCCGGCTCAAACGAACCCTGCACCACCCACCCCAACGCCCCGGTCTCCTGCCTGCCCACCTCAAGGTTTTCCTCACCATCCGCGACACTGCTTTCAGTCTATTCTCCTAAAACAACCATCCTGACCAGCCTGTTTTCTGTTTTAAACATGTTGCTGGTTCCCTCTTCATATAAGGCAGATTCCAAGAACCCCTGAGTGGCCTCCAGAGCTATTCCAACTGCAGCTTTGGCCCTGTCCCCGGGCACGCCCCCTCATGCAGCCCACTCTGTCACTTCTGGGCGACTGGCCAGCCAGTAACTCCCAGATGCGCTGTGTCTTTCCCGCTCTGCACAGGTGCTCAGCACCCATAGCCCATCCGTCTGTGCTCAGTGCATGCGGGTTCTGGGTCAGGCAGCGCAGGGGAACCAAGAGGAGGTACACTTCCTGATGTGTGCTGTATGACTGCCTCACAAACATCAGCCGCTGCGCCTCCCATCACCCTGGTGAGCCCATCCCTGGGAGCCCCATTTTACAGGCCTCACCAAGAGGCTCACCAAGATTTAGCAACTCAGACAGTGGGGAAGAGCCCCTTCCCCGAAAGGGGGAGGGAAACGAAGGCAGCTGTTACACACGTGATTCGGCTGCTAAGGTCCTAGCCACACAGAGCAAGTTCCAAATTCTTAGCTGGCAAGAATGACTCTGAATAAATGGCTGATTTTTCATTTCTCTTCAAATGCGCATTGCTGGTACAAGCCAGGCAGACGGCAGACTCCGAACACGACAGCCCCACCTTTCAGTCGCGCCTCCTCTGCAGCAAGTTCCCCCCGCAATCTCACGTTAGGGAGTGAAAGAACCCCTCCACCCGGGGAGTTCCTGGGTCTGCGGAGGCGTCCTCCATGACACAGGCCTCATCAATAATGAAGCAGCTCCACAGCCACTTATGAGGCCAGGAAATTGCTGCTATTCATCAGCTTCAAATAATCGAATCTGTGCCACAGTGCATCCAATCTCTTCCAGCAGGGAGAGCACACAGAATTTTTATAATTTCCATTATACAGTTCAGGGTGGACTGAGTCCAATAAATCAGGACAAAATGTCATTCTACACAGACTGAAGCTCTTCTCTCCGAAATGATCCTGGCAAAGGAGACCCTATGCTGTATGCAGGCAGCCCCATGGGTCTTATCTCACCCAATCCTCACGGACGGTGTGGGACAGACATATATACACGATCACGTATAAAATCGATAACTAATGAGAACCTACTGTATAGCTCAGGGAACTCTTCTCAACGCTCTGTGCTGTGCTTAGTCACTCAATGGTGTCTGATTCTTTGCGATCGCATGGACTGCAGCCCGCCAGGTTCCTCTGTCCATGGGATTCTCCAGGCAAGAATACTGGAGTGGGTTGCCATGCCCTCCTCTAGATCTTCCCCACCCAAGGATTGAACCTAAGTCTCCTGCATTGCAGGAGGATTCTTTACTGTCTGAGCCACCAGGGAATCCCACTCAATGCTCTATGGTGACCTAAACAGGAAGGAAATCCAAAAAAGAGGGGATATATGTATATGTATGGCTGACTGGCTTCCTGTACAGTGGAACACAACACTGTAAAGCACCTATACTCTAATTTTTTTTTTAATTATATTAAAAAAAAGAGGACCACATGGGTCAGGCGTGAATGCCCTCCTTTTCTAGCTCAGGACACGGGCTCGGAGAGGGTAAGGCGCCCGGGGCTGAATTCCAGTCTGCCCTGCTGTGCACTCTTGCCTGAGGCCCTGAGCAGGGTGGCGGCTGGGACACCTTGCGGGCTGGGACTAGCATTGGCCTTGAGCGGAGGACAGGACCAGCTGAAATCAAGCGGGGGAAGCTGTTCATGTGAGTTCCACAGGCGAACAGAGACAGAGTCCAGGACACGCTTGGCAGGCGAGGAGAGCTATGATTAGAGAGAATGGCCCATGCAGCTTACCCCAGACACGATTCAGCACCCCGCAGGCCCCGCCCACCAGCTGGTCTGTGGCTTCATGCATGTCCGGCCGTCTCTCCCATGAGTTGGTAAGCATCTCAAGACCGTGTTTAGACCTTTGCCCTACCCACTGCGTGGCAATCTCTTGAGAACGGCTCATTAAGTAAAAAACATCCTGCTGCCCAATTCAACTGCAAACCCCTCCCAAGCTTAAAAAAAAACACAGGGCAGAACTGCAGAGGTGGTTCTGTGAGACTACCTCCTGAGGTGTGGAGAATAGGTATACACCTTGCCCAAGTTAATCATTTACTGGGGCAGCCTTCACTGGCAATCGGGGGCTGAGTGTAAAATCAAGACTTGGGACTTCTCTGGCAGTCCAGTGGTTAAGACTTTGAGCTTCCGATGGTGGGGGCATGGGTTCAATCCCTGGCTGAGTAACTAAGATCCAGTTTGCTACACAGCATGGCCAAGATAACAAAATAAAATCAAATCAAGACCTCCATGCTGGATATCCCAACAGGAACTTCCAGGCCACGGCCCCACTACCAAAGGAAGGCTCCATCCATCTCGGGGCTTCCTGGTTGACAGTGAAGTCTACGTGGGCATCGCATGGAATGCCACTCCTGCCATCAATTATGGTGAGCTCTCCTCCGCTGGATCACAGTGCTGGGCACCAGTTGTCTTTGTCTGCTCTCCCCCACCCCCGCCCATCAAGGCCATGCTCTTTCCTTGTCCCATGTGATTCTGGGGGGCTCTCAGTCACTGTGACCACAGCCACGGCCAGTTAAATGTGGCCTGGCCAGAAATGGTACCCAATGCCCCTTCCCACCTATGAGCCAAAGTACAGACATGTGGCCAGGCCAGGGCCAAGCAGAGGCCTTCCATAAGATCGGGAAAGTGAGCAGAGGCAGAGAAATGGCTTTCTTTGCTTATAAAGCATGGGCAATAAGGACACAGACTGGGGCTGCTGCAGCCATTCTGCTGACGTGTGGCAAGGCCCTAAGAATGAAGCCAGCACTGGCGGGAAGGCAGGAGATGGAGAGACAAAGGGAGCCCTGATGACCTTTCAGCTTCTGGATCCAGCTGTGCCTTGAAATTCCCAGTTCTAAAAGTCCATACAGTCTCTTTCTAACCTCCTCAAAATTTTTTTTACTTATTTATTTGGCTCTACCAGGTCTTAATGATGGCATGGGGACCTTTGTTGCCATGTGTGGGATTTTCCATAGGTGCGGCATGTGGGATCTTCCCAAGCTCCCTGCATTGGGAGCATGGAGTCTGAGCCACTGGACCACCTAAAGAGTCCCCTACAGCCTCTAAGGAAACTGCTGGAGTTGAGTTTCTGAGTTTTCAACTGAAAGAGTCCTCATTAACAGAAGAGACTGAGGCAAGCCCGCAAAGACGGCAGGGTGGCAGTGAAGGCACCTGCCGAAGGGCCGGCGGCTGGCTAGGCACACGTGACATAAGCATGTGAAGACCTGAGAACAGTATTTACACTAGTAGGAGAGTTTGTGACTAGCAGATGAACCATTACTACCTACGACATGAGTCACTGAACAAAAAAAGTCAATACCTGCTTGCCCAGGATGGACAGGATCAACATTCTGGGCAGAAGCAGATCCAAAAGAGGCTTGGGGAGGATGCTCAGGTAGGCTGTGGGGAACACGGAGAGGACTCCCGACCTTCGCTTCCTCATTACCTACTCCTTCATTCCTGGAATGTGGGTCCCACCTCGTTCAAACTACTGCTCTCCACTTGGAGAAAAGCGATAGGCTATCTTCCCAGAAAATGTGACTAAGCATGGAAGCATCACGTTTTTGCACAGAACTGCAGGAAGCGCACAGGCTTCTGCAGTTTTTATCTAGGGGTGCTCTAGGGGTTCAGAACTCTGCTAAGAATTTAGTTCTACTGAAACCCAGCTCTGAAGGAGGCAGTCTGAGTATGTCCTCTTCAGGTGGAGCAGCCTTCCCTCCATCACTCAGCCCAGTCTCGGTGTCCTCCTCAAGCCACACGGGGGTCTGCAGCGAGACCAGAGTCTTCTAGTCCTCTGCTCATTAGTCTGTCTGTCTCCAAGAGAGTGAAGGAACGGAGACCCCAGTTTTGTCTGCACGGCACTCCTGCTCCCTTGGGAACTGACTTCCCACTCCCCCACAGAGGTCACACCGCAGGATGCTCCCCTCTCTCACACTGGCCACAGCAGTCCCAAGCTGGGTCCCAGGCACAGCTCCTTCTCTGGGGATTCTGGAACTGGGACCAAGCAGGAAGGCAGGCTCCAGAGGCTGCAGGTGAAAGATGCAAACTTGGGAATCTGTTAGTGGCCATGTTTTATCTTATCACAGGGACAGCAAGCAGAGGAAGGAGGCCAAGAGAAGTGAGAGACAGGAGGGGAGGCAGAGGGGATGTGAGTGATGGGGTCCCACCCCTTCCAGAGGCCCAGTTGCATCCCTGCTCAGGGAGACCACCCATATCTTTTCAGTATCTCCACACTGCACAAGAACTGCCTCAAGCAAGCCAGGCATGCCTCAAGTCCAGGCCTTCCCTGAATCTTCATTTCCCTTGAAAGGCTTAGCAACTCATTCTTAGGGTTTTGAGAAGTAATACTATGTTGGTTAAAAGAATCCCCAGGTCTCCATCCCCAGCTTCTTTCCAGCTCTTCCCTTCCCACTTCGGTGTCATCGGTTATTACAAGCTTGACACACAGAGCTGAACGCCTCCTGTGTGCCCCACATCGGTTTGTGCTTCAGGGAGACAGTCTAAGGACCAGTGGCTGCATAACAGGATCACCTGGGCACTTGCAGAAATTTCTGATCCAAGGCTTCAGAGAACAACTGAACCAGAATCTCCATGGGTGCAGCCGAGGCCTTTGAAAATTCCCCAGGTGGAAACAGCCAGATAAAGAATCACAGACCAGACCAAGGAAAGGCAATTCACGCTAACGCTCGCCAGTCCCTTGCTCAAGGCAGACATCAACAAATAATTTCCTTACTCTGAAGCCTAAAAGCAGCCCCAGAATCCTTTCCACCATGGCCGCCATACAAACATCAGACTGAGCATGAGAGATGAAACACAGCTGCACCCTGGAACTGACCGAAACGGTACAAGGATCTACCTTCTTAGATTTTAGAACCTGGCCTACGAGGAAATGCTTGGATTAAATGTGGCCCAGGCCCCAGTCAGGCTCAACCAAATGTTTGTTTTCTCGGGTCTTGGTTTAATGAGGTGTCAATGAGAAAACGTTCTCATCTGGCTTAGGATTCTAGGGGCTTTGGTTTTAATTTTACAAATTAGTTCTCACTCCCACTATAGAAAACAAAGGGGGGGTGGGGTGGGAAGCATTTCTCTGTGTTCCTTTTTTCGTTCCCTGATTACCCCCAAAAGAGCTTTCAAATAATCTGCTAAGTATTGAAATACTGAAGTCATAAACTAGTTGCAGAAAATCGGCTTACTGGAACAACAGGAAAGACATTCTTTTGCCTTTCAAAGCCTTTCCCATCATCTAGAGCCAAAAATATTATCTTCTGACCCAAAAAGCCACTAATAAACCTTGCTTCTATAGGCTAAGCAAGAGGCATGATTTTCTCCTAAGCAATGTGGCTGAGAGAACAAGACTGTTCTATGGGCCCCCCAGCCCACATCCATCCTCTCCCACCTCCATGTCACCTTCCGCTTCTAGGTACTTTGCTCCTGCTGTCAAGCTGCCTAGAGTCCCCACAACTGTCCCCATTCCCACAGGCTCCTTTCCTCCACAAGAGCGCCCCAGCCCCAAGTTAAAACTCCTTTCTTTTTCCCTTCCTATCCAAATTCCAGTCACAGCTGGCTGCTGAGCACAATCTCTAACCACAGTCTTAGCACTCATTCTCTCTTTGTAAAGCTGTTTATACACACAGAATTTGGTGTTTCTTTTCCATTTACTTAAGAGTTTGGGAAAAGCCTGCCTTATGGGGGCATGCAGAGGAAAGCTAGCAATGGAATCCCTGCATAACTGAGGACCATTTTCGGGCATGACGCATTAATAAAAAGTCAAATTAATGGTACTATATTTTTTGCTACTGATCCACTGAAAAACCAAAAAACAAACAGAAACAAAAAACATAACACAGGAACCTTCAGTTACAAAGATAATTCATTTGTGTTCCTTATTCCCCTAAACTTGAAGATAAAAGAAAATGAGATGTTTTGTGCCACATTTGTATTTTAAAACATGAGGTTGTTACAGAGTAAAGTCAGTCAGAAAGAGAAAAACAAATACCATATATTAAGGCATATATACAAAATCTAGAAAAATGGTACTGATGAACCTATCTGCAGGACAGGAACGCTGACATAGAGAATGGACTTGAGTATGTGGGGAGGAGACGGAGGGGAGGAGATGGTGGGACTGACTGAGAGAGTGGCATGGACATACGTACACTCCCATGAGTGAAACAGAGCTGGTGGGGAGCGGCTGCAGCACAGGGAGCTCGGCACTGTGCTCTGTGATGATCTAGAGGGCTGAGATGGGGGGGAGGGAGGCTCAACAGAGAGCGGACACATGTACGTATGGCTGATGCACAATACTGTACAGCAGAAACCAACACAACACTGTAAAGCAATTATATTCTAATTTTTTTAAAAAGATGAGGTTGTTGATACCAAAATCAAAGATATCACAAATAAAGAAAATTAAAGGGTAATATCACTGATGAACACAGTGACGCAAAAATCCTCAACAAAGTATTAGCAAACCAAATCCAATAGTATATTAAAAGGTTCATACACCATGATTAAGAGAGATTATCCCAGAGAGGCAAGGATTTTTCAAAATCCACAAATCAATCAACATGATATACCATATTAACAAACTGAAGAATAAAAACCATATGAACAGAGACCCAAGAGATGCAGAAAAAGCTTTTGACAAAATCCAACATCCATTCATGATAAAAACTTTCCAGAAAGTAGGCACAGAGGACATACTTCAACATAATAAAGGCCAGATATGACAAACACACAGCTAATGTCACACTCAATGGTGAAAAGCTGAAAGCATTTCCTCTAAGATCAAGAAAAAGGATGCCTACTCTCACCACTTTAATCCAACACAACACTGGAAGTCCTAGCCACAGCAATCAGATAAGAAAAAGAAATAAAAGGAACCCAAATTAGAAAAGAAGTAAAATTTCCCTGTCTGCAGATGATACTATCTGTCTACCATACATAGAAAATCCTAAAGAGGCCACCAGAGAACTGCAAGAGCTCATTAGTGATACAGAAATCTGTTGTATTTCTATACATCAACAATGAACTATCAGAAAGAGCAATTAAGGAAACAATCCCATTTACCATCATGTCAAAAAGAATACAGTACCTAAGAATAAACCTATTAATACCTAAGGAGGTAAAAGACCTGTACTTGGAAAACTATAAGACACTGACAAAAGAGATGGAGGATGACACAAACTGATGGGAAGAAATCCCATGCTCTTGGATTGGAAGAATCAATATTGTTAAAATGACCATACTACCCAAGGCAATCTACAGAATCAAAGAAATCCTGTCAAAATACCAAGGGCATTTTTCACAGAACTAGAGCAAATAATTTTAAAACTTGTATGGCAACACATAAGACCCCAAATAGCCAAAACAACCTTGAGAAAGAAGAACAGAGCTGGAGGAATTATGCACTCTGACTTCAGACTATATAAAGCTACAGTAATCAAATCAGTATTGTAATGGCACATAGATCAATGGAACAGAACAGAGCTCAGAAATAAACCCATGATCTTATGGTCAATTAATTTACAACGAAAGAGACAAGAATATATAGTGGTGAAAAGACAATGTCTTCAATAAATGGTGCTGGGAAAACTGAAAGTGAAATTCACAAGCAGTGTTTATTAGGAGGAAAAAGAGTAAGTATGGACAGACACACAGGTGAGCTCAGAGAATTTCACCCTCATGGTGGTTTTATTATAATCACTTTTATGGGGCATTTCTTCCAGGTTTTCCTTCAGCCAATAATTTTACTTTGCCTGGTTCTGAGTCTGTACTTGGTATCATTATATTTCAGGGCCCTTCCATGTGAGCCCACACATCTCTTGGCCAAGATGGATCCTAGCGAAGGGGCCTATGGGCAAGCTGACATCACTTACTACAAGCTGACATCTCCTCTCATTACCTCCAAGGAGCCTTTCTGGGCACGTGTAGTTGAGGTCTCCTTGACTTTGAGAATGAGAAATATGCGGTCTTTTATCTCTTATCTGGGCAGGCTCAGCCCTTCTCTCTCCTGCTGTTTTGGAGTAGCTGTCCAGAGGGGAGAAACAAGCTGTTCACCCAGAGGCCCATCTAGCTCCTGCCTCTGCTCCACATTCCCTCCTAAGAGACCTCATCCTCTCTCATGGCTTTAATTATATCTTGCTGCTAAGTCGCTTCAGTCGTGTCCGACTCTGTGTGACCCCATAGACGGCAGCCCACCAGGCTCCCCCGTCCCTGGGATTCTCCAGGCAAGAACAGTGGAGTGGGTTGCCACTTCCTTCTCCAATGCATGAAAGTGAAAAGTGAAAGTGAAGCTGTTCAGTCCTGTCCGACTTCTAGCGACCCCATGGACCGCAACCTCCCAGGCTCCTCTGTCCATGGGATTTTCCACGCAAGAGTACTGGAGTGGGGTGCCATTGCCTTCTCCATAATTATATCTTGAAGTGAAGTGAAGTGAAGGGCCATCAGACGGTAAAGAGTCTGTCTACAACGCGGGAGACCTGGGTTCAACCCCTGGGTCGGGAAGATTCCCTGGAGAAGGAAACGGCAACCCACTCCAGTACTCTTGCCTAGAAAATCCCATGGATGGAGGAGCTTGGTGCAGGCTACTGTCCATGGGGTCACAAAGACAGACCCTCCTCCTCATACAGACCAGTAGATACAACTGCCTACTTGATATAATCACCTGGACATTTTAAAGGCCTTTGTTAAAAACTGAACCCAGCATGCTCCTTCCCCAGATATATAATCTCCAGAATATGCTGTTAAATAAGGAAACATGTAAAACTGTGTTTAGTATCGTTTGTACATCAAAGGGAGAAAATAAATGAATAAATAAAGAAATATCACACACACATATCCATTTGCATACATCTTCAGAAAAAAGAAACAAAAGGGGGATAAATCAAATAAAAATGGGTGCCTACCAGGGAGGAAGGGGAAAGGGTGGAAGATATACAGATTCAAGGAAATTTCTGTAGCTACATCCTGTTACATAGTTTTTACTTTGGCAAAGTTTGTAATATAAAAGTTTTACATAATTTTAAACTAAATCAAAAGGAAAAACCTCTAAAAGTAAAAAACAAAATGAAGCAAATCAGTGTTATGTCATGGTGGGAGTATACCAATGTGAAGGAAAGGCTTCTAAACACAGTACTCTGAATATACATACATTCCTACTGGGACATATTTTGGGGCCCAGAAAGAAACATAAAGAAATCATGAATTTCATTCTAAATCTTACTGTTAATAGAGAAAAATAACATAGTTATTTGAAAGCTATAGTAAGTATGTTTCAGGTGTGCTGAACAAAGTTTACATTAAAAAAAAAAAGTAAACTGCTGTCCTTAGAAAACCCAGCTTGCAAAGCTGGCCCTTGGCTGACATTTGGGAAACTGGATTTCGGGTGGTTCCCACAATTCCCAGAACTGATAAGAATGGCTCACTATGCCTAACCTGTCTGTGGAAACAACATGGTTTATGTTGAAAACCTGCCTTCCTGCTGGAAGTCTGGAATTTTGGTTTGTGTTAGGCAGAGGGTGCTTATGTGATCTGTCCCCAGTAAAACCCTAGGCAATGAGTCTCTAATGGGTTCCCTTGGTAGACAGTCTTTCACACAACTGGATGGGGTTCCCATTGAAAGTCAAAGCTTTATTGGTCAAGATTGGAGGTTGCTAGAGTCCAAACTCCCAACACTGAAAACTAATAGAGGGAAATAATCAAGCATTTATCCTGCCTTTTACTATGAACAGCATTTCAGACTAATCATATAGGCGTGACGAAAAGATCTTCTTCACTGAAGAATTCCAGCTAATAAAATGCAGAAGCAAAGAACGGCTCTAAGCAATGATCAATGGATGCTAAAACCATTTAGGTGAAAGAGGGATGAAGATTTTGTAACAGAGGGATCAGCTATGACCACCTGAACCCACGGATATCTTAGAATCTCTATATGACAGACAGACACTAAGTGCCTGTTGATTTCAAAGAACAAGACACCCACAGCACTAGCTATGAGGTGGTCTCACTAAGTAACTGGACCTGAATTGAATCAAGGCTCTAGACTGCACTTCTCATTGACAGAAAATACGAGGAACAAGTTGAACATGTCAGATGACACCACACAGAAGCAATCAGCCAAATCCTGGATGTGGTAGACGATGACCTACCTCCTCCAACAAATCAGTGTCACGAGAAAAGTGAAGGTAGGGTGGAGGAAGGAGGCTGTAGAGCTACAGAAATACAGACCTAATGAATAAAAGCCAAAATAACAAGACAGTCAATCTGATTACATCGCTCTTCTTTAAAACCCCTGGGCCCCCACCCCCACTCTTCTGGCTGTACCTCTCATCACGTCCCCTCTGTGCTCTGGCCATAGTCACCTGCATTCAGGGATGAGCCCATTTCTTCATTCCTTGGGTCCCTACACATGCAGTTCCTTCTCCCTGGTGGAGAAGTGTAAGTTCAGGTCCTCCCCCTGTTACACACCTTCTCAGTACCCTGTACAGGGAAACGGGTATATTTGTTTCATATCTGCCCTTCTCCCAAAGACTAGAAGTTCCTTGAGGGCAGACACCACATCTTTCAGCAGAGTCTGACACATGGTAAGTAGGTACTAAATAAAAATCTGTTTCTCACACATGCAAACAAACAAGGTATGAACCACATGGCCCAGTGCCAACAGGTGGGAATTTGGAGACACTTTAAATCAATCAAGCCCCGCATAATCCCGGCTAGTCTTCACCGCTGTGAAGTCTGTAATTTTCAGGACCCAGAACCCAGCCTGAGGAGCTGAGGCTCACGGAGAAGGACTCACCGCCTCGTGGGACTTGGGAACAGGAATGATGATGGCCAGCACGCAGATGAGCTGGAAGATGGCCCCCAGGAAGAGTCCATACCGCAGCAGGTTCTCCAGGAACGTGGGCTCAGGCACCTCGGGAGGGGAGAAGTCCAGGTCGGAAGCCATGGCCCCAGCTGCCTGCTGCCTGAAGTTCCCTCCGACTCACCGCTCTCCAGAGCCAACTTCTAAATTCAAAGAGTTAATGTCACGTTTCTACAACTGATGTTTAAACGGTTCCACTTACACAAACACGCCCACATACATGCAAGAATATGTAAAGCAGCTGTGGTGAAATGTTAACAGCTCTTGAATCTAAATGGAGGATATGCGCAGAGCCACCGAACCATTCTTTCAATTTTCTTCTATGTTTTCAATCTTTTCCAAATATGAAGTTACAGAAAATAAATAAATGTAAACACTTCAACAAAAATCTCAAATCAACATACATTTGCTGAAGGTCTGCTCTGTTTCAGGTTTTCTTTACTTGTTCACTTATACATCCAGTCATTCATTCAACAAATACTTATTGAACACCAAGCACTGAAGGCTGAGCAAAACAGTCTTCTCTTCTCTCGAGGCCGACCTCTAAGGACGGAAGGACAGAGGAAGACAAAGAACTCATCCAGATGGAACATGCCAGCTAGTGGTCACTGTTTGAAAAAAAGCTTCAGAAGGGCATCATTTTATTTTGTATAGAGTGACAAGAAAGGCCTCTCTGAAGACAAGACAGGAACGAAGTGGCGGAGACGGGAAGCGTGAGAGTGAGGCAGGGCGGCATCTCTGGGAAGTGTAGCCCAAGCAAGAGAAAAGCAAGTGTAGAGGCCTGTGGTCAGGGATATGAGTCCAAAATGGCCAGAGACGAGTGCAGGAAGGAGGAGGAGGAGGTAAGATAGAGAGGAGAGGGACTGACCTGGAAGCACCCTGACACTCTGATTTTATGAAGTCAGATGTAAGCCACAGAAGTGTTTTGAGCAGAAAAGTGACATGATCTGACTTACATTTTAAGTGAGGCAAGAGTGGACATGGGGAGACCCGTGAGGAGGCTACTACCAGTAATCCAAATAAGAGATGTTGGGGACACGGATGACAGGGGCAGTGGTGGTCAGTGGTGGCAGGTCCAGTCTCAATCCACCTCTCCAGACCCTCCTTTCACCAGAGCCCCCAACTCCTAACACCCTGGTCAAGCTGAAAGACCTGCCTGTAATTCTCCAAGAGCGCTGAGCTCTTTCAAATCTTAGGCCTTTACCCAAACTGCATACTCTGCCAAGAATGCCCTCTCCCACTCTGACCGCTTGCCAAGTCCCCACTCTGCCTCTAAGGCTGAGCTCATGTCACCTCCTGAGCATGCTTTTAGCACTGCCCTCCTCCTGTCCTGGACTGAACTGCTCCCCTTCTGCCACAGCACCCATGAGTGGCTTTCTCTGGCCCACCCCAATTTTCTCAAGAAAGGGGAGAATTTTGGGAACCAGACCCATCTGACTCCACAGCCCTTTGTATTTTCAGGGATCTATGCCACAAGGAAACTTTCTGCTAAATCTAAGCTGTCTGATATCATGGTCATGATATCACGTGGCTATTGAGAGTTGAAACACAGCTAGTCCAAACTGAGATGGCTGTTAAGTTAGATACACACTCAATTTATAAGCAAGGATGATCATAAGAATGAAAAATATCTCACTAGCAATGTTTTATATTGAATCCATATTGATGGCATGTTGAAAAGATACACTGGGCTAAATAATCAATTTCATCTATCTTAAAAAAGAACAAAGTTGGAGGATTCACTTTCTGATTTCAAAATGTATTATAAAGCTACAACAGTCAAAAGAGTGTGATACTGGCATAAGAATCTAGGCCAATGGAACAGAATAAAGAGCACAGAAGTAAATCCTCACATATACAGTCAACTGATCTCCGAACAAAGGTGCCAAGACCATCCAATGGGGAAGGACAGTTTTGTTAACAAATAGTGCTAGGAAAACTAGATATCCACATGCAGAAGAGTGAATGGAAGTCAACCCAAAATGTTTCAAAGAACTAAACTTAAGAGCTAAAACTATTAAACTTATTGAAGAAAACATAGGAGGAATCTTTATGACATTGGATTTGGCAATGACCTCTTAGATGCCAAACCACAGGCAACAAAAGAAAAAATAAACTGACTTCATCAGAATTGAAGATTTTTGTGCATCAAAGGGCATTATCAAGAGAGTGAAAGACAAACTGGAAAACAGTTTGGCAGGTTCTAAAAAACTTAAACCTAAAATTATCATATGATCCAGCAATTCCACTCCTAAGTATATATACCCAAAAGAATTGCAAGCATGGACTCAGATACTTGTACACCAATGTTCACAGCTACACTATACACAATAGTGAGAAGACAGAAACAACCAAGTATCAATCAACAGATGAGCTGATAAACGAAATGTGGTATATTATATATAAACACCCACACGTATGTTTACTCGGCTATTGAGATGAATAAAATTCTGACACATGCTACTACATAAATGAATCATGAAAACACAGTTAAGTGAAATAAGGCAGACGCAAAAGGACAATATTGTATGATTCCACTTGCTAGGTACCTAGGAAAGGCAAACTCATAGAGACAGAAACTAGACTATAAGGTTACAGGGACCTGAGGAGGGGGGATGGAGTAATGGTTACTGTTTAATGGGTACAGAGCTGCAGTCTGGCATTATGAAAAAGTTCTGGAAATAGTGGTGATGGTTACACACACTGTACACTTAGAAGTGGTTAAAATGATAAATTTTATGCTATGGATACTTTACCACACACAAAAAAACTGTACCTATTTCTTCTTACTTTTTAAACATAGCTACTAGAAAACTAAATTAAACACGTGGCCTGCATTATACCCCTATGGATGGCTCTGCGTTTGCCCGAAAAGCTTCGTCCGCTTTGGCTCTGACACTTCATTGCTCTGCAACATTTTTCCAACATGAACGCGGAGTGACTAAAGGATGACAAAAATGATCTTTGAAGTGAATAGACTGGGGGGTTTATGCAAATACACATGGTCTACCTTTTAACCTAGTCTCTTAGGAAGGTCATGCGCCTGTGCCGACAAGGTGGCCATCGTTCCACGCCACTCCTGTCTCCCTTGGGAATGGTTTTCAAAGTCTGAGGTTCACTCCCCCGCCCCCAAACCCTCAGAGCTGGCAGATCTTATCCTCCCAGAAAAGATCTGACTTCTGGAAAGAACCCAACATCATCTGGCTCCCAGGGTGGTGAATCAGGTGGAGCCTCAAGCCCAGGAATACCATTTTTGGTCAAATACAAGGTATGACGCTCAGACCCTCGGCAGATTGTTTGTAGTGGCTCAGACACTGGCTCTGAAGTGAATTCCAAGGCGGCTGCAAGAACAGCTTCACGAGAGGAAACGTACAGCCAGGCAGGGCACTGCACCCTCATGCTATGTGCATAGCAAGGCATAAAGAAGGTCTCTCATTTCTTCAGTTACACCTCATAAATACACACTTTTTAAAAATGCCCTTGGCCCTAAACTTTACCTCTAAGGCTGTAACCAGCCTAGGGGGCTTATCAATATTTAGATTTATTAGTGTTACTAACAGCAACATTGTTAAGAATATTTCTAATACAATAAAAACATGGGGCCAAGAGTCAGACTAGGGGCACAGACTCTGCTTCTATTACCAATTAGCTACACTTTGGACCAATCTAGAGACTTGATGTTCTCAGGAGCCCAACAACAATAATGCATTCAAAGCTATAATGTATTTAGAGTTTTTTTTAAATAGCAATTAGGCAATACCTAACAAGAGTCATAAAAGTGATTATTATATCCTTTGACTGAGTAACTCACTTCCTGGAATTTACATTAAGGAAACAATTCAAAAGAAGAAAAAGGCTTCAGGTACAAAAAAAAGAGTTCATGGCAGTGCTATTCAGAATACTGAAAACCAGGAAGCAACTCAAGTGTCCAACAATCAAGAAGCTGTTAGCGCAGTTACGGTGCATCACGGCATGTTGCCCCTTGGCTTAAACAGCAAATGCAGATGTTGCGTTTCAGGCCAGCGGAAAGTCTTGGCAAATTTATATTACATGAAAAAAGAAAACAATTACATAAACACTATCACTGCAACCATGTATACATTGTGATTTCACTGGCTAAAGATCAAAAGAGGCCATAAGAAAATGTAAATAGTTGCTATTAATAGTGAAGGGGCCATACGTTTTAATTCAGGGGAGAATCTTATTGAAAAAATTAATATAATCTAAAAGAAAAATCCATGCCCTATCTGCTCTCTTCATAAAACTTTTATAGAGTCTAATGAAATGCTGTCCAGAACTTTCTGCAATGACTGAAATGTTCTATGCTTCTGCTCTCCAATATGGTAGCCACATGTGGCTAGTAAGCACTTAAAGGAGGATTGAGGAACTGAATTTTTCATTTTAACTTCAATTAATTTATAAATCATCACATGTGGTTAGAGGACTCCCAGACTGGACAGCACAAGTATAACCAGAGGATGGCTGTAGTAACGTTCTAGAAAACATAAAATGCTCTCTACATCTTGTGTCTGCTTTAGAACTCCTGTCTAGTTTTCTATGCACCCGTGCTTTACTTCCTCGCCTGCCTGCCTGGATGTCTGGGTTTTCCTTTCCTGACTACAGAAGTCACAAGAGTGCTACTCATCCTTCGGCTCCCAATGAAGAGGCTCTTAGCTCTGACTCCGTGACAGGCTTTGCTCCCCCACCCCCTCCACTGTCACAGCAGATCATTTGCCAGACAAGCACAGTGCTTTACAGTCTAACTCATTCAATTCACAACCATTATGGACAGGGGGTATTACTAATGAGGATGAGGAAACCGAGGCTCAAAGAGGTTATGTGGCCTACCCAGGGATTACTTGGCTGACAAGTAGCAAAGTCAGGATTCAAACTGCCTGGTGGGTAAGACTGAAACTTCCCTGGGGGTCAATGGTTCTCAAACTGCAGGTTTTGGCCCATTAGTGAGCCACGGAAACCATTAAGGGGCTTGCCGCTGACACTTTTTAATTTTATTAACCAGTACAATAGACAATATCACATTAGTAAGGGTGAGCATTATATCTTGAAGCTTTTTTTTTCCCCCCAGTTATATCCATCTACATCCCAGCATGCATGTTCTGGGTCAAAATTCATTTCTTATTGTTTGAGAAATACCACACAGTCTAATGTTCTTATTGTTCCACTATAATAAGCTCCTGAGGTAGCTGGGACCCAGGGTCCATTTTGAGTTTGTTCCAGGGACTGACACAAATATCTGGTAACTGATCAAACCTGTGCTTGTTTCCCATCTTTAAAGAGCAGCCTCATTTAACAAGGAGGGGGAGCTGAGAGGCATGGGGCCTACGTAAGCTCGCCCACTGAATCAGGGCAAAGCTGAACATCCTGCTATGTGTCTAACCCTGTGGTGCTCCAGACTTGCTTAAGAGCAAAGGTTTGGTTTGTTTGTTTGTTTTTTAACACATGGGGAAACTCATACCCCCACTGGAATTTAATAAAAAGTACAGACTCATTTTGGAGAAGGAAATGGCAACCCACTCCAGTATTCTTGCCTGGAGAATCCCATGGACAAAGGAGCCTGGTGGGCTACAGTCCATGGGGTCGCAGAGTCGGACACGACTGACCAACTAACACACACACACAGACCCATTTATTATCAAACATGGAAAATAATTTCATAAGGTCATCAGACCCCTTGAGGCTCATCCATGAATATCAGACACCAGTGGTCTGAGACATTCATTAAAAGAACACAGAATTACTGAGTCCCAGCCATGGAGTTTCTATACAATCAGAGGCACCCAAACACATAAAGATATAATGTAATGTCGGCGGTGAGTAGTATGAGAAAATATAGAGAGGGAGGTAAGGGGTGCCATTTTATATGAGGTGGTCACGGAAAGGCCACCCTGAGAAGGCGACATTTCAGCAGAGGCAAAGAAGAAAGCGAAAGAACAAGTTATTTCAACATCTGTTAGGTACCCCAAGACGGAGAAGAGCAAGGGATAAGGTCTGAGGCAGAAATGAACTTTATGATCAGAGGAGCATAAAGTGAGCAGCTGTTTAAGACCAGTAGGACTCTGGGTCAAAGGGCAGCCACTGGAAGGTTCTTAGCAAAGAAACAACATCATCTGACTCATTTTTAAAGGGTCCCTGTGGCTGCTGTATTGAGAACAGATCGCAGAGGGACAAGAATCTGAAACAGGGAGACTAGTTAAGAGGCTACTATACTAGTGGTAAAGAACTGAGTCCTTTACCTGCAATGCAGGAGTCCCGGGATCAGTCCTTGAGTAGGGAAGATCCGCTGGAGAAGGAAACGGCAATCCACCGCAGTATTCTAGCCTAGGAAATTCCACAGACAGAGGAGCCTGGTAGGCTACAGTCCATGGAGTTGCAAAAGAGTTCGACACGACTTAGCGACTAAACAACAATTAGTAGTCTAAAAGACACATCTGCACCAGGCAATGGCACCCCACTCCAGTACTCTTGCCTGGAAAATCCCATGGACGGAGGAGCCTGGTAGGCTGCAGTCCATGGAGTCGCTAAGAGTTGGACACGACTGAGTGACTGCACTTTCACTTTTCACTTTCATGCATTGGAGAAGGAAATGGCAGCCCACTCCAGTGGTCTTGCCTGGAGAATCCCAGGGATGGGGGAGCCCGGTGGGCTGCCGTTTGTGGGGTCGCACAGAGTCGGGCACGACTGAAGCAACTTGGCAGCACCAGGCAGCAGCAGAGGCAGTAAATTCTCAGGTTATAGATACATTCTAAAGAGAGGGCCAACAGGATTTCTGGGATGAAATCTAAGAGAGAGAAATTAACAACGAGACCTGAAGGTGAAATCATTCTGTATGATACTGTAACGGCGAATATAAGATAGGAAGTATTTGTCAAAAGCCACAGAACTTTACAGCACAAAGAGTAAACTTTAATGTACACAAATGTTTTTTTAAAAAAATCATTTAGGTATCCAGGATGGGATGTAGAATGTGACATTCTGAGTCAAAATATATTACAAATGGATGAGGTAATTTCACGGAAGGGGTAGGGGGAATGAGGTGCTGACCTCAGTAACTGTGGAAATGGACGGAATTAAGAAGACTAAAAGCAAGAGGAACTGTACATGGGCTCTTGTTTTCCGCATGGGATACAGTTAACAATTCTGAGACTATACACACACACTGGAATTGCACTATTGAGTCAATGGATGGCAGATGGTGGGAGCCAGGTTTGTTACAGTTGGGAATAGAAGGTTATAGATAAGCCAGAGGAGGCTAGATGGTCCATGTGGATGGATAAGCGTTGTGGATATCAGTAAAAGTCATATTTAGATTATTACAGATACAGACAGCTCTATATATACATATAGAAAGAGGGGCGGGGGAGAGGCTAGCCTACACACACACATCTCTTGCCTCGAATTTTCTGAGAGGGCCTAGAAACATGGGAATCCCAAACAGTAGCAATAAGCACACCTAGCACCCAGACCTTGGTGTCTGATACGATTCTCCAATACAATGAACCAGGGGCTCCTTAGAGAAACGGTTAACTCTAGGACTGAAGCAGGAAATATATAAGATGAGCCTGTAACAGAAAGTAAGAAAGTGTTCAAAAAAAACAAAACACATTGATCAGGGTATGTCAAAGGGATATAAGACCCACTTCGATGGCCAAAGCCAGAACAATCTGCCCAGCAAAATAAATTAAGTAGTCCTGGATTATAATCCAAAGTATGAAAAGAATTATTCAAGGCCGTACTGATATTATTTAATAAGCACACAAACTTCCCAAGGAGAATTTAAAATAATTTATGTAAATAATCCGTCTTAAAGTGTGACGTATAACTCCACACTCCTTAAGGATGGGCTGTGCACGATGACTTCCTTCCAGGAGTACAATATGGAAAAGTGGTAGAAGGAGAGTAACTTTACAGTGGGAGAACTTGACTACTTCAAGCTAGTGATCTGGGTTAACGTCGCCAGTGATGACATATATGACAGTATGTACCCTACTGTGACGGTGTGAGGTACACGCAGGATAGTATATACCCTGTGAGGTGATGAGAATGGCACTTTACCTCCGGGATCTTCCTCCCCCAAACCTGTAACTCCAATGTCATCATAAGAAAAACATCAGACAAATCCCAAACGAGAGTCATTTTATAAGATATCTGACTGGTAATACTCAAAACTGTCAAGTTTATCTACAAGAAAAGTCTGAGAAACTACCACAGTCCTAGAAACCTAAGGAGACACGACTAAACGTAATGTGGGATCCTGGAACAGAAAAAGGACTGAGCAAAGAGAAAACTGAGCAAATCTGAAGCAAGCATGGACTTTAGTTAGTTACCAATGCTGGTTCATTAACTGTGACATAAATATTATACTAATGTAAAATGTTAATAATAGGGAAAATTGTGGGGGGACATATGGGAGCTGTATCTTCTGTGATACAGTTCTGTGTACAGTTCTGTGAAGAACTGTAGTATCTTCACAGTAATTTTGAAAATCTAAAATTATTCTAAAATTAAGTTTATTGGAAAAAAGTCAACATTTCAAAATAAATAACCCTTCAAACATGTATAGATGTCCAGACTTAGCAAACAGAAACTAAGTCTTGTCTAACACAGAAAAACCCAGATTCCAAGTATCTTGGTAGGGTATCCTTGGCTTCTAATGAAATGATTTTCGAATTCTGCTCTGAGACTTCAACTGGAACAGAATGGGTAATAGAAAATCAGTGTCAGGAATTACTACCCTGGGCTGTGTACCCAGACCACTCCCATTACAACAAATTCCCAAGAACTGCTCAAAACTGAGTTCGAATTTTGTCCTATGCAAAGATAAGCCATCTCCCAGAGCAGTAAAAGCTGGCAGCCAGTGGGCTGAAAAAGACGGGCAGATGTCCTGTAAAATGTCATTCTGATGTGGCAAGTGTGGTTGCCACAAGAAAAAGTGTGGTTTCACAGATTCATTTCTCACTTCTCTCAAAAAAAAAAAAAAAATTCAGCAAACACGCATTGTACATTTATTAAGTCTTTTGCATTCACCATCTCATTTAACCCTCCAATCAACTCTATACACCCATTTTACAGAGGAGAAAACTGAGAACCAGAGAAGCAACCAGAGCTCGCCCACAGTTACCGAGTAATACGGTACACTAAGGATCCAAACCCCGGCCAGACGGACTCCGGAGCTCTGGCTCCTCCGAATGCTCCGCCCTTGGGAAGAAAGGCCAGGTCACAACTGTGAGGTGCACCAGGTCTGGTCCCAGCTCAGAGCTAAGGCGCTGGACACGAGCAAAGCAAGGCCCTCCGCCTCCCTGGGAGTCAAACTCCCCTCCGCAAGTAACTTCCGAACAAGCGACCCAGGAAGTTATTTTCGCCAAACACGGCGCGGTCCCCGGGCTAGCAGAGCAGCGCCTCCGGGACAGGCGCAGCGGCGCCGGAACCTAATCCGCGCTCCTGTACCACAGCCTCGGCGACTACGCCCCGCCCCGAAGCCCGAACCGACCGCGGGAGCTTCGGTACTCACCTCCCGCGCCGCCGCGCCACGCCCCCCGGAAGTGGTTTCTTGCGACCTTGGGGCCCGGAAGTGACGCTCCTAAGCAACCAGCTGGCTCGGTTCCGCCCCTCCGCGTTGCTAGGGTTGGCGGATCCCGGCTGCTGGGCTTTGTTAGCCTTTTGTCCCAACCCTGTGGTTTGGAGCTGGAGAGAGAGGCCTGCAGACGTGAAAGCCAGGCTCCCTCGATTCTCTAAGGCTCTGTATCACAGCCCATTTCAGCAAACATTTATACACGTTTATAGACGCCTTAATTTTTTTTTTTGAAGTTTGATTTACAAACTAGTTTGTAAGTTTTAGGTGTGCAGCAAAGTGATTCAGCTATATATATATATATATATATATATATTTTTTTTTTTCAGATTCTTTTCCATTATAGGTGGCTATAAGATACTGAATATAGTTCCCTGTGCTATACTTGTAGGCCCTTATTGTTTATCTATTTTATATGTTTGTTGTTGTTGTTGAGTCAGTCGCTGAGCCACGTCTGATTCTTTTGCGACCCCATGGACTGTAGCCTGCCAGGCTTCTCTGTCCATGGGATTTCCCAGACAAGAATACTGGAGTGGATTGCCCTTTCCTTCTCCAGGGGATCCTCCCAACCCGGGGATCGAGCCTGCATTTTCTGCATCTCCTGCTTTGTCAGGTGGATTCTTTACCACTGAACCTCTAGAGAAGCAAGCCCATTTTACACATAGTGTATCTGTTAATCCCAGACTCCTAATTTATCCCTTCCCCTCATCCTGTTTGGTAACCATAAGTTTGATTTCTATGTCTGTGAGTCTATTTCTGTTTTATAAATAAGTTCATTTGTATCATTTTTTAAAAGATTCCACATGGAGGTGATATCACATGGTATTTGGGGTCCCCTGGTGGCTCAGATGGTAAAGAATCTGCCTGCAATGCTGGAGACCTGGATTCAATTCCTGGGTTGGGAAGATTCCCTTGGAGGAGGGCATGGCAACCCACTGTAGTATACTTGCCTGAAGAATCCCCATGGACAGAGGAGCCTGGTGGGCCACAGTCCATGGGGTCACAGAGAGTCAGACACAACTGAGCAACTAAGCACAGCACACATGGTATTTGGCTTTCTCTGATTTACTTCACTTAGTATAACAATCTCTAGGTCCATCCATATTGCTGCAAATGGCAATGTTTTTATGACTGAGTAATATTCCATTGTACATACATACCACATCTTCTTTATCCAGTCATTCATTGATGGACATTCAGGTGGTTTCCGTGTCTTGGCTATTGTGAGTAGTGCTGCTGTGAACACTGGGGTGCATGTATCCTTTTGAATTAGAGTTTTCTTGGACATATGCCCAGGAGTGGGATTGCTAGATCATTTGGTAACTCTAGTTTTTCTAAGGAATTTCCATACTTTTCTCCATAGTGACTGCAGCAAATTTACGTTCCCACCAACAGTATAGGAGGGTTCTCTTTTCTCCACATCCTCTCTAGCATTTGTTATTTGTAGACTTTTTAATGATGGTCCTTCTGACCATTGTGAGGTGATACTTCATTGTAGTTAATTTACACTGTATAGATGCCTTAATCCCATGTGAGGCCCTGAGCTAGGAGCCTGCAATGCAGAAAGGAGACAAGCACAGTTTTATAATTCAGACAGAAGCAAATTATTAAAATTCATTCAAAACATTCACCAAGTACCTACTCTATGGCTTGTGCTGGTTGTTGAACTAGACAGATGGACTCTCTGCCCTCACAAAGCTTACAATTTGAACCCACTATCATATAATGTGACAAGTGTTTGGATGGCAGTACAGTTCCTGACTGAGTATGGGTTGGGCAAATAATGAAGGGGGAAGGGAACTCTAGTTGGACATGGTAATCAGCCTCCACTTTGGACCTGAATGATTCTTGAATCATGGGATCCATGCCCGTGTATAGCCCCTTCTCACGCCAAATAGGGCTAACAGATAAAGTTAATAGGATATAATGGAAATCATGGAGTATGAGTTCCAAGATTAAGACATAAATGATATTGTTCTTCCTCTTTGCGCTCTTTTCATCATTCATGAGGGATCCATATTATGAGGATACTCAAGCAGCCCTGGGGAGAGGCTTGCATGAATGATAACTGAGTCTCTTGCCAACAACCACCTCCAACTTGCCAGCTATATGTGTGAGTCATCTTGGGAGTGGATCCTCCAGCCCAGCCGAGCCTTCAGATGACTGCATCCCTGGCTAAAATCTTGAATATGATTGAGAGACCTTGAGCTAAAAACAGCAAAATCACTCTTCAATTCCTGACCCATAGAAACGATTTTAAGCATCTAAGTTCCAGGGTAATTTGCTTTCAGCATACAGAACTAGTACAGAGAAGATTAAGGAGGAGGAGGGGGATGCCAGAGATTCAAAAACAAGAATGAGACCCGATCTTTCCCTCAAGGAGTTCACTTTCTCCTAGAGGACACAGACAGAAATGATTATAATTCATTCAATATCCATTATCACCCTTACTGTGTGAGATGATCTGGAGGATCCAAGGATGTGTTTCTTCATTCATTCAACAGATATCTATAGTTTCTACTCTGAATCATACACTATGGAATCAGGAAGGCAATAGTGAGTAGGTTGGTTCCTACCCTCACTGTGTTTAGAGGTTAGGGGTTATCTGACACCTTCATTAATCAATTGCAAAGAAATGTATATTATTAACCATGAGATGTATGAGGAAGAAAGAAGAGGAAACCATGACAGAGTAAATAACATGGGAAATGCAATCAAGAAAGGGTGATCAGGAAAGGTCTCTCTGTGGAGGTAATATTTAAACTAAGAAAGGATGGATAGGAATTTGCCAGACAAAAGAGGCATAAGGATGGTAGGAGGTGGAAAGGCTGTTAAAAAGGCTTGGTGCATAAAAGAGTGGGGAGAAGCTGAGGCCTGAAAGGTACAAATATTTAGGGGAATTCCCTGGTGATCCAGTGGTTAGGACTTAGCACTTTCAGAGCCCAGGTTCGATCCCTGGTAGGGGAACTAAGATCCCACAAGCTACACAGCATGGCCACAAAAAAAAGAGAGAGAGAGAAAGAGAAAGTAATGTACAGATATTTTAAGATAAGACTTGGTGTTTGTCCTGGAGGGGCTCATGGTGGGGTGTGGATGAGGAGGACCATAGGAGAAGGAGATGTCTTATATTTTGAATTGTGTCCCCCAAAAATGATTTGGTGGAGAACCAACCCCAGTACTTCAGAATGTGATCGTATGCAGAGACATGGTCTTCACAGAGGTAATCAAATTAAAGTGAGGTTATTAGGATGGACCCTAACCCAATATGACTGGTATCTTTATTAAAGGGAGAAATTTGGACACCATGCACACTTAGGGAGAATGCCATGTGAAGATGGAAGCGGAGACCAGGGTGATGCTTTTACAAGCCTAGGAATGGCAAAGATTGCCAGAAAACTACTGGAAACCATGGGAGAGACGTGGAGGGGATTCCTCCCCACAGCCCTCATCCTTGATTTCTGATTCCTAGCCAGCACAACCGGAGAAGGCAATGGCAACCCACTCCAGTACTCTTGCCTGGAGAATCCCATGGATGGAGGAGCCTGGTAGGCTGAAGTTCATGGGGTCGCTGAGGGTCGGACACGACTGAGCGACTTCACTTTCACTTTTCACTTTCATGCATTGGAGAAGGAAATGGCAACCCACTCCAGTATTCTTCCCTGGAGAATCCCAGGGATGGGGGAGCCTGGTGGGCTGCCATCTATGGGGTCGCACAGAGTCGGCCATGACTGATGCGACTTAGCAGCAGCAGCAGCCAGCACAACTGTGAGAAAATAATTATCTCTTGTTGAAACCACCCAGTTTGTGGTACCACATTATGGCAGCAAAACTAGCAAACTAATACAGACGTGCAGGTGCTTTGAAACCTGTTAGTATCAGTATCCAAATGTGAAATATTCCCAGCACGGCTGCTGCAAGCACAGCTACTTCCTTACTCTCTGGAAGCTTCTGGAGGGATCCAGCTGAGTCTTACTCATCTCTGCACCCTGCCTGGCTTCATTAGCACCACAGCACGGTGGAGGACTCTGTGGCATGCTCATTCTTATCCATAACATCTCTGCGAGGCACACTGTTCGCACGATGAAAGAGAAAAAGTTGCAAAAAGCATGGTGTCTGCGCTGAGAAACATTTCCAAACTAGATGAATGCAACAGGGTGAACCAGTTTGAAATGATTAATTATAGCTGCTATTTATTGAGTATTCACCAGGTGCCCAGCGCTTTACATATATCAATATTCTCCCAGCGGCTTCCCTGTAAAGCAGGTATTATTATTCTCATCTACAGGTGAAGAAAAGTAGGACCAAAAAAGTTAAGCCACTTCCCCAAGGCCCCACAGAGATGGTGTGCATAACCACTGAGCTACCTAGCCAAGCTGTTCAAGCCAGATGGGCATTCCAGGCTTGAGTGCTCTAGGATGAAGGGAAGGATCAACAGGGAACGAGGTATTTGGGAGGGCTTCATGAGGAAGGTGGCTCAATGTGGGTCCCAGATGATGGGCTGAATTTGGATATGGGCAAAGGAAAGTGGGGTTTTCCTGGTGGCTCAGACAGTAAAGAATCTACCTGCAATGCAAGAGACCCAGGTTCCTGAGTTGGGAAGATCCCCTGGAGAAGGGAATGGCTACTCACTCCAGTATTCTTTCTTTTTTCTTCCTCTGTGATTTTTATTTTTTTAAAAATGTACAAAAGAGAACAATTTAAGGCCTATCAGAAATGAGGAGTCCCAGGCGGGGGCCCTGCCTCAGCCGGGTCTCTGCACTTGGAGGCTTGTCCAGCTGCCCATCATATTTTGTCCCTTTGGGACACAGGGGATGTTCAGAAGCATACCGTGGCCCTACTCTGTCACCCCAGGCTGACCTCTGTCCTCACAGCCTGGGTTAATGCTCTGCTGTCCCTGACTTGAAATTCTTAATTCTTGAACTAGTAGCCCCACGGCTTCATTCTGCAAGTTATGTAGCCGGTCTTGTCTGTCTTCCTTTGAACCTGTGTTTTTCAGGCCATGCAGTACCCAGGCGGTGCTCATGTGCTGGAGCGTCTGGAGGCGCCCAGGCGCTCCAGCCTGGGACAGGAGTCTCTGGTTTTCAAAGGTTTTAAGGCTGGAGTTGCTGCACCTGCCACCCTTCAGCCCCACATGGCCCTGATGGTCTGCTTTCCTGAATACCTCGTTCCTGGGCACTCTTGCCTCCTGGACCTTGCAGTATGGCCTCGACTGAGGTGCTTGCTCTCTGAGCCCCACTCCAAAGATGAAGGGGACAGTCTCCGAACATCAGTCAGCTCTGACCTTCTTTGACTTTTCCTCTTGCTTGCCTGCCTACCAAGCTCTTGTTCTTACACCAAAGCCTTAGCTAAAATGCCCTTTCCCCAGGAAGCCTTCTCCACTCCCTCTTTGGACTCTCCCAGCTCGCAGTCCTTTCCTCTGGTCCTGTGGGTCTGGAAGTATTTATGTCTGGTTCTGTCGCTCCCAGACTGGAGGTTTCTGAGGGAACATAGGCCGACACAGACTGGTTGAATGGTTTCTCAGATCCTACTGTGGGTATCTGGTACCTTATGAGGACCAGTCCAGATATGTCAAGACTCCAGACTGGCTCTTCCTTTGTGTGATGTTGGAATGGCCCCGTTTTGTTCTGAGACTCAGTTTCCCCAACTTCAATGTAGTCAGCCCAGTCTGTTCTTCATCTAGCCACTCCTTGCTCATGTCCACGGTGGCTGGAAGCATGTGTAAACACCTTATCCTTTGAAGTTTCCACTTGACACTCAGCAGGTCATGCAGCAGGGCCTCCTGGCCTCGGAGGGTGGGTTTGGATAGTCCTCGGAGTACAGGGGTGGTGGACGGTAGTGGAACTCCTGGATGTAGGCAAAGAAGGGGACTTCCATGCTCACATCAGGGTCTTGCAGTAGTGGCAAGAGGCTCTGTTCCATGGCTGCCACCTCCTTATCGGGCACCACCTCGGAGTACTCAGGAGGGGCTTCAGGCTGCTCTGGCAGGAACCCCAGGCCCCAGTCCATCAGGAAGCTGGCATGGCTGCCCACACTGGATGAGCGGCTGCCGAAAGGGTGCAGGGGGATGGTGCCGAAGACCAGTGGGAGCTCCAAGAGCAGCTTGGATGAGCCCGGGATGTCCACACAGACCTTGAGGGCATAGTCCACGTGTAGCACACGACCGTGCAAGATAGAAGGACGGGAGGGATCCGCAGAGCCCAGCCCTGCCACAGTGCCTGGCCCTGCCACAGTGCCCGCCACCTGGGGCCCACAAGCTCCCCCAAGAGGGTAGCCACCACAGCTCGCTTCTGTTTGCGGGCACTTCGCTCCATGAAGGTCTGGGTCTGGACCACAGCTGCCTGAGGGAGCACGGGGCGCGTGGAGCCATTGTCGATCTCGGCGAAGACAGGGATCACTTCACCTGATGTGTAGCCCTTGCCGTCGATCTTGGCTGAGAGGAAGACAAGGCCATGGTTATTGTACCAGGATTGGGCGATCTTTTCCCGAGCTCCGGCTTGAGGGGCCAGCAGAGCGGTGTGTTGCTGTCCACAGGCTCAATAACAGTAAACACCTTCTTTGTCCGACGGGCAGGGACCAGGGCCGGTGGAGGGTGGCTTTGATGCAGTATCTGACACTGCCGTGTTTGCCTTCAAAGGAAGTCACTAGCGTCGGTGGCAGCTGGAAGCTGAATGGGAATTCATGACGCCTAGGAGGCAGCGTTGTGGTCTCTCCAGTATCTTGTCAAACAGCATCGCTGCGGGGATACGAACTCGGCCCCTGGCTTCGAACCCCTGGCAGCTCTATGGCTGCAGTCTCAGGACTCTATCCCACCAGGCGCGCACAGGCGCACTTGAAGGTTGGGCCAGAGACTCCACTCCAGTATTCTTACCTGGAGAATTCCCTGGACAGAGGAGCCTGGCGGGCTACAGTCCACCAAGTCGCAAAGAGTCAGACACGACTGAGCAGTTAACACATACACAAAGGAAAGTGAGGCACAAGACTTGCTTTTCCACCTCCAAACCTTTGCCTTTGTTGATGTCTTCACCTCTGCTCCTTGCTCTTCACAAGAGAGGCTCATTTGCATCACTCAGGGCTCATCCCAAACACTACCTTTTCAGAAACATCTCCCATGATCACCTTTTCTAGCTAGTTATTTTTTCTAGAAATGGCTCCAGCAGTGTTGTTCATCCCACAGGGTAGGGTCTTTTCTGCCCTATGATTGCTTGGACCAACTACGTACAATGGAAGAGATGCTGTGTCCATCTCAGACTTCGTGCCCAACTGGCCTGAAAGTCAGCCATCAGCTAAGAGGTATGACCAGCCCTAGACCAGTGAGCTGTGAGAAGTCCAAGCCACATAGGGAGGAAGGGAATCTGAGCAGACACCAGACCTAGGAGTGAAGAAGCCATTTGGAGAGGTAGAAAGACAGACAGATGTGTGATAAAGCAAAGATGGTAGAATGTTAAGTGTAGAATCTAAGTGGTAGGCATAGCATGTGCTATACAATTCTTTCAACTTTATTTTTTTGTATATTTGAAGTTTTTCACTACAAAGTTGTGAGCAAAAAAGAAACCATCTTGGAATGGGATGCCTCAGCCCCAAACACCTCAACTTATCCCACTTGGAGCAGAGGTGAACCTCTCAGCCCAGCCTTTCCCAAATTCCTGACCCACAAAATCATGGATGGATATTTTAAGCCACTAAGTTTTGGGGAATAGATTACAAAACTTCTCTAAGTAGATCTCTTTTACTTTCTATCACAGCTTCCTGCCTATTTCCTTTATAGCATTCATCACAGGTTGTCTTATGTGCTTGTTGTCATCAGTCTCTCCCCCTCTAGGATATAAACTCTGTCTCCGTTGTTCACTCCTACCTCCCAGCACCTAGCACCCTGCCTGGGGTACGTGTAGGTTGAAATGAATGTTTGTTGAGTGAGTAGGACATGGAGCTCTTCTGAAGAGTACTACAAGAGAATATGGAGTTCACAGAGTCGGGGAAAAACTGCCATTTGTCTCTTGGGCTGCCCAAAATCTGAACCCCCATTTGTGGGACTCCCAAGAGGTAGGAGGAGACAGGCCCCCCTCACTGTGGCAAGTGGATGGGATGAACACACCCTCTCCTCAGGCTGGAGCAAAGATGCTGAACTGAAGCACGGCCCATCAGAATCCCCCACTCCAGATTCTGAACCTGGGGCAGGAGTGCCAGCTCGAAGGGTCCCAAGTCTAGGGCCTTGTTCGGAGCAAGTGGATCCTGGCCACGCCTGACCTTGGGGTTCCTGCCTGAGCGCCTTCAGTCCTGCCGTGTTCCATTAACTCCTTCTCTGCCCTTAGGTTTGGCTCCAGCAAGAAACGAGGAATGTTGAGTGTGGTGCATCCTGGTAAATCCAGAATGTATCCATTGGTGAGGAAGCATATTTTATGTATTTCTCTCCAAATGGGGAGGACATACTTTATGTGCCAGAAAGGCAAGGAACACATTCATCTTGGAGCCAGCAGAGCCTAAACAATAGTGGAGGCTCATCATATTTTGGATTCTTTCTCTGGGCCTCCAGGAGCCTTCTAGCAGATAACCAACTTTGATAATTTATGGACTGTTCTCTTGCTTTCTACAAGGTGTGAACTTGAACTAAAGGCTAGATTTCACACTTGAGTGTCTATAAACCCATGGTGGACTTCCCCGGTGGTCTAGTGGTTAAGACTCACCTGTCTGTGCAGGGGACATGGATTTGATCTCTAGTCCAGGAAGATTCCATATGCTGTGGGGCAACTGGGCCCATGCCCCACAGCTCCTAAGCCTGTGCTCTAGAGCCTGTGCTCCACAAAAGAGAAGCCGCTGTAATGAGAAGCTCACGTATCGCAACTAGAGAGTAGCCCCCACAGCCAAAAATAAATTAATTCATTAAAAAATTATAAACCCATGGTTTGTTGTTGTTGTCCAGTCACTAAACTGGACACATTTAGTGTCCATGGAAGCACAACAGGCTTCCCTGTCCTTCACTATCTCCCAGAGCTTGCTCAGAATCATGTCCATTGAGTCAGTGATGTTATCCAACCATCTAAACCTCTGCTGACTTCTTTTGCTTTCAATCTTTCCCAGCATCAAGGTCTGTTCCAATGATGGTCATTGGTCATCAAAGTTGGCTCCTCACATCAGGTGGCCAAAGTATTGGAGCTCCAGCTTCAGCATCAGTAAACTCAGATCCTAATACTGTGCTCTAGAATACTCCAGGAGCATGTCTGCTCTAGAATACTCCAGGAGCATGTCTGCTTCAGAGGAGGAGAGGTTCACCCACGGGCTCATTAAGTCATCACACAGGACTTCCATCAGAAGGTAGAGTACACATCAACACCACAGAGGGTTTGCCCTTCCCAGGAAAATCCAAATGCTATAACTTGTTCTCAAGACCCCAGGTTTCCCACAATTTTGAAACCTGAAAAGTTGTATCCAGCAGAAATTCACTGAGAGCCAACTATATGTCAGGGAAACACTGGAATAAGATCTTAGGCTCTGGTGAGAGAGACAGAATAGATACAAACGAACACAATAGGATATTTTGAGTTTCTACAAAAGAAGTGTGTGCAGAACGATGTAAGAATCAGAAGAAGCATCAGACTTTGCTTTCATTGATCATGGAGGGCATCCTAGAGTAGGTGACATTCAATCTCCAGGAGGAGGTTACAGCTGAAGCAAAGGCCAGGTCAGGGCTCATATTTCCAGAGTACTGAAGTTCTGAAAAGAGTCCAGAGCTTCATCTCCTTGAAAATCCTTCAGCCATGGAAGCAGCAAAAACTTCACAGGAAGCCAGCATCTGGATGGTGCTAATTACCTCCACCTTTATGAAGTGCTGCATTAAACCAGGCACATGAAAAGATGTTCTGCATCGCTAATTATCAGAGAAATGCAAATCAAAACTACAATAAGATTTCACCTCATACCAGCCAGGATGGCTATCATCAAAAAACCCACAAACAATAAATGCTGGAGAGCATATGGGAACCCTCCACACTTTTGGGTAGGAATGTAGATTGGTACAACCACTATAGAGAACAGAATGGAGGTTCCTTAAAAAGCTAAAACAGGAGCTACCATATGACCCTGCAATCCCACTCCTGGGCATATATCTGGAGAAAAACATGATCCCAAAAGATACACGCACCCTGATGTTCATTGCAGCACTGTTTACAATACTCCAGACATGGAAGCAACCTAAATGTCCATCAGCAGAGAAATGGATAAACAATACGTGGTACATATATGCAATGGAATATTACTCAGTCATTAAAAAGAATGAAATAATGCCATTTGTGGCAACATGAAAGGACCTAGAGAGTGTCATGCTGAATGAAGTAAGTCAGACAGAGAAGGAGAAATATCATATGGCAGCCCTCATATGTGGAATCTAAAAAGAAACGATACAAATGAACTTAATTACAAAACAAAGACTCGCAGACTTCATGAAGGAGATTCTGGCTGCCATGGGGAAGAATGGGGGAAGGGATAGTTAGGGAGTCTGGGATGGACATGTACACACCGTTATATTTAAAATGGATAACTAACAAGGACCTACTGTGTAGCACATGGAACTCTGCTCAATGTTATGCAGCAGCCTGGATGGGACCAGAGTTTGGGGGAGAATGTACGTTTAGTTGCTCCATCATATCTGACTATTTGCAGCCCCATGGACTGTACGTAGGCCCCCAGGCTCCTCTGTTCATGGAGTTTTTCCAGGCAAGAATACTAGAACAGGTTGTCATTTCCTCCTCCAGGGGATCTTCCTGACCCAGGGATCAAACCCATGTCTCTTGTGTCTCCTGCACTGGCAGGCGGATTCTTTACCACTAACACCACCTGGGAAGCCCTTGGGGGAGAATGGAATCATGTATATGAATGTCCCTTCAACGCTCACCCGAAACTATCACAACAGTGTTTGTTAATCAGCTATACCCCAATACAAAATTTTTTTTTAAATCCACACTAAATATTCAATTATGCACAACACAAGCAGAGTCATATTTAGTGGAGATCAGTTCACTTGTTCTGTGAAGGCACTTTTCCAGCTAAATAATGATGGTGACTTTTAATTGTGAGCTATCTTCCTTCTTGGGGGCTTTAAGTGGGACCATCTCCCCAGAGGAAGCCAGAAACTTGGTGTATCATCTCCATTTTGTAGTTGGATGAACTCAGTAAAGAGATCTGGCCCTAGCCACACAAATCGGAATCTTAACTCCTCCCCAGGGCCCAGCTCAAATTAGCTTGTCTTAGAAGATTTTTTTGTTTCCCCCATCAGAATTCCCCTGCCATACATGACCCTGGAAGAAGCTGAGAGAAATGGCTGAGCTTCACTTTCTACAGACCTTGTGTTAGACACTTGATCTGCAATTACTCACTTGATCCTGCCAACAAACAGGAGAGTGCATTCCCATTTCACAGCCAAGGAAACTGAGGTACAGAGATGCTGAGTGACGGGTCTTCGATTATACAGCTAATAAGTGTTAGAGTCAGGATTCAAGCCCAGGCCTCCAAGCCCTTTATCTTAACCACACAGAATCCTGGCCCATTCATTCATTCATTCAACAGCTATTTGTTGAGCATCTATTGTACACTCAGTGTTTGCTAGGAGTATAATACCCGTTAGGGATGCAGTAGGGAAGAAAACACAGTCCCTGCCCTAACAAAGATTATCACCTAGCAGGGAAGACAGATATGAAACACTTTCACAAACAATTATTTAACTACATATCAGGCATCAGGCAATGTTAGCAGAATTTAATTGAACTAGGTAAGACACTAGCAAGGCAAGAAAAGAAATCAGGTCTCTGGGTAGCTCTTTCTTGTCTGCAATTCAGGAGTCAGTCAACTCTTCCTTTTTTCTTTTCTTTTCTTTTCTTTTTTTTTTTCCTTTTTTCTTAGATTCAGTAGCTAAGCAATGCCTGCAGATGCACACAACTGCTTTGGGAGTTTCCACAGACCACACTTCCTTCTCTGAATCATGGAGTTCCCAGGCTTTAAAATGGGGATGAAAATAGCAAAAGACTGGAAGTAACCCAAATATCTATCAACAGGGGACCACTTAAATAAGTGATGGTACATCTACAGCCATGGGATATGCAGCTATTAAAAAGCACGAGGCAACTCTAAATGCTAGAGAAGGATCACTAAGATCTGGATCCTGGTGAGTCACGGGGTGACATACTCTTTTTAAAAAATTATTTTATTTTTCTGGCTGCACTGGGTCTTTGTTGACGCGCACAGACTTTCTCTAGTTGCGGCGAGCGGACTTCTCATCGTGGTGGCTTCTCTTGTTGAAAAGCACAGGCCCTAGGGCATGTAGGCTCGCTAGTCACAGGGCACAGGCTTAGTTGCCCCCACCTCATGTGGAATCTTCCTGGATCAGGGATCAAACCCACGTCCCCTGCATTAGCGGGCAGATTTTTAGCCGCTGGGCCACCAGGGAAGTCCATGACTTACTCTTAGTGTGTGCCACTTTGTACCTTTTGAATTTTGCACTCTATGCAGGTACCTTATCAAAATATAAATTAATCAATTCAAGAACATTTTAATACAGCATTTTGATGGGTATAAAAAAGCAGTAAAATAGCCCTGCTCACATCGGCCCATTTCATGGTGTTATTGTTAGTTTCAAAGGAGAGGTTAGATTTGGCAGCCCTTGGAAAATCTAAAACAATTAGAACACATGTTGCTTCTAATGAGATGAGAGAGGAATAAGGGCCAAACAGAGAAGAAAGGAGGAGGAAAAGAGGAGAAAAACAAAGAGACCAGGCAGAGACTGGCAGAGAAAAAATCCACAATTACTTTAGTGCCACTGAGACCCCAAGGCAGCTGTGCTACCTGCTTCTTTCTAACCAGCTGCCAGGTTGCCATGGTAATGTAATAGCCTGTGATAAGCTTATTTATGATTCTGAAAACATTAAAAAAAAAAAAACCCACCAGCAAGCTGCAGATATGCTGCAATGAGCAGAGAAGATGCCTGCATGAGAGGAGGCGTCAAGGTGACCTTCCTAAGGATTGAGGTCCTCCCTTGAAAACTGGTGGGGTCAGCCTAGAGCAGAGGGTCACAAACCTGAGCATGTAGCCAAATCACCTGGTGTGCTGTGCTGTGCTTAGTCGCTCAGTCGTGTTCAACTCTTTGAGACCGCATGGACTGTAGCCCACCAGACTCCTCTGTCCATGGGGATTCTCCAGGCAAGAATACTGGAATGGGTTGCCATGCCCTCCTCCAGGGGATCTTTCCAACTGAGGGATCGAAAACACAGATTGTGAGACTTCCCTGATGGTCCAGTGGTTGGGAATCCGTCTTCCCATACAGGGGACACGGGTTCGATCCATGGTCCGGAAACTGGGATACCGCATGCCACAGGGCAACTGAGCCTGTTCTTCAGCTAAAGAACCTGAGAGCCACAGCTATGGAACCTGCATGCTCTAGAGCCCGGGCGCCGCTACGCGAGAGCTGCGAACCACAACGAAGACCTAGTGCAGCTGAAAAAAAATTTTTTTTTAATTAAAAGATAATAATGATTTAAAACACACACACACACAGATTGCTGCACCCATCCCAAGAGATTCAGATTCAATAGGTATGAGGTGGAGCGTTTCTAACAAGTGCCCAGGAGGTTCAGAAACTGAGGCTTGGAGACAAGCATCCTAACCATCTCAAAAGGCCTCTCGTACTCAGGATTCCATGAGCTTTGGGCTCCACCTCCCACTCGCCCTGAAACAGGAAATAATGCTTCAGTCTTTCGGGGTAAAGCACGTCCATCCCCTCCATCAGCTCCTCTGTTAACTAAGGAAATACAACACCCAGCGTGGGTTGTAAGGTAGCCCCAAAAACCACGTGGGCCAAGGCCTTCGAGGGCAGTTTCCAAAGCCAAGGCCAATGCCTCATGCAAGCAATTGCCTGGGAAGATTGGCCGGCATACCAGCTGCCTTTGCCAGAACTCTCTTGTGGGGCCAATTAACTGGGTGTGATGGCCAACAGGTGTCATGGGGCCGGAGGAAAGGTGGCTGCCAGTCATGACTGTGACTGAGCTAGGGCCAGGGCTGGTGGGAGAGGATTTGAAACTGACAGAAGCCAAATCTTCAGGCGCTGTAATTTCCCGCAGTGGGATTCTGATGCCCCACAGAAATGGAAGCAGGCAGACAAGTCCAAACACCCAACCCTGTTTAGTGCACACAGCATCCCGAGTGAGAAAGCTCCCGGCTGGGGCAGAATGCAATTTTAGTGACAGGTCCCTCCAAATTCAGGATTTCTTGTATGTTCAACAAATATCTGTAGAGCACCAGAGGTGTGCCAGATGCTACGATGGGTGATGCAAATGTGGGCAGCGGGCAAGAGTGGCCCCAGCCATTAAGGAGCCTACATTTAAGTAAAAGGAGACAGACATTATTCAAAGAATCAGACAGTTTAATTGTGCTGTGGTTTTCTAAGTGAATGATCTTGTTCTCAGGAAATAATGCTTAAGTATTTCAGGGTAAAGGGGCAAGATATCTGCAACTTATCTCAAGAAGTTCAGAAAAATAATCATATATCATATATTATCTATACATTTATGATTGTATATATTACCTCTGTAATCTATTACATATATACATACACGGAGAGAAACAGAGAGAGAAAATGATAAAGCAAATGAGACAAAATACTGACAATTGTTGAATGGAGGCAGAGTATATGGGAAGGAGTTCTTTGTACTGATATTATTCCTAGAATTTTTCTGAAAGCTTGCAGTTAGTTCAAAATTTGGATTTTAAAAAAGGCTCACATTATGAAATGGCACCTTGTCCTTCCTCTTAGCATTACAGGTTTTGCCAAAAGAGCATTTTTGCGTCAAATATTGATGTGTGGAAGTGAGGGAGCTGGTCTGCTAAATCAGTAGTTTGAGATGCTAATCTGTCATTTTTGCACCTTTGAATACTTGAAAGGCTGACTTTGTATAAATGTATCCTCTGGTTTCCTAGATATTGGAGATATTTAGACCATAATTTCATTATGAGTAAATGAATAAATATTCAAAAAATAAAAAAGGATCACATAAAAACATGACAAATTATAAACAGTGAAGAGTGCTGTTTTGTTTTTTTTTTAAGTATGTAACGGTGATGAGGACCTAAAGACGAAGTGGTTTGTCTTAGATAGGGAGATCAAGGAGGGCTTCCTGGAGGTGGCAGGTTTGAGCTGAGGTCTAAGTGGAAGTTGACCAGAGGAGAAGAGTTACCTTCCAGGCAGAGGACACAGCTCTGGCAAAAGCTCTTTGTAGCAAAGAGCAGAGCTCATTAGAGGAATTGAAGGAAAGAAATGGGGCAGCTGGAGCTGAGCTCTGCACATCCTCTCCTCCGAGTGTGATGGCGGGGAGCTGGCGGGGGTCAGGGTTTCTGGACAGGGCTGCTCTTCTGGCCCCAGACAGGGTCTGTTTTATTTCTCCCCTACCCTTCTGCCCTTTCCAGCTCATGTTCTCTTGTATCTTCCTCTGGCTCCCCACCAAACCTAGGTCCTAAGATTCTGCTCGAACGCAGCTCCCCAGGCCGAGGCCCAGAATCCCAGCAGCATATAGCAACATGGTCTGACAGCTTCCCACTGGCCCCTTCCCTGTAGCTCCCTCTCAGCTTCCAATCCTTGGTTGCCATCCATCAACCCTTTTACCTGCTATACAAAAACCATCGGGCTGTCATTTAAACTTATTTCTACAATTTGCTTCCTGGGCCTCAGGCAACCAGCTCCATCTGCAGATGGCTCCGTGCAGTTTCCATCTGGTCTCCATCCACTGCTGGTTTTCCCGAGAGCTCACATGGAGCCACCTTTCAGATGTCTTCCAGGGGCTCAACCGAGAGCAACCGCAGGAGATTTTGGACCACGAACCTGCCTGATAAAAGCATGGCATCCTTCATCTGGCCATGCGTTCTGCAGACACGGGTAACATCATACCATATCCCGGTAACGCTTTGTAAACTCAAGGGCATGAGTGCCATTTCATTAGGTATCCATTGAATCACAGAGTTAAAAGCTTAAAAGGGAACTTCTTGGGGTCTAACACCCTCATGTTGCAGATCAGCTCAGAGAGGGGAAGTAACTTGGCCAAGATCACAGAGCAAGTTCGTAGAGGAGCTGGACCTAGAAATCAGGTTTCCTGAAGCCCAGTGGAAGGGTCGTGTCCAGCTGATACTCCAAGTAGTAAATAATACGCAGGACCTCCCAGAAAGCGAATGTCCTCAGAGCAGCTGCAAGACAGTCCTTATCTACGAAGTGAGCGGGCTGGAGAGCCTTGGTGGGAAACCAGCCCCATGAATCTGTCTTGTTAGGTTTAGCAGCTACTCATTGTGTTATTTTTATCTGTTTCGTTTCACTTTAGACCTGGTTCCCATTTCACATTTATGACTAAAGGCCCTTGTGTGAGGAAAAGGGAAGTTGGGAAGAAGATTCTTTTCTTTTGTACTCTGCAAACCTTTCCAGACTTTTTTTTTTTTTCTTTTTTCTTTTATAACATTTCCATTCCAGGGCCCCCAGAGCTTCTCACATCTTCTGCATTTCCAATCCCCTGTTCGGCCTTCACTGTAATTATCTTGGGAAAATTTAAATTCCTTATCATGGTTCTGTGACAATACCAGCTAAAGATAAGCACATTCTGAGGTCTTGTCAAATTGCCCTCAATAGGTTCAGTTAATAGGAATTACAGTCAGATTTTTCTATAAGTGTAATAATGGTATTGTGCCGATGTTAAAGAAAGAGTCCTTATCATATTGAGATACAGACTGAAATATTTATGGATGATGTGATATGAAGTCTGGGATTTGCTTCAGAATATTCTTATGGAGGAGAGGTAAAGAAAAACCCACTCCCTTCATACAAAGCTCTCCACTGGCTTTCTCTAGTTTCTTTTGCGGCCTCTTCCCCTCCCCCAATCTATGAATCTGTGTATTCCCTATCTGGGGGTGGGATTTGCCTCCTGGGGTTGCAGCCCAGAAGAGAGCTTATAGATGCTGGAGCCAAAGAGGCTTAGATTCAAAACCCCAGCTCCACTCTCATGAGCAGAGGGACCGAGGACAAGCCATTTAAGTGTCTTAGTTCTCACTTCCCCATCTGCAGCATGGAGATAATACGACAACCAACCAACAGCCTATTTTTCTAATTTGTTCTTTTCCTCCACTTTTTCTAAGTCTGCCTCCACCAGCCCTAAAAGTGTATCTTTTTCTCCAGGATCCCACCCAAGCCCCTTGGATCTTCAGTGAAAGTCACTCAGTTGTGTCCGACTCTTTTCGACCCCATAGACTATACAGTCCATGGAATTCTCCAGGCCAGAATACTGGAGCGGGTAGCCTTTCCCTTCTCCAGGGGATCTTTCCAACCCAGGGATCAAACCCAGGTCTCCCGCACTGCAGGCGGATTCTTTACCAGCTAAGCCACCAGGGAAGCCCAAGTACTGGAGTGGGTAGCCTATCCCTTCTCCAGAGGATCTTCCCAACCCAGAAATGGAACCGGGGTTTCCTGCATTGCAGGCAGATTCTTTACCAGCTGAGTTACCAGGGAGGCCCTGGGTCTTCAGAGGCTCATCCTACTGCCTTCTCTGTGCTGGCTCTCCCATCCACCCCTGCCTGCCGATTCCCCCTCCCCCACCCTCACACCCAACCTTCCCACCATCCTCACCCTGTCCAGATCGAGGTCCAGGCTGGATCTGAGTGCCTGTTCCCCACTTCCTTGTGGAGGTGCCATGAGTCTGAAAATCCCAACACATGTAAATTGGAACTCATTGCTCCTTCTCTTAATCTGCCCCCCACAAAGCATCTGAACACCCTCTAGGCTCCTCCCCCCTCCTCCCTTTCCCCCTCCCCCTTCTCCCCTCCCCACTCCATCCTGTCTGCCTCAGCCCCACACTCCCATCTTCCAGAGCTCCCTCAAATCCACCTCAGGGGCTCCTACCACATCCTCTGCTCAGACCCACAGGCCTGGCCAGCTGTAAAAGCCTTCCACCTGGGCTCCTTCCCTGGGACCCCTCTGCTTTCTAGTCCCTGCTCCAGGCTGCTGGCACAACTCTCCATCCAAAACCAGCACTCTTGGACTGGAAGGCCTCCCAGGGGCTCTCTCTGCTGAGAAGAGAAAAGTTCCAAATTCCTGAGCTCGGTATTTGACACCCTGCATAGCCTGGCCTGTTCACATATTGTTCCAGAGTCATCCTCTGCATTCGCTGCCAAGGAAGCCCCCGGCCTGGGCATCTCGGACTGCCATGTCTCACACCAGCATCAGCATCATCTGGGGCCTTGGTGGAAATGCAGAACCCTGGGTCCTACCCCAGACAACTGAATCTGGAGGGGTCCAGGCCTGATGCACACAAAAGCTGAGGACCCTCACTCTAGTCACACCAAACTGCTTGCCTGGATCATGCCTCCAGGCCTCTGTTCATGCTATATTAATGTTTCCCCTTTCTTCAAGACCTAACCTAAACGTCATCTTCTCAGGAGTCATGTACGGATGTGAGAGATGGACAATTAAAAAAAAAGGCTGAGCCCCGAAGAAGTGATGCCTTCAAAGTGTGGTGCGGGAGAAGACTCTTGAGAGTCCCTTGGACAGCAAGGAGATCAAACCAGTCAATCCTAAAGGAAATCAACTCTGAATATTCATTGGAAGGACTGATGCTGAAGCTGAAACTCCAATTGCATCCAATTATCTCCTATAGCACTAGGCACACACCTCTGTTGCCGACTGCATGTATCACAGGGTATGTAATGATCCGTTTGCCTGCCTTCCCAGCTAGAAGGAAGTCTCCGCCAAAGTCACTTCACGGAACGCCCAGAGCCCCCTACACAGTGAATGGCACCCGGCAGGCACTTGATAAATATTAATTAATTTGAATTGCATCTTACTACTTCTTGGCTCCTGGATCATAAACATAATGCATAGCTCCCGGCAGGTTTTATTACATTGATGTCTGATGGATGAATTATCAAAGGATAGATGAGAGCCTGAAATGAATGATGAAATATGCAAATAAACTAATGATGAATTTTCATCTTTGATTAGTATTCTGAAAAGCCTGGGTGTGCCTGAAACCATCTCTAACCTGACGGGATGTATAAATCGGGTCCAATGTGAACCCAGGGCTTTCGGTTCCAGGTTCCCCTGTTGAAATCGGCAGACCAAAGTTCTGATGTTAATCAGAAATGTCACTGTCACGATGATGAGTGCATGGCCATCTTCCATCACAACTTTCCTGGCATCAGCCTCGGGAAATCCTCACTTAATCACATTTATCATTCCACCTCACAGGGTCCACAGAGAGCCTACTGATACTGCTCAAAGAGAAACCTGATATCTGTTGTGAGGAGCAGGAAGAAATCAGCCTTCAGGTGCTGAGGCTGGGGAAATTCCCTGGCGATCCAGTGATTAGAACTCCACACTGTCACTGCCAAGGGCCTGAATTTGATCCCTGGTCGGGGAACTAAGATCCCACAAGCACTGCGGCACAAACGGAAAAAAAAAAAAAAAAAGATGCTGAGATTGGGGTAGAAGGCAGTAAGGCATGTCTGGTGGCAGACAGGTGCCACTTCTAGCCCTGGCTTCTCCATTTACGGTCTGTGTGAGACCGGACAAGTTACCCAATGGCTCCAATACTCCAGTTTCTTCCAGCATAAAAATAAGGTCACTTTGTGCTCCTACCCTTTAAGGTTATTGAATGAGATCGTGTACATTACATGAGTAGCACATAGTACACATCACGCTCGCGGTGCAGGGGGCCCAGGTTCGATCCCTGGTTGGGGAACCAGATCCCATGTGCAGCAACTAACACCCAGTGCAGCCAAATGAAAAATAATTTTAAAAAAAAGAGAGAGAGAGAGAGATGTTATTGCTACACTGCTGTAACCAGGGCAGCTAGATTCCAGTAAAAGATTAGGTGGTGGTGAGTGGGGCTGACTCAGGGGCTGGAGTGACCGGAGTCAAGAAGCCAGGTCTCAGCCATCTATTAGGAATAGATTCCCCAGTTAGAGGAGAATTCTAGCTCTAAGAATGGGGCCAATGGTGGGAATGCAAACTAGTACAGCCTCTATGGAGAACAGTGTGGAGATTCCTTAAAAAACTGGAAATAGAACTGCCATATGACCCAGCAATCCCACTGCTGGGCATACACACCGAGGAAACCGGAATTGAAAGAGACACGTGTACCTCAATGATCATCGCAGCACTGTTTATAATAGCCAGGACATGGAAGCAACCTAGATGTCCATCGGCAGACAAATGGATAAGAAAGCTGTGATATGTATACACAATGGAATATTACTCAGCTATTAAAAAGAGTGCATTTGAATCAGTTCTAATGAGGTGGATGAAACTGGAGCCTATTATACAGAGCGAAGTAACTCAGAAAGAAAAACACCAATACAGTATATTAACACATATATATGGAATTTAGAAAGATGGTAACAATAACTGTATATGCAAGACAGCAAAAGAGACACAGATGTAAAGAACAGACTTTTGGACTCTGTGGGAGAAGGCGAGGATGGTATGACTTGAGAGAATAGCATTGAAACATGTCTATTATCATATATGAAATAGATCCCCAGTCCAGGTTCGATGCAGGAGGCAGGGTGCTCAGGGCTGGTGCACTGGGATGATCCAGAGGGATGGGATAGGGAGGGAAGTGGGAGGGGGGTTCAAGATGGGGAACACGTGTACACCCATGGCTCATTCATGTCAATGTATGGCAAAAACCACCACAATATTGTAAAGTAATTAGCTTCCAATTAAAAAAAAAAAAAAGAATGGGGCCGAGCGTGGAAGCTGATCATTCTGCTCTGTGGCCTACATGTTCAGGAACCAAATGATGCAGATCCAGGAAAGGCCAGGAGGATGTGGCCAGACTGGGAGCTTTGGCCCCACAGGGAAACCCCAGCAGCTCTACTTCCAGTCTGGAGTCAGGGCTCTTTGGCCAGGTTTGCCCCATCCACGGTTAATGCAGATCCCTGAACTGCACTCTGACCACAGACGGAAGTGAAGCCGTAATCTGGTCCCTGGTATGGGTCACCCACATCAAATGGGGAACTGGAAACTGGAGTCCCAGGCGGGCCTTGGGTTTTTTCTGTAGACACTGAATTACTGGGAACTTCCTCTCTCTGGGTCTGCAGGCCCTCTTGTCACTAAGATGCAACAACTCTGACTCCCAGTGAGAAGGGGCCTCCCAAGAGATGCCCTCATCCTCACTGGCCGAGTTCTTGCTGGTGAGCCAGGCCGGAGGGAGGATCCAAGTGCTGCTTTCTCCTTTGTGCTTCTTCCTGGGGACCCTGCGACGGGGGCTGAGCTTGGGGATCACACAGCCTCTCCTAACTGGAAACATAGCTGAGAACCCAGGGCAGGACCTGGGTATAGAAAGATGAGGGGGTGGGCGGCGCAAGGGGCTGAGGAGGGCATGGCCTGATGGAAGTAATTGACCTGGACCCTGGGCGCTCCCGGGATTTCATAAGGAACAAAGCCCTGGCTGTGGGACCTCTGACTTTCTTCCCAGGGCTCGACATGGTCAATGACTGGGGAACAGCGCCATCTCCTGGCAGCCTGCAGTCACAGCCTTCCTCCTGGTGGGAAAACCACAGGACGTTCAGAGACCATCTTAGGTGTGGGATGCCTTTAGAATCCTGGAACAAAGAACATTTGGTTTTTAATTCAGTAGTCTGGGGTGGAGCCCAAGATTCTGCATTTCTAACAGGCCGCCCATGCCACTGGTTTAGGGACCTGATCAGAAAGCTTTATATCTCAATTATATCTAAGTAAAACTAGAGGAAATTAAATGCTTTGAGGGGCTCAGATATGAATCTGGTCCCAGACACCCCAAGGGTCTCAGGAAAGATACTTTTCCACATATAAAATATGTGAGTCACAAGGCAAGACAAGTAGGGAAAGCTTCTTGGAGAGAAGGGATCCAAAGTGTGTTCTGAAGGGTGGTCGGATAGATCTTCACCACGGGAAGCTTGCCTAAAGGGTCAGCTGGGAACAGCCTTCCTGCTGCCTTGGGTCTACCAGCCCAGACGCAATGGTTCACAGCCATAATAACTGACCTGGGGCTGGCCCAAAGATTGCAAGCAAGGTGACTGGTTAAAGTAATCATGGGAGGGCTTCCTTGGTGGCTCAGTGGTAAAGAATCCGCCTGCCAAATGCAGGAGACTCAGGTTCGATCCCTGATCCAGGAAGATCCTACATGCCATCGAGCAAATAAGCCCGTACACCGCAACTACTGAGGCTGTGCTCTAAAGCCCGGCAATATCAACTACTGAAGCCTGCTCACCCTAGAGCACGTGCCCCCTGACAAGAGAAGCCACTGTAAAGAGAAACCGGCACACTGCAACTAGAGACTAGTGTGTGCACTGCAACTAGAGAAAAGCCCGCCCAGCAACAAAGTCCCAGCACAGCAAAAAAACAAAGTTATTTTTTTAAATAAAGTACTAATGGCAGTAACGTTTCTGAGCAACAGTCACGTAATTGATTTGCTACATATAATCAACATCACCTCTTATAAAGAGTTCTTCTAATGACCTTCCCAAATGCAGAATTTTCCAGAAAGAGATGAACGTCTAACGGTGATTGGATCACCCTTCAGTCACAGCCCCTTCTGCTTAGGTAGGACATGAAGTAGGAGAAAGGACCCCATTGGCCCCATTTCACAGAAGAGGAATCTGAGGCTCAGGGAGGTCACATGACTTTGCCTGAGCCCACCCAACAAGGCTAACCCTGAACCCCTTGACATGGCACTCAGGAGCACTCCTGTGACATCTGCCAAGTTTGCCTCCATAAAAACAGGCACAGAGAGGAGGAGGGGGCGGCGGGCCGGGGGTGTCATGGGAATCTGGGAGTCTGTGGTCCAGGCCTTCCATGCCTGCACAGTCACCTCGAGCTGGGAACCCTGCCATCATCCAGGGAGGGTGAAAGCAGCTTTTACAAAGCAGGGTCTGAGGGCCTCGGACAGGCCCCCCTTTGTCGACTTCCTCTGTCCTCCACCCCAACGCTCCGGCCTCCAGCATCACCCTCTTTGAATGGCTGGCTCCTACACACTGGAAATTTGCAACACAAATGTGCGGCTTGTATCTCGGTAGAGCCTCACTGCCCTAGCCTTTTGGAGCCTTTTAAAGCCAGCCTTTCTCAAGCCCCCAGCCCTTACACACAGGCGTGATCGCTAATTAACGCTGGGTGAAAACCCGTCCTGGGAAGAGAGCCGGGTGGCGAGCGGGCTGTTCCCACCCCTCTCCAAGGCGGCTGGCAGCCAGAACTGGTGGAGGGGGCTGAACTCTCACTCTCCAAGCTCATGCTGGCTTCCTCTCTCCATCCTCTTCCTTGATGGGTTTGAAAATTTACAGCAAATTAAGCTCATCACCCAGGATGGCACCCAGCTTTTCAGAGCTCAGCTCTATTCATAAGAACTGCAGTAACGGCTAACACTGACCCAGAGTACCAGACACTTTATAAACATATTTCTGATGCTCATAACAACCTGGAAAGGCAGAGGTTATCACGCCCTTTGTATAGCCTCGATACCTGAGGCTCGGAGTGATTAAACACCTAGACCTGCATCACACAGCCTATAGGTGGCAGAACTGATTTTCAAATCCAAATCCATCTGTGCCCCAAACACCTGCTCCCATTTTAGGCTTCTCTCTGCTCCTGTCCGATGCTCTCCCAGCTTTACTGTGACTGCTCCCTTTCCTCAATTCTCGGAACATCTAGTGGTGTGTCCATCTCTAGGTCTACTTGCCTGAGGTGATGGTGGCACAACTGAATAAACTTATGAAAACGTTGAACTGTAGACTTCAAACAAGCGACTTGTGTGGCACGTGAACTGTACTTCAATAAAGCAGTTAAAGCCCTTTAAAAAAAAAAAAGGGTAGGAGAGCAAGAATTGGTGGACTATGGGGACTTCCCTGATGGTCCAGAGGCTAAGACTCCACATTCCCAATGCAGGGGGCCCAGGTTCGATCCCTGGTCAGGGAACTAGATCCCACATGCCACAACTAAGACCCAGAGCAGCCGAATAAATAAATCAGTCAGTTCAGTCACTCAGTCCTGTCCGACTCTTTGCGACCCCATGGACTGCAGCATGCCAGGCTTCCCTGTCCATCACCAACTCCTGGAGCTTGCTCAAACTCATGTCTATCAAGTCGGTGATGCCATCCAATCTATCTTATCCTCTACCATCCCTTTCTCCTCCTAGTTTCAACCTTTCCCAGTATCAGGGTCGGAGAAGGCAATGGCACCCCACTCCAGTACTCTTGCCTGGAAAATCCCGTGGATGGAGGAGCCTGGTGGGCTGCAGTCCTTGGGGCTGCTAAGAGTTGGGCACAACTGAGCGACTTCACTTTCACTTTTCACTTTCATGCATTGGAGAAGGAAATGGCAACCCACTCAGGTGTTCTTGCCTGGAGAATCCCAGGGACAGGGGAGCCTGGTGGGCTGCCGTCTATGGGATCACACAGAGTTGGACACGACTGAAGCGACTTAGCAGCAGCAGCAGCAGCAGCAGCAGCAGCATCAGGGTCTTTTCCAATGAGTCAGTTCTTCACATCAGGTGGCCAAAGTATTGGAGTTTCAGCATCAGTCCTTCCAATAAATATTTAGGACTGATTTCCTTTAGGATTGACTGGTTTGATCTCCTTGCAGTCCAAGGGTCTTTCAATATATACATAAATAAAAGATCTCTTAAATAAAGAATTTGTGGACTATGAAATACTAGCTTGTCATGGATCAATGAATTTGCAAGTCAGAAATATTTGAGTCCTGGCTCTGCTACTGCCCTGCTGTGTGATGGCTGGAAAGTGGGCACCCTCTCTGGGCCTATTTCCTCGTTTATAAAAGCAATAAAAATAGCAGTGGTAAGAGCTCATTTATGAGGCTTATTCTATTCCAGGTCTGTATCTTATCCACTATCACGTGTAATCCTCACCCCACAACCTCACGAGTTGAGCCTCATCATTCCCATTTTACAGTTGAGGAAACTGAGATCAGGCACAAAGTCTTTAGCACAACCCCTGTCACAGAGCTTCAGCCGAGGTTGAATTCGATCCCCATGGTTTCTTCAGCCGACTCTGTGTGTCCTATATCTGCACACTGGTCTGGTGACCATTCAGGGTGCCCAACTCTCCATGGTACCCACCTCATGTTTGCTGAGATAACCTCCTGACTGTATGAGCTCCCATTGCTCCAGAGGCTCCCACCTCCTCCATCTGCCACCTGCTGCTGTGACCCATCAGTCCATCCTTACTCCCTGGGGATCTGGCCTGACCTGACCACTTTGTGTCCAGCCTGCAAGGAGACCTGTCCCTCAGTGCCTGCTGCTCTGGGGAACATCCCGTGTTTGGTCTGTGCCAAGAACTTGGTTCAGTGCAAGCTAAGAAGCAGAATCATAACGTATCACTGCTAGGAGGTTCCTTCAGAAACTACTGGCCCTGGCACTTCCCTGGTGGTCCAGTGGTTAAGAATCGCTTGCAATGCAGGGGACGTGGGTTCGATCCCTGGTCAGAGAACTAGGATCCCATATGCCACTGAGCATCTAACCCTGCACGCCACAACTAGAGAATCCGTGTGCTGCAATGAAAGATCCCGAATGACTCAATTAAGACTGGACATAGCCAATTAACTAATTAAGAAAGAAATGACAGATTCTAGCTATGAACTGCAGAAGTGTATCCTAAAAGGCAGTCTCCACTCCCTGCTCTTCAACCAGACCGGCCCTGTTTGAAAAAGTCTGATTTAGATACTGCACTTCCCTAGATTTCCAAAGAAAGATCTAGGTTTCAAATTCTTTTAAAATCTTGAAAACTACTGTCCTTTGCTGTTTCGCTGTGGATGGGAGTAGGAAATTGATGGTAAAGAAACTGAGGCCTGGAGGGTACCAGTAACCTGCAGAGGGTCACTGAGGCAGTGATGGACGGACACAGGAGGGCAGCAGGCGTCTGGACGCTTAGCTCAGAGCTATTTCCCCTGCTCGACAACAGCCGTGTGGGAAAGCACCGCTTCTGCCTCCCACGCTTTCATGCCATCTTTGAGGAATCTTTAGCATTAGGCTAGAGAAATCCGGAAGGACAATTCTCCTAAGACTTCTCATTTCTTGCCTCTCACTCCATACCCCTTTGAGGCAGCTATCGACTTTGGCCACCTCGACACAAGACAACGATGCTTCCCCAGGCCAGCTGCCCACAACCGGCCTGTGACCGCAAGAGGTTAGGCCAAATAGAGGAACATTTTGATAAGTGGGCGACAAGGGAAATGGCAAACACCTCTCCTCACTAAGGGAGAAAAAAGCACTTTCGTCCGTAAAGTTGACTGTCGTCAAGTGAAATAAAGTTGCACATGGACAAAACAAGCTTATGTGAACTTTTTAAAAGGCTCATTTAATTTCAGAGGGTAAATGAACCCTTGGCTGTCTCACTGTTAGGAGTACTCCAATCATTAGATGAGCAGTATTAGACGCTTTCTCTGGGAATAATGTTATAACTTCTCGCTCTGTCCTTTCTCTCCAAGATAAAGTTTGATATGAATCTTTGTTTGCAAGGGGCAAAACCTCTCTCCCCTATTAGGTTTTGTCAGTGTGATGCTAAAAATGATCCTTTGGCGGACTTGTGAGTAATTGACCCTCTGACGCTAACAACGCCGAGGCAAATAAAGGTATAATTGGTGGGAGCGCCACGCAGCCGCTGGAGCAGACGCCGAGGCCCGTGGAGCTGGAGCGACCTCTCACTGCAGAGGAAGACCTGCCACCTTGGAGGTGAGCGGGCAGGGGGCGGGGGGTGGCCCTGGGGGCTGGACTGGTTGGGGGTGAGAACATTGAGCTAATCACCAACTCAGAGACCCCACGTTCAAGAGGCCCACTGCCATCCTCTCTGCCCCTGGACTGGTGAGTACATTTGAGGCCCCTTGTTAGGGGCTCGGGAATATGCTTTGAACGGTGGGTACCATTTTGAGGTTGTCTTGAATGCGTGAACCTCAGTCCATGGGGTAGTAGCAGCAGACAGGTGCCAGGTGGGCTGTCAGGGGCAGATGAGGTCTCCGTGCTTTTTCAAGGGTGTGCCAGGTGGGTGTCCAGGACAAATGCATCACCTGGCAAGATTCTCCTGTCAAGCACGGGATTCTGCCATGGACTACAGCTTCCCTGGTGGCTCAGATGGTAAAGAATCTGCCTGCAATGTGGGAGACCCAGGTTTGATCCCCGGATCAGCAAGATCTCCTGGAGAAGGGAATGGCTACCCACTGCAGTATTCTCACCTGAAAAACCCCATGGACAGAGGAGCCTGGAGGGCTACAGTCCATCGGGTTGTACAGAGTTGGACGCGACTGAGCGACTGACACTTTCTTTCTTCAGAAAGGAACCAAGTGGCTGTGCAAATCAGTACCTTGCACTGATCACTCAGAACCAATTCAACGTAATTGCCTGGAAATTGATAATATTTTGCTTTCTTGTGCAATTGTAGCTGTGCTCCTTACATTAGGTTTTAGACATGATTATCTGCCCTTGGAGTACTCCATTACCCCCACGTTTGTCTCTCAACCCAGCATTCAATGATCCTAAAGTATTTGTCTTTTATCACAAGCCGCCTCGAACCCTTTCTGGAAGAAGGTGAGGTGTCGTTCTTTTGAATGACCATTCAAGATGCTTCTTCATGAATAACTTAGATCTCCTTTGACTTGGAACACTAGCGGTGAAACGGTTTATAAAGTGAATCAGGACATCATTGCTTTAGGGTTCTTAAATTACATAGCAGAAGATTTAAAAGAGGTAAAAGATTGTTTTTTTTCCAGAAGTTCAAAAGTGGCCTTGCTGGTTTGGTACTTGAGACCTTACCTCTGTTGTTAACTGAAGGTTTGTCTGCAGAATTCTTGTAGCATTCCCGGCATGAAGTCTGGCAAAATGTGCCAACTAATGTAGATTAAGTGCCCATTTATCCTGAGTCCAGACGACCTCAAATATATCTAATCATGGAATTAGTTTGTAAGTATGCTGGAGAGCTAACTGATACACATAATGACAGCCGATAAATCCTAAAATGCCTTCGGAACCATCCAGGAGGTGTTGATGGTGTTCTTGGACTCATGCTTGATTTAATTCAGTGAATTCTAGTTTCTTAGACTCGCCTGTGTAAGCTGTCTGCCACAACCACTTTTTTATTCCTAGCGGCACAATCTATCCTCATCATACCAGCAACTGGATGATTCTTGTTGTTTTCCCTCTTTGTCCAGTGGGATTTTGTAACCCCGTGGAGTAGCTTCTCACTGGTCAGAGGTTACAATGGTGTTTTGACCCATCCCTGGGGTATGTGGTTTTGGGCGAATGTTGTGCTTCTTGGTTGACCAGATTACGAGGTTGCCCAGCCTCCCTCTGAATGACCTGGGGTTACTGGCTTTCCTGTGACTTGACTCCCAAAGTCTGCCAATCTCAGGTTATTTTCAGCTCCCCAAACCCCTGCTGTGCACAGGGACAGGCCAGCCAAGCAGGTGTTCCTGTCTGTCCCCCTTGTCTCCTCCCCAGAGATTCAGTAACAAAGAGCAAATGCTTTTGGTCTTCTCAGAACTGCTTTCCATGTGCAGGGGATGAATTCTGGAGCGCCCCCATGAATAGGGAGCCCTGTGAATAGGGGATTGTATCAGAGAGGCCGCCGCGCAGAGCGGGAGGCCCATTCTAAAGTGCCCACTCTGCAACTAATTTGATGGAGGACCATGGAAAAAAGGCCCTTCTCTCTGGGTTCATTTCGTTGGCTGTCTAAAACTAGAGCTCGTGATACCTGCTCCCGAGGGCGAGTGTGAGGGTGGGCTGTGAGGGACAGGGGGGCCCAGGAGCTGGGAATCCCTTGTGCCAGTCCTGGGAGAAGGGGCAAGCATTGGAGAGGCTGAGATGGCGCTTACGCCAAAAACAGGGGTTTGGGCTTTGCCCTGGAGGGAGTGGAATGCCAAGGGCTTCTGAGAGGTGAGAGAGGTGATTGCGAGCCTGGATGTGCTTAGGTCATTGAAAGAGCAGCTGGAAAGAAGGCAAGAAAGCCCAAACTGCAGCTGGGAGACAGAAAAAGTAGTGGTCATGTCAAGGAGACCCCTTTGCCTGCAAAGATCTCCCTGTTTAGGAGACTCCAGCAGAGGAGCAGGTCTAGAAAAGAGAGATGGGTGTGATAATGCGTGATGAGGACAGAAGGCTAAAGATCCTTGTTCTGGGGAGCCAAGGTCTAAATCAGGTGTAAAACACATCTAAAGGGCTCATCGTGTGGCTAAAGGTACAGAAGGTCTGGGAGGCACAGCCGGTGGATGTCAAAGGCGAGGCCACGGTCTCATCTTTTCTCTAGCCCGGATCCTTACCAGAGTGGTAAAAGTTTAACAAGTATTTGCAGGATAAGGGGACTTGGACTTGACACAATGGGAAAGCTTCCGAACAGGAAAAGCTGCCTGCAAGTAGGACACACTGGCTGGGAGGTAGTGAGCTCCCTGTCGCTCGCAGTGTTTGAGCTGAAGCTGGACCATAGGCTGTTGGGGGGAGGGGGATGGAGGGGAGCACATCAAAGAGGCGGCTCGCGATTGAGGTCTGGATGGCTGCTCGCTCCCTCCAGCTCTGGGGGTGCAAGGGTCTCAGGCAGCAGTGAACAGTCCGCAGGGGTGCTTCCTGGGATCTCAAGGCCTCCCAAGTTTAGTCCAGACCCCAGTGTCTGGGAGATGGAGGGTGATACCCTGAGAGGAGAAGTGAGCCCAGGGATGGAAGTGGATTCCTCCTGGGCTGGCCCCCGCTGCCGGAAATCCCTTCTGAGCAGGACCTGCTGGAAATGGAGACACTCAGGGAGATGGTGGGCCGTGAGGTGTCTCTTGCCCTTTCCAGGGCTGGCTAAGCATCTGGAGGGGTCTGTACACTCCTAGAGGGAACATCCGGCTGACAGGGGGGTGCCCCTGGGAGATGGGAAGTCCTGACCCTGAGGTGACTGAGTCTCCCTGAGCCCAGCGGTTTCCACCCCGCAGTCTGGGTTGATAGCAGAGCAATGGACCTAGCAGAGGTGGCTCTGTCCCCTGTAGACTATTCTTCCTAATTGCTGAGAATGGTGTCAGCAGGCCCCCATTAAGAATAATTACATGATCTATGAGATGGTTCTGCCGCCAGGTTCCCCAGGTCCCTGGTCTCTTCCAGGGCTAAAACTCTTAGACAAAATCTAAACTTCTGGAGCAAGAGGCACAGCCATTCTCCCTTCCCTCCAACTCCACACAAAACAAGACAGCCTGCCCTCTGAACAGGTCCTCAGAGCAGAGGTGCGTGAAGAATACCCCCTGTGCCAACCACTCACGTCAGGCGCCTCATCTCAGTTCATGCTCACACAACCCTAGGCAGTAGGTCCAGTTATTGAGTCCATTTTGTGGATAGAGAAGCTGAGGTCTGGAAAGGAGAAGCCCCTAGTCCTGGGATGCACAGCTAGTGATGACCAAGCCTGGATGTGAACTCGGGTTTTTCTGACTCAGAGCCTGAGCTGTCAGCCCCACTCAACGCTGTCAGTGCCACACTGGGCAGGGGAAGACTTAGGCAAATATGAGAAGCTGTTTGCTCCTCCCCCACTCCAGTCTTCTTGCCTGAAGAATCCCCACGGACAGAGGAGCCTGGTGGGTCGCAAAGCGTTGGACGCAACTGAAGCGATTTAGCACACATTATTATATTATTCCTTGCTGAGGCCTGCATCCCACGTAGAATGCCCTACAGGAAGCGGTAGTCTCACCATTGTCTTTCATTGTATGTTCAACCCTGTGAGATCAGCGGCATAGCCTTATCGTGCCCATTTTACAGATGGAGAAAATGAGGCCAGAGTTTGTGACTGGCAGAGGCAGAACTTGAACCCAGGTGTGTCAGACTTCGAGTCTGCTCTGTCTTCCCTACCCCACAGCTTCCAAAAGACAAGGATCATAGCTCTCACGGAGCCAGGCCGAGGGCCAGAGCTAGCAGAGGGCATCTCAGTGTCTATGGCTATGCCTGACCTTTTCTTCCTGTCTGTCATTTCCCAGGTACCAGCACAGGGGTGAAGGATGCTGCTCTGGGTGTTCTTCCTCGTGACCCTCACCCTCAGCAGCGGCTCCCACGGTTCCCTGCCCTCCCAGCCTCTCAGGTAAGCAGTTCTGACAAGAGAAGCAAGCGAGGCACTTTGAGGATGCAGACTCGAGCTGGTCCCCAGCTGGCTCCTCAGGCAGCCTCCCTTGCTCATCTCTGGGAGGGAGGCAGACTAAGCCCCAGAGAGGTCACCACCCCAGCCCTGGTTCCAGCCCTCTCCGGGGACGAGCAGGGCAAGAGGCGACAGAAAGACCTCACAGAGACCAAGTGAGCACAGTCCCCTGGGCCTCCCACCCCACCCTTTGACCTCTGACTCCTTCTACTAGGATCCCACGGTACGCAGATGCCATCTTCACGAACAGCTACCGGAAGGTTCTGGGCCAGCTGTCTGCCCGCAAGCTACTCCAGGATATCATGAACAGGCAGCAGGGGTGAGCCGGCGTTCTGGTGCTTCCTCCCTGCAGCCTCGGTTCACCGTGATTTGCAGGAACCAAGTCTGGCCTCTTCGTTGGCACGGCAGCTGTCACTTCTGGACTCGCCAGGGCAGAAGGGCTCGTGTCAAACCTCGTCTTAACCCTTAACTCATACGTGATCATTGAGCATAGACGCTCGTCCCTGAGTTGGGCTCCAGTAATAACACTGACAGCAGTCACCAGCTGACTGACTCTACCAGAAAAAAAGACTTTGTACTGGTTCATCAGTATACAACCCGGCACAGTGCATAGCAAGCCCCTGGCAGTGTCAGCCATTATGCTCAGGTTCTTACGTGCTGTTTCCAACAACTTTACAAAGGATGTCCTCTTACCCCATCACACAGAAGCTACATTAATAGCCTCTAAAGGACACACAGCAATGAGTGGCAGAATTAGCATGCAATCAGCCTGACTCCACTGCCTGAACCTGTTTTAATTTTCATTTTGAAAAAATTCCAAACTTACAGAGAAGTTGCAGAAATAGTACAAAGGGCTTTAACATGCCCTGCCCTAAGAGTCAACAATTCCTAATATTTTTTTTTACTATATTTGCTTACTCCATATCTGGGGCTTCCCTGATGACTCAGTGGTAAAGAATCTGCCTGCAATGCAGAAGATGCAGGTTCGATCCCTGGGTCAGGAAGATTCCCTGGCGGAGGAAATGGCAACCGACTCCATTATTCTTGCCTGGAAAATCCCATGGACAGAGGAGCCTGGCGGGCTACAGTCCATGGGGTTGCAGAGTCAGACATGACTGAGCATGTATACACACACACACACATTCTCTCTCTCTCTCTCTCTCTATATATATATGCATAGATACAGGTCTAGACATACGTACACAAACTCAGGTATGATTATGAGTATTATTGTTTTGCTGAACCATTTGAGAGTGAATTATAGTCATCATGACCCTTTATCCTTAAGTTCTTTTGTGTGTCTCCTAATAGCTAATCAAAGATACTCTTATATAATCACAGTATAATTATCACTTAGAGTCCATATTTAAATTTCACTAGTTGTCCCAAAATATCCTTTATAAAAATTTTAAAATATTTTTGGCTGTGTGAGGTCTTAGTTGTAGCACGCAGGCTCTTCCATTGTGCCGCATGGACTCTCTGGCTGTGGCACACGGGCTTAGGAACTGTGGTGCTCGGGCTCAGTTGCTCTGCGGCATGTAGGATCTTAGTTCCCCCATCAGGGATTGAGCTCATGTCGCCTACATTGCAAGGTGGATTCTTAACCACTGGACCGCCAGGGAAGTCCCTGTAACAATTACTGATCTTCCTCATCCAGGACTCAGTCCAGCCCCAGGTGGCATTTAGTTTCTTTCAGTCTGGATCATTTCCTCAGTCTTTATGACACAGACATTTTTTATTAGTAAAGGGCAGTTCTTCATAGAATGTCCCTCATATTGGGCTTGCCGGGTGCTTCCTCATGAATAGATTCACATTATGCAACAGAGGTAATGCGTCCTTCTCGGTGCATCCTGTCGGGAGGCGCGTGTTGTCCATTTGTCCCATTGGTGATGGTAACTTTGATCACTTGTGTAACACGACGGCTGCCAGGTTTCTCCTCTGTTGAGTTAACATCTTCTCCTTTGTGCTTAATAAGTCATCTGTGGGAAGATATTTTGCAAATGTGTACTTCACAGCCTATAGTCTTCACTCCTATACACACTGCCTTCTTAAACGCTGCTGAGTCTAATTCAGCTGGGTTCAAGAGTCTATGCCAGGTATCTCAATAGGCCGAGGGATGCACCCTCGCTCTGCTCCCTTTGCCCTGAACTTTCCCAGGCCTCCTCCGCTTCCCACTCAAACAGCAACTTCTGTTGTTCCTCTTTTTCTAATCAAACAGAGAGAGAAACCAGGAGCAAGGAGCAAAGGTACGGCTTGGCCGTCAGGTGGACGGCGTGTGGACAGACCAGCAGCAGATGGCACTGGAGAGCACCTTGGTGAGCCTGCTGCAGGAGCGCAGGTGGGCATATGTGTGTGTGCACAAGTGTGAAGGTGTGCACATGTGTGTATTGAGGGACCTCAGAGGCTTCTGTCCCCAAGGGTAGCCAGGAAAAGGACTCTCCTCCTCTCCAAGCAACCTGGGAACGAGGTCCCTTCTTCCATACATCAAGAACCGGAAGAAGGTGGGACATGTGTGATGGAGACTGGCTCTCATCCACTCCTGTATCTCCAGTGGAGCCAGAGGCCAGCCTCAGTGTCTGTGTCCAGAAATGTCCCTCACTCATGAGTCCTGGGGATAGGACCCAGGAATCTGAATTTGAACGAGAGTCCCAGGGGACTCTGATGCTCCTGGTCTGAGATGCATGCCCTGGATCCCTTGCCAAGTTCATTGAACTGTAAAATCAAAGGGAGACCAGCCCCTCCCAACACCCTTGGGTAGAGGACTGTGAGCAGCGCTTGTGAGAGGAAGAGATGGGAATGACAGTCGCTCCCCAGCTCCCTGACCCTCACAATCCTAGTAGGAGTCAGGGAAGATCAGGAGTGAGTTTTCCCATTTTACAGAGGAGGAAAACTGAGGCAAAGAAGAAGTAGCTAGCCCCAAGTCAGGGATTAGGCAGGCCCAAGACCTGCCTTTCTTCCCCAGAGCCCTTCACACGAACTCCATTTCTTCAAAATGACACGACTGTTTGCAGAAACTGTGCTGTATTTTAGAGCCCGATTTTTGAACTGTGAGCACAAACATGCCCCAGCGTGACTCTGCCAGACACCTCCAGCCCAAACTATTAAGCAAATCCAGTTCCCAGCAGAGCTCTCCGTGTGCCCCCTCGCCTTCTTCCCAGCCTGATTAGACACCGAGAGCTCAGAGATCTGGCCAAGTATTGTCCTGGGGAGATGCGAGCAGCAGCAGGTGGACAGGCAGAGCGCAGCAGAGGTGAGAACCAACCCTGGAGGCCGGATGGACACCTGAGCCCCAGGTCTGCTTGTGCAGCCAAGTCTCTGCACACAGCAAGTCATCTTTCCTGTTCCCTCCTCTGTGAAGGGAGCAGATTTGCTCCAATGACTGCCAAGGTCCTGGAGGATAGAATTCTTTTTTTAAATAAATGTCCCTAAAGAATAATGCCTCCCCGCACCACACCGTCCCAGACCCGTGCCTCTCATGCTGGGATTAGGTCACTATTCACCGGCTTCAGGGCTCTCACCAGGCCCCAGTGGGGTAGAGTGGCCCCAAGGAGGGCCACGTCCTAAGAATGCAGGCTTTGTTCCTGCAGGTTAAAAGCTAGAGGCTTCACAAAGCTGAAAGTCCTAGAGCGGCAGGAAGGCCCCAGAGGTTGCCCCAGCCATTGTTCCCCCTCCAGCTCAACTGTTGCAGATACCAGGACATGAGGGGGTGGGGGTGGGGTGCTGAGAAAACAGAACTGCTGAATGAATTCTTACATTATTACTTTAAGAATAGAATGATTTGGCAGTTAGCACCCTTTCACACCCACCATGCTTTATGTCCATATAACAGTCCTCTAAGTTAACAAGTTCAGGTTTCTCCATCTTCCCAGCTCTTAAAAGTCATCCAGGGACTTCCCTGGTGGTCTAGTGGTTAAAACTTCAACTTCCAATGCAGGGGTCATGGGTTCAATTCCTGGTCTGGGAAATAAGATTCCATATGCCTTGTGGCCAAAAAATGAAAACATAAAACAGAAGCAATATTGTAACAAATTCAGTAAAGACTTCTAAAATGGTCCATATAAAAAAAAAAATCTTAAAAAACAAAAAGTCATCCAAAGATGGCCAGGCTCTGGGCTGAGGGGACAGCCGTGGATGGGCCAGTCCTGGTTTCTGCTCTCATGGAATTCATAACACACTGAAGTAGACAGAAATTAAACAAGTACTTGTACAGTGGATTATTTAATTTGTGATAAATGGTAAGGGATGTGGTGAACGTGTGTGCTGGAAAGAATGACCTCATCTAACCCTGTTTGGGAGTTAGAAGTGGCTTCTTCAAGGGCCAATGATTGCCCAGGCTCTCAATAGGACTGGGTTGGGAGATCTGGGGCTAAGACTGAGGTCATCTTGGGAGTCAGTCAGTTTCAACATTGGACTCACCGTCACCCTAATTCCAAGTGTCCTGTCCTACATTGCCTTGGTTTCAGTGCCCCCAGACTAAGCTATATCTTTCTTTCTGCAATAGGAATTCCCAAGGATGAAGATTCTGCCTCTATTTTCTGCTCCCTGCAGCTGAGACACAACTGCATCCGGTTAATCCTTTTAAATTTCTGACCTACTTTTTCCTTTATAAATACAATAAAATTCCCCCATACTGGTCTGCATTTCAATTTTCTTTTATCTTCAGCCTAATTTTTTCACGTTTTCCAGAGTTCCATTTCCCAAAGTGGTATTACAAGCTTTTTTTTTTTTTTAAAGCTAATATTTACCAAACACTCAGAGTGCCAGCCAGGCAGCTTCACGTGTAGAACCTCATAGACTCCCTATACAGCCTAATAGGAGGTACTGGCATCATTCTCATTTCACAGACGAGGAACCAAGGCACAGAAGGGTGAAGTGAATTGCCGTGGTCACTGCCAACAAGGAGAGAGCTGGGATTCAACTATAGGGGACCTAGCCCAGAAGTGGGCTCTTAGCCATATTCGACTACTCTGGGCCCAAGTCATCCTTCATCCACTGGTGACTCATCCATCTATGAGCAATGCCATTTATTTACTCAACAAATATTTCTAGAGATCCCACTATGTGCCAAGTCCTGTGCTAGGCAAACAGAGCCGCTGGCCTCATAGAGCTTATGTTCTTTCTTTCTTTCTTTTTGGCTGTGCTGGGTCTTCACTGCTGCATGGTCTTTCTCTAGTTGCTGAGAACGGGGGCTACTTTAGTTGCAGCGTGTGGGCTCTCATCACAGTGGCTTCTCCTGTTACAGAGCTCAGGCTCTAGGGGGCACAGGCTTGTGTCATTGTGGCCACAAGAGCTTAGTTGCTCCGAGGCATGTGGTATCTTCCCAAACTGGGGATCAAACCTGTGTTCCCTGCATTGCCAGGCGGATTCTTAACCACTGGACCACCAGGGAAGTCTAGCATAGAGCTTATATTCTAATGGCGGAAAGAATAATAAAAACAAGTAAATATAGAATTTGTAAGATGGTGGTGATTGCAAAGAGCAAAAAATTAAGGCAATGGGAGTACTGAAGGGGATAATTTAACCATAACGAATGAGTATGTGGTCTGGTGGTTAGGGAAGGCCTCTCTGATGAGGGACATTTGAGTGAAGTCCCTCAAGAGTCGGCTTGAGGAGAATGACTCAGAGGAGGATGACTGGGTGAGGAACATTCTCAAAACAGTGAAAACCCAACACAAAGGCCCCTAGGCAAGAGTGTGGAGGGAGGAGATGCAGGAGGCCGGTGTGGCTAGCCAGAACACAGTGAGGCTGAGAGAGGAGGAAGGGAGGCCAAGAGGGAGCGCGAGGCCAGCTCATGAGGAGGTCCTTGGAGGCCATGGGAAGGACCGAAAGGATCTCACTCTCAGCGAGATGGGAGCCACCGCAGAGTTTAAGCAGAAGAATGACATGATCTGACTCTCATTTACTGCCACTCTCAGAAAGGGTCAAATGCTGGATACATTCTCAGGGTAGAACTCAGGGTAGATGGATAAGGTATGAGAACTGGAGAGGAGTTAAGAATAATTCCAAAGTTTGAGGCCTGAGCAACTGCAAGGACGGAATCGCCATTTAGGAACTTTGGAGGTGGGGGGAGAATTAGGAGTTGGGGTTTAGACATGTTGAGTCTGAGATGCCCTTTAAAGGCCCCAGTAGGGGGGCTGAGTAGGTACCAGGGTGTGCAGGTCTGAAGCCAGGAGAGAGGTCTGGATAGCTGTCACCTTTTAGGTGGTCTATAAAGTCAGGAGATTAAAAAATTTTTTTTATTTTTTAACAAGAACTTACTATACAGCACATGGAACTCGTTCAAAATTATGTGGCAGCCTGGATGGAAGGGGAGAATGGTTTAGGGCAGAACGGATACATGTACATGTATGGCTGAGCCCCTTTGCTGTTCACCTGAAACTATCACAACACTGTTAATTGACTACAATTCATACAAAATAAAAAGTTTAAAAATAAAGGAAAATAATATGAAAAATAGTATATATGTATAACTGAATCACTTTGCTGTACAGCAGAAATTAACACAACATTGTAAATCAACTACACTTTAATATAATTGTTTTAAAATTTAAATTTTAGAAATTAATTTTTTTAATTTAAAAAAATTAAAATAACTTTTTTTTTTTAAAGAGAATCCCCTGGAAGTCCAATGGTTAGGGCTCAGTGCTTTCACTGCTGGGGCCCCAGGTTCAATCCCTAGTTGGGGAACTAAGATCTCATAAGCTGTGAGGTGCAGCCTAAAAAACAATTAAAAAAATAAAGTCAGGAGAGTGAGTTAGATCACCGAGAAAGAAGAACAGAATAGCAGAAGTACAAGGACTACCCCAGGGCACTCCATGTTTAAAGGCTGGAGGAAAGATGAGGAACCAGCAAAGGAGACTGAGAAAGAAAAAGCAGAAAGACTATGAGAGAAATTCCAGAAAGCAGTTCAAAAGAGTGATGGACTGTACCAAATGCCGCTGATGGGCCATCAGTTGAGAACCGAACGCGAAAATGATCGTGGAAGCCAATGATGACCTTGGCAAGAACAAATTGGGTGCATGGTGGAGGCAAAAGTCTGACTCTAGTGGGTTCAAGAGAAAATAGTCGGAGAGGGATCAGATCTGGAGAGTAGAGATCTGGCTGTACAGTATGGTGACCACTGAACACATGTGGCTGCTGAACACAAGATGTGGCTAATATCAACTGAGATGTGCTTTACATGGATTTCAAAGACAGTATGAAAGAAGAATACCAAATGTCTCATTCATGTTTTATATTGATTACCTATTAAAATAATATATCTGATAAGTTTGGTTAAAATAAAATAAGCTTGATTTCACCTATTTCCTTCTTACCTTTTTATTGTGGTTACTAGACAATTTCAAATCACCTATGGAACTTGCAAGCCTGGTGCGCTGCATGCAGTCCGTGGGGTCTCAGAGAGTGGGACACGACTTAGCAACTTAACAACAGCAAATGGGGCTTGCATTATATTTCTATTGGATGGCACTGGCAGAGTCAATTCTTTTGAGAAATTTTGCTATTAATAGAAAGAGAAGCAGAGAGTTGAAGTCACTGTCCAGAGTTACCTTTGTCAGTGATTACCCAACTTTTTCTTTTCATGAACCATTTTACTTGGGCATATCCCAACACATTGCCTCTTCGAAGAATTGGTGAACTTGGGACTTCCTGGTGGTCCAGTGGCTAAGACTCCATGCTTCCAATGCAGGGGGCCCGGGTCTGATCCCTGATCAGAGAACTAGATCCTGGCATGCCACAAATAAGAGTTCACATGTCGCAGTGCAACTAAAGACCCCACATTCTGCAACTAAGACTCAGAGCTACTAAATAACTACATATTTTTTTAAAAAAAGAATCTGTGCTTTCATTGCAGGGGCAACAGATTCCATCTCTGGTCGGGGAACTAGGATCCTGCATGCCCTGAGGCACACACGGCCAAATAAATAAATAAATAAAAATAAAATTTAAAAGTAATAATAAATAAAAAAAATTTTAAGTGAAATGTCTCGATGATGGGATGTGTGTTTGGATTAAAAGCATGAAAATATTCACAGCATCTTAGAGTTGATGGGGACTCGGAGGTGAGCAATCTCCTCTCTGTCCTTGTCCGGTCTGAGACACGGCAGTGCTGGACCCGTGGGTCCGTCTCCCACACCGGGACCGTAAAGCCAGCTTGGGGTTTCACAGCGTTCAGACCACCTGCTCTCCACAGTTTATCCTCCAAGAAAGAATGTGAAGCGTGGGAACGGCTCCGCAGGGAGCCCGGGTGGCTCCACGGAGCAGACAATACCCACAATGGGGAACAAAAGACCCCTCCGGAGGAGAAGGCTGGCCTCTGAGGGCCGCAGTCCACTTCAACCAAGCCGAGCCGGCCACCGAGAACCTGCCAGGGGAGCAGAACAAAGGAGGCGGCTGCTGAATGGTGTCCAGCCCGACCCCCCTCCATCCCCCAGACCCACCTGCTCATCTGTTTCCTCCGCCTGTCCCCACAAAAGCAAAGACTGAGGGCTCTCTCAATTTCCAATTAGTTTTTCAAATGAAATAATGACCGCTGGGGCCCGCTGCTACTTGTGGGTTTCGAGGTGAATGCCGTTATAAAGGAAAAGACTGTGATGGCCACAATTCCGGTGCTTTATCTCCATTAACTACCACGCTAATGGCGGCTTAAAGGACTTAACCGCTGCCCACAGAGGGGCTGGGAGCTTCCCGTTCCCTTGAGGGTCCCACTTAAGATGAAGTGCTATTTTTATTATTTTTTTTTTGTTCTACAGGATGCTCTGATCAATGGAGGATTTGTTTCTTATGATAATCCCTTATGTTTGCATTAAAACTCACAAAGAGGTTCTCATCCATTGCTTCATGGACTCCCTACCACAGCCCTAGGGGGAGGGCAGAGCAGAGGTAAGAGGTCAGGTCCTTCAGCTCGGAGGGGTCAAAGCTGATTGCAGGACAGTGCCCTTGTGTTGTTCCAAGATGCCAGGCCCCTCAGGAAATGCTGGGGAAGCAAAGGAATTCAACCAAACAACAAAGAAACAAAAGGACCTAGTACGAACTGCTCCTGGGCCCCTGCTAACAACACAGGAAATAACAACAGTAATGTCTATACTAATCTGAGCAACCTCTGAGTCAGCGTCAGTGCCGGATGCTCTGGTGTGTGTTTTGGATGTGACCTCATTTAATCCTTAGAAAGCCCTCAGAGGTGTTATCCCATTTTTACTGATGGGAAACTAAGGCCCAGCAGGCTGAAGAAAGGTCAGTTGGATACTGACCTGCTGTGCCGCCTACTCTTGGGAGGCCAGGTGCAGGCACTACTGGAATGCCAAATGAAAGACAGAGCTGCATGGCAGTTAAAGTAGCAAAAACAGATTTTATCCAAGACTATTTCAACAGCGGGAAAGAAACCTCATATAGAAGTGGGCTCAATTCTGAATACAGTGTGGTCTTCTGGGAATTGGTAGCCAAGGAGCAGGGTGGGGATCAGTGGATGGAAACTTACGAAGAGGATACAGCAGGGGTAAGGGGATTCTGGCTTAAGACAGAACAGGGAGATGAGACATCACCTGGGAGATGGCGGAGGGTGAGGATTCTGATCATATATCGGCGTAATCAGACGTGGAGGTGGGAGGGTCTGGTTAAACTGCTTCGCAAGATTCTTGCTAAAACTAGATCTTTTAAAAAAAGGCACATATAGGTGAAGGAGAAATTTCAGGAGCCTGGCTAAAGTTTGATCAAGCAAAGAATCTTTGCCAGTGGTGAATAATTTAAGCAACAAATCTGGTGTATAAGTCGTAGTAAAGAGTTAGGCCAGTTCTCAACTGCAACCTACCCAGATCCATCCCTAGGCTAAAAGCAAGTGGACTCTCCCCTGCAGCCTTCAAGAGGCTTCTCCCAGTGGGTAGGATCAGAAAGACAGCATAAAAGGTGTTTCTGCCTCTGCTGCTGCTGCTGCTGCTAAGTCGCTTCAGTCGTGTCCAACTCTGTGTGACCCCAAAGACGGCAGCCCACCAGGCTCCGCCGTCCCTGGGATTCTCCAGGCAAGAACACTGGAGAGGGTTGCCATTTCCTTCTCCAATGCATGAAAGTGAAAAGTGAAAGTGAAGTCGCTCAGTCGTGTCCACTCTTAGCGACCCCATGGACTGCAGCCTACCAGGCTCCTCCATCCATGGGATTTTCCAGGCAAGAGTACTGGAGTGGGGTGCCATTGCCTTCTCCTTCTGCCTCTGCTACATCCCAGCATAAAATTCAAGTTCCCTAAACTTGCAGTTGGTCCTAAAATAAAATCTATCCCCTTTACCACAGCCCTTAAAAATTGTATTTGGAACTTCCCTGGTGGTCCAGTGGTTAAGACACGGGTTTGATCCCTAGTCCGGGAAGACTCCACATGCATGGAGTAACTAAGCCTACACGCCGCAACTACTGAGCCCAAGCTCTAGAGCCCACGTACCAAAACTACTGAAGCCCATGCACCTAGAGACCGTGCTCCACAAGAGAAGCCTGTGCACCGCAAGGAAGAGTAGCCCCCACTCCCTGCAACTAGAGGAAGCCTGCAAGCAGCAACAAAGACCAAGCACAACCAAAAATGAATGTTTAAAAATTCCATATATATGTATTTGTGTTTCTCTTTCTAACTTACTTCACTCTGTATAAAGGCTCCAATTTCATCCACCTCACCAATATGCAAGGCAGCAAAATGTGGCTCAGCTGATAAAAAATCCATCTGCAATGTGAATGACCTGGATTCGATCCCTGGGTTGGGAAGATCCCCTGGAGAAGGGAAAGGCTACCTACTCCAGTATTCTGGCCTGGAGAATTTCATGGACTGTATAGTCCATGGGATGGCAAAGATCGGATACAACTGAGTGACTTTCACTTTCACTTCACTTTCAAGAGACACAGATGTAAAGAACAGACTTTTGGACTCTGTGGGAGAAGGAGAGGGTAGGATGATTTGAGAGAATAGCATCGGAACATGTATATTACACGTAAAACAGATGACCAGTTCAAGTTCCATGCATGAAGCAGGGCACTGAAGGCCGGTGCCCTGGGACAACCCAGAGGGACAGGGTGGGGTGGGAGGGGGAAGGGGGTCCAGATGAGGGATGTGGCTGACTCATGTCGATGTATGGCAAAAGCCATCAAAATATTGTAATTATCCTCCAATTAAAATAAATTTTTAAAAAACCCTGTATTTGTTCTAACTTCCAAGGATACTCTTTTCCTTGCTAACTCTGCCCTGTTTACACTGCCCTGCTTTCAGAGCCTTCGCATAGGTTGCTTCTCTGCCTAGAATGTTCTTCCCCAGCTCTGCAAAGACTGCTCCTTTCCTTTGTCAGCTTACCCTTCCCAACTCCTCTAGATAAAAATTCCTTTTCAGATTTGGGCTCATTCTGCTTCCTTTGCCCTGTCCCCTCCGGGATATAAGTGAACTGAGGGCAGAAAAGGCATCCATCTTGCTCCCTGCCACAGCTCAACCAAGCCCAGAACCTGGCATGTATCAGATGTCTGCTATGCTTTATTGATTGATTGATGGCTATGCTGGGTGTTAGTTACTGCACACGGGGCTTTCTCTAGTTGCAGCGAGTAGGGGCTACTCTCTAGCTGCAGTGAGCAAATTTCTCGTTGCGGGGGCTTCTTTTGTTGCAGAGCACAGGCTCTAGGGGTGGTGAGCTTCAGTAGCTGTGGTACACCGGCTTAACTGCTCCACCACATGTTGGATCTTCCTAGACCAGGGATTGAACCATTGTCCCCTGCACTGGCTGGCAGGCTCCCAATCATTGAATCACCAGGGAAGTTCCTCTGCTGTGCTTTATTCTCCAGCCCCTCTGGCTCTGCAGACCAGCCCTGAACCAGTCATGGCACCCCTGAGCCCTGCCAGCCCCTTTTCCAGACAGTTATTTCCTTACCTCCTCCCCTCCATCCACTATATTTCTGTTCTCAGGCCCTAATGCCCTGGCTCTACACCTCTGTCCAGCAGGCTTCAATCAGCGTCTTCCAGAACGGTACACGTCTGGTTTCAGTGTGAAACTCCCAGGCGGGTGGGCTCTCCTGCTCTCCCCTCTTCCCCACCACTCTGAGCTGTTGAGGTCCCAGCATCCCTAAGTAGGGACACTAGGAGACACCCCTTGGACAGCAAGGAGATCCAACCAGTCCATCCTAAAGGAAATCAGTCCTGAATATACATTGGAAGGACTGATGCTGAAGCTGAAGCTCCAATACTTTGGCCACCTGATGCGAAGAACTGACTCATTTGAAAAGACTCCGATGCTGGGAAAGATAGAGGGCAAGAGAAGGGGACAATAGATGGTTGGATGGCATCACTGATTCAAGGGACATGAGCCTGAGCAAACTCCAGGAGATAGTGAAGGACATGGAAACCTCGCGTGCTGCAGTCCTTGGGGTCGCAGAGTTGGACACAATTGAATGATGGAAGAACAGCATGGGAAACCAACATCACCTTTTCCCATCAGAGTGGGTCTCCAAGTCACGTCTACAGCGGCCAGGCAGGTGCCAATCCCATGAAGTTGGTAGGGGGAACAGGACCAGGGTAGGTGGAACTGACACCATCTGGGGCCAGGTAGGGGTGGAGTGGGACTATGGCTGGCGGAGAGTGCAGGCCCCACTCAAAGGCAAGAGCTATTCAGCTTCAGCTGATGGTTGCCATTCAGAAATCAGGCTCAATGTTGCCAGCTCTGATTTTCTTTTTCCAGAGAATCCTAAACCCTAGACCTGGATTTTTATATGAATTTTCTCAATTTGTGAATGTTAGCAACTGACTCAATTAAAAAAAAAAATATGGATCAAATGAAACATGGGTCACCGGTTTGCAACCTCTGGGAAAGGTGAAGTCACTTTTCCATCTTAGAGGCAGTCCTGTAACTGCCCATATGGGCCTCTCCCCCGCAGAATCCCATTCAGAACTAGCCCAGAGTTCCCGAATCGCCTTTCCTCTCTCCCCAATCAAAATCCCCATTCCCTCACTGTAGCGAAGTCCAGCTAAGCTGGAAAGCAATCTGATTAAAATCATTTCTCCCCTGACCCCAAACTCAGTAAATACTCTGAGGATTACCTGTATTTCAGAAGTTACCTTTTGTTATGTTTATTTATTTTTTTAGGCTGTGCTGAGTCTTCGCTGCAGCTCGCAGACTTCTCCAGTTGCAATGCATGGGCTCAGAAGTTGCAGTGCTTGGGCTTAGTTGTGGTAATGTGGGCTCTTAGTTCCCCAACCAGGGATCGAACCCAGGCCCTCTGTACTGGGAGTGCCGAGTCCCAACCACCGGACCACCAGGGAAGTCTCCTATTATTTTCAGTTAATGGAAGTAAAGGCAATGAGTCCAAGTGTGTAACTATGGGCCAGTTTGGATAGATGCCAAGCACTAGGCCAAGATTTCAGATGCATGAAGCTCCTTCAGTCATGTGAGAAGGTACCGTCATTATCTTTTACAGAAGGAAAAAAAAGGAATCTTAGTGACATTAAGCCACTTGCCAAAAGTCCTTCACCCTGTGGTGAAGTAGGCTTGCCCAACAGTGAAGTTTGCACATTTGGAATACACAGTTCAGTATTGCTTTCCTAGGTGATACCATATGACCTCTGTGCAACGGTGGTCCTGGGCACAACTCCAAAGGGGCATTTCCAAGATGCGTGTGTCCCTCTCAGCACCTAAGATGGCTCATGGGCTCAGCCTTCTTTTAAGATATTCCCTTCCCTTCCCCACTGCACGCCAAGACCAAACTTTCCAGAAGGCAAAAGCAGAGGGGCCTTCAGATATCAGCAGGGCATAGGTGGTACCCAGTGCTGGACACAAAGAAAGGATGCTGGCTTTTCTAGGCAATTCTCAGTTCTGTTAGGAAAACAGTGAGGACAAATGTCAAAGGTCCTGGAGAATCACCTCGCCATCACGTCAAGCATACTTTCCAACTAAGGCCTCATGTCATGTGTCCTAGAGACCCCACCAGCCCCAAAGTACCAAAAAAAAACCCTCTCAGGTCTTTGTTCCTGTTATTCTCTTTATTCCATTAACAGATTAATTACAGATTTCAACTTTTCAATGCAACAAGTGGGTAAGTCAGAATATTCACAGCATCTTGCTGGGGCACCATGCCAAAGAAACCAAGTATCTGGGTGCCTGCTCTGTGCTGGGGATAGAGAAAAACAAGCAAAGTATAACCACAATTTTGACTTTCTTCTTTTTAAATAAAGGGGTTTTTCATTCCTCTTTTCAAACTGTAAATTGTCCTTAACTCCTTTTATCAATATTCACTTCAGCTTTCAGAACTTCTTTCCTTTTTCTGGAACTAATGTGCTGTTCTGAAAGAAAATGGAGACAAACACAAAATTATCGACGGTTCCAACTCACTGTTACAGCTCTTAACTTGGTGACAACAGAGAAACCAAGGTCCTCTCCCACTATGAGATCCCATTTGTAAGGGAATAATCATTCCTCTATTAGTCCTATTTATTTATGTCCCATCTCATTTCATGAAAAATGAAAAGACAGCTCAAACTAAAGCTGATGACAACTTAAATAAATAATGAAACACACCTGATGATACCTAAGTAAACATGATATGTGAAGACACAAGATGAGGTAATTAATTCCAGGCACACCTCTCACAGTGTAAGGCCAAAAGGACAGTGTACACTTCAACTAGAGGAAGGGTTTAAAGAATGCTCATCTTCAACTTCCCAGACTCTGGGTCCACCAAATAACACATGGCCCTCATGTAGCTTGGACGATGACATCCTGACCTTTTGGTACAGAAATCTGCACCATATTCCTGCCATGTGGTCATATTCTTGTCAATGATCAGACTGGATATCTAAACTTCACAGAAAAAAAATTAAATCTAAATCTCACTAAATCTCTTTAGCCTCCCCTAGACTTCAAGAAGTGACAGAGAAACACAAGAAGGAAAATGATAATCTGGACAGACACTGTGCGACCAGAGGGTGATAGCACCCAGGAGGTGATCTGGACGGTTCTGGTGAGCAGAGGCGAGCAGCTCACACACATGCTCTCCTCACAGGCAGCTGGACCCAGTGGTGAGGGCTGATGCGATGACAAGGAGGTCTTGCAGAATGGCATGCTCCAAACCCAGTAACCAACAGCCCTAAGGGGCACACACGCACAGGTGTAGAACTCATCCTGAGTGCCCCTAATTCTGTGCCAACATTCAGAGGTTCCCAGGTGCCTCAAAATGTGTGTGTCCCAGGAATTCCCTGGTGGTACAGTGGTTAGGATTCCTCACTTTCACTACAGGGGGCATGGGTTCAATCCCTGGTCAGGGAACTAAGATCCCACAAGCCACATGGTTCAGCCAAAAAAAAAGTGTGTGCTCTGAAATATTTATGCAGAGAGGACAGTATAATTATGAAATAAGAACAGGTGAAAGTGTGGTGACCCACAAGCCTCCACTGTGGCTGAGAAGCTAGCCCTCTGTTATGCCTGATCAAGTAGATACCTGTCCTCAGATTAAAAACGCTTGGCTACCAGGGACTCTCCAATAAAAGACGAGGGCCCGACATCAGGAAGTCCCAGATGCCCAAATGATCAAGCAACTTTCCTCTTTCTCAGGCAGTACAGTTTGGGGGTAGCAGGGTGGGGGGTTGACTATCTAAAAATCAAGAAAAACAAACCTAATCCAGTTAGTCTGAAAGAATTAAAGAGCTCAATATGCAGGACTAGTTCCGAAAGCAAATCTCAAACAGAGCAACTATAATTCAGGACAAAACCAAATGGGTAATGCTGAGGAATGGGGCGGGAGGGGCAGACCACAAAGGGACATGGATGGAAGCTTGTTGGAGGATGGAAATAAGTTTGTACCTTGGTTGAGGTAGTATTTACTACAAGATTGTCTACGTTTTTCAAGATTCACAGAATTATACACTAAAAAGGGTGAATTTTACTGTATATGAATTAATACTGAAAAAAAAATCAAAACATGTGGTTGCTTTCTATGTTGAGAACGAGTGGTTCAGCTTCTGTTCACACATCAGTGCAAAGGCTCTACATTCTATGCTCTTGTGAATTTCTCCTGTTTCCAGAGGAGTGAAAATTAGATGGCTCCATTGCTTTGGCAGGGAAAGCCATCTCCATGGCAAAGGACAAGGGGGAACATGACCTGAAAACTCAAATACCTCCCCTCTCTTTGTTGTTCTAGTTCAGGGGTCAACACGTTGTGCCCCAGGGGCCAAATAAAGCCCACCAGCCGTTTCTGTAAATAACGTCTCACTGGAACACGGCCATGCTGGTTTGTTTACGTGGACTGGGCTGTCCTCACACTATGGTGGCAGAGTTCAGTAGTTGTAACAGAGACCGCATGGCCTACAAAGCCTAAACTACTACCTGGCTCTTTCTAGAAAAAGTCTGCCAATCCCTGGACTACAGGAGCTGATCAGTGAAGCATCAGACATTCTCCTTTCACCTTGCCTCCACTCCATTCTCATCCGAGGACCTGACAAGACTACGGGTGGTACTTCACTGGGCATTTAAGCCACACAAGGAGCACCCCTGAACCATGTCCTGAGCTCTAGGAACGTGAGTTTGGATGCTGGCTTTGATCTGTGGCCATCAGTCTTTATAATTTAGTGTCTTACCAAACCCCACTGTTTGGCCCAACCAGAGGATACTACTACAAAAAGGCCTAGAACGGTGACCAGGTGTGCCGGGATTTTCCATGGGACTATCATTTAATGAATTTAGATGTCCTGAATGGGGGGTGGGAGGGGTCCCCTTTAAGAAGTACTAAAGTTAAATCAGTCTTTTCCTCAACTCTGCTCTCCTATGAATTCACACAGAGAGGGGCTGTGTCTATGAAGTACCTGTGGGACACAAGTGAGGAGGAAGCCTTACAGTCAAAGCCAGGTCCAGGCTGCTCCACTGCCAAGTTACCACCAGCTAGGCTAACTCGGGGGCTTTGGCTTTTGCCCTGGTCCAGGAGGTGGGGAAATGGCCTCAGAATTCAGCTCTGGGGTAGGGAGGGATGGGAAGGAAGAAGTGTGCTGAAAATAGGTAAGTAACTGACATGCATGGACGTGGGCAAGATGGAAAAGGGGCCCTGCTCCTGGGTTGAGTGCCCCTCATCTTTACCGTAGTGTCCTATATTTTGCCAATCTACTGCTCTGCTCTGCAGCGATCCTGCCAAAGGAAAGAGGGTTTGAGAGTCAAGAAAGGACAGTAAGAAGAGAAATAAGCTGAGGAAAGAAATGGCAAACAACCAACTAAGAGCTTCTGTTAATGTCACCGCTTTCCCCAGGGGCAGAGCCTGATTCTAGAACTCATGACGACAGCAACAGACAGCTGTAACTTTCTATATAGGATGGAGGGGGCATGAGAGCCATGGTCTTCCTCCCCAAAAAATGTACTCCATTTTATCTGTGTTAGGGACTCCTGCTGAGTGGGATCTAAATGAAATGGTTTCCACCCCCATCTTCTCTCAATCTTGTTCGTCTTGTGTGAGCAACTTCCAGAAAAGAGAGCTCAGCAGAGGACAGCCTTTTGGCTCCCTGGGGCCTAGACGGGCTGCTCTGAGAAAACAGGGCTCTGCTGAGAGAAAACAGCTGAGCCCCTGGCTCTCTCTCAGATGCAGCACAGAGCTGCCAAGTTAAGGCTGCTGCAGGGGCTGAGAACTGAGCCAGCTGCCACTGCTGGTGCTCTGGGAGCCCCCAGCGGAATGCGGGCGACCCCGGGAGAGGCAGGGAGCACCCTGGGCCGGTATTCCCGGGAGGCCCTCAGAACACTCACAATGGATACCCGGGCAGGAAGGAGACATGTGGCTCTCCCACCCATATGGTCTCTGAGAACGCTGCTCTGTTGACCTGCCCAACTTAACCAGCAGCAGCAGTGAGGGTACACTGAGGGTACTAAGTTACATTCTTCTAGCAAGAGTCCTGGAGAGGAGAACGCAGGGCACGTCTGAAAATGTTCACTTTCAAAGGTGAAAGCAATTCTGACCTTTTCTTATTGACCTTTACGTGGTTGAAATCACCCAAGTTCTAATAAAGTCAAATCAATGAGAAACACCAATGTGACATTTAAATTTACTTCTAATCCAGGTTCGAAAGTCAAGCTGCCAGCCAGCCGCCATCACGTCGGGCCCTGACCCTTTGTGTGAACTGAAGTTGTCTGGTTCTCGGGGACATGATGCGGGCCCCCGTGCAGTGCTCCCTGCCAGGGGCCTCTGCCCGATGCTGTTTTTTGGAGGGGAAGAGCATGGACCTCATGCTTAGGAGGAAAAGCTCTGGGAGGCTGTTGGGGTTACAGAGGAGTCCCTCTCTGGGGCATGGGAGAAGCGTGGAGAAGGATTCTCTGTGGCGGCAGAGGAGAAAATGGTTACACGGCTAGCACTTTAACTACAATCTTCTGCCACCTGTCCTGATCCACTTTAATCTTCACGAAGCAATTATTTTCTTCTCTCGTTCTAATGTGTCAGGGCATAAACTGTTGTGGTTTTAATATAGTTAAAGCTTATCATCACAACTGATTTAAAAGGCTTGTGTTTCAGGCTGGATTGAGGTGTCACAATGGCCCCTCAGGATATGAACCTTTTCACCACATACTGTTGGTTCAAAGACCTGGGTGGACAGAGCTGACAAAAATATTTCTAAACCACTCTGGGCCCCTGACCTGCCTCCAGCCTTACCTCTTGATTGCCTGCTGCGCCAGCATCCGATTGCCAGCCAGAAACGTCACGCTGCCTAAGATGGCCAGGTACTTCAGGGTCTGGAACATGTTGAGTTGTGTCCAGTAGACATACATGAGCCCCAGCATAGCTACAAGGACAGGCGTCGTGAGAACCAACTGAATCAAACAGTGACACTGCCCAGGGCCGAAGACAACCAGAAGCCAGTAACTGCGGAGCCCGAACAGGTTTGTATTTATAGACCAGCTGGTTTTATTCCTTTCCTCTGATGCCAGAAAATACGTAACTCAATATACTTGCTTCTCAATCTTGACTACCAAGAAATTCGGAGGTAAGAACCAGATCTCCGTGATCTGGTTCCATGTTTTTGCATCTCTGTTCTTAAATGACAGTTTTGTATTTGTTTTTTAAAATTGCTGTCAGGTTACATTGGGTTGGCCAAAAAGTTCATTCGGATTTTTCTGTACCATCGTCTAGAAAACCTTCAATGAACTTTTTGGCCAACCTAATAACTTGGGATTCAGCTGATTTTTCAAATTCTGAATGAAAGCCCTCAGGATTAAAGAAATAAATCCTTTTCCTTTTTACTAAAAGTGAGAAATAGAAAAAAAAAATAAGGCTAATTTTCCATTGAGACTAGGAAGGAAGCAAGGAGGGCAGGAGGAGGGTTTAGTCCAAAGGGCTCAGGCCCAGGGACTTCCCTGGTGGTCCAGTGGGTAAGACGTCACCTCCCGATGCAGGTGGAGCAGGCTCAATTCCTGATGCGGGAGCCAGGATCCCCGCGTGGCTAGTGGCCGAAAGACCAGTACACAAACAACGCAAGCGGTGCTGTAACACATTCAATAAAGACTTTAAAAATGGTCTATATTAAAAAAAAGAAAAAAAAAAGGAAAATATTACAAAAAAAAAAGGCAGCTCAGGTCTGGGCACTGAGAACCCTGGATTCTGACCCAGCCTCTGCCCTTCACAGCCACTTAATTTGTCTGAACCGAAATTCTCTCACCCGTCAAACCAGGATCATAACTCCTGCCCTGGTCACCCCCATCAGGGTTGTGATGAGTCAAATGCGGGAATGTGCACAAAAAGCACTCTGGCACAAAAAGTCACGGCTCTAAACAAATTTATATTCAGGTTTTGTTCTCCCTGACCCAGGAGGGCTATCACTCAAATTCAGTAACTGGGCTGGAGAGAAAGGTCATCCTGTCGATTTTGCCCAGAAGGATGATGGATGAACTACAGCAGGGCTTCTTAGCCATTTCTGAGGTCACGGACCATTGTTAGAATTTTGATCAAAGAGACAGACTCTCTCTTTCCCCAGGAAAACAGAGATACACATTTGCCTAGAGTTTCAAGGGGTTCAACTGTGGACCCCTAAGGAATCTGAACACTACAGAAATGCAGAGGAGGGCTCCTACAGAAGTCAAAGAAATCAGAAAAGAATATTGAGGTCTTGGTGAAATGCAGGGGCCACCAATGCAATAGTGTCGAAAAGTTTCTGAAACGCTTAACTAATTTAGGAATTTACTGTCTTGTAACGTTTAGGTCCTAAGTTCTCTAGAGGACAATGCAGGACAGCGTGTTTGATTGTGGAAGGGACTGTTTTCTATTACTGTCCGGACACAGCCGCCAGCAAATGTGAAGATCGATATGGTGGGGGAAGATAACCTTTGGAAACTGCATTAATGCTCTCCATCCAGGAAGATGGCTCAACGTAAAGATGCGATAAGTGAGTAATCTCTGGAAATGAACAGAGCTATTAACTGAGGGTAAAATGGTCTGCCAATGGCAGCCTCATACAATGAAACCCGATATAATGACAGCTGTTCTAAGCTGATGGGCCAAACAGGTTTATCATCATATTAACTGTTGTAAAAGGCCAGGAGGAAGAGGGAAATGTTATGCTATTAAGTCATTATAGTTAATAGGTTGTGGGTCTACTTAACAGGGTTTTGGCGTGGGCAGGCGAAATGTCAAAGGAGGTTAAACGGAATTAGCAGCCTGGGGCGCTTACCAGCATGTCCCAGGTGAAAGACAATTGTGCTGGGAGCAAAAGTGAAGTTGGAGACGTTGGCACCAATCCGGATCCACTGAAAGATGGGGAGAAATAAATTAAGAAGACATTAGAATTTGAAAGGGAAGCAACCCACACTGTGCCATGCTAATCCAAAAAACAGCCCTAAGGGCTTCAAAATTCATACACACTTGAAGGACAGGGAATTTCTCCAAGTGACAACCACCCTACTGTGAGTCCAAAGGAAACACCGTTCCCTTTTTTTCTTTAGACAGGCATTCCAACACCTGTTCGCAAAAGTGCTTGAAAATCATTTTTAACAACAGCAAACTTTTCTATTTTAAAACAGGTGAAGCCATGAAACTGAAAGGTCCAAAACTGTATTGATGATGAAGTGATGGCACCCCTGCTAATGTCTCTAAGTTTTGGTAAGATAAACTCACTGGCGGCTGGGAGGAGGTGCGCTCACTATGGGTTCTTTGCCTTTTGAAATTCTGATTACTCAAAATAACAGGTGCCTAGGGTTGGTTTCTGAAAGCTTGTGGCATGCCTTTCAGATTTTGACCAAGCAATAATTCTTTTATTAAAATCAGAGGATTAGGAACATCGACAATTTTCCAAAAGTAAAATCTAATGAGTTTTCTATATGGTTCTCAAAATTCTCTGAACTTGGAGGATCTGCATCTATGTTTATAGATTTTAAAGAGACAAGGGGAAAAAGAGACAATTAAAAAAAAATATTCGAATAGCATGTTAAAATGGTAAAAATGTCCTTTCTCTATACTCCCTAAAAGGCCTTCTCCTTAGAGGTGACCAACACCAATAGTTAATGCCTTTTTAAGGTTTTTAAACATAGAAGATGATACCAAACACCCTATCCTACCACTTGCCTTCTTCACTCAATAGGACATTCTTAACAACCTTGTCATATCCGTTGACAAGTACATAAATTTATCCATTGTTTTAATGAGCTGCATATTATTCCATTGTGTAGATGTACCATAATTTATTTAACACTTGCTTTTATGAGGACTTTAGGTTGTTTATAGTTTTGTGCTCCAAACAGTGTTGAAATGCACAGCCTCTGTACTCATTTTTTCTACAGCTATCAGCATCAGGTCTTGCTTTTTTCACACTTGGCTTCATCTGAACATTTGTATGGAGCATCCATGTCCATATTTTGACCATTTATAATGGCTACCAGGTACTTTATCATGCCCCTTGTTAAGGGATCAGTTTTTTTGGCAGGTCCCCTATAGTAGGTAATTTTATTTATTCTAAACTTTTTGGACCATCGGTTCAGGTACAGCTGCTGGACCCCTTTGGAGCTGTGCTGAGGCCAGAGCACAGTCTCCTTTGGAACGGCTACATCTGTGGAGTCTGGCGCCAGACACACGCTGCCCATGTTAATTACAGCAACTCACCAGAGCAAAGAGCAGGAGCAGGGGCGAGAGGATTAGGGCGGTGAATGTATTGGACACCACTGTGGGGGGCCTCTTCTCAGGCTCGCGGAACAGGTGCTGCCAAAAGAAGACACACCAGGAATATTCTACCATGTGTTCTTCCAAGCGGGGGCTGCCATGTATACCAGGAGCCAAAACCCCAATGACAATCAAGGAGGAAATGCCTTCCAGAGGCTGAGACTTCCTGGCCATGAGCACCCCGTTAGCCTTTTCCCTCTTCCCAGCACTGGCTTCTGCTCCCACGGGTCTCCTTCCAGGGACATTACACCAGTCCCAGCTCACAACTGCCCAAGTCTCTTTTCTCCTCCAAAACTCACTGCCATTTAGAGGCTAGAGGATGCAACCTATCAAGCAGCATCCACCTGGTAAAAAAAATGGTACCCAAGCATCTGGATGACTAGGGTGACACACCCCAGGCAGGACGCTGGATTCCACAATGTTTCTGGGTTCCCAGGGTGGTGTCATCATATTTTGCTGATTTAAGTTAGCTAACTGCTGTATTAACAATTTTAAATTTTGCTTGCCAATGTCCAGTCAACCCAGCTCCATGACAAGGCAGCTCCATGTGAGACTCCTATTCCCAAATTTTTAACCTCAGCTCCTCTCTGCTGTCACTGCCACAAAGGGACTTCTAATATGGCCTGTGGCAGCTACTGCTGCCTACCCCACCCTACAAAATCAGTTCGCACCCTTTGTCATCATGGTTATACCTTCCAGTGTTTAACTGCATTCTACATTCTTAAATGATGCTATAGCAACATCAGGAGGAATTTTAAAAAGAATACTACTACTTTACCTTTTGGGCCCTTGGCTTTTTTCTAACAGTGGAGTAAGAGTCAGTAGTCTGCTTGGAACACTTCACCATTATTTCAGATTTTGAGTTTCCCTGTTACTGCAGTATAATCATTTCTGAGGACTCCAAAACAGTTCACTGAGTGGATCCACTCAGTTTCCTTAACCAGGGCTCCAACTGTTTAACAATTATTGTGTTCATTTTGTACACTGCTTTAGAAACTTTTCAAAGCTATTCTTTCCTTATCTGGGAACTATTTTGAGCCTCACAACAGTCCCATGGACTGGGCTGGGCAGGGATTTCTAGTATTTGTGTGCAAGGAAGGTGAATCCCAGGAGAGAGGAAGGGCTGGCCTAGGGGGTGAAAGCCCTATGCTCCAGTTGAGTTGGCCACCTGTGGGCTCCATCGGCCCTGGTCTATGCAGGAACACAGAGGAGCAAAGCCAGACCCATCTGTGCTGTGGTTTCAAGCAGTGATCGGAGGACTGAACCTCCTGCATGTTTAGGAAAAACAGACACAGGTTCTGATTTTGTCTCTAGTTATCTGCTTTCTGGGAACTGGCCGGCAGGCAATCTGAGCCTGTTTTTTTAAGCTCCAGGATGGGGCTGACATTTGCCCTGCCTGATCCACAGGGTGGCAAACACCAAGCTACAACGTATCATCTAAACAGGTTGAAAAGGGAACCACAGCCAGTGCCTGGGGCTCTGCTGCCCTCTCTCATGTGTCCATTTCTCCTGTGTTTAGTGAAGAAGCCCTTTGGGATGTACCTGAATTTCCTGTTTGGGGGTGAAAATGTTCTTGGACAGGACAGTTGACGGAACATCATCTTCAGGGAACCTGATGACCACATCAGCCTAAAACAATAAGAGCAGCGATGAAAGGCCCAGGGGCAGAGAAAGGGGTGAAATTCATCAGCAGGACAGTATCTCCCAACTCCCATCCAGGACTGTGACTGAAAGGAGCTCCAAGCAGTCCAATCACTTCTGAGTCATTAGCCAACAAATTGAGGCAGTAAAAATTTCAAGAACAAAATAAGTATTTGTTGAAAATGCTTTTTAGAGCAAGAGTTCCAATTTTCTACTGGTCTGGTGAGCCCCACAGGGCTGTTTAATACAAAAATCCCAGTTGGTACTCAGGCTGTTACAGTAGCAATCAGAAACTGCTCCTGGGAAGTATAATTTAGTCTCAGACAAAGAAAAAAAAAGAAAAAGACATGAAAAAGTGCTCTCATACAAAAACAGCCCAAAATCCAAGAAGAAAAGGAGCTTTGACTACAACAAGAAAAATGCAGCTGCCCCTTTGTCTTGCACAGGGAGCCACCCACCACTCAAGGCCTGGCCTCTGGCCTCTGCTACCTTCCCCACCTCACCACCTCCTGCCCTTGACCAGATTCAGGTGCTCCAGCAAAGCAGACCCACTCGTATCTCACTGAAAGCACCTTAAACTTTCCTGGAGGCTGCCCCCCAGTGATCATCCAACAGCCCCTCAGATACAATCCTGAAAAACCCCTGCAACTCTTCAACCCTTGGCTCAAATGTCATGTCTTTTAAGAAGCCTCCTCTCATCCCACCAGCCCAAAGTGAGTTATGTAAGTGAAGTGCACTATGCAAACTATGAATATACTATGCAGCTGAAGGGTATTAGTTTATACTGGTTATCCTAGATGGTTATTAGAATATCCTGCAATTCATTAGTCCACACCATAACAAACTGGAACTGGATTTCAAACCTCAGGCCCCTCTCCAGCCTACCCTGCAAGGGCACACTGCACCTCAAAAGCTAGAGCCTTTATCTCTTATATCTGTGTATTCCCTGCAGTGTTTTGCCTGTAACATGAAAACCTTCTTCAAGTACAACTTTTAAAGAAATCTGCTAGAACCCATTAGGGCAAATCTATATACTTCATTCATTCACTCAATCACTATTTATGAAGCCCCTATGACATGCTAGCCAGGCCATGTGCACGCCCCTAAGACTACCAATGGGACCAGCATGATGTGTCCTTATTTATGGCCCTCTGGGTGGCATGGGAGAGGCCTGGGTACAAAGCCCACGCCCTGGAGAGGAGCCATCTTTGTCTGACTGTGGCATAGCCACTCTTGTCTGGGTGAAGATACAAGGAGGCACATACCACATTCCATAGGATTGGGTTCTTCAAAGTTGCATCTCCGATGATCAAGTAGAGAGTGTAGGTGCCAGATGCAGAGTCAAATTCGAGCTTTCTCTCGGAGGTGTCCAGTTCAAACTTGTACACATTTTTGCTGTCCGGCTCTGCAACAAACACCACTTCCTGGCCAGTCTTCTGGTTGTGGAGTCGGACAAATGTCTGGATGGAATAATAACGCAACTTTTCATCTGATGATTTTTTTTTTTCATCTGATGATTTCAAAACTCCCTCTGGGCCCAGATCCCTGAGGCAGCAGGCTGTCAGCTCTTCTGTCCCAGTGGGAGTTCTGAGGTCAGCCAGGCCTGTCTGAGAAAGCAGGAGGAATGGCCAGCCCCACCCTGCTTATAGCTCCGAGATCAGACAGTACTTTTTGCGAGTACAAGAAATTTAACTTAGGGGTCCGGCCGAATCTCAACGACTTGTAGGCCGAATGCCCAGTTTGTGAATGATTTAAGCCCTTTGCTGAGGCTGTAATTTCCTCTTCCTGCCAGCCTTTTGCTGCCCAATTAACTTCTTCACTAGAGGGTGAAAAGAAGGGAAATGAGGTGAAACTGTAAGAAGCCCATTTTCAATTTCCTAGTGCCTCCAGCTAAAGATTTAGGAGAGGAAGCATGGGGATGGATAGCAAGGCAGAGTTCTCATCGTGCAGGGCAGCCCAGTGTCAGAGAGAACCCAGGCTTGAAGACAATCAGATCTGATTTCACTACTTAAGAGCTGAGCAAGTTATTTAACCTCCTTGAGCCTTGATTTCTTCATCTTTAAGACAGATTTAACTTCTACACGTGTTGTATCCGTATGAAGACTCACAGCAAAGTATGTAATGCATTTAGCGTAGGACCTGCTATACACTATCTAGTCAACAAACATTTATCAATATGATGATACAAGTCTAATCACGTAATCCCCCAATGGCATAAGAAAATAAGGTTTCTGCACATAAGATGCAGCAACACTTAATACACTCAGCTTTGCTTTCAGAAGTTTCCAAATAAAGAATTCAACAAAGCCGGTAGATTGGTTTCATTTTACAGATCATAGGCATGGAGGATTAAATGAGTTGCCGTGGTCACACAGGTAGTGCTGGATCCACAGGAAAAAAATCTAAATCTCATTCATTACTCTACACCTGGGCAACAGACAACAACCATCAAAGTATTTAGGGAAAGAGACCCAGAGTTGTGAAGCCTCCTGGCTCCTGCAATTGTGGCCAAGAATGGGATTTAGGAGCCTGGTTGCATGATCTTCCTCCTGTCACAGCCAAGCACAGGCAAGCAGCCAGGCTCACCCGCAAAAGGCCATCTCTATCTAGGAGGTCTGTAAGCCAGGCTTTCTAGGATCTTGGATGAGACAAGTCTTCAGTTAAAGTTTTACTTCCTCACTAGCTCTTCCTGCACTAATCCTAATCCCACCAATTTTGTTTTGTATAATAATGACTTCTCTTCATAGTCCTTCTTCTCTTGGGCTTTCATTGGCAAGTGTCATTTTGAGAAGGACCTGGGAGATGCTACGGAGTTGAAGCAATAGCCATGGCTAAGTGGGGCTGACCCAGCTCTCTGGAGACTGGGGGTGGAAGGGAGAGAAGCCGAGAAGGGCAGGGATGGCGGTGCCAGGGGCAACCACTCTGGGTCTGGGCACGAGTGCAGCAGCTGCGGCAACGAGAAACAGAAAGCCAAAAGGTTTCCAAGTAAATCCACTCACCTCCACGGTCTGTTTTGATGCTGCCTCTCTGTGTGGATTTAAGTCTGCAAGCTCCAACTCAAGGACTACTACTAGAAAGCACCTAAGCCAAGGCCACTAGGGCCCAGGTTCTTTCCTGTTTTTCCACACTCAAAGCATTTCTGGGATTTCCGTTTACAATACAACCATGGATGAGGCCGTGCACAGAACAGTTATTCTCAACCAAGTGGGAAGACAGAGGCAGGAAAGGCCAGGGAGTCTGAGAGGACAAAAGCTATATCAGATTCTCTGGGAAAAAGATATGGTTTGAGAATCTTTTCAATAATAATCATTATTTTACATATGGAAGACAGAAATGAAGCCTATTGCTTTCATCATACTTAGTAGGCACAAGTTAAAAAGTGCTGTTTTTGGACTTCCCTGTTGGTCTAGTGGTTAAGACTCTGAACTTCCAACTGCGGGGCGGGCGGAGGGGGGGGCTCCAAAAAAAAAAAAAGTGCTAGTTTTCAGATTCTTACAAAATAGAAAATCTGCTTTGGCCAGAGCAAAACATACTTTGGTTACACTGCCTAAGTTTTCCTTTTTTCAAAATTATTTCAATATATGTTTTTATTATAGTCAGAAAGAAGAAAGAAAAAAGCTTCAAGTAAATGCTAATCTGCCTTAAATATCTTTCCTACACCAGCTAATCTCTCTAAAAGAAGGCTCAGGGTTACACACACACACACACACACACACACACACACACACACAAGTCGCTCAGTCATGTCCGACTCTTTGCGACCCCATGGATTGTAGCCCACCAGGCTCCTCGGTCCATGGGATTTTCCAGGCATGGGTTGCCATTTCCTTCTCCATGAGCAAAAGAAGCCAGACACAAAAGACAGTATACTAAATGATTTCATTTACATGAAGGACAAACATAGGCAAAACAAATGTAGGATGATAGAAATCAGAGAGTGGTTGCCTTTGGGGTGGGGGAAATTGGACAGAAAGCAGATGAGAGAATTTTGGGGGCTGATAGAAATCCATTATATCTTATTTCTGGTGGTGGTTGCACAAACTGTATTAACTATACTTAAGTAAGAATATTTAAAATCTGTTATTTTATTGTCTGTAATTATACCTCAATTTAAAAAAAGACATTCTAGGATAAGAGAGCATGGTATGTTTATAGGTGCAAATGACTAAGATACTCAGGGCTGATGGTTGCTTCTTTTATTAAATTTTAGCCTAGAAACCAAGAGTTCAAACCCCTGTCCCCGTGATAAATTATTCCTGTGTTTTAATCCACAGCAATGAAAGAGTTATTTATTAAAACCCTTTCTCATCATTATATGTGTCATACAGGGGACAGGGGTTGAAAACATCAAAATCAATTAAATAAATTTTATCTCAAGTGGAATAACTCAGGACATGTTAAAAAAAAAAATAATCAGCAGCATGTGAGAAAGGACATGGCAGCTGGTTTTAAAAACTTTGGCTGGTGGAATAAGAACAATTTGAGCGGGAGAATTACTCAAGTAAGCGTCTGTACTCTATTCCTTCTACCTCCAAGTTATACTCAGTAAGTTTTACCCCCAAAAAAAAATTAATAAAAAATGACTGGTATCTGAAAAACAAATCCTGGGACCACACATTATATTACGATATAAAGAACTTAATTCATGAACCTTTCTTTTGAATCATGATTTACTTCTACAGGCAAGGCACTGTGTCTCCTGCAACTCATCTTTATATCCTTAGAAGAATCTAGGCCAGGATCTTGAAATTAATGGATCTGCAATAATCATTTACTGACTTGAATTAATAAATAAATGTACTGACTAATTAGTTAGAATTTAAGTCCCAATTACACATTCTTGTAATGGGAAATTTACCAAAATTATTTTATAATATCTTCATATAAAATGTTTAAACCAGCAATGATCTCATTTGGTAATTTATGAGAAGTATATTTAAAAGGAGTACATGAAATGATATAGAAGTCCAACTCACCCCAGCTTAAAAATACAAGCATACTGTAACTATCTGCCTGGGTTTTTGAAAAAAATTATTTAAAAAGTACAATTGCTAAAAATATAAAAAACAAAAAAACCCACCAAGTCAAGTTTTGGTCTCCATTTGGATAGTGTAGACATGATTATAAGAGCACGAGTACACTATTTTGCACTGAACACCACACTGGCAAGATCAGAAAATCTGTGAGATGAGAAGGAAATTGTTATTCCAGTGATGGAACCTCCTCTCCTGAGTATCACTCTGCCAGCAGCTGAGACTTCAGAGGATTCTCACTATGAAAATCAGCAGTCCTTAGAGTGTCACAGGGGAGAACCTGACAGACTGTGAGGGTTCAGAGTGAAGACCTGAAAGCAGGAATTCAGAATTTTCTTGACTTGGTGTTAAATACCACGTCCACGCAACTATCGTGTACAGCAAGGTTTCATGCTAAGAGAACTGTCTGGGCTTTTTCCTGACCTGGTGAGGGGTGAGTTCAGCGCCAGTGTTCACATCTACCAGCTGGAAGAATAAGGCAAAGTTCTGGTGGCTGTCCGCGATGAATGTGCCCTTGGCTTTGGCTGGGTAGGTCACCCTGAAAGAGACATTTATATGGTAAGTCTTCAGAGAGGATCTCTGAGAACAGAGGGAAGGAGACCAACTTCGCTTCGCTGCCTAATTCTCTCTCTCCCAACTCTGTCTCTGAGTTCTAACACTTCTGTGGTTGAAAGAGTGGAGAACTGTCTATGGCCCGAGGGCAAATGGGACTGATAAAGCTAAGATGGAGAAAAGCACAGAATCAACTTCCATCAGGGTCTGGGGAAAATGCTATGTGTGAGTCTCCAGGCTTTCACTTCAAGGATCTAAGGATTCAACCAAGCCAGGCACCAGAGAGACTCACACGCCCTGCTGGAGGCTCCCAGGCGAACTGGAAAGCTGGGCTAGCAGAACCACAAAGATTAAAAAAAAAAATTAACAGGATGGACATTAGCAGCATATGTGAGGATGGTTGGGAAACCAGGAGGTGGGAGATGCAAAAGAATGAGGGCTATTGACAGCTTTTTCTTTTTTTAATGCTGCATTCTTTTTTTTTCCTTTCACACTGTTTCAACTATTTTTCTGCCTGAAATTGAGCTTTAAAAAGTCATTTTCTCCAAAGGCAGGAGTAATGAGAAAACTTTTCTCAGCTATCCCCTGAGATTTTAGGTTAGGATGGCCGGAGGATAAAAAAACAATCCAAATGGTTATAGAGCTCACAACTGGCTGTATTTCCTGCTTATTTACTTATGAGTAATACCAACTCTTCATCTATATAGAGCATTAAACTCTGGAAAGCACTCTTACAGACATCATTCCAGTGGGTTCTCAACAGTGCTCTCATTTCTAATGTCACTATAAAAATATACAAGCCAGAGACAGAAAGCCTAACCCTTTCACATGACTTAAAAGGAGTGAATGCCTGGATTCTAGTCTCTGGCTAACATCCCATTTTCAAAATGACCTTGAGGGTCCCCCTCCTTTTTGTGATATCTACAGCCACCCCAGTTGAGGAAATTTGGGGTCTGAATTCTACCCAGAGGTCTAGATGGGCATTCAAGGATCTGGAAGAGAACTAAGAAGTGGGCTTCATACAATGTTCCGGACGAACTCTGATCAATTACTAATGGTGACCTAGAAGTGTGTGCTAAAAAAGATGCTGAGTTCCACAATCACCAATGCTATGACTGATCAGTGATCTCCATGGACTGGAGGAAAGCAATCCCAGCCCTAGCGCTGGGTACCTGCCATCTCATCTCTAAGGACCTATGAGACATACAACTGATTTCAGACCCACTGTGGGCCACAGAGTGTGGCCATAAGGACCCTAAAAGCAAGTTCAAGATTGTGAGGAAAAACAGATAACACCAGAAAATAAATTAATACACTGCTTCCTCCATCAATAAAGTTTTTTTTTTTTAAATTATCATCTGAACTAAATAGTGTGCCTGGGAATAAGTCTGATGCAGACTTACATTCTGAGGCGAGCTCCTTCCCAAATTGTGGACTGTTAATAGTTTGTATAATGTATACAATATACATACAATACAATAGTTTGTTCAGGGACTGATTGCCAATATAGACAAACCCCAAGTTTGCCTGAATGCCAAGCAGCACCCTTGGTGCAGTCCCAGAGGAATAACAGCCTCTTTAATTTGGAGTACAAGCTGGGTCACTGCTGACATGGAAAAGATGGCTGGAGGGCCTCAGGGCCTTGGCATTGTCTTCCCAGCTCAAGCCTGGGTTCTCCCTGGACCCAGGAGGCATCCCACCTACCGCGTTGTTTTGGGGGCGATGCTCTGATCCTTATCCACAGTGGAGAGATCGACATTTGTGATGCCAACTTCAGTGGAAATCTTGACTCTGAGCTAAAGTGAAACATGGAAGAAAATCGCCAAGTCAACTGGTGAATATACCAGTAATCAACATACACATCCAACGTTTTCTCTTACTGGTGAGTCAAGGCATGAAAAAAAATCCTAGGACAGGAATCTCCAATAATTTTAGTAAAACTGACCCAGCTAGGTAGTATTTCCATCTCTTCAATCCAGAGGCCTAAAAGTAACTCCTTGATTCTTATCCCATCTTCCATTCTTTGGCTTTGGATGAATGGTATATATTAAAAAAGAAATGAAAGGAAACAAAGTGGATCTTTTCACAGGTACTTTAAAAAAAATAAGGGGGTAAAAAGTCCTTAAGTAGTAACCTTCAAATAGTTTAAATTAACAAGTACTCAATTCTAAGCCACTGAGATCTGGAATTTGTTACAAGCATAACCAATCCCTCTTGACTCTTTCAGTGTTTAAATTCTATACATTCCTTATAAACATTTTCACAAAGAGGAGCTAGCCAATGCTATTAAACACGAAATTTTTTTAAAAATTAGATTCAAATAAATGTAAATTTCCAAAAGAGAAAACACGCTAGAAGTCTACTCAGGGGAACTTTTTTATTTAAAATTTTTATTTAAAATCAAAGTTAGAATGTGCAAATTATGCAATCCCAAAGCACTTCTAATCTGTAAACATATCTATGAGACTTTCAAATATTTGAAAAACTTGAATTTAATGCTTAAGGTAATCCTTGCCAAATCCACTGGTTTACAGCCTAAGTCAGGATGAAGGAACAGAGAGAGAAGTCTGGGCAAATAACTGAAGCAAAGCTTCAGCATTTTTCTCAAACACACTATGAAGGTGTGACAGCCTCAAATCAAGGGCAAAGAAGAAAAATTAAAAAGGGATAAAGATAGCTATCAAGTAATTCTTTTTAACAGCCTCTCTCCTGCCTCTATAATAACTATTTTGTGACAATAACTTCAATTATCAGGTTGAATGGGGGGTGTTCTGTTTTGCTCAAAAAGAAAAAAAAGAAAGCCCTAATAAAAGATTTATTACCAAAGGCCATAAGGATATTATTATCTCCTACTTTTGAATACAAAGCCACCTATTGGCAGAACTATATTTAGCATCATAGTCTGTCACTGAATCTAGGCAACAGGGTGAATTATGGTAGGGGGAGGGGAACCGCTGGTCTTCAAGTTGAATAAACTATCAAGGAGAGAGCTTATGGACATTTAGGTGGTACTTTGGCCCTCGGGTGCTCTGCTGAGCAAACAGCTTCACAACTCATACAGGGCTCACAACCAGAGCCAACTTTGCTATTACAAAGCTCAATCCAGAGAGGCACTGACAGGCAGGCCTTCCATTTGGAGAAAACCTGGAGTGGAAGGCTCTGGCAAAGTAGTCAACCAGCTTTGATTAGCAATGCACCCCACTGAGATCACTTCCCCACAAGCCCCAAGAGCATCTGGAGCACTCAGGTGCAGGGACAGACAGAGACAGCGAGATGCACTTCCTGTCCTAGAGGGAAGCATACAGGCAAAGCTAAATTACAACAGAGCAGGCTGCTTTGGTGGAGGGAGGGACAAAGTGCTACAGAAGCACAGCAGGAGGATCAGTGACCCTAGTCGGCAGCGCTTGGATGGGGAGGGAAATGGGTAGCAGGAGGGCTTAGGCAGGCCTCCAGTTTAGGGAGAGGCAGGACCTGAGCAACCACTCCATGCTATAATCTGTTTTCATTGTGTATTACTTTGCAATCTTCATCAACATCAACTAGATAATTCCCTCTTCACTTCTCACTCTCTTACGGACTCATTTAATCTGTAAATGTGCTTTTAAAATCATCATCTCACCTAAATGTCCATAAACAGGAGACTAGTTAAATAAATAATGGGATATTCACGTACACTTTGAATTACTCTGGAGCAATTAAAGAGAACACGGTAGGTATCTATGGACAGATAGGAGATATATCTCCTACTTTTGAATACACAGTCACCGATTGGCAGAATTACATTTAACATCACCTGTCACTGAGTTCTGGCCACCGATTGAATTATGGCAGGGGAGCGTGGAGGTGGGGAGTAGTGGGAGGCCATGAAGCTGAACAGACCCCAAGGGGTAAGCTGGGAGGCTCTACTTTGTAACAAAAGCAAAGAATGTAACTTTATAGAATGAATGCTTTTGTGTAAATAAGAAAGAATGTGCATACATTCAATGATATGGGCATTCTTCTTTTTCAAAGTAAATACAGTTAACTGTTACTAAAGGAGAGGGACTGGATCAAAGGAATGAGAGAAGGCTTTTATATTTCATTACATACTTTCTTACACTTTGAATTTTTAAACTACATGCATAGTCCACTATTTTTTTTTTTAAATAGGGCTTACCTGAGCAATGACACTGTGTGACAAATTCTTCTTTATAAACAGTTTTGTATTAAAAAGTACCACCCAATAAATGTAATTTAAAAAAATCGCTCTCCCTTTCAAGAGATGGATAAATATAAACAGATGTTTAAAGATTTGTATAAGGTTCCTCCATGTATCCTAATTATAGTGATAAGGAAGCCATCAACTTGCGGGTTTTTACTCAGAATCCTGACTATAAGCTTTCAATAATAACATGGTCACTAAGGCCTGCTAATCAAGATTCAACTGTGTGTTCGTTCGGAAGACTTAAAAGCATTCACAGCAGAGACACGGAATAATGAGGGCAGACAGCAGTGAGCTCCAGTCCTTGTGGGATCACTCTCAGCCCTAATTTTAAAAGGCCCCCCAAGTTACAGCTTCCTGTGCTGCACAGAAACCATAGGGCTGCTCTTAAATAGGGAACAATTTAAAACAAGTCCTTCTGCCCCTAAAATCTTACTGCAAATGGGTCTCTGGAAACATTTAAAAGAAAAGCTTTTTTATGCTACTCTCTCAGAGCAAACTGAGACATAAAAATCACAGTAACTTTTTTCAAAGCCCTGTTGTAAAGAGTTCAGAGGAGGATCCCTGTCGATTAGCCGCTCCTTCTCCTTCCTTCAAACTAACACTGCAGGATTCGTTTTTTTTATAATAGGAAAGGGACTTGTTTAGCCACTTTAAATGCCACTAAGCCTGCTTTACAGTGAATCAACCAGGCCTTCCTTTGCCTGTGCTGCACGCCACATACACCTCAAAGTTTTAATGCCAGGAAATGCAGTCTTTCTGCTGAGAGCAATAGCCTCCCTGTTTAGCTCATTACTGTCAAAAATAATGGTGCATTAGGGGCAATTAATGCTAATGACAGCTTCTAAAACCCATGCTTCCCCTGACAGCAAGTCCAATGTCAATGAGTGCTATTACAGGCCTTCCACACCAAACCACTGTTAATGCACTCTGACCAATGTCAAGCATCTCTCAGGAGAGCAAACAGGACCTGCTGACCCGCTCTGAGGTTCTAAGTGTGACTACTACTGAAATTACAAAGTAAAGTTGCGTATGTGACAGAGCATGCACGTGCGTGCACACACACATGCATAAAGCTTAATAAAATGAAGAGGAAGAGAGGAGATTTGTAATACTTACTCCATCACTGAAAAGAAAAAGGACAGCAGTGGCCTCAATGGGAGCTTATTATCATTGCACGAGTAACAGAGCTATAAGGCATTTCTGCTATTCTGTACTTATTTAATTTTTCCAGCAACCACAGAAATACTTGCACAAACACCAAATTTGATGTTACAAAAGGTCAAGCTGTTCCAACAATCAAGATAGCTAGGTACTGGTATAAGGATAAAAGTATAGATTAATGGAATAGAACCGCAAGTCTAGAAATTAACTTTATATTTACAGTCAATTGGTTTTTGACAAGGATGCCAAGACAAATCAACAGAGAAAGAACAGTCGTTTCAACCAAGTGCTGGAACAACTGCTCATTTACATGTAAAAGGAGGATGCTGGGTCCCTACCTCACACCACACAGAAAAATTAATTAAAAATGGATCAGAAACTTAAATGTAAAAGCTAAAATTATAAAACTCTTATAAGAAAACATAGGAGTAAATCTTCATGATCTTGGATAAGGCAACAGTTGATTAGATATGGAACTTAAGTCAGTGCTTCTTTCAGTGAAAGAAACAATTAAAAATATTGGGACTATTGAAATTAAAACATTTTGTGCATCAGAAGACAACATTAAGAAAGGGAAAAGACAGCCTACAGATGGTGAGAAGATATCTGCGAATCATATGTCTGACAAAGAACTTGTATTAAGAATATACACAGAACTCATAACTCAGGAATATAAAAAGACAGTGGAGTAAGAAAAGGAAATAAGAGCTATATAGATTCAGTTCAGTTCAGTCACTCAGTCGTGTCCAACTCTCTGTGACCCCATGAATCACAGCACGCCAGGCCTCCCTGTCCATCACCAACTCCTGGAGTTCACTCAGACTCATGTCCATCGAGTCAGTGATGCCATCCAGCCATCTCATCCTCTGTCGTCCCCTTCTCCTCCTGCCCCCAATTCCTCCCAGCATCAGAGTCTTTTCCAATGAGTAGGAAGCAAGAAATAAAAAGACAAATTTTTAATGGGGAAAAGATCTGAATAGACATTTCTCCAAAAAAGATATACAAATAACCAATTAGCACATAAAAAGATGTTCAACATCATTAGATATCAGAAAAATGCAAATCAAATCATAAGATACCACTTCACACCCACCTAGGAGGGTCAAAATGAAAAAGACAGAAAATAACAAGAGTTGATGAGGATGCAGAGAAATTGGAATGCTTATACATTGTTGGTGGGAATGTAAAGTGGTGCAGCTTCTTTGAGAAACAGTGTCAGTTCCTCAAGAAGTTAAACATACAGTTATCACATGACTCAGTACTTCCATTCCTAGGCATAAACCTAGAAGAATTGAAAACAGGTGTTCAAACAAGAACCTGTACATGAACGTTAACAGCAGCATCATTTATAATATCCAAAATATGGAAACTTCCCCACATGTCCATCAACTGATGAACGGATTAAAAAATGCAATATATCCACACAAGGGACTATTCAATTATTTAGCCATAAAAAGGAATAAAGTACTGATACATGCTACACCATGAATGAACCTTAACAATATTATGCTAAGTTAAAAACACAAGAAGCAAGATATTGTATTATTCCAGTTATATGAAATGTCCCAGACAGGCAAACCACAGAGATACAAAGTAGATCAGTAATTGCCAGGACAAAGAGGAGGATATATTCTTATAGAACAAAGAGTGTCTACAAATAGACACAGGGTTGCTTTTTGGGGTGATAAAAATGCTGTGGAATTAGATGGTACTGATAGCCACACAACTCTAGATATACTAAAGATGCTGAATTATATACTTCTAAAGGGTAATTTTCTGGTATATCCTCAATAAAACTTGTTTGAAAGAAAAAAGAAAGCTGCTTTGTACAGAATAAAAGGCTCACCCCTAAAAAGATGAATTACCACAGTTCTAAGGGCCTTGGAATGCGGGAAAACATCTTTAATCTTCAGACCACTCCATCCTTTTCTTCTCTTAAGTGGGCTGAGATGGAAGCTAAGCACTGAAAAAACAAGAGTTGGTCTCTGCCCATAGGGAGCACCCAGCTCAATGAAAAAGCAAAACTTACAAGCAAACAATGGTAATACAATGCAGTAAAAACATTTATGGACACAATATAAAATACTATAGCAAAAAAAATAAGCCAAGTAGACTGAAGCCCTAAATATAAGGGGAAAATAACTTAAAAACTCTTGGAAGAAAATACTAGAAAATACTTTTTGGATCCTGGAGCAATGTAGAATTTTTTAAAGACACAAAAAATACAAACAGTCTAGGGGAAAAAAAAGACTTTTAAATTAGGCTTCACTGAAATTAATTTCTGGGCATCAAAAGATGCCATAAAGCAACACTAAGGAATTATATCTGATGCTTATAACTAAGGATTTACTAATACATACTGCTTCAGAATACATGCAGCACCTAAAAAGAAAATCAGTAACTAAAAGACTAACAAACCAAAAGAAAAAGACAAAAGATACATGGCAATTCAGAGAAGAAACCTAAATGGCCAATAAACACAAGAAAATATGCTCAATCTTACAAGTAACCAAAGACAAACATTAAAACAACAACATACCAGTTCATATTTAACAGATTATCAAAACTCGTCATACCAGATACTGATAAGAATATGAAGAAAACAGCAATTTGGCAAAACATAAGAAAGCTGGAAGATGAGCATATCCTATGATCCCACAACTTTACTCCAGATAAATAAAATGTGCATGAAAAAATGTAGTAAGATGTTCACAGCAGCACTGTCTGTATCAGTGAAAGTCTAAGTGTCCAACAACAGAAAATGAATTAATAAATCTAATGCATTCATAAAAGGAAGACAATTTTATAAAATTATTTATATTTATGCATAGCTCTAAGTTTGACATGCATAAATATGGCTGTCATAAAATTAGTATTGAGTGAAAACAAGCAAATTGCAAAAGGATGCATATAATGAAGCATATAAATCTGGGGAAATTGCAAATCAATGCACTATACTGCTTAAAATGTAAAAACTGGCGTTGGAATATACACTTCAAATGTGGGGAAAGAGGAAAGAAAAAGTGAAGAATATACAGAGAGCTTAAGTTCAATCTATAGGATTTTATTTCTTACCAAAATAAAACAAAATGAAGGAGAGGGGTTTCCCTGGTGGTCCAGTGGTAAAGAATTCACCTGCCAATGCAGGAAATACAGGTTCGATCCCCGCTCCAGGAAGATCCCGCATGCAACCAAGCTGTGTGCCACAGCTCCTGAGCTGTGCTCCTGAGCCCAGGAGCTGCAACTACTGAGCCCATGTGCAGCAACTACTGAAACCCGCGTGCCCTAGAGCCCATGCTCCACAACAAGAGAAGCCACCGCAGCGAGAAGCCTGCCTACCACAGCTCGACAGTATCCCCACTCTCTGCGACTAGAGAAAGCCTACACGCAGCAATACAGACCCAGCACAGCCAAAAATAAAATAAACATAACAAAGGAGAAAATATAGCAAAATGTTTGGGTTTGAGGGAGACAAATAGCTGGTAGGTATATAACAATGATACTATTCTCTATTCTTCTCTGTATTTTTGAAATAGTCTAAACTGAAAAAATAAAAATAAAATTCTAAGGGAGCACTGAAGGAGCAACATTTGAATTAGATCTTACAGGATGAGTACTTCAGCAAGGGAGGGGAAGAACATTCCCCACGGAGGAAACAACAGATGCCCAAGTGCACATGCACGTGGAGTATAGATGAGGACCAGCATGCAGTCAGGAGCAGCTAGAGCTGAGTGGATGAGGCTGTAACCACAATGAAGGATGCCCAAGTGCCTTGCGTGGAGGGCCTTCAAAGGGCACACCGAGGCGTCTAGACCTTACTCATGTGCAATAGGAAACCAAAGAAATGTTTAACCACAGGAACACTGTGATTTTTATCATTCTAGTGGTGTTTATGGCGCTTATGAAGTGGAAGGGGGCAGAGAAGGAAGACAGTGAAACTTGCTGGAAACTACCTACCTATTTACTTGGGATCTACCGAAGTGGGACCAAAGAACAAAGGAATTACGGAAAAGCCATTTAAAGGTGGACTCAACAGGGCTTGGTGACTGACTGAAGTCAGAAGTGGAAAGGAAGAGAGAGATTAAGAATGGCCGTGATGCATGGGTATGGCACTTAAATTGGGTATATTGGTATCAAGATTGTACAGGTAGAAGGAAGGTTTCAAGCAAAAAAAAAAAAAAAAAGTTTGCCTTTCAATGAGTTCAGCTACAAATAACAAAAATAAGGCCCCTTACAGCAGGCAACTAAAAGTGAAAGAATCTGACTTTTAAAGGTTCAAGGCTGCAGTCCATGGGTCGCTATGAGTTGGACACGACTGAGTGACTCCCCTTTCACTTTTCACTTTCATGCATTGGAGAAGGAAATGGCAACCCACTCCAGTGTTCTTGCCTGGAGAATCCCAGGGACGGGGGAGCCTGGTGGGCTGCCATCTATGGGGTCGCACAGAGTCAGACATGACTGAAGCAACTTGGCAGCAGCAGCAGCAGCACACACTACAATACTTTCTATCCAAATCTGTGTTAGTGAATGGACTAGGATCAGATGTCTCCTGCCTAAAAAGGTCAGACATGAGGGAGAGAAAAGGCAGAGCGATTAGAGTTCCAGAAAACATCCTCCTTTCTGCCAAACTTTTAATCTAAATGCTGAATCTATGTTAAGTAATGGCCCGCTTTTGAAAAGGTCAAACTTTTTGGCTTTGTGTCCTTTCATTAAAGAAAAGTGACACAAGGCCAACCGGAGGAGCTCTCCAAAGGCTGAATCTGGGATAAAATGAGCAAAAAATAAATGATGACAGTAACGGATTATAAAATATACAGTAAAATAAGAATCCATGAATAACTAAATACAGGGAGAGGTGGACAGCGTTTTCTTACAGTGAAATTCCAAGTAATAAATGTAGATGGAATGAAAGAGAAAAATCACCTTTTGGCAAACACCATATTAATAACTCTTGCAGGCAAAATCGTCAGGGTATGTACAGTCTCAAAATATCATTTCAGCAGACACTTAATTACAAAGCAAAAAAAACAGCAACTTTATAATAGAGAAACCTAGCAGATGCCACCTTAACCAGGAGATGAAGGTTAACATCACCAGCAATGAGACATACCAACAGCATATACTTCCTAACAGGACACACTGGGAAGGAACATTGCTTTTAGAGTATTTTTGCATGACCTGAATTTAATTATGAGGAAACAGCAGACAAACCCAAAGTAAGGAACACTATACAAACTAACTGGCCAGTACTTTGCAAAAGTGTCAAGGTCACAAAAGACAGAATACCCTAATTGGAGGAGGGTAAAGGGTCATGGCAACTGAAGGAATATGTGATCCCAGGTTGAATCTGGGACCGGAAAAGGGACATTAGTAAGATACCTAGTGGAATCTGAATTAAGTCTACACAGATCAGTTAATAGTATTGTATTAGTGTTAATTTTCAGATATTGAAATTATATTAGTTATATAAGGTATACATTTGGGGCAGCTGGATAAGGGGTATACAGGAATTTTCGCAATTTAAGACGGAAATGATTTCAAAATGAGAAAGTTTAATTAACAAAGAAAAGTCAGTGGAAAATGACATTTGAATAGTGAAGAAAACAGCTGTCGCAAATAGCATATATATAACTATTGAAAAGGCACTGTAACACCACAAGTTCCCCTGACCCAATAGAACGTGGGACAGTGTGGCCAAGGAGATGCAACAAAGACAGTGGCAGAAACATGAAGAAATGACAGCTCTAAGGACAAAGTAATACCATGAACAGGCCGGCAGGTGCAGCGCACACAGGTCTCAGCCTCTGAGCTGGCTCAGTACTCACCAGGGCACGTAAGTACACCAGCACTGTGGAGGGGATTCACCAAGCACAGACAGGCTAGAGGTTTTGGACAAATTACTTTACCCCTCATCAGTGAAAGGAAAAGGACTCCACGCACCTGTTAGGACTGTTGTAAGAATAAAATAATACAAGCAAAAGCACGGAGAACTGTGCTGTGTATGTCACATGCTTTCATGCTGATGACTCTAAGGCAGAATAAGAAAGGTTAAACCGTATCACATAGTTCAAGAAAGTAGGAAAATGTGTAATTCATCTTCAATAAACTTTTATCCAAAAAGATAAAAATGAGTCACAGTGCCTGGAGGGGCAGACGTCAGTTAGCTGAGAAAACCACTAATGTGAAATAACTCATTCTCACAAAGCATCAGATAAATGAGGCAGAGCTTTCCACCCTTAAAACCACTTGGATCTTCAACACAACTCAAGACAGCTAAACATCTGAAACACAGTTCATTAGGAAGGATTACCGATTTTCTTTTGTATTTCACCCTGAAAGCTTCACTATGCTGCTACAGATCACGTGATGCTTTTGGTCCCCTTAATTAGCACCAAGCCCATTTGTAAATCTATCAAGGCCAACCATAGAACACATCTTAAGAATATTTATATCTCAGGGGAATTAGGGATGATTTTAATTTTTTCTACTTCTTAAATTTTATGTTAATAGGGTAAGGCTAAGTTACAATGCAAAATGAATAACTGACAAATCCAGCTGCCTATGATCAAGTTCTTGGCTGAGTCTGTCAAACAGCATAGTTCAAACCTACCTCTCTCTTAACATATTCATTTTAACTGGGTCATAAGAGAGGTCAACACATGTAAATGGTTAATGCCATATGCCTGTATGGTCATTTCCTTGGGTGTACTAACATGGCAATGGGGATGACAAGAAAGCACTCACCTCTACAGTATTTGCAATGTAACGGCTGTCACCTTCAACTTTGACAGAGAAGTCATAATAACCACTGGAAAATTTGACATTCATGAAGTTTAGCTCAAAAACATCCCTGTTAAGAACGACAGTGGGGTTAGCAACAACTCGCACAGGAAAATCACAAACGGACACAACAAACAGGCTGCAAAGTGCAGCATTCCAGGGATGCACCACTTTTTTTACTTTTCCACTTCCCACCCATCTTGGGCCACCTCCTGTTCAATCACGTATTATTATGAGGGGCAAACTTCAAAACCACCTAAAATGACCTTCTCTTTCAAGTCTCCAAAGTCTTCTTTTTCTATTCCCTACCCACCCCTCCTCCCAGCTCATAAAAATCCCACCTTCTTCAGGTAAGTCTTCCACAATTACATTTTTTTTTTAAAGTGGAAATGTTCAAAGAGGTTGGCGTAGGGTAGTATAATTGTAGGTAATTTTCTGCATTAATTCTACTTTCCTGTGCTTTTTGAATTTCCTAAAAAGGGCATATCTTACTTTAACTTACTAATTCAAAACTTAAAAGTTTCCTACAAAAACTAACCCTTAATTTTTTTTTTAATTACCTAACAATAACACGCAGCCATTGAAGATAAGACTACGGAAGTATATTAAGCCTATGGGGGAAATGTTCCTGACACATTGTTATTAATAAAGCATAATCCTAAATGTAGGTAACTTTGGTTTTATGATCTGGGTTATATTGGCTGCAGGCTGACTTTTCAAAATAAGTATGTCAGCGCTCTGCAGAGATGTGCTCAGGACTTACCCAATGGGGGTGAACGATGTCTTCTGAAGGACTGTAGCTCTGGAAGCAACAGATTTCGCATGTTCTAGTTTAACAGTAGCCTGAGTCAAAGGCTGGGACAGAACATTGGTGACCTGCAACTGGAAATACATTTCAAAATTATCTGTAGCCACAGAAGCTGAGGGACTACAGATTTTTGCTTCTAGGGGTGGAAGCTTTATCCACAGGAGTGAGCTCTGCTGGGGGAGAACCATTTCATTTCAAGAACCGTCTCTGACCTGTGGCCTACTATCTCTGAAGGATCAAACAGAGGAAAACACAATTAGTTCAGAATGACATAGATTATAGAATCTTAGGGGTGGGGGAGATCTTAAAGATGATTTTACCCAATGATCTCATTTTTCAGGTAAGGAAACCAAAGTCTAGGGAAAGACAATGACTGGCTTCAGATCACACAGTTAACATTTCCTTCTCTCTGATCCCCTTATCTTCCCACTCTACTGCTCTACTATAGTACTTAAAAAAGAAAAATTATTAGCAAGAAAAATACTTTATGACGGTATGGGCAATGAGAAAACTGAAGAAATATGGATAATGTTAGTAACAGTCATTTGTTAAAAGTCGACTATTTGCCAGATACCAGGCTAAGCACTTGTATCTATCCTACCACCAATCGTCTGAGACAGCTGGTATAATCTTCACTTTACAGATGAAGAAACTGAGGCCACAAGAGGATATGGAGCAACTGAAGCCCACACAGCTAAGGACTGAAACGCCAGGCTATCTAGCTTCAAAAGCCAGTACTGTTTCTACTTTGCTTTCTTAGCTCCCCTGATTCATGGTAAACTGTATTACCCAGGTGAGTTCTCACCCCAGTCTTTGCTGAGGGGAGGTGACACTTAAGTAGGGGAACAAGAGGCAACTCGAGTCTGGGGCACTTCTCCTGGAGAGTATCTGAAGGACCCTGCAAAGCACAAGAACTGATGGGACAGGTGGACAGTCCTATGTGAACGCGTGTATTTAGATATCAACAAGATGCTAATTTTTTATGCAGATTTTAGCTGCTCACTGTTTCCAAACAATAGCAACAAATGCCTCATTGGAATGGAAAACTCTTAAGTGTGTGCATTTTGTTCTGCTCAGACAGTTAACACACACAACCGTCCTTGCTTACTGCTGAGGGGACGGAGTGCTACGTTATGAAGAAGTGGAAAGATACACTGTCGGCTCCAAGGAATAAGCGACCTGACACTGATCTTAACAATGTTAAAGAAAGCTATCTTAAAATAATGGATTTAGAAAGTCTGGGTATAGGAAAATACATTTTAAGAAGTTAAGACTTCTCTATACATCTGGACTTATGAATCCATAAATGCAGTTTTCCAGCACTTCATTGAAAGCTGTACTACTTCAAATACTCAAAAAAAAAAAAATCCTGTGACTAGTTCACTGAGTCCCCATTTGCTCTTCATTTAAGAGATATGTCGTATCTCCAATGATAATGGGGGTTACCATTGGCTGTGTAGATTTCTGGAAGCCCAACACTGGAAATGGCAATCAGAGCAGCACTCTGGGGACATGGAAGTCATACCCGCAGGATAGCCTGTTCCTGAGTGTACGAAGGAGAGCCCTCGGGCACAACCACAACGGGCACATGGTAGCGATTCTCAGAGAGCGCAGCGGCAGCAGAGGCCACACTGAAGGCTTCAGAGAGTGACTCAAAGTTCTTCTTGCTGAAGATGGTGTTCATGAGCTGGATGACCTGATCCTGCAAGAAAAGGCGAACACAGCTTGAGATCTTCCTCAGTCAGGCAGCGGGGACAGCCACCCATCCCTGTCCACCTGGGCTCAGTCATTCCTCCTGTTTCCAAGTGTTCACATGAGAAGTCGTTCAGCCACTAACCAATTTGGTAGGGGTGGGGGAAGCAAATATTCTGCATTTAAGCGTAAAACTTATTTGGTTGGTTTTTTGCATCTTCTAGTACAAACTGAAAGGGATGCATTTCTTTGTCAACCATTTATGAATGCTTGCTGTACAAATGTAAGGAACTTCTAGACAACTACTGAGATATAAAAGTTACTATATTATACCTATCGCAGTGCCCATTTGTTCCAAGTCTATGTGTGCCAGGCACTGTTACAGGTGTATTAACTCAGATCATGACAAAGAGCCTGAAAAGACTGCTCTCAATCCTTTCCAAATAAGGAAACTGAGGCTAAAGGAAGTTAATTAACTCTTACAAGTTAAGACAGAAAGAAAAAGAGAAGGACCAAAATTCACATGTAGGTCTGTTTGTCTCCGAAGTCCTTTCATAATAAAATATGTCCTTTCCTGTTTCCCCTCACCCTCCCAGCTTAGCTCCCCTCCTACCCAACCCACCTCCACACAGGATGCTGGGACTAAGTAGGTATTTACAAGACCAAACTGCACAGCCAAAATGTCCATTAGAAAGAAACTAAAATAACTCTCCATTAAGAACTAATGGGCTGCTTAGAGAAGAGGACTGAAAGCAATTTTTAAAAAAAGTAGAACCTAAAAGGCATTATTAAAATTCTAGAGGTTGTTTGCTTAAGAGGAAACATTTTCCATTTCAATCAGTTTTGTTTTTTAAGATCTACCATCTAACAAAAGAGCTCCCCTTGTTCCCGACAGTGTTATTCACAGTCGACATGAAATAATTTTCTTTAATTGTAACAATTACATTTTCCATCACTAAGCTGTTGACATGTTAAAATGGGGGACTGTTCACCAGAATGGTTATATCAAAAGCAGTGACAGCAAAATTATCCCAGCCAAATATCTGGTTGGTAGAAGCCTGGGAATAAAGCAAAACAAAGTTTAAGTTGTTTAATGCAGAATATCACCAATTCATCAACTGCACTGCGTACAGGAAAATCTCTAAATGATTTGTACCATAAGACCCATGTTCTTGCACTTTCACCTGTAATGGAAATTTAATAAGGGTGTGGTGTCTCTAGACCTCTAAAAACTCAGGATGAAGGAGAAGACAACATAAAAATGCTAACACGTGAATAAATTATCAGATCATAGCCTCTAGAGAAAATACAAAATTAACTCAAATTACTCAAGAAAGGTAATTATTTACCGTTTAGTTGAAACTCGGCACACAACTCACAATGCATTCCTAACACACAAAAGAAATGGAAATTCTAACTGGGGACCCAAATCTTTCCTCCTCAAATTAAAACAGCAGGAGCTTGTATTTGAAGTCCTTGAGATCAAGGGTTGGTTACCTTCTTACAAACAAGGGGTATCAAGAGGGTCCCACTCTCAAGACTTTCCACACACATTTCAACTAAAGGTTCCTTCAGGTTAACAAGCTCCTCTTGAAAAAAGAAAGAAAAGAACTAACTCTTGGTGGATGTCTGGTAGACATATGCCTCTCAGTGAACTATGTCAATCAGCACAGATTAGCTCTGATTGAGCCATTGCCGAGGGTCGGAGGGAGAGAGAACAGGCAATTTTGACATATAGGGTGCTTCTCAAGAGAAAAAGGATATGCACGGGCCACCAGCGTGGAAAGAATTCATGAGACAAGCACTTAGGAGCGCTGGGGAGGAAAGGGAGGTGGACAGAGAAAAATGCACTTGGCCTCTGTGCCACTGTCTCATGACAAAACCATATTCCATTTAAAACAAGTGTAGCAATTTGCTTTCATGCCTGTCCCACTGACAACCAATTTCTCAAGAACAGGCTTCACATTTTTCTTTCTCATTTCCATGCCGAACCCAAGATAGCCCAAAGCTAACCAAATAGCCCTCTCTGAAAGGCTATCGTTAGGAGATAATGTCAAGGACGCCTTTGAGTTTCATGTCAGAGAACTGTGATGTAGGCAGGCACCTCCTTAATGGATGGCTCCGTCCCCACATGGTCCATAAGCTTGTAGGTGGCAGCCACAAACAATGCCGTCGTTTCCAGTCCTTCTTCAAACTGGAGATACACACCTCCCAGTTCATCCAGGCGAGCAACAAGGTCCTGTCACGACAAAAACGGAAGCTGGTTGGAAATCAGGGGATAAAACAGAGGTAAGATGGACAAACCACTGTCACCCCAGTGCAGACAAGGTTTTGGGAAATGTCAGTCTGCAGACCACTTCAGTCTCTCAGTGCTTTCTCAACCAAGGCGCTTAGGCGGAAAGCGAAGTACAGCATACAGGCATCTGAAGAGAACGGTATCTTCTGTGGCTCTGAGAGTGCTCCTTCCCCAACCCCTTCAACTTGTGCCCAAGCCCAGGAGTCAGGGCACTCAAGGCACCAACTGCTCTGGGCAGAAGGCCAGTGGGCCAGGCTGCGGTGTAGCTGGGAAGCATTGTGACGTGGATGGATTCGAAGGCCATCCGTTTGGATACAAGCTCTAGAGCTATGCCTTTCTCTTCCTTAATCAATGCTCTAAAGGATGGAGAGAGACATACTGCTCTCCTGGGGAACATGATGAGGCAGCTAACGTGCCTGTGGGGCAACCCAGTGACAACACTGTCAGACTGCCTGTCATCACTGGCTATGCGGTCCCTGAGAGCAGGCTCTGAGCAGCGGGAGGGCCTGGGCAAAGGATGCAAGAAGAGCAAAAACCACAGCGACCACTTGCTGAGTGTCGACTCTGTACTAGGCACTTTAGAACTCCACTTGCTCCTAACTACCACCATGTAGGGAAATTGAGGCTCAGGCATTAATAATTTGTCTGAGATAACAAAGTAGTAAGTAAAAAAAAAAAAAAAAAAATGAATTTCAGGTTTGTTATGTTCTAAAATCTGTGGACTATGAGACCATACCTACCAAAGCAGGATGAAGTAGTTTGTTGTCTCATTGATGGTGTAACTATACTTGCCTAACCAATACTCCCTATGAAATACTGCTCTGATACAAAGAACAGAAGTGTGCCAAGGATATGAAAAGAAAGGTAACTGGCTGTAACAAATGATTCATGTTTATCTGTAAGACTCTTCTAATGGTTTCAAAGACAGGAACTGGGAGATTCCCTTGGCAAAATAAATTTGTACCTCAATCTCCTCCACGATGCTTCTCAGGTCAGCCTGCTGGGATAGGTAGGAGGCCGTCTGCAGAGCCTGGACTGTTCTGGAATGTAAAGAGTAGAACCCCAATGAATGGCAAGTCTCTACGCACCCCTTCCTGTATCGGGATATCTGTAAAAATATCCTGCTCTTGTTCTTTAGAAATGTAAGACAGTCTCGGGCCGGAAGGAGCTGGTTTACAATCTATATGGGAAAGAGGCAACAAAGACCATCACATCACATTACAAGGAGTTCCCTGATGGTCTAGTGGTTAGGACTCAGCGCTCTCATCACCGGGATCCCAGATTCAATCATTGGTTGGGGAACTAAATCCCATAAGCCACGTAGTACAGCCAAAAAAATAGACCGTTACTATCACAAAGTTCACTACAGCTAGAGAGAAGGCAATCTGGGCAACAGGATCCACAAAAGTACTGAAGGCAGAGAGAAGAGATGGAGCACCAGTGAACCCCCTTCTGAACCTCCGTTTGGTTCCTAATGGCATTGCACAGAGAACACTAGACGAAGACTTCATTAGCTCTAGAAGAGATACACTCTGAGATAGAATGGGAGTCAATTCAACCAAGGAATATTGGGCATCCCCATGTCATATGAGGTACTGTGCCAGGCAGAGGCTAGCTACCTGTGAACTTTCTACTTTTCTTACTCCAAGACCAAAGAAACTCCGTGGAATGTACATTTGCAGGTTGCTGGTAGAAGCGGGAGCAACTTTTCTGAAAGCAGATGAATGCAGTAGAAGCAGGAAGCGTTTGGTAAACACACAGCTAACACGTGTGCTGCTGTCATCCTGCTAGGAGCCCTGAGAGCTGCCCGTCCTTGCGGCATTAAATAAGGTGAAAGGAATTAAAGGTCTGGTTCTCAAACCAGAGTCTATTCTTTTTTTTCCCTTTTCTATTTCTATTATCATTTATTTCTGACTATAAAAGTACATATTTGCCAAAAATTCACACAGATTACTAAAGAAAGTTAAATTTCTTTAGGTTGTTTAAGAAAGTTAAAATTCTTGTAATGCCTACCCCTAAAAGATAACTGCTCTCCAATTTATCTTTAACTTAATAGACTGTACACACTTTTCCATGAGTACATATAAATGTATTTCATCCTTATTAACAATGACAAAGTATTATATTGCTTAGATGAACCATATTTACTCACTTAATCTTCAACTGATGCACATGTATGTTTTACTAGGTCATTCAGTGCTGTAACTGTGAACCCTTATCCATGATTGTATATGTATATATACATTTTAATTCACTGAAGTGAAATTCACATGAAATTAGCCATTTGAAATTAGCCATGCTAAATTCAGAGACATTTAGTATGTTTCACAATGTTGTATAATCACCACCTCTATATAGTCTTAAAGCATTCCCATCAGTCCAAAATATTAATAAAACCCTACATCCATTAAACAGTTTCACTACATTTCCCATCCCCCACTCTCCCTGCCCCCTGGCCCTGGCAATCTGTGTTCTGTCTCTATGGATTTACCTATTCTGGATATTTCATATAAATGGAGTCATACAAATGTGACCTTTTGTGTTTAGCTTCTTTCATTTAGCATAATGTTTTCAAGGCTTGTCCACTCTAACACAATCAGCACTTCACTCTTAAGGTGTGATGTAGCATGTATGTCCGACAAAGGTTTGCATAGTCAAAGCTTACGGTTTTTCCAGTGACTACTGAAAAACTATTGTATGGATGTGACAGCTGAGCGCCAAAGAATTGATGCTTTCAAACTGTGATGCTGGAGAAGACTCTTGAGAGTCCACGGGAATGCAAGGAAATCAAATGAGTCAATCCTAAAGGAAATCAACCCTGAATATTCATTGCAAAGACTGATGCTGAAGCTAAAGCTCCAATACTTTGGCTACTTGACGTGAAGAGCTAATTCACTGGAAAAGACTCTGATGCTGGGAAAGACTGAGGGCAGGAGGAGAGGGGGGTGACAGAGGAAGAGATGTTTGGGTTGCATCACGGACTCAATGGACATGAGTTTGAGCAAACTCCAGGAGTTGGTGATGGACAGGGAAGCCTGGCATGCTGGGGTCACAAAGAGTTGGGCACGACTTAGTGAACAACAAACAACAAGTAAGTATGTCCATGTAAGATATTTTATTAGGTTCTATTCTCTTAAAGTGGGTAACTTAGAATGGAAATGGTGCTTTTAGAAGTGGAATGGAGAGAGCTGAGGACCCCTAGTGGTTAAGCTGATGCTGCTCAACCCCAGAAAGGTTCTCTAATTCTCAAGAGATGACCAGGCCTTTGTGTAAAAACACCATTTATCAAGTCAGTATTTTGGGGGATGTAGAGAGAGAATTTGTCTGCTTTCGTTGTAATTATAACAATTTAGATTCCCTCCATGGAAAAAAAATTCCATTAAGGTGGCAAGCTGGAAAACAAGAGGAGTCAGAACTCATGGAGATGCTTGTTAGAATGCACTTGAGAAAATGAAACCTGAATTTCCAAACAAGACAGCAATCCCACACCTGCCTACAATAAACACTGAGCCCAGAAAAGACTGCTAGGAGAGCCTAGAAAGAACTTTTCAATTAAGATATCATTTTTCTCTTCTTCAGAACAAGAGAGCGTCACACTGGTAACAACCTCAGAAGTTTTCAGAATGAAATTAATCCACTTAGCTTTTATCATTGGCTTTATTTATTCCCCCTCTCCCTCTGGAGCACTATATGCAAACACTAAGAAAGCAGATCCTGTCTTACTAATATACTGTTGATGATTCAAAGACACTGGGTTATGAGAGACCACAACAGCATCTTTTTAGATTGTTCACTCAAGCTCACAAATGTTCTTTTCCTGTTCTAGACAAGTTTATGAACATTCATTTCCTAGAATAAGTTCAATTAAATGTAGAAGGCCCATTTAGAAAAGTCTTAATTTATATCAGATTTCCTAAAACAGGGCAATTGAGTAGTAATATTATATAAGGCATTCTGCCAGTTTGATCTTCACAATAACCCTATGAGACAGATATCATTCTCCCTGTTTAACATACGAAAACACTGAGGTTTAGGGAGGTTAAACAGCCTGCTCATGGTCACAAAGTATAAGAGGCTGGACTTGAACATTTCTCTCGCATCCCAAGCGTGTGGTCTTCCTATCTGAAGTTTTTCAAGAGGAGAGAACAGAAATATAAAAGTATAGTTTTGAATTTAACTCTTTCTTGGGCACCTACCATGGTACCAGGCTCTCTGAGCACTACAAATAAAGCTTACAATCTAATCCAGAAAAAATTACAATACAATCAAGTAACTAGCTCCCTAAGAAAGGGACCTGAGAAGGAAATGCTCTAGCGAGCATGAACTCCATGCGGCCCATGCCCACTAAGACCAGGCACTGCACTAAGCTCTTCACAAGAACCATCTTACTGAACCTTAATATTTGTTCTGTGATGTAAGGATTACTGATCTTATTTACAGATGAGGCTCAGAGAGGTTAGTAACTTGCCCAAAGTCACACAGCAAGAAACAGAGCTAGTATTCAAACTCAAGTCTAACAGACCCCAAAATGGATATACTTTCTTTGTACTTCTTTCTGTTATGGAGTTTAGAGGAGGGCGATTTTCCCTTTTGCTCAGAGGGCAATGGAAAGATATTTCTGTAGAAGGTAGCATCTGAGTGAGGCACTGACAAATGAATTCATGACAGGAGACACAGTGGTGATAAGTCCTCTGACCTGAAACCAGAGGACCACAAGGGCCAAGCACTGGGCAAAGTGTGCACAAAATGTCATTCCTAGGAAAAGTCCCAGCCCCCAAGTCACTGATTACTGACCACGTGAAAATGAGTAGGATGTGAGAGTGACAGAGAAAGGCAACTGACTGTGAACCTGCTCTTATCAAAGCTTCAAGTTTAGAAACATTTCAGTTCTTAGCAAAAGCAAAAAGCAAACCAAACACTGGGAGACAACTGAACTACTCTGCAGGAGGGCACTGTGTCGCTAATGTCTTGCTGACGATAAACAGGAGTCCAGGTACTCCAATCCCTCTCAGGGTTGCAATTAAATGGGGAACACGTAGAAAATGAAATATATGTATACTGTTCTTAATGAGGAGTTTCAGGATCAAAGGGGGGAAAAAACTATGTGCAACTTTTAAGCTTAGTAAACATCCTGAAGTCAGTTACAATACACGTATATTAAATGTATAACAAACAGGAAAGTTGCTCAGTGTTCCTTCCTAGTGAGTGCTTCTCCCTCACCCGAGCCTTTTGCAGACGAGCAGGGTTAGATCCCTATGATACTCTCCCCTCTGAGCCCCTACTCCCCCGCTGGGTGCTGTCACCCACAGCTCTAAGGGACCTCATGAGCCCTCCTCCATGGCAGAGTCTCCACCATCACACCATGGCCTGGCCAAGCCTCAGCACGAGATGCACATGGCTCCCTGGCCTCCCTCTCCCTTGGTCACTCCTACCCTTGTTTCAGCCCTAACCTCAAATGCAATCGTGTCTCTCTGTAGCAGCACACTTATGTTCTGACTCAGTATTTGCCCTGGCCAGAGCAGCTACGGGAGACCAGGTCTTGGGGAGCTGCACGAGGACATGGACCTTAGTACAACACGATGTCTGCAGTGCCGACAGAGCACCTGGAGCACAGCAGGTGCCCAGACAATACCTGTGGAACCAGAGGATGAAGCCTCTCGGGGAAGCAGCCTGAGAAGCGTTTGAGATGAGGACTTACGCTAGCACGGTCTCCTCCTTGCTGAGGCGGGCAGTAAGGGCACCGAGCGCTTCCTGGGAAGCCAAGGGGAGACCAAAGCCACTCATGGCTGCCACTGCATGGTAGATCTGGGCCACCGAGGAGTCTTCGCTCACAGCTGCCAGCAGCAGGTCTTTGGTCTCATTTGAAATAGAGATCTAAGAAAGGACGGGCAGACACAGAGTTCAGAACAGGTGAGGGCAGCCCGCGGCAGGCAGAGCAATTACCACCGTCACATCACCCACTTGGTCCTCAACCACTCTCTTCAACATTTCAGAAGCCAGAATTAAATATCTGGGAAACCTCAGCACAACACTTTTGAAAATATTCTGGCAAGTCACTAGCCTACTGATAGGGTTCTCCTGTGATCAAAAAATGGATTTCTAGAAATCTGGCGTTTTCACTTTAAACATTTTGAAATGTTAAAGGAAGACTGTAAGAAAAAAAGCAAGACTTCCCAGAAGAGAGGCAACTCGAGGAAGAAGTTACTTAAAAATTCATGAAAAGTGAAAACTTGGGAAACATAAACCAAGTCCATTTCTTTACGGAAAAAAAAAAAAAAACAAACCCCCACAAAAATGGAATTCCAATAGTCTACTTGCTAAAAAAAAAAGTCCTACATGACCACCTGTCTCTAAAAAAGGACTTGACAGTTTAAAGTCAACACAAATGTGAAGAAGCTGGACTCACCTCACACCCTGAGAGGGCCTGGCTGGACTGGGCGGCGTAGAAAAGGGAATCCACATTGCTGGGATCAAGGTTTGATTTAATGAAGGTGCACGCTTTCTAAAGAGAGGGAAAAATCAATGTAAGTGGTGATACACACGATGACTGGGGCAAGTGTACTTTTTTTTGAATGACGAATAAAATTCTGAGCAATCTATGATGACTTAAAGAACCAGCTACACAAGATTTCATTTTTTAAACAGATATTTTTCACAGGAAGCTATATTACTCCCAAATGCTAACTTCATAGAAAGAGCAACTCGAGGGCTTCCCTGGTAGCTCAGATGGTAAAGAATCTGCTTGCAAAGCAGAAGACCTGGGTTTGATTCCTGGGTTGTGAAGACCCCCACCTAGAGAAGGGAATGGCTACCCACGCCAGTATTCTTGCCTAGAGAACCCATTGCCAGAGGAGCCTGGTGGGCTGCAGTGCATGGGGTCACAAAGAGCTGGACACGACTGAGCGACTAAGCACACATACACACAGTCCTTCCGAAGCCGGAAGTAAGGAAAGAAAAGCTGGTCCCTCCCACTGACACCTGCTCTGGCATAACCTGTGCAGGGTGTTTATGATGCCCTTCCTCTTAATGAACGTGAGGACCCTGTGGCAGATATCATCATCCCCAGTGAACAGAAAAAGAAACTGAGGTTCAGCATTGGTAAGTAACCTCATGAAGGTTACAAAGCTAATAAATGGCAATGTCTTCACTCAGATGCCTCCAAAGCTAAGTCAGGTTCAACACATCTAAAAAGGATTTGAAGAAGAAAACAACCTGTTCAAGAAATCCTTTCAGCAGAATGTGGGTAATTGATGTGTGCTTTGTCGCCATCTGGTGCTTTAACAATAGAACAACATCCAAAGCCCCAAATGATGATGGTCATTGTTCGCACTTTTTGAGCACTTAAAATGTGGCAAGCAGTGTTGACAAGTGCTGTATAAGCATTTCTCCTTTAATAAGAGGATCTATGCACTAGGTCCTCCTATTACCTGAATTTTACAGATAAGAAAACTGGGGCATAAGGTCACTCAGCTCTTAATGGAGGAACTGGAATTCAGACCCAGGCAGCCTGGCTCCAGTCTGAGCTATACAACCTTTCTAGGGACTACAAAAACGATCTGTTCCTGTGTAAAACCAGCATCATGCCTACTATACTTGCTTTGCAGAGACAGATCTACCAGCTGTCTGTGATTTCAAAGCTCAAAATGTCAGCAGCTTGTTTTTGCCTTTTTTCCTATGTGGGATGGTTGATCTTGAGCCTGCAGGAAGGAAGCTGGCCCCAGACTTCTCCAAATCCACATTTGTTTGCCTCCAATTCTTACGTGTCTAAAGACAGGAAACCACAGACACGCCTTTGTAGGAGGGTCATGCATGCTCAATCATGTTCCATCCTCTTTGACCCCATGAACCATAGCCCGTCAGGCCCCTCTTGGGGAAAATTCCATGAATATGGAGGCAAGAATACTGGAGTGGGTTGCCATTTCCTCCTCCCAGGGATATTCTCAATTCAGGGATCGAACCTGCATCTCCTGCAATGGCAGGCAGATTCTTTACCACGGAGTCACCTGTGAAGCCCTACATATACAGTACTTGACACCGAAATGAAAGACGTTCATTCTTCGTTAACACCTAAAATCAACTCTCATTTCACACTCCACTGTTCACAGAGCTGTGCTCTCCTCTCATACTTACTTAACCCCATTCCTCTGTTTTTCTGTTGAATCTGTTATGACAAAATAACCAAAATCTCCCCTAATGATCTATCTATGACAGCAACCAACTCAGTGGATCTAACAGAACTGAGGGAGTTCTCCCTACTCACTGAAAGCAACGACAGCTGAGCAGGACACACCCCACTACATGGAAGTGGCAGTAACAGAGACTCTTTCTCAAGTGGTTTATTTAATGTGCATCTCTAATAAGGAAATCCACCAGCTCCTAAACGTCCATACAACTCCCTTCCTTCCACGGCTTACAATGTACACATCACACCCTCACCACAGCATGTTTCATAAGTGATTAGAAGAATGAAATATGTGATTAAGCCATTTATTTTCTGATTAAGAGGCACATTTAGAGAGCTTTCATTTCTATTACGCTAAAGTTTACAATTCATTCATTCAACAAATATTTGTGGGACACCTTTTGTTCAGTAGGCATTAAGCAATGCGGATGGCAGTTTGATAAAAAAAATAAAACATCAATGTACATGAACTACCACTATTACATAATAGTACCATTAAGAGCTAACACTGATTACACACGTTATTACCTGCCATCATCATGCTAACCACCCTACATCCATCACCTGTGAGCTGTACTGTAACTATTTCCATGTTACTGATGAGAAAACAAAGATTCTGAAAGGTTCGGTAAGCAGCACAGGTCCCTCAGTGGTGCGTTAAGTCAAGATCTTGAAGCCAACCACTGAATTAGGAACAAAAAGCCACAGCTAACTGTACAATTTGGAGAAGGAAATGGCAACCCACTCCAGTATTCTTGTCTGGAGAATCCCATGGACAGAGAAGCCTGGCAGGCTACAGTCCATGGGGTCCCAAGAGCTGGACACGACTTAGCAACTAAACCACCACCACCACCAATCACACAATTAGCTGTGGTGTTGGAGAAGACTCTCGAGAGTCCCTTGGACTGCAAGGAGATCAAACCACTCAATCCTAAAGGAAATCAGTCCTGAATTATTCACTGGAAGGACTAATGCTAAAGCTGAAACTCCAATACTTTGGCCACCTGATGGGAAGAACTGACTCATTTGGAAAGACCCTGATGCTGGGAAAGATTGAAGGCAGGAGGAGAAGGGGATGACAGAGAATGAGATGGCTGGATGGCATCACTGACTTGATGGACACGAGTTTTAGCAAGCTCTGGCAGTTGGTGATGGACAGGGAAGCCTAGTGTGCTGTAGTCCATGAAATCGCAGAGTCAGACATGACTAAGCGAATGAACTGAATCACACAATTACCCCCGAATCACAGTGCACTGCAGCCGTCTGGATGGCTTTAGCCTATACCTTCAGCCTGCGCCAACATCCACTCGAACTTGTGACATCAGCAGAGAACACCCGCAGGGGCAAGAGTTCAATCTAAATCCACATGCAGCTCCAAATCATGAGACAGATTAAAAGGTAGCGTTCTGGGCTTCCCTGGTGGTCTGGTGGTTAGGAATCTGCCTGTCAATGCAGGGGACTTGTTGGGTTCAATCCCTGGTCTGGGAGGAAGGATCCTACATGCCGCAGGGCAACTGGGCCTGTGCATCAGAACTACTGAGCCTGCACTCTAGAGTCTGTGAACTACAACTACTGAAGCCCACTTGCCTACAGCCTGCGCTCCACAAGAGAAGCCACCGCAACGAGAGGCCTGCACACCACAGCTAGAGAAAGCCCGCATGCAGCAACAAAGACCCAGCACAGCCAAAAAATACAGAAATAAATCTTTTTAAAAAAAAAGGTATAATTCAAGTTAGAGTAAGATCACCCTACTCCTCCAGGAGGACCCTGGACTGAATCCTATGGTCCCACAAATGTTTGAAATCCATCAGTAGAAACCACTTATCTGCATTCAAATCCAAAATGTAAAATTAACCTAACAATCCCCATTTTCTCTCCTATACCTGATGGTACAAAACCTCTGCTGGTCAAGATCGCTCCACTCTATGCCTCTCAACTACTCTCTCTCCTCCCAGGCTCTTTACAGACATCATGGGCTGTCCATACAGTATCTACACCAGCCCCGTCTGAACTCTCATGAATAAATTATCAAAAGCAAAATTATAAAAGCAAGCATTTTAAAATATTAATTATAACAATAGTTAACAATCAAAGGGCCTTTCATGGGCCTGTTATCTATCAGGCATAACATGATTTCACATTATCTTTTCAATGATCCCAGGAGAAAGGTATCATAACTCCCATTTTACCGAGATGGAGCCAAGATCAAAAGCTTGAGCTAACGACTCTGCTGCTTGTGCACTTTCTTTTGAGTAAAACTAATTTTATCAGGCGGTACCTTGACTTAGAGGGTTTACAATAACATGAGGCAAGTTGGTTTCAACAGACACACACAGAAATACCGGGCAGGAACAAATAATAGCTGTCAGGAAGATATCTGAATTTCTGAAAAAGTGCAGCTCTCATACAGCAGGGATTAGCAAATTTTCTACAAAGGGTCAGAGAATAGGCTTTGGGGGCCAGATAACTCCCTTTAGTAATTACTCAACTTTACTGTTAAAGTGCAAAAGTAGCCATAAGCAATATATAAATGATGGGTCTAGTTGTGTTCCAGTAAACTTTTATTTACAGAAACAGACTTCAAGCTGGATTTGACCCTAGGGGCCATTATTCAGATGATGGTTGGCAGACATAGGGCAATTTTCTTAACCTTTCTGAACTTATGTTTTCTCCTCTATTACAGGAAAATATTTCTGACCATATGGAATTAAGAACTGGAAAATTCTTAAAGAGATGGGAATACCAGACCACCTGACCTGCCTCTTGAGAACTCTGTACGCAGGTGAGGAAGAAACAGTTACAGCTGGACATGGAACAACAGACTGGTTCCAAATAGGAAAAGGAGTACGTCAAGGCTGTATATTGTCACCCCGCTTATTTAACTTATATGCAGAGTACATCATGAGAAACGCTGGGCTGGAAGAAGCACAAGCTGGAATCAAGATTGCCGGGAGAAATATCAGTAACCTCAGATATGCAGATGACATCACCCTTATGGCAGAAAGTGAAGAAGAACTAAAGAGCCTCTTGATGAAAGTGAAAGGGAGTGAAAAAGTTGGCTTAAAACTCAACATTCAGAAAACTAAGATCATGGCATCCGGTCCAATCACTTCATGGCAAATAGATGTGGAAACAGTGGAAGTGACAGACTTTACTTTTTTGGGTTCCAAAATCACTGCAGATGGTGACTACAGCCAAGAAATTAAAAGACACTTGCTCCATGGAAGAAAAGTTATGACCAACCTAGACAGCATATTAAAAAGCAGAGACATTACTTTGCCAACAAAGGTCCATCTAGTCAAAGCTATGGTTTTTCTAGTAGTCATGTATGGATGTGAGCGTTGGACTGTGAAGAAAGCTGAGCGCTGAAGAATTGATGCTTTTGAACTGTGTGTGATGTTGGAGAAGACTCTTGAGAGTCCCTTGGACTGCAAGGAGATCCAACCAGTCCATTCTAAAGGAAATCAGTCCTGAATATTCATTGGAAGGACTGATGATGAAGCTGAAACTCCAATACCCTGGCCACCTGATGGGAAGAACTGACTCATCCGAAAAGACCCTGACGCTGGGAAAGATTGAAGGTGGGAGGAGAAAGGGACGACAGAGGATGAGATGGTAGAATGGCATCACGGACTCAAAGGACATGAGTTTGAGTAAACTCCAGGAGTTGGTGATGGACAGGGAGGCCTGGCGTGATGCAGTCCATAGAGTCACAAAGAGTCAGACACCAATGAGAGAATGAACTGAACTGAGAATTAAGAACACTCAAGATAACATGTCCAGTGTACCTGGCATATATCAGATATTCAATAGATAGTAGCAATTACTGATTCTAGTCCCAGCCAGGAAAGATAAACCGAGGACATCAGAAATTCTCAAAGACTACCAGTTCACAAAAACACACACATACAGAAACATTCTGGCCCACTGGCAAAAATGGAACATTTTGAGCATCAAAAAAAAAAAAAAAAACCAATTGCAACGGACTGCAAGACATCAACTGGGACTACCTATTCTGACCAGGATGGAATCGAAATATTAAACTGCCACATATAACTATAAAACTGAACAAAATGAGATGTTGAGACACCAGACAGCACAAGGCTGTGATCCTTGAAAAAAAGTAAAAAGTTTGACAGTAGTACAAATGATGGGAGTTTGAAGAGAAATATTTTGTTATAAGGTCCTTTCCTTACTCATGATGTGGCAAAATAATTCAAAATACACTGTGATAAGTTAAGATGCATATTACAGGGACCTCCCTGGTGGTCCAGTGGTTGAGAATCCACCTGCCAATGCAGGGGACATGGGTTCAATTCCTGGCCCAGAAGATTCCATATGCCACAGGACAACCAAGCCCAGGCCACAAATACTAAGCCTAGAGCCCATGAGCTGCAGCTATTGAAACCTGTGCTCCCTAGAGCCTGTGCTCACCAGCAAGAGAAGCCTCCACAATGAGAAGCCTGTCCACCACGGCTAGAGTAGCCCCCACACGCCACAACTAGAGAAAGCCACACGCAGCAACCAAGACCCAGTACAGCCAATTAAATATTAAGTTTTTTTAAAAAAGATGTTTATTACAATCTCTAGATCAACTGCTAAAAAGCTAAGTAAGCAAAAAGTCAATAAAAGAGATAAACTATTTTTAAAAAAGATTCAAACTAAGAAAGGAAAGGAAGAGGAAAGGATGGATAGACAAATAGAAAATAACAAAATGGTAGACTTAAATCCAACAGCATAGTTACAAAAAATATAAATGAACTAAATCCCCAACTAAGAGACTGAGATTGTCAGAAGAGATTAAAAAACAAATCCCTGCTATATACTGTGTACAAGAGATAGACTAGTGTGACAACACGTGAATCTAATTTTATCATAACTAAAAATGAAACAATCAGGTATCATGCATCCACTAATAGGAAGTACACAGCACTGCCTACAAACTGACCCTGAATATAAATAAGCCTCAAGAATTATCTGTTTATAAGAATCCAAGAGTTAAGAAAAGATGTTCAAAAACAACATGAGGATATAATCAATCAAAGGCAGAACGTGGAAAATTCTCCAGGACAAGTTGACCTGGCTTGTTTCATAAGTAAAAGATGGGGGCGGAGGGAGACTGTTAAAGATGCAAAGGATGTGAGAGTCCGGGAGGATGCCAAGACAGGCCTTGGCAAAGGGAGTGAGCCACTAACTGGACACGTTGCTGCTGCTAAGTCGCTTCAGTCGTGTCCGACTCTGTGCGACCCCATAGACGGCAGCCAACCAGGCTTCCCATCCCTGGGATTCTCCAGGCAAGAATACTGGAGTGGGTTGCCATTTCCTTCTCCAATGCATGAAAGTGAAAAGTCAAAGTGAAGTCGCTCAGTCGTGTCCGACTCTAGCGACCCCATGGACTGCAGCCCACCAGGCTCCTCCGTCCGTGGGATTTTCCAGGCAAAAGTACTGGAGTGGGGTTACCGCTCCCTAAATTGCACTGTCCTCTGAAGATTACATTGCCCTGATCTGTTGAATCCAGGGATGGCTACCAGACTTGCTTTAGGCAAAGAAATGAGAAAGAAAAAAGAAGTGGCAAGTATCTCTTCTGAAGAGAAGTTGTAAAAGTCACGCTTTCATCTCTACAACAGTCCAGAAAGAGACTACTCCATGTCAGGCTAAATCTTAGCCTGAAGAATATGAAGCAAAGCCCCAGCTGACCGTTGATGGCCATATTATAGTACAAGTGAAAAATATACTTTAGTCATAAACTATTTAAATGTGGGGCCATTTCCATGCTAGTATAAGAAAGGAAGCATTCTAAAGATGTCATTGTCAGATTTCCATCCATTGGTTATATATTTAAACACTAACCTAAGAATTGCTATGAAGGGATTTTTTTAGGTGTAATTAAAGCCCCAAAACAGCAGACCTTAAAATTTAGAGATTTTCCAGGTAGGCCTGACCTAAAAGGTAAGCCCTTTTAATTGCAGAGAGTTTTCTCCAACTGGTAGCAGAAAAGGAGGTCAGAGAGATTTGAAGAGCAAGAAGGACTCAACATGCCATGATTCACCTAAGTGGGAACAGGGCAAGATGAGAAGAAAGGAGATGGTCGTGAGGAATGGACAGCAGCCCTTGGCTTGACATCGAGAAAACGGGGACCTCAGACCCACGACCACAAGAAACTGGATTCTGCCAACAACCTGAAGAGCCTATGGTTAAGAGCCAAGCCTGGCCAACACCTTCAAAGGGACCTATGAGACACTAAGCAGACAGCCCCGCCAAGCCTGTCTCGACTTCTGACCTACAGAACTATCCATTCATAAATGAGTGTTGTTTTAAATCCCTAAGTTCACAGTAATTTGTTACACAACTGTAGGAAACTGAGACACAAGACTTATGTGAGAAACCTGGCCCTAATTCCCTACCCTAGGCTGTCCATGTTGCTGTAATAAATAAAATGTAAATTCACAATTTAAGACTTTTCCTAAATCCAGGAAAGGTTTCAGTCATGATGCGTTTTTCCTCATCAAAGATCCAAAAAACACATCAGAATTGCCTGATGCTGTAACTGTCAGTGTTTAATAAAAATGAATGTTACCCATCTTGAACTCCTTTAATATTTATTAGCCACACACACGGGGCACTGTTAACAAGTATACCCTCACTGTAAGTGAAGTGAAATGAAATGGAAGTCACTCAGTCGTGTCTGACTCTTTGCCACCCATGGACTGTTGCCCGTGAGACTCCTCTGCCCATGGGATTCTCCAGGCAAGAACACTGGAGTGGATTGCCATTCCTTTGTCCAGGGGATCTTCCCCACCCAGAGATCAAACTGCAATCTCCATAATTCTTTACCGTCTGAGCTACCAGGAAACCCCAGCTTCACCGTAAAAGTTTCAATAAAAGCTACAGAAAAGTTCCTAAAGGATTTATGACTTCGTCTTCTTTATACTTTACTAAACACCTGGCATGGTACTAACATACATTACTCATTCAGGAGAAAAAAGAGGATCTGTCAGATTGATATAAATATTTAAGATATTGGCTTAGCCTTGGGTATTCTCAAATAAGCAAGAGTTAGGTTTGAAGTAAACAAAAGGAAGACAGTGAGGGAATGAGGCCACCAAGGCAAAAGTGATCTCACCTTTACATCTGGCACCTGGGCACCAAGGCTGCTGAGTCCCACGATGGAGTAGAAAGCAGACTCCAAACTTGTGAAAGGGCGGTCCAGAGAGGCTTTCAGTCTCTCCACGTCATGCTTGGTGAGGTAGTGAGTGGGCGTCAAAGCCTGGGCGCTGGCTATGATTGTCAGGGCCAACAGGAAGACAGTGCTTGAACCTTGGGGGGAAATGATTGTTTAATAAATACACTCCACACTATTCAAACTTTTATACACAGTTCCAATGATGAGGCTCACCAAGGTCTGGGAACCAAGTCATGTAAGGAAGGGTGAAGAAATGGGAGGTTCCACCTGGGGAACCGATGGGCACAGTCTTCAACTATTTGAATGACAGTTCTCCCAGCAGCTTCTGGGCATCTAAAGCAAGGGGCTCATCATGCCATTCCCGTCTCAGGTATGTTTGTAGCTCCAATGCCTCCTAGGACAAATCCAAACCCGAGTCCCCACGTGGCCCTGCCTGTTTCCCAGTGGGATCTCTTCCCCTACTCTTTCATCTGTGGCTCTCTGCCCTCCTCTCCGTTCCTCTAACGAGTCGTATTCTTTCCTACCCAGCTCTTTGGCATGTCTTCTCCTGCTTAATTTCAACTTTCAGATTTCAGGTCAAGTATCTCTTCCTTTGGAGAAGGCAATGGCACCCCACTCCAGTAGTCTTGCCTGGAAAATCCCATGGACGGAGGAGCCTGGTAGGCTGCAGTCCATGGGGTCGCTAAGAGTCGGACACGACTGAGCGACTTCACTTTGACTTTTCACTTTCATGCATTGGAGAAGGAAATGGCAACCCACTCCAGTATTCTTGCCTGGAGAATCCCAGGGACGGGGGAGCCTGGTGGGCTGCCATCTATGGGGTCGCACAGAGTCAGACACGACTGAAGCAACATAGCAGCAGCAGCATCTCTTCCTTAAGAAGCCCCCCAGCAGCCCTCCTCTGGATGGGGTCCCAGTTCTATGGTGAAACACAAGGTGTCTAGGGCCAGGTTTAAATCTCAGCTCTGTCACTTTTTAGCCAGGTGGCCATGGCAGTTACAATGTGACCAGTCTGTGCCTCAGTTTCCTCAAGTGGGATAATACCAGTATCTACCTCAGGGTTGTTAGGATTACATGCATTAAGTTAGAGTATCTTAGTGGCATGTATATAAATAAGGGTTACATAAATGTTAACTACTCCTTCCTTTACATTATTGTTGTCGTTTCTCTATCTGCTCAAAGCAACTTGCAATTCTATGTAGTATTTTTTACAACTAAATTTAGTAATGTCTGATTTCTCTGCTAAACTATAAGCTCCACGAGGATAGGCTGTTGCTTTTATTCATCCCAGTATTTCCAAGCCTTGCACATGGTAGTACTGAATTAATATTTGCTGAATAAATGGGAAAATAAAATCAGTCCTCATCTATTATGCCCCAGGGGACAGAGGGAAATGCCAGGAGTCCAACATTTCTACTCTTCATTGGAATAAAATCCTTTCAAACAGGCAGCTTCATGAACAGTCTGCATTCCAAATAACAGTAATCACAAGGTTAACATTTATAATTCCCCTTTGCCTATATCGTCTACTTCAGTTTGAAGTAGAACCCCTTAAGAAAGGTATTTTACAAATAAGAAAGACAACCAGAACAGCCTTTAGACACAGCCAATCTTGGACTCATATCCAGGTCCATCTAAAGAGTTCTCACTCCACTATTTTTGGGAGAATGTTGATGAAGGGATGCCTACATTAGGGATATGAGTGTTCATGCTACTTAAGCCCTGGTGTGTATTAAATAACCTAAAGAATGTGAAAGCTCTTTAAAAAAACTAGAAAGAGATCTGTAATGTGGATCATCATTCATCAAATGTTTCTGAATAACTACTATGTACCAAGAACTATTTTTGGTGTTAATACAACATGAAACGGAACAAAAACCCCTAACCTCATGGAACTTACACTCTAGTGGGAAAAGACATGACACAAAATAACTAAGAAACATTATTCATCATCTTAGAAGGTGAAAAGTGCTGTGGAGAAAAATAAAGAACATAAGGGATATCTGGGAAGAGCTGCAACTTTAAACATGGCAGCCTCTGAAGGCCTAACTAAGCAATAGAGATATTATGTATAAACCTGAGGGAAAAGGAGGAGCAAGTCATGAAGATATCCAGAGGGAAACTATCCCAAGAAGAAAAGCAAGTACAGAGACCCGGAATCTGGAGTGCAGACGGGACTTTCTGCACTAGCCAGGAGGGCAACATGGCTGGAAAGGATTAAGCAAGGGGTGAGAAGTAGGACAAGGTGACAGACACAGCAAAGGTCAAACCCAGACGACCCTATGGGCACTCTGGCTTTTACTGAGAAAATTTTAAGCAGAGGAGTGATCTGATTTACATTTTAACAGGAACTTTGTGTTGAGAACAAACAATACTGTGCTGAGATTACAGAGGAGCAAGGATAGAAAAAGAGACACCAGTCAGGAGACCACAGCCATACCTCAAGAAAAAAGATGGTGGTGATCTAAACCAGGGGACCAAATGGTTGGAGTCTGGCTAGAACTCAATTAGAATTGCTGATACGTGTAAAGATGTAAAAGAGGGATCCAGATACTAATGTTGACCCAGTGCCTTGAATACATGCATGTACTCAGTACGTTAAGATCTAGTAACTATGACCAGCATTTTCCCAGCTAGACTGCAAGTTCCTCTAACATAGCACTTGTGCCAGTATCCTGATATTCCCATCTCATATCAACAATATTAACGATATTACATCTTTGGGGACTGTAATCTGAGCACTTAACACATGCCTGGTATGCCCACACAATACAAAAGAACTCTGTGTGCATTTAGTCATTAAATCCTCACAATACCCAAGTCTGTGCACTTTACAGACAAAGAAACTGAGTCTCAGAAATAGTTATCTGCCCTAAGACAGGTTAACTAGTTGAGAATCAAACTGCAGGAACTCTATTATCTTCAACCTGTCAAATAATGGAGCAGTGAGCCCACAGATTTATTCATTGTTACCTTGGGCAAGTTACCTGTCTTCTCTGAGATTCCGTCTGTCAAGTGGAAATAATAAAATAGTACACATTTCCCAAGTTGCTGTGAGACTACACGAGGTTGCATCCTGCAGTGTCCTCTCAATACCTGGCAATACAGTTCAGTTTACTGAGTGCTTACTGATTGCCGCGCACTGTTCTACACTATGCAGGGAAATGGTCTCATTTAACTCCCATTGTAATTTACGAGACTAACCTATTTAACAGATGAGAAACTGAGGTGCAGAGGAGCTAAGTAACTTGCACAGGGTCACTTTACGAAAACGTGGCAGACTGCAAGTTTGTACCCGGAGACATCTTAACTTCAGAACTCACGCTAGTAAGCTCTCCAAGAGGTGTGATTTTCTAACCCCTTTCACTGAACAGGAAACTATGGTCCAAAGAAGGACGATTTAGCCAAAAGCTCACTCTTAGGCCACCTGGCCCGGAAACCGGCGCGAGTCAAATGAATGGGTGAAGCCAGACCGCGAGTTCGCCGCGGCTGCGGTTCCCGACTGGGTCTCGGGGAGACCCGTAGCCCGCGCCGTACCCACCGCCACCCTCTCCTCCACTCGCCCGCAGTCCCAACCGCTGGCCAGCCCCCCGTCAGACGCCGGACCCCCAAAGAGCCCGAGCTCATGCCCCTGCCCCGCAGGGGAAGAGGACCCCTCCTGGCCGGCACCCGAATGGCCAGCTCTAGCCCCCCGCGGGCGACGGCCCACTCGCCAAGGCGTGTGGGCCGCGGGACCCCCTTGTCGAGCACTGCGCAACGCCTCACCCGGCAGCGCCATTCCTCCGAGCAGGTCCCACCAGGGCCCGAGCCGCAGGCGGACTTCCGCTCGGGAAGGTGGCTCCAAAAGGGCTCCGGAGGGGACGCCAGGGACTCGCGGCAGACCCCGTGTGCTGGGATGGGCTCCAGGCACAGGTCAGTCCCCGCCGTTCCGCTGGGCCGGGCGGCACTCACCAGCTGCACAGTGCTGAGCGCGCAGTGCGCCACGGCCCGCGCGTACAGGTCCGCTTCCTCCCCCCCGCGCCCCGGCCCACTTGGAACCGACCTCCTCGCAACGGTCCCATTCCGGAAGGCACCGGCAGGCAGTTGGACGAGGCCTCGGGGGTGGGCCCGAGACGGGGCCTCCTGTGATTGGTCGGTCGCACCGTCACTCAGTCGTCTCTCTGCAACCCGGCCGATTTTAAAGGAATGGAAAGGGTCCGGTGGAAAAGGGCCAGCAATATTTGAACGGTTTGCGGTTTTGGTTTTTTTTTTTTTAATAAGAAAATTATAGCAGCTTTCCCTGAAGATTGTTTCGGTTGTTAGTAAGTGACTTATAAGTTACTTTTTAACTGATCTGCATACGTTTGTGTGAGGAGAATATAAATCCCAATGGAAGTGACTCGTCTAAGAATTTATTAATTAGGTAACTCAGATTATTCAGCGTTTACGGGATAGCCAGACAGCGTACTAAACGCTCCATGTACTTTGTTTCATTCACTGCTCATCCCCAGTCTGTGAGATATGTACTATTAATATTTCCATTTTATAGAGAAGAAAATTTAAAAATGTGAACCGGGACAGTCTGACTATAATCTGCTTTTAACTGTTACGAATACAAAGTAGTCACAGTGCGAAATAACTTTTACAATCATTAGTGTCCTGGATATTACCGTCTATTACTGTCCCAAACAAGGAAGAGTCAGTTCTTTCTCTGTTTGGTAGTGTGCTATTGTATGGTATACTAGCCATTAAATATGTGGATATTTTAATTTGAATTTAATTAAAATTAAAAATTCAGTTTGTCATTTGTATTAACCATATTTCAAACATTCAGTGGCCCCATGTGGCTGGTGGAGATGATACTGAACTGCGCACAATTATAGAGCATATAGAACATTTCCGTTGTCACAGAATATTCTGTTGGACAGCACTGACCTAGAATATGTAAAGAACTCCACCTCAATACTAAGACAACCAGTGGTGTGCTGAAGCCTCATACTGGCTTGTGAAAGTCAACTGTTAAATTTCTCAGAAATTTTGATAAACCGCAAAGTCCTACTGGGATGTTGGCAATTTGATCTCTGGTGCCTTTTTTTAAATTGCCAAGTTTGAAATAGTCAAATTGTCTAGTCAAAGCTATGGTTTGTCCAGTAGTCATGTATGGATGTGAGAGTTGGACTATAAAGAAAGCTGAGCACTGAAGAATTAATGTTTTTGAACTATGGTTTTGGAGAAGACTCTTGAGAGTCCCTTGGACTGGCTGCAAGGAGATCAAACCAGTCAATCCTAAAGGAAATCAGTCCTGAATATTCATTGAAAGGACTGATGCTGAAGCTGAAACTCCAATACTTTGGCCACCTGCTGCCAAGAATAGACTCATTGGAAAAGACCCTGATGCTGGGAAGGATTGACGACAGGAGGAAAAGGGGACAGCAGAAGATGAGATGGTTAGATGGCATCACTGACTCGATAGACATGAGTTTGAGCAAGCTCCAGGAGTTGGTGATGGACAGAGTAGCCTGGTGTGCTGCAGTCCATGGGGTTGCAAAGAGTAGAACTCGACTGAGCGACTGAACTGAACTGAAAAGTCCTACTGTATAGCACAGGGAACTGTATTCAGTATCCTATAGTAAACCAATGAAAAAGAATGAGAAAAAGAATATATTTTCTGTATATATCTATATATCCTCTCACGTTGGTGTACACCAGAAACTAACGCAGCATTGTAAATCAACTATATGTGCATACATGCTAAGTTGGTTCAGTCATGTCCAACTCTTTGTGACCCCATTGACTGTAGCTCTCCAGGCTCTTCTGTCCATGGGACCCTCCAGGGTAGAATACTGGAGTGGGTTGCCATGCCCTCCTCCAGGGGATCTTCCTGACCCAGGGATGGAACCTGAGGTTCTTATGCCTCCTGCATTGTCAAGATGTGTTCTTTACCACTAGTGCCACCTGGAAAGCGCATAAATCAACTGTGCTGCAGCTGTTGCTAAGTCGCCTCAGTCGTGTCCGACTCTGTGCAACCCCATAGACGGCAGCCCACCAGGCTCCCCCGTCCCTGGGATTCTCCAGGCAAGAATACTGGAGTGGGTTGCCATTTCCTTCTCCAATGCATGAAAGTGAAAAATGAAAGTGAAGTCACTCAGTCAAGTCCAACTCTTCATGACCCCATGGACTGCAGCCTACCAGGGTCTTCTGTCCATGGGATTTTCCAGGCAAGAGTACTGGAGTGGGTTGCCATTGCATTCTCCCTAAATCAACTATATCTAAGTAAAAAATATATAAGTGAAAGGAATTTTGCAAATTCGTTGTTAAATACAGCTATTAGAAGAATTAAATTATATATACTTAAATTGAAATAAAGTATATTAAAAACAAAATTCATCATTTCCTAATTATTTTCCTTTATTTTACCATTGTCTGTGCTTTTGTGGTAGCTTGTATCTACTGTATATGAATGGTGGAAATATTATATCATGCTGTGCCCATCTCTTCCCAGTAACATTGGTAGCTTGATTTGGCTGCAAATGGAATATTTATACCATAGAGTCAGCAAATGCTACAAACCAGGGCTTGACTTATTGCTTTGTTATTGTGTAAATTTAATGTTGGAGATAATGTTAATCGAGATTAAACTTAAAAATATATCACATCTGTAGATTTTACATTATAAATAGCACAGAAACTTGAAAATATTTGTGTTATGTTTGAAAATTATTATCTGATTCAGAAAATAAGTCACTTTTAAAGTTTCAGTTACATGTTTATTGTTGTTAGAGTCCCTTGGACTGCAAGGAGATCCAACCAGTCCATTCTGAAGGAGATCAGCCCTGGGATTTCTTTGGAAGGAATGATGCTAAAGCTGAAACTCCAGTACTTTGGCCACCTCATGCCAAGAGTTGACTCATTGGAAAAGACTCTGATGCTGGGAGGGATAGGGGGCAGGAGGAGAAGGGGACAACAGAGGATGAGATGGCTGGATGGCATCACTGACTCGATGGATGTGAGTCTGGGTGAACTCTGGGAATTGGTGATGGACAGGGAGGCCTGGCGTGCTGCAATTCATGGGGTCGTAAAGAGTCGGACTGAGTGACTGAACTGAACTGAACTGAAGTCATGTCCCACTCTTTTCGACCCCTTGGACTGCAGCACGCCAGGCTCCCCTGTCCTCTATTATCTCCTGGAGTTTGCTTAAATTCATTTCCATTGAGTCAGTGATGCTATCTAACCATCTCACCCTCTTCCGCCTCCTGCTCCTTTTGCCTTCAATCTTTCCCAGCATCAGGGTCTTTTCCAGTGAGTTAGTTCTTCACATAAGGTGGCCAAAGTATTGGAGCTTCAGCTTCAGCATCGGTCCTTCCAATGAATATTCAAGACATTTTAGTAGAAGAATAATGATGATAAACAATATCATTAATAAGTGAATGATAGATGGTACTGTGAGATAAGAAGAAAGAAAAAGTAGGAAAGGGTAAAGGGGGCTGAGAGGGGCAGTGTTCTGCCTCAGTCTCTTTTATCAGTGGAGTAGTATCTTTTACCTATCCATTCACTTCTCATGAGGCTGACAATATGTTAGGTACTGAGGATGAAACCGCAGAAATATGTTTCAGGGGCTCCAAAGAGCCCCAGTTCTTTATGTCTCAACACAGAAAGAATTGACTGAGAGGCAATGTTATAGATAAGAAGTGATTTATTAGAATAGGATGCTTGTGAGGTTTACAAGCAGATGGGCAGGAGGGCGCAGGGCTCAGAACATACTGCCCTACAGTTTTATACTCAAAGGAAATGTGGGGAGAGGGAGAAGACCACCTTCTCCCTCATTCTTTAGTGGACATCGAGCTTCCATCATCAGCTCCTCCTTCTCCTCTGTATCAGGTGGGGGAGTTTTCTCATCTCTACATGTTCAAACTGGGACTGTCATGGTACAGTGAAAAATGAGCAAAAAGATGGTAACGAACACCATAAATGGTAAATCAGCTCAGGTTTCAGTATAATGTCACTTTATCCCTTTTTTAGTGTGTGCAGAGGAGCATGAAATAGGAATCATTAGCTTACTGCCCTCATTGGACAGGATGTGGGTCTCATTCCCCTATTGTTTTATTGTGCATGGGTATACCTCATGCTTCTATTGCACAGGTTTCTGGGGGTGTTTGTTTTTTTTTGGCTGTGCTGCATCTTCGCTGCAGGGTGTGGACTTTCTTTAGTTGCTATGCATGGGGGCTCCTCTGGCTGCAGTAAGTGGGCTTCTCGTGCTGGGTTGCAAGGGCTTCTCTAGTTGCAACACATGTGCTTAGTTGCCCTGCAGCATGTAGGAACTTAGTTCCCAGACCAGGGATGGAACCTGCATCCCCTGCATTGGAAGGTGGATTCTTAACCACTGGACCACCTGGAAAGTTCCCTGCTGCACAGTTTTGTTGCTCAGCTTTGTTCTTGGTTTTGTCGTAGGTAGACCTGCTTTCTAGAGTGACTGTTAACTTAGGGGTCTCCCATACTTTTTCCATTACTTATGATTCCTTAGTGGGATTACCTATTTAATCACCTACTTTGTCCCTTTACTCTGTCCATATCAAATATACAACTGTGACCACGTCAACAAGATTTCTTCCCTCGTGGAGTTTATAGTCTGATGGGAGATGGTCAGTAAACAAACACACATGAACTTGATAATTGTAGGTAATAATTAAATACTATGCAAGAAATGAACAAATAAATATGAGACTGGGTAGGGAGAAGCTACTTAATCTAGATTGGTGATCAATAAATGCCTGTCTGAGAAGGGGACATTTAAACTTTCACTTGAGTGATGAGACAGAAGCCGTCCTGAAAAACTAATTTTTCCAATCCCCTCTTCATTCCTAGGATCTGTGGTCGAGAAGAAATAGTGATGCCTTGTGCTTCTGACAGTGATTCAGGAAGTGTGGATTTGCAGCTGGGCAACTTAGAGGATATTAAAAAGCAACCAAGTAGCCTTGAACTTACAGGTGAAATGGGGGAAAGATAAAGGAGTGGGGCTGGGAACAGGGAATCTCTTGTCAAGTGACATTTCAGGATGACCAGCTGTCCACTAGATTTTGACAGTGAGTTTGGTCCCTGACTTTAGGACCTTGGAATGTGATTGGCAAAATGAGATGATATATTATTCTAGGTATATAGAAATCTAAACTTGGTCCTGAAACAGATCATCCTAAAGGCTTGTACCGAGTCTAAGTGCTAGAAGGATTCTGAGAAGGGAGAGGTAGATGTGGATGGTTGCTGGATTGGGTTACAGCATAACTATCTTTCATTTATTCTAAAAACATTTTTTGAGGACCAGTTGCTGGGCATACAACAATGAACAGGGTCAATGTGATCCCTGCCCTCATAGGATTTACATTATAGTGCTTTTTGAAAATGACCCCCAAAAAGTAAACAGACAACAAACAAAGTAATTACAAATTGTAGTAAGTACTATGAAAAAGTTGAACAGCTACAGTGTGTTTGAGGAACTACATTAATTCACTTGTACATTCATTCAACAAATATTTATCGAAGCCCTATTGTTCTCTCAACACTGATCTAGCTGTAGAACAGTGTACTTATAAACAAATGATTGGAGCTCAGTATAATGTGTGTGATTAAGGGTTGGGGAGGAAGTAATGAGCAGACAGAGAAAGGTTTATTAGCAGCTCAGAGGATACTTAGCCAAAATGGGCAAAGGGGATTCAGGAAAGGGATCCTGGAGTTGAGCTCTGATGGATGAGTAGGGGTTAGCTAGGCAAAGAGAGGAAGGGAAGATGGGGAGAGGAAGAAGAAACAAGCAGGCAGAAGGAAAGCCTGTGCAAAGATATAGGTGAACAGGAACATAGGCTTCCAGTAGACAACAGATACATGGCAGGAAGTGGGAGAAATGTACAGAAGACAGTAGTCATGGAAACCACTAAGCGAACTAAAGTAGAGAACCCCTCAGCTGATAGGTGTGTTAGGGAGGAACTAGGAAGGCTATTTGCCCAATAGGAATAAGGAATTTGGTATCAGAAATGGAGGAAGCAAGGATATAAAACGACCTGAATCTAGGAAGTCCCAAAGGAAAACGCTATGTTCCTCACTGGCAATAAAATTATTGTATTTCCTCAATTATAAGATATACATTGTCACATTGTATAATTTCTAATCATGATATATTTATTTTATAATCACTGTAATTGGTATCAGAGTGTTCCTTTTTTCCTGAAAAGTTTATTAAACAGAATTGGTGTATTTTATAATCTTAAAAACTGCATGAACAGGAAAATTATGCCAGCAGAATCCTTGTCACTCGATAAAGAAGGTTGTTATCATCCCCATTTTGGAAATGTAGAAATAGGCCCAGAGAAACTAAGGTTGCATAAAGTCAGAAAGCTAGAAGAGGCAGAACCGGGATGTGAGCCTAGGCAGACTCTGGAACCTGTGCTGTTAAAGTATTAGGTTGGCCCAAAAGTTCGTTCAGATGTTTCCATAAGATGGTATGGAAAAACCCAAACTAACTTTTTGGCCAACCCACTATATCTCAGGTCAAGAAGGAGATACCTCAAGCACTTACTCAGCTACCTGCTCCACTTGGAAAGAGATCATAAGCACAAGAGGCCACTATATTTTAAGCTCTAGTCACTGCAGGCTCAAAGACTTTTGGATTTACAGAAGAATATCTACCATTGAAGTGCTTACTGTGGGCCACATACTGAGAAAGTCTTCTGTATGTACTACCTCACTCAGTCTCCAACAATAACCCTGTTTTATTGGTGAGGAATCTAAGCTTCTAAGAGACAGACTAATTTAATGAATGTCATATAGCTAGTAAGTGGCGGATCCAGGATTCAAACTAGTCTCAGACTGAGAAAAATCCATGCTCTTATAACCCTCCTGCCTCAGCTCAGCCTTAAAGGTGTTTGTAGTTTAGGAGGCCCTTGGAGAACATTGGAGGCCGTTGGAGAAGGAAATGGCAACCCACTCTAGTACTCTTGCCTGGAGAATCCCATGGACGGAGGAGCCTGGTAGGCTACAGTCCATGGGGTCACAAAGAGTCGGACACGACTGAGCGACTTCACTCACTCACTAGAGAACATTGGATTTGTAATTGAGAAAACAGGCATAGGAAGGGAAGAGACTTGTCCCGGGTTGCAGAAGAAATAGGAAGAGTGAGAACAGGACCTGTCTATCTTGATGTCCAGGGGTCCTCCCCACTAAACCATGTGACTTCACACAGTACAGAGGCATCATCCAATGTCTTTCTTCCGGTGTTAGACTCAGACATCTCGGAAATCCCCGGACTCCCCAGGGAATCCCTCACAGACACCTCCAGACACCTGACCCACCAAGGCCCCCTCGGTGAAGTCACTGTTGAGCAGCTGATCCAATCCATCCAGAAGTTTTTTAATGGTGAACTAAAGGTACGCACAAGCAATTTTCCAAGGCATTCCAATTATTCATCTATCAAATATCTTAAAAATTTTTATATAAAACATTTATACTCTAGGCTATAAAGTTGATTTATATGTATACTGTCAACTGAAAAAAAAAAAAAGCATAACCTGCAAATGAAGAGTTCGGCTTTTTCGGAGGTGTTACTAAGGACTAAAGGGCTTCCCTGGTGGCTCAGTTGGTAAAGAGTCTGCCTGCAATGTAAGAGACCCAGGTTAGATCCCTGGGTTGGGAAGATGCCCTAGAGAAGAGAATGGCAACCCACTCTAGTATTCTTACCTGGAGAATTCCATGGGCAAAGGAGCCTGGTGGGCTACAGTCCCTGGGCTCACAAAGAGTCGGATAGGACTGAGCAGCTAACACTAAGGACTGGAATGACAGTCTTTTAGATAGCTCTGAGGGACTGTTGCTAAGGGAGGAGTCAGGATAAAAAGGAGTTTTTGATGGGGAAAAAAAACTATGTAGTGAAAGCACCAAAAGATGGACTGCTAATCACAAAAGCAGACATTTCAAATTAATCATTTTAGTGCGTGTGAGAAGGTACGGAGCAGCTCCAATGGCTGATGGCTTGACAGGCGCAGCACTGTTTGTTCACTGAAATGGCAGGTGGCATTCTTTATCCACAATACTTTTATATTTATTTTTTGTATTTATAATAAATATATTTACATGTTCTTCTACATTATTTTTATGTTGATAATCATGTTTATAAAATTTTTAAATTTCCTATAAAAACAAAGAAAACTATAATAAAAGGTATAGGTTAATCTTCCCTAATCCCCTCCAGATTTAAGTTATCTTAGTTTTCCTTCTACGGAGAAGGCAATGGCACCCCACTCCAGTACTCTTGCCTGGAAAATCCCATGGATGGAGGAGCCTGATAGGCTGCAGTCCATGGGGTTGCGAAGAGTCAGACATGACTAAGCAACTTCACTTTCACTTTTCACTTTCATGCATTGGAGAAGGAAATGGCAACCCACTCCAGTATTCTTGCCTGGAGAATCCCAGGGACGGGGGAGCCTAATGGGCTACCGTCTAATGGGTCGCACAGAGTCGAAAACGACTGAAGTGACTTAGCAGTTTTCCTCCTAAGATAATTTCTGTTAACATTTTGGTGTATGTATTTTCAGACTTTTTCTTGTGCATACAAATACATGTAATTATAGAAAAGCATGCATCCGAGATAGTGGGAGAAAAAAGAAATTTCTTGGTCAGTAACTATAGATCTGTATTATCCTACTTAATAATGCAGTATTCATTATTTAAGTGAAACATTCATTCATTCTGTGTGAGCATATAACAAAAGAATTTGTCTTGACCTGGAGGTAAATGGAGGCATTCCTGAGGAAGTAACCTTTCAGCTCAAGTCTAAGGAATGAATAGGAGAAAGTAGGAGAAGTTAAAATTGGAGGGTTGATCTCTAAGTTGGGAGGATCCACCGGAGGAGGACAGGGCAGCCCATTCCAGAATCCTTGCCTGGAGAATCCCATGGGCAGAGGAGCCTGGCGGGCCACAGTCCATGGGGTTGCAGAGAGTTGGACATGACTGAGTGACAGCACACATGCACGCACGTTCCAGAAATAGGAAATGAAACATTTAACAGCTTTGTGGCAGAAAGAGTCAGAGAATGTCTGATGAACTCAGAGAAGCCTGGCACGTCTAAAGCAGTGTCCAAGGTCTCTGTCGTTTGTCAACAGACACTTGGGTTATTTCCATGTTCGTGTGTGCTCAGCTGTGTCTTGACTCCTTTCGACCCCGTGGACTGCAGCCCACCAGGTTCCTCTGTCCATGGAATTCTCCAGGCAAGAGTCCTGGGTGGGTTGCCATTTCCTACTTCAAGGGAGCTTTTCGGCCCATGGATTGAACTCATGTCTCTTGCATCTCCTGCATTGGCAGGCAGACTCTACCACTGTGCCATCTATCTAACTGTGAATAATGCTGCAGTGAATATGGGAGTGTAGATACCTCTCTGAGATCCAGTTTTCATTTCCCTTGAATATATGTGCACAGATGTTTGGGGTTTGTGAAAATTCAACAAGTTTTATATTTTCTCTATGTATGATGCCAGTAAAAAAAAATTTTTTAAGACTTAAAGCCAAAGTGTTGGTCTTCACTTTTGACTTTGACTTTGCTTTATACTTCACGTCAGTAGGGCTTTCTAAAGGATTTCTTTGTAATTAATAAAGCTCTTGGATTGCTGCAGTGAATTGAAAAAAAAAAAAAAAAGGCCCATTCCCTGCCCTGACCTAAATCCACAGCATCAGGGTAATAGATGAGTAAGAAGGCAACTTTATCACAGTATCACAAATACCATGTTAGCAATATATACATGTGGTTTATGGATACACTTAGAAGGGTACTTAACCCAACTTCAGGAGAGAATGCATGATCTAAGTCTTAAAGCATATATAGATTTCAGTCAGTAAACAAAAAGTGTAGACAATTGAGAAGGCAGAAAGGCCCCAAAGCAAGAAAGGGCAGCATGAAACTTAACTGGACTAAAACTCAGTATGCTACCAGGCAAGGCGGAAGATGAAATGGCAGAAGTTAGCTGTGGTCACTTGGAGAAGGGCCTTGACTTTAATGGGTGCTGTTGAAAAGAGTTTCAGTAGAGAGTGAGTTACCTGATCAAATTTGCATTTTGTGACATGAAACTGGTCATAGCTGGGTGAATAGATTAGAAGGGGACAAAACTGGAACAGAGTAACCCAATGTAGGCTTGTTCTACTAATACAGGTGATAGAAAATCAGGCCATTGCTATATATTGCTACTATTGCCACTTGCTATCCAGAAGGCTTATACCAATTTATACCATCTACATGTAGGGGAGAAAAGACTGGAAGAAATTTTCTCGTGATATATAGAATTATTGGTGTCTTTTGCTTTCTTCTTAATACCTTATTTTTTCAAAGTTTGTATGATAGATATTGCTTTTATAATCAGAAAAGGAAATAATACAAAAGATTTTATTCTTCAAATCAGAACTTGTATTTTCATAGAAAACAAAGACTCAAAATAATGAATTTTTAATGACATCAGGAGAGCTGGACGTAACAGTGTCAGAAGTCACCTTTAAGAAACAGTAAACAGGGAGGGCTTCCCTTGTAGCTCAGACAGTAAAGAATCTGCCTGCAATGTGGGAGACCTGGGTTTGATTCTTGGGTTGGGAAGATCCCCTGGAGGAGGGCATGGCAACCCACTCCAGTATTCTTGCTTGGAGAATCCCCATGGACAGAGGAACCTGGCAGGTCTGTCCATGGGGTTGCAAAGAGTCGGACACGACTGAGCGACACAGCACGCAAACAGGGAAGATGGGTGGAGATGCAGACTAAAGGTGGATAGAGCCATAATGGAGTACTTAGTAAAATCTAGCTGAGACGGAAAATGAAGACCCAAACTCAGGCAGGGCCACTGGACGAGGAATGTTATTCCTCTGTAACTTCTTTATTCCTTGTAATAAAATGCTAATCTTGGGTTGAATGAGATGTCAGTCGTTTAAAACATTTCAAGAAGCTTTTCAAAAGCCTTTAACAATTATCAAATGAGATTATAATGTAGAGTTGTGATTTTATCATTTTCCCACAAACTCAGAGTGAACTTGAGAAGCTGACAGCCCTGAGATCTTTGTCTTCTCTCAGCCGAACTTTACCTTCTGATGAAACCACAGAATCATTCATTCACAGCCACATAGCAGACATTGTGCATCTGCTAAGTGTAAGTATTCTGACCTTATCCCAGATTATTGTCACCATGCAAATTCTGTGACAACAAAATTTTTAGTGGCTTCATCTATGTTATCAATTGCCTCAATTTCTTTTTCATATCAGTATTTCTGCATAGAGGAGAAATACCCAGGGTACTCCACTAAGATAATCAGCCTTGAAAACCAATTAAAAGAGCAGCAGTAAGGGAAGGAACAGCATTTAAATAAGCGAGCAGTAGTTCTGAGGCAGATTCTATAATCAAATGCCTAGTTCAGTGCCACTTCTGCCTCTTTCTAGCTGTGTGACTTTGGGAAAGTACTACACTTCTCCGTGCCTTAGTATTCTCATCTATAAAATGAGAATAGCTGTATCTAATGGAGCGGCGAAAAATTATGTTTGGATTTTTCCATACGATGTTATGAAGATTTTGGCCAACCCAGTACTTTACATAGCTACTGAGAGCATTAAATAAATAAATGCCAGCCACAGAACACAGTACCTAACACACATTTTGCATTTGAGAAACATGATGGTATCCTTTTTATTGTTGTCCTGTTTGTATTTAACTCTAGCCACACTCTGCCACCAGCTCATTCATGCATTGCCTTGCTAAGTACTTGACAGTTCCAGACAGTATCCTAGGAACAGAGGCCACAAAGATATAATCTCTGTTCCTGCAGCCAATCAAGTGTCACAGAGACTATAACAAAAGTTTAAATAAGTCTAGTAAGGGCACAGAGGAGTAGTGAGTGGTCTGTTCCATGTCAAAGGATCCAGATGCACTTAGACAAGCACAGTTAAAAAAATTTTTTTAATTGAAGAAAAATTGCTTTACAGAATTTTGTGGTTTTCTGTCATACATCAACAAGAATCAGCCATAGGTACACCTATTGGTGCACAGAATTGTAAGGCTGATTAGATTGATGATTAGTTTTCAGAACTGAAGGCTAACCTGTTAATGGGTGTGTTAAGTGGTAGGCATGGTAAAGAATCCACCTTTCAGTTCAGGAGACACAGGAGACATGGGTTCAATCCCTGGGTTGAGAAGGTGCCCTGGAGAAGGAGATGGCAACCCACTCCAGTATTCTTGCTTGAGAAATCTCATGGACAGAGGATCCTGTCAGGCTACAGTCCATGGGGAACCAAAGGGCCAGACACAACTGAGTGAGTGAGGCCATAGGCACGCCAGACTATATCAAAGATCTTCTGTACCCAGAACATTGTGGTGCTTTGAAAAGAATACAAATTTCCTGAAGGGTTATTCCTTGCCCTTCAAGAGTTTACAGTTAGTTTGGAAGTGACTACAACTCATAAGTAGGTTGAGAAAATTCCAAGTAATACATTAAGTAGAACAGAATGATATGATGCAGATTTAAGGGTGAGTGAAGCTTTTTACTTGGCTCTGCTCCATGCAAAGAGAGTTATATGCAGCCATAGGACTCAGCCAAAATGGCATGATTCCACAGTCCCACCTCTACAAAAATTGGCAGCAGTGGGTTGACACATAGTTCAACCAGTCAGCTCAGAAGATCCACAAGCTGAATCCACAAGCACGCTGAATTTACCCATGCTTTGCACCTGAACCTGTCCAGCCAGTAGCAAAATACCTACCATCAGGCATCAACCCAAGTTTGGGATGGCAAGGGGTTCAGCCTCGAAGAGTTAAGGAGAGTCAGTGTCCACCAGAAAACTCCAGGGGTAAGTACATCATTGTTCAAGACCATGTGCAGGAGCTAAAAGAGTGTTGCTTCCAACAACCAAGAGGAGAGGCAGCTCTGAGAAGAAAACCAGGGTCATTCTAAAGAAAGAAGTTTATGGGATTTGCCAGTCTTTCTCTTGATCCATGACAAAGCATGGCTTTTCAGTATCCAAATAAAAAGAGCAAAGGAAGCTGAGAGCAGAATATGGAAAAGAAGGGGGAAAAGAATCTGTTACAGTACTTCACCAGAGAAGATTTACAAATAAGCACATGAAAACATGCTCCATCACTGTGATTAGGAAAAAGCAAATTACAACCACAAGAGGGACTTCCCTGGAGGTCCAGCGGCTAAGATGCCACATTCCTAACGTAGGGTGCTTGGATTCAATCCCTGTTCAGGGAACTAGATCCCACATGCTGCAACCAAGAGTCTACATGCCGCAACTGAGACCCAGCACAGCCAAATAAAAAAATAATACACATTTTTAAAAAAACACAATGATATGCAACTTTATACCAACTAGACTGGCTAAAATAAAAAGAAAGGTGATACCAAATGTTAGTGAGGAGGATGTGGCACAATTAAGACTCCCATGTACCCCACAGCCATTTTGGAAAACTGGCAGTTTCTTAAAAAGTTAAATATATACTTACCATATGACCCAGCAATTCCATTCCTAGGTAAAATGAAGCATATGTCCATACAATGACTTGTACGCCAGTGTTTTACAGCAGCTCTATTTGTAGAAACTAAACAGTGGAGACAACCCAAAGATCCATCAACAGGTGAGTGGATCAACCAGTTTTGGTATATCCATAAAATGAAATACTACTCAGCAATGAAAATGGATGAACTGTTAATACATTGTACAACTTGGATGAATCTCAAAATAATTATACTAAGTGAAGGAAACCAGATAGAGAATATACTCTGTGATTCCATTTACATGACATTCTGGAAAATTAAGACTTATCTATAGTGATATCACATCAGTGCTTTCCTGGAGGTGGGAGTAGAGTGGGGACAGGCAGGAGGGAGAATTTACAAGGTAGCACAAGGTAGCACAAGAGAACTTTTGGGAGTGATCCATATCCTGATTGTGATGATTCCCTGCATACATACCTATGTTCAAAATCATTAAACTATACACTTTAAATATGTACAGTTTATTGTATATCTGTTACTTCAAAATCAAAAAAGATGTAAACAATATGTGGAGAACTTTAATAGAAAGAGAAGAACTACAGTGACAATCGGGATATAAAGTAATGACAATATTTGAGTGAAATTGATCCAGATAGATCTCCTGATCTAATCTTAAAAGGAAGTGATAAATAGGGTTGAAAGAAAGAACCAGTGAGTAGGGGCTTTGAGGGGTAAATTGGGATCTGGCTATGCGAAGTAGTAATCCTGAGTTATGGCAGAATTATTCATAACCCTGGGGGTTTCTCTTCTTCTGGGATGCAGGCTAACTTGCCTCATAGGCATTTGGGATCTTAGTTCTCCCACCCATGTCCCCTGCATTGCAAGGTGGATTCCTAACCAGTGGATAACCAGAAAAGTCCTCCTGTTGCAGAATTTTAATGTAGCTGGACTTGTCTGTAATGCCTCTTAGTTTTCCTCTGGCAGCTTTCGACTCCACCCTAATTCTGCCTTGAGGTCCTCCACAAAACCCTACTACTATGTCATCTGGTAAAGGGTATACTCAACATTGAAGAAGCACTGTGTTACTTGAGCAGCAAGGTAAGAAATGGGTGAGAATGGTGTTTTAGGAAGACTCTTCTATGACATGAATAATGCATGCTGAAGGAGTATGGAGGACAGGCAGTTCACAAGACAGAACTAATAAGAAAATAATCTGTCCTGTTGTCCAAGTGAGAGTTTGAGCTCCCTGAAGCAGAAGGATGGAGAGGAAAGGGACCTGTTTTAGGAATTAAAGGACATAGTTTCTAGTTCTAGTTCTGTCAAGCAAAACCTTTGTGATTTTAGACAAGCCGCTTTGCTTCTCTGAACCTCTAGCTCCGCTTGGAAAATGGAGATAGTAATATCTGTATGGCTTTCATTAAGACCTTTGAAACAAATGTCTCATTTTGTTAAGATTGGTTAAGATTCTTCTCGAGGCAAGCAATGAAGATCAACTCTGGCTCACTTACATTAAAAACAAAGGGATGGGGACTTTCCTGGTGGTCCAGTGGCCTCCCCTTCCCAATGCAAGGAGCCCAGGTTCAACCTGGTCAGGGAACTGGATCCCACATGCCACAACTAAGAGTTCTCATGCCACAACAAAGACCTGGCACAGCCAAATAATTACATATAGAATTAAAACCAACAAAGGACGCCGGAATATCTCTCTTAGGGCCTAAGGACGATGTTTACCTATCAAGCCTCCAAAAGAGCCCATTCCAGGACACCTCCAGGAGTCTCAAAGGCAGGGACTTCTCTGCCATCACTATGACCCTAACCTCTCGCAGCTCCCAATCTGTCCGTGTCTGTCAGCCCTTAATTCCACATTCTGGGGGAGAGAGTCTGCTTGGCCCAGGCTGGGTCTCTTCTCCACTCCTGCATCAATCAGGCGTGTCAGGGGGCAGCATGGTATCATTATGCCATGACTTCTGGGCATCCCTCCCTCCCTGTGTATTAGAGGCAGCTCCCAGAGAAAGGGTGAGTGCTATGATTTGGATAGTCACCCTGGGAGGTCCCTGCTACACAAATACTTTACAATCAAAAAGCCTCTCAGCTTCTGATTCTACGTAGTGGTTAGCATAATTGTGAATATATAATAAGCCATTCATACCTTACTGATTTAAAAAAAGAAAAGACATACTGGGTGAAGTAAGTTAGAGAAAGACAAAAGATACAATATCACTTATATGTGGAATCTATAAAAGAATACAGATTAACTTATTTAAAAAACAGAAGTAGAATCGCAGATACAGAAAACAAACTTATGGTATCAGAGGGTAAAAGGGAAGAGGGATAAATTGGAAAATTGGGGTTGACATATATACACTATATAAAATAGATAACTATTAAGAACCTACTGAGGGAATTCTACTCAATACTCTGTAATGACCTTTATGGGAAAAGGAGTGGAGATATATGTGTGTGTGTGTGTGTGTGTGTGTGTGTGTGTGTGTATAACTGATTCACTTTGCTGTACACCTGAAACTAACACAACACTATAAATCAACTATTCTCCAATAAAAAAATTTTTTTTTAAAGATTATTCTGACAGAAGTGGTCAGGTAGATTGAAATCAGAACTGCAGGCCTGGAGTTTTAGCTAAAAAGCATTGCCTTCATCCACGTGGGAGTGGCTACAGGAATATGTAGGAATATGGGTACAGGGATGGGGAGTCAGAATCTGTGCAAAGCAGGAAGGGGCTATCACTGTGACAGATTGGACATGGGAAGTAAATAGAGGAGAGAAACCACAAATTGTCTCTCTTATGAGCCTGGGAAAGGATGTCGTCCTCAGTAATTGGAGGCAGAGAAGTGCTGTCCTTTGCATGGGAGAATGATGAGCTCACCTTTTAACACCTAAATGCCAGGTTGTCCCTGTGACCTTAGTGATGATGCTCTTGAGAGACGTAGATCAGAGTGAGTAGAGGCCGACTGTCAGCCTGAAGGCCAAGTCTGATGCTTTGTTCCTTCCAGACTGTGAACCATACAAATAAGTAAGAAAGCTACGTGAGGAAATCAGAAAGAACAAGTAGTCCATCTGCAAGATCTGACCAGAGTTGGAAAGTGAGATAAGAAAAGAGAAAGAGATAACTCAGAGAAGGGCACAAAAGAGAGCCCAGGCATGTTTGTTGAGCACTGCCTCCTGGGCACCGTCCTAAGTTCTAAATGAGATCTTTTGGGTGGCAGGCAAGAGAAACCTAAAAGGGAAGATCTATTCTTAGGATCACTGCATGCTCCCTAGAATCCTGTAATAGGAAGAGCATCTTGCTCCAGAAAGGAAATGAAACCACACACACACAAAAAATAATTTCCTCATGCCCAGTGAGAACATTCCACCTCTTTCCTCCTTTGTGTGCATTTCCATCTCCCTCCCTCTCCCTCCTCCTTCCCTTTCCTTTCCCCACTCCCACCTCTGTCCTGCCAAAATTTGCTCTTTTGGTTACCCCATCCATAGGGCAGTGCTCCAAAATTTTAAGTTTTCTCCTTTTCATAGACCAGCCGGACAGAGATTGAGGCTCCTTGTCTCAGTTCAGCATTCCTAAGAGAGAGAATCTAGTGAGTTGACCTTGTGGTGTGTACTCCTAGACAGACGAGTTGTGGTTAATGGAACAAAATGACTTAGCAGAAACATGGCTGTGTGCAGACTTCCCTCGTGGTCCAGAGGCTAAGACTCCGCGCTCCCAATGCAAGGGACACAGTTCGATCCCTGGTCAGGGAACTAGATCCCACATGTCGCAACTAAGGATCCTGCTTGCTGCAAGTGAAGATCTTGCGTGACACAATGAAGATGGAAAATCATGCTTGAGGCAGCTAAGACCTGGCACAGCCGAATACATGAATATTAAAGAAACGTGGCTGTGGAGCACCCACTGTTGATGGCCGAAGGCAGTTGCCAGAGAGGCTGGGTAGACGGTCCCATAAGGAGGCCCCTACAACCGTTCACATCTGCTCTTCAGCTCAACTCCCTGAGATAGAGCTCATCTTCTCCATCCAGATAAGAAAACTCAGGCACAGGAAAGTTCAATATGACACACAGGGTCACAGAGAGCGAGAGAGTCAGAACCAGTGCTCAAACCCAGGTGTATCCAGCTCCAGAGCCTCTTTTTTCCTACCACTCTGCAGGTTTATTCAGCAGTGCAAAGCTGCTTTCCCTCTGCCAATTTGGAATCCGTGAAGTTATTTGTTTTCCAGAACAAGCAACTTAGAATAAGATTAGGCACTAGAGTAGAGATGGCTGGTTTAGTAGCAAGAAGAGTTAGGAAGCCTAAACTGGAAATAATCACTGCTGCTGCTGCTGCTGCTAAGTCGCTTCAGTTGTGTCCGACTCTGTGCGACCCCATAGACGGCAACCTACCAGACTCCCCCGTCCCTGGGATTCTCCAGGCAAGAACACTGGAGTGGGTTGCCATTTCCTTCTCCAGTGCATGCAAGTGAAAAGTGAAAGTGAAGTCGCTCAGTCATGTCCGATCCTCAGCTACCCCATGGACTGCAGCCTTCCAGGCTCCACTGTCCATGGGATTTTCCAGGCAAGATTACTGGAGTGGGGTGCCATTGCCTTCTCTGGGAAATAATCACTAGTCATGAAAATAATGACTAACCAGACACTATCTCACAGTTACTGTTGCTGCTGCTGCTAAGTCGCTTCAGTCATGTCCAACTCTGTGCGACCCCATAGACAGCAGCCCACCAGGCTCCCCCGTCCCTGGGATTCTCCAGGCAAGAACACTGGAGTGGGTTGCCATTTCCTTCTCCAATGCATGAAAGTGAAAAGTGAAAGTGAAGTCGCTCAGTCATGTCCGACTCTTAGGAACCCAAGGACTGCAGCCTACCAGGCTCCTCTGTCCGTGGGATTTTCCAGGCAAGAGTTCTGGAGTGGGTTGCCATTGCCTTCTCCGCACAGTTACTGAGGGCTACTGAGTATTATGGGCTTCCCAGTTGGCTCAGTGGGTAAAGAATCCACCTGCAACGCAGGAGATGTGGGTTGGATCGCAGGGTTGGGAAGATCCCCTGGAGGAGGGCATGGCAACCCACTCCAGTATTCTTGCCTGGAAAATCCCATGGACAGAGATCCCTGATGGGCTACAGTCCGTACGGTTGCAAAGAGTTGGACACGACTGAAGCGACTGAGCACACACGCACTGAGTATTATGAATTAGCTCATTTAATTCTCACAACCAACTTATGAAGGTAAATAGTACTGTTACCTTGTTTTACAGATAAGGAAACTGAGGTACAGGCAGGTATCCACTCAAACAGCTAGTAAGAGGCAGAGCCAGGCCTCAGAGACTAGACTCCTAGCCTGGCCACAGTCCTGCTGCCAGCCGGGTGGAACCCAGGAGCAGGCCCGCCAGAGGACCTGCCGTGGTTATTCCAGGCCGTCCACGTCTCCTGCCATCTGGCCTAATGGCTCTGCCCATTCTCGACTCTCTAAAGTTCTTTCCCTCTCACTGCAGACACTGGTGGAGGAGGAGCCCCTGCAGTCTCTCTTCAGCCCTGTGCTCCAGGAGGTCTTTATCACCATCACTGACTTCAGGTGAGGCCCGCATGCCCCCTGTGCGTGCATCTTGCTTCCTCATTCAGGGCCAGTGCCAGAGCCAACGGACGTGCTTCCTATTTTTAACTCCTGAAAACTATTTAGAAAGTGAAGGGGAAGTCAGATCCATGTTTCTGTGTAAGAAGTTGGCTTTCGTGTGTGCTCCCATCTGTATCTCAAAGACCTACTAGAACCTCTGTGGAGCTCAGTTGTGTCCAGAGTATATTCAGTATAAAGGTATTCCCATATATGCTTCATGACAGCAGAAGTCCATGGCCTGAGAAATTTGGAAGGGCTGTCTGATATTTACCTCTCTTAGAGGTTAGTACGGCACATTAACTGATTAAAGGTCCCAAGAAGTCCTGTAGTTAAAAGGTTTTTAAACTTGGGTCTGCCCACCAGTCCCCAAACTCAAAACCAAAAACTAACAAGCATTCAGCACAACACACTTTGGAAAACTGTGGTTTGCTGTATCAGACTGTAGCTGGCTGGCGTCCTTCTGTGGTTGAACTGGAGGAAAGCCTGAGGAGTCACTCTTGTGGGTTGGGGAGGGAAAGGAAGGGACCAGGTTGGAGGCTCTGAGCCTGAAACTCCTCCTCTTAACCTTTGCGAGGTTTGTCCAGACAGACTGACAAGCGTGCCATTGGTCTCCTCCATTAGAATGATATACCAAGCAGTTTCTCCTTCTCTTTGGGGTCACTTGGATTCCTGCTTATCAACATCAAATCAGATTCTTCCCAGCTAGTTATTCCCAAACTGTCTTTTTTTTAGTTGCCAAGATGTCTACTTGCTGTTTGGTTCTGAAGATCGAGCTGACCTGTTCAGTCTTGTCACCAAAAGTGTAATTGCTCTGCCCTCTATCAAGACCCTTATCCCTCCGCAGGAAATCATGCCAGGTGGATCCTGCAATTCAGAGGTAACTCACACCTTGCCAGAGTAACTTGCCAGCCACAGGGTCAGCTGATCTTGGCTTTTTGAAAGTACATTCGATTTTTTGGAACTCACCAAAAACTATTTAAGCAAAGTCTGGTGAATAAAATGGGTGGCGCAGCCAGGTGGCGCAGTTGGCAAAGAATCTGCTTGCCAGTGCAGGAGACGAATAAAATAGGTTGTTAAATAGTTTTTTTTTTTTTTAATCCCACTGTATTTTGTTTTCTTCCCTTCATTCCTTCTTTTCCTGCACCTGGCTTTACAATAAGACGGGAACGTTCATATGCCTAGTTTTTCAATAACATCTTATGGGAAAACCAAATGAACTTGTTGGCCAGCCCTATGCATCAGGTGCCAGAGAGAGGCTTCCTGATGAGGTGACAGTTGCAGAGAGGGCATGTCAACATCTCTGTAAGAAAAGCTTTCAAGCAGAGAAAAGAGGAAGGGAAGGGCCAAGGCTGGATTTCCTTCTGCAGCTGGTGAACTGGAAGGTGAAGCAGTTGCCAAAGGGGACTTTGTTCTCTGGGTTTTGAGGTATCAGAAAGGCTCACAAGTCAAGCTTTAAAAGTATGTTGATAACCTGTAAGTAGTTCTCACATGTAGTGAGAATCAGTTAACTGGGTTCCTGGTAAGGCTGAGATGTCCATTTGAAATGAAGATGTATTGTTTCACCTCAAGTCACATACTGCCTGCGAGTGTTTTACGCAAAGGTCCTTTACCTTTGAGTAAGCTCTAAGATAACCAGGAGAGCCTTAAAGTGTGCAGTGTGGGAGAGCTTCCCACGGGGTCCTCACTAACCCTGTGCCTTTGCAGTATCTCTACAGGCAGACATTCCAGGCGTTCGTTGAGATGCTCCAGAGTTTGGTGATAAAAGACCAACATTTGGAAAATCTTGACATCATTTTTAAGGTAAACAAGATATCAGGAGAGAATGGGTAACTATTCCTATTAACTGGTGAAAGTGGAAGAAAAAAATTTGGAAAGGTTAAGTTTTAGGAGGCAACATAATAGGCGAGTATGGGCTTCCCTGGTGGCTCAGACGGTAAAGAATCTGCCTGCAATTCAAGAGACACAGGTTTGATCTCTGGGTCAGGAAGATCCCCTGGAGTAGAAAATGGCAACCCACTCCAGTATTCTTACCTGGAAAATTCCATGGACAGAAGAGTCTGGCGGGCTACAGTCCATGGGGTCGAAAATAGTCAGACGCAACTGAGGAACTAACACTTTCACTTAATGTAATAGGTGAGTATCAGCTCTGCGTGTTGAGTCAGACTTGGGTTCAAATTCTGACTCTCTGCCATTCATTGGTTAAATACATTCAGCAAGGAATTTAATCTTGCAGTCTTCACCTTTTTAAAATACTTATCTATGTATTTATGGCTGCACTAGGTCTTTGTTCTTCGAAAGCACAGGCTTCTTCCAGTTGTGGTGAGTGGGTCTGCTCTGCGGTGCATGGGCTGCTCATTGAGGTGGCTTCTCTCATTGCGAAGCACAAGCTCTAGGTACATGGACTCAATAGTTGTGGCACACGGGCCTAGTTGCCTCAAGGCATGTCAGATCTTCCGGGATCAAACCTGTGTCCCCTGTGTTGGCAGGCGGGTTCTTAACCACTGGACTACCAAGGAGGTCTGTCTTCTCACCTTTAAATGGAGATAATAAGTACTATGAGTATTGAATAAATGGCCTTCAAAAATGGTTTAAATGCTTGCTATAATTATTCCTTAAATTATTTTTGCTCATTACTATAGAAGGGCTTCAATCAGTGATCAAGAGAACAGAGTCAGCCTCGTGAAGAAGTAAATAGGCAGCTGCCTACCAGGCAAGGTTATTCATAGCCACCTGCCATCACCTGTACCCGTTCCAGTAGCTGCCATTCCACCAATAGAGTGTTACTCATTGGAGTGCATTCACTGCAGTTCAAGCGTCTTACTCTCTTTCTTCTTTTTAAGATGCAGCTATTCTAGAAAGGGATAACCCTTTAAACTATTATTAATCATTTGCACCTTTATGCAAATAGATACTAATCTTTGCCACAACAGACCTTAACATTATTTTTCATGCTTGTGCTCAGTTGCGTCCAACTCTTTGTGACTCTATGGACCGTAGCCTGCCAGGTTCATCTGTCCATGGGATTTTTCCAGGAAGAATACTGGAGTGAGTTGCCATCTACTCCTCCAGGGGATCTTCCCAACCCAGGGCTTGACCCAGTCTCCTATGTCTCCAGCATTGGCAGGCGGGTTCTTTAGCACTGAGCCACCTGGGAAGCCAGACGTTATTTCTCATCCTCCTTCTATTTATACATCAACACTCCAGCCACGTTGGGTTTCTCTAATTTATCTGGTTGTGCCTTGTACCTTCCTGCCTTCCTAGCTTAATTCAAGCCATTTCTTCTACCTGAAATGCCACCCTTTCTGTGAAGTTCCTCCTCTATGAATCCTTCCCTGACTGTTTCAGGCAGATACAATTTCCCATTCTCAGTTCAGTTCCCAGTTCAGTTGCTCAGTCGTGTCCGACTCTTTGCGACCCCATGGACTGAAGCACACCAGGCCTCCCTGTCCATCGCCAATTCCTGGAGTTCACTCAAACTCATGTCCATTGAGTCAGCAATACCATCCAACCATCTCATCTTCTGTCATCCCCTTCTCCTCCTGCCTTCAATCGTTCCCAGCATCAGGGTGTTTTCAATGAGTCAGTTCTTCAAGTCAGGTGGCCAAAGTATTGGAGTTTCACCTTTAGCATCAGTCCTTCCAATGGACACCCAGGACTGATCTCCTTTAGGAAGGACTGGTTGGATCTCCTTGCAGTCCAAGGGACTCTCAAGAGTCTTCTCCAACACCACAGTTCAAAAGCATCAATTCTTCAGTGTTCAGCCTTCTTTATAGTTCAACTCTCACATCCATACGTGACCACTGGAAAAACCATAGCTTTGACTAGACGGACCTTTGTTGGCAAAGTAATGTCTCTGCTTTTGAATATGCTATCTAGGTTGGTCATAAATTTTCTTCCAAGGAACAAGCATCTTCTAATTTCATGCCTGCAGTCACCATCTTCAGTGATTTTGGAGCTCAAAAAATAAGGTCTGTCACTGTTTCCCTATCTATTTGCCATGAAGTGATGGGACCAGATGCCATGATCTTAGTTTTCTGAATGTTGAGTTTTAAGCCAGCTTTTTCACTCTCTTCTTTCACTTTCATCAAGAGTTTCTTTAGTTCTTCTTCACTTTCTGCCAGAAGGGTGGTGTCATCTGCATATCTGAGGCTATTGATATTTCTGCTGGCAATCTTTATTCCAGCTTGTGCTTCATCCAGCCCAGTGTTTCTCATGATGTACTCTGCATATAAATTAAATAAGCAGGGTGACAATATACAGCCTTGACGTACTCCTTTCCCTATTTGGAACCGGTCTGTTGTTCCATGTCCAGTTCTAACTGTTGCTTCCTGACCTCCATACAGAGTTCTCAAGAGGCAGGTCAGGTGGTCTAGTATTCCCATCTCTTGAAGAATTTTCCAGTTTCTTGTGATCCACACAGTCAAAGGCTTTGGCATAGTCAGTAAAACAGAAGGAGATGTTTTTCTGGAACTCTCTTGCTTTTTCCATGATCCAGCGAATGTTGGCAATTTGATCTTTGGTTCCTCTGCCTTTTCTAAAACAGCTTGAACATCTGGAAGTTCACAGTTCATGTACTGTTGAACCCTGGCTTGGAGAATTTTGAGCATTACTTTAGTAGCATGTGAAATGAGTGCAATTGTTCAGTAAGTAGTTTGAGCATTCATTGGCATTGCCTTTCTTTGGGATTGGAAAGAAAACTGACCTTTTCAGTCCTGTGGCCACTGCTGAGTTTTCCAAATTTGCTGGCATATTGAGTGCAGCACTTTCACAGCATCATCTTTTAGGATTTGAAGTAGCTCTACTGGAATTCCTTCACCTCCACTAGCTTTGTTCATAGTGATGCTTCCTAAGACCCACTTGACTTCGCATTCCAGGATGTCTGGCTCTAGGTTGGTGATTCAGGCAGATGCAATTTCCCATCCTCAAAGCTCCTTAATAGCACATCATTGATTTTCTTTCTTTCTTAAATAGATTTCATAAGGCTAAAAGCATTCAGAAGTAGGGATTAAATAATTGAGGAAAGTTGGATGAAGAGAAAATCAAGTCTAGAATATAAGCACCAGTAGAAGCTGGACCACCTGACTCCCTAGGTCTTTGTGGTGGTTTGTCATCCCACTACTTTCATATGCAACCAGAACTGGTTTGTCATTTAAGAAAATGTTTTCAGACGTGGTAGTGACATGTGGCAGACTTCCCAGAAGGCACAGTGGTAGGCCGGTGCAAGAGAGACAGGAGATGAGGGTTCAGTTCGTGGATTGGGACAATCTCATAGAGCAGGAAATGGCAATCCACTCCAGTATTCTTGTCTGGAAAATTCCAGGACCTGAGGAGTCTGGCAGGCCACAGTCCATGCAGTCGCACGGAGTTGGACATGACTTAGCGACTGAGCGTGCGTGCACAGAGTTACATGTGGGACTTTTCCCTCCACACTTCTTCTAAAAGAATATGGTGTTATCACAGATCTTCCTGATAAACCACTTTTTTAAATGTAAAAAGTTGGTTTCAAGTTTTCCATTTATAGTCTGTAAAAGCAAATTGAATGCTTCCTGTTATGCATAAATATCTTAAGTACTGAGATTTCTAGGATTATAATAGAAAACCAGTTCTATCAGAAAGTCTTTGAGTACCTATTAGAGAAATTAAACAATTTTAGTAAAATATGAGCTCATGACTTTTGGATTATTTTCCTAGATCAAGCTGCTTAACCATTTATTTTTCACAGCACATGGATCCCTGGTTACAGTCAGACAAAGACCATGAACGGGAACGGGCCACAACCAGCATGACTCAAGTTCTGAAGTGTTTATTCAAACATCTCAGCCTGCAAGTAAGTTGACCTCCAGTTGAAGATGAAGGATCCAGAGCTATCCTTTGAACTGCCCAGTTCCCCTCCTGTTTATGGCTCTCCAGACTGGTGCCTTCTTGATGCTCATGTAAGAACATTTGGCATTATTCACTTATCTGCTCCTCTCCCCTAAGTGAGCAGCTTGAGGCCAGGTACTGTGTTTAGTAATCTTGCATACCCAAGGGGATGCACTAGACTTTGAAGCAGTAAAGTGTAGCAGGCAAATATAAGTATGTAAGTCAATTTAAAGATCTCCCAGCATCTCAGAGAAAATGGTTCTACAATACCTCCTCTCTTTTCCCTTTTGCATTCTCACTTTCCAGTTGTTCTGAATTCTCTCCCATAATTCCTAAAAAGAATTCCCCAAACTCAGATCCTCTTTCCTGATCTGTTCCTTTTTGTCATCTACAAAATCTCTTTCTTCTTTCCTCAGTAGATCTTCTCCACACTGGAGTCTCTTCTGTTCTCCATCCACCATTTCTCCAATCTGCATAGTAAGGCCCAGGAATTGGAAGAGAAGCTGGGGGAGAGTCGGAATAGTAGGTCTTTATGAGAATTCCTCAGAGAACTTACCATTGATGTGAATATTCTAACAGTCAAAAGGACAGCATGCCACTACGTTTCTCATTTCTCCCTTTGAAAACACATCCAAACTTGCCACCTCCTTACTGAAGCTCAGCCCCTCAAACGATGGAACTTCCCTGGTTCTCTGTTTGGTCGATGAGAGCACATGACTTCTGGCTCACTGACCACCTTATTATTCTGTGCTCACTGGCTACCCTATTGTCTGACCACATGCATGCTTCTTCCTCAAACTCTAATTTTGGCTGCAGACTAAAGACAAGAGTTTCAAATGACTTCTTCCTATGCATAATCTCCCTCTAGGCTCGGCAGAACCTCCTCAGCATTTTCTTCCTGGCAAGAATTGCCAACGTAAGGGTGCTTAACTTAGGTGCCCGAGGGGTCTGTGAACATCAGGAAAGTTCTATGCAGAATTTTGTGTGGTGCAGTCTTCTGGATTTTTCTGAGGAAGGTTCACTGTTTGTGTCCACAGTGCCAGCCCCAGTGCCTTATCCATAAGTGCTAGGGTCATAACCAGTACCTGGCACATAATGGATACTCAGTGTTTGTTGACTGAATGAATGAACATATTATCAGAGAATGAAAGATCTTACACAGTTCGCATATGTGATTCTCTGTTGAGTGTACATAGGTTGTAGAAGCTGTTGTTTCCACTATCTCAATCTATTTTTCTGAAAAGCCACAGTGGAAATTTCTTTCTGCCTCAATCCTAGGAACAGTCGTGCTGCCTCTGTATGGCTATTTGCTTCTGCCTTCATGGACAGTGTGAATCCTATTAGGTTTTTCTGCGTGAACCCTGAGAAAGTCTGAAGCAGCTCTGTGGCCTAGTTTGACTAAAAGATGATCCTGCATTCTGCATGCTAACAAAACCCTTAACTTATCTTTTCTGCCTTCATTTTTTTTTAATTCGTCCCACTTGCTTCACTATTTATTTTAAATTATATTTCTTTTTCTGGTAGGTTTTGACCAGCTACTTGACTTTTTTTCCATAATATGGTAAAATATCTATAAATAAAAATTTTACATATTGTCAGTTGGTATATCTCAACTTTGTATCTGACTTTTTCACTTAGCAAACTAGCACATATTCCTGAAAAAAGGGAAGAGTGAAAGTTAGTCACTCAGTTGTGTCTGACTGTTATCCCATGGACTGCAGACTGCCACACTTCTCTGTCCATGGAATTCTCCAAGCAAGAGTGCTAGAGAGGGGTGCCGTTGCCTTCTCCAGAGGATCTGCCTGATCCAAGGATTGAACCCAGGGATTGAATCTTCATTGCAGGAAGATTCTTTACCATTTGAACCACCGAGGCTAATTTATTCCCAATTTATTATAAATTCTTGGGATACTTGTTTCCTAATGGTTGTATTCATAGTTCTTGTTGTTCAGTCACTCGGTTGTGTCTGACTCTTTGTAACCCCATGAACTACAGCATGCCAGGCTTCCCTGTGCTTCCCCCTCTCCCAGAGCTTGATCAAACTCATGTCCAATGAGTAGGTGATGCCATCCAACCATCTTGTCCTCTGTCATCCCCTTCTTCTTCTGCCTTCATTATTTCCTAGCATCAGAGTCTTTTGTAATAAGTCAGCTCTTCATATCAGGTAGCCAAAGTATTGGAGTTTCAGCTTCAGCATCAGTCCTTCCGATGACTATTCAGGACTGATTTCCTTTAGTATTGACTGGTTTGATCTTCTTGCTGTCCAGGGGACTCTCAAGAGTCTTCTCCAACACCACAGTTCAGAAGCATCAGTCTTTCAGTGTGCAGCCTTCTTTATAGTCCAACTCGTACAGCCGTACATGACCACAGGAAAAACCATAGCTTTGACTACATGGACCTTTGTTGGCAAAGTAATGTCTCTGCTTTTTAATATGCTGTCTAGGTTGGTCATAACTTTTCTTCCAAGGAGCAAACATCTTTTAATTTCATGGCTGCAATCACCATCTGCAGTGATTTGGGAGCCGAAGAAAGTAAAGCCTATCACTGTTTCCATTGTTTCCCCATCTATTTGCCATGAAGTGATGGCACCAGATGCCATGATTTTCGTTTTTTGAATGTTAAGTTTCAAGCCAGCTTTTTTACTCTCTTCTTTCACTTTCATCAAGAGGCTCTTTAGTTCCTCTTTGCTTTCTGCCGTAAGGGTGGTGTCATCTGCATATCTGAGATTATTGATATTTCTGCCGGCAATCTTGATTCAAGCTTGTGCTTCATCCAGCCAAGCATTTCACATGATGTATTCTGCATCATAACTTAAATAAGCAGAATGACAATATACAGCATTGACGTACTCCTTTCCCTATTTGGAACCGGTCTGTTGTTCTGTGTCCAGTTCTAACTGTTGCTTCCTGACCTCCATACAGATTTCTCAAGAGGCAGGTCAGGTGGTCTGGTATTCCCATCTCTTGAAGAATTTTCCAGTTTGTTGTGATCCACACAGTCAAAGGCTTTGGCATAGTCAATAAAGTAGAAGTAGATGTTTTTCTGGAACTCTTTTGTTTTTTCGATGATCCAGTGGATGTTGGCAATTTGATCTCTGGTTCCTCTGCCTTTTCTAAATCCAGCTTGAACATCTGGAATTTCTAAGTTCACATACTGTTGAAGCCTGGCTTGGAGACTTTTGAGCATTACTCTTTGCCAGCATGTGAGATGAGTGTAAATGTATGGTAGTTTGAGCATTCTTTGGCATTGCCTTTCTTTGGGATTGAAATGAAAACTGACCTCTTCCAGTCCTGTGGCCACTGCTGAGTTTTCCATATTTGCTGGTATATTGAGTGCAGCACTTTCACAGCACCATCTTTTAGGATTTGAAATAACTCAACTGGAATTCCATCACCTCTACTAGCTTTGTTCGTAGTGATGCTTCCTAAGGCTCACTTGACTTCACATTCCAGGATGTCTGGCACTAGGTGAGTGATCACACCATCGTGATTATCTGGATTGTGAAGATCTTTTTTGTACAGTTCTTCTGTGTATTCTTGCCACCTCTTCTTAATATCTTCTGCTTCTGTTAGGTCCATAGCGTTTCTGTCCTTTATTGTGCCCATCTTTGCATGAAATGTTCCCTTGGTATCTCTAATTTTCTTGAAGAGAAAATTATTGTTTTCCTCTATTTCTTTGCATTGATCACTGAGGAAGGCTTTCTTATCTCTCCTTGCTATTCTTTGGAACTCTGAATTCAGATGAGTGTATCTTTCCTTTTTTCCTTTGCCTTTTCACAGTTATTTGTAAGGCCTCTTCAGACAACCATTTTGCCTTTTTGCTTTTCTTTTTCTTGGGGGTGGTTTTGATCACTACCTCCTGTACAATGTTATACATCTCCATCCATATTTCTTCATGCACTCTATCAGATCTAATCCCTTGAATCTATTTGTCACTTCCACTGTATAACTGTAAGGGATTTGATTTAGGTCATACCTGATGGCCTAGTCATTTTACCTACTTTCCTTAATTTAAGTCTGAATTTGGCAAAAAGGAGTTCCTGATCTGGGTGACAGTCAGCTCCCCATCTTGTTTTTACTGACTATATAGAGCTTCTCCATCTTTGGCTGCAAAGAATACAATCAATCGGATTTCAATGTTCACCATCTGGTGATGTCCATGTGTGGAGTCGTCTCTTGTGTTGTTGGAAGAGGGTGTTTGCTGTGACCCGTGCGTTCCCTCTGACAAAATGTCGTCCACTGGAGAAGGGAATGGCAAACCACTTCAGCATTCTTGTCTTGAGAACCCCATGAACAGTATAGTTCTTATTGCTATTGGCAATTATTTTGAATATGTGGTCTTTAAAAACCATGCTAGAGGGACTTCTCGGTGGTCCAGTGATTGAGCCCACCTTCCAGTGCAGGGGACACTGATTCCATCCCCAGCTGGGGAACTGTGATACCACATGTCCCAGGGCAACTAAGCCTGTAAGCCACAACTACTGACCCGGAAAGCCACAACTAGAGAGAAGCCTGTACGCCACAACAAAAGATCCCACGTGCCACAACTAAGACCCAATGCAGCCAAAAATAAATAAATATTTAAAAAGAAAAAAGTAGTAAAAACAGTGCTAGAATGAACATCTTTATACACAAAGCATTTTTCAGGTTGCTTACTTAAATTAGAATTTATCCTATGTAATAGCATCTGCTGGATATATTGTATCTACACATGTTAAATGTTAACCCAGAAGATCCGAGGGCTGGATAGAACACTGGCCCTTCTCTCGAGCAGGAGGTTGCAGAATTACTTCTACAGTTGAAATCTGAGGCATCAAATGCACATGCAGTCTAACGGTATTTTTCTTTTGCTTCCTAATCAGCTTCCAGTGCGATTCCAAAGACTTGGACACCTGGTGGCTCTGATGGCTCTGCTGTGTGGGGACCCGCTGAAAGAGGTGGCCGAGGAGGCTGCGGAGGGCATGCACTACCTGCTGCACATCACGCTGAGGCTGAAGTGTAAGGCACTGCTGGAGGCGGTGAGGCCCTGAGTCAGTTCTCCAGCATAGCACAAAAAGCGCCAGGCCTCCTTGGGCACTCACTGCCCACATTCTAGAAAGACTTTTACCCTGGTTCATAGAGAGAACGGTACCCCGTCCCTAGGCAAAGATAGAGCCACACTGACTTAATAATTAGAAGGATTACACTGGATCAGACCCATCAGCGTCAGCCATATGCATGCCCATGGAGTTGGAGCAGAAAACATGTGGCCCTGTGGACAAGCTGGAGTAGTTAGTTTAGTTGCAAGTAGAAGAAGTTCTTGCCATCCCTTGGGCCTGCCTTTATATGTTTATCCCAGAAACGTTTACTAAGTCCTTACTCAGATCTAACAGTAACCAGAAAATATGTGGTCCGATCCTTATGTGGGCTTCACAGGGGACGCAGTGGTAAAGAATCTGCCTGCCAATGTAGGAGATGCAAGAGACATGGGTTTGATCTCCGGGTTGGGAAGATCCCTTGGAGAAGGAAATGGCAACCCACTCCAGTATTTTTGCCCAGAAAATGCCATGGACAGAGGAGCCTGGTGGGCTACAGTCTGTGGGGTTGCAAAGAGTCAGATACACTAAGCGCACACACACACACAATCCTTAGATGTAACACATGATCTAGTGGGGGCATCAGAGAATCAGAGGGTCAACAAATAACTGTTCTTATAAACACTTGACTGCTATAAAGGGAAATTACAGAGGCCAATGAGTAAGGATCAAATCTAGTTGTGGGGTTCAGAAATGGCCTGTCTGAAGATAACCTAAAAAATAACATTTAGTCAGGTGAAGTGATAAGAAGAGTATATTAGGCAGAAGGAACAGCGTGAGCAAGGACACTCAGCAGGTATGAACGTGGGGAGTTTGAATAACAAAGAAAGGGCCATGGTGGTCAAGGAGTGAATCACCGATCCCCACAGTTGGAAGAAACTTCAGAAGATATCTAACCCAGACTTCCCCAGTGTTGAGTCTGAGTCCATTCTATCCCTACCCAGCAGTTGCCCAGCCTGGGCTTGCTTATACCAAGGACAGCATAGTACTCTACTTCCCAAAGCAGCAGTCTCATTTCTGGGCAGCTCTGAGTATGAGCTTTGTCTGCTGAGACATACAGCCACGGGAACACAGCTGGTTGTTCATTCAGCAAATATTTATGAAGCACTTCTTGTTCGAGGGATGCATTGGTGAGTAAGACAGGCAAGGTCCCATCCCGCCAAGAGCTTATAGTTGGAGAAACAGTATCCTCAACCATGGGCTCAGATACTTCCTAGAGATCAACCATGTGCTCAGATACTTCCTAGAGATAAATTTCCAGTGAAGATGAGCCACAATAAAACAGGAGGAAAACAAAACACTGTTAGGGCATCTTTGCAGACTCAGTATCAGCAAAACTAGACACATAGACAGTTCTGATTGCAAAACTATCAAACTCAGTACAAAACTGTGTAAATTTTTGTCGGGACCTAAGCTTCATAGGAAGGAAGACTCCTCAAAAGTCCTCACCAATGGGGAAATAAATGGTTTAACTTGCCTTGTTTGTATTCCCAAATCACTCAAAAGCTCTTACAAAGAGCTCTTCTTTTTTCTTTCAGCTCTTTTTATATATTGCTCTTCCACAGAAGAGAAGCAAATCAGATTAACATTCATTCCTTCCCCCATTTTTTTGGGAGGGGATGTAAAAAGTAAAAATGAGCATTTTTACTCAAGTGAAATAGACAAAAATAAGACTGGGGATCTACTTCAACCTGAAGATCAACCAGACTTGCAAAATCAAGAAAAAGGAAATAAGTCAGAAAGTATTAATATGTTACATTATTTTCTCAGGTATCACTTACGACAAGAAAAATCGCCAACGCTTGAAAAGAGCAGTGAAAAAATGTCGAGAACTCCTAGAACTCTACAATGTTAAACAGTTCTATAGTTGTCCCTTCAGAATTGCCCAGGTAATCAGAATGACTAAAATTTTAAAGACAGCTTGAAATGTTGGAGAGGATGGGAAACAACCAGAAGTCTCATACATTTATTCATGGGAATGTGAAATGATAAAATCACTTTGGGAAAAGGTCTGTTAATTTCTTATAAAACTAAACATACAAGATTGCCCAGAGAATATAGTTTGGAGATGAGGTAATGGCCATAACTGTTACACACTTTGCCCTGTGAGGTTAAGGGATTTAGATCAGACCGTCAGTGAGGCCAGTATCACCGTGTGGACATTTTTTCAGACCAGCTCTGTGCCTGTTTGCTCTCCTAACCCCACCCAAACCCTTGCAAATGTAAATCCTTGTCACAAAAAGAGACCTCAAGAGGGTGAATTTGAGGGACTTCCCTGGTGGTCCAAGGGTTAAGACCACCTTCCAATGCAAGGAGTGCAGATTTGATCCCTGGTTGGGGAGGTAAGGTCCCCTATGCCTTATGGCCAAAAAACCAAAACATAAAACAGAAGCAATATTGTAACAAGTTCAATAAAGACTTAAAAGAAAACTCTAATTTTAAAAAAATGGGTGTAATTGATCCAAATACAACTATTAAAAAGCCATACACTTCTTTGTTAATGTAATTATCCAATACTCCACAAATACTAAACATCTTCTAGGTATCAGGGTCTTCCCTGATGGCTCGGTGGTAAAGAGCCCACCTGCCAATGCAGGAGACCTGGGTTGGGAATATCCCCTGCAGAGGAAATGGCAACCCACTCCAGTATTCTCGCCTGGGAAATACCATGGACAGAGGAGCGTGGTGGGCTACAGACCATGGGGTCACAAAAGAGTCAGATACAACTGAGAGACTAAGCAACAATAGGTGATACACAGAAAAAAAGCCTACAGATCTTATTCATGTTTGGTCTGAGGTATCAGGTAAATTGTCTTTACATCAATTTCCTCATCTGTATGTGAGGATCTGTAAAAATTAGGATAAGTCAGTTGTTATGAGAGTCAAATGAGATACAGTACAGAAAATGCTTTGCTTAGTGCCAATCACTTGGTAAGTGCCTAGTAGATTATACCTATTATAATTATGTGGAGGACTTTATTCACTGTCACGTACAAACTGTGGAAAATTCTTAAAGAGATGGAAATACCAGACCACTTGACCTGCCTCTTGAGAAATCTTTATGCAGGTCAAGAAGCAACAGTTAGAACTGGACATGGAACAACAGACTGGTTACAAATGGGGAAAGGAGTATGTCAAGGCTGCATATTGTCACCCTACTTATTTAACTTATATGCAGAGTACATCATGTGAAATGCCTGGCTAGATGAAGCACAAACTAGAATCAAGATTTCCGGGAGAAATATCAATAATGTGTAGATGACACCACCCTTCTGGCAGAAAGTGAAGAAGAACTAAAGAGCCTCTTGATGAAAGTGAAAGAGGAGAATGAAAAAGTTGGCTTAAAACTCAACATTCAGAAAACTAAGATCACAGCATCTGGTCCCATCACTTCATGGGAAATAGATGGGGAAACAATGGAAACAGTGACAGATTTTATTTTGGGGGGCTCCAAAATCACTGCAGATGGTGACTGCAGCCATGAAACTAAAATAAGCTTGCTCCTTGGAAGAAAAGCTATGACCAACCTAGACAGCATATTAAAAAGCAAGAGACATTACTTTGCCAACAAGAGTCCGTCTAGTCAAAGCTATGGTTTTTCCAGTGGTCATGTATGCATATGAGAGTTGGACTATAAAGAAAGCTGAGCACCAAAGAATTGATGGTTTTGAACTATGGTGTTGGAGAAGACTCTTGAGAGTCCCTTGGACTGCAAGGAGATCCAACCAGTTCATCCTAAAGGGAATCAGTCCTGAATATTCATTGGAAGGACTGATGCTAAAGGTGAAACTCCAATACTTTGGCCACCTGACTTGAAGAACTGACTCACTGGAAAAGACTCTGATGCTGGGAAAGATTGAAGGCAGGAGGAGAAGGGGACGACAGAGGATGAGATGGTTGGATGGCGCCGCTGACTCGATGGACATGAGTATGAGTGAATTAAGATCTGGGAGCCGGTGATGGACAGGGAAGCCTGGCGTGCTACATGGGATCACAAAGAGCTGGACACAACTGAGCAACTGAACTGAACTGAAAGTACAGTGAGAAGCAGAATGACACATTATTTTAATAAATCATCTCCAAATTATTTTAACTAAGCTTGTGTCCCTGTCAGCCATAGAGCATTAGGGCCTTTCCTTAATACTTATTTCTATAAGAGTATCATGTGTCACTCTTTCTGAGAATCTCAGTAATCAAGCTTTTTTATCTTTGGCCATGATCCACAGCTTGCAGTATCTTGGTTCCTCAACCAGGAATCAAACACGTGCTCCCTGCACTGGAAGCACAGAGTCCTAACCACCCGGCTGTCAGGGAAGTCAGTACAAGCTTCTTTCTAAGAGTCAGAGTTGTAAGAAACCATGCACAGTCTCTTGGGACACTGGTTTGCTTCCAATTTTTCACTTCTGTAAACAGTATAGAACTAAAGAGCCCTGAACATCTTTGTATGCTTCTCTGATTGTTGACTTAGAATTTGTTCCTTGTTCAGGACTCTTCCTGTTAAACCATCCATCTTGAAAGTTCATTTTCCCTAAATCATCTCAGGTCTTTGAAGTTTTTCTCAATTCCAACGAGCTCTACCAGTTTGTAATGGCTACACTGGATGGCCTGAAAAACCTGAAACGTCCCCACACGCAGCGGTCAGCGGGGGAATTGCTGAAAGCATTGGTGAAGAATGCACAGTCCCGGTTTGAGAAGGTAAACCACTCAGGGGACATTTCCCGAGTTTAAAATGCAGGCAGAGACCTGTCTCCACCTGCAGAGGCTAAGGTCTCTCCTGCTGTTCCTATTCAGCAGAATACAACTGAGAACAACCACTGAAGGGACCATGGTCAAAGCCTTAGTCTATTTCGTTAATGCCAAAAAATCATGCATTCAACAAGCGTATACAGTCACTGTGTATGCAGCTAGGGATGGCAGGTTTAGTTTTGTTTTTTTAATCTGAGGTATGGCCCCTATTTTCCAAAAGATTGTAATTTCTTTTTGGAAAATATAATTAACATACATGAGAATGCTAACTCCAGTTTAGATCCTCATTCGGGTTAGTTAAAAGTACCAAAATTTAAAAAATCAAGCCATCAGTAATCCTAGAGGGAGGCTAACTTAGTAAATTTAAAATCAAGAGAATTTATTTTAATGAAATTGATACATGAGGAGATAACAATATGGTTATATCATCTATAAATGTGGAAGGACATAACTGGAAGAGAGAAAATGGATGAAAGTAGTTGTCTCTGGAGTATGGACCTGGGGAATAGGCTGGAGAGAGCCTTGAAAACCACTGGACTTTTAAAATTGTGTGCATGTTGCACTTTGATAAAAATAAAAATAATTTTAAAATGATGAAAACCCATTTTTTAATCTATTAAAATAGCAAAGATACAAAAAGATCAGTACTATTTTGGAAGATGGTGAAATGGGCATTTGTATCTTTTGGGTGCTTTCAGCTGTAAAAAAAAAATATTTGTGAAAAGCTTATACAAAGGGTTTATCACCTCATATATTAAGAAGTCTGGAAGTAAGGTATATTTTCTAGGATGGGTTCAGCAGCTCAACAGCTTTATAAGAGAGCCAGGGGTTTTTCCATCATTCCCACTTAATCTCTTCATATATTCATAAGTAAGACAGCCACCACAATTTCCAACTCTCTAAGCAGATAAGACTACCCAGCAAAGAAGAGAGAGGTTGCCTGCCTTTAATCAGAGAGAAAAATCTTTCCCAGAAGCCCCCAGCTGGTTTTCCTCCATGTTCATTGGCCAGAATGCCATCACATGCCCATCCTCAGACTGTTTCTGTCAGCTGGTGGTAAGAACGGCTATTTTATATAAGGCTACTAAGGACTGCCTTTTGAAAAGCTGACATTTTCACAGAGACCTTGAGCCACAAGTCTAGGAGCAGGAAGAGCAGTCCAAGCAGAGAAATGGATCAAGCCCAGTGGCTCTTGTTTACTTTACCTGAATATGATAAAATTCTGCAGGAGGAAGGCAGCCATGACTCCCCTGCCATTCTCAGAGCCAGAGTGGGGAAAAAACCAGCCTCCTTCCAGCTTTTATTAGTTTGTCTTATTATAAAACCAATACATAATCTTTAAGGAAAAATTAGAAAAAATATATAAGCAAAAATGTAAATATCCCATCACTCAAAGACACATTAATATGTTTGGATATATGTTTTTCCAAATCTTTTTATGTGCATATACATTCATACAGGTATACTTTAAGTAGTTTTGATAATAATAAACTTTTTGAAAAATAATAAACATTCGGTATTAAAAGTCACCCCCGGGAGCTCTTCAAAATAACTACAGTATCCTCAGTAACTATCAATGTCCCACAGCAGTAAGGTCTTAAGCGAGTTCTTTTCCTTCTTCAGGTGCCAGAAATTATGGGCGTTATCTGTGCCCTGCTCTCCACAAGCAGCCAGCCTAATGTTCGCCAACAAATCACAAATATTGTGAGTTTGCTTATGTCCAGGCCCAAGTACACAGATACAGTGATCGACCACCTTCTGTGTCACCCAGTACCATATGACAGGTAACAGAATCTGGTACAGCCTCTGGATTAAGTAGGGGTGTGTGCTACACCTCTGAGTACTGTGGAGCAGGGTTGCCCTCAAAAATCTAAGGATGTTCTTGTTGAGATATGATATAGACAGATGTCTGCAGGGTAAATCAGAACATAATGCCTAAAATAAGGAAACAATCCAGAATGAAGAACATTTTACAAGATAGTTGGACTGAACTCTTCAAAAAAATTATCATGAAAGAAAATAATTGTGCTGAAGGCACTGTTCTAGATAAAAAGACACTAAAGTGACATAACCAAATGCAATAAATGACTTTGATTGGATTCTGAAAGAAAAGCAAAAGCTATAAAAGAAAATTTTCAAGAGATTTAAATACATATACTAATTACTAAATTAATGTAATCTTAGTTGTGAAATAATAATATGTAGAAAATTTCCTTATTCTTAAGAGACAGATAATTTAAGGGAGATTTAGGGGTGAATGTCATGATATCTGCAATACATTTGAGAAAAATTTAGCCAAAAAATGAATATATATGTAAAAAATAAAGTATAAATATAAACATAAATAAGAATAGAATCACAGAGAGGAACAAAGAAGAAGCTTTTTTATGACTAGTGGTTTTGAGTTGGAGGCAAGGCACCCTGGAAGTTCCAGGAAATGCTTTATGGGGAAGGCAATGAGGCATCCAGGCCCCATCCCACTTTAACTACAGGAGCCCTTCTATTTATCTGCTTTATATACTGTGATTCTGGGTAATTACTATTTTGAAAGAAAGATTTCTTAGCTTTTTTAATATTGAAGTATATTTGATTTACAGTATTATGTTAGTTTCAGGTATACAGCAAAGTGATTCAGTATTTGTATTCACATTTTTTCTAGATTCTTTTCAGATTCTTTTCCATTATAGGTTATTACAAGATATTGAATATATTAACAGTTCCTTGTGCTATACAGTCAGCCCTTGTTGTTTAACTATTTTATATATGGTGGTGTGTAACTGTTAATTCCAAACTCCTAATTTATCCCTCACCCCCCACTTTTCCCTTTGGTAACCATAAGTTGTTTTCTATGTCTGTGAGTCTATTTTATTAAAAAGATCATTTGTATCATTTTTTTAGAGTCTGTATGTAAGTGATACTATATAATGTTTGTCTTTGTCTGGCTTAATATGCATGATATGATAATTTCTAGGTCCATCCATGTTGCTGCAAATGGCAATATTTTATTCATTTTTATGGCTGACTAATATTCCATTATGTATATATACCACATCTTTATCAGTTCATTTGTTGATAGACACTTAAGTTGCTTCCATGTCTTGGCTAAATAGTGCCACTATAAACATTGGTATGCATATGTTTCTGAATTAGAGTTTTTATCTTTTTCAGATATACACTCAGGAGTAAAATTGCTGGATCATATGGCAACTCTATTTGTAGTTTTTTAAAGAACTTCCATACTGTTTTCCATAGTGACTGCACCAGTTTACATTCCCACCAACAGTGAAGGAGGGTTCACTTTTCTCTACACCCTCTCCAGCATTTATTATGTACAAACTTTTGATGATGGCCATTCTGACTAGTAGGTGTGAGATAATATCTCATTGTAGTTTTGATTTGCATTTCTCTAATAATTAGCGATATTGAACATCTTTTCATGTGCCTGTTGGCCATCTGTATGTCTTCTTTGAAATGACTATTTAGGTCTTCTGCCCATCTTTTGATTGGATTATTTGTTTCTATACTGAGCTGTATGACCTGTTCAAATATTATGTTTTCGAAATTAGGCCCTTATCAGTTGCATTGTTTGTAAATATATTCTTCTAGTCTGTAGGTTGTCTTTTTGTTTTATTTATGGTTTCCTTTGCTGTGCAAAATTTTTAGGTTTGATTAGGTCTCATTTGTGTATTTTTGCTTTTATTTCTTTTGCCTTTGGAGACTGATCTAAAAGAATATTGCTACGATTTATGTCAGAAAATGTTTTGCCTATGTTCTCTTCTAGGAGTTTTATGGTCTAGGAGTTTAATGTCTTATATTTAAGTCTTTAAGCCATTTTGAGTTTATTTTTGTGTATGGTATGAGGGAGTGTTCTAATTTCATTGATTTACATGCAGGTTTCCCAGCACCACTTGCTGAAGATTTCTCAGCTTTAAACTGTTTGAAAATTGTTTCAAAACTGGTTTCAGTGAATGGGTTTCATATAATGTCTTGGTGCAGTGCTAATATTTTCTGTAAGCTGAAAGAAAGTTTAGTTGCTCAGTCGTGTCCGACTCTTTGCGATCCCATGGACTGTAGCCTACCAGGCTCCTCCATCCATGGGGTTTTCCAGGCAAAAGTACTGGAGTCCGTTGCCATTTCCTTCTCCAGAGGATCTTCCTGACCTAGGGATCGAACCAGGGTCTCCTACACTATAGGCAGACACTTTACTGTCTGAGCCACCAGGGAAGCTGAACTTAGACGTTTTACACCACTGCATCAAATAAAGGAGAACTTTTTTTTTTACTTTTTTTGCACTTATTTTTTGTGGCATTTATTCCCGGGCCATAAGTTTTTGTTTCTTCAGTTTCTTCTGGGATATCTTTTTCTTCTGTGCAACCTCCTCTTCTGGTTTAGGAACAATCTGTTCTTTTTCAATAAGGATCATCTCAATGTGGCAGGGAGAGCTCATGTAGGGGTTGGTCCAACCGTGAGCTCTGTAAGTCCTGCACCGCATTTTGGGGACTTTGTTCACCTGGATGTGCTCTAAGCCCCTAAGTTCAGCATTACTCTCTGCATTTTTGAGCACGTACAGTAAAAATTCAGCACTCTTTTTGGGTCACCGACCCTGCATCCAGCCCCACTGTTTGGCCTGTGCACACCTACCAACTCAGCCATTTTAACAATGGAATGGCACACATTGCTTCTTTAAAGTGATATCCTTCAGATATTTGGTGGCTTTTTGGATATGCATATCCTTTATGGCCTGGGCAGTTTCACGAGCGTTCTTAAAGTGAACACGAAGATTTGAACCTCTTGATTTGCATGATTTTGTGGAGTTTTCTGGGTCAAGTGAATAGCACACCATTTTTAGAGGTCACCTCAGGCCACTTACTGGAAAAGGAATAAAGGAGAACTTTTACTCATCCAGAAGAAAAATGAGTTAATACAGGTTGTTTAATGGTCTTAATTTTGTGTATTTCTCTGGAACATTGTTTTTAAATCTTTACTACTTGCTTCAGCTTACCTATTAATACACTGGATTCTTATGTAAAATATATGATTTGGTATAAAGTATTAACTATATTCAGTTGATTTAAATGTAATTTTAGCATTATTATATTTTTTTGTGCTTGTTCTAGTTCTTGGAAAACTATTGCTTTAGGTCAAGTGAGAACTGTAGACTCTGTTAGAAATGAAAATGATGTAGGAAACTTAGAGTACAGAGTATGAGATAGGGAAGTTGTGAGATTGAAAAGATATGTTAGGACCAGTTTGTGAATGGTCTTAACGTCCATGCTGAGGTTGTGGGAACTTGAGTCTATGAAACCTTGGGAGTTACTGTTGTGAAATCAGATAGCAATTCTGAAGAATCGAGCCTCAGAGAGGAAAACCTCTTATAGATTGGATTCCAGACAGATTCTGGGAAGCTCATGATCATGGTTGGCCTAGGATAAGCCGTTCTTCTGAACCCTCTTCCTCTGGGATTTCTAGGCGTCTGGCTGAGTTGTGGAGAACTCTGGAGGTGGAGCTGCCCAAAACGACCTGGATTCTCTGGAGACTCCTGAGGAAGCTGCAGAAATGCCATGATTCTGACTCCCAGGAGAAGATGGCCTATGTGGCTGTTGCTGTAAGCCCTTGAGCTTTGCCCCTCCAACTTTAGCCCACCATGGCCCTCCTGGATAATTGGCCCAGCACCATCTGGAGAGTGTTCCTTTTGGTTCCTCTCAAAGTTTGTTTCCCTCATCCATTTATAAATCCACCAGTGTCACCACCAAGGGATGGATGTGGAGGAGGCTGAGATGAGTGAAGGAGTCAGTATGGTTTCATCTGTTTTAAACATTCTTTTTCTTGTCTTTTAAAAAATGCATATCATCATAGTCAAGAGAGTACAAACATTTCAAAGAATATAGAAGAATATAAAATAGAAACCAAAGGTCCTCCTTTGAAAAATTGTTTTTATTTTTTATTTAATTTTTTTTGGCCACACCTCACAGCATGCAGGATCTTAGTTCTCTGACCAGAGATTGAACACACACCTCCTGCATGAAAGGGTAGAGTCTTAACCACTGGACCACCAGGGATATCTCCCAAAGGCCCACCTTGAGCAGAGGTTGGCAAACTTTTTCCGTAAAGGACCAGGTGGTAAATATTTTAGGTTTTTCAGGTCACATATAGTCTCCAGTCTCCACCACATATTTTTGGATATATTTTTAAATAATCCTTTAAAAATCAATAAACTATCTTAGCTCATGGCTATACCATGTCCCTAAAAATGAGCTTTCTGCAAGTGTTTATAATGTACAAACTTCTTGTATATGTACTTGGCATACTTTTTCCCTCTATATTTTTCCTTTTAAATAATTTTTTTTTTAGAACAGTTTTAGGCTCACAGCAGAACTGAGCAGAAAAGTACAGAGAGTCCCTATATATTCCCTGCCCCTCTGCATGCACAGCCTCCACCATATCCATGTCTATTTTATTTCATTTTATTAACAATGTATTAATTTCTACTATATAGGAAGGTGATTCAGTTATTCATATATATATATGTATATTCTTTTTCATATTCTTTTCCATTATGGTTTATCACAGGATATCAAATATAGTTCCCTATGCTATACAGTAGGGCATTGTTGTTTATCCATCCTGTATATAATAGTTTATATTATTAAAGCAAACTCCAAACTAATTTTAATCCACCCCTCTCCCACCCCACTTCACGACTACTTTTTACTTTATTTTATTCCCTAGCAGTTTACAGTTCTGCTTTCTCTGACCTAAGTTATTATCATACTTTTTTTTTTAGCTTTCAGAATTACTTTGAAGTCTCTAATCTGCTACTGTCTTCTCTCTTACGCTCTCTGTTCTTGTGGGTTTATGCCTTTTAAAAAATCCCTAACAGGTCCATTTAGTGCAGTTTTAGGTGTTAGGGCAGATAAAGGTATACATTTAATCTGATTAGTCTATAAAAGTCTGTATGTGTATTAATAACATCACAGTACATACCATTTGATGACCTGCTGTTTTTCATTTAACCATACGCAAACCACTTCTTATATCAATATGTAGGGCTCTCTGTTATCCTTTTCATAGCTGCATAGTAACTGGTTTTAATTACCTTTTAGAAAATAGGTAATACATGACGCAGAACCATTTATTTCATTATTGTTTCCTATTAGTGAACATTTGACACTTTTCAAACTTTTGTCATGAAAACAGTGCTATAGCAAACTTAATCATGCTTGTATCAGTTTTGTTATACATACCCAATTATTTTCTTAGGATAAAGTCCATTGAAGGGGAATTTCTGGGCCAAATGGTGGGCTCATTTAAACTTCTGGTACTGTTCCCAGATGACCCTCTGGAACACTGCCCTTCTGTCATCATGTGTGAGCACGGCCTTGCCACACCGAGCATTGTTGTCTAGCTGCTAGGTGAAAAAGGAACGTATTCTAATTACAGTTCCGTCACTGGCAAGGTTCAACATTTATGTATGTTTTTCAGTTGGTCATTTATGTTTCTTCTTTCTTCATGTCCTACACACCAGTGCTTCTCAGTTTTAATACACAGGCAAACCACCATCATCTAAGGATCTTATTGAAGTAGACATCCTGGGCTGGAGGAGGGGTGCTTGCGCGTCTCCATTTCTAATCAGCTCCAGGTGACGCCAGTGCTCCTGGTCGGTGGCCTACACTTCCCACACTTTGAGTAGCAGGCCTTTTCACTTGTTCCTCCTGACATATAAGGGCATTGTGTATATGAAAACTACCGCATTTCTGCAAATTATCTGTCATCCGACTTTGTTTATGAACAACTTTCTTTTTGCCCGGGCTTTAAATTTGTATGTGGTCAAATATGCGAATGGTTTCCTTATAGTTTCGTTCTGGATTTCAGGATGCCCCTCACTGTGGCAACTTTTAGTGCCAACTTCACTCCTATCCCAGTACCCTGTCACTTAGGTCCCTGCGTTGCTTACCACTGCTGTTCTGCCTGTGATTTAGTAGAACCAGAAAGCATGTCCTGGAACAAGCAGAAGTAAAACGAAAGAAAGACTTTAGGATTAGCGGGTGTTCAGCTCCGCTGTGTGCTTTTCTCCACAGGTGACAGATGCCCTTTATGAGGTGTTTGTGGGGAACAAACTCCGGGCAGCTACGTTCCGGCTCTTCCCTCAGCTTCTCATGACACTGCTCGTCCAGGTCCACCACGCCATCGGCCTCACCATGTCTGATGTTGCCATCCCCAGTGGCCTGTACCCAGAACAGGAAGTGTCTTCAGAGGTCACCCCCTTGTGGTACTGTCCATTGTGACTTTGTTGACCAGGAATCATTCTGTGCTCTCACTGGCTCTCTTTGGTCTTACTGGTGATGTCCAACTCATTGAGACCCCATGGACTGAAGCCCATGAGGCTCCTCTGTCCATGAAATTTTCCAGGCCAGAATACTGGAATGGGTAGCTGTACCCTTCGCTAGGGGATCTTCCCAACCCAGGGATTGAACCCAGGTCTCCTGTATTGCAGGCAAATTCTTTACCATCTGAGCCAAGGAATATTGGGAAGCCCAAGAATACTGGAGTGGGTAACCTATCGCTTCTCCAATGGATCTTCCCTACTTAGTAATCAAACTGGGGTCTCCTGCATTGCAGGCAGATTCTTTGCCAGCTGAGCTACCATGGAAGCCCAGTCTTATTGGTGTCAAGGCAAATTTGGCTATCTGAGTTCATATGCCCTGCAAAATAATGGGTGACAGCATGCCAGCCCTTCCTTGATAAATCAGGTAGTGACAGAGACAAGCGAGACAGCCTTAAACCTACCTCCAAGACCATACTGATCCGAAGCTGAGCATTTTCTCATTTCTGCTTCACGTATAGGGAGGTATTTTTAAATTCTCCTTTAGGGTCTCAGTAGAAATTTCTCAGTATTTCTGGGGCACGTGGATTTCTTTCTGAGGAAGTGCTCTAATATGGAATATTTAAGAATGCCTGACTAAGGCAGAAAAACTTGAGTTCTGATTCTCATTCATTTTTTGTTTAAGTATTTATTTTAGGTTCTGCTGGGTCTTTGTTGCTGCACGCAGGCTTTCTTTTGTTGCAGCCAGTTGGGGGCTACTCTCTAGTTGCTTCTCCTTGCCATGGCTTCTCACTGTGCAACATGGGCTCTAGGTGCATGGGCTCAGTAGTTGTGGTAGCCCGAGTCCAAGGCTCCATAGTTGTGATGCACAGGCTTAGTTGACCTGCTGCATGTGAAAGCTTCCTGGAGCAGGGATCAAATCCGTGTTCTCTGCATTGGCAGGCAGATTCTTAACTACTAGACCACGAGGGAAGTCCTGATTCTCATTCCTTTAAATAACTCTGTACTCTGGGCAAATCTTTCTGTTGTTCTGTGCCTGTTTTCTTATCTGTAAGTGAGCTCAGGCTAGGTATTCTCCAAGGACCTTTCCAGCTTCAAGATTCTCTGATGTTATGTCCAAAATACTAGTTCGATAAATAGTTTTCAAAAGCAATGGAGTAAATTTAAGGGGGGTATAAATTCTATCTAAATAAAGCTGTAAAGGAAAAAGCAGTGAATCTCAGTTTAGCATCCTACATCATTTGTTTTATCATAGACTTCTTTCCATTCTCCCAGGGAAACACAATTTTATTGGATTTCTTTATGCTTAGAGTTTGTGTGAAAGGCCTTTCAAGTATTAGAGCACTGAGAATCTTTAGGAAAATCTAGAAAGAAGAGAATTAGAGTCCAGCAGCTATCAATACATGGCCCTCGTCGGTGAGAGCAGGTGATTTTATGCTCTTCAGTTGGAGGGACCAGTACTATATTCACTTGTACTATTTTTCTTGGATTAGCTTCGCCATACAGGCTACAAAGACTCTCCTCCTCAGAACATTCTGCTGGCAGGAATTCAACATCATGGAAAAGAATAAAGGATGGACCCTTCTGGAAGGAAAAGATTGCCATCTTCAGGGAGTATCCCTCCTTGCCAAGTAAGACTTCCTTGCCATGCATCCCTGCTCTAAATCAGCTGTGTTTTAAAGTAATTTTTCCCCCTTTTAGTTATCAGAGCCACCAAGGTTGAATAACCTTCTCATCCCAGAATGGGCAAATGCCCATAATTCCAGCCAAGTTTTTCAGCCCTGCCTTACCCTCAGGAGGAGAAGGGGATGACAGAGGATGAGATGGTTGGATGGCATCACCGACTCAATGGACATGAGTTTGAGTAAACTCCAGCAGTTGGTAATGGACATTGAAGCCTGGCATGGGGTTGCAAAGAGTCGGACACAACTGAGCAACTGAACTGAACGGAACTTACCCTCCCGTGCACCTGAAGCTGAGGAAAAACTTGAGCGCCCCCTCGCCCCCCACCCCTGCCCTGGGAACATTGCTCTCTGAGGAAGAGCATTTCTGAGAGTTGTTCTGTGTTCTGTCTTGCAGTGCATTGCTGGAGAGAAATCACCTCGTTGCACATAAGGTCATGTACCTGTTAGTACCTTTTCTTAACCGAGGGAACGATAAACATAAGCTCACATCGGCAGGCTTTTTTGTGGAGGTAGGACTTCTTCAGAGGCTGTATGTATTCAGGAAGCCTAAAAGGGAGCTGTACCAGCCTTCCTAGGCCATGTCCAACTGAGTGACCAACTAGGGTCCGATTCAGACATAGGATAGAAATGGTCCAAATTTAACCTTATTGAAGTTCTCTGTCCACATATTCAGTGTTCCTTAGGTCCCTGCAGTGGAAGCATCATCCTGTAATGTACGTGCTGTAGAGTAGAAGTTTCAAAGGAAAATAGGTGTTTCGGAGTTGGTGGGAAGCTGGCTCCCCTCATGAAAAAGGGCTAAAAGGTAACTTCTTTGGCCACTTTCTGGGTTCTTTCAGCTTCTTCAGAGTCCAGTGGCTCGGAGATTTCCCAGCATATACTGTGTTGCCCGCTTGAAAGACTGGCTACTTCTTGAAAATAATCCCTTTAAAATTCTTGCCCTGAGGGGACTGTGCTATCTTACCAGACAGGAGGAAATGGTAAGACCACCAATTCTATTTTTTTAATTAATTAATTTTAAAAATTATTTATTTTTAATGGAAGGATAATTGCTACACAATATTGTGTTGGTTTCTGCCGTACATCAACGTGAATCAGCCACAGGTATACATATGTACATAAGTTCTTTTGCCTTCTCTACGTATCAGTCCTGCCAATACTGAGAGATGGCATCAGGCCCTCTTTAATTCTCTGTTCTGGGCTGGCCAAGACAACCAAAAACTCAACAAACACCAGGGACAGAGCACAGGTGGGAAGCCCTACTCTGGTAACAAAGGAAGTGCCGTCGGGAGGGGTGGTGATTCACTGTTTTGGGCACACAGAGGGAAGACATCAAGAGCCTGCTGCCATGCATCCTAGACCTTTTATGTGAATCCGACGAGAAGATTGTTTTGTTAGCCATTCAGATACTCCTGCAATTCGTCAGGACGATGGATTTCACCACCCTGACTGCCATGATGAGGACCCTCTTCTCCTTATTTGGTGATGTAAGATAAGGGGAGAGGAGAGACTTTCCTAGGGGGAAGGTAATTGGCATAACAGCAAACCAAAGTTGGGATAGTAATAACTCTATTTTAGATCGTACTTTTTTGTTAAGAGCACTTTCAAATCTCTTAAGACCCTTCTAGGTAACCCTGTGATGTTGGTAGGGCTGGTGTTACTGTTTTTCAGATTAAAAAAACTGAGGCATAGAGACCTGCCAAGGTACTCCCCTGCTTCCTGGGATGAACAAGGAGTTTCTATAAGAAAAGACATTGTCTTTTCTTTCAAGGAACAATCAGGACTGGGTCAGGATAGTGGACTATACTTATGTCTCCATCCCAGATCCCAAAGATTTGTCAAAAAAAATACACAGGGAGACTTCCCTGGCTGTCTAGTGGTTAAGACCCTACGCTTCCACTGCAGGAGGCATGGGTTTCATCCCTGGTCAGGGAACTAAGATCCTGCATGCTAAGTAGCCCAGCTAAAAATAAAAGAGAAATAAATGTGGCACAATGAACCACATTCTGAAGAGTCAAATATGCCAAAGCTGGAATTTTTAATTTCAGCAAAACAGCATGTGATGTGTATGTGATAAGTTACTTCAGTCATGTCCAGCTCTTTGTGACTCCATGGACTGTATCCCGCCAGGCTCCTCTGTCCATAGGATTCTCCAGGCAAGAATACTGGAGTGGGTTGCCATGCCCTCCTCTGGGGGGATCTTCCCAACCCTGAGATCAAAGCAGCTTCTCTTACATCTCCTGCATTGGCAGGCAGGTCCTTTACCAACAGCACCACCTGGGAAGCCCAGCCTGAGTGGATGGTTAATACTAGGAGCAGATACAAGTGGTGATGACTCATTCCTAGAGTGAGAGAATGAGCCATGCAAAGCAGCAAGTGTGACTGTCTCCACGTATATTTGGTTTCTTGCCCTCAGCTACCAACATCTAAATATCCTCCTGTTAGGACTGGCATTTCAGCCGACCTAGAGCTCTTATAAGTTAAGCATGAACACATTCAGTGAGTTGCTTCCCTTTGAACATCCTTCATAGGTAAGACCGGATGTTCATCGTTTCTCCATGACCCTCTTTGGAGCCTCCATAAAGTCTGTGAAATACGCAGATAAGAAGGGTGTAGAGAGCCAAGTCCTGGACAGCTTGGTCCCACTTCTTCTGTATTCTCAGGATGAGAATGATGCAATTGCTACGGTAATGCCTACTGTTAACTTCTTTCAGCCCTGAATAAGTTCAAATCCAGAGTCAACTCTGCAAACAGGCCCTCATTTCTTTGAGGGCATGGACTTTGTGGTACCATCTTTATTCCCCATTTCCTCTGGCACGGGCTTCCTTTCAATTATTTTACCTAAGTGAATTGTGTGAAAAATCTTACTCCTTATTTCTGTGTAGCAAATCATGATCCTGTGTGGGTGGGAATCATGTATTATTATACCTTTCTGTAGCCCCTCCAATATTCAGCCTAGCCCAGAACTCTCAACACACTGCCCAATTCAAGAAACTCTTTCTGTTAATGATGATCACAGTCTGTTGTCTTTTCTCTTTAATTCAAGAACAGCCTTGTGGCCTTGAGACAAATAGACTAGTGTCGAGGCTAAATCAGGAACAGAGAAGCTTCTCTGAAATCTGGAGATTTCTTTGAAATCTCCTTAATCTCCCAGAGGTTCCTCCATAAGAACTGTGGGAGGGATGGCATCATCTTTAGTACTCTCCCGTACCTCAGAAGCTGGTCTCTTTCAAGGTCCTGTGGCCACCAGTTACAGCCGACCAGAGAAGTGGGTTTAGGCTGCGAGGAGTCTGGGAAAATGCTGGAGCTCCCACCCACCTATAATCTTCCTTGCAGAAAGATTCAGAAACAGGACTAAAGATTACGGTGGACCTTGGCACCTTGTTATGGGGGAAGTGTTATGGCCTTGTAGCCATAAATATAAAATATTTCAGACCTCAGTGAAGTATAGGTCAGAGCTTCCCAACCAAGTGATGGGAAAGTGTGCCCCATAGAGGTCACAGACATGGGACAGACAGTACTGATCCCTAACCCCCACCCTGCACCCCAGCAAGCTTTTGGCGATCAGGCAAAGCCTAGAGCAGTCAAGACTTATTTTTCTTCAGACTTTGAACACCTTCTAGCCAGCTTGTCAAGGCTCCTCAGAAGGTGGCCTCAGCAAAGGGGAGGGATCTAGCATAAGGTTAGGAATCACTGGCACTGACAACACAATTTAAAACATCAATACACCTACCACCTAGGCTGAGGAATAAAACTGGAAAAATTCAGGCAAAATCTCAAATTTGTTATCATTTCTGAGGTATTATTTTTCATGTTTTAAAACTTTATCTGAAAAAAATTTTATACATTAAAAAACTTTGTTCATATCATTTGTAAATCCTTTCGGCAACTTGCTTTTCTTTGTTTAACATATTTAGAAGATTTATTCATGTTATATAGCCCTAATTCACTTATCACTGCTATATAGAATTCTGTCTTGTAACTGCAACTTATCCCATTCTTTTATTCCTGGACATTTAGATTACTTTTATTTTTTCCTTATTATAATGCTGCAGTGAGCATTTTGGTAGATTTCTTTGTGTACATGTCTGAGAGTTTCTTGAGGGCATCAACCCAGAAGTGAAATATCCGGGTATCTTTAACTTTACTAGACACTTACAATTTGTAACAAAGTAACTGAACTAATGTGCATTCCATCTGTCCCCAGAGGAATTTTAATGGCCCAGATGTCTAGTGGAACTGGGACCAAACACTTGCTTGGAGACTTACCAGGGGTGTTATATGGTGCATGGGAGCCTTCTGAGGGCAGTGTGTAAAGAAGAAGACCACTTGTTAATTTTGCTCAAGTATCAGGATCAAGAGAGGGTCAATACTTTCCAAAGTTTCTTCCAAGCTAGAGATTTACAAGGACTGTGAGATGGGGAGCTACTTTCCTGTGTGTAGTGACAGGAGAATAACCTAGGAGCAGCGAGTAGGCATGGGAGCCCTCTCTCTAGAAGCATGGGGTAGTGAGACTCCTGCCCAAATCTCTGATCTGGGTAATACACTTGATGTTAGGAGCTCTCACTTATGCCCTCGACCAGTGGTTTCTCCATTTTCCCCCGAACCCTGCAGATTTTATGGGTTCTCTGTAGAGACTGTTTGGGAAAGTTGAAGGAAGGCACCTTGCCCTCACTTCAAATGAGATAATTCTGAGTTTATCATATTAGACTTTAGCGTTTTATTTGAAGAAAGGTAATCTCAGCTAAAACATGTTTGAAAATGCTGACCTCTGATCATCCTTTTCACAGGAGAGCAGGCAAGTGCTAACTATATGTGCCCGCTTCCTGAAGTGGAAGCTGCCCCAAGCAGTGTACTGCAAAGATCCCTGGTTCATCAACCCTAGTGACGTTGCAACAATCTGCAAGTTCTTTGTATGTGAGCAATAATGACTTTAGTAACTCCTTAATATGTTGACATGCTTATTTTTTTTCAGATATAGTTTTTAATGAAGGAATATGACATAAAGGAAACATTTCCCATCCTTCTCACATCAGCACTTGATATCTATGACCAGTCTTGTTCTATGAATCCATTTTTCTGTAGTTTCCTCCCAAATGAATCAACATTCACTTTCTCTTACCACCCTTCCTCACCAAAAAAGCCTGGTGAACTCTTGGGAACTCCACTAACCTGACTTAGGGGCTCCAGAGTCAGGGTAATCGTACCTGCTCATAAACTACTTATGGGGTGAATGGAAATGGGGTCATGTTTGGCCTTTGCAATGATATTTGATCCTTTCTTTGGATATAGTGAATTATTTTACCCTCCAAGAGAGCATGAGCCCCAAGCAAGGGCTGACGTGCTGTTGTAAGCCTTGCAACACAATGGCGGCATGCCACTGGCTCTGAGAGGCCCCAGATGGCATCCTTGCTCTTTACAAACTTGAGAGAGGCTACTGTGACTCATCTTAGGGGCAGGCTTGAGCCAGAGCAGCCCAAGGAGACCCATCCATGGTTTTCTAGACAACTGAGTCTAGAACCACTGGTATCTTATTATGAAGACTCCATGACTGACTCTTCCCAGGGATCTTCCATATGCGTAGCCATTGAGGACCCAGTAGGGCCTCCTCTGATCAGACTTACCGGCCTAGGAAGCCACACAGTGCCCTTGTGTAACGTTTTCCATGCAGGATTATCTCTCTGACCTGCGATCAAATCTATCGCAGATGCACTAATGACAGTTATTTTTGAAGCAAGAAATTCAATGCTGTTGGTTGATGAGACTACATATTGTCCATGTTAACTCATAAGTTCTATAACGAGCAAAATCCTGTCCTCTTCCTGTCCCTGAGGTGCCTGGTAAGAGATCCACTGGGGAGTGAATTCATTCATCCAATAAGCATAACACGCTCAATGTGCAACACGCCACAGAGAACCCAGAAACATGCCCAAGATGAAAACTTGTAAGGGGAGCTTACAAGCTAGTGAGGGAGATTAAACCTCTGTGAAACACTGAATGGAAATGCAAGGTGGAAAATGATGTGTTGCCAAGACAGAAGGACCTGCAAAACACTCAAGAGTACAGGGTTAGGTCAGGAGGGTAAGAGCTGTCAGGGAAGAGCTATTAGGAAGGCAGAGCTCAAGACTGAGCTTAGAGACCCTAGAAGACTTACATACAGAAAAGAAACGACAGATTAGAGGCACTGCAGGCACAGTATGTGGGTGTGAGCGAGGTATATTCAGAGGATTTAACATTGCCAAGGGCCTCGTTATTGTGGCATAAGTCACTGAGCAACTGAAGTTATTTCAACCACTATACTCTGTATGTATATCTGACATAGTCCCTATGTAGTGAGGCTGATAAAATAGTGCTGCTACTTCACTCCTTCATACTCTTTTTTTTCCCCCCACTTAGGGAAAAAAATGCAAGGGGAAGGTCAACATTTTAGCCCAAACGTTGATGTTCTCGAAGAATGCAAAACTTCCTATCAGAAGAGCAGCAGTCTTATTTGTAGGTACAGAGAAAATCCTTTCATTTCTACAGTCACTTTTATCCTGTGCTTTCCCAAATTGTGTTTTTGGGTGTCCCCATTCTTTATGAAGATGACCTTGAAAATACTTCTTTGGAGAAGGGGGCTATGTTATCTATAGGTAACCATCAGGCACTTGGAGGAATTCAGTTTTTAGAAAATCTAATTATCAGAAAGTCAGTTGTGCCAGCTTTGTAAAGCCAGATCCAGATCACAGACTCACAGACCTTATCCTGCATTTAGGGCTCTTATCGAGGTACGTGGATCACAGTGAACTCGGGACGAAGGGTACTGACTGGATAAAGGATGGTAAGTGGTAAACACTTGGACTTGGGGTACCCCGTGTTTGGAAGGTACCTGAGGTAGGCTCTGTGGTAGATACGAGACTGGGAACCAGAGAGCTTGACTTTTGTTATTTAAAAAAAAAGCCCTTGGAGGCTTCAACCAAATGATAGTCTCCTTCCAGGCCAGTTTCTTCTTTAGGAAAAGACATGACCCCATTTGTCTTGGAAACTAGCTTTGATGAACGTCTCAGGGGCAATTTCTGAATTTCATCTGTCAGAAAATAAATTATGTAGAAATATTATCTTAGTAAGTTCTGATGACACCTCATGAGTACTACACAAATTGACTGCAGCCCTCTTTTCTGTAAGTGGCTATTGTCCTGTAATGTGGGGGGACTTGCTAATAGAGAAGTTTTATAGTCCTGTAAGGCAGTTGTCATGTAAGTGGATTTCTACAGTTGTACAGCTTTAGGGATCTGTCGCTCAGAGGATATTTATTTTCATTTAATAAGTAGTCCTACAATCAGAAAGTGCCATGAAATGCTAAGTCTCTCTATTCAAAAATATGTAACTGGTAATAGAGCCAGAAGCTGAAACTTATTTAAGAAAGATCATGCCACTTTTCTCTATGGTGCTCTACTTCCCCATAGATATCAAAAGCAAAAATGAAAAAGAAAAGTCATGTAGTTATTTTATTCTATGAGATGAGATATCACATTGGTCAATTCTCGTCAATTAAAAGGAAATTATTTTCTAATCTAAAACGCTGGGGAACCAAAGTTCTTTTTCCATTCCAAATTTATTTCTCTCTATAAAAAAAAATGTATCTGTACAGATGATTTAGGATGTGTGTGTGTGTGCGCGCACGCGCATGCTTAGTTGCTCAGTCATATCTGACTCTTTGCAGCCCGGTGGACTGTAGCCCACCAGGCTCCTGTGTCCATGGAATTTTCTAGCCAAGAATACTGGAGTGGGTTGCCATTCCTACTCCAAGGAATCTTTCTGACCCAGCGATCAAACCCACGTCTCCTGTATCTCCTGCATTGAATGATGGATTATTTACCAATGAGTCACCTGGGAAGCCCAAAGATATGTATAGGGTTGGCCAAAAAGTTCATTGAAGTTTTCCTATTACATATGGAAAAACCCAAATGAACTTTTTGGCCAACCCAAAGTGTAGATTATATACATATACATCAGAAAGAACCTTATTAAATTGCCATTTTGTAAGGCAAAAACAGTCAAATATCTGCAATCTCCCATGGTTAAATCTAATGGAATAATCCCACTCTCTTTCTTCCCTTACAATGGCTTATCTGTCTTAGAAACAGGGTAGAACATCCTAGCACTCTTTTTTGGACAAGTTTATGTCATTTATCACAGTTAATTTTAAGCTAAATTTGAACAAAAAAATTACAAAAAATTAAATATGAATTGAGATGAATTTCATGACAAAAATAAGTTTCAGTTCCTTTGGATTCCAAAATTGATGACTGCTCTTTCATATGTTCTGTGGAACACATAGATCTTCATGCAAGAACTATAAAAAACTAGTCAAATATTCCATTTTTTAAATAAGCATGATGAATTTAAAGACTAAGATCAGATCAGATCAGTTGCTCAGTCGTGTCTGACTCTTTGCGACCCCATGAATCACAGCACGCCAGGCCTCCCTGTCCATCACCAACTCCTGGAGTTCACTGAGACTCACATCCAATTAAACTACTACTTAAATAAAAGCTCCAAAATAAAAGGTCCTGAGTATTTTTGAAGTCTTGGAGAATTAGAAATTAAAAAGAGACCATTTTTCTTTTTTGGCTTTGCCATGCCGTAAGTGGGATCTTAGTTGCCTGACCAGGGATCCAACCTGTGTGCCCTGCAGTGGAAGCATGAAATCCTAACCACTGGACCACCAGGAAGTCCTCACCTTTTTCTAATATGATTCAAGCACATATCCATAAAGTAAAATGATAGATATTTCTATGTAAAATTTTAAAAAACCAACTTTGAAAAACAAAGAAGCAGACAAAACTGAAAAATAGGAAATAATATGGGAGGAGTATATTTATATTAGGATAAATGGTTAATATCCTTAAAACACGTCACTACTTCTGCCAAAGAAAAGTGGCAAGCAATATGAATAAGTAGTTCATAGAAAACCAATAGCCAATAAATATATGAAAAATATTACTAGTAATCAAAAGTTTGTGAAATAAAACAATGATGAGATGACAGTATGTGTTTTTCTTTCAAAATGGCAAAGATTACTAGTTAATACTGAGTGTGATGTGTTAAGGGAAAACTGACGTTATCATACACCAGTATGAGCATAACTTTTTATAACATACTCTTTAAAAAATTTTGTTTGGTGTGCTGAGTCTTAGTTGAGGAATGCAGGATCTTCAGTTGTAGCATGTGAGCTCTTAGTTGCAGCATGTGGGATCTAGTTCCCTGACCAGGGATCGAAGCCAGGCATCTTGCATTGGGAGCCTGGAGTCTTAGCCACTGGACCACCAAGGAAGTTCCTGAGTATAATTTGATACAACTTTTTTATAGGGAAGATTGGCAGTATGTATCAAAACCCTTTATTTTTATTTATTTATTAAAAATTTTGTTTATTTACATGGCTGTGCTGGGCCTTAGTTGTGGCATTCAGGATCTTTAGTTATGACATTTGAACTCTGAGCTGCAGCATGTGGAATCTTTAGTTGTGGCATGTGGGATCTAGTTCCCTGACCAGGGATTGAACCCGGGCCCCCTGCACTGGCAGCACGGAGTCTTAGCCACTGGACCACCAGGGAAGTCCCTATCAAAACCCTTTAAATAAACATACACACTGACTTGTCGATCCCACCTCTAGGAAATTAAACTATGAAAGTTAGCAAAAATTGTTACAGGAATGTTCATTTAAGTGTTATTTAAAATGGCAAAAATAGGAAGCATCTAAGATTTAAAAAAATAGGAAATTAGTTAAGTAGAGTTTATCCATATTGTAGAATCATATATGTAGCCATGAAAAATATTATAGGAAAATGTTTAAATGACTTAGATAAATGATGATGCAATATTACTAAATAAAATAAGCAATGATTAGATAACATGTATATTATGGTTCCATCTGGACAAAAAACAGAAACATACCAGTGTAAATGAATGAATGGAAATAGACCAAAAAAGTTAATGGTGGTTTTCTCTGACAGGAGGATTTTAAGTGACTTTGGTTTTCTTCTAGTGCTTGCTGCTAAGTTGCTTCAGTCGTGTCCAACTCTGTGTGACCCCATAGACGGCAGCCCACCAGGCTCCCCTGTCCGTGGGATTCTCCAGGCAAGAACACTGGAGTGAGTTGCCATTTCCATCTCCAAGGCGTGAAAGTGAAGTCGCTCAGTAGTGTCCGACCCTCAGCGACCCCATGGACTGCAGCCTTCAAGGCTCCTCTGTCCATGGGATTTTCCAGGCAAGAGTACTGGAGTGGGGTGCCATTGCTTTCTCCATCTTCTAGTGCTTACATATATGTATTGTCTAAATTTTCCACACAATGAACATGTATTTCCTTTGCAATAAGAAAACATACACTAAAAATTTTAAAGAAAAATTAAAAGGAAATAATGATTTATTAAAAGACTTTTGCTCCTTGGGAAAAAAAGCTATGACCAACCTAGACAGCATATTAAAAAGCAGAGACATTACTTTGCCAACAAAGGTTCATCTAGTCAAAGCTATGGTTTTTCCAGTAGTCATGTATAGATGTGAGTTGGACTATAAAGAAATCTGAGCGCCAAAGAATTGATGCTTTTGAACTGTGGTGTTGGAGAAGACTCTTGAGAGTCCTTTGGACTGCAAGGAGATCCAACCAGTCCATCCTAAAGGAAATCAGTCCTGAATATTCATTGGAAGGACTGATGCTGAAGTTGAAACTCCAATACTTTGGCCACCTGACTTGAAGAACTGACTCACTGGAAAAGACCCTGATGCTGGGAAAGATTGAAGGCAGGAGGAGAAGGGTTGACAGAGGGTGAGATGGTTGGATGGCATCACGGACTCAATGGACATGAGTTTGAGCAAGCTCCAGGAGTTGGAGATGGACAGGGAAGCCTGGCATGCTGCAGTCCATGGGGTTGCAAAGAGCCAGACACGACTGAGTGACCAAAGTGAACTGAATGATTTAAGAGTAACCTCAAAGACAACAGGGCTTCCTTGGTGGCTCAGCGGGTAAAGAATCTACCTGCGATGCAGGAGACCTGGGTTTGATCCCTGGGCTGGGAAGATTCCCTAGGAGAAGGGAATGGCTACCCACTCCAGTATTCTGGCCTGGAGAATTCCGTGGACTGTATAGTCCATGAGGTTGCAAAGAGTCGGGCACAATTGATCAACTTTCACTTTCCAGGACCAACACAGGAACTCACAAATTAACAGTGTTCTATATGGTCTGCAAGGGCAGTTTGATTATTTTAAAGGAGTAAAATATTTGGCAACTCAGAAACAAGTTAAGTTTTGTAAGTGAAAACTGGAATTGATCCACAAGTATACAGACTTTCACACAGAGGTTTGGAAAAAGTTAGGTCTCCGTCTCAGCTGTTCTGGGCATACTGGGTCCTTTGTGTCTGACCAGTGATCATTTCCATAGATCTTCACCTGCAATTTGTTTTCTTACCACTTAGATCTGAAAAAACTGCTGCATGACCCTGAGCCATCTCTGCGCATCATCGCCTCCCAGGCTCTATTCCGAATCCAGAAGGCGGGGGCTGAACTACATTCCAGGCAGACACTGTATGGGCTGAGGAAGCTCATAGGTTGTTTGCCTATCTAGAAGCCCAAGGCAAGCAACACTAGGTAAAAAAAAAAAAAAACAAACTAATCCCTTCAGAAGCCCCAGAAGCACCTGGTGCTCCATTAGCAAAAAACTTCCTCCACCCACTTAATCACCTCACAACATATTTTTTGCTGTCAAAACCTTTAAGGAATGGCAATATAGAAGAGAGAGCAGCTTCTGGTGTACGTTTGCAGAAACAGTGAAAATCTACTGAGATTCTGAGGCATGCCAGAACACCCATAAAGTTCTAGTCTTGATAAACAGGTTGAGGAAAGCTTCGAGAGATTTTCAGTGTTCATATTGCAGTGCTGGTAGTGTTGGCTCTTTTATCAAAGCTCAATCTGCTTGTCAACCATCTTAAAAATAAAGTAATGACCAGTTCTTATAATTTGATGCTAGTGATGTATTTTTTATAAAACTCCTTATGGCCTTTCTTCTTCCTCTTTCTCTTAAAAACAAGCAAGAAGCAGTTTCTGAAGTGGTATAATACTAAAGTATCTGATATATGTAAAGTTTCCACTCCTTACTTTCCCTCTCTTATTTTCCTGATTCCTCTCCTACAATAGCTATCAGATCCTCAAATGGTTCTAGGATGGGAACTGTTATTTGTTGAGGACCACTGTCTGTTTTAACCTTTAACCATAGATGGAGAAAATTTTCTTACAAGTAGACATTTTCTGAGAAAGAGATTTGTTTTTACTGAGTGAATACTTTGATAAGCTGCATGTGGAAGGTTGGGACTAGATTAATTAGAGATGGTCTCTCATGGGCTAATTCCCAGGCTCTTGTTTGAGGAACCTAAGTGGAGAGCAGAGCTCAGTTATTTAAGGCAATGGAGAGGCATCTTGGAGGTGGGATGGAAAAAGAGAAAGGAAATGAGGCAACTGGCATATGAAGAAGAGATACATGCAATGGTGGATTGCATAAAGTTGTATGAATCCCTACCCCATCCCACATTCACCCAATCCCTCTGCCAAGACATCTTTAGGAATACATTTCTCCATGATTCATTGTAAGTTGGATATATTTTGAGGGATGTGACAGCCAAGGGTGGCTTCAAGAGCAAGATTCCTACTCGAGAGGTCTTCATATTTGGGACTAGCAGACAGGAGTTTTGAGCTACAAGGCAGGCTCCAGCTGCCCATGGACTAACTGTTCACCCTCAAGCAGAGCTAAGACTACACCTTGAGGGTGGCCATTGGATGCCAGCTTCAATGCATTGAGCACATTGGAGTTACGTGCACCCCTTACTGCTTTCTCTTTGGTCTCACTACGTGCCACCAACTCCACTCCCCTTTCAAACTATCCATTTTGTCAATCACACAATGAAGATAACCTCAGATATGCAGATGACACCACCCTTATGGCAGAAAGTGAAGAGGAACTCAAAAGCCTCTTGATGAAAGTGAAAGTGGAGAGTGAAAAAGTTGGCTTAAAGCTCAACATTCAGAAAACGAAGATCATGGCATCCGGTCCTATCACTTCATGGGAAATAGATGGGGAAACAGTGGAAACAGTGTCAGGCTATTTTTCTGGGCTCCAAAATCACTACAGATGGTGACTGCAGCCATGAAATTAAAAGACACTTACTCCTTGGAAGGAAAGTTATGACCAACCTAGATAGCATATTCAAAAGCAGAGACATTACTTTGCCAACAAAGGTTCGTCTAGTCAAGGCTATGGTTTTTCCTGTGGTCATGTATGGATGTGAGAGTTGGACTGTGAAGAAGGCTGAGCGCTGAAGAATTGATGCTTTTGAACTGTGGTGTTGGAGAAGACTCTTGAGAGTCCCTTGGACTGCAAGGAGATCCAACCAGTCCATTCTGAAGGAGATCAGCCCTGGGATTTCTTTGGAAGGAATGATGCTAACGCTGACACTCCAGTACTTTGGCCACCTCATGCGAAGAGTTGACTCATTGGAAAAGACTCTGATGCTGGGAGGGATTGGGGGCAAGAGGAGAAGGGGACGACAGAGGATGAGATGGCTGGATGGCATCACAGACTCGATGGACGTGAGTCTGAGTGAACTCTGGGAGATGGTGATGGACAGGGAGGCCTGGCGTGCTGCGATTCATGGGGTCGCAAAGAGTTGGGCACGACTGAGCGACTGATCTGATGTGATCTGATCTGAATGCATATTGAGTGCTTACAATAAACCAGATTCTAAGTACATTGTATGGTTAACTCTTTTAATCCTCATTACCACTCCATGTATTATTATCTCCATTTGGCAGATGGGGAAGCTAAGGGACAGAACATGAAGGTGACTTGCCCAAGGTCACACAACTAGTAAATTCACAAACTCAAGTTCTGGCTGGAAAACCCACATCCTTGGCCGGTCTGCTCTGCTCCTCTCCAGTGTGCTGTTTCCCTTCACTGTGAATAAAGATTTCCTCTACAGTTCATCTCAGTTATTGAATTCATGCCTGAAATTCATGTGATCAAACAAATGTTGTGAAATGTTATTGAGCCTCAGATTACAAAGTTTGAATACTTCTTACCTAAAAGTTAGTGCATCTTATTTTCCGCCCCCAATGGGATCGAATGCACATGCTACAGTGTAAGGAGTGGAGTTAGAGCAAAAAAGTGGTGATTATTCTTGAGGAATATTTTCTGAGTCCTTGGTTTAATCTCATGAGCTATCCGTGTCTCACTGCAGGGAACAGATCTTTTAGATTTAGGAAGCAGTTTAGACCTCCAGTGACATATAAGAGGTTGAGTGAATACTTCCTCTACACTCTCATTTACCCTAGAGTTGCCCTCCAGGTGGTATTTTATTGCCTGAGTAATACCACTAACAGGGAGTAGCAAGCACAACAATGCTTATTCTATTTTATTTATGTTTACTGTGTTAAAATCCACAGAGAGAAGTATCCATTAAGAGAGGACTGCGCTTCACTCAACTACCTCAGTGGTTTGGGAAGGGCTGAAGAAGCACTTAATAGTGATTGTATGAACAAGTCTATTTATTCTAAATATCTCCATTACTTTTACATAAGGCTCTCTTCATAGATAGGTTTATGTTTTTATGGAATTTTAAACATATACAAAATAAATATTTCTGGACACTTAATTTGTTGTAATACGTTGAAATAAAAGTTCCATACAATTAAATATCGTTTGACTTTATTTTCATCATATACTTTTCAAATGTACTGTTTGTTATCCATTACTGGCCCAACCGTGTCTTTATTATTTTATATTTTCCCTTTTTTAAAACTTTGAGTATCACTTTTCCTCCTTATTCTGAGATATGTATTCTTTCTTCTTCTTATTGAAGTCTTTCAGCCAACTAAACCAAACCTACTAAACGCTGAATTTAAGCTCAGAATATGTATTAGTTGATCTTAGGAAATCACTTTTGTGGCAAGAGGGGCACAACACTAAGAAGGAAAAGAATTTCTAGGCAGTTCATGTGTTGTGACCTTAAAACTAAAGAAGTTGGTATTTCCAAGGACGTTTCCACTGCAATAGTCTTGATTTTTTTAATACTTATTTTTGTATATTTATTTTTCTAAATTTGTTTTTCTATATTTATTTGGCTACACTGGATTCCACAATGTTGCAGCATGTGGTTTTTTAGTTGCAGCCTGCAAGATCTAATTCCCTGACCAGGGATTGAACCCGGGCTCCTGAACTGGAGGGGTGAGTCTTAGCCCCTGGACCACCAGGGAAGTGCTGTCTTGGTGATTTCTAAAGAGTTTTTGTATTGTATTACTGTCCAGATTATCATTTTAGGTCAAGACCCCTTAGAATTTATAAGTCTGGCCAACCAATTACATTGCATTTTAGTATTTTATATGAAAAAATTTTTTTCAAACAGGTTTTAGGCCAAACATATTTCTACAACTTCCTTTGTGGTAACCTGTTTTAGAGCTTTAAATAGTCTTGTCACGTTTGGGGTTTTTTGTGTTTTTTTTTTTTAAGATTTCTAAGCCAAAATTTCTGGCAAAGTCATTTCCATCTCCTGCATTATTAATAAAAATAATAGAAATTTTTATTAAAATAATTGAAAATCTTTTTAAATTATAAAAGGCTTTTCTAACTCAGACCTTCAAAGCTTTTCTTATTTGACAGTTAATGAAACTGCCACAGCATCATGGCTGCTAAAGAACCTGTTAAGATGTTTGAAATATTAGTATCATACCACCACCCAGGTCTTATCACTGCCAAAAGTGAAATAAAATGAAACAGACATTATTAAAGTAGTTTTGTGTTGAAACAAAATCAGTAAATGATTGAATCTGAAAATAATCTCAAGATATTCATCTCTGCATCTGATTCTTTATATGAAAGCCCCAACCTCAGTGTACTTCTTTAAACTCAGGATATTAAGTCAGTTGGGGTTATTTGAAGTTAAAATACAGTATTTTTCAAAAATTCAGAAAACTGTTTAGTCTTATTACAGATTAAAGTGGTAATGCATGTGTGTGTTCATGCATCAGTCATGCTAAATCAGTTCAGTCGTGTCCAACTCCTTGTGACCCTTTGGACAGTAGCCTGCCAGACTCCCCTGTCCATGGGATTTTTCAAGCAAGAATACTGGAGCAGGTTGCCATTTCCTCCTCCAGGGGCTCTTCCTGACCCAGGGATTGAACCTGAGTCTCCTGTGTCTTCTGCATTGCAGAAGGATTCTTTAGGCTTGAGAAGGTAATATTTGAGCAAAGACTTGAAGGAAGTGAGGGAGGTGGTTAGGCAGATCTAGGGAAAGAACATTCTGGGCAGAGGAAATAGCCATTTCTAAGTCCTAAGGCTCCAGGGTCCCCTAGGCTAGTCAAGGAACCACAAGAAGGCCACTATGACCAGGGTGGGGTAGGAAAGCTGAGAGGAGCAAATGAAGACAGAGGGAAGTGAAGTGATAGACCATGACAAAGAGTTGGGCTTGACTCTGAATGACATGGGAGTCACTGAAGCATTTTCAAACTTGTGGATTTTTGCCAATTTCAGAGTTTTCTTTTTAAATGGCTTTTCAGTGGCTTAAGTTTGCATTTTCTCTTATTAGAAAAGTTGAGCATCTTTTCATGTCTAAATGCCATCTATATTTCCTTTACCTAGACTGTATTCACCCGAGAAGGAAATGGCAACCCACTCCAGTACTCTTGCCTGGAGAATCCCATGGATGGAGGAGCCTGGTGGGCTGCAGTCCGTGGGGTCGCTCAGAGTCAGACACGACTGAACTACTTCACTTTCACTTTCATGAACTGGAGAAGGAAATGGCAACCCACTCCAGTGTTCTTGCCTGGAGAATCCCAAGGACGGGGAGGCCTGGTGGGCTACTGTCTACGGGGTCGCACAGAGTCAGACACGACTGAAGCGACTTAGCAGCAGCAGACTGTATTCAAGTCCTTCCCCCATTTTGAGATTTGTCTTTTTCACATTGATTCATAAGAGCTTTTTATCCTCAAGAAATTAGGCTTTGGTCTGTTACTTTAGTTACAAATTCACTTAACACCTTAAATAGTCTAGTCACCTGGATTTTGCGTTCTTGTGTTGCATTTCAAACTTTAGACCTTGGCAAAGATATTGCAATTTTATATGAAAATTAATTCATGATTCTTCACCCCTGTGTTAAATCATATATACAGAAAAATCGTTTCTGAAATAAAATGTTAAGAAGTTCCTAGAAGCAGTTTTTAATTAACTGTTTATCCATAAAAACAAGTAGTAAAAAAAGGATTTTAAGTATCACTGTATACATATGTGATGGTCTATTTATTTTATAGCATATATTTTCTTTTTTTGTGTGTGTGTAATAAAGTTTTATTAAAGTATAAAGGAGAGAAAGCTTCTGACATAGGCATCAGAAGGGGGCAGAAAGAGTACCCCCATACATTTTCTTTATTTAGTTTTGGGCATAAGTTCAAAGTTTAAGATACAAAAAGATAACACTAAAAGTAACTTTGTTCTCAGCTCACCACTATCGAATTTCTCTAACCTTAAGCAACTACTGCTCCCACTTTCTCATGTATCTTTCCAGATATTTTATACAGATGCACAAACTCTGTTTGCTCTAAGTGAACACATTCCCAACCTCAGTTAATCTACATTTAAGAATCAGTAATATTGATTGAGACATGACACGCATGTGGAAAAAGTGGATCAGAGTTGATTGTAAAGCATCCACCTGTTTCTGATGCAGTAGAAAAGCAGTCGAGGAAACAGTAGTTATTGTTGTTCTTTGTATAGAACTTTCATGTTATTTTTTTTACCTTGAAGTGATTGTGTAATTTAGATATTATTGTTATCGCCATTTTACAGATGAGGAAACAGACTCAGAGAGGTTAAAGCCAGAGAGCACAAAATCAGTAGGTAATAGTGCTAGGACTTAGACTCAAGACTCTTGATTCCAATTCTCTGAACTTTCTTCAGTAGCTCCATAGGTAATAGCCTTAGCTGTTTTCAAGAAGAAAAGGAAAATATCAACTTCCCTAAATTGAATGAGGAAATTGAAACAAGGCAAAAAGCAATAGGGATAGTCTTGCTGAGACTATTTGCTATTGCCATCTCTGGGTGTTACATACATCTCTCTCATATGGCTTAATTTTTCCAACAAGACCTTCTCCTTAAAAGGCTTATACCTGGGGTGGGTTTTCACTAATGTTCAGTTTTCCAACTTTTCTGGGAACGCAATGGAGCAGGAGTTACCAAAGTATGTATAGATTGAGGAAACAAAAGTGATCCTAAGTTTTGGTTCTAGGTAGAATGAAGTCAAGGAGAAGGCAATGGCACCCCACTCCAGTACTCTTGCCTGGAAAATCACATGGACGGAGGAGCCTGGTAGGCTGCAGTCCATGGGGTCGCTGAGAGTCGGACACGACTGAGCGACTTCACTTTCACTTTTCACTTTCATGCATTGGAGAAGGAAATGGCAACCCACTCCAGTGTTCTTGCCTGGAGAATCCCAGGGACGGGGGAGCCTGGTAGGCTGTGGTCTATGGGGTCGCACAGAGTCGGAAACGACTGAAGCGACTTAGCAGCAGCAACAGAATGAAGTCAATGTCAGGACAGTCTCTTAGAGGAAAACGTAAAAGAAAATGCTGTTCTGAAATTACTTCTCATGACTGAACTGAGTGCCCAGGACACAGGTTTTGGTGGAGAAACCCTTAGAATGAACATTTTTAAGTTAAATTGGGCTTTTCAGTTTTTAGTTTCCTTATCTAAAGTCTGAAAGAGGTAGATAAAACATAAATTGTCCTTGTGAGCAGGGCAGGCTCTAATTTCTCTCTAGGGATCCAGCTAAAGGTCCATCACTTTAGCTTTGCTTTGAGGAACAACAGTTAAGAATGACAAGGTCAGGCCTTGCCCCTCCCCCACAACTATTAACTGCTTTTTTTTGTCTGTTAAAAGGTTAGGTGGTGAGTAGATTTTCCTAAGAGGGGCATGTGCCAACTAAGTAGTTGCTTAGGGCAGACTATCCCTGTTGCTTAGAGCAAAGCTGGGGGACAAAAAAAATTTTGGGGGGAAAAGAATTACAAAATGAAATAGTCATGTTGGGGAAAATAATCAGAACTTTGTTGTACTTTCTTACACTTATTTTGGGGTTTAGAATTGTTTATATTTTGAATTATATTTGGGAGGGTGTAGATCCTAATCTTTTTAGTCTTGGAGCCTCTAAAGGTCTGAATCAGGCTCTTGACACATGCTCCAGGGAACTCTGAAATTTTAAATCCACAACTGGGAGGCTGCTAATCATACAGGTACTATGGGATTAAAATATAAACAACCTTCATGACGTATCTGGATCAGGAATGGAGAGTAAATTTATCTCATCACCCATAATTCATTTTCTATTCCAAGAAGATCAATTGAGGGTTGACACAGCAGGCCATTGGATAATAATGAAAAAAAAAGAACCAACATGTACCCTGAGAAAAAAGCAGGGAGAGCATATTGACAAAAGGGAAGAGGAAAAAAAAAACAAAACAAAAACCTGAAGGTGAGGCTGGATCAATGCTTACCTACCTAAATTTGATTCAACTGGTAATAATGAAGCCCTGAAGGGTCTTGAGAAAGAGACATGATACAAATGCTGCTTGAGAAAGACTGGACTACTAAGTAAACATAAGATGGATTGGAAGAGAAAATATAACATGTTGAAGGACAACTAGAAATCTGGTGGAGGAGGAATCCACAAGATTTTGTGATTAGGTGTAGGGGATGAAGGAGCAGGAGAGTCAGTGATAACAAAAAGGACAGCATGGGCTGGGTTTTTTTTTGGTGAGTTTGGCAGTCCTGTTTATGGAAAACCAATGACACAGTTAACAGTCCAAAAGAGGGGAGTGGGGGGAGAGTACAGTTTAAATCTGCTTTATTTCATAAGGGAAAGAAGGGAACTCAAGAGTATTTTCCTTTTCCTTTTATCTTGGCCTCATTTCCAAAGCTTGCACTTCCTAATAGTTCACTTCAGGATAGTCTGAGAATTACCACATGGCAAAAGGAAACATCAAAGACGTGAGCGGTTAATTGAATGTAAAGAGTTACAGATCAAATGAATCAAAAGACAGGAGAGGAAAATGGGAGGTTCACATAGACAGGATAACAACGTATTGAAAATCCAAAGTTAGAGCACAGACTCACTCCGGAGGAGGAAAAAAACCCAGCATGCAGTGTTTCTCATTTTTTGTTTGGTGGATGACCTTTGAGAGGTATGTCTTTTGTTTCTGGGTCATGTTCAAGCCAGCAGTGCCCCTCAAGTTCAAATCTGGATGATCTGAAAGTCACAGCAAGAGAAGAATCAGTATCTTGCACATAGTAGGCATTCAGTAAACATATTTGGAATGAAGAAATGAAGGGTTTTCAGGACTTAGTGTGTGTGCATGAAGCAGAAAAACAAATCAGAATCATTCAGCTGCAAAGAAGAAATGGCCTTATAGTACATATACTGCAACTCACTGGAAACCCCACTACTGACTAAAAAGATGAAAAATGCAGCAATGACTCTCTGGTTTTCTTTGGCTTATAATTCCTGAGAGCTGTTTCCTTTTATCTTGGTTTCTTTTCAAGACCAGAATGACCCTCTGAAAGTCAGATCTGGATAAAAAAGAGATTAATGAGTTACGGCAAAGGCAAAAAACTTGAGGTCTCTCAGCTCTTATGATCTTGTCCATGACCAGCTATGAAAGCCAAGACCCCATGGGGTAGTCTTATTTTTATTCCACTTTTCTTCAAAAAATTCCAATCATGATGTCTGTGTTTAACAGAGCCAGGGATACTTCTCAACAAAGAAATATCCAAACCTTTACCACTGTCATCTCCCAACTGCATGTTGCTATTTTCTACTCACCAGAGTGCCTCTCAGGTCTGTTTAATCTAGATGTGCGGTGATAACCTTCCAGAAAAGAGCTGTGAAGAGGAAGACCAGCCTCTAGATCCCCGTCTTGGGCACCTTCTCCAGGGCCTGGCTACATCGCTGATCTCTTTATCTTCAGTCTCTGCCTGTCCCTGATTATTCACATGCTTGCGTTTCCCAATCCTAGAAAATACCCTTCCATTTGGCTCTCCTCCACCAGACTATGTAAAGACAAGTTTTTACTTTGTATTCCAGCTTTTTGACCTTCCTTCCAGCAGCCTCTCAACCACAGTAATCTGGCTTCCACTCCCACTGTGCTAAAGACAGCTGCTTCTGGAAAAGGTTACTGAAATCATATGAAAGATAATATAGGAGGTCTTCGTTGAATTCCTCATCCTATTTGAATTCTCTGTAGTGTTGGACTCTATGGAGTACTTCTTTCCCGGCCTCTGAAATACTGCTCCTCCTCCTTATACCTTCCTGGACAGTTTTTTTTTTTTTCTCTTTTCATTCACTCCTAAAATTTTGCCTATTGCTGAAATGTTGGTACTCCTAGAGGGTCTACCCTTGAGTCTCTTCTCGTGCCAACACACTCCCTGAGTGATATAAAACTGATCCCTTAACTTCAGGTACTGCCTGAAAATTCCCAAATCTTCATGTCCAGGCTGCCTCCACTCCTGGAGCTCTTAAAGACAGATGCACAGCAGCTTAATTAGAAAACAAATGACCTAGGGACTTACCTGGCAGTCCAGTGGTTTGATCCCTGGTCGGGGAACTAAGACCCTGAATGCCAAGTGCTGCGGCAAAAAAAAAAAAAAAAATCCAGTACAGGAAAACCTTTATCCATTTCATCTCCACTAATCCTGACATTTCTTTGCTGAAAAATCTCACAGGAGGTGAGTCTCCATGCAGACACTACATGCCGATACCCCTTTCAGAAGATAATAAGATGGTCCTGAAGTCAGCTAGAAGAAAGCAGAGCTAGAAGTACCACATTTGAGTTTGGGGGAGGGAGTTTGAGTTTTTACTCCTTTGATACCCAAACTGCAGCTGGTCCCCAAGTCCCAGCCCTCCCTATGTGTGGGGAATGTAGAAGACTGGGAAAATGCTCAGGGGAGAGGGGCGACCTTCTAAGATCCCACACACAACAGTTCCAGAACTGATCTTATCCGTCTGGTTATACTCCATTCTAGTTGAGAGTATCACCTTTCATAGTCCAAAGGGAAACCTATGTTATTGGAGACTCCTCCTCTTCAGCAGGGCCCCCTTCAGCTCTAGGACAGAGCTGTCTCTGCAGGCGGGCTCCTATCTATGCTGGACTCATCTCCCACCATCTCCATACCTCTGCTCTCTACCCCCAACTAACCCACATGTGACACCCAGAGGAACCTGGCTGCACAGACTTCACCTCCTTTTATTAAAATCTCCATGCTTTTACCCTTCTGAGATCCTTTGCAACCTAACTGGACCTGCTTCCGTTTTCATCTCTGGTGACTCCTTCCCTCATCCAAGCAACAATGGGCTCTTCGTCATTTTTAAACACACCATACTAAGTACTGAGTGCCAAGTATGCCAGTCACTAATCCATAAACTCTGGAATACACTGAACATAAAAAGAAGGTTCCTGCTCTCACGCAACTCACGTTTTAGTAGGAAGAGCCAGCAAATAAACAAGATAATTTCAGATAGTAATAAGGTGCTATGAAGACAATGATACAGGTGTGTGTGTGTGTGTGTGCACGCGTGCTTGTGTGTCAGGGGGAGAGATGCGGTTAGCTATTTTAAATACAGTGCTCAGGGATAAGCTTGACAAGGTGACTTTTTGTTGAATGATGAGAAGGAGCCAGACAAGCAAAGATCCCACGTAGAGTATTTGGGGTTGTTTGACCAGCATGTGAGAAACGCTTTGAGGTAATAATTAGTTTGGCAGTTTGGCATGTCCAAGGTTCCAAAACAAAGCAAGTTGGAACTTATTACATACCTAAGAAAGGGGACAATGCCCTAGATGAGGTGGGACCAGATCACATGGGGCCTTATAGGCCATGGAAAGAAGTTTGGAAATTGTTTTAAGAGCAACAGGAATCTATTGAAGGATCTTGAGTGAAGGACTGAGGAGCTCTGATTTACCTTTTTAAAAGATTCTGGCTCTTCCTGGAGAAGGGTTTTTGATGGAGCAGAAGTGTAAGCCTTCAGACCAGTTCCATGCCTTCAGGCTTATGCTCAGGCCATTCCTAAATCTGGAATGACAAGTTTTTACTGGGTTCCAGGGTCCCAGTTCCTAGGGCCCAGGGAGCTGAAGAAGTGCCCCCTTACTCTCAGCTCTTTCAGCCCAGGTCAAGCCTCGTTTAGCCATCAAAAAGAGATGGACAGGTGTCTGCTAATATCTTTACCTCATCAACCCCTCAGTGATTCTAAAAGACCGCTCTCTAGGCGCTGGAGACTCTGAGGAGTATCCGACGAGGCCCTTCCCTGCCCTTGATGCCGTGGGACCACTTTTTTCAGTTCCCTCCTCCGTTTCCTAACTCAGAGAGCAAGTCTCGATCAAACTGTGATTGGAGTCCTGGGGCAGGGAGGCCCATGGGTTGGGGGGGCAGAAGACGTTTCTCCCTAAGATGAACGGGGCCACCTCGCAATTGGTAGCCCTGCCTGAACCAGAGCCACCAAGAAAGGGATGCGCCGCTGGCGCCAAAGCTGGATACAGACTACAACTCCCGGCAGACCCTGCGCGCGGACTGCCGATCCCTCCGCTACCAATTTGCCCTGCCGGCAGTGTCCACCGCTGCCCGCCAAGGGTCAAGTCCAGGTGTTTTAGGCCCCGAAGTCGGTCTTCTTATCACATATCCGGAGAGGGCCGGCTGGGAGCCCTGGAGGAGAAACGGACTTTTTAGAGGAGAAACGCGGATGCAGACCATCGAAGAGACGTCGTCCTGCAGCTCCCGATTTTCGCGCGCTTTTCGCGCGGGTGGTTGTGGGTAGCGCGCCCAGGAGGGAGAAAGGAGCCGGGGGGCTGTGACCGCGCCGCCCGCCGGGCCTGAGGGGATGGACGAGGACGACCCCCACTCCGAGGGGGCGGCAATGGTCGCCGCGGCCGGGGAAGCGCTGCAGACCCTGTGCCAGGAGCTGAACCTGGACGAGGGGAGCGCGGCCGAAGCCCTGGACGACTTCACTGCCATCCGGGGCAACTACAGCCTAGAGGTGAGCGGCGGCAGGTGGGGCGGCGGGACCGAGCTCGCCAGACCCCACCCCCGCCCCGCCCCTACCCCACCCTGTGGGGCGGTGGGAGTTTCCCCACCGGGAAGGGTCTCTGCCCAGGCGGGCGCCGAGGAGTGCGAAGCTGGAAGGGAGGGTATAGATCCCATTTCTCCACTTATTTTGAGGCGGGAAACAGAAGTCCGGAAAAGGAGTGGCTTTTCCAAGGTCACACGCCACTCAGAGGTCGTCCCCTGGTCTTCAGACCAGCGCCACAGACGTCTTGAGACTGCCCTTAAGTCCATTTGAGAAGCAAATACCATAACGATAAAAGCCGAAATGACTTGTGTGCCAAGACGCCGCTGCCCAGCGCTTTAGATGTGTCGTCTTACTTGGTTCTCTCCACAACCCTTTGACTATGTTCTGTGATCCCCATTACACAGATGAGGAAGCTGAATCCCAAAGAGGTTAAGCCCAAGGTCGCCCGGTTAATGGTGGAGCCAGACTGAGTCTAAGCCATAATCTCTCTACCCTGCCGGCCCGAAATGTGGGTTGCTTTTTTTTTGCCGTATTGCCGCGACACAGCTATTTCATCAGAGCCAATTGTGTACACAAGGCTTATCTCTGGGCCCCAGATTCCTCCTCTCTCAGACGGGGATAATTAGATGGTCTTGACGCTAAACACAGTGTCTGTCTCTGAACAGAATAAAATGTAAGCTATCATTAGATTTTCCCCAGCCATTCTTGCGTTAACTCCTCACAACAACTCTGTCACATGACAGGGCAGGGAGTATTAATCCTGCTGTCCAGGTATCAAGACCAGGAGGGTTGTGTTGCCCAGGTTCGTTCTGCTAATCATCGCAGAAACCCAAACAAGCATAAACCCAGTATAGAGGTAGAATTATGATGGAATATATTTGCAGTGGCCTCATGGTCAAAAGTTTTTGTGATCTAAGAGGGCTGGACTCAGAGTGTTCTTCTGACTCATCACCCAGTAGAATAGTTAATCGCTGAGTTCAAAGGCATGGAGTTGGAAATTTGGAGTTGACTGTGTATGTGTGTGTCAGTATATAAGGGAGAAGAAGAGAGACTCTTGTTTGTCTCCAGGGTAGGACTGGATAGACTGGATTAAGGACAGTCATTTGCATGTCGGGTGACACGACTGGAAATCTGAGGAAAGGAGGAGAAAGTAAGGGAGATTAAAACTTACAGCCTCTCGATTGAAAACAGACTTTTTAGAAGCCAGAGAAAGCGTTTCTGACATCCCAGGTCTTCATTTAGTCTCTCATTGAATGTGCATTGCTGAGTGTAAACTGTATTGAAGGCATTAAACTAGGCTCCTCTTTCAGATTCTTGAATATGCCTAGCTTGCTCCTAACTTTCTCCATGCCAGTCCCTCTGCCTGGAAACTTCACTCCCCACTCCAGGGAAAGTTTAAGAGCCGAATCTCCAGTTAGGCAGAGTTGATCAGGATATCTTAATGTTTGACTTAATTCACAGTTGTGTTGAATTAAGATTTTGTGTTTATTCTATCTAAAGTGTTTTATTTTCCTCTTCTTTGTTGCTTTGTTTTTGGTGAAAGGCATTTTCATGTATCTACTGCTTCCTAAGAACCCCTCTGCCCAGTCCCTATCCCCTCTAGTCTACCTGACAAGCTCCTGATTACCCACCCCACTTCACCCATACATTTTGGTGATTTTTCACCACTTAATACTTTTGTCTCCCTCTGTGAACCCTTCTGTGACCCCCCAGTCAAAATCAGTTGCTCACTACACTATATTCTCCCATAACACTTTATTTTCAATTCTTAAAATGTGTATCTCACCAATTATAGATAACAGTATCTGTTCCTCTTAGTTCTACACTTGGAGTTTTATAAGGTCAGAGTGTATTTGTATTTTGAAGGCCTAGTATCAAGGAACTAATTTAAATACTATAGGTGCTTTTTATTTTTAGAAAAAAAGTCAAAGTAGTAATTTTGGTTCTTAAAGTTTCTCTATATTAATCGTGTTTTCGTCTAGTAGCCTGTATCCAAAAGCTCTATAATACTTGGGTATTATACCCAAACAATTCGTTAATCAAGGCTTCTTAAAAGTATTCAACCTTAAGCTTACCTGCCTCAAGCAATTAAGACTTTTCACTACTTTAGGGCAGGAACACTGGGTCTTAGATTTATTAGTAGCTACCCATTTCTGCTCACTCCTTTTGGATTATTGCAGGAAATCTTTATTAGTCATTTTTATTCTGCTAGAGTCTGGTCTTAAAGAGGATCTGCACTACAGTATTGTGTTATGCTGTGAGATTTGTGGCTAGTTCTTAATTTCATGTAAAGCTCAGCAATGAAGTCATAAAGTGAATCTAGCTTCAATAGCTCAAGTCTAGTGTTGAATTCTCAAATGTCACCTTTTTTGTAGCATTGCAAATTGAAATATCTGCTAAGATAGAGAGCCATACTTAGACTGTTTTAAAGATTAGGGTAAATAATCCCCCCAATTTCTACCTCACAAAACTGACAATCTCCTTTATGTTGAACACGATAGGTATTAGTTTTTATATGTGTGATTCTTTTGCCATCATTCTACTCTGTTCTGTCCTTTTCTCTGCCTAAGTGATTAAAAAAGAAACAAAATGATAGAAAGGAACTTCCACATCATCAAGGCTATGACTGGTGTTATAATACTGAAAAAGCTAATGCTGAGAAATTGAGAACTTTTTCAGTAATATTAGATTTGGGGTATAGATGAGAGATCCATATTTAGATTAATTTCAATTTACCATGTTACACAGGACTGAGAGTAAGGAATTTTATACCCATTTTTGCTACCAACTAAGCTTTCTGACCTTGGGCAAATAGCCTCACTTCTCTCGCCTGTTAATACAGTATGAAAATTAGACCAGATAATCCTAAGATCTCTTTTGAGTCTAGAATTCAAGTGTTCTAACGAAATATATCCATTTTGCTGTTGTATCTTTTGCCTGCCAGGGAGAAGTTATACACTGGTTGGCGTGTTCGTTGTATGTTGCTTGCCGCAAAAGCATCATTCCCACGGTTGGAAAGGGTATCATGGAAGGAAATTGCGTTTCACTTACCAGAATACTACGTTCAGCTAAACTAAGGTAAAGCACTTTAATTTTTCAAACATTACTTTATAAGTCCTGAATTTAACTTTAGAATTTAATTTCTCTTCATTTTAAATCATTTAGCTTCATCCCATTCTAAGTTATTTTTTTACAGTTCTCACATTTTTTTCCTAGTTCTCACATTCTTTCTCTGACTTTCTTCCTCAAATTCTAACTTCAACCAAAGGCCCCTGTTCTAAATCTTTTTTTTTAATTGAGTTACAATTTATAAGGCATATAATTTACTTACTTGTACAATTCAGTGATTTGGGGTATTTTTTACAGAGTTATGTAACTATCACCACAGGCATTACAGGTATAGAGGTTTTGTTTTGGGGTGTTTTTTTTTTGGCTGCACCATGCAGCAGGTGGGATCTTTGTTCCCCAATCAGGGATTGAACCTGTGCCCCCTGCATTGGAAGCATAGAGTCTTAACTTCTGTACTGCCAGGAATATACTAAATCTTTTTATCTATGATTTTTTTCATTAATATTTTAAGTTTGAGAATAATTTGAAGCTTTCAGAAAAGTTGCAAAAATAAGAAAGTTACAAAGACCATCCATACACCCTCACCTAGACTCACCTTTTAGTGACATTTTACTCCATTTGCTTTATCATTTAATCTTTTTCCCTTAAATAACGTATTTTCCTCAACTACTTCAATTTAAGTAGCATCCATTATAGCCCTATACCCCTAAATATTTCAGTATGTATTTCCTTAAATATCTATAGTACAGTTATCCACGTCAACAAAATTAATCTTGATACAGTAATTTTCTATAATCTAACATCTCTATTCTAGTTTTATTACTTGACGCAGTAACGTTTTTTCTCTTTTTCGGCTATTCTGGGTCCTTGTTGCCGCTCGTCGGCTTCTGTGGTTGCAGCACAAGGACTCCTCACTGGGAGCACAGGTGCCAGTGCCTGTGGCCTCAGTAGTTGCAGTGTGCGGGCTTGGTGGCCTTATGGCACGTGGGATCTTAGCTCCCCAACCAGGGGTCAGACCCCATCCCCTGCATTTGGAAGGTGGATTCTTCACCACTGGACCACTAGGGAAGTCACTAATTTTAAGTGACTATGTAGATCTCTATAGATTTGGGAAAATATGCATCAAATATTGCTAAATCATACTGCAAAATACTGTAGAAGTATAGATTCATACATATACCTGTAAAACTAGAAGATTTTTATTGATTTACCTGTGTGCCAGATATTATGTGCTAATAGTTTGCATATCTTTATTCATTTAATCCTCACAGTAATCCTATCAAATAAATCTCATTTTAAAAATGAGGAAGCCAAGTCACCAAGATGTTAAATTATATCCAGTGGTTATATACCTAAGTGACAGAGCCTCTGAAGTCCATACTGTATTACTTATGTATCAGTAAACAAATATACATTAGTGTGTCTTCTCTTAAATTGTATCTTTAATTCAACTTCAGTTTACAAAAAAAATTAGCCTAAGCAATTTCCAACTTAAAAAGAAAGTTTCGTGTGGGAATTCCCTGTCTGTCCAGTGGTTAGGACTATGTACTCTCACTACAAGAGGCCTGAGTTTAATCCCTGGTCAGGGAACTAAGATCCTGTAAGGCATGAGGTGCTGCCCCCCCAAAAAAAAAGTTTTATGTAAAAATTTGTTCTGCTATTAATAGTGTTAAAAATTAGTATCTATTTTATAATTTGAATTTTAAATTATTTTTTTTTATTTTATTTTATTTTTAAACTTTACATAATTGTATTAGTTTTGCCAAATATCAAAATGAATCCACCACAGGTATACATGTGTTCCCCATCCTGAACCCTCCTCCCTCCTGCCTCCCCATTCCATCCCTCTGGGTCGTCCCAGTGCACCAGCCCCAAGCATCCAGTATCGTGCATCGAACCTGGACTGGCAACTCGTTTCATACATGATATTTTACATGTTTCAATGCCATTCTCCCAAATCTTCCCACCCTCTCCCTCTCTCACAGAGTCCATAAGACTGTTCTATACATCAGTGTCTCTTTTGCTGTCTCGTACACAGGGTTATTGTTACCATCTTTCTAAATTCCATATATATGCGTTAGTATACTGTATTGGTGTTTTTCTTTCTGGCTTACTTCACTCTGTATAATAGGCTCCAGTTTCATCCACCTCATTAGAACTGATTCAAATGTATTCTTTTTAATGGCTGAGTAATACTCCATTGTGTATATGTACCACAGCTTTCTTACCCATTCATCTGCTGATGGACATCTAGGTTGCTTCCATGTCCTGGCTATTATAAACAGTGCTGCGATGAACATTGGGGTACACGTGTCTCTTTCCCTTCTGGTTTCCTCAGTGTGTATGCCCAGCAGTGGGATTGCTGGATCATAAGGCAGTTCTATTTCCAGTTTTTTAAGGAATCTCCACACTGTTCTCCATAGTGGCTGTACAAGTTTGCATTCCCACCAACAGTGTAAGAGGGTTCCCTTTTCTCCACACCCTCTCCAGCATTTATTAAGCAGTTGTCTGAGCCTCATTAAGTAGTGAGAAGTAATTTTTCCTTATTTTTTACAAGTTTTTTAGTAACTTGTGATTTAAATCAAGATTATTTTCATTCACTCATTATTTTCATATTTACTAGAACCTGAATGAAAAATTACTTTTCATAATTTTAATTGAAACATTGATATTAATTTTTTACAAAGTAATTTTCTTTTTTGCCTTTTGAGAACCCTTAAAAATAGATGGTGTGCCACTATTGGGACATATGTTCCATATTACCATCTTTTCTCTGTACTTGATTTTTGCTGGCAGGGTGAGTCATAGCTCCCAGTAAGCCATGCAGTCAGGAGGGTAAGCAACCAATACATTTACAACCATTCTGTCTCATAGCCATTCTGTTTTTCACTTTCAGTAGAGTATTTGTTAAATTATGTGAGATAGCCAACACTTTTTTTTTTTAAATAAAATAGGCTTTGTGTTAGATGATTTTACCCAACTGTAGGCTAATGTAAGCATCTGAGCATGTTTAAGGTAGGCTAGGCTAAGTTGTGATGTTCAGCAGGTTTAGGTGTATTAAATGCATTTTCAACTTATATTTTCAACTTACAGTAGGGTTACAGGTTATATCCTGTAACCCCATTTGTAAATCAAGGAAGATCTGTATACACATAAATAACATAAAGAGAGATGAATGACAAAGCAAATATGCAAAATGCAAAATTGGTGAATACTGTTGAATAAAGAAGTTCTTGTATACAATTCTTGCAACTTTTCTGTAAGTTTGATGCTATTTCAAAATAAAAAGTTTAAAGGAGAAAAGGGAATGCTTAGATACATTTATGGCACATCCATATAGTGGAATAAAGTCCAGCTCTTAACATTATGGAAGGACGTTCATGTGAACTGAGAGGAAATCATCTCCAAAATTATAGGAAAAAAGAGAAGTACAGAATATCTATTGTAGGTAGTATGGTTTCATTTGAGTGGGGAAAAAGTATTTAATTAGGTGTGTATTCATAAATACCCTAAAAAGTTCTGCAGGGATAAATAAGAAACTAGTAACAATATAATTGTGACTTTCTCTGGCTCAGTAGTAAAGAATCTGCTTGCAGTGTAGGAGAGCCAGGTTCAGTCCCTGGATGGGGAAGATATAATTAGTCACTAATGCAAAGTTGGTTTCTTTAGTGGAAAAAAACTGGGAAGGAGGTGATGGACAAGGAGAGATACTTTCCATCATGTATCCTTCAGTACCTTTGAAATTTTGTAATTATGTACATTACTTACTAAAAAAAGAAAAAAAACTCATAGGGCAGCATGATATCCATCTTTGTATAAATATTTTTGCCTATATCTTTGACTCTCTCCTTAGATTCTCATAAAAAGCAATTTTTGGATGAAAGAATTGAGTGTTTTTAAGACTTTATATTCATGTTGCCAAGTTGCCTTTAGAAAGGTAATTACTAATACTTCTAGCACATTTCACTGTATCCTTTTTGGAGTAGCATTTTTTTTTAACAGCCCTGTTGAGATATAATTCACATATCCATTTAAAATATATAGCTCAACAGTTTTTAATATATTCACATACTGACTACAATTTTAGAACATTTTCATCACCCCAAAAAAGAAACCTCATACTCATTAGTATTCACATGTTATACCCCCACTAAATCCCCTTCCTCTGGCAACCACTAATCCACTTTCTGTCTTTTTGCCTATCTTGGACATTTCCTATAAATAGAATCATACAGTATATGATATTTCTTTGTGATTGGCTTCTTTAACTTAGCATAATGTTTTTAAGGTTCATCCATGTTGTAGCATGTATCAGCATTTTATTCCTTTCTATGACTGAATAATTTTCCATTGCGTGGATATAAACATTTTATTAATTTTTTGGTTGATGGACATTTGAGTTGTTTCCACTTTGGACTCTTATGAATAATGTTGCTAAATGTGTACAGCTTTTTATGTGGACGTATTTCTCATTTCTCTTAGATGTATGTATAAGAATTGCTGTGTCTTGTGGTAACTCTGGTTAACCTTTTGAGGAGCTATCAAGCTGTTTTTCAAAGTGACTATACTAGTCATTCTATGAAGATTCCAATTTATCCACATCTTGTCAACACTTATTATCTATCTTTTTTTTTTTTTTAAGATTTACTTATTTGTTTATTTATGGTTCTGCTGGGTCTTCGTTGCTGCACAAGCTTTCTCTAGTTGAGGTGAGCAGGGGCTACTCTCAAACTGTGGTATGCGGGCTTCTCATTGCAGTGGCTTTTGTTGTGGAGCACGGGCTCTAGAGTGCATGGGCTCATTAGTTGTGGCTCCCATGCTCTAGACCATAGGCTCAGTAATTGTGGTGCATGGGCTTAGTTGCCCTGCAGTATGTGGGATATTTCCAGATTACGGATCAAACCTGTGTCCCCTGCATTGGCAGCAGATTCTTAACCACTGGACTACCAAGGAAGTTCCTATCGGTCTTTTTTTTTTTAATAGTCAAGTACCCATGAAGTGCTGTCTCATCATGGTTTTGATTTGTATTTCCCTAATGTCTAATGATGTTGAGCATCTTTCATATGCTTTTTTGGAGTACTATATTCTTTGTAATAGATTTTCAATGAAACAAAAACTCTTTTGAAAGCTGTGAAGTTTACTTTGTGTTTTAATTTAGTTTAAAAAAATCACATTCATAGTTTAAGTGATATTAGTCCTGGCAATGACAACCCACTCCAGTACTCTTGCCTGGCAAATCCCATGGACGGAAGAGCCTGGCTGCAGTCCATGGGGTCGCTAGGAGTCAGACACGACTGAGCGATTTCACTTTCACTTTTCACTTTTATGCGTTGGAGAAGGAAATGGCGACCCACTCCAGTGTTCTTGTCTGGAGAATCCCAGGGACGGGGGAGCCTGGTGGGCTGCCGTCCATGGGGTCGCACAGAGTCTGACATGACTGAAGTGACTTAGCAGTAGCAGTAGCAGTAAGGCTCTTTTATTTGTTTTCAAACACTCTGATATACTTTGTTCCAGGTTCAGTTTAGTTTGTTTTAGTCGCTCAGTTGTGTCCAACTCTGCGACCCCATGAATCGCAGCATGCCAGCCCTCCCTGTCCATCACCAACTCCCGGAGTCCACCCAAACTCATGTCAGTCGAATCAGTGATGCCATCCAACCATCTCATCCTCTGTCGTCCCCTACTCCTCCTGCCCCTAATCCCTCCCAGCATCAGAGTCTTTTCCAATGAGTCAACGCTTCTCATGAGGTGGCCAAAGTATTGGAGTTTCAGCTTTACCATCATTCCTTCCAAAGAACATCCAGGGCTGATCTCCTTTAGGATGGACTGGTTAGATCTTGCAGTCCAAGGGACTCTCAAGAGTCTTCTCCAACACCACAGTTCAAAAGCATCAATTCTTCGGCACTCAGCTTTCTTTATAGTCCAATTCTCACATCCATACGTGACTACTGGAAAAACCATAGCCTTGACTAGACGGACCTTTGTTGGCAAAGTAATGTCTCTGCTTTTGAATATGCTATCTAGGTTGGTCATAACTTTCCTTCCAAGGAGTAAGCGTCTTTTAATTTCATGGCTGGAGTTACCATCTGCAGTGGTTTTGGAGCCCAACAAAATAAAGTCTGACACTGTTTCCACTGTTTCCCCATCTATTTCCCATGAAGTGATGGGACCAGATGCCATGATCTTTGTTTTCTGAATGTTGAGCTTTAAGCCAACTTTGTCACTCTCCTCTTTCACTTTCATCAAGGGGCTTTTGAGTTCCTCTTCACTTTCTGCCATAAGGGTGGTGTCATCTGCATATCTGAGGTTATTGATATTTCTCCTGGCAATCTTGATTCCAGCTTGTGCTTCCTCCAGCCCAGCGTTTCTCATGGTGTACTCTGCATATAAATTAAATAAGCAGGGTGACAATATACAGCCTTGACGTACTCCTTTTCCTATTTGGAATCAGTCTGTTCCATGTCCAGTTCTGTTGCTTCCTGACCTGCATGTAGGTTTCTCAAGAGGCAGGTCAGGTGGTCTGGTATTCCCATCTCTTTCAGAATTTTCCAGTTTATTGTGATCCACACAGTCCAAGGCTTTGGCATAGTCAGTAAAGCAGAAATAGATGTTTGGGATAGCAATATGTACATTGGATTTATATGAGAACATATTAGTCACGGCTCTTATTTATTAAAAAGAAAAAAAAAAACAGATACCAGCCACCAACTTTGGCTCTCTTAAGGAGGAAGAAAATGTATTGAAAGAATATTGGATAGCTGACAAAGTCTTTAGGATAACTTGAGAAATTAGGCTTAGAAAATGACCAGGAGAAAGAGAGGCTGGCTACACAACCAAAAAGTGTATCACAGAACCCATCTAATAGGTACACAGCTTGCATGGCCAGCAGTGCTGTCCCTGGATGTTGGCAATGTTTTTGTCCCTAGGAGCTGCTATTGAGCTCCATAAGAATTTACCACTTCCTCATTTCTGTGCCGTCACCTCCAGATTCAAAAACCAAACAGATATATCTGATTAAGGACCTCAGGTTTTATGCCTTCACCCTAAGTTCCAGTGCAGCTTACCGTTCTAGTAGAAAATCCTCAGACAAAGGAAAGAATAGAATTTCACATGCTGAGCATCCCTGTCTCCAACAAAGTCCTCTATAAGAGACTATAATTTTGTCAGCCAAAAAAATTTTAGTAATCTAGCTTTTTTTTCTTTTTTTGCTGCTCTTGATAAGAATCTTTTAAAAAGACTCAAATTCTTAGATTTCAGTCAGCATGTCTAGAGTTTGAACTTCTACAGACAACTAACTGATGATTTCTTCCACCACCTTTAAAAAAAAAAATTACATGCATTATTCTGTAATATCACTAGACACTTAAATGAACTTTAACACTACAAAATTTCAGTCCAAGACCATACTAACATGGGAACATAAAAAAATGCACTTATAATTGTATAAACCAGAAATGTAGAGCCATAGTCCATTAAGTGATTTTTCTGGGTATGTTCTACCTTCTTAGGTATATATTGATGTTTGATAGTAGAACCACGTGTTGTAACACAAACACTTGAATTTTATTCCTGCCCTTTAACAGTCTGGTGCTTTGTGATCAACTTCCAGAATCTAATATTGAGACAGGCTGTCTTTCCTCAGACTAGTTTTTAGTTTTGTGAACTCATCAGTCTGTTGACTAACATTTACTTTGTAATTTATATGCAGAGTATTGTCTAGGTAGTACAGGGAATAAAAGAAGTAGATAGGTACTGGAGAGGGCAATGGCACCCCACTCCAGTCCTCTTAGCTGGAAAATCCCATGGACGGAGGAGCCTGGTAGGCTGCAGTCCATGGGGTCGCTAGAGTCAGACATGACTGAGTGACTTCACTTTCACTTTTCACTTTCATGCATTGGAGAAGCAAATGGCAACCCACTCCAGTGTTCTTGCCTGGAGTATCCCAGGGACGGGAAGCCTGGTGGGCTGCCGTCTATGGGTTGCACAGAGTCGGACACGACTGAAGTGACTTAGCAGCAGCAGCAGATAGGTACTACCTGCATAGGCAAAGATATTTTATGTATTGACTGTTAAATTCTCACAGTGATTCTGGGAACCAAAGTAATTTCGTAGGACTTGAAATGGGGTTTTTTTGTCTCTCTTTTTTAAAAAATAAATTCAGGGATTTTAATGAAGATTCTTAGGTATAAGTAGAGTGTCTCCTTTTCTTACCATTATGTGGATTCATTTTAAATTTGCTTTTTTCTGTTTGTTTAGTTTAATACAGTTTTTTAGTAAAATGAAGAAATGGATGGACATGTCAAACCTGCCACAAGAGTTTCGTGAACGTATAGAAAGGCTAGAAAGAAATTTTGAGGTGTCTACGGTAATTTTCAAAAAATTTGAGCCAATTTTTTTAGATATATTTCAAAATCCATATGAAGAGCCACCAAAGTTGCCACGAAGCAGGAAGCAGAGGTGAGACACTTTATCCTCATATAATTGACATAGAAATTATGATACAAACTTATTAAGGGCATTTGCATTTTAAAAGTCAACTTTTTAACCCCAAAACCATGGTTGTCTGTCCTTTGTGAATGGGATTTTATATGTAATTTGACTACTACTTGGTGTATTTGCTGTTTCAATTTTTAAGTGACAACGTAAAATGATACTTAGTAAGTTAGATAAAAAGTACGTTCCCCCGCCCCTTTTTTAGGAGGATTCCTTGCAGTGTTAAAGAGCTCTTTAATTTCTGCTGGACACTGTTTGTTTATACTAAGGGTAAGGTGACACTTTCAGTTGCTTTATATTTCTGTTGTGGGAACTCTGTGCTATTTGACATGGAAGGTTCCTGGGTTTTATGTCTCTTTTTTCTTGTAAAGGTAATTTTCGTATGATTGGAGATGATTTAGTAAACTCTTATCATTTACTTCTGTGCTGCTTGGATCTGATTTTTGCAAATGCCATTATGTGCCCAAATAGACAAGAGTTGCTAAATCCATCATTTAAAGGTGAGACCTTATTTATTTTTGAAAACTGATAATCAGTTTTTAGAAAAAGAGTATTAAACGTTGATCATATTCTTTTTTCCATCCATTGGTTCTTACACCCTGTCAAACTAGGTTTACCATCTAATTTCCAAACTGCTGACTTTCGGGCTTCTGAAGAACCTCCCTGCATCATTCCTGTACTGTGTGAACTGCATGACGGACTTCTGGTAGAAGCCAAAGGAATAAAGGAGCATTACTTTAAGCCATATATTTCAAAACTCTTTGATAGGAAGGTACTGTACTTACATTTAAATGATTCAGCTGCTGTGGGTCAGCAGTAGCAGCCTCCAGGAGAAAACCAGTATTTTAAGCAAGTTCTTAACATTATAGTACTCGGGCTCAAGTTCCCAGGTTTCAGCCTCTGGTGTGATGCAGTCCTGGCCAGTGATTTTCTGTGATGTGCAGAACTGAGCTGTGGAAGAATGTGACCAGCTGTATGTCCTGTTAACTAAATGCACAGCCAGAGGCATCTGTAGGAGGTTCTGATAGAGAATTAATGAAGGACAGACATCAGAGTAAGCCTAAGGAAAAGCAGGAGGTCAGAGTAAGCTAGTTTATTGCCACAATTTGAATACTGTTTACACAATTTGCTGTTTACTAAAAGTAGGATGATATAGAACAGCTGTAGCTTTAATGCCATACAAGTAGAGCAAGAGTCCCTGAAAGGATTAGGTCATCACTAACTGGGTTCTTCTCTTACGTATACTTTTGTATCTAGTCTTATCTTTCAATAAACAAATATTTATGTGCATATACACAATATATATATTTCTGTGTGTGTGTATATACTCAAAATGTCTCTTTCTAAAACTTGAATCTTCAGCAAAGTAAACTTTAAAGGAACTGAAGGATTTTGTCTGTTGTGCTCTGTAGAAACAGTGCACTGGTGGCTCCTGGGTACGGTGACCGTACATCTTGGTTTGCCTGGGTTATCTGGGTTTTGGCTGTTGGTGTGGCATAATTACTAGAATGTCTCCTTTTTTCACTTCAGAAGTATCCTGGTTTGAACAGTGGTTCTCTTGCCCATGGGCCACAGACCGTTTATTTGGCCTGTTTAGGATGTTTTACATTTTTATTTAGTTCAATTTTTAGCTGACACATGAAAACCTTTTATGTGAAAATTTTTTAAAAATCAGAATTGGCAGTATTGGTAACTACATAGGTAACGATTGTCAGGCTCAATAACGGCTACCTCTTAGGACAAGGAAGTGTGCTTTCTGCCCTCTTCATTTATGTATGTTAAACTCTGACCCCTGAAAGCATTTGAGTTTACAGTCCCTGATGTTTGATAATCTAAGAATAGTGTGGATACACAGACAATATGAATAACAGTGTAATTTTCCTTTCTCACCAGTTGTTGTTGTTAGTCACTTGGTCGTGTCTGACTCTTTGTGACCCCATGTAGCCTGCCAGGCTCCTCTGTCCATGGCGATTCTCCAGGCAAGAATACTGGAGGGGGTTGCCATTTCCTTCTTCTCACCAGTAACAGTAGCTATATTCCTTTCATATCTTTTGCTTGTCTGACACATACCATCATTCAATAACTGTTAGTTTCCATTCTTTATAAACAATCTTTAAAATTGGACAGCTTTCATCAGAATCATTTGGGGAATTTGTTAAAACTGCTGCCTTAGTTCAGGCTTTGAGATCTGTCAAGTCTGCCTTTTTAACAAGTTCCCCTACATGATTGTTATGTCACTAAAATTTGGAAACCACTGCTATGGGTAGACTAACTTCAAAGTATTTTGAAATCCTGACATTAAATGTTTTTTAATATTTTATTTGCATACTAAATAGGAGGTGTTGGTCTGGAAAAAAATGTTTAATAATTCTGTTTTGTGTTTGTGTGTGTTAATTTAGATAAATGTAGTGTTCTTGTGTGTACGTTAATATGCTGACTTACATAATGTCACAATGACTTTTTCTTCCCAGATTTTAAAGGGCGAATGCCTTCTGGACCTTTGCAGTTTTACTGATAATAGGTAATTATCTAGCACTAAAAGTATCAGGCATATCATATACTGTCTATAATGATTTGTTACAGTTGGTTAAGTGATAAGTTGTATCACGTTAACAGCTCCAAATTCAAATTCAGGTTTCTTCTGCATTGGTGGAATTCAGTGAGTGTTATTGCTAAGCCTTGTAGTCTTAAATTTATTTTCAGAAACCATTGGCACTTAAAATATCTGCTCTCCTGAGAAACTCATAAACAGACCCAGTGACTTCTGTATTTGAGTTTATATTCTTTCACTAATCAAATATTGGCACATTCAGAATGTACTTATATTTCAAGGCCACACACAATTGTTTCCTCAATGATCAGGCCCTAATTAGGTTCAACTAGTTTTCAGATTAAGTACAGATTCTTTTCAGTCACCTTGCAAAGTAATTTATTGCCATATATGTGAACATGAAGAATGTTCATGATCAGATAGAAACCTCAGATATTGTTAGATGGGCAGAGTTAATAAAAACTAAAAAGTCATGAGCTTTTCCATGCTATGGAGTCAAAATCTATAAGATAAACCCATTGTGTAACTTAGTTGTATCATAGGAGCTTAAAAGAATTCTCTTTTCAGCAAAGCAGTGAACAAGGAGTACGAAGAATATGTTTTAACTGTTGGTGACTTTGATGAGAGGATCTTTTTGGGAGCAGATGCAGAAGAGGAAATTGGAACCCCTCGGAAGTTCACTGGTGACGGCCCATTAGGGAAACTGACAGCACAGGCTAATGTGGAGTGTAACCTTCAACATCATTTTGAAAAAGTAATATAACCTAGCCTGGCCTCAGTCTTGAATGGTCTTTTTCTGTGTGTGTGTGTCTCTCTACTAACAGCAGAAAAGTGAAGAAAGTGAAAGATGCTCAGCCATGTCTGACTCTTTGCCAACTCATGGACTAGACAGTCCACGGAATTCTCTAGGCCAGAATACTGGAGTGGGTAGCCTTTCCCTTCTCCAGGGGATATTCCCAACCCAGAGGTCGCACCCAGGTCTCCTGCATTGCAGGTAGATTCTTTACAGCTGAGCAACAAGGGAAGCCCAACAGCAGAAGCATCTTTCAAGTTAAATCTTGAATTTCTTCTACTAATTCATATTTCCCATGAAAACTTTAAAGAATAATTTTCAAAACTATAGCATATAGTATTTAGCTCTTTTCTTGCTATTTTTCATATTTGGATATTTTCCCAGAATGCCTGGATTTTCAGTAGACTGTGTCTTTGGATGTGAAGTCATACTTTTTTCCTGTTTTTCCTTTGTACCACTTTAGCTGCTGTTTTCTTGCTTTAAAATTTGCTTTCCTACCATATGCTTTTCTCAAACATCAGCCATATTATTCTGGATTTGATTGTTAATAGCCAAGGCTTAATTCTCTGTTTATGTGTTAGGTGGATTGGAGTATAAGGTCTGCTAGAAAGCTCATAGAAACCTAAGTTTCAGTCCCAGCACTTCCATTACCTTTGTCAGCTGTTTCCTCGCATGCAAAATGAAAATGTGCATGTTATATTTCAAATGAATGTTATGAAGATAATGAGATTGTAGAGAGAAAGCACTGTGGAAAAATGTTATTCAGAGATAGGATATTATTAGCATAATATTGCTAAAAATGTGGTAGGTAACCAGAAGAGGGAGAAAAAGTAACCTACTAAATATGAATAAAGAGGATGGTATCTGTACTAAATTAAACATGTAATTTAGTAATTTTTAATGTCACATATTTTTCTTTTCTGTCAGAAAACATCATTTGCGCCTTCTACCCCACTGACAGGACGGCGATATTTAAGAGAAAAAGAAGCAGTCATTACTCCTGTTGCTTCAGCCACCCAAAGTGTGAGCCGGCTACAGAGTATTGTGGCTGGCTTGAAAAATGCACCAAGTGAACAACTTATAAATATTTTTGAGTGAGTATGATACTATTTTTTTCCAAGTTTTCCTCTAATTTTAAATTAGATTCTATAGTTCATTCTGTTTTCAGTACTTCTGAATTCTGGACATAATGGATATACATCTGACAAGTTTTACTGTACCATTTCAATCACAAAGTATATTGACCTAAAATCAGGTAGAAGTACTGTTAAAAATTTTATATAAATTTTACTTCATATTATTATAGACTTTGAAGATTAAACGCATCGTAATGGTTATGTAGCTCTAACATTCCACTCTGGTAACACCGCTAATTGATGCATTACTGTTTTTGTTTTCTTTTTTAAATGGATTCAATCTAAATGTCCATCAAATGGAAGACTGGTTACATATTGATTGTACAGCCATGAAATGGAATTTTATGCAATTGTTGGAAAAAAAGAGACATATTTTATAGTACAGATGATAAAATGAGGCCAGACCAGAGAAACTTATTTCCTAATACCTAATGAAATAACAGAATAATAAAAATCAGCAAACTATCAGCAGCAACCAAATGAAAAGAAGGATATTATTTCATGCTATAATTTTCCAAAGTGATGGTCAAGAAAGGAAATGGATGCTCCTAGTATGCCCCACCCCCAAGAAGCATTAGTGAAGGAAAAGGGTTTGTTAACAGGATCTTGAAAATGCTCATTAAGACTCTAGATATGGAGGGAAACAAATGGAGTGAGTAGGCAGATGGGCAAAAAGTCCTATTAATAGAAACTCCCCAAGTGAAAGTTCCTCTATACCACCAAGATAGCAGCAGAAATGTGAAAAATCATTAGGGCCTTCCATTTTCTGAGGTTCCTACCTGATTTGTGGTGAGAGCCTCATAAAACTGGAAGGTATCCCTGACCTAGGTATAGTGAACCCTGTAATGGGGATATTTAATTAAATCTCAGAAGAGAAAGCAAAGCCCTGGTCCTCAACAAAAGCTGAACCTAGCACCATCTGTGTTGTACTCCCAGTCCCCAAACCTCAGTCTATAGAAAAGTGGACAGAACATTCATCCCCAGCTTCAACCACAGCTCAGAAGATAAACAGATGGCAGGGAAAGTAGGAAGACTCATAGCATCTGATCTACCCTCATAGTATTTGAATAAATAGATCTGGACCGAGCTGTCCATTTAGCATGAACGAGTTAAAAAGAAATGGCAAAGCAACTATGCAAACTTTTTAAAATCAGTACACTTATTTATTATTTATTTGGCTGTGTTGGGACTTAGTTGCAGCATGTAGGATCTTGAGGCATTGCAGTACATGGACTCTCTAATTGTGGTGTGTGGGCTCAGTTGCTCCATGGCATATGGGATCTTAGTTCTCTGATTAGGGATCAAACACTGCAAGACAGATTCTAAATACTGGATCACCAGGGAAGTCTCTGTGCAAACATTTTAAAGCACAAGAGAAGGAAGGAAGAAAATGTGGAATGCAAAAGACAACCTGGAAATAAATAAATGGAAAGACATTCCATGTCTATGGATTATAAGATTTAACATTGTTAAAATGTCCACATTGCCCAAAGCAATCTACAGAATCAGTACAATCCCTATCAAAACCCAATGACATTTCTTATAAAAATAGAAAAAAAAAAACACCTAACATTCATAAGAAATTTTGAAGGACTTCTAATAGCCAAAATAATCTTGAGAAAAAAGCTGGAGAGCTCACACATCTTAATTTCAAAAACACATTATAAAGCTATAATAATGAAATCAGTATGATATTGTTATAAAGACAGACATGTAGACTAGACATGGAATAGACTAGCATCCCAAAATGCAGCTTCATGTATATCATCAACTGATCTTTGACAAGGGTGCCAAGACCACACTATAGGGAAAACTGGATATCCACATGCAGAAGAATGAAAAAAGACTCATTTACATATACAGAAGTTACTTTAGATACCTATTATAGGTGGAATCATGTAGCATTTGTGTTTGGCTGGATTCACTTAGTAGAACATCTTCAAGGTTCATCCATTTTGTAGTATATAATAGGATTTTAAGGCTGTATATATATAGAAATATATATACAGCATTTCTCTATATATTTCTATATATAGAAATAATGGAATATTGCCTATTATATATTATTAGCATAAATAATGGAATATTTTGTATGTATATATGTGTGTATGTATATATATATATACACACAGTTTATCTATTCATTCATCAGTGGACCTGTAGGTTGTTTCCACATCTTGGCTGTTGTGAGTAATGCTGCAGTACACTTGGGTCTCTTTGAGATATCTCCATGGAAAAAAATGAAGACGGGATTTTGTCTTATGCTTTATACAGAAGTTGACTAAAAATGGATTAAAAATCTAAACATGAGACCTGAAACTATACAGCTAGAAGAAAAAATTGGTGAAAAGCTTTGCAACATTGAAATAGGCAGTTATTTCTTGGATAGGACATCAAAAGTATAGGTAACAAGCAAAAATAGACAAATGGGACTACATCATACTTAAATATTTCTGTATAGCATTGGAAATAATAGGATGAACGGCAGCATACTGGAATGCTTGCTTGCTTCTGCATGCTGAATCATGTCTGACTCTTTGTGACACCAAGGACTATAGCCTATGTCCATGGGATCATCCCGGCAAGAATAATGGAGTGGGTTGCCATTTGTTTTTCCAGGGGATCTTCCCAACTCAGGGATCCAACCCTTGTCTTCTGTGGCTCCTGCATTGACAGGCATATTCTTTACCACTGAGCCACCTGGGAAGCCTTACTCAATTAAAAAAAGAAAGTGTTAGTTTCTTAGTCGTGTCTGACTCTTTGCAGTCCTATGGACTGTAGCCCCCCAGGCTCCTCTGTGAAAATCTCCAGGCAAGAATACCGGAGTGGGTTGCCATTTCCTTCTCTAGGGAATCTGACCCAGGGATCAAACCCAGGTGTCCCACTTTGAGGGCAGGTTCTTTACCATCTGAGCCACCAGGGAAGCCCTATACTAGAATAGGAGAAAATAATTGCAAACTGTATATCAGAAAAGTTAATAGCCAGCATATATAAAGAACTCCTACAACTCAAAAAAAAAAAAAGCAAAAAACACTTCATTTTAAAAGAGGGCAAAAGACTTGACATTTCTCCAAAGAAGACATACAAATGGCCAAAAGGTATATGAAGAAAATTCTCAATGTTATTAATCATCAGATAAATGCAAATGAAAACCACAGTGAGATATCACCTCATACCCATTAGAAAGACCACTATCAAAAAAACAGAAAATAACAAGTGTTGATGAGTATTAGAACTGGTGTTGTGTTGCTGGGATTGTAAATGGTGTAGCTGGTATGGAAAATAATACGGAGATTTTGCAAATAATTAAAAATAGAATTTTTATGACCTAGCAATCCCACTTTTGGGTATATTTTCCAAAGAGTTGAAAACAGGATCTCAAAGAGATACTGGCACACCCAAGTTCATTGCAGCATTACCTACAAGAGTTCTAGAGATCTACTGTAATGTGTACATAGCTAACAAAATGTACAGTTAAAAAGTAAGAGGGTGAGTTTATTATTTGTTTTACCACATAATGAAATAAAAAAGACAGCCTAGTTTGAAGAAAATATAACTCAAGAAGCACAGCTTTGTATTAGAGGAACTCAATAAGAACAAAGTGTTTTTGCCATGTATGCTACCTGCCTTTCTACACATGATGCTGGTCCATTTGAATATGGGATTGAGAATTCTGAACCCTGTGCTTGTTATTTGGCTTTGGGCAAGTCACATTCTTTCTCATAAACTTGGATTTGTCATTTCTGAATTAAGACCTGTATTCTTTGGTTGAATGATAGGAAGGTAACAGAGTTAATATAATATAAAAGTAACAGGGTTAATTGCTTCTCCCCAGATGTCTTCCTTTTTGATGCTACATTTTTTTTTTTTAACTTGTTATTGTTTTGATTTTGGTAAAAATTACATGCAATTCATTTTTACACCACAATATATACCTAAACACTGCCCATCATCTAGTTTTTTAAATCAGGTTTATTGAAGTATAGCTCAATTGGTAAAGAATCCACCTGCAATGCAGGGGACCCCCGGTATGATCCCTGGGTTGGGAAGATCCCCTGGAGAAGGGAAAGGCTACCCACTCCAGTATTCTGGCCTGGAGAATTCTATGGACTACAGTCCCTGGGGTCTCAAAGAGCAGACATGACTGAGCGACTTTCACTTTACTTCACTTGAAGTATAATTTATGTATGAGAGTCATCTTTTTTACTGTACAGTTGTATGAGATTTGACAAATGCATACAGTTGTATCATCACCATGATGATTAAGACATAGAAGAGTCCCCCCAAATTTATGCCTCTTTATATTCAGTCCCTACACCATCCCCAGCCTCTGGAAACTGTCCTTATAGTTTTGCCTTTCTAGAATTTCATATAAATAGAAGCATAATATAGAAGACATAGACTCCATGTTGAAATTCTAAAACAGTATGCCAAATGGTTATCTTTAAAGGCTGTAGACTAGTTTGAAATATCCTATGTTTCTATATCCAGGTTTACAACTTAAAATAGGACTTTGGTCACTAAAATCCTGACTAATTCTTGAAAGAAGACATGTTAGTAGTCTGGGTTTTTTTTTCCTGGTTATTAGGTTCCTTTTGTGTTTTATAGGTCTTGTATGCGTAATCCTATGGAAAATATTATGAAAATAGTGAAAGGAATAGGAGAGACTTTCTGCCAACACTATACTCAATCAACAGATGAACAGCCAGGATCTCACATAGGTAAGGAGACAAAACTGAAATTGATACAGCATTGAAAGTAGACTGTCCCAAGAAAAATAGAAATCCAAGTTTTTCCTTCCCTGTAGTTTTTAATATATCAGATTTAAGTTTATGTAAATTTTGTTCTTTAGTTATTAACAGCTACATTTCATTTTAGCACGTTTTCTTTTTATTTGCCTTCATAGACTTTGCTGTAAACAGACTAAAGCTTGCAGAAATTTTGTATTATAAAATATTAGAGACTGTAATGGTGCAGGAAACACGAAGACTTCATGGAATGGACATGTCAGTAAGTAAATTCACCCTACCAGCCGCTGGCAAGTTCCATAAATCCTAAGCCTGGAAGCTGTGTGTTGAGAGGCTCTGTAGTTCATTGTAGGTGGTTCATGGTCAGCAGTTAATGGCACATTTAGCCATGATGACATATTAATTGGCCTTCATTGTCTTTGGCACACCCAGTACTAGCCACCTCTTGGCAGAAATGTGGAACATGTAAAATTTGTTTTTGGTACGCCATCATCATCTTTCCCCTTCAGGTCTGTTGTTTGTCCTTCATTCCTAGTTAACTAATGTTGAAACCCCCCCACCCCCTGCAACTATTAATCCAAGTGATAACTTAAATATGTGGCCATACCTCTCAGGGGTTTTTAAGGAATAAAATGTTAGCAGATTTTTTTTTTAATTGCTCCATTTTCTTTGGACATTTGATTAAGTTGGATCCCTCTCTCCAATAGCTCAGTAAGGAAATTTTTCTAAAAAGTCAATCCTAGCATAAGATCTTTGTTTCTTCCTCCTCCACTCTCTTGTCACTTTTGGAGCCTTCTGACCGTAATTTCCACTAAGAACAAGTTGATGTTTGGGGGTGCTGCTTTAACTGTTAAAATAAAATTTCTTTGTGTTTGCACCCTGGAAGCTTTCTTCTGTGTTGGTTCCCCATTTTTACTGGATTCCATGTTTTTATTTTTCACGATTTACTAATATTTGATGGAGCATAGGCTCCCATAACCTCCTAAGAAAGAAGTAAATTTTCAGCTTTTTATTTTGAAATAATTATAGATTCACAGAAAGTTGCAAAAGTAGTACAAAGGATCTCATGTATTCATTTGTCCCCAGTGGTTACATTTTATATAGTATGATATCAAAACCAGGAAGTTGACACTGAAATAATGTATGTCGCTCCCTTTACCATTGTATCACATGTGTAGATGAGGTAACCACCACCAAAATCAAGATACAAAATTGTTCTCTCATCATAAAGATCTCCCTCATGTTACTCCTTTTTAAGTGACACTCACTTTCTTTAGCCACTAATTTGTTTTCCGTATCTATACTTTTATAATACTCTGAGTTCATTTCGTTTATATTTGTTGAGGCTTATTTTATGACGCAGGAATGGTTTATCTTGGTGAATGTTCTGGGCTCTTAAAAAGAATGTGTGCTGTATTTGGGTGAAGTGTTCTGTAAATGTCAATTCTGTCTTCTTGGTTAATGGTATTGTTAAATTCTTCTATATCCTTGCTAATTCTTGGTCTAGTTCTGTCAGTTAGTGAGAGGAGATAAGGGTATTGAAGTTTCCAAATGAAACTAAATTTATATATTTCTCCTTTCAGTTCTGTTAGATTTTTTTTTAATTCATATATTTTGAAGCTTTGCTGTTTGATGCATAGACATTGAGGTTACTGTCTTCTTGGTGAATTAATCATTTTATTATGACAGAATATTCCTCTCTTGAGTCTGGTAATTGTCTTTGTTCTGAAGGCATCTGGCTGATGTTTATATATAGCCACTCCTGCTTTCTTTTGGTTAATGTTTGTATGATATAAGCATATGTAGTTTTATTGTGCTTCACAGATAGTGAGTTTTTAATAAAAGTTTGCGACAACAGTGTCAAGCTTTTTGGTGCTGTTTTTCTAATAACATTTTCTCACTTCATTTCTCTGTGTCACATTTTGCTAATTCTTGCAGTATTGCAAACTTTTTCATTATTATTGTATTTATTATAGTGATATGTGATTAGTGATCTTTGATGTTTTATTGCAAAAAGAGTACGATTCATTGAAGCCTCAGATGATAACATTTTTTAGTAATAAGTATTTAAAATTTTTTTTTTAGACATGATGCTATTGTACACTTAATAGACTATAGTATAGTGTAAACATAGCTTTTATATGCATTGGGAAACCAAATAATTTGTGTGACTCACGTTACTGTGGTATTTGCTTTATTGCATATTTATTACAGTGGTCTAGAACCTGGTATGCCTATATATCTTTTTCTACTCTTTTACGTTCATTCTACCTGTATCATCCTTTGAAATAAGTTTCTTGTAGGCAGTGTATAGTTGAGTCACATTGTTCTGTATACTATGTCAGGCTCTTTCTTTTAATAGCTATTAGCTTACATTTAATTGTTCCTATGTTAAGGGCATAAATCTACTATTTTATTTTTTGTTTTCTGTTTTGTTTTTTTGTTTGTTTTCTTTTTCCTACCTTCCCATGGATTACTTTGAGCATTTTCAGAGTGTATACCTTTGTATTAAATTTTTTTTAGTGGTTGCTCTAGGTATTACACTATACATACATAATTTCACAATCCACTGTTATAAACATTTTATTGACTTAAGTGTGGAAACCTTACCTTGCTTTAAATTTCTTTTTCAAAACTGCATGAATGTTTTATTTTAAACTCATACTTGATTAATAGTTGTCTGTATATAGGATTCTAGATTGACAATCATTTTCTTTTCTGATTTTGAAGGCATTGCTCCATTATCTTCTAGATCCCAGGATTGCTAATTAAAAGTCCAGGGGCATTTTAATTCTTTGTATTAGTACGTGACCTGTTTTTACTTTCTGGAATCTCAGTATGGGAGTCTTTCCTTGAATGTTGGATTATTCCTCAAATGTTAGGTTATACCTTTGTCTTTCAATTGGAGGAATTCCTCAAATGTCTACTTTTTGAATGAGTCACTAATAATGAGACGTTAATAAACCCTTATGTTGATAAAACAGTTTGGGTCAAAACTCTGTGCGCAAGAGTGAGAATAAAAGTCCAGAAGCCTCGAGCGATCATGTAGTATAGGGACACTCAACTGTTGGTGTCTTTAAAACTTATCTGGAGTATTTTGACTTGTCTAGAGAAGTATCTGCTAATCTCTTGCCTGGCTATTGGTGTTATGGAGCAGAACACGGAAGGGAAAGTTGGTCTCAAATTCAGTCTGCAGACTTTCACCTAAAACCACAGTCTCTTCTATACCTGGTATTCTGAGCTCTGATTCTCTCTAGTTCAGTTTTTGTAGAGACTAATTCTCTAGACTAGAGGCCTATCATCTGATTCCTTAGAGTGGATGTTGTTTGGGAACCTGAAGAGTTCTGTCTGTTAATACTGTGAACTTGCAGATCACCCATCCATGTCAGCCCCTGCCTAATAACCTCTACTTTCCATTCTGCCTGTGCCTTCAGTTGCTGTGTTTTTCTCAGGTTGTATGGAGCAAATTCACTTAAGTGTCTCTAGTCAGGCCCTTATGTTTGACCATCCTGCTTTCTGCTGGGTAATTTGTCATTCTTTCATCCACCTTCAGTTTACATATACAGTTTGTGGTTATAGGTAACTCCTGTTTTATCCTAGGTATTTTCTATTTCTTATTCTCTGTGTTGATTTGGAGTGGTATTTTTAAGAAGGATGTCAAAAATACTATTTATAAAACTGAAAACTTACGTTAAATTTTAAACTCATTGGTAAAACAGGACTTTATCTTCTTAGTAAAATGTTTCTTTCTCTGAACTTCTAAAAAGTCTTAGCTGTGATTATACTATACCTTTGATTTTAGTGTTTGATTAATAAACACTGCCCTCATGTCGAGAAAACAGGTGACACAAAACTCATTTAAGTAAAGGAGCCAATTCTTATGCTTGTCTCTTCGTGGGAATATTAATTTATTATTTGCTCCAGTTTCAAAGTAGATTTTTGTTTATGCCTCATTTACATTTAACATCTACCACTGACCAAGATTATATCTTACAAGAAAACTCTTTTATCAGTTTAAGAACTTGAAGTTTTATCTATATTAATCTAGTAGAATGGAATATGCTCTTAGATAAGTTATAATATGATTTATAACTTACATAAGTTATTTTTTCTTGTTTCTGTAGTCCTCTTTATATAATGGCAGAGGCTAAAATCCTATTAAACTGTGGTCTTTCTCTTCCCCAAGGTTCTTTTAGAGCAGGATATATTTCATCACTCCTTGATGGCCTGTTGTTTGGAAATAGTGCTCTTTGCCTACAGCTCACCTCGTACTTTTCCCTGGATTATTGAGGTTCTTAATCTGCGACCGTTTTATTTTTATAAGGTGAGATGAGAACAAAGTTTTGTTAATGCTTTGCCTCACATAAACATTCTGTTTGTATTAGTGATTAAGAAGTGAACTGTAGTGATGTCTGGATAATATTTCCAGAAGTATTCTGAAAACATACTGCTTTTGGGGTGGAATCAAGGACAAAGAGGAGAGGGAGAGAGAATATCAGTAAACTAAGCCAATCTCACAGCTTCAGACAACACTGAATTGCAAGTATGGCCAGGAACTAAGTACTTAACTTTGAGTTTTCTGTATTATGAATGAAAAGTCATAATCCTGTTAAATAGAGGCATGATGAAGAACAGAAATTCTTTTCTCCTAGGAGAAAGAAAAATCTAAAATTAATCACACTCCTTCCCCAAATTTGAGTTAATTCACTGTGGATAAATCTTACTTCCCCTTTTTTTCTGCTGAAACCTTTTTCTTCCCTTTTTTTCTGCTGAAACCTTTTTCTTCTAGACCACAGAGGGCACAGCTACAGTAACACTTAATGTTACCTAATTTCTGAATTTAAGATTGATGCTATTATTATACTTGTTGGTGTGGTTTAGTTAATATTTTGTCACCTATGTTACTTTCGAACTTCTGATTATGGAGAAGTTAGTTTGGGACTTCCCTGATGGTCCAGTCCAGTGGTTAAGACTGTGCTTCTACTGCAGGGGGCATGGGTTTTACCCCTGGTCGAGGAACTAAGATCCTGCATGCTGTGTGGGATAGACAGATAGATACAGATAGATAAGCAAGCAAACCTAATGTTGTAGAAATGCAGACCACTGAAAAGCTTACCCATTTGAATTGTTGACTGTGGAATTTAACTTCTTTTTAGTTTTGTGGGGAAAATTGCTTTTCTATATTTAATGTTAATGTGAGTATTTCAGATATTTCCATTAGGAAATATATGTAGTTTTATTTGAGGAAAAAGTTTAGTTTTTGCCCTCAGCTAATAGAAATTCATTTTTATTTGTAACACCCTTCTTTTCATTCTAGAAGTTAAATACGTTTGTTTTTTAATCATAAATAGTACTCCCTGAAGAAAAATGAAAAGTATATACAATTGTAAATATTAAAATCATACATTATAATCCTAATATAAATGATAATTGCTGTTAATATTTTTGTATATACGCTTTCAGAGTTTGCTGTAGATATTTATTCTTATTGAAAGTGAAAGTTAGTTGCTTAGTTATGTCTGACTCTTTGCAACCCCATGGACTGTAGCCGCCAGGCTCCTCTGTCCACGGAATTCTCAGGCAAGAATACTGGAGTGGATTGCCATTTCCTTCTCCCGGGAATCTTCCCGACCCAGGGATCGAACCCAGGTCTCCCACATTGCAGGTGAATTCTTTACCATGTAAGCCACCAGGGAAGCCCAAGTATTCTTATTAAAATGTAACTATAGTGTATATAGGCAAAGTTCCTTTTATATATGTTATTCATTTTCTTCTTCTGAGCTGTTGGGAAGAATAGTCTGAGAAAGGAAATCGAGTTCAAAATAGCACTGGCTTGGAAACCCAAGATCTGACTTCTACTGTTGGACTGTTGACCAGTTTTACCTATCATTGCTTCAGTTTTCCATATACAGAATAAAACATGAAAACCAGAAATGTATGTGAAAGTATTTTGAAGATCTTTAAAACTTCTTTATAAATTAAAATATATTAATAAGCCACAGAATTATGGTTCAAAATGTTCTTGATTCTATGTCGTTAATAAGACCAGAGCTAGCCATACATGTAAGCCTGGTCTAGAAATGACTACTTGAGACCATATTACTTTCTCTGTTTTCTCTTCCCCAGGTTATTGAGGTGGTAATCCGCTCAGAGGAGGGACTTTCCAGAGACATGGTAAAACACCTGAACAGCATTGAAGAACAGATTTTGGAGAGTTTAGCATGGAGTCATGATTCTGCATTGTGGGAGGCTCTCCAGGCTTCTGAAAACAGAGTTCCTACCTGTGAAGAAGTGAGTTAGGGCAAGGCTAATAATCCCATCATTTTATGAAATCTCTTTATTGAGACATGATCCCATACTGTATAGTTTACCTATAAGTATACAATTCAGTGATTTTTAGTATATTCATAGATATGTGAAATCATCACCACAGTCAATTTTGAAACATACCACCTCAACAAGAAAAACTTTAGGAATCACTTCCCTACCACCTGCACCCCCATACCCACCCACACCTGTCTTCTTCCTGACCCTAGGTAACCAGTAATCTATCTTCTATCTCTATTGATTTCCCTGTTCTGGACATTTCATGCAAATCATATAATATGTGGTCCTTTGTAACTGGCTTCTTTTATTAATATAGTGATTTTCAAGGTTCATCCATGTTGTTATATGTATCAGCACTTCATTCCTTTTTATGGCTTAATAATATTCCATTGCATGGGAATATATATATGCACACACACTCACCGCTTTGTTTATTCATTTATCAGTGGATGAACTGGTGGTGTTTCCACCTTTTGACTATGGATAATGCTGCTATGAACATTCATGAACAAGTATTTGTATGGACATGTTTTCATTTTTCTTGAGTATATGTCTAGGAGTAGAATGGCTGGTCATATACTAACTCTAAGTTTTTGAGGAACTGTCAGACTGTTTTCCAAAGTGGGCGCACCATTTAAAGATTCCAATATCTCCACATCCTCTCCAGTGCTTATTATCTGTCTTCTTGATTTCTAGCAATCTTAGTAGGCATGAAGTATTATCTCATTGTGGTTTTATTTGCATTCCCTGATGGCTAATGATGTTCAACATTGATTGATTCAAGTGCTTATCAGCCATTTGTATATCATCTTTGGAGAAATATATGTTCAGATCCTTTGCCCATTTTTTATTTGGGTTGTCTTTTTAATATTGAGTTATAGGAGTTCTTTACATATTTTAGATATACTCCTTTATCTATTATATGATTGGTAAAACCTTTCTGTGGGTTGTCTTTTTACTTTCCTGATGATGTCCTTTAAAAAACAAAAGATTTTAATTTTAATGATGTCCAGTTTATTTATTCTTAGTTTTGGTATCATAGCTAAGAAATAATTAATCTCCTCATTTAAAATTTTTCAAATACAGAATTTCATAAAGAATTAAACATTTTTCATTAGTAGTATTTAGAATAAAAAGATCAAAAGCTTCTTCCTAATATACTCAAATTGCACATTGAACAGTTTAGTATCATGAGAAATTGAGTTTTCTCCCTCCATCTCTGTGTTATTTTTTGACTCCTGTCTACATCCTTCTTTGCTTTTTTGTGTCTACTTATACTTCAATTAACCATCTTGAATTTTTCCCTAATCTCAAACTACTGAAAGAACTATTTAAGACTAGGAAGAACTGAAAAGAAAATGATTTCTTAAATACTCTCTTCCATGCTTCTGTTGTCTTTACAGCAGACTGTGGTTAATTGGACAGTCTTCAGTATTCATCAATTTTTCTGTTATAGGATCCATTGGGGAATGAAAAAAACTATGACCTTGAAGGAAAAGGATTTGAGTTGAAGCCATTTCTTTAATACCTAGCAGTAGTTTGTCCTTAGGCAAATTTCACATTTTGAGCCTCAATTTTCTCAGTCCCTAAGTGAGGAACAGTAGTGCCCACCTGATAGGTTTACTTCCAGTGGTCAGTAATCTTAAATGATATAGGGTTAAGTAAGATGAACTCTTTACATAACTTAATATTAACTATTGAGCACTTTATACAAGTTGGTATATTTTGTGACGAGAGAAAGAAAGGGAAATAAAACAGTAAAAAAGTTAAGACTTTTTTCTTACCTTTTCTGTTATGTTCTGATCAGTGGGTTTATCTGTATGTAAAGCAGAGGGGTTTTGTTTTCTCCAGGTTATATTCCCAAACAATTTTGAAACAGGAAGTGGAGGAAATGTACAGGGACATCTTCCCATGATGCCAATGTCTCCTCTGATGCATCCAAGGGTCAAAGAAGTTCGGACTGACAGTGGAAGTCTTCGAAAGGGTAGGTTGACCATTGGTAAAACAAAGAAAAAATAACAAAGACTTTTTTTGTTAGAGAAAATTTCACGTTTTGCCCTAATATGTTATTAAGAAACCAATTTTTTTAATCAAGATTTGAAAGGGGAATAATGTTTATGCCAATACCCTTTGTGGCTAATTATATACTTTTTTATATTAAAGTAATAAGGTTTCCACTCTGATTCTGAATATAATTATTTTTTTAAATTGCAATATCAGTTATTATAGAAATCATATTTTGGCCTTTTTATAAATACATGCAACTTTTCCTCAATGCTAATAGAAAACTACTTAAACTAAGTACTCACCTTTGCAAGTGTGACAGAAGTTATATTCTTTCTCTATGTGTGACTTGATAGAAAAATAAACGTCTAAAGCAGAACAAAGAACTCATTGGGATACTTAAGTTCATTTAATGAATTACTTATCTGTACTCTTAAAATAGTTCTTTTGAGCCTTACTGTAGGAAAATTTTAGTGCATTCTTCTTTATTTTCTCTTGTGATGTACCAAACTGATGTGTGTATCTTCTGGACTATATAACTCTTTAAGTTTTAAAAATCAGTTAAACTCTTCTGACCACAGAATATCCCTGAAGAAACCCTCAGATGAATAAATATTCAGGTTACTTAGTAAGGTAGCTCAAGAACCATTTCTGAACTACAATTGTGTGTGTGTGTGTGTATCTTGCTTTGCATATAGTGTATTTTCACAAAAATATGCAAGCTGTGCATGCAAAACAATCCTCATTAAACTATAGGAATAATCAGGACTGTTTTATGACCTTTAAAACATTGTCAAAACTAAAAACTTCCTTACTGTCAATTATTAGTATTTATTAAAGAAATGAAAAAACAGTAAAAAAAAAATACTTAATATATGGTTGGTTTAGTTGCTAAGTTGTGTCTGACTCTTGAGACCCCATGGACTGTATCATGCCAGGCTCCTCTGTTCATGGGATTCTTCAGGCAAGAATACTGGAGTGGGTTGCCATTTCCTTCTCCAACTTAATATATACTATGATTAAAAACTTTGGAAACATTGAGAATGGAAGTGTTTTGTTTTTTAAAAACTTAATAATGATGCTTGCCACTTTCTTCTTATATAACTTGCGAAACTGAGTGAGCTTCTTTCCTGTGCCTTGGTGAATTTTCATGTTCCTTTCACACTAAAGGAACAGCTTTCAACACTTTTATCCTTTGCTCTTTGAGTGTTGCGAGATTTTTTTTCCGAGTTCCTTTAAAGTGAAGTTTTTTGCCATTGTAACTTCCTGTTGGATGTCTTCATGCTGTTCATCATTACAACTTTGCATTTATATTAATAAGTCTCATCTTCACACAGTTATTCTGGCTGTATATCTAATCTCTTGAACAGCAGCAGTGTCAACATTCTTAGGGTCAGCTATTCTATAATTTCACTGACAATTTTAATTTCACTTTCAGCATTATTACTCATTTCTTTGTTGCACTTTTTTTTTTTTGGACAATTCCCTCTTTCATTTATTTTTGTAAAATGTGGATTTATCACTGGGAAACAAGGAGGCGAGGTAACTATATGTTTTGTGCCCTACATGAGTTGAACAGCAGATTTGCCCTGACCAATCACTGACAGACTTTGAAAGAAGTGACAGGATTGGTCACCAATCATGATGCACATCTATTATTTACATAATGATTTGTGGGGAAAGTTTGTAGTTTATGCAATTACAGTTAATATACCATGGCAACAGAGATTTGAAATTTGAACCTTTTTGTTAAGGCTTTTGTTAATTTAACTATGTTGTGGTAACTGAAATTCATGCATACTTTAACTGTACAAAGCATGAACTTTGTGTGTAGCATATATGTATATGACTATAATTTATATATTTATGTTATATGTGTGTGTGTTACCTGGAGAATTCCATGGACAGAGGAACCTGGCAGGCTACACTCCATCGGGTTACAAAGACAGGGACATGACTGAATGACTGACACTGTGTGTTTGCAGCCTAGCTAGAGATCTCAGAACTAAGATCATGAAGAATGGTCACTAAAATGATTCTCTCTCAGTGGTGGGATTTTAAATGTTAACTTTTTCATTATAGTTTTTGGTGTTGTTTGAATTTTTCAGTGAGCTTTTAAAACCTGAAATATAATTCACATACCATAAAATTCACCTTTTTAAAGTATGCAATTAACGGTCTGTAGTAAATTCACAAGTCTATACAACCATAGTTGTATATATGCCATTGTATACATGCCACCTAATTACAGAACATTTTTATCACTCCCAAAAGAATTCCTGTATCCAATAGTAATCACACTTTATTTGCCCCTCTACCAAGACCCTGCAACTACTAATCTATGTCTCTATGGATTTGCCTATTCTAGACATTTCATATAAATGGAACTATATAATATGTGACCTTTGTGATTGGTTCTTTTTCAGGCATGTTTTCAGGTATATATATATGTTGTAGCATGTGTCAGCACTTCCATTACTCTTTATGGCTAAATAATACTTGGGTCCAACTCTTTGTGACCCTGTGGACTATAGCCCTCCAGACTCCTCTGTCCATGGGATTATCCAGGCAAGAATACTGGAGTGGTTGCCATTTCCTTCTACAGGGGATATTCCTGTCCCAGGAATCAAACCAGCCTCTCTATGTCTCCTTCATTGGCAGGCGGATTCTTTCAATACTGAGCCACCTAGGAAACCCTGAGCAAAGGTTTTTGAGCTTAATATGCATTACCTGAGATGCAGGGGTCCCAGAGATGGGCCATTATGGATAATTTAAGCTTATAAGCAACATCCCTTTAGTGACTAACCTGCAATAAAGGTTCCTCCCTATTATACGGCGGTGGGATTTTGCAGTGAAGTGAGATTAAGTTCAACTCCTAGTACAACAGAGAAAGTAGGAACTTAGCTGATGGACGTTTGGGTTATTTCTACCTGTTGGCTTTTATGAATAGCACTGATGTGAGCATTCAGGTAATATATTATTTTTATAATTAGAATAAAAAGTTATTTTCTTGTAGGGGTTCATGCAAGAGAGTCAAATAATAGAAAATCCTTAGAAAACAATAATATTGAGCCTTGACTGTAGTGGGAGAAAAGACAGTTTATTAATTTGTATACTTACTAAATTTTTATTGAATGTCTACTGCAGCTTTTCCAATACTGTGCTAGGCAAAGAATCATTTCAAGGGGTTTGCAGCTAACTTGGTGGTTATAACATGCATTTTCCCCCTTGAAATGTCAGCTCTGAACATTCCTACTTAGCTTCAAGGACTACATTGGTTTTCTTAGAAATAAGACATAAAGGTAGACTTCTGTTAAGGGGTAATGGGCTACAATAGAACTTCCCACTTGTTTGCTAAGGCTGAAAGTCAGAGCTTCTTTCATAACCCCCAGAATTAAGAAGAGATTTTTATTAAACCATAACTATTTCCCCAGTTACCTCAGAAATCCAGAGAGTTGTCAAATTATTACCAGAGGTGATTTTTCTACCTTATAAACATGTTTTGAAAATAGATGATATGGCTGTTACACACTAATGCCTCAAATTAAACAGTCATAACACTTCTGTTCATCTTCATCTTCTAGTGGGTTTGTAAAAGAGGATTCTGTGTCTACTAAATCAGAAAGCCACAGCTACTGCCTTAAACTTTTTGAAGTGTAGATATGTGGAAAGAGAGAAAATTGTGAACCAAATCACTGATTTTTCCTTTTTATCAGGAGGAGACAGAAGTAAGTTGGACTACTTTTCTAATTTAACAGTCACCGTATTCTACCTCTCAGCTTCTACTTTCCCCATAATATTTTGGTTCTTTAACATAGGCAGAGGTTTAAGAAACTAGGAAGGTTAGCTATTGTAATTTTAAGATTTATTTCATTCTTCTCTCTCCCACTAGATTCGATATTGCATGAGGACAGAGGCTGTTATTTTAGCATAGTAACTCAGTATCTAGGGCTTCCCTGTTGGCTCAGTGTTAAAGAGTCCACCTGCAGTGCAGGAGACACAGAAAATGCGGGTTCAGTCCCTGGGTCGGGAAGATCCCTGGAGGAGGGTATGGCAGTCCACCCCAGAAATCTTGCCAGGAATATCCCATGGACAGCGGAGCCTGGCAGACTATAGTCCGTAGGGTTGCAAAGAGTCGGACACAACTGAAGTGATTGAGCACAAGTATAGCACAACTCAGTATCTGTTGAATGAGTGAGTAAACCTGATTTTTTCTGTTTGAGATACAAGTCAAACTGTTAAAATTTTTCTCTTTATTAGATATGCAACCATTGTCTCCGATTTCTGTCCATGAACGCTACAGTTCTCCTACTGCTGGGAGTGCTAAGAGAAGACTTTTTGGGGAAGACCCCCCAAAGGAAATGCTTATGGACAGGATCATAACAGAAGGAACAAAATTGAAAATTGCTCCTTCTTCAAGCATCACTGCTGAAAATATATCAATTTCACCCGGGCACAGTCTTCTGACAATGGCCACAACCATAGTAACAGGGACAACAGAACATAAAGTTACAATCCCATTGCATGGTAATATTTTGATGCGTTTATTTTTTTGAAATGGATAAAAATTTAAGAAATGTCTTACTGAATTATATCACATGGTCTTATTACTCCTGTATTTTCTCCTGAACCTGTATTTTTTTTCCTCTAGGAGTAGTTTTAGGTTCATGGCAAAATTGAGCCTTTCTTGCCATCAATATCCTGCACCAGACTAGCTCATGTATTACAACTGATGAACCTTCATTGTCACATCATCATCACTCTAAGTCCATAGTTTACGTTAGTGTTCACTCTTGGTGTACATTCTATGTACCAAGAGTACATTCTATGTACCATTCTATGTTCACTCTTGGTTGTACATTCTATGAATTTTGCAAATGTCTAATGACATGTATCTACCATTATACTGTTATACAGAATAGTAACACTGCCCTTTAGTTTTGTTTTGAATGTATAGAGGCTTTCCTCATTTTATTTCCTCGTTTTATTGCACTTTGCTTTATTGAACTTTACAGATAACTTTTTTCTTTTTTTTTTTTACAAATTGAAGATGTGTGGCAACCTTGTGTTGCCTGTGATGATTAGCATTTTTTTAGCAACAAAGTATTTTTTAACTGAGGTACATACAGTTTTTGAACATAATGCTCATAACACACCCCATAGACTGCAGTATAGCAAAAGCATAATTTTTTTATGCCTCGGAAACCAAAAAATTCATGTGACTCATTTTATTATGATATTCACTTTATTGTGGTTCTCTGAAACCAAACTCTTAATATCTCTGAGGTATACCTGCACAGTTTTTTGAATTTTCATATTTTATGGATTTACTACTCTCTTTGTTAGACTTATTTTCTTACCTGAGTTTTACAAATGAGTGCATTGAGCAAGAATTTTGTTTAGTGGTTAAAAACATCTCCTTTATAGACCATAAAAGAGAACAGTATTATTGTTTCAGAGCAGAAATAGAAAACAAGAATATCATAACCTAGAATTACTATTTTTGTGGCTTTCTTCTTCTAACATTTCGCACAGATAGATAGTAAACAAGAAGAGGGAGGGAGGGAAGAAGGAATGAACAAAGAAAGAAATATTGACAACTTTTCTGGGACACATTTCTAAAACTAAGAACTCTTGCTTGTACATTCAGGTATTGCAAACGATGCTGGAGAGATCACACTGATACCAATTTCCATGAATACAACTCAGGAGTCCAAAGTTGAGAGTCCTGTATCACTTACAGCTCAGTCATTAATTGGTGCTTCTCCAAAGCAGGCCCATTTGACCAAAGCACAAGAGGTACATCCAGTTGGAATAAGCAAACCAAAGAGAACTGGGTCCTTAGCACTGTTTTATAGAAAGGTATGTGTTTTTATAGCATCTAAAAAGATCTCCTTTAATCAGTGCCATAAAGATTGAGTAACAGGACAGCTTTGGCCTTTTTTTTTGTATGTGGTAAAATATACATAAAATTTACTATTTTAACCATTTTTAGGTGTACAGCTAAGTATCATTAGTACATTCACGTTGTTGTGCAGCTTCCACCACTGTCCATCTCGAGAACTTTTTCATCTTCCTAAACTGTAATTCTGTACCCATTAAACAGTAACTCCTCATTTCTCCCCTTAACCCCCAGTCATCATTCTAATTTCTGTCTCTATGACTTTAGCTACTCTAGGTACCTCATAAAAGTGAAATTATACAATTTTTGTCCTTTTATGGTGGGCTTATTTTACTTAGCATAATGTCTTCACAGTTTATCCACATTTTTGCATGTGTCAGAATTTCCTTTCTTTTTAAGGCTAATATTCCATGGTATGAATATACCATGTTTTGTCTATCAGTTCATCTGTAGATGGATATTTGAGTTGTTTCTGAACCTGCCTGCCAGTGCAGGAAACAGAAGAGACATAGGTTCAACCCCTGGGTCAGGAAGATCCCTTGGAGGAGGGCTTGGCAACCCGCTCCAGTATTCTTGCCTGGAGAATCCCATGGACAGAGGAGCCTGGTGGGCTACAGTCCATAGGGAGGCACATAGTCGGACAAGACTGAAGCGACTTAGCACATGCATGTAGCTTATGGTTATTTTGAGTGAGTAATGCTGTTATATTGATGTGCAGATATCTAAATTTCTGCTTTCAGTTCTTTTGGGTATAAACAGAAGTGGAATAGTAATTCTAAATTTTATTTTTGAGAAACTGCTATACTATTTCCCATGGTGGCTGCTGCTGTTGCTGCTGCTAAGTCGCTTCAGTCGTGTCCAACTCTGTGCGACCCCATAGACAGCAGCCCACCAGGCTCCCCCGTCCTTGGGATTCTCCAGGCAAGAACACTGGAGTGGGTTGCCAACTGGAGTGGAATGGCAACCCACTCCAATATTCTTATCTGGAGAATTCCATGGACAGAGGAGCCTAGTGGGCTGCAATTCATGGGATCGTAAAGAGTCAGACACGACTGAGTGACTAACACTTTCACTTAAAAGAGCATTATGATCTTGATGAGCTGTGTTTGGACTCAAGTTCGTAGAATTTGATTCCATTTCCTGATATGACTTAGGTTTCTTGCCAACTTCATTTGCGTAACTTTAAGAAAGCAGTTGGAATTTACAGGAACTCCACTGTGTTATATTGCTTTGAAAAGTGAAAGTGAAAGTTGCTCAGGCCTGTCTGACTCTGCAACCCCATGGACTGTAGCCTGCCAGGTTGCTCTGTCCATGGAATTCTCCAGGCCAAAATACTGGCTTGGATAGCTGTTCCCTTCTGCGAGGGATCTTCCCAACCCAGGGATCAAACCCAGGTCTCCCACATTGCTGGCGGATTCTTTACCATCTGAGCCACTTGAGATTGAGTTTATTGTGGCACAAGTACATCTTAGATCTTATGTATAAGTTTAAATTACTGAAGATTTATTATTAAGATTTTTGGGATACTGTGGGGAGTCTACACAATTTTTATCATAAATCTCATTTGTTACCTGTAAGATTTGCCTAGTCATTATAATCCCTAAATTGTTTTAGTATTAATGCAGAGATTTAATGTAGAAATAATTTCTATCCTGCCTTGCTTTTATAAATACCTTCAAGCTTCTAATAAGACAGACATGTTAATCATATATTTGTAGCCAAACACGCTGCTGCTCTAAAATAAATCCCAGAATTGGGAGCTATCTCTCCAGTCCACTCTATAACTAGTGGTTATCTAGCCCATTCTTAAAAATTGTAAATGAAAAAAAAAGGCACTGTTTTTTTGTTTCTTTCTCACGTTGTGATTAGAGTTTAAGGCTTAAAATTTTTAAGAAATTCATTTCTTTTTCAGATTATTTTTTGATGCAAATTTATTTCCTCTATCTAGTCTTTCTTAGAATATTTCTTGAGACACGTGCTCTTTTTTCCACCTCCCACTACCTTTTCTACTCTTGTCTCACCATCCCCACTCCTGCCCACTTGTGCGTAATGCCTGTTTTTAAAGGAGGGTTCCAAATGTAGTATTTCCCCCATTCATTTCCTGTTTTTAATTTTCAAAATAACAAATTGCTGTCTTTGATAATGAATCTAAGATTGACAGAAATAAGGCTTTATTTATAAATTTTTAGTTCTGAATTTATTTCAGAATCTAGCCTGTCCATTTCCTTTCATTTAATTATAGCCTACTTAGAAGCTGCTGCTGCTAAATAGCTTCAGTCGTGTCCGACTGCGACCCCATAGACGGCAGCCCACCAGGCTCCCCCGTCCCTGGGATCCTCCAGGCAAGAATACTGGAGTGGGTTGGCATTTCCTTCTCCAGTGCATGAAAGTGAAAAGTGAAGGTGAAGTCGCTCAGTCATATCCGACTCCTAGCGACCCCATGGACTGCAGCCTACCAGACTCCTCTGTCCTTGGGATTTTCCAAGCAAGAGTACTGGAGTGGGTTGCCACTGCCTTCTCCTACTTAGAAGCTTAAAAAAAGTTTTATTCTAAAAGGGAATTGAGATGTTCATATCTAATAATGAGTTCAAAATAACCATTTCTTGAGTAAATTGCAGCTGTTATCCATGCTGATAACAAATCCATGGATAACAAATGTTATCCATGCTGAACTCAGTGTGATACTGGGTGTCCTATGCCTGAATAGAAGTTACTGTGAATTTTTTGTTAGAATTAGCAGCCTTTCAGAGGATGTATATCAGATTAGCTTCAGAGAAGTCATTGGGTTAGCTTTGTAAAAGATACTTAACAAGTAGTAGTACCTAATCCTGCTAGCTGGGGCTATATCTGTTATTTTCTCCTATCATGAATGTAAAGTCCCAGCATGTTTCCCACTGCTCTGACCCCAGTGGTTCCTATTTATTTCTTGACCAACTAGACCAGAAACAAAGGGATGGAATGCAGAGAATGAGTTTGTTATAAAATGAATCACTGGTGGCTTTGGAGTCAGCTTTATCTCTCTATCAGATTAGTGTATTGGATAGTTAAAGTAATTTTAAAGCTCTAATTTGTAAATTTTTTTCTCTCTCAAAAGATATTTTGATGTAAAGAGTGCCTTACTCTTTTATTTTTTCTCCTGAATGTTTAGATTTAAAGCCTTAGTTCAAACAGAATAGTCTAGGAATATCACAGTAAGGTTACCAATTCTTAAAATAACAAAAACAGAATGCTTTTTGAATGATCAGAAATCATTTTAGAATCTTTTAGGACCTTTGGGTCATTTTCATTAGTATCAGTTCATACAAAGACTCTGTATATAAAAGATTAAACTGAACTGAATTTACATTGAACTGAATTTACTCTGATATGTTTAAAAACAACTTGACAGAGACAGACAAATGCTACATGATCTCATTTATATGTGGAATCTAAAAGACAAGCTCATAAATACAAAGAACAGGTTAGTCGTTGCTAGGGGCGAGGGAGTGGGTGAAATGGATGGATGAAGGGAGTCAAAAGGTACAAACTGGAAGATATAAGTAAATCATGGGGCTATAATGTATAGCATGGTAACTATAGTTAATAACACCATATTGCATATTGAAAGTTGCTAACAGGATAGATCTTTAAAGTTCTTATCACAAGAAAAGAAATTATAAGTATGTGGTAGATGTTGACTTATTGTGGTGATCTTTTCATAGTATGTGTCAATAGTGAATCATGTTGTACCCCTGAAACTAATAATGTTTTATGTCAGTTGTATCTCAGTAAACATCAACAGTAAAATCTGGTGTCTCATTTACTTAACATTCCTTTCATGTGCTCATAAAAACAATGTAGAATATAGGGGAATTTTTTTAATGATTTTGCTCTCAGAGTCATTTTTGAAGTCAAACATTTTAGTGTATTATGTGACATTTTAGGCTTTCTAGCCATTTTACCTGAACCAAAAAAAGAGACTTCTGATTTCTTAAAAAGTTAAGTATTTATAATGGTCATAATGCTCATAAATCAAGCCATTTAGTTTTAGTATTTATCACTTTACATAGTTCACAGCATAGATAGAATAGCACAAAGCATCTTTTCCCAAAAATTGTTTAGGCTAGTTTTACAAAGAGAATTTTGTTTTAATATATTTTATTTAGCCATAGCAGTGAACTGATACTGTAAAATAGGTATTTTATGTAATTTAATGCATCAGCAGCCTTAGGTGTTTATTAATCTTGACCTAAAAGCCCATCTTCATGGTAAGACATAAATTTGAGAAATTATTTACTTGTTTTTTTGCATCAGTGTGCTATCTTTTATCTTAGGTCTATCATTTGGCAAGTGTACGCTTACGTGATTTATGTTTAAAACTGGATGTTTCAAATGAGTTAAGAAGGAAGATATGGACATGTTTTGAATTCACTTTAGTTCACTGTCCTGATCTGATGAAAGACAGACATTTGGATCAGCTCCTCCTCTGCGCCTTTTATATCATGGCAAAGGTAATGTATAAGTTGGGGGAAGCTCCTTGCTGTCCTCACCTATATTTGAAGCATGAGGTGAAAATCTGTTGCACTCATTAGTTTACCTTAAGTGCTATAAGCCAACAGTGCCCACCTTCATTAATTAGGTGGTAAATTCCAGCTAATGCAATTACAGGCCATTTTTAGTAAAGTGGTTCTCCACACTATTAATAGAGAACCATTTGCATCTCCACCCCTGTAACACCTCTAATCTTATACTTTAAAGTAATAATTCTAGATCATTACTTTTTAAGTGAGTAACAGAGACCCAGAGCTGAAAGTAACTTGGCCAAAATTACACAATTAGTGACAGCCTGTGATCTCCTGGTTCATAATTTGATGTAAAATAGCTTCTATACTATATTCCTTTTTAGTGATTTATTCCATTACCTCAGAAGAGCATTTTACTTTCTGGTTGCTACAACATGTTTTAAGTCATAAAATGGCATATCTTACTTGGTTTTAAAAATTCTAATGTGTCTGTAGCATTCATCTGTAACTTTGGTCTTGATCATATTGGCCACAGATCCTAGCAGATGAGCATGTTACAACCTAATTTTTCAGCTTCTTGAGGCAAAGGACATGTTTTCGAACTCATTTGTGATTTCCTTCTCACATTGCCTCTTTAAAATCTCTATACAAAATATATATTAATAAATATTGTTAATTAACCTTTTTTTAAGTTATTACTATTTTTTAATTATTTCTCTTAAGGATACCAGAACTCTAAAAACCAGCCATGGGTTTATAATTTAGAGGGTTAATTTCCTTCTGTGGTTATAATTTTTATGCATTTATTCTGGAACCACTAGATAAATACAACACAAAAGACCACATAGTTATTCCCCTTTTATAGTCACATGCTACATTGGCATCCATACCAATAATCCTTTATATTTGTATTACTCTTTGCACTTTTAAAACCACACCTATATGCATATTTCATTTATTTTACCATTCTAAGAATCTCCAGGGAATTCCCCAGGAGTCCAGTGGTTAGGACTTTATGGTTTCACTCCTGAGGGCATTGGTTTATATCCCTGGTGGGAACTGAGATCCTGTAGGATATACAGCAAGGCCAAAAAAAAAAAGGAAAGAATCTCCAAAGTCCGAACACTAATGACAACAAAACCCAAAGTTGTCCCAGAACTGATAATCCTGCTGGGTTTCCCAGCAGAAGCAAACTGCTTTGAGGCATGAAACACTCAACCCTTAAGCCATTCAGTATTCACATAAGTAAAACCCTTAGTAAAGTAGAACTAAAAAAATAAAAAATTATAAAACATTCAAGGAAATGAACCAATATGAGTATGTCAACAGATAAAATTTAGAGCAGGTTAGATATTGAAAATATTAGTTAATGAAATTATTGACCTCAAAGTAGGCAGTTAATATGTTTAAAAGGATTTAGTGTATACAAGAAAATTCATTTTATGAATAAAGACCAAGTTACTTTAAAAAGGACCCAAAAATTAAAAAAATTTTTTAGATAAAGAGGACCCAAAAGATGTCAAAAAGAACTGAAGGAAACTTGGAATGGAAACCCAGTGAAATTTGGATGGAAACAAAATTCCAACCCAAAAAGACTCAATAGATTAGAATACAGATCTGTGGAAATGAAAAAGCAATGTATCATATAGAGATAGAAAATACAAAAAAATTAAGAGACAGAGTTGCAAAACTTTTTTTCCTTGTTCCCTTTTTCTTTTGTTCTCTTGTGATTTGATGACTAACTTTAGTGTTGTGTTTCATTTCCTTTTTGTTTATCTGTTGTAGATTTTTAATTTCTGGTTACTATGAGGATTTGCTATAGCAATCTATGTAGAAACAAGATTAAGTTCCTCATCTTTACAAGTTCATTTCCAATATCCTGCATTCGTATTATCTCCTCATAATCGCTGGTTTTGATATCATATTTATGTATGGATGATTTCCTACCTTTTGTGTGTGCTTGTGTATGTTTGCCTTTATGGGTGAGCTTTTCCATTTGTAATTTTCTTGTTTTTAGTTGTGGCTTTTTCTACTTAGAGAATTTCCTTTAGCATTTGTTGCAAAGCTGGTCTGGTGGTACTGAGTTCTGTTAGCTTTTACTTGTCCATAAAACTTTTGATTTCTCTGTCAAATCTGAATGAGCACCTTACTGGGTAGAGTATTCTTGATTGTAGGTTCTTCCCTTTCATCAGTTTAAATGTATCATGACACTTCCTTCTGGCCTGTCGAGTTTCTGCTAAGAAATCAGCTGATAAACTTATAGTTTCCTTGTATGTTGTCATTTTTCTCCTGTTGCTTTTAATATTTTTTCTTGGTCTTATTCTTGTCAATTTGATTACTGTGTGTGTCTCGGCATGTTCCTTCTTGGATTTATTCTGCCTGGAACTCTGCAATTCCTGGACTTGAGTGAATGTTTCCTTTCCCATGTTAGAGAGGTTTTTCAGCTATTATCTTTTTGAACTTTTTTTCACATCCTTTCTCTCTCTCTCTTCTCCTTCTGAGACCACCCCATAATGTGGAATGCTGATGTGTTTAATGGCCCAGATGTAGATGTCTCTTAGACTGTCTTCATTTCTTTTCACTCTTTTAAAATTCTCTTCCACAGCAGTGATTCCCACCATTCTGTCTTCAGGTCACTTATCTGCTCTTCTGCCTCAGTGTTCTGCTAGTGTATTTTTCATTTCAGATGTTTTATTGTTTATCTCTGTTCTTCAGTTCTTCTAGGTCTTCGTTAAATGTTTCTTACATCATCTTGATCCTTGCCTCCATTCTTTTTCTGAGATCCTTGATCATCTTCAGTATCATTATTCTGAATTCTTTTTTATGGAATGTTGCCTATATCCACTTTTAAATAAGTACGTAAAAACTAATAAAACTGAAGACTACAGGAGAGTCAGCAGATCTGAGTTTTCTTATGTTCTTTTTTATAAAGAAAGGCATTTTATGGTTTAAAAAAATACATTTTCAGTAGAGTTATACCATAACAATCTTAGTGCTTTTGATTAATGAAACTATCAGCTGAGTTCTCACAGGCCACAAAGCCTGAACTTTTAAGGTAGTAGAAGTCATAAATGGTAGTGGTTTTTAGTTATGGAGTGGCCTGGGGTTAATAGCTTTCTGCAAGACTGCTCTCAATGCCAACTGGTAATTGAAGTTTTTGTTTAGAGCCATTTTTCTTTTAAAAGCAATTGATGAATGAGGTTTTTATTTTCCTTAGGTAACAAAGGAAGAAAGAACTTTTCAAGAAATAATGAAAAGTTATAGGAATCAGCCCCAAGCTAATAGTCACGTGAGTTACATTATTTTTCCTCCTGTCCCAAAATAGATCTGTACTATTTCTCTGCTGATAAATCATATAAAAGGTAAACTTTTTTTCTAGGTTTACTATAGATATTTGGTTTTATGGATACCATTAAACTTGAGACAATTTTAATCAAAAACCAGTTTCAATAGAAGCCAAAAATCTTGCTGTTTCTGACTAATCTACATATTTGCATGTACTTCTCACACATTCTCTTATTCCATGTGTCCATTTGTTGAGTGGGGATGTTTTTCACTAGAAAATCTAATGAAAAATATTTATAATAATAATATTCTTTAATTATATGAGATTTGATTCTCTGATGATATTTAAATCCAGTGAAATTTGAGAATATATTAAGTTGAGTTTCTTTTTTCCATTTGCTAAGAATCTTAATGTTTGTATCTTTGAATTTGAATAGATGTCAGTCATTTTTTATATAATAGCCCTGGTAAGAATTCTATACAACATTTCAGTCATGGAAATATAAAATGTTAGCATAGTGGCCTGGTACATGGTAAGCATTTAATAACTGTTAACTCTACATGATTTTTATTGTTGTTGTGAAGAACACAGGATTAGTTTACTGTAAGGCTTTGGCCGTTCAACAGCCTGATTGCTCTAAGGGAACATATTGGCCTCCTCTCTGGCCCCAGTGATCTGCCATCTTAGACTAGAAGAGAGAAAATAGTAGCTGAGATAACCCTGGCCCCAGTACTAGTAGCCATACCCTTCTGTAGGAGAGCCCCACAGGTAGTTTCACTTCTTTACTGAAGCCCCAAATACACTGCTAGCAATATAGAGATACTAGAAGAGCCAAGTATAGGCATTTTTTGTATCCTGTGATAGACTAGAAGAGGCCTGGTTTCTGGGCCTCTTCAGAAAAATCCTTCAGGAACAGAGCTTAGAGAGGTTCAGAACATCCCTAAGTTCATTAAGGCAAAGTTAATGTGGGTCAAAATTGGGTCAGGGGATTTCCCTCATGATCCAGTGGTTAAGAATCCACCTTCCAATGCAGGGGACATGGGTTTGATCCCTGGTAGGATAATTCATATCCCACATGCCGTGGGGCAGCTAAGCCCATGCACCACAACTAGAGAGCCCACAATCTGCAACTAGTGAGCCATGCACTCTAGAGCCCATGCTTTGCACCAAAAGAAGTCCTGACGCACTGCAGCTAGAGAAGGCCAGCATGCCACAACAAAGACCCAGCGCAGCCAAAAAAAAAAGTCATGCCACAGCTTCCTAAAAATTCTCTCAATACCATTATCCATAGGATGAGGGAGAATGGGTCACGCTTTTCAGTTACCCTGGAGGTTAAAAACAGTTTAGGAGCAGAGAGGGGAACACATTTTCATGTGCCCACCTGAAAAGACTTGGTATGGGATTGGAACAGGAAAGCAAGCCCCAGCGAGATCAAATGAGTCTCACGTAAGGAATTAAAGGGAAGAAGGAATAGGCTCAGATCTTTGAAGTAGCTTTTAATTGGCAAAACTTGCTCATCAGTGTTTAGTTGCTGCTGACTTAATTCTTCTAATTTGTAACCTCCTAAATGGCATATTTCAGGTGGTAGGCTCTGCTTTAGTAGCTCCTCTTTTAAGATGTTTGCAGTAATCTACAGGCTTAAAGCTCAACATTCAGAAAACGAAGATCATGGCATCTAGTCTCATCACTTCATGGGAAATAGATGGGGAAACAGTGGAAACAGTGTCAGACTTTATTTTTTTGGGCTCCAAAATCACTGCAGATGGTGATTGCAGCCATGAAATTAAAAGACTCTTACTCCTTGGAAGAAAAGTTATGACCAACCTAGATAACATATTCAAAAGCAGAGACATTACTTTGCCAACAAAGGTCCGTCTAGTCAAGACTATGGTTTTTCCTGTGGTCATGTATGGATGTGAGAGTTGGACTGTGAAGAAAGCTGAGCGTCGAAGAATTGATGCTTTTGAACTGCGGTGTTGGAGAAGACTCTTGAGAGTCCCTTGGACTGCAAGGAGATCCAACTAGTCCATCCTAAAGGAGGTTAGGCCTGGGTGTTCTTTGGAAGGACGGATGCTAAAGCTGCAACTCCAATACTTTGGCCACCTCATGCGAAGAGTTGACTCATTGGAAAAGACTCTGATGCTGGGAGGGGTTGGGGGCAGGAGGAGAAGGGGACGACAGAGGATGAGATGGCTGGATGGCATCACCGACTCGATGGACATGAGTTTGAGTGAACTCTGGGAGATGGTCATGGACAGGGAGGCCTGGCGTGCTGCAATTCATGGGGTCGCAAAGAGTAGGACACAACTGAGCGACTGAACTGAACTGAATAACATCTTGCCCTTAATTGTCACCCATACAGACAAATACTTTTTAATTGGCTTGATATCTTGCTCTTCTTATTTTGGTTTTGCTTAACCTGTGCCTGTTTGTGACTCAACAGTCCTTTATTTCCCTTATAACCTATAGGTCTATAGAAGTGTACTATTGAAAAGTATTCCAAGAGAAGTTGTGGCATACAATAAAAACCTGAACGGTGATTTTGAAATGACAGATTGTGGTAAGTTGCCCAATTTAGCATTCTATATGTAGTATACCTTTGGTTATATATTTGGTTACATACTACAGTGGGTGTCTTGGAGTTACTTATGTAGGTGGGGTGGATAATGCATGTGTGTTTTGAGAAGAAACATGTGACTTTGAAATAAGTATGGGTCAGGTACCTCCCTCCACAGAGATTGTGTATAGAAACTATTAATTTGTCCTCTGTTTAATTGTGTTTTAGAAGTTTCCTAGTATACTTATACACACTAATATTGTATATACTTGTACACATTTATTGTATAAAAGACACAATAAAATTCAAAACTAAATCTGAATGACAGGAAAAGTAGGACAGCTGTCAGTGATCTGCCCGGGAAGACAAGGAAATGTCCTGTTCATTAATAAGTGTATTCGATATTCTGCCACCATCAGCAAGGTCACCTTGTTCCACCATCATGCTAAGACTTAAGACTCTAGTAATTTTTTTTAAAGAAAGAAGAATCAAATATTTGGTATTCATATGTTGATCGATTATGAAAAGGCCTCTTCTGCCTATATCCTTTTTCTTGTCTCATCTTTCCATTACTTAATGTAGACGTATGTGTGCATGTGTATATAGGTACTGTAATTTATTTAATTCCTCAATGTGAGGCATTTAGGTTGTTCTAATTATATACAGCTTTGTGAGGAACATCATTGTAAGTTGGTCTTTGGTCCACATCCTTAGAGCAAATTCTTAAAGAAAATTGACTGGGTCAGAAACATTTTTTAAATTACCCAAATATCCATGATCATTATGGTGTCTACTGGGTTCTTAAGTTTTAAGGTCTTAATGAAAAAATGCTTTAATGATAACGTCCTAGAATCTGATCCCATTTAAGGCCACACAGGCCAAATTCAATTCTTTTTGTATAGATGTAGACTAGAGATCTCTTCAAGAAAACTGGAGATGCCAAGGGAACATTTCATGTAAGGATGGGCATGATAAAGGACAGAAATGGTAAGGACCTCACAGAAGCAGAAGAGATTAAGAAGAGGTGGCAAGAATACCCAGAAGAATAATACAAAAAGTCTTAATGACCTGGATAACCACGACGGTATGGTCACTCACTAGAGCCAGACATCCTGGAGTATGAAATCAAGTGGGCCTTAGGAAACACTGTATTAATATGAACAAAGCTAGTGGAAATGACAGAATTCCAGCTGAGCTGTTTAAAACCCTAAAAGATGATGCTATTAAAGTGCTGCACTACAATATTGTAAAGTTTAAAAATAAAATTAAAAAAAAAAAAAAAAAAAGTGCTGCACTGAATATGTCAGCAAATTTGGAAAACTCAGCAGTGGCCACAGGACTGGAAATGATCAGTTTTCATTCCATCCCAAAGAGAGGCAATGCCAAAGAATGTTCAAACTACAGTTGTACTCACTTTACATATTAGCACGGTTATGCTCAAAACCCTTCAAGCTAGACTTCAGTACATGAACCAAAAACTTCCAGATGTTCAAGCTGGGCTTAAAAAAGGCAGAGAAACTAGAGATCACATTGCCAATATTTGTTGGATTATGGAGAAAGCAAGGGAGTTTCCGAAAAACTTCTACTTCATTGACTATACTCAGGCCTTTGACTATGTGGATCACAACAAACTGGAAAATTCTTAAAAGAAATAGATGGGACTATTAGACCAACTTACCTGTCTCCTGAGAAACATGTATGTGGGTCAAGAAGCAACAGAACTGGACGTGAAACAACCGACTGGTTCAAAATTAGAAAGTAGTAGGACAAGCCTGTGTATTGTCATCCTGCTTATGTAACTTCTACGCAGAGTACATCATGCAAAATGCTGGGCTGGATGAAGCACAAGCTGGAATCAAGACTGTCAGGAGAACTATTAGCAATCTCAGATACGCAGATGATACCACTCTAATGGCAGAAAACAAAGAGGAACTAAAGAGCCTCTTGATGCAGGTGAAAGAGGAGAGTGAAAAAGCTGGCTTGAAACTCAACATTAAAAACAAACTAAGATCATGGACCCAGATTGCTTTGGCAGTTATGGGTCTTTTATAGTTCTCTGTAAGTTTTAGTATTATTTGTTCTAGTTCTGTGAAAAATGTCCTGGGTAATTTGATAGGGATTTCATTAAATCTGTAGATTGTTTTGGGTAGCATGCCATTTTAACAATATTCTTCCAGTACAAGAGCATGGGATATCTTTCCACTTCTTTGAATCATCTTCAGTTTCCTTTATGAATGTTGTATAATTCTCAGTATATAAGTCTCTCACCTGCTTGATGAGGATTATTCTTAAGTTTTTTGTTGTTGGGTTTTTTTATTTTTTGGATGCAATTTTAAAAGGGATTGTTGGATTATATTCCCTGTCTTGATATTTCATTGTTAGTGTAAAGAAATGCACCTGCCAATCTTCTTATTTTAAGTACTTCTAATCTCCCTCAACATAGACCGATTTTTAGGATTAGGCATACTTAATAAATGACCACTGTTTTCATCAATAAAAACCTACTTCTGATGTCAAGTATGTTAATTATCAAAGCATTGGTCTTTGATTGAGATATGCCTAATAGAAACCCTATTTATAGTAGCCGCCTGTGGAGAAAGAGCTCCCTTGTTAAAAAACCAACTGGATACTCAGCCTGTGCATTCATTATCATGTTAGCAGAGCACCCCAGACTAGCATTCTTGATTAGAACACTTGAGAGATCCAGATTATAGCTTAGTCTAAGTGATGCAAACATAATGCTCAAGTAAATTGAAAACTTTACAATACTTCCTCTGAGGCTTGGCTTAAGAATTTTTTTAAAAAAAGATGCATGTGTGGTGTTTCATACAAGGCCTTCTCACAGTAAGACCTTAGTAAGTAAGTAGTAATTATTATTTTGTTTATAAGTATAAAATATATTTTATTAATGAGTATGGCTCTTTAAATGTCTTTTTTTTTTTTTAAGCTAATTTTTCTAAGGCCATATTCCTTACATAAAATCCTTTAAATGTTGAAAACTAGGTCAGACACACAAAAACAGTTAAATCCTCTCAAGTGACAAAAGTTCTGTTTCCATAGGAGATGTATAAGACTGATAACTACAAATTGATAATAAAGTGACTTTATTCACATCAGAACTATTTTACGGTCACCAGATAGACAGCCAAATGTGGGTAGGGCACATTTTCTTTTTAGATTGTCTGTGTAAACAAGGTTTCCTTGGTTTTAGATTACAATGAATGCCTTTTAGAGCTTAAGAGAAACTGCCAAAATGGTCTTAAAGCACTGTAGTTTTAAACTGGTGTGTGCTCGGTGACTTTTCCATAACTGGAGCTCAAGGGCACCGCAGCCTACACACTTTTACAGTGAGGAGCAAAAGAGGATAAGGAGGAACGTGGTAGGAGAAATACACGACAAATACCAAATGCTTAGTCCAGGGAAGTGCTGCTGTGCTGGTCAAGCCCATCACATCTCAACATGACCCTTGAATTTATAAATAAATTCTAGTCTTTCTTACTTTCGTCCTAATTTTGCTTCTTTACTTTCTCCAGTTTCAGATGGTAAAAACTCACTGTATATGTTTCTTCTCAGACTGAAGACTAAGGACTATATGCAAAGAAATCAGCATCAGTCACTTGAGCAGCTCCTCTGGGAGTGAAGGATGGGGTTTCATTAATATGTGCATTCTAGACAATTATGTGTGCCCATCCTCTGAAACCACTTCCCCTGAGAAGTACATATCTACTGTGCTGTCAGTCTCTTTTCCCCTGAATGCAATTATATTGTCCTGGGATATGAAACTAACCACGTTTTATGGTTGCATTTGTTGGCCACCTGCAGCCCTGGAATAATTTGCCTTGTCCCTTCCCACTTTCACTTTAGATCCTTTGAAAATTCTGAAGTCAGAGATCCAGGCTAAAAATTTCAGCATGTTTCTCCAGAGTTCTGCAGATAATATCTCCTTTTTTCTAAGAGCTTCTCTCATTCACTGATAGTTTTTTATAAAACCACATTTTAATTGCTTGACAGTATTATATGATAATTCAGAAAAGACATTCTTCTTATTCATGAGAACATTAGGGAAAATTATGAATCCATATATAGTTCATTGGTTCATTTCACAAATATATGTCAAATAAATACCATGTGCCTAAATTTATATTAAGCAGAGATCCCTTCTACCCTCTCAGGGAAAACAGATTTGAACCATTTATAGCACCAAGCAGGAAGATCTCATTCTCTTTCCCAGTCTTTCATAAGTTCTGTCTGCCAAGGGATATGTTGTAAGATGGGTCACCAGGCCTACTGAAGCTTTAATTTCTGAGTGCCAAAGTCCTTAAAGAGGTAAGAATGTAGAAATCTTTTTCCAGCTTAAAGGATAACTGGCATCTTGTTTTCTGTTTTGAAATGAAAAAATACTAAATAGCTAGATGTTGTTCTTGTTTATGAAGAAGTAAAAGACCTTTTAGAACTAACACCCAAAACAGATGTCCTTTTCATGATATGGGACTGGAATGCAAAAGTAGGAAGTCAGCAAAAACACCTGAAGTAACAGATTTTTGGCCTTGGAGTACAGAATGAAAACAGGGCAAAGGCTAATAGAGTTTTGCCAACAGAAAGCACTGGTCATAGCAAACACCCTCTTCCAACAACACAAGAGAAGACTTTACACGTGGACATCACCATATGGCCAGCACCAAAATCAGATTGATTATATTCTTTGCAGCCAAAGATGGAGAAGCTCTATACAGTCAGCAAAAACAAGACCCGGAGCTGACTGTGGCTCAGATCATGAACTCCTTATTGTTAAATTCAGACTTAAATTGAAGAAACTGGGGAAAACCACTAAACCATCCAGGTATGATCTAAATCAAATCCCTTATGATTATACAGTGGAAGTGAGAAATAGATTTAAGGGACTAGATCTCATAGACAGAGTGCCTGATGAACTATGGACAGAGGTTCATGACATTGTACAGGAGACAGGGATCAAGACCATCCCCAAGAAAAAGAAATGCAAAAAAGCAAAATGGCTTTCTGGGGAGGCCTTACAAATAGCTGTGAAAAGAAGAGAAGCGAAAAACAAAGGAGAAAAGGAAAGATACAGGCATCTGAATGCAGAGTTCCAAAGAATAGCAAGGAGGGATAAGAAAGCCTTTCTCAGCGATCAATGCAAAGAAATAGAGGAAAACAATAGAATGGGAAAGACTAGAGATCTCTTCAGGAAAATTAGAGATACCAAGGGAACATTTCATGCAAAGATGGACTCAATAAAGGACAGAAATGGTATGGACCTGAGAAGCCGAAGATATTAAGAAGAGGTGGCAAGAATACACAGAAGAACTGTACAAAAAAGATCTTCACGACCCAGTTAATCACAATGGTGTGATCACTAACCTAGAGCCAGACATCCTGGAATGTGAAGTCAAGTGGGCCTTAGGAAGCATCACTACAAACAAAACTAGTGGAGGTGATGGAATTCCAGTTGAACTATTTCAAATCCTAAAAGATGATGCTGTGAAAGTGCTGCACTCAATATGTCAGCAAATTTGGAAAATTCAGCAGTGGCCACAGGACGGGAAAAGGTCAGTTTTCATTCCAATCCCAAAGAAAGGAAATGCCAAAGAATGTTCAAACTACTGTGCAGTTGCACTCATTTCACACCATGGGAGCCTGGTGGGCTGCCATCTATGGGGTCCCACAAAGTCGGACACGACTGAAGTGACTTAGCAGTAGCAGCAGTACATGCTACTAAAGTAATGCTCAAAATTCTCCAAGCCAGGCTTCAGCAATACGTGAACCATGAACTTCCAGATGTTCAAGCTGGTTTTAGAAAAGGAAGAGGAACCAGAGATCAAATTGCCAACATCTGCTGGATCATGAAAAAAGCAAGAGAGTTCCAGAAAAACATCTATTTCTGCTTTATTGACTATGCCAAAGCCTTTGACTGTGTGGATCACAATAAACTGTGGAAAATTCTGAAAGAGATGGGAATACCAGACCACCCGACCTGCCTCTTGAGAAACCTATATGCAGGTCAGGGGGCAACAGTTAGAACTGGACATGGAACAATAGACTGGTTCCAAATAGGAAAAGGAGTATGTCAAGGCTGTATATTGTCACCCTGCTTATTTAAGTTCTATGCAGAGTACATCATGCGAAATGCTGGGCTGGCAGAAGCACAAGCTGGAATCAAGATTGCCAGGAGAAATATCAGTAACCTCAGATAGGCAGATGACACCACCCTTATGGCAGAAAGTGAAGAGGAACTAAAGAGCCTCTTGATGAAAGTGAAAGTGGAGAGTGAAAAAGTTGGCTTAAAGCTCAACATTCAGAAAATGAAGATCATGGCATCCAGTCCCATCATTTCATGGGAAATAGATGGGGAAACAATGGAAACAGTGGCTGACTTTATTCTGGGGGGCTCCAAAATCACTGCACATGGAGATTGCAGCCATGAAATTAAAAGATGCTTACTCCTTGGAAGGAAAGTTATGACCAACCTAGGCAGCATATTAAAAAGCAGAGACATTACTTTGTCAACAAAGGTCTGTCTAGTCAAGGCTATGGTTTTTCCAGTATTTGTGTATGGATGTGAGAGTTGGAGTATAAAGAAAGCTGAGAGCTGAAGAATTGATGCTTTTGAACTGTGGTGTTGGAGAAGACTCTTGAGAGTCCCTTGGACTGGAAGGAGATCCAACCAGTCCATCCTAAAGGAGACCAGTCCTGGGTGTTCATTGGAAGGTCTGATGTTGAAGCTGAAACTCCAATACTTTGGCCACCTGATGGGAAGAACTGACTCACTTGAAAAGACCCTGATGCTGGGAAAGATTGAGGGCAAGAGGAGAAGGGGACAACAGAGGATTAGATGGTTGGATGGCATCACTGACTCAATGGACATGAGTTTGGGTGGGCTCAGGGAGTTGGTATTGTTCAGGGAGGCCTGGTGTGCTGTGATTCATGGAGTCACAAAGAGTTGAACACGACTGAGCGACTGAATTGAACTGAACTGAAATGCTGTTCTTCTTTACTCACTTAGTTCACCTTTTTTTTTTTTTTTTTTAATGTTCTGTATAACAAGAATTTCTTTTCCATGGGGATGGATCACTTCATGGGAAATAGATGGGGAAACAATGGAAACAGTGTCAGACTATTTTTTGGGGCTCCAAAATCACTGCAGATGGTGACTGCAGCCATGAAATTAAAAGACGCTTACTCCTTGGAAGAAAAGTTATGACCAACCTAGACAGCATATTCAAAAGCAGAGACATTACTTTGCCAACAAAGGTCTGTCTAGTCAAGGCTATGGTTTTTCCAGTGATCATGTCTGGATGTAAGAGTTGGACTGTGAAGAAGGCTGAGCGCTGAAGAATTGATGCTTTTGAACTGTGGTGTTGGAGAAGACTCTTGAGAGTCCCTTGGACTGCAAGGAGAACCAACCAGTCCATCCTAAAGGAGATTAGGCCTGGGTGTTCTTTGGAAGGAATGATGCTAAAGCTGAAACTCCAGTACGTTGGCCACCTCATGCGAAGAGTTGACTGATTGGAAAAGACTCTGTTGCTGGGAGGGATTGGGGGCAGGAGGAAAAGGGGACGACAGGGGATGAGATGGCTGGATGGCATCACTGACTCGATGGATGTGAGTCTGAGTGAACTCCGGGAGTTGGTGATGGACAGGGAGGCCTGGCGTGCTGCAATTCATGGGGTTGCAAAGAGTTGGACACGACTGAGCGACTAAACTGAACTGAACTGATAACAAGAATAACCTACAACTGCTGTAACTAAGGAGAAGGCGATGGCTTCCCACTCCAGTACTCTTGCCTGGAAAATCCCACAGACAGAGGAGCCTGGTCGGCTGCAGTCCATGGGGTCGTGACGAGTCAGACACGACTGAGTGACTTCACTTTCACTTTTCACTTTCACGCATTGGAGAATGAAAATGGCAACCCACTCCAGTGTTCTTGCCTGGAGAATCCCAGGGATGGGCAAGCCTGGTGGGCTGCCACGTATGGGGTCACACACAGTCGGACACAACTGATGTGACTTAGCAGCAGCAGCAGCAGCTGTAACTAAGCCAGTGTTTACTGTCTTGGAACAGTGTCCCCCAGGATGGTAGCAAGTGTCATGGAGAAGAGAGACTGTGCATGGAAAGTTTGAGAAATATGGAATTAAAGTGAATGTATTTTTTTCTAATTACAAAACTTCTGTAAGCCTTTATTATACTAACATGTATTCTGAATTCCTAAGAGAACGCTATAATATGCAGCATTTTTTCAACTTACTGATCACATAGCTTTTTCTGCCTTACTAAGATCCTGCAAAAATAACGGGAGTAAAAAAGACATCCAAATGGGGACCGAGATTCCCCAGGGAGATTCCCTGTAGGCTGCCTGACCCTTGGACAATGTCAGAGTTTTCTTATTTTCCTAAGGTAGAAGCATAGTAGTAGTAGTAGTAGTGTTAGGTGCTCAGTTGTGTCCAACTCTTTGTGATCCCGTGGACTGTACCCCACCAGGCTCCTCTGTCCATGGGATTCTACAGGCAAGAATACTGGAGTGGATTACCATTCCTTTCTTAAGAGGATATTCTCGACCCAGAGATTGAACCTGGGTCTCCTGCATTGCAGGCTCTTTCTTTACTGTTTGAGCTACAGGGAAAACCAAGGGGGCAACATTCTTGTACTCATATTCTCAATGTTTGCAGGCCAATGTATTGAGAATGAGACATTTTTTTCACATGCTGAATTCTTTTTAATTTCCAGTAGTTTTCTTAGCTGTGTACAAGAAGCTCAGTTTAGGTAAACATCAACCCAGAGCTAGGTGATTCTTGTTAGTACAAGTAGAAGATGTTTTGTAATTCTCTTCCCCCCAAAAAAAGAACAGGATAAAGTTCTGCCTGGTGTCACAAGCTACCCTAGAGTTACATTAAAACATATGAAAGCACCTTGGGGCAAGCTATAATTTTATAGCTGAGGATGATACCTATAGACAGCATTAAGTTCCTGTTGTGCATGAGAAAATAAGGCTTTTTGAACACTTGTCACCTGCCATGTATTTGCAGAAAAGTAAACATAAGCAATTCACCTTGCTTCTTCCTTAACCTCTGAGGATACACTTTACCTTTTAGAGTCTTTCCACCTTTTCCAAAGAGCCAGTAAGAATATCTGCAGTCCTTTTTGTTATCTGAAGCTCAGGATTTACCACTGTTACCCATATTGTGAAGCTCAGTTTAGGTAAATTTCAACCCAGGGCTGGTGCCCCTCTGAGAGTCACCGGTGACAGTGGGTTCAAAGGAATGGTTGTGAAAACATTCTTGCTGAAGTGATATCTAGAGAATAGAGCACCCATTTAAGTTTACATGTTTGTATTTCTCAAGTTTCCAATTTAATTTATCCATAATATAGGTAGATTTCTGAACTTTTCTAAAAATAGTCATTGTCTTACATAAATATTTAGGTTTATTTGATTTTTTTCGCTTTTATATTGTAGAGAGAGTTGTGTTTCAGATCCTCAAATTATAGATTAAGGTACACCTATCACAACACTGAATTCTTTTAACAGACTTGGAAGATGCTACAAAAACACCGGACTGCTCCAGTGGACCAGTGAAAGAGGAAAGAGGTGATCTTATCAAATTTTACAATACAATATATGTAGGAAGAGTGAAGTCATTCGCATTGAAATATGACTTGTCAAATCAGGACCATGTGGTATGTTTTTTATTTTACTACTTTATTAATATCTGTTCTCATAATTTACTCTGAGTTTATTTTGATAAGTATTTCAAAGTTAAAGCCTTACTAATACATTTTACAGGAGAAAACATGCTAGTGATTAATCAGAGTAATTAAGGCTGTGATAAAACAGACTAGAGAAAATTATGGAAATTTCATCCATACTGTGATCATACATTCCTAGAAATTATGGATGCATATGGGCAAGGAGTCAATGGGAACATGGAAAAATGAAAACAGTTCTGGTGGTTTTTTCCCTTGTTTTTGATTTCTATTGTTATATTTCTGAGAGAAATGTTTTTCTCAAGATAAAGAGAAAAGGAGATAAATAGGCTTGAGTCAATAATAGAAACAACGCTAAGAAATTTTTATGCTGTATCTAGATTTGACACTACCAGCAGGCCTTTATAAGTATTACCAGTGTATAAGCTGACGTTGGTTCCCAAAAGAGCAGACTTCAGTTATAAGAAAGAGGAACCGAGTAGAAGCTGCATTCAGGCAGTAGCTATATACATGTTTGTGTCTTTACATTTCTTTCCTTGTCCCTTTCAATGAATATGAGCTGACTGTCCTCAGAGGCCATGACTACTCATTCTTCTCCCTCAGTTCCACACATTCCCCCCCTCCCCCATCTTCTATACTGAGAATATCTCTAACATCAGCTAATTGGGAAAAAAAACAAAAAACAAAACTAGTTTTCCTAGCTTCAGGTGAAGATGATGAATGAAATAGTAATTAAGGAGTCATCTCCATTTATAGATTAACATTGTATAGATTATTAAAAGTGCAGTTCCTTCTCACTTTATCTCTGAGTCCTTTGCATTTCAGCATACAGTCTTATACTTTGTACTAGTAACTCAGTCGGAAAAAGAATCTCCCTGCCATGCAGAAGACGGGAATTTGGTCCTATGGTTGGAAAGATCCCTTGGAGAAGGAAATGGCAAGCCACTCCAGTATTCTTGCCCGAGAAATCCAATGGACAGAGGAGCCTGGTGGCTATAGTACTTGGGGTCAAAAGAGTTAGACATAGTGACTAAACCACCGGGCATAAAGTCTTAACCATTTTATTAAGAGATTTGTTCCTTGTTGGACTCTTCTTGCTGGCCCACAGAATACTCTGTCTCTCTTATTCTCTGCGCTACTAATCTAGTTGTGGGTATATACGTGTGGACTCTTAAGACTCTTGAGACACCTTTGGTGATCAAAGGTGCATGGAGATCAAACCAGTCAACCCTAAAGGAAATCAACCCTGAATATTCATTGGAAGGACTGATGCTGAAGCTGAAGCTCTATTAACATTGGCCACCTGATGTGAAGAGCCAACTTATTGGAAAAGACCCTGATGCTGCAAAAGATTGAGGGCAAGGTGGGGAGGGGAAGACAGGATGAGATGGTTAGCTAGCATCACTGACTCCATGGACATGAATCTGAGCAAACACCATGAGATAGTGAAGGACAGGAAGCCTGACATTGCAGTCCATGGGGTCACACAGAGTTGGACACAACTTAGCACCTAAACAACAACAATGTGTGTGTGGAGAGAGATCCTTATTGCAAGTGTTAGGACATAAGTTATACTTTGCCTCACTTTCTGAGCATGGCATGAAGTTCCTATTCTCTTGGCTTACTGCTTCTGGTATCTTACTCAGAATCCTTCAGGATTTCCTGAAAGATCCAGAAAAATAAATTTGAGTTTATCCATTAGTAATTGTTGAAAAACAAGGGTTAATGAATCATTTTTAAATTTTTTTCAGCCATAATAAGTTCTTATGATATAGTTCAGTTCAGTCACTCAGTCGTGTCTGACCCTTTGCAACCCCATGAATTGCAGCATGCCAGGCCTCCCTGTCCATCACCAACTCCCGGAGTTTACCCAGACTCATGTCCATCAAGTCGGTGATGCCATCCAGCCATCTCATCCTGTGTCGTCCCCTTCTCCTCCTGCCCCCAATCCTTCCCAGCATCAGGGTCTTTTCCAAAGAGTCAACTCTTCACATGAGTTGCCAAAGTATTAGACTTCTAATTAGGAGATACCAATAAGAATAAAAACATGGTACAGGAAAAAAAAGTTCCATGTTGATCCTTCACCCTTACGAGGAGGAGGGGAGTGTAGAATAAAAAATATGGTGGGATTCAAAAAAAGAAAGAAAACCTTTCATCTGGTAAAAGCTTTGGTGGTGGTTTATTTGCTAAGTCATGTCTGACTCTTGTGACTATATGGACTGTAGACTGCCAGGCTCCTCTGCCCATGGAATTCTCCAGGCAAGAATACTGGAGTGGGTTGCCATTTCCTTCTCCAGGGTATCTTCCGACCCAGGGATTGAACCTGGTCTCCTGCATTGTAGGCAGATTCTTTACCAACTGAGCCATGAGGAAAGCCCTGTAAAAGCTTTACTTTTATGTTATTTCAGATGGAAGCTCCGCCACTCTCCCCTTTTCCACATATTAAGCAACAGCCAGGCTCCCCACGCCGCATTTCCCAGCAGCACTCCATTTATGTGTCCCCACACAAGAATGGGTCGGGCCTTACACCAAGGAGTGCTCTGCTATATAAATTCAACGGCAGCCCTTCTAAGGTAACGTGCTCCCAAACTTTACTCCAAAATGGCAATATCCATGTTAAAAATTGGATTTCAGATTTCCAGTTAGTAATCTTTAATCATACCCCATTTTTTGCAAAGTTACTGCAAATAAATACAAACTCTTACAATGGCAAATTTCCTGTGATCAAGAGCAGTGTATCCAGTTGAGGGAGTTTAATCTGTTATGACTGACATGGTACTGGGGAAGTTTGCACCAAGAGCACAGTGTTTCCCTGCTCAGGCACCATCTTGAGAAGGACCAGTAAGGCAGCACCTGCAAGTGGTCAGATATGGGGACACTCTGTAAAGAAAGATCTTGGAAGGGAAAGTTCATTTGGTGGATGGCGCCCAGGATAGGGAAAAGTCTGAAAGCAGAGGCTTCTTCTGACTTACACAGACAGCTCTGTGGTCACCTCCATCTTTAGTCCCATTAATGATGATGATCCAATGGGGACATGATTGCTATTTTCAGGTAATTCAAGGACTGTCAAGTAGATGTGTTCATTGTATCTCCAAAAGCCAGAATGACTACCAACTAGAAGGAGTTGTAGTGGGATAGGTTGTAACTCAGTCCAAATACATGGCAGCTCCTTAACTCATTAGTTTCTTAACTCATTTAGATCCACAAGCATTTGTTACATTCCTGCCATACTTAGCAAATAAAGTTTACTGAGATATACCTCACAGACTTGCATTTCCTCTTCATAGAAGCTGATTTCATATAAGGACTTTTAGAAGACATTCTTGGATAAAATCAGAAATGGGTCTAATTGAATTCTAAGGCAGTAATTTCAGAATCATAGGTCAGAATCTGGGGAGCTTGTTGAACACAGATTCCTGTCCCATAGACTTATTGAATCACAAAGCTCTAGCAGGCAGATTCCCTAGACAGTGTTGATGCACAGTGTTCAGGAACAACTTCTCGAAGGCTGTTTTACAGTAAGACCAGCAACATCAGCATCACCTGGGAGCGTGTTAGAAATGCAGAATCTCAGGCCTCACACCAACCCTACTGAATCTGAATCTGCGTATTATCATTCCCCAGATGATTAGTAAGCACATTAAAGTTTGAAAAGCAGTGCTTCAGAAAAAAGACCTCAAACCTGATGAAAGTGTTTGATTTATCAGAATCACCTGGAGGGCTTGATAAACTAGAGATTAGAGATCACTGGGTCCAATACCTAGAATGTCTGATTCAGTAGGTGTAGGCTGAGACTTGAGAATTTGCATTCCTAATAAGCTCCTAAATGCTCTGCTGCTTGTGGTCTGATGTCCACATTTTAAAAACTATTGCTATAATGTAAATCCAATTTTTAAAATCACCTGAAAAGATTAATTCTAATCACCCTTATTAAGTTGACCTAGATTCAAAAAATAATCCCTTCCTCAGTGTTTAGCTTTGGATAGAGGATAAAGGGTAGAAAAAAGCAGTTAGCTTAGTTCTTTGTTGCTATTTCCCCCCTTTCCCCTTTTACTCACACAAATCATCTGTTTTTGCAGAGTTTGAAAGATATCAACAATATGATAAGGCAAGGTGAGCAGAGAACCAAGAAGCGAGCAATAACCATTGATGGTGATGCAGAATCACCTGCCAAACGCCTCTGTCAAGAAAATGATGATGTTTTACTTAAACGACTACAGGATGTTGTCAGTGAAAGAGCAAACCACTAGCGCCCTTCTCATTTCTGTGATAAAAGCACTTTCAGGTTGTTTTGCAGCAAGCTGGGGCTCTGTCTTTCAAAACAGTTAGCCCTGAAGGTACACCCAAGTTAAGTGGATTTTTTTTTTTTTACTTTTATCCAAAATGTAGTTGACAGATGTATTTTGAGTTGGATTGTAAAGGAATGTTTTTAAGTGCACTTAAAAAGGAATGGTTTTAAGTGCCTTTTTAGTATATTAATAGTCATAGAATTGTTAAAATATTTGTTCTCTGAGTTTTTCAGACAAAGTAAGGAGAAACCTTATAATTTTTAAGCTCACTTTTTAAAATAATCAAATGTCCTCTCCTTCTGGGCTTTGTCATAAGAGGGCGAATAATCTATTTTTGGTAGGTATGCTTTGAGATGTTTGTGCTCCCGATTTAATATTGAGTAGGGGTTGCGTTCCATGGCATCTAGGCCAGAGGATGATGTAGGAGCCTGTCTCTAACCCAGTGTGCTAACTCCACATCCAGGTACCACTGTGGATTGTCCAGAGGCTTCTCATGCTCTTCCTCTCCTTGAGCAGAAGCATGTTTGTACTTAAACCCATGCACTACCCGACTCCTTGCTTTCCAACCTTAAGCCTTCTTAGACTGGTGTCACAACCTAATAAAAGAGCTACTTGCTCCTTTTTAAAACTATTATCACTTTGTTTTCCAAACCATTAACTTAATTATATATGATTATTATCATATAGCTCTCAAAATAGGAAACTGCTTCTCAGGCCAGTAGAGTAAAATACAGAAAAGAGTTGTTAGAGACTAAATTTCGTATTAGTGGTAGCAGCCATGATAATATGTAAGATACTGTTTTTGAGATCATTATAAGATTGATCATTCTCAACATCTAATTGATTCCTTAAGAATAGTTGAAACCTTTCTCAAAACCATGTTAATATCTTATAATTATGCCTTATAATTATACTGTTCCATCCATGACACAGCTGCTTATCACCTCCCGCTCTTTGCTCTCTGTATCATCAGTGCATTATGAGTTTCCCATTAGGGTCTGATCACTGGCCCCTTAAGGATGTTTTCTAGGGCTAGGGGTGACACTTTACAAAGAATCAGCTGTTCAATATTCACTTTTCTAGTGTGTTTCCAGAATCTGGAAGGAGGTGAATAAGCCATTCTTAATTAATTTTGAGAAAATTTTATCAAATGTATGTTTCTTAAACTGCAAACCTTATTTTTTTTTAATGCTAAATATTTAACTAGTGAAAAGTGAAACTGGCTCAGTCATGTTCAACTCTGCCATCCCATGGACTGTAGCCTGCCAGGCTCCTCTGTCCATGGAATTCTGCCAGCAAGAATACTGGAGTGGGTAACCGTTCCCTTCTCCAGGGGAATCTTCCCAACCCAGGGATCGAACCCAGGTCTCCTGTACTGCAAGCGGATTCTTTACTTTCTGAGCCACCAGGGAGGCCCATTTAACTAGTAACCCTGGCTAATTTGAATTAGTCTAAAATTTGGCTATTAACTAGTATCAATAATTATGATTATTAGGAATTTTATTTTTAAATTTTAAGAAGAAAACTGAGTCTGGTCACATTTTACTTTTCTTAAAATTACATCATTTTTTTGTGTAGTATCTACACATGTTACAAGCCAAATACCATCAAGTCTGTCTTGAATCCTTGTATATATTTTTATGTAGCTATAACTATTGTGTCATTATTAATGTGCAAAATGTAAATGAGCATTTGTACGTTGTCTTTATAAGAAAATCTGAATGTGTTTTTATCAGTTTTCTAGACTGTATATTCATGTACATAAAATGGGTAATAAAATATTGGTGTTTTTGTGAGATTACTGAATAAAACCTATCAGTTCAGTTCAATCACTCAGTCCTGTCTGACTCTTTGCAACCCCATGAATCGCAGCACGCCAGGCCTCCCTGTCCATCACCAACTCCCGGAGTTTACTCAAACTCACGTCCATTGAGTCCGTGATGCCATCCAGCCATCTCATCCTCTGTCGTCCCCTTCTCCTCGTGCCCCCAATCCCTCCCAGCATCAGAGTTTTTTCCAATGAGTCAGCTCTTCGCATGAGGTGGCCAAAGTACTGGAGTTTCAGCTTTAGCATCATTCCTTCCAAAGAACACCCAGGACTGATCTCCTTTAGGATGGACTAGTTGGATCTCCTTGCAGTCCATGGGGCTCTCAAGAGTCTTCTCCAACACCACGGTTCAAAAGCATCAATTCTTCGGCACTCAGCTTTCTTCACAGTCCAACTCTCACATCCATACATGACCACTGGAAAAACCATAGCCTTGACTAAACGGACCTTTGTTGTCAAAGTAATGATCACTGAGGAAGGCTTTCTTATCTCTCCTTGCTATTCTTTGGAACTCTGCATTCAGATGCTTATATCTTTCCTTTTCTCCTTTGTTTTTCTCTTCTCTTCTTTTCACAGCCATTTGTAAGGCCTCCCCAGACAGCCATTTTGCTTTTTTGCATTTCTTTTCCATGGGGATGGTCTTGATCCCTGTCTCCTGTACAAAGTCATGAACCTCAGTCCATAGTTCATCAGGTACTCTATCAGATCTAGTCCCTTAAATCTGTTTCTCACTTCCACTGTATAATCATAAGGGATTTTATTTAGGTCATACCTGAATGGTCTAGTGGTAGACCTTTCCCTACTTTGTTCAATTTAAGTCTGAATTTAGCAATAAGGAGTTCATGATCTGAGCCACAGTCAGCTCCTGGTCTTATTTTTGCTGACTGTATAGAGCTTCTCCATCTTTGGCTGCAAAGAATATAATCAGTCTGATTTTGGTGTTGACCATCTGGTGATGTCCATGTGTAGAGTCTTCTCTTGTGTTGTTGGAAGAGGGTGTTTGCTATGACCAGTGCGTTCTCTTGGCAAAACTCTATTAGCCTTTGCCCTGCTTCATTCTGTATTCCAAGGCCAAATTTGCCTGTTACTCCAGGTGTTTCTTGACTTCCTACTTTTGCATTCCAGTCCCCTATAATGAGAAGGACATCTTTTTTGGGTGTTAGTTCTGAAAGGTCTTGTAGATCTTCATAAAACCATTCAACTTCAGCTTCTTCATCGTTACTGGTTGGGGCATAGACTTGGATTAATGTGATATTGAATGGTTTGCCTTGGAAACGAACAGAGATCATTCTGTCATTTTTGAGATTGCATCCAACTACTGCATTTCGGACTCTTGTTGACCATGATGGCTACTCCATTTCTTCTAAGGGATTCCTGCCTGCAGTAGTAGATATAATGGTCATCTGAGTTAAAGTCACCCATTCCAGTCCATCTTAGTTCTCTGATTCCTAGAATGTCGACATTCACTCTTGCCATCTCCTGATTGACCACTTCCAATTTGCCTTGATTCATGGACCTAACATTCCAGATTCCTATGCAATATTGGTCTTTACAGCATTGGACCTTGCTTTTATCACCAGTCACATCCACAACTGGGTATCGTTTTTGCTTTGGCTCCATCCCTTCATTCTTTCTGGAGTTATTTCTCCACTGATCTCCAGTAGCATATTGGGCACCTACCAACCTGGGGAGTTCCTCTTTCAGTATCCTATCATTTTGCCTTTTCATGCTGTTCATGGGGTTCTCAAGGCAAGAATACTGAAGTGGTTTGCCATTCTCTTCTCCAGTGGACCACATTCTGTCAGACCTCTCCACCATGACCCGCCCGTCTTAGGTGGCCCCACAGGGCATGGCTTAGTTTCATTGAATTAGACAAGGCTGTGGTCCTAGTGTGATTAGATTGACTAGTTTCCTGTGATTATGGTTTCAGTGTGTCTGCCCTCTGATGCCCTCTGGCAATACCTACCGTCTTACTTGGATTTCTCTTACCTTGGACTTGGGGTATCTCTTCATGGCTGCTCCAGCAAAGCGCAGCCATTGCTCCTTACCTTGGACGAGGGGTATCTCCTCACCGCCACCCCTCCTGACCTTAAACGTGGAGTAGCTCCTCTCGGCCCTCTGTGACTGGATGCAATTGTGCAGCCGTCTAGAATCTGTATCTCTAAATATCTGGTTTATAAATTAAATGTCTTAATGTAATTAAATGTAACATTAACATTAAAACTTAGTGTAACTTAGTGTAACTAATTAACATTAAAAGTTAATATTCTCAGTGCTTTCCAGGAGCCAGGAAGAGAATGGGGAATTGTCTGATTGACAAGTACAGGGTTTTCTTTTGAGGTGATGGAAATAATTTTATAACTTGATATAGGTGGTGATTGCATACCATTGTAAACTTACTAAATGACAATGAATTTTACACTTTAAAATAGTTATTTTTATGTTGGGAGAATTTCACATCAATTGAAAAATGCCTTACGCACATATAAGAAGCAGAATTGTGTCAGGGCTTTGAAAAGGACCAAATTACCATACGAATTAAGGAAAAGTCTTCCCTCTTCGGAGTGCTTTCAGGTATATTTATCCATTTGAGACTCAAAGCTTAAAAATTCTTTGCTATTTAAGATATTTTTAATTAATTTTTTAAATTAATTAATTTACTTAGCCACATTAGGTCTTAGTTTTGATGGCAGGATCTTCACTGGGTCATGCAGGATCTTTGATTTAGATGCACAGACTCTCAAGTTGGGGCAGTTGAGCTCAGTAGGTACTTCCCAGTTTATAGTATCATAGTTCCCTGACTAGGGATTGAACCCAATTCCTGCATTGCAAGGCAGATTGTTAACCACTGGACTATCAGGGAAGTCCCAAGATATTTTTAATTAACTTTTTAAAAATTTTGGCTGTACTAGTCTTCCTTGTGGTCAGCGGGGGCTTAGCTGCCCTGCAGCGTGTGTGCGTGTGTGCTCAGTTGCTCAGCCTGTCCATCCGACTCTGCAACCCCTGTGTCATTGGAAAATGGATTCTTAACCACTGGACCACCAAGGAGGTCCCTCTAATTATGTGGTTAGATTGTTTAAATTAAAAAAAAAAAAAGTTTTTTAAAGATGGTAATATTCCTGCTTGTTTTTATTTTGTTACTTACACTACTTTCACCAAGTCAACAAACCTAATTGGCTGTTTACTGTATGCCTGGCCCTTTGCTATGTGCTAGGTATGTGTTGGAGAAGACTCTTGAGAGTCCCTTGGACTGCAAGGAGATCCAACCAGTCCATTCTAAAGGAAATCAGTCCTTAGTGTTCATTGGAAGGACTGATGCTGAAGCTGAAACTCCAATACTTTGGCCACCTCATGAGAAGAGTTGACTCATTGGAAAAGACTCTGATGCTGGGAGGGATTGGGGGCCAGAGGAAAAGGGGACAACAGAGGATGAGATGGCTGGATGGCATCACCGACTAGATGGACATGAGTTTCATGCTGGGAGTTGGTGATGGACAGGGAGGCCTGGCATGCTGCAATTCATGGGGTCGAAAAGAGTCAGACATGACTGAGTGACTGAACTGAACTGAACTGAGGGATATAAAAGTGATCCAGGCATAGTTCCTGTCTTCAAGATATATTTGTAGTCCATTAATATAATGGTGTAAGTATAGCAGTACAGTACTACACAGAGAGGTATGGTGTTAGCACAGAGCAGATGATTCACTCTGCCTAAACAGGTGTGTCAAGGAATGTAAAATCACTCTAAGTAGTAGTGTTAGTTGCTCAGTTGTGTTCGACTCTTTGAGATCCCATGGACTGTAGCCCGCCAGGCTCCTCTGTCCATGGGATTCTCCAGGCAAGAATACTGGAGTGGATTGCCATTCCCTTCTGCAGAGGATCTTCCCAACCCAGGGATCAAACCTGGGTCTCCTGCACTGCAGGCAGATTCTTTACCATTTGAGCTACAGGGAAGACCAAAATCACTCAAAGTGGGGGCCAAATGGTAATTTAGTCCTTAGGGATGACTACTGCCAGGGCAGTAGAAGACAGCACAACCAGTAGAAAGTCCCAGAGATATGAAAGTACTGTAGGTTTGGGAATTGCTGATACTTCAGCGAGGTTGAAAGAAACTGTACATACTCAAAAGTGCAGTGCAAAGAGGGCTAGAAAGGGGCCTTTGTTAGTTGGGCTCTAAGCCATGTTAGGGAGCTCAGGCTTGGTCATTTCCAATGGTTCTCAACATTGGCTACAGCTGGGGAGTTTTAAAAAACACATCAGTGAATGGGCTTCTCCCCCCAGAGGTTTCTGATTTAATTGGTTTGGGGAACAACCTAGCTTTAAGATTTTTAAATACTCCCTCAGTTCAGTCAGTTCAGTCTCTCAGTCGTTTCCGACTCTTTGCGACCCCATGAATTGCAGCACGCCAGGCCTCCCTGTCCATCACCATCTCCCGGAGTTCACTGAAACTCACGTCCATTGAGTCGGTGATGCCATCCAGCCATCTCATCGTCTGTCGTCCCCTTCTCCTCCTGCCCCCAATCCCTCCCAGCATCAGAGTCTTTTCCAATGAGTCATCTCTTCTCATGAGGTGGCCAAAGTACTGGAGTTTCAGCTTTAGCATCATTCCTTCCAAAGAACACCCAGGGCTGATCTCCTTTAGAATGGACTGGTTGGATCTCCTTGCAGTCCAAGGGACTCTCAAGAGTCTTCTCCAACACCACAGTTCAAAAGCTTCAATTCTTCGGCACTCAGCTTTCTTCACAGTCCAACTCTCGCATCCATACGTGACCACTGGAAACACCATAGCCTGGACTAGACAGACCTTTGTTGGCAAAGTAATTAATCACGATGGTATGATCACTCACCTAGGGCCAGACATCCTGGAATGTGAAGTCAAGTGGGCCTTAGAAAGCATCACTACGAACAAAGCTAGTGGAGGTGATGGAATTCCAGTGAAGCTCTTTCAAATCCTGAAAGATGATGCTTTGAAAGTGCTGCACTCAATATGCCAGCAAATTTGGAAAACTCAGCAGTGGCCACAGGACTGGAAAAGGTCAGTTTTCATTCCAATCCCAAAGAGAGGCAATGCCAAAGAATGTTCAAACTACCGTACAATTGGACTCATCTTACACGCTAGCAAAATAATGCTCAAAATTCTCCAAGCCAGGCTTCAGCAATATGTGAACTGTGAACTTCCAGATGTTCAAGCTGGTTTTAGGAAAGGCAGAGGAACCAGAGATCAAATTGCCAACATCTGCTGGATCATGGAAAAAGCAAGAGAGTTCCAGAAAAGCATCTATTTCTGCTTTATTGACTATGCCAAAGCCTTTGACTGTGTGGATCACAATAAACTGTGGAAAATTCTGAAAGAGATGGGAATACCAGACCACCCAATCTGCCTCTTGAGAAACCTATATGCAGGTCAGGGGGCAACAGTTAGAACTGGACATGGAACAATAGACTGGTTCCAAATAGGAAAAGAAATACGTCAAGGCTGTATGTTGTCACCCTGCTTATTTAACTTCTGTGCAGAGGACATCATGCGAAATGCTGGGCTGGAAGAAGCACAAGCTGGAATCAAGATTGCCGGGAGAAATATCAATAACCTCATATATGCAGATGACACCACCCTTATGGCAGAAAGTGAAGAGGAACTAAAAAGCCTCTTGATGAGAGTGAAAGAGGAGAGTGAAAAAGTTGGCTTAAAGCTCAGCATTCAGAAAACAAAGATCATGGCATCTGGTCCCATCACTTCATGGGAAATAGATGGGGAAACAGTGGAAACAGTGTCAGACTTTATTTTTGGGGGGCTCCAAAATCACTGCAGATGGTGATTGCAGCCAGGAAATTAAAAGATGCTTACTCCTTGGAAGAAAAATTATGACCAACCTAGGTGAGTCCAAAATCACTGCCATCTGTGACTGCAGCCATGAGACGCTGCAGAAAGACACCTTGGAAGAAAAGCTATGACAAACCTAGACAGCATATTAAAAAGCAGAGACACCACTTTGCCCACAAAGGTCTATATAGTCAAAGCTATGGATTTTCCAGTAGTCATGTACAGATGTGAGAGTTGGACCATAAAGAAGGCTGAGCACCAAAGAATCGATCCTTTCAAACTGTGGAGCTGGAGAAGACTCTTGCGAGTCCTTTGGACTACAAGGAAATCAAACCAGTCAATCCTAAAGGAAATCAATCCTGAATATTCATTGGAAGGTTTGATACTGAAGCTCAAGTTCCAATACACTGGCCACCTGATGTGAAGAGCCAACTCAGCGGAAAAGATCCTAATGCTGGGAAAGATTAAGGGCAAGAGGAGAAGGGGGTGACAGGATTAGTTGGTTGGATGGCATCACCGACTCAATGGACATGAGTTTGAGCAAGCCCCAGGAGATGGTGAAGGACAGGGAAGCCTGGCATACTGCAATCCATGGGGTTGCCAAGAGTTGGACATGACTTAGCAACTGAACAGCAACAACAGGTGAGTACCTAAGGTGAGAATCACTGGTATATAGGTCAAGGGGGCGCCACTAAAGTGTTTTGTTTTGTTTCTAATATTTATTTAATTTAGACTGTGCTGGGTCTTGGTTGCAGGGCTTCCCAAGTGCATGGAAAAGAATCCACCTGCCAGTGCAGGAGATGCAGGTTCAGTCCCTGGGTTGGGAAGATCCTCTGGAGAAGGAAATGGCAACCCTCTCCAGTATCCTTGCCAGGAAAATTCCATGGACAGAGGAGCCTGGTGAGCTGCAGTCCATGGTGTTGCAAAGAGCCAGACATGACTGAGCTTGCACACAAGGTGGGGGTGGGGCTGGGGTGGGTGGGTAGTCTTAGCTGGGGCTCATGGGCTCTTCCATCTTTGTTGTGATATGCGGGACCCAGCATGAGAACTCTTAGGTGGGGCATGTAGGATCTATATCCCTGACTAGGGATTAACATAGGCCCCCTGCTTTGGGAGCACGGAATCTTAGCCTCTGGACCACCCGGAAAGTCCCAAAGTGGTTTTTTAATTTTATGTGGATAAGGACAAAATCTGATGTGTATTTTAGAGCAGCAGTTCCCTAAGTTGCCCAAAGGTAATGATTACCTGAGACACTTGACTCCTAGGCCCCACCCTTGACCCAAGGAATGAAATCTTCAGGAGAAGAATTTAGGAATTTTGTTAATCTCTGTTTCAAGTGATATTTAACCTCAAGCAAGTCAGACATTTCTGGCAGTGTTTCTCAAATTTTAAGAGGGTAGAAATCACCAGGATAGTTAATCTTGTTAAAAATGCAGTCTGGTGTTGGGTCTGAGATTTTGCTTTTCTAACAAGCTCTTACCTAACACCAGTGCTGCTAGGCCAAGGACTGTGCTTTGAATAGCAAGTTTTAGAAATCTGGAAGCTATGTGGAGGACTGATGAGAGGATGTTTAGCCTGATGAGAGACAAGTTAGTCATTTTTAACTTGGTAAATTTTACCACCTTCAGGGACATTGGCAATGACATTTTTGCATTTTGGTTTGTCACAACTGGGTATGAGAGGTGGTGCCCAGTAGGTAGCTAGCAGACAGGAGCCAGAGATGCTGCTAAACATCCTACAGTGTACTGGGCAGGCTCACAATAATTTTCCAGCCCTAGTATCAGTCAGTGCCAATCCCTGAATTAAGTAAACTTTTACCTGGGCAAGAAGAGCTCTGTGTTTTAATGTCCTAGTAGTGGAAATAGAAAAGAAACCACCAAGGGTTACCCAACTGAGCAGGTATGGAGTCCTAGTCAGTGATGGCTTCATAAAGAAGATGACTTTCCAGGAAGGATTCATTGTAATAAATTCCAGGTGGGATAGCTAATAACACACGTGGGATTATTTGGTGATGGTAGATCCTTAATATGTTGAAGAAAATGTTCCTGAGGTTTCAGATTCTACCTATGTCAGTGGTTCCATCAAATTTTCCCATGAATCACCTTTGCAGGTTTATTAACTATGCAGATTTAAAATGTAGTACACAAACAGCTTTGTTAAGCATCCCAGGCTATTATTCTTACCCAGGAAGCTCAGAAGGTACCTATCTAATGATCAGAAATACAGAGATCTGGGTTCAAACATCTGCTCTGGCACTGTCTCACCAAACCAAGTGGAACTTAATTGCTTATTCACTTCAGTTAGGTCACCATCACTTCAGGAAATAATTAATTATGGAAAATAACATTCATTGTAGAAAACAGATTATATATAAGCAAAAAAATAAAAACTATATTCCCACCAACCAGAGGTCACCTTTTCAAATTTAAAAAACATTTTGTTTTTTCACATGAGGAAATTGTATAAATCTTGTTTTATACTATGATGAATTTTTCCCAGCTTCATTGAGGTATAATTTACATAGAATAAAATATACCCATCTTAAGTGTATAGTTTGATGAATTTTAGTAATTATGTATGATTGTATAACTACCACCACAATCTTCATCATACTGTGCTTTGCTTTATTGATTTTTACAGATAATTGCTTTTTTTTTTTAACAAATTGAAAGTTTGTGGCAACTCTGCATCAAGCAAGTCTTTTGGACTTTTGCAACAGTATTTGCTCCTTTTGAATTAGAGTTTTCATGTTTTCCAGATATATGCCCAGGAGTGGGATTGCTGGATCACATGGCAACTCTATTTTTAGTTTTTTAAGGAACCTCCATATTGTTTTCCATAATGACTGTGCTTCAGTGACCTCTTGATGTGAATCTTCCTAGACTTTTTTTCAGTGAATTTATTATGTATTTTTAAAGTATTAATAAAAATGGATCATATATGTAACTTCATATATCCTTTTTGGTGGTGATTGTTTAGTTGCTAAGTCGTGTCCGACTCTTGCGACCCCATGGACTGGAATCTGCCAGTCTCCTCAGTCCATAGTATTGTCCAAGCAAGAATACTGGAGTGGGCTGCCATTTCCTTCTCCAGGGGATCTTCCCAGCCCAGGAATCAAACCCGGGTCTCCTGCATTGCAGGCAGATTCTTTACCTATTGAGCCATGAGGGAAGACTATATCCTTTTTGCAATGTCTTAAGTTTTACCTCTCTGACAGTATTAATGCTTGTGTTCCAAAGGATTATTATTATTTTTTTAGTATTCATTTGTTTGACTGCATCGAGTCTTAGTAGCGGCACATAGGATTTTCATTGTGTCATTCAGGATCTGTTCACTGTGACGCACGGATTCTTTACTTGTGGTGTGCAGGCTCCAGAGCAGGCAGCCAGTGAATTATTTATGATATCGTCAAACAAGGAAAGATTAGCACAGTCACTGCAGCCACTGCAGGAGGTGTCCTCGACAAGATGAAGCACAACATTCTGGACCACTGTTTTCAGGCCAGTGAGTACTCAGCCAAATATATCAGGAACTGCATCACCAGTTTAGTGCAAGACCAGACAAGTACTTCACTCTGGGGCTCCCCTCTGGGAGCACCCGCACTTGGCTGCTACAAGAAGCTGATTGAGTACTATAAGAATGAAGACCTGTCCTTCCAATATGGAAGACTTTCAACATGGATGAGTATGTGGGCCTTCCTTGAGACCACTGAGAGAGTTACCACTCCTTCACGTGGGACACCTTCCTCAAACACATTGACATCCTCCCAGAAAACACCCAAATTCTGGATGGGAATGCAGTTGGCCTACAGGCTGAGTGTGATGCCTTTGAAGAGACAATCAAGGCTGCAGGTAGGGATTGAGCTGTTTGTTGGAGGGATGGGCCTTGATGAACACATTGCCTTTTACAAGTCAGGCTCCAGTCTGTTGTCCAGGACCCATGTGAAGATGCTGGCCATGGACACCATCCTGGCCAGTGCTAGGTTCTTCAGTGGTAATCTCACCAAGGTGCCCACCATGGCCCTGACAGTGGGCATGGGCACTGACTGTCATGGGTGCTAGAGAGGTGATGATCCTCATCACAGGGTTCACAAGGTGTTTGCTCTGCACAAGGCCATCGAGGAGGGAGTGAACCATCTGTGGACCATGTTTGTCTTCCCACAGCATTCCTACATGGTACTTATGCGTGATGAGGATGCCACCCTGGAGATGAAAGTGAAGATCGTCAGGTATTTCAGAGATTTAAAGCTTGTTCATAACAAGTTGGTGGGACCCCCTGTGCAATATCAAAGAGAAAGAAACAGAGAAAAGCCAGCCTTTTAAGAAGCCATACACTGATTCGCTGATGCTACTTGTAGTCTCAAGGACCTCACTGGGACAGGTGGGTCTCTCTGAAGATTGTCTTTAGGAGGACAGAATTGTTTTTCTTTAATCTAGTATGGTTACTAGCTAAATGGGTGAACTTGTTCTTGGTGGTGCAGTGTGGAGTCTAGTCATGGAATTCAGCTAATTTATAATTTAATCAGAAAAAAAATCACTACATAATTTTGATGTTTGCCCCACAGATTCAGGGTTTTTAACTTTTTATTGTGCCTCTAACACTGTTCATGTGTACAATATACTCCCGTCAGGAATGTCTATCATTACATGCACTGATTCTCAATTGAGAGGGAGCTTGGGGCTTATGTGTATTGGACAAAACCTCTTTGGAAAGTCTTAAAAGCCTGTCTTCCTGCCCCTTGTTTTAGGATCATTGTTCCGGATCAAGGAACAAACTCAATGTCTAAAATCAGTGTAAGGCAGCAGTCCCTTTAGTCAGTAACATGTGCCATGGGATGAAAACTCTCCCTCACTGTTTTTCCCCAGCTAGGAAAACTTTGCCCAGCTGTTTTTTTCTGCTCTCTCAGGTGGCCTTTTCGTGAACTCAGAGGCCTCCTTGAGAGAGGATTCGGGTGGGTGGGGCTAAAGAGAAGGCTTCTGCCTATGAACTCAGTGCCTCAAGTGGCCCAGCCTCATCAGACTCCTATCCCTCAGGGACGCTCCAGCACCAGGAGAAAGGCAGAGATCCTGTGTTTTGTTCCAAGGTCTCACTATGGTGCCTCTCTTATATACACTCATTCATATGTAGGAAGTTCATGGGGGCAACAGACACAACCAAGATTCAATGTTATGTTGAGCCAGGGGTATGGGGTCAGGGGAAATAGCTCAATTATGAGTTTAGAAACAATACCAGAGAGACGTGTTTTCTGTGTCCCTAAGAGTTGACTGCCAAGAAATATATCAAGTGCTTCTACAGTCATCTAATATCCTTTCTCCACTTAAAATGTTCTGCCCTTCTAACCTCCTGGGTCTGTGTGGTGTGGTCTGATGTTCCCAGAACATCAGGAAGTACACGTTTGCCCTGTTACCCCTCACTCCTTGTTCACAGGTTGAGTCTATCGCTCTGCCTCCCATTCCCTCTTATGCCTTGATGGTCTGGATGCTGCCTTCTCCTCCTCCCAGTGTTTGTGTCTGTTTGAAGTTGCTCCTGCCTCTATTTCTGGAAAGGTCTTTCAGAGCCTGGCTCAGGCTTTAACTGCTGTGTTTGGTACCAGCGTTTCATTTTTAGCTTTTATACGCGATTGTGCTATCCTTCTGTTTTTTTGTTTTTGTTTCATTTTTAAAGTTTATTATTATAGATATATTTATTTTTGGCTGCACTGGGTCTTCGTTGCTGCGTGTGGGCTTTCTCTAGTTGAGTCAAGCGGGGGCTGCTCTCTAGTTGCAGTGTGCGGGCTTCTCACTGTGGGGTCTTCTAATTGCAGTGGCTTCTGTTGTGGAGCACAGGCTCTAGGGCATTCAGGCTTCAGAAGTTGCAGCTCTCAGGCTCTAGAGCACAGGCTCAGTAGTTGTGGCGCATGGGCTTAGTTGCCCTGCAGTATGTGGAATGTTCTTCAACCAAGAATCGAACCCATGTCCCCTGCATTGAATGCAGATGGATTCTTAACCACTGGACCACCAGGGAAGTCCTGTCATTCTGTTTTAACCTAATGAATCAATGGACTTATTTTACAGTGTGATATTTTCTATTAAATCTAGTACTTTCAAGGAAAAAATAAAGATTTAAAAGGTTTTAGATTTATTTCTTTGTTGAATTTGTTTTAGATACTGGCATTTGCAATAAATTTAGTGAGTCTAATGTTTGCAAAGTTAAGAATTAGACACTATTTAATCTATAATATTATGATGCAAGTTGGCTAAAATACGAGATATTGATTACATAGTGGAGTACCCCTTACTCCCTTACTTCATTTGGGTCTCTGTTGCAAGTTGGCTAAAATACGAGATATTCATTACATAGTGGAGTACCTCTTACTTCATTACTTCATTTGGGTCTCTGCTCAAGTGTCAGGTCATAGCACTTCCCAGCCTTTCCTATACTCTTACTTAGCATGTTTTCTTTTTCTTCCTAGAATGTATAATCTACTCATTTGTTATCTGAATCCACCACTAGTGAATGAAGCACCATGTAGGGGGAACATTTTTTCTGTAGTTTTCCCAGAGGATAGAATGACGCATTGAAGGAAGTATGGGCTCAACATTTGCCGAATTAGGGAACTGAAGAAAGAGGCTTAGTGATGCTTTCTCTGTTGTTTTTTTTGGTGGTTTTCTTGGCCTCTTGGCATGTGGGATGTTAGTTCCCCAAACCAGGGGTTGAACTCTCACCCCCCACGCCCCCCACTGCAGTGGAAAACACAGAGTCTTAACCACTGGACCACTAGGAAAGTCCCCAGGTTGCTTTTTATAATAATTATATCTCACATGTACTAAGCATGTACATACTGCAGTGAACAAGGGGGCATATTTGTTGTTGTTGTTCAGCCACTAAGTCACGTCCAGTTCTTTGTGACTGCAGCCACGAAATTAAAAGACACTTACTCCTTGGAAGAAAAGCTATGACCAACCTAGACAGCATGTTAAAAAACAGAGACATTACTTTGCCAACAAAGGTCCACATAGTCAAAGCTATGGTTTTTTCAGTAGTCATGTATGGATATGAGAGTTGGACCATAAAGAAGGCTGAAAACCGAAGAATTGTTGCTTTTGAACTGTGGTGTTGGAGAAGACTCTTGAGAGTCCCCTGGACTGCAAGGAGATCAAACCAGTCAATCCTAAAGGAAATCAGTCCTGAATATTCATTAGAAGGACTGATGCTGAAGCTGAAGCTCCAATACTTTGGCTACCTGATGCAAAGAGCTGACTCATTAGAAAAGACCCTGATGCTGGGCAAGATTGAAGGCAGGAGAAGAAGGGGACAACAGAGGATGAGACAGTTGGATGGCATCAATGGACTTGAGTTTGAGCAAGCTCCAGGAGATGGTGAAGGACAGTGAAGCCTCGCATGCTGCAGCCCATGGGGTCACACAGAGTCAAACATGACTGAGTGACTAAATGTAATAAGTGTGTGACAAAATGTACTAAGCATTTTCTATGTGCCACACCAAATTCCCATAAAACCTTACAACAAAACTGTTTACAGAGGAGGAAATTAAAGCTCAGAGAGTATGTAACTTGCCCAAGGTCACAAGATTCAAACCCAAGCACTCTGGTTCTATAGTCCATTTTTAAAAAATTCAGTGAAATCGGGGGCTTTGTGTGGTAACATATGGATAACATAAAACTGATCATTTAATCATTTTAAGTATACAGTTTACTGGCATTAACATTCACGTTGTGCAGCCAATCTCCAGAACTACTTCATCTTGCAAAACTGTAACTTTATACCCATTAAACAACAGCTCCCTTTTCCCTGTCCCTCCCTGCCCCTAGCAACCACCATTCTACTTTCTGTTTCTCTTATTTTGACTACTTTAGATGCTTCACCTAGGTGAAATCATACAGTACTTTTTCTTTTCTGATTGGCTTATCTCACTTACATAATATCCTCTGGGTTCATGCATGTTGTAGCATGTGTCAGGATTTCCTTCTTTCTAAAGATGAGTAAATATGCCATTATGTATACTGACCACATTTTGTTTATCCATTCACCCTTGGATGGACTGCAGCCCAATTCTAATCTGTAAACTTTTCAAAACTGTGTCTTTTGATATTAATCTTGAGGTGACAGACTGTGGGAAGTACCAACTGTCTAAGTTTCTCTCTCTTCTGTGGAAAACATTTTTACTTCTTCTTTCTGTTTTGGAACAGATCTTCTCACCCCCATCACACACACAGGAAATTCAACTTGTTGAAAACTTTCCATCCAAAAAGTTGCCCACAACAAATATTTGGGGATGGAGAGGGGTTGTTCAGTGGTCCAGTAACAATCTTCTCCCTTCAATCCTTCACTTCCAAACCCTGTCTCCCAGTTGCCTCTTGGGAGCCCTAGATTCCTTGCCTTTATTACATGTTCCCTAAATTTCCTACTTTACCATCAGCTTTCACCAACATCCTGAAAATTGAGTCAGGATGGCACTGGAAAGGGTCTTTTTCTCCAAGGATCCCTGCTCTCCTGCTCAGAATCCAGTGCCAGCTTATTCCCAGATACTCAGAGCACACTAGATGGGAGAATGTTCAGTTCCCTAAAGCTGCCTCACATGTAAATTATACTTCTAATTAGTAGGGAAAATTGATGTTTTCTCAGTCTTTTGAAAATATGTGAATAAGAGCATCTTACTGTTTTGTTTTCAGTTGTGTTTGTTTATTTTGGCTGCAGCATGTGGGATCTTAGTTCCCTGACCAAGAATCGAACTCTCATTCCCTGCATTGAAAGTGGGGAGTCTTAGCCACTGGACCACCAGGGAAGTCCCCCAAATAAGAGTATCTTAAACATTACTATGTGTATTGGCATACTCTAACTCACAATATAGGAAAACACAATACAGTAAGTCCCCTACAAATGAACAAGTTCCATTCCAAGAGTGTGTTTGTAAGTCCAATTTGTTCATAAGTCCAACAAAGTTAGCCTAGATACCCAACTAACATAATTGACTATACAGTACTATACTGTAAATAGGTTTATAATACTTTTCACACAAATAAAAAAGACAAAAAATAAAACATTTTTAATCTTACAGTACAGTACCTTAAAAAGTACAGTAGTACAGTACGGCACCTGGCACAGAGGGGCTGGCATCCAGTGGACAGGCAACAAGAGTTACTGACTGGAGGAGGGAGAGGGTGGGAGATGGTAGAGCTGAAGGATCATCAGCAAAAAGAGGAGGGCAAGCTGCAGTATCACTCATGCTTGACACTGATGGCACAGGTTCTGGTTCCTTGCTGGATTCAGCTCTGTCTACCCACTTGACATGAGTTTGAGTAAGCTCCGGGAGTTGGTGATGGACAGGGAATCCTAGAGAGCTGCAGGTCACGGGGTCACAAAGAGTCGGACACGACTGAGCGACTGAACTGAACTGAACCCGCTTGAAAAAATGGTCCAGTGATGACTGGGTCAAAGTGAAAGTGAAGTCGCTCAGTTCTGTCCAACTCTGCAACCCCATGGACTGTAGCCCACCAGGCTCCTCCTTCCATGGGATTCTCCAGGCTAGAATACTGGAGTGGGTTGCCGTTTCCTTCTCCAGGGGATCTTCCCAACCCAGTGATTGAACCCAGGTCTCCCGCATTGCAGGCACACACTTTAAGCTCTGAGCCACCTGGGAAGCCCGTGATGACTGGGTATTGGCTCTTTTTTTCTCATTGTAGATAACATGGTAGCACTGGATTACATTTTGAATGGCTGCTGCATCCTTTGTGCACTGTTCTACATTCGGCTCCTGTGCCTCAGAAACTAACAGTGCCTCCTCAAATAAGGAAAATCCCCTCACCATTTCCTGTGTCATGAATCGCTTCCATTCTTCAGTTACTACTTCTTCCTCTTGTTTCTATTCGTCCTTCCTCTGGCCCTCCAATTCCATCAGGTCTTCATTAGTAAGCTCTTCGTGTTGCACAGAAAGTTCCATTATTTTCACTTGGTGCTTCTTAGCAATACCAGCTACATCACCACTCCTTTTCGCTTGCTTACAGACATCCTGGGCTTGAAATGAAAATATTGTACTACTATACTCATCTCACACGCTAGTAAAGTAATGCTCAAAATTCTCCAAGCCAGGCTTCAGCAATACGTGAACCGCGAACTTCCAGACGTTCAAGCTGGTTTTAGAAAAGGCAGAGGAACCAGAGATCAAATTGCCAACATCCACTGGATCAGTGAAAAAGCAAGAGAGTTCCAGAAAAACATCTATTTCTGCTTTATTGACTATGCCAAAGGCTTTGACTATGTGGATCACAGTAAACTGTGGAAAATTCTGAAAGAGATGGGAATACCAGACCACCTGAGAAACCTGAGAAACCTGTATGCAGGTTTCTCACCCCTTGAGAAACCTGTATGCAGGTTTCTCACCCCTTGAGAAACCTGTATGCAGGTTTCTCACCCCTTGAGAAACCTGTATGCAGGTTTCTCACCCCTTGAGAAACCTGTATGCAGGTTTCTCACCCCTTGAGAAACCTGTATGCAGGTCAGGAAACAACAGTTAGAACTGGACATGGAACAACAGACTGGTTCCAAATAGGAAAAGAAGTACGTCAAGGCTATATATTGTCACCCTGCTTATTTAACTTCTATGCAGAGTACATCATGAGAAACGCTGGACTGGAAGAAGCACAAGCTGGAATCAGGATTGCCGGGAGAAACCTCAATAACCTCAGATATGCAGATGACACCACCCTTATGGCAGAAAGTGAAGAGGAACTAAGAAGCCTCTTGATGAAAGTGAGAGAGGAGAGTGAAAAAGTTGGCTTAAAGCTGAAGATTCAGAAAACGAAGATCATGGCATCCGGTCCCATCACTTCATGGGAAATACATGGGGAAACAGTGAAAACAGTGTCAGACTTTATTTTGGGGGCTCCAAAATCACTGCAGATGGTGACTGCATCCATGAAATTAAAAGACACTTACTCCTTGGAAGGAAAGTCATGACCAACCTAGACAGCATATTGAAAAGCAGAGATATTACTTTGCCAACAAAGGTCCGTCTAGTCAAGGCTATGGTTTTTCCAGTGGTCATGTATGGATGTGAGAGTTGGACTGTGAAGAAAGCTGAACGCCAAAGAATTGATGCTTTTGAACTGTGGTGTTGGAGAAGACTCTTGAGAGTCCCTTGGACTGCAAGGAGATCCAACCAGTCCATCCTAAAGGAGACCAGTCTTGGGTGTTCATTGGAAGGACTGATGCTGAGGCTGAAACTCCAGTACTTTGGCCACCTCATGTGAAGAGCTGACTCAATGGGAAAGACCCTGATGCTGGGAGGGATTGGGGGCAGGAGGAGAAGGGGATGACAGAGGAGATGGCTGGATGGCACACCGACTCGATGGACATGAGTTTGAGTGAACTCCGGGAGTTGGTGATGGACAGGGAGGCCTGGTGTGCTGCGATTCATGGGGTCTCAAAGAGTCAGACATGACTTAGCGACTGAACTGAACTGATTTTTTTAAAGTGTTTATTGAATCTGCTATAACATTGCTTCTCTTTTACATTTTGTTTTTTTTTCACCACGAGGCATGTTGGGTTTTAGCTCCCTGAGGAGGGATCGAACCCAAACCCCTTGCATTGGAAGATGAAGTCTTAAGCACTGGACTACCAGGGAAGTTCCAGGTTTACATCTTTGAAAGTTTGCAATTTGAAGGTTTATATGTAGGGAACTTATTATATATTTGTTTTTCAAATGCAACTCTAAAGACAACCATCCAGTCCCACCCAGCTTATCAGCTCTAAAGTGAAAAGTGAACGAAAAGTGAAAGTGTTAGTTGCTTAGTTGTGTCTGACTCTTTGAAACCCCATGCCTCTAGCCCATCAGGCTCCTCTGTCCATGGAATTCTCCAGGCAAGAATACTGGAATAGGTAGCCATTCCCTTCTATAGGGGATCTTCCCGATCCGGGGATTGAACCCAGGTCTCCTGCATTGCAGATGGATTCTTTACTATCTGAGCCACGAGGGAGGCCCCACCTCCCCTTAATAAAAAATTTGAAACTATTTTCCTTGTCAATCACAGTATTTAACAACTCCCAAACACTAAAATGCCTTTAGACCTTCTTGAGATAGGGTCATGTTTTTAGATGAGGATTACTATGTAACAGATACTTAACTTTGAGGAAAGAATATTTTTTAAAAGATCAAAGCCTTCCTTAACATTTGAATTAATATGTACTTTTAAAATATGATAGATGATAAATGTATATTTATTATATGATATATTATCATATGATAATGTAATAAATGATAAATATAAGTGATAGCACACTTAGAACGGAGAAATAGACAAGTATGTATGAGACTTTATTTTGCATGGTATGCAACAGCACAAGGGTTCTTGGTTGTAACCAGCTCCATGGTTGTCAGAAGTTTGGGGCCCAAACATTGCGAACCACTAAATCAAAATGTCCGACCTCAGGACATCAACTCAGGAGTGGATATCACATAGTACAAGCATGTTGGAGGTGTATATCAAGTCTGCTAGGGCTGCCATGACAATATACCATGGACTGGGTGGCTTAAACAACAGATTCATTTTCTCAACAGTTCTGGAGGCTGGAAAACCAAAATCAAGGTGCTAGCGCAGTTAGTGTTACTGAACCAGGTCCATTTGCCCAATGTGCAGCAAGCAAAATACTGAAACGCCAAGGTTTACAGTCAAAGTTTATACACAAGACAGCCAAGTGAAGAGATGGGGGAACAAGTCTCAGATTTGCCTCCCTGAAGGCAGAAGGACTGGAGTGCTTATGGGATAAGTAGGATGGTCTAAAAAGTAAGCAGGACACTGCAGAGCCCTCCTGAGTACAAAAGCTCTTCCATGTCCCCCATTTCTCATTTGTAGGAAGAAGGTTTCAGCCTTCTAGATCTTCCTGAGTTCCAAAGGGCAGATTCAAGCAATTACCTATTACAGAAATGAGGGAATGAAGAGACAAAGGAAAAGCAGTTAAATAGAAAAGTAATGACAAGAGTGCAGCAATATAAGAGTCCTAGGTCTTCCTCAAGAGATATACATAACAATCCAATACATATCTTGAGTTGTTTTTATAGGAACTAAGTCTCCCCACCCAGGTGGAGGATGGTGACTTCATGTGGAGCACAAGATCCCTGGAATATAACCCATTACCTCACCATCCCCCCATCAGAAGAAAGCTGTGCCCTCTGCAGCCCTCACCCAAAAGTTGCCTTTAAAAACTGTTCCCTAAAACCCCTTATCAGAGAGTTTGGGTCTTTTGAGCACGAGCTGCCCATACCCCATGTTTGACACCTGCAATAAAAGCTGTACTTTTCATCACTATGAAAGTGAAAGTGAAAGTCGCTCAGTCGTGTCCAACTTTTGCGACCCCGTGGACTATACAGTTCATGGACTTCTCCAGGCCAGAATACTGGAGTAGGTAGCTGTTTCCTTCTCCAGGGGAACTTCCCAACCCAGGGATCGAACCCAGGTCTCCTGCATTGCAGGTGGATTCTTTACCAGCTGAGCTACCAGGGAAGCCCTTTCATCACTACAACCAGGTGTTAAAAAAGTGGTTTTGCTGCATAGGAGGTAAGTGGACCCAAGTTCAGTTTGGTAACAGTCTTAGTTGTGGGATAAAAGTAGCTGGAGGTAGGGGGAAAGGTGGCATAATAAATGTTCTGCACAGGTGCTTCTGGGTTACATACAAAGACTTTATTAGGATATTAAGAATTGCAATTCAGGAGACACAGATTTAGGTGAAAACCAAAAGAGTGCTCAGGAGAAGAAAATGAATCAGGCTTACATGACAAAAATCACAAGGTTGTTAGAGTTTTGTGTTTGGGTGAGAACTGTCATTGACTGCGACATAAAGAAGCATTTGTTATTAAGGAATAGGCTGCCACTAGTTGTTTTGGGGTACGGTCAATAAGTATCTTGAATTTCTGGCAGATGTTCTGGATGCCTGTGTTAAGACAACAATGGTCAAAAGTTCAGTTTCCCTCCAGGCTGAGATATGCACAAGTCCTGTTTCCTCAATGGCCTTTCAGCTCCATCTTAGTGACCTCTCTTAGCAATACCTACTCCATTTTGACTTTTATTTCACATTTTCCCCCTTTTGATCAAGATCTTTCATTGGGAGGCATCAATGATCAACCATCTGGTTATTTGACATCAGCATCAACTTCCCCTGTGCTAGGAAGGCTCCTTCCAGAGAGTCATGTCACACAGAGGAGGGAAAAAGTTGTCTATGCGAAAGATATAGTTTTAGAAAGTTTATGGCCATATTTGAGCAACAAGGAGTAATCTAGGAAGTGAGACTTCAGAGGCACTCAAAATAATAAAAGTTCAAAAACCTTTATTAAGAAGAATCTTATTGGAGTGGTCAGTCATCTCCAGATGTCTAGCTATCATTATTCCTTTTAGTATTTCTCCAAGACCTGGTATTAGGTCATTCATAGCAATTATTTATTTTTTCATATGACTTATTAATTGTATGACATTCAGCAGTTCTCAACCTTTTTAGCACCAGGGACCAGTTTTGTGATTATTCAAGTGCATTACACTTGTGCACTTTATTATTATTATTATTACATCAGCTCCACCTCAAATCATCAGGCATTAGATCCTGGAGGCTAGAGACTCCTGCATTAGACAGTCCATGTGGTCTGGAATCTTGGGAAAGCCGTTCACAACAGATTTCATCTGCTTCATTATCCTGACCTTTGTCTAATTAACTTTGCTTTCAGGTCTGTAGACTTGTTGTGACATCCAGGAAGGAGACAGTTCCTTCTTTAAATGAGAAACATGAAGCTATGAGTCAATGTCCTTAGGTTTACCAGCACAAATTTAGTTAACAATACCTGTAAAGGTCCCCTCCAACAAGGTTGGAAGACATCATTGTTAAGGTGTCATTTCCAGTAGATACAGTCACCAGTCTGTTTTTTTTCCTGAAGGAGTGGATCTGAGATTAAGCAAAACGAAAGTCAGTGCTTTAGACCGCAGAAGTTTAAATGATTAGTCATCATAAATGTGCTATGGTAGGTAGAGTGCAAAGACTAAAAAAAAAAAAAATTTAGTTTGCCAGGAAGCCAGGAAGTACCAAGCAGTTGTTTTGGTTTTCCTGTATCCCCCACTGTTAATTTAGTTTACATCCAGTGTTTACCCACCTTAATTTCTCTGATTCAGGAGCAGTCTGTTGCCATGTTACAAGATATCAGGATAGGAAAAGTCTGACAACGAGAGGTCAATTCTTCTGAAGAAGCAGAATGTATTTCATCCACAAATGCCACAATATTTACATATTCTGTTGCTGCTGCCTTTGCATGAAAGTCAGCTAGGACTTTCCCCTTATACTCAGTCCTTTTAGTGTGAGCCTCTATTTGATGACAGACAACATTTTATGTCAGGACATATCAGACTTATAGGAATTTCACACAATTTCTTGAACACCTAAAACACATACCCACATAGACACAACATAAAGAAGGCTAAACATTACTTATTTGACAATTCTTCCCCTACAATTTAAACATATCGAGTGCATCTAATTAGTTTAATATCTCTTCCTTTACAACGAGAGAGAATAAATCTTTGAGATCTCTGAAATATCTCTTATCTCAAGTTAGTTCTAAGTCAAAAAGAATTCATTTGGAATTTGATTTGGGGAAGTTTGTCAAAAATATCCAAAGTTTTAAAATAGTCAAATAGGATCATACATCACTGTGAAACAATGCTTAGTTATTCATTTAACCAAGATAATAAAGAATTCACAGGCAAATATGGAAGGTTGGGCTTCTCAGAGGGCTCAGAAGTGAAGAGTCCACCTGCAGTGCAAAAGAACACCTGCAATGCCGGAGACCTGAGTTGGATTCCTACATCTGGAAAATCCCCTGGAGAAGGAAATGTCAACCCACTCCAGTATTCTTGCCTGGAGAATCCCATGGATAGTGGAACCTGGCAGGCTACAGTCCATGGGGTCGCAAAGAGTCAGACATCACTGAGCGACTGAACCACCACCACAGTTCTGAGCAAATCTTAGTTATCAAGAGGACTTGCATTACTTAAGTTATCATATGATAAAGACATGATTATTTTGATAAGATACAAGTTCTTTGTTTTTTTCCCTAGGCATATTACTTAACGGTAAAGAAAAATCTTCCTTATTTCTTATTATCAAGAGCAGACAGATAGGAAAAAAATCAAAAACAAAAACCTCTCCTTTTAACAGAGGGAGAAAGCCAAACATATTACTTAAAGTTAAAGAAAAACCTTTCATAATCTCTTATTTGAAGACCAGACCATTAGGGAAAAAAAAAAATTCTTTGTCCTTTAAACATAGAAAAACAAATTCCAGTTTTGTACCAGTTTACTTTTGATATTAAAATTCATTTAATTAAATTCATTTCAATCATTTCTAGTCTTAACCAGGCATGAAAATCCTTTCTAAAGATTCCTTCTTCATAAACTTTCTTTTACGGAAAACAGACATCCTACTTTCCTCATATATGGAGATGTTTTTACTTATTTGTCTATTTATTTAGTTTTAATCACATATATTAGAATTTTAAAAAAATCCTTCAGCTCAATTGCTCAGTCATGTCCAACTCTTTGTGACCCCATGGACTGCAGCATGCTAGGCCTCCCTGTCCATCACCAATTCCGGGAGCTTGCTCAAACTCATGTCCTTTGAGTCGGTGATGCCATCCAACCATCTCATCCTCTATCATCCCCTTCTCCTCCTGCCTTCAATCTTTCCCAGCATCAGGGTCTTTTCCAATGAGTCAGTTCTTCACATCAGGTGGCCAAAGTATTGGAGCTTCAGCTTCAGCATCAGTCCTTCCAATGAATATTCAGGTCTGATTTCCTTTAGGATGGACTGGTTGGATCTCCTTGCAGTCCAAGGGACTCTCAAGAGTCTTCTCCAACACCAACTTAAAAATCCTTCTTAAGATTTTTAACTTCCCCACTTAAAAATCCTTAGAAAACTTTAATTTGAAAATTAATAAGAACTAAATAGCAATTATGAACTATGTTTTACATTGGCATTCTGTATATTGGCAACCTTATAAATAATTTTTATCATTTCTAGAAACGTGCTTTCTCATAGAAAATTTCTCAGACTGGCATCAAATACTTTAGTTTCTCTGTAAAAAGAAGTCTATGTTCAGTAATTAATTCAATATCATCTTATTTGGAAATAGATATTCAATGAATTTAACTTAAAATTTAACTTATTACTTAATTTAGTAAAATTCTAAGCGTGTAAGTTACCAGTGAGATTTGAGAACTATTTTATTTATTTAAAATATTTATTTGGTTGCCTGGGGCCTTAGTTGCAGCACATGGGATCTTTACTTTCTGGTATGCAGGATCTTTAGCTGTGGCATGTGGGATATGGTTCCCTAACCAGGGATTGAACCCAGGCCCCCTGCTTTGGGAGCACAGAGTGTTAGCCACTGGACCACCAGGGACGTCCCCCTGGGAAACTATTTTAAGTTATTGTTTAGTGTGTAAGTCATAGCCAACTCTTTGTGACCCTGTGGATTTTAAGCAGATATATCATTGCTAAAAAGTTTGCCTAAAAACTCAACTTATTTACATTTAATTCATTTGTTCTTAACAACCATGTTTAGATCTCCTATTAAAATACTTCACTAGACATTAGATAACATCAGTCATCCTAAGTTATTTTTCTGACTGACAAATTTTGTAACAGAGATAACATGAGCTTATTTGACTTTTAGTAAACCTAAGCAGAATAAAATGTTATACTTGAGATTTTCCTGGTGATCAGGGGTTACGAATCAACCTGCCAATGCAGGAGACATGGGTTCAATCCCTAGTCTGAGATGATTCCACATCTCAAGGGGCAACTAAGCCTACGTACCACAACTGCTGAGCCAGAGTGCTCTAGAGCCCATGAGCTACAACTACTGAAGCTCACATGCCCTAGGGCCCGTGTTCACCACAACTAAAGAAAGATTGTGCACAGCAACAAAGACCCAGCACAGCCAGAAATAAATAATAAATAAATAAACTTATTTTTAAAAAACTCCTTAAAAAGTGTTATACTTAAGGTTGGCAATGCTAAAGGAATGTCTGTATTAAACCAACAAACTTAAACTAGCTTTTATTTCCTAAAGATTCACCCTAGATCATGTGAACTTGAAAAACATTTGGGTTAGGTTCCATTACATTTTTGCAAAAAGACTTAATTTATATAATGCTTGTTTGTGTTAAGCCAATGCAATAGAACTCTTTTACAGATTAATTTTAGCAGCACTATCCAAAGGTAGGAAAAATACCACATATTCACAATATATTTATATATAGACACATATGAACATGGTCTTCCCTAATAGCTCAGATAGTAAAGCATCCGCTTACAATGCAGGAGACCCAAGTTTGATCCCTGGGTCGGGAAGATCCCCTGGTAAAGGAAATGGCAACTCGCTCCAGTATCTTTGCCTGGACAATCCATGGACAGAGGAGCCTGGTGGGCTACAGTCCATGGGGTCGCAAACAGTTGGACACGACTGAGCGACTAACACACACGCATGAACATACAGACAGATGCAAACAGAGGCCTTAGAGTTTTTGTTTTAAAACTTTTCTTAAACTGGATTTCTAGGCAAAGGCCCTTCTAGAGCAGCTTGTATTTTTATTTATTTATCTTTAGCAATTTATTTATTCACTTATTTTTATTTTTGGTTCCCGGGCCTTCCTTCCTTGCTGCTTTCAGGTTTTCTCTAGATGCAGCAAGCGGAGGCTACTCTTCATTGTGGTGCATGGGCTTGTCATTGCGGTGGTTTCTTTTGTTGCAGGGTATGGGTTCTAAGGCGTGTGGTCTTCACTAGGTGTAGCATGTGGGCTCAGTAGTTGTGGCACACAGGCTTACTTGCTCTGAGACATGTGGAATCTTCCCAGGTCAGTTATCGAATCCGTCTCCTGCATTGGCAGGCTGATTCTTATCCACTGCACCACCAGGGAAGTCCAGCAGCTGTATATTTAAAAGTCTTCTTCTCTCCCTTTCCCCTCCTTTCTTTTTTTTTTTTTTCAATTTTAGGAATTGGAGGGAAGTGGTCTAGATAAGAGTTCCCAGAGAGGTTACAAGCCTTTGAGATAAACATGGGAGATGTGGGGAATGATGAAAAGGAATGGGTGAAATATGAACTGCCTCTAGAACTACATTTCCACTTTCACAAAGATTCATAAGGTATAACTTACTGTAAATAACACCATAGGCTGATCCACCCATCCAACTACTTTATCCTCAGTTTGCTTCTTTATATTAGGGAGATTTCTAACTGAGATGTAAAAAAAAAAAAAATTTATATTTTGCCCAGGCAACACTGTTGGTTAGCTTTGTCATGTCACTATTAATTGGACATGCTAAAGGGCATGCTAAAGATCATGTCCAATTAATACTGCTTGGAGGGTGGATTTACACGCCTTAGTCCAGAGGATATATGTAATGGTGTGGTGCCATCCTCATTGGACCTGGCTTTAAAATGGGCTGCCATTACAGGATGGGCGGTATGGATGGTCTTCTGTAGGGGATCAAGCTCAGTGTTACAAAAAAATAAGGAAGTTCAGAAGGAGATGGATAGCAATGAGGAGAGCTTTATGACAGATATTCAGAGAGACAGAAAAAAAGGAGATTTGGAAAGAGAGAGTTCTCAGAAGCCTCAGAGGATTTTTCTAGCTTGGAAATCTTTTGAGATAATTGTGAGTTAGTTTCTCAGGGGGAAGCAATAGTAGCAGATTCATTAATTATGATTGGAGGCCTCAAAATATGAATTGAAATACGCTTCACATTCTCTTTGTTTTGTACTATAGCTTTTCTCCAGTTGACCACACAAATAAACTAATTTTGAAATTCTCAACAAGCCAAAAGTAGACCAACAGAGTTTCAAGTCATTGCAGGCGATTTTAGTCCAACGCAAAAGAAATTTACAAGAGAAAGGCCCATAAGTTTTAAACATTAATTGATCTGGAGTTCTGAACAGTGGCAGTGCCTTTAGAAACCTAATTCCCCACAACTGAGTACTCACCAAGATGAACCATTCCCTTTCCAGATAAAGCCAGCCATAGAGGACCCCCAAATAAAGGCTCAGAACCTTGACTATACTGGGAGGTTTGAATCTGAGAAGACTTACCCCTAAAGACGCAAGATCACTGAGAAGACGACTGAGTACAAAGTTGAATATAAGTTGAAATACAAGTGGAGATTGGCTGTAAGCAATGAGTTTAAAAGGATTCATGAACTATGTTTACTCAGGAGCAACCCACTGAAGTCTGACCACTCCCTCAAATGTTGTTTGAGCATCCTAACTCCCAAAAACATGGTCACTCCACCCAAACACTGAGGCACTCCTAGGAAGTCACCATAAGTGAAACTCTATAGGAAGATTTGGCTACTCCCTGTGACTGCCTAAAAGCCATAGAACTTGTACCCAGCTCAAGTTACCGAACAGAACAGTGTTTTTCAAGGCTGTGCATGTGTGCTAAGTTGCTTCAGTTGTGTCTGACTCTGCGAACCTATGAACGGTAGCCCGCCAGGCTCCTCGGTCCATGGGGATTCTCCAGGCAAGAATACTGGAGTGGGTTGCCATGCCCTTCTCCAGGGGATCTTCCCGACCTGGGGATCAAATCTCTGTCTCTTATGTCTCCTGCACTGGCAGGCAGGTTTTTTACCACTAGCATCACCTGGCTGATCTAGGTTCAAATCTCAAAGCACTTAACACATGGGTGTGGCCTTTGGCAAGTCATTTCACCTCCCTGGGCTTCATTTCCAAATTTCTTAAATAACACCAGGAATCTTTGTCCAGAACCAAGTCTCTTCTTCCTGATACTAGACCTTGCCCTCCAACCCAAGGGGTAACATACATCCTGATTGGGTCAATCATTTCAAAACACAACTGGTCCAGGAATGAAAGCAATCCAGACTTGTTGAAGTCATTCCCTTACATTTGAACGGAGGAGCAGAGGCTTTCTTTTATTTCTAGATATGAAGCCATAAAGATGGGACCTCAAAGCCACTTGCAGCTGGTAGCCCTCATGTTTCCACATGATTTGCACCCTCCTTGACTTAATCTCTTAGTACTTTTGCCCACTTTGCCTATCCACATTGGCCTTTTTGCTATTTCTTTTCTTTTTTTTGGAGGGGGGATCAGGAGAATTTAATAAAAACGGGTGAAGTCAAGCAGTTGGGTCAGGAGAGGCAGCCACCTGCTCAGGATACGCCTCAAAGTACCGATCTAGCAGGGCCTCCACCTCTGCTTCCTCCGTAGTCCCACACCTGGAACCTGGAGCCATCGGCTGCTCCCCGTATCATGGCTGAGAGCACTCGGCCAGACTTTGGGCGAAACAGGCACAGGACCGGTTTGTGGAGGGCCACGGCCCGGCCCAGCTCATAGCCTACCCCCAGAGAGGGCTGGGTCACTTCTGCCACGACCACATCTGCCTGCTGCAGCCAGGCCAGGTCCCGATCATGGATGAACTTGTCGCCTCCAGCAGCCTCTTCCCCGTTCTCGTCCAGCTCCGCGGCCGCCACATGCTCGGTGAGCACCACCCCGAAGCTCCGGAGGCGAGACACGACTCGCACGTACAGTTCCCGATCCTCGCGTCCGCCGCGGATACTCCCGCAGAAGCACAGGGAGCGACAATCCGGCTCCCCGCGCTCCAGGATTCCGGCCGCCGCCGCCATCCCGGCCGACGCAGGACCCTCTCTTTGCTATTTCTTAACACCCAGCATGCTCCTGCTTCAAAAGCCTTTGCACTTGGTGTTCTCTTTGTCTGGAATGCTTTTCCTCCAGACACCTACCCGCATGGTTGAGGAAGGGTTGAATCCTTCCTCTCCTTCCTGTTTCCTTAAATTTCAAGTTCTCAAAAGGCCCATAATGCCCCCACTACTCAAAACTGTGACTCTATCCTCCTTTTCTACTCCTCTTAAAAATTTTTTTTCCAAAGTGCCATCTTCTAACTTTATTCTTGTTAATTAGACTATTATTCATTGCCAGTCTCCCCCAGCTAGAATATGTTTCACTGGGGCAGGGGTTTTTGTTTCTTTGGTTCATTGTTGTGTCCCAGGTGCCAAACAAATTAGTATGTACCCAGTAAATATTAATATTGATGGAATGAATGAATGAACATATTTATAACCAAAGAAGATCAGCTAGTATAATACCTATCTAATGACATTGTTATAAGGATTGGAAATTATGGATATAAAGTAAGGCACAAATAGACTATCTGATTCATAGTAGGTACTCAAATATGTTCAGTTCAGTTCAGCTCAGTTGCTCAGTCGTGTCCAACTCTTTGTGACCCCATGAATCACAGCACGCCAGGCCTCCCTGTCCATCACCAACTCCTGGAGTTCACTCAGACTCACATCCATCGAGTCAGTGATGCCATCCAGCCATCTCATCCTCTGTCGTCCTCTTCTCCTCCTGCCCCCAATCCCTCCCAGCATCAGGGTCTTTTCCAATGAGTCAACTCTTTGCATGAGGTGGCCAAAGTATTGGAGTTTCAGCCTCAGCATCAGTCCTTCCAATGAACACCCAGGACTGGTCTCCTTTAGGATGGACTGGTTGGATCTCCTTGCAGTCCAAGGGACTCTCAAGAGTCTTCTCCAACACCACAGTTCAAAAGCATCAATTCTTCGGCGCTCAGCCTTCTTCACAGTCCAACTCTCACATCCATAAATGACCACTGGAAAAACCATAGCCTTGACTAGATGGACCTTTGTTGGCAAAGTAATGTCTTTGCTTTTGAATGTGCTATCTAGGTGGGTCATAACTTTCCTTCCAAGGAGTAAGCGTCTTTTAATTTCATGGCTGCAATCACCATCTGCAGTGATTTTGGAGCCCCAAAAAATAAAGTCTGACACTGTTTCCACTGTTTCCCCATCTGTTTCCCATGAAGTGATGGGATCAAATATGTTACTATTATCATTTTGCCAGTTCACTCTTTTTTTTTTTTTAACAAAGAATTCCCTGACAAACATGCAGATAAGTTTCTTCATCAATGAACCAAGAAAGACTTACGAAAAAAGGAAAAAGAAAAAGACTTATGGGGCATGCAACCACGATCTGTATCTTTGGATCTGTATGTGTCTATATACACATTTTGTTTTCCAAGTTTTCTTTCTTGAGCATTATTTTTATCAGACAAAGAAATCTATATTTTTTTTAAAAAAAAGAATTTTGGCTTGCTTTGGGATTTTGACAGATGGAACAAACAATGTCCTTGAGGAGGTTAGGTTCAATGAGAGAACCAGGGAGTGGTGATAGATGGCACTGAGAACTAGCAGTGCTGGTTGAAGAGGAAGTTGTGGAGAGATGTAAAACCACAAGGTTAATAGTGCCAGGAATAAAATTGCCCAATTCAGCTGGATGGGTGGAAGCTAGCTTGGAAGAGCAAGGAGGACTTGCTGAGGGTATTCAAGGTCATTAAACAATGGGCCTTAAATTAATTGAACTTTGAGTTCTTTTTCTCTAGTTCTAACTATGGTGAGACTGACATCAGAGGAGCACGTGAATATTCATTTCTCTCAATATGACCAGAGCAGAGGGCCTGTGGCTAGTAGGCATTTGTTTCCAGGTTGTGGAATGCCTGGATGAAACAGAATCACCAGGACCAAGTGGAAGTAAAGCAGCAAACTAGAAACCATCCAAGTTTTGGAGTCAGTTCTGAATCTTGAGTCTGTCATCAGCCATGTGACCTTGCACAAGAAACCAACCAACTTGTGTAAGATTTAGGGGCCCCATGAAGTAGATTAGGGGAAACATAACAGCTATGGCATAAATCATAGTCTTTAATGAGCAAAAACAAATAGAAAATTTATTTCTCAAAAGCAACTGCTTTGAACAAACCCAACTGATTAAACTTAAAACCCTGCTTATATCACCTTCTACTGTCCAAGAAACCTTGCTGTCAGGGCAGGTTTTCCCACAAGTCTTATAAACACAAATTTTCAAACAGCCACGTTCAAGTTTAAATGTATATCTTTCACATATATATATGTTACTTGTCTCTTTGACCCCCTTGCCCTTGTGGTTTTGGTTTCACAAGTCTTGAAAAACGTTCTTTGCTCAAAATATTCTGGGGTTTAAAGATATGTGTTTTGGGCCCTGGTTCTTCCATCCTTCCGTGCAAAGTAGGGCAAGGTCACCTCTCTATACTCTTCCTCAGGGGTCTATGGGATAAGGGAGCAATTGAAAAATTTGGGTTAACTAATATAAAATAATTTTGTATCAGAATTCCCATTAGCAAGCAATTGTTGGCAAGTGAGTAGGAGCAGGGGCTTCAGAGAAAAGCTAGATTGCCCTCTGTTTAAATTCAGGCTTCATCACTCCCTAGCTGGGTGACTTTGAGCAAATCACTTATTTCTCTGTACCTCAATTCCTTACATCTTAAGGTTATTGTGGGCTTCCCTGATAGCTCAGTCAGTAAAGAATCCGCTTGCAATGCAGGAAACCCTGGTTCCATTCCTGGGTTGGGAAGATCTGCTGGAGAACGGATAAGCTACTCACTCCAGTATTCTTGGGCTTCCTTTATGGCTCAGCTGGTAAAGAATCAGCCTGTAATGTGGAGGACCTGGGTTCGATCCCTGGGTTGAGAAGATCCCCTGGAGAAGGGAAAGGCTACTCACTCCAGTATTCTGGCCTGGAAAATTCCATGGACTGTATGGTCCATGGGGTTGCAAAGAGTTGGACACACCTGAGCAACTTTCACTTCACTTCACTTAAAGGTTACTGTGATGCTTAATTAATACTTGCAAAAGCCTTAGAACAGTGCCTGGCACACAATGAAGCTCTAAGTGTTTGCTAAAAATATTTGGCTCAACTGCTAGACCACTGACAGGTTCATGCTGCTTGATCATAATCTGCCTCATTCAACCTTTATCTCGAAGATGGGTCTATGGTTGGGTTGATGGGCAGGTGTATCGGCTTTAGTAGCAGTAGTAATCCTTTTACAAGTAACTGGACAGATCAAGATTTATAGGTAGGTTTGGGTCCTGCTCCAGGGTGGCAAGAATGAAGGCAAGATGCTTGCCATTTTCACAGGCAGCTACCACCAGGTAGTAAAAGTCCTTGAAGATAAATTTTAACTTATCAGATTGTCCACTGTCTTTCCTCTGGGCAGGGAGTTGGGATGGAGTGAGGGGTGAGATTCTTTTGGAAAGAAGTCTGACATCTGCTGGTGTGTGGAGACTTGAAGATAAGCTAAGAGTTCATGGACAGACATCCCCAAGACCCTCTAATTAATTGGCCAGCAATACAACAGAACTTGTTAATGCAAGCTGACGGCTTTACATCAGGTTTGAATTCATTCCAGCATCTTCCAGTTCTGCTTCCTGCCCACTTTTCTCTTAATTAAGATGAGGGCAACCTTATGGCCTTTCAGGTTTAAGTTTAGGGCATCTGAAATACGGCCAAGGGTAAACCTGGGATAGTCTGAAGTTCAGTTCACCAGAATAGCCTCTGCTCTGGACTGCAGCAGCTTGTACTGGGCACACTCTTTGCCGGTTCCCCCTCCCCCCTTATTAGCACTACCCTCACTTTTCCTTCTACTCACTCGCTTGGCCGTAAATACCTGGTTGCGGTTTAGGTCCATTGGGCGGTCACTGCGCCTGCGCAGGGGCTGGGGGGTTGGGGGACTGAAGTGGGCGGCCTGTCTGGCCCCAAGGCCTGAGCTATCAGTGCGCCTGCGCGGTCGGCCTGCAGCCTGGCAGTATTAAGCGGACCCGCGGCCGGCGCCGAGCTGCGAGTGCGCTTGCGCGCGGGTCGGGCGCCGGTGTTCTTGAGTGTGCTGAGGCGAGCTCTGTGTGTGCGTAACCATGCAGAGTGCCGACTCCCAGAAGACCCCCAAGCGGTCCCGGCGCGATGGCAGCCCAAGAACGCCGCCAAACTCCCCTCCCGCAGACGCAGAGACGTCCCCGAGCCACGATCTCGACCCGGATTACCGAACTTGGGGCCCGGAGCAGGTGTGGTCCTTCCTAAGGCGCTGTGGCTTCAGCGATTCGGAACTGAAACGCTGCCGAGGTATCATAGCTGGGTTGCTGAGGGGCCGGGGGGCTGGCGACCCGTGCCCGGGACAGCCGGGCCTGAGAAGAGGGCGGCCTGAGGCGGGGGCCTCTAAGAGGGGCCAGAGCGGCCGAGGGAGACCGGACGCGGGAGGCACCCGAAGGGGTGGACTGTGGCGGCGGCGCCGAGGAGGGAATGACCTGAGGCGGAGAGCGAAAACCTGAGGCGGCGAGCCCTCGGAGAAGGGGACCCGAGGGAAGGGAGGGGCAGACTTGACGCGGGAGGCATCCGAAAGGATGGACCTGTGGCGGCGGCGCCCAGGAGGGATGACCTGAGATGGAGAGGAAGGAGAAATGGGGCGTCTGGGGTTGGGGACCCGTAGGCAGGGGGCGGACTTTGGGGGTTGGGACCCTGGAGGAGAAAGAGGGGGCAGCTGGTCTAACTCTGGTGGGCTTCTTCAGGAACTTAACAACCCGGCGCCGGAGAGGCGAGACTCGGGTCCCTTTTTTTTTAGAAGAACCTAAGTGGGAGGGTTGCTGTCACTCATGTTCACCAGGTTCGGGACACCCCTCTGCTGATGCAGCTGCATGAACACTAGCCACGTTAGATTATGTGGGGATGCTCGAAGGGGCTGCCCAGGTGGCGCTAATGGTAAAGAACCCGCCAGCCAATGCAGGAGACTTATTAAAATGAGACGCGGGTTCCATCTCTGGGGAGTCGGAAAGATTCCCCTGGAGGAGGGCATGGCAACCTACTCCAGTATTCGTGCCTGCAGAATCCCCATGGACAGAGGAGCCTGGCGGGCTGCAGTCCATGGGGTCGGAAAATATCGGGCACGACAGAAGCAACTTAGCACACACTCTCTGGGTGCTTGAAAGTTTCTGTTTCCTCCGCTCCCCTCCAACCGGGAGTTTTTCTAACGGGGAAAGAAAATTTTTGTTAATCTCTGAATCCTCATCGCCTACCGTACCATCCCGGTAGGACTCTACGTGCTTGGTGCCTGTACTTGCAGAGCTTGGTGAAGATCATGTTTTGTTATCCAAAAGCAGTTTCCCTCGCTAACTCTAAACTCTAGAGTGGCTCAGTTGACCTCTGAACTCCCAGGAGCTTGCAACTTGGCTTGTAGGTTATGAATTTTAAGCAACTTTATTGGCTCAAGTTAAAACATCTATCCACTTGAAATCTACTGAGCTTCCTGTAAGCGATGTGAAGCTTAACCTCTGCTTTACCCTCTGAAGTGTTCAATAGGAAAGTGGGTGTGATTTGCAAATTCAGAAAACTTCTGCAGTTTGGGGGTGGAGCCCTGTTTGCTTAGGCTGGGGACTAGGGTGGCAGGATCTTTAGTGGTTCAAGTCTTATGGATAGCTTGATGGATGTTGCACCTGATCACAGCCAGACAATGTCCTGTTAGACTGAGGTCACTTCTCCAAAGGTTCTGGTTATCTCTGCTTGTCCCTTCTTTATCCTATAAAAAAAAATTTTTTTTTTTGAGTCACTTGCAGATTTCTGAGATCAAAACATTCTCCCAATTGCAAATAATTTTTCTCATTAAAGTCTGTCCCTAAGTTCAGATTTTTTTAAAAATTGAAGTATGGTTAATTTACAACGTTGTGTTAGTTTCTGATGTACATCAGAATGATTCAGTTATACAAATGTGTGTGTGTATGCTATGATCATTTGTGTCTCTTTGTGACCCTATAAACTGTAGCCCTCCAGGCTTCTCTGTCTAAGGATGCACGAACACTGGAATGGGTTGCCATTTCCTACTCCAGGGGATCTTCTCCACCCAGGGATCAAACCTGCATCTCTTGTGTCTCCTGCATTGGCAGGTGGAATCTTTACCACTAGCGCCACCTGAGAAGTATGTGTGTATATATATATACACTTGAGATGTATATATATATACACCTGAGAAGTATGTGTGTATATATATATATATATATATACATTTATTTATATATGCATGTATGTGTGCATGGCTTCAGTCGGGTCCGACTTTTTGCAACCCTATGGACAGTAGCCTGCCAAGCTCCTCTGTCCATGGGATTCTCCAGGCAAGAATACTGGAGTGGGTTGCCATGCCCTCCTCCAGGGAATCTTCCAGCACAGTGATTGAACCTGCATCTCTTATGTCTCCTGTATTGGTAGGCGGGTACTTTACCACTAGTGCTACCTGGGAAGCCATATATATACATATAGAATGTAGTTCCCTGTGCTATACAGTAGGAACTTGTTTTATACACAGTAACTTGTGTACAGATTAATTTTTATTTGACAAACTAGGCACAAGGTGCTGGGTCCCTTTCCTCATTTTGGAATACAATTTACAGGAATTTAGAAGCTGTGATCCATGTTTTTTAACATGGTATGTTTGAGATTCAAAGGTCACACAACTAGAAAAAAACAAGAGTTGGATTTTAAGATTAGGTCTTTGAACTCCAGAATTCATCCCAGCTATATCTTAACAAGTATTCTCATCAAAATACACTGAATTTCCCTCAGCAATATAGGAACAAATAAACCAATAAGAAAAGAAAAGAGAACATATCCAAAGTTATAAAGTCAGCTAAGAGCAAGGAAAAAAACACCCCAGTAGGAAAATGAGCAAAACACAAGAACAAACAGTTGACAACCAGCTTGTAAACACAGAAAAAGATATTTAAAGATTGATAATAGAAATGGGTAATCTAATAAAGTTGATGAAAGTATCAATTTGTTTAACCCTGGACAGTTTGGAAATACCTTTTTGCTTACAGGGAATTTCACTTGTAAGAATTTATAGAAATATTTGTACAGTGTCCAGAGAAATATATTCAAGAATTATTCTTCTAATCACTAGTTATAAATAGCAAAAAAATAGAAATTTTATACCGGACCAGGCCCTGCTCACCTGACACCTGAACGTTCATGCTTTGATCTAACTCACCCTAGCCTTGTAAGGGCAAGGTTGGCTGTAAACTTGGGGGCCCAGAGTCACCTTTGCCCTCCCACCAGCAAACCCACATGGGAGGTGCTGAGTCCTGAGTGTTCAGCGTCCACACTATGTGACCCTGAGCTGGCTCCATGGAATTTTCCAGGCAAGAATACAAAAGTGGGTCTCCATTTCCTACTCCAAGGGATTTTCCTGACCCAGGGACTGAACCTCCATCTCTTGGCAGGAGGATTCTTTACCACTTCGTCACCTGGGAAGTACCTTGTTGCCAGTACTTGTTGCCAGCTGAAATCTTGGCTTTCTCTGCCTACTGAAGCTGAATGAAAAATATGGAAACAGAGTTTAGAGGAAATAGAAAAGTGGCTTTTATTCTCAGCTGGCGGAGAGGGGAACACAGTAGGCTCGCGCCTGAAGAACTGTGCCCCCACCCCCACCCCCGCTCCACAAGGAGTCTGGGGGCTTATGTAAAGCAAGGGCTTGCAGTCAGGAGTCAGTGATGAGGAATAAAGGTGATAGGATCTTGATTTCTTCCTCTTGTATTGTTTCAAAGACAATCATAAGCTGGCATTAGTAACCCAGTGATTGAGTCTGGCAGTTCAGTGGCTCTGTGGCCTTCTTTCTGATATGTAACTACAAGGTGAAGGGTGTTGTAAGGGTAAACACCAGATAGGGGGATGTATTTAGCATAGAGTCAAAAGAAAATAGGTGAGAAGTGTAGCTCCTGCAGAGTTAGGGGGCAGAAAAGCAAACTCAGACATTCAGAATTAGGAGCAAAGTGAAAAAAACTAGGAATGTTGAGACCTGCTCACTATTCCTTTATATATAATAAAGTTGATGAAAGTATCAATTTGTTTAACCCTGGACAATTTGGAAATACCTTTTTGCTTACAGGGAATTTCACTTGTAAGAATTTATAGAAATATTTGTACAGTGTCCAGAGAAATATATTCAAGAATTATTCTTCTAACCACTAGTTATAAATAGCAAAAAACCAGAAATTTTTATATTTATTATATATATTATATATAATATATATTATATATATTATATATAATATATATTTATTATATATATTAAAAATATTTTTATATATATTATTTGTTCTCAGGAAAGGGAAAGAGAAAAACTCATTGTCCTTTTCACTGCAACATACTGGATGCTCTAAAAATCTTGATCTGAGTAAATTCTGATGGATCCAAACTGAAAGAAATAAAGCAAATGCTGTAAATATTGAAATCATTATTTTTTTCTCTGTTTTCTTCCATAGAGAAGAAAATGTCAGGTTCATTACTGCCCTTTCCTGAAGATCTTGGAATAAGGTGAGAATGACAAAATTCGCATTGTAGCCAAGCACACTTAAGACCTTTTGATTCACATTTGAAAGACAAAGCCCAAGATTATTAATATTAACTGTCCTCATTTTAAATTTGTAGGGTTTTAAAACAGAATACCATGCCTGCTGTTTAACAGTTGTTTTCGTTTTTGCTGTGCAAATCCTGTGTTTAGTATTACTAATGATTCCTATTTAAAAATTTTTGCTGACAAACCTTCATGAAGTTTGTAGTGACCAACTTTTTACTCTCAAGTTCAGAATAATTGAATTATTCACATCAGAAAATGTAGAACTGATAGGAAAAAACATCAGCAAGCAAAATGCAGTCCTATCTTGAACATATTTCTAGGTTTTTCTAAAGGTGTCTTAAGACTGAAATGCTTCCTTGGTGTTAAAGACGCTGTCCAAAGAAGTTTGGCATTTTTCATTTGAATGATATGGGACAATTTATTTAACCCTTCAGTTTCTGCACCTGTGAAATGGATACCTGTGAGACAATGTGTGTAAAGTAATTAGCACATGATAAGCCCTTCATAAATTATATGTATAGGTTGAGGTCTGTATGTATGACTGGAGATTCTAGGATCTAGATCTAGGTCTACTTTAAAGATCTAGGTTGAGGATCCAATATCTAAATATTCCTTAAATAGAGACTTTATTTCTATTGGAATTGGCAACAGTAGTAAAATACTGTCTTTTTTCTGGAATTCCACTTAGTTGTTTGTGGGAACAGTAAGCAAAGAATCAAAACAAAGGATTATACTTGAGTTGCTTTATGCATTGCTGCTTAGTAGTTGGTAAGGGAAGTAAATTGAGGGAAGAGATCACTTTAGGACTTTTAACAGACTTCATTCCTCCAAATTCCCTCTTACTACCCATTTCTTATGTATAGTAGTTGCTTACTATTTGAACTGAATGGATTTTTCTAGTAGAGTTTTGCTTTAAAAAGGAAACATGTAGTTTGTGGATCCAAATACTATTGATTTATTCAACAAATATTTGAGGAGGACCATTATGTGTTAGGCATTCTTCCAAGAACTTGGGACACATGAGTTAACAAAATAGTACAAATTCCAAAAGGGACACTATATATCACATCTTTTTGTGTCCATCTCTTAACTCTGAGGTGGGTTCTGCAGGTGTTTTTCTATACAGCAGACGCTAGCTATGTGTTAAAATTAATTAAAATGGAAATTTTAATTTCTCAGTTACACTGAGTCACAGTTCATTTCAGTTCATTCACTCAGCTGTGTTCGACTCTTTGTGACCCCATGGCCTGCAGCACGCCAGGCCTCCCTGTCCATCACCAACTCCCGGAGTTGACGCAAAACTCATGTCCGTTGAGTCGGTGATGCTATCCAATCATTTCATCCTCTGTCGTCCCCTTCTTCTCCTGCCCTCAATCTTTCCCAGCATCAGGGTCTTTTCAAATGAGTCGGCTGTTCGCATCAGGTGGCCAAAGTATTGGAGTTTCAGCTTCAACATCAGTCCTTCCAGTGAACATTCAGGACTGGTTTCCTTTAGGATGGACTGGTTGGATCTCCTTGTAGTCCAAGGGATTCTCAAGAGTCTTCTCCAACACCACAGTTCAAAAGCATTGTTACAGCCACGCGTTCTGGGAAACAAACTGACTCAGAAGGACAATGCAGATAATGAAGTGCAGATTGCATTGGTGGGCCCACGGCAGAGTCTCCTCTGAGCCAAGGACCCCTAACAGTTTTTGTGAAAACCTTATATACCCTAAGTGTACATGCCCAAACCCACCTCCCCAAATTCCCTGAAACTAGTCTGAACAAAGGAAGAGAAAGATACAATCAAAGGTAACCCGTGATTCATATGCCCTAAGCCTAGGTAGTTAACAGTGGACAATTATCAGTAGGCCTGTGGTCATACCCCAATAAGCATAATAGAATTTATGATTCTATTTGGTTACACAGATAATTAGGGTATTCTTTTAGGCAATGGAGAGTCTAGGTATGAGCCCTGGGGTTCTTCCATCTGGGGGGGTCTGGTTTTCCAGTTGGTGTGTCGTTTCCATATATACTGGGCATATAGCTCAAAGTCCACAGTCTGGCCCAAGATAGAGTCCTGCTTTCAAGATGGAGCCTGTTCTGTCTGTTTCCTCCTTCAGCATCAATTCTTCAGCACTCAGCTTTCTTTATAGTCCAGCTCTCACATCCATACATGACTACTGGAAACACCATAGCCTTGACTAGACGGACCTTTGTTGACAAAGTAATGTCTCTGCTTTTTAATATGCTATCTAGGTTGGTCATAATTTTCCTTCCAAGGAGTAAGTGTCTTTTAATTTCATGGGTGCAGTCACCATCTGCAGTGATTTTGGAGCCCAAAAAAATAAAGTCTGCCCCTGTTTCCACTGTTTCTCCATCTATTTGCCATGAAGTGATGGGACCGGATGCCATGATCTTAGTTTTCTGAATGTTGAGCTTTAAGCCAACTTTTTCGCTCTCCTCTTTCACTTTCATCAAGAGGCTCTTTAGTTCTTCACTTTCTGCCATAAGGGTGGTGTCATCTGAATATCTGAGGTTACTGATATTTCTCCCAGCAATCTTGATTCCAGCTTGTGCTTCTTCCAGCCCAGCGTTTCTCATGATGTACTCTGCATATAAGTTAAATAAGCAGGGTGACAATATACAACCTTGACGTACTCCTTTTCCTATTTGGAACCAGTCTGTTCCATGTCCAGTTCTAACTGTTGCTTCCTGACCTGCATATAGGTTTCTCAAGAGGCAGGTCAGGTGGTCTGGTATTCCCATCTCTTTCAGAATTTTCCACAGTTTATTGTGATCCACACAGTCAAAGGCTTTGGTGTAGTCAATAAAGCAGAAATACATGTTTTTCTGGAACTCTCTTGCTTTTCCGATGATCCAGCGGATGTTGGCAACTTGATCTCTGGTTCCTCTGCCACTTCGAAAACCAGTTTGAAAAACTGAAAGTTCACAGTTCATGTATTGTTGACGCCTGGCTTGAAGAATTTTGAGCATTACTTTGGTAGCATGTGAGATGAGTGCAATTGTGCGGTAGTTTGAGCATTCTTTGGCATTGCCTTTCTTAGGGTTTGGAATGAAAACTGACCTTTTCCAGTCCTGTGGCCACTACTGAGTTTTCCAGATTTGCTGGCATATTGAGTGCAGCACTTTCACAGCATCATCTTTTAGGATTTGAAATAGCTCAACTGGAATTCCATCACCTCCACTAGTCATACTTCAGGTGCTCAGTAACCACTTATGACTGGTCGTTACCATGTTGGACAGGGCAGATATAGAATATTTCCATTTTGACAAAGTTCTCCTGCTCAGAGCTACCTTTGAGGATCCCACTGGGATCAGCTGAAGTTGTTCACAGTAGTACCAGTGCAACTGATTAAGTATTTTCCCCTTGTTTCTTGTTTTACCTTTCCTAACCCTCCACTCCATTTCCCAGGATTCACATCCCAAAATAAATTACCTGTATGCAGGCTCTTGTCGTAGGCTGTCCTTTCTATGTGGAAATCAGTTTAGACAAGTACTCCTGTATTTCCTCATGATTAACTGATGATTGTAAAAGGTTTTTCTAAAAAAATATTAATAACAAACATTGTCACATTAAATGTATACATCGGTTGTAAGAAACATTACATTTCAGAAATGATGAAATACAGAAGTAAAATCTTCTTGTAGTCTATCCTGGCCCAAATCTTTGTTTAAAGTATTTATTCGGGGACTTCCATGGTGGTCCAGTGGTTAAGAATCTGCCTGCCACTGCAGGGGACACAGACTGGATCCCTGGTCTGGGAAGATGCCATGTGCCTTGGAGCAACTAAACCCATGTGCCATAACTATTGAGCCTGTGCTCTAGAGCTCGGGAGCTGCAACAAGAGAAGCTATTGCAGTGAGAAGCCTTCGCACCACAACTATGAGTAGCCCCCACTCACCACAACTAGAGAAAACATGCTCAGCAAACAGAGCAGCCAAAAAACAAAAGTATTTACTTTTTTATAACTTTTGCCAAAACAAAGACATTTCCAGGTTTTGGGTGGCTTTTTAATATACTTTAATCAGTAATTTTTTAAATTAAATTTTTATTGAGGTATAATTGACGTGTAATATTATATTCATTTCAAATGTATAATGTAACGATTCAGTATTTGTATATATTGAAAAGTAAAAAAAAAGAAAAGTGATCACCATAGTAAGTCTAGTTACCCTCTGTCACCATACAAAGTTACAAAGAAATTTTTTTTTCCTATGATGAGAAATTTTAAAATTTACTTTCTTTGGAATTCCCTGGCAATCCAGTGATTAGGACCCCGCACTCTCACTGTCAAGGGCACAGGTTCAGTCCCTGGTTGAAGAACTTAAGATTCTGAAAGCTGCGCAAGGAAAAAAACCAACACCAAAAAAACAACAACACAAGTTTACTCTCATTAGTCAACAAAAAATTAGAATTTTTGGAGGAGAAATAGAGAATTTTATTTGAGCCAACCTGAAGATTATAACCCAGGAGACAGCCTTTTAGAAAACTCTGAGGAATGTTCTGTCTCTTAGAAGTCAAAGACAGTCATGTACATTTTTGAGATAACAGATGGTACATCAAAGTGACGCACTGAAATTTTACATAAAGTTCACCAGAGATTCATACTCCAAATCTGCACATAGGAGTAATGTGTCACCATGACCTTTACAGGGTTAGGAAAGGAAAAATTTGTCTTCTAATGAGTTACATTGTTTACATCAGAAGGAAAAACAGCATTTTTTTTTTTACAGTCAGGCCAGCATTCTCACCTTTGAAGAGGTCTGGTTAATATGTAATCCAGATACACACTGCACATTAGAGAGGGCCCAGCACAAGCAGGGAACAGGTTATACTTAAATTTTCTTGCCTTGCCTTAGAATAGAAAATGTATTTTATGATTTGGCAACTTTGAAACATGTACTGCAATATTAATTGACTATAGTCATCATAATGTGCATTACACATCCATGACTTATTTTATAGCTGCAAGTTTGTACTTCTTGAACCCCCTTCACGCATTTTGGTCACCTCCTCATGATTTCTATATGAATACAGTAGCTTCTTTTTTGTGGAGAAGGCAATGGCACCCCACTCCAGTACTCTTGCCTGGAAAATCCCATGGGCAGAGGAGCCTGGTAGGCTGCAGTTCATGGGGTTGCTAAGAGTCAGACAGGACTGAGCGACTTCACTTTCACTTTTCACTTTCATGCATTGGAAAAGGAAATGGCAACCCACTCCAGTGTTCTTGCCTGGAGAATCCCAGGGATGGGGGAGCCTGGTGGGCTGCCATCTATGGGGTTGCACAGTTGGACATGACTGAAGTGACTTAGCAGCTTAGCAGCAGCTTCTTTTTGAGTTCTAATCAAGTAATGAATACTGAATATCAGTTGAGGGAAAGACTAGGCAGTGAGGTTGGTTTAGGTTTGGTATTGTTTTATGCTGTGATTCTTGGTTATGCTGTGCTGTGCAACAATGCTTAACCTTTGTCAGTTATAGCTCTGCCTTTAAGTACTTCTTGGCCTGGCCTTTCTCTGTGCTTATTATGTCAAACAGCTGAGGAGAGGGGAATAGTAAACACAAAGCATGCTGCTTTAATGGTTTATCAGCTGTAATGATGCTTCTATACATTCTAGGAAAATTATTCTTAAATTCTGTAGTTACCCTGAGTTTCAGGGTACAACATAGAGGTCAATTATAGTTCTTCTGGTTCCAAGTCTATTTAAGTACTTTTAGCAAACAATTTGGAGAAGGCAATGGCACCCCACTCCAGTACTCCTGCCTGGAAAATCCCATGGACGGAGGAGCCTGGGAGGCTGCAGTCCATGGGGTCGCTGAGGGTTGGACACGACTGAGCAACTTCACTTTGACTTTTCACTTTCATGCATTGGAAAAGGAAATGGCAACCCACTCCAATGTTCTTGCCTAGAGAATCCCAGGGACGGGGGAGCCTGGTGGGCTGCCGTCTATGGGGTCACACAGAGTCGGACACGACTGAAGCGACTTAGCAGCAGCAGCAGCAGCAGCAGGATGTAAGCTGGAGAAGGCAATGGCAACCCACTCCAGTACTCTTGCCTGGAAAATCCCATGGACGGAGGAGCCTGGGAGGCTGCAGTCCATGGGGTCGCTGAGGGTCGGACACGACTGAGCAACTTCACTTTGACTTTTCACTTTCATGCATTGGAAAAGGAAATGGCAACCCACTCCAATGTTCTTGCCTAGAGAATCCCAGGGACGGGGGAGCCTGGTGGGCTGCCCTTTATGGGGTCACACAGAGTCGGACACGACTGAAGTGACTTAGCAGCAGCAGCAACAAACGATTTACATTTCAGTCTGATTAGCTAGCAGATTGATGAAACCTAACCCCTTGCCTTCTGCTTCAGCCAGGTATCAGGCTGACATGCCTAGAACATTTAGTAAGTGTAAATGGAGACTAATTAATAAGTGTAAATGAAGCAGGAAAATTAACTACAGGATTTTGAGCTGTTAAATTCCTATTCTTTCTCAGGATTTTAGTATTATGAGTAATTACTGATAGAGGAAGATAGGGAGGTATAAATGAAGCTAAAACCATAAATATTTGATTCATGCTGAAGTCATACCTGTACTCATAAGTCAAACTTGGACCTTTGAAACTCGTCACTATAGCGAATTTTAAAAGTCCATTCATGATCTTGTGACTGATCACCACCCCTGCCAAGAAGTTTTGTATTATTCTGCATTTCCTTTCATTGTATCCTAGATACTTCTTAATTGACATAAGCAACAATTATATCTCTTTGAAAGTTACTTTCATATGACAGAGACTCAGATTGTCGAAAAAATGTAGTTTTCCTAGATGTGCCCATTTAGGTAGATGACTTTGTTTACATACTCACCACATGGTTACACTAATAAACTTCTAGATTCTTGTACTTGAAACACTGCTGATGGGACAGATATTCACTTGGACATCAGTAGTAATTTCTATAACACCTGTAATCATAATTAAAAATCTGTAGTTCTTGAGGGCAGGAACTGAGTCTGTTGTAACCTCAGTGGTGAACACACTGTTTAATCCCTGTGAACACACTGTTTAATCCCTCTGCAGCCCTGTGAGGGAGATATTAATAGTATTATCTCTGTGCTATAGATGAGAATATCAATATACCAAAAAAGGTTAAGTGACTTTTTCAGGGTCATGTAGATTCCATGCGAAGATGTGAGCCAGTTCCACCTGATTCCAAAATCCTTTTTCATTATCACTGTGCTCTACTTCAAAGAGACCTGGCTATCCTGAGATTTCACTTACGTAAATCAAGCAAATTTTAGGATCATTAGGCAACGGTTAGGTTAAAGTAAGTTTGAAGTGTATATTGAGCATTCAGTGATGCAGATATGGGAAGTGTTGAAATCTGAATTTACCAAGAAAGGAGGATTAAGGGCAAAAGTCTCATGTCTCAAAAGAAAAGGAAGGAGAGGGTTTCTAGGGAGGAGTATGTTTGAATTATTAATTGTTCTTTTAATCTGACTTCTATTCTAACAATCTAAAGTTGATTATATATTCCAGGATTATTATTAAGCAAATAATGACAGATTTGCTTATCCTGTTATAATTTTAGTTCCTATGGGAAGAAAATGAAGCTGCTTAATTGTATCCAAGATACAATGAAGGTAAGAGAAATCTGAATTTATTATTATTTTTTAACATAAAATGATATAATTCAGTTATGTAGACGTCATTTTTAAAAGAATGGAAAGAAAGCTCTTTTCAGTAATTGGATTGAGAGTAATGGGTTATTACTTTCCTAAACTTTCTGCATTTTCTAAAATAACCATAGAGTATATAAGTCAAGAAAAGCTAAAATATTTTAAGCACATAGAAAGTGTACATAGGCTACTGCCGAGCTTGTCAGATCTTAACATTTTGCTTAATTTGCTTCAGATCTTTTATTTCTAGAACAAAATATTAGAAACAATAGAAGGCCTCCTTTGTATCCCTCTTGAATTCTGTTTCCATCCTTTTTTCTCCAAGAGTAAGCACCATCCTGAACTTGGTGTTTAATCATTTTCTTCAATGTTTTTTGGATTTTTTTACTACATGTGTATAGCCATAAACAGTGTATAGTACTGTTTTACATGTTTTTAAACACCGCTGCTGCTAAGTCACTTCAGTCATGTCTGACTCTGTGCGACCCCATAGACAGCAGCCCACCAGGCTCCCCATCCCTGGGATTCTCCAGGCAAGAACACTGGAGTGGGTTGCCATTTCCTTCTCCAATGCATGAAAGTGAAAGGTGAAAGTGAAGTAACTCAGTCATGTCCGACTCTTAGCGACATTATATACATGGAATTTCATTCACAGTAAGTAGCCTTCTAATGTTGTATTTTTGAGAAATATTCATACCAACACATATAGCCCTACCCTTAGTCGTAGAATAACAGTTTTTTCTTTTTTGCTATCTGGGTCTTCGTTGCTGTACATGGGCTTTCTCTAGTTACAGCTGTTCTTCGCTGTGGTACACAGGCTTCTCATTGTCGTGGCTCCTGCTGTTGCAGAGCATGGGCTCTGGAGCACTCGGGCTTCAGTAGTTGTGGCACGTGGGCTCAGTAGTTTCAGCTCCCAGACTCCAGAGCACAGGCTCAGTAGTTGTGGTGCACAGGCTTAGCTACAGTATGTGGGATCTTCCCAGACCAGGGATAGAACCAATGTCTCCTGCATTGGCAGGCAGATTCTTTACCACTGAGCCACCAGGGAAACCCTAGAATAACTTTTACATTAAAATTACTTAATCAGTTTTGGTAAACATTTTTATCAAATGATGGGTCAAAGAGTAGGTATAGGCCTAAAAATTAGTTGTTTATTTTTCATCCCCCAGCCCCTTCCAGACATTTTAAAAGCCCTGTTTTTTAGACTTAGTGTCCCAAGAATCATTTTAAGAAGCTATCAACTGCCTAGCTCCCATCTCAGAAATTCTGATTATGGGAACTTACTTTAGATACCTAGGAATGTGCATTTTTCACAAGCTCTTCAGTATAGTTCTAATACCATAATTAAAGAAATGTTTTGTTTTTTTTTTAAAAAAAGGAAACATATTTCTTGATTGGTTAGTGATAAGAAATGTACAACATTGCTTACCCTTTGACATCTATAGGGTAAGGAAACTTAGTTTCAGATCTGGAAGAGGGGACAGGGTTGTCGTTCTCCTTTTACCAAGTCACCATTTGTATTTTTCATCAGATACACTGAGTTATCTTAGCTCCTATGACCATTTTACTTCTACAAATTAGTCTGCTTATTTTCCATTGAAAATCACATTTGAAAATTTGCTTCAATTCTGCAATAACTTTCTTTTAGAGATGAAGTAGTGATTCTTAGAGTAAATTTATTTAATCCCAGCCCTTTTTGAAAAAGTTACCTATTATTAAAATACTTCATTTTCATAAAGGAGTAAATAGAAGGATCACTTCCAAAGATGATATCTAAATATTTCGTCCTGCAGTTGGAAGACAGTTACTGTCCTCCATTCTCTTGTGTCCCTCCTCAATAGCTGCAGCTTGGGTGGTCTCTTCAGGCAGGGCAGAGATAAGATGAGTTTTCTTCATTAGTTGAGATCATCTCAGATAATCTGAGGTCACTTTTTCACAATTTGCTGCAAAAAATCTTTTCAAAGTAATTTTCAAGTCAGTCAGTAGTTTCATTTATTCCCTTTTATTTATTTTTCTATTTTTCATGGAAAGCAAAATTGTTTAACCATCAGCAGTACAGTTGAACAAAAAATTGATTTCTACCCTAATTTGACATCTACCTTTATTTCTTTTTAAATAAAAACAGCTTTAGTGAGATATAACTCACATACCTTACAATTCACTGTTTATTTTTTCATTTTCATTTTTTATTGAGATGTAGTTGATTTACAATGTTGTGCTAATCTCTGCTATACAGGAAAGTGACTCAGTTATACACATATATGCATTCTTTTATTCGTTTGTTTTAAATATATAAGTCATTGTTTCTTAGAAATTTCGCAAGGTTGTTCAGTCATCATCACAATCTATTCAAATTATGAGTTCTTTATATATTCAGGATATAAGGCCCTGATATTTGATACACTGTGCAACTATTTTCTCTCATCTTCTGGATTATCTTTTTATTTTTATTTATTTAGGGCACGTTGAGGAGCTTGTAGGATCATAGTTCTCCAACCAGGGGTTGAACCTGGGCCCTCAGCAATGGAAGTTTGGACTCCTAACCACTGGATTACCAAGGGATTCCCTATCTTTTTACTTTCTTAATAGTGTTCTTTGGAGCATGAAAGTTTTAAATTTGGATGTAGTTCACTGTATCTATTTTTGCTTTTGTCTCTTACGTTTTTGCTATCATATCTAAGAAACCATTGCCTAGCCCAGGATTATAACCTCTATTCTTGAGTTGGTTTTCCATGCTAAATTTAGTTCAGTTGGCCTCTGAAGCCAGAAATTATATTATAGTGAAAATGAAGTACAGTATTTGACATAGCAGGCACTAACTCCAGGACCCAGCATTACTCACTGGTGGGTGGGCACCAGTCCCAGGATCTCCTGGACCCCGATCCTCCCACACACCAGAGAGCAGACACAGGCCCCAAGACCACTGCAGCCCCACAGCCTACCCTGTCAGGACCCAGCCAACACATTAGCAGCCCAGCAGCAGTCCTGGGGCCCTACCTCCTGGCCCTGCCTTACAGCAGTCTAGCTCCAGCTTTGGGACACCTTGGGTGCCTCAGCCAGCAGTCCTGGGATTCAGGCCCACCCATCAGCAGGCTGACATCAGCTGCAGGACACCAAGGACCCTGCATCCAGAGACCTTGGGACCAGCTCCACCCACCAATGAGCTAGCACTAGCCTGGAACGCCCCCTGTGCCCGGCCCTGCCCACCAGCAGGCTGACAACAGCCCTGGGACCCCCCAGGCCCTGGACTCACTCATTAGCAAGCCAACACAAGCTCTGAGGCACTTTGGACTCCTCAGCCAGCCACTATGGAATTCATCCCCACTCACCAGCAGGCCAGCACCAGACCCAGGAACCCCGCCTCACAGCCTCTCATCTCAGAGCCTGGCTCTGCCCACCAGTGAGCCAGCACTAGCCCCAGGACGCTCTGGGGTTCTGCAGCCAGCTACCTTGTGATCTGGCCCTGCCAACCAGTGGCTGGGAGTCTCCACACAAGGCAGGCCCTGGCAACCAACTGAATTGGGGAGCAGGCCACACCTACCACACTACCCACGATACTCAGCCCACCACAGTAGAAGGACCCACAGTGGGGGCACCCCTGAAGCATATAGCCCTGATGACCAGAGGAGTGTGAGATGCTGGGACACACCTGACATCTCCCACAAAATGCCACTTCTCCAAAGTCAGGAAACATAACCAACCTATCAGATACATAGAAATGAAATCCGCAAGTTAGACAAAATGAGACAACAGAGGACTATATTCCAAACTAAGAAACAGAACCACAAAAGAACTAAGTGAAGTAGAGACAGATAATCTACCTGATAAAGAGTTCAAGGTAATAGTAAAGATGATCAAAAACTTGGGAAAAGAATGGATTTACAGAGCAAAATGTTAGAAATTTTTTAACAAATAGAAAAATAGGGAAGAATCAAGCAGAGATGAAGAATACTGTAACTGACATAAAAAATACACTAGAAGGAATCAGTAGTTGACTAAGTCATACAGAGGAGATCAACAAGCTAGAAGACAAGAGTGGAAGCGAAACAGAAAAAGAAAGGAGAACAAAAATGAGAACAGTTTAAAAGACCTCTGAGAGAACGTCAGGCATTCACATTCTAGGGGTCCCAGAAGGAGAAAAGAGAGAGAAAGGAGCAGAGAACATATTTGAAGACATAATAGCTGAAAACTTGCCCAACCTAGAAGAGGAAATAGACGTCCAAGTCCAGGAAACAAGGAGAGCCCCAAATAGGCCCAACCCAAAGAGGAACACATCAAGACATATTATAATTAAAATGGCAAAAATTAAAGAGAGAATATTAAAAGCATTCAGAGGCTAGCAGCAAGTTTATATAATGAATCTCCCATAGACTATTAGCTGACTTTTCAACAGAAAATCTGCAGGCCAGAAAGGAGTGGTAGAGTAAATTTAAAGTGATGAAGGGAAGAAGTTAAAACCAAGAACCTATGTGGCAAGTTCTCAGTAAAATTTGATAGATCAAGTTTTATAGATAAACAAAAGCTAAAAAAAGTTCATTGCCACCAAGCCAGCTTTACAAGAAATGCTAAATAAAGGCACTTGTGAAAGGAAAAGCCCATTTGTAAAGGCAAATATACAGTGAAGGTATTCAAACAGCCGCATATAAAACCAGTTAAAAGACAAAAAGCAGAATCATCTGTATCTGTAATAAGTAGTGAAGGGATACGCAAAACAAAAAGATGTAAAATATAATACCAGAAACAGTACTCAAGGGGGTCTTCCCTGGTGGTCCAGTGGATAAGAATCTTCCTTACAGTGCAGGAAACAGGTTTGATCCCTGGTCAGGGAATTAAAGATCCCGCATGCCACAGAGCAGCTAGGCCTGCATGCCATAACTACATGAGCCCTTGCACCACAGCTCGAGAGTCTGTGCACCGCAATGGAAGATTATTCCACATGATGCAGTATAGATCTTGTGTGCCTCGACTAAGACCCAAGGCAATCAAATAAATAAATAATTTTAAAAAACAGTACTAATGGGAAAAGGGGAATAAAGAGAAGTTTGTTAAAATTCATTTGAAATGAAGAGATCAGCAACTTAAACTGTGTGTGGGTATATATGAGTTTGAGCAAGTTCCAGAAGATGGTGAAGGACAGGGAAGCCTGGCATGCTGTAGTCCATGGGGTGGCAAAGAGTCAGACATGACAGAGTGACCGATCAACCAACATATATATATATATATATATGTATATGTATATGTATGTATGTATGTATAAACACATGTATGTATATATATACACACATATATAAATATATATATTGCTATATATAAACCTTCCAGTAAGCACAAACTATAATAGATATACACATACAAAAAGAGAAAGGAATCCAAACATAACATTAAAGATAATCATCAAATCACAAGGGAAGAGGACAAAAGAAAGGATCAAAAGCTACAAAAACAATCCCTAAACAATGAACGAAATGGCAATAAGTACATACCTATCAATAATTATTTTACATATAAATGGACTAAATGCTCCAATCAAAAGACATGAAGTGGATGAATGAATACAAGAACAAGACCCACATATAGACTGCCAGAAGACTCACTTCAGACCTAAAGAAACACGGACTGAAAGTGAAGGAATGAAAAAATGTTTCATGCAAATGGAAATCAAAAGAAAGCCGGGGTAACAAAGCCGAGTAGTAAGTTAGTCCTGTATTCAAGTTAAACACATTCATTTAACACACTCATTCAGATCATATAAGCCATTAGACTCTACTAAAGGCGGATGAAATCATATACGTAACAGAAAGGTTGAAATCTTTACTCTTCTGTTATTCGAATCCATTAAGAAGTAAAGTGTACCCAGGTCCAATACTCTTGATCTGTCTGGTAGTGATTCCTAAATAAAGTTAAGATTTTCATACCTTGTCATTTCCCGTAGTAGTATTCTTATTTGAAAGCAAATAGCTTTAACTTCACACTGTAGATCAGAATGAGTGGACAAAAATTTTAGATGGGGTAATATATTCTTGCTCACATTAATTTAAACATAATTTTCTAGGTGATCAATGATCCTATCCATGGCCACATTGAATTTCACCCTCTCCTCATCCGAATCATCGACACACCACAATTTCAGCGCCTGCGATACATCAAGCAGTTGGGAGGCGGTTACTATGTTTTTCCAGGAGCTTCACACAATCGATTTGAGCACAGTCTAGGGTAAGAAGCCTCCCTGTTGACTCAGATGGTAAAGCGTCTGCCTGTAATGTGGGAGATCTGGGTTCCATCCCCGGGTCAGGAAGATCCCCTGGAGAAGGAAATGGCGACCCACTCCAGTACTCTTGCCTGGAAAATTCCATGGATGGAGGAGCCTGGTAGGCTACAGTTCGTGGGGTTGCAAAGAGTCAGACATAAGTGAGCAGCTTCACTTTCACTTTAGGGTAAGAAGAATACAATGAGTTAAAAGTTATGTGATGAATTTAAATTTTTTTTAAAAAGTTACGTAAACGTAGTTTCTCCCTCTCTTTCTGAATATCTTATTGTGTAAATTTAATGCCTTTTTCATCTTAACTAAGCACTTACCACACACCATAGCTGTAGCTTTCACAGTTTGAGGTATATCATTGAAACTAGCACACATTTCTTTTTCCTTCTTCACAATTTCACAGGAGATCTATTCTTATGATAGATCTTAGCAACCTCAGCGTAACAATCTTTTTTTATCTTTATGGAGTTGAGAATTTTGACCTTTTTGCTCACTTACAATGGACATGAGTTTGAGTAAACTCCGGGAGTTGGTGATGGACAGGGAAGCCTGGCGTGCTGCAGTTCATGGGGTCACAAAGAGTTGGACACGACTGAGCAACTGAACTGAACTACTCACTCACAGGAAGCACTTCTAGGCTTCTCTTTGGCACATCTGAATTGCCAGATTTACTACTCTTGCACTTTGGGGCAAAATAAGGGTTACTTGAACATAAGCACTATGAAACGTTGATAATCAGCCTAATAATTGTGCTGGCTGCTAAGTGGCTAATGTGTAGGATATGCTGGACAAAAGAATCATTCATGACCCGGTCATAATGAAACAGAAAAGTATGAGATTTCATCATGCTACTCAGAATGGACTGATTTAAGAATTGTGTATTTCTGGAACTTTCCATCTAATATTTTCAGACTATAGGTGACTACTGGTAACTGAAATGAGAAAAATGAAACCAATGATAAGGGAAAACTGCTGTGTTACTTTGGTCTTGTTTATTTGTTTAGAAGCATTTTTAATTAGCCAGAACACAAACATCTACTCAAATCTTTATTCATCAATAAATACTTACTGAAAAATTGTTCAGTTCAGTCACTCAGTTGTGTCCTGACTCATTGCGACCCCATAGACTGCAGCACACCAGGCTTCCCTGTCCATCACAAACTCCCGGAGCTTACTCAAACTCACATCCGTCGAGTCGGTGATGCCATCCAACTATCTCATTCTGTGTTGTCCCCTTCTCCTCCTGCCTTCAATCTTTGCCAGCATCAGGGTCTTTTCTAGTGAGTCAGTTGTTCACATCAGGTGGCCAAAGTATTTTTAGAAAAATTGTTAGACCATACCAAACTGATAAGGTAGCAACTGTTTCTATTCTTGTGGAGTTCAGAGTTTAGGGGACAAGAAAGATATTTATTCATTCAGGAAGTACTTTCAGGTGGAAATGCTAAAAGTGTATTTAACATTTGTTGGGCACCATATCTTAAATCTGTGTTGTAAACATTTCAATGCCAGAAGTTTGCTTTTTAAAAAAATGGGATTAAAATAAACAATATAAAATTTACCTTCCTAACCATTTTTAAGTTACAGTTCAATAATGTTAAATATGTCCACATTATTGTGCAACCAATCTCCAAAACATTTTCATCTTGCAAAATTGAAACTCTGTATCCATTGAATAGCAAGTTTCCATTTCTCTTCTCCCCAGTCCCTCAGTAACCATTATTCTACTTTCTGTTCCGGTGAATTTGACCATTTTATGTACCTCATTACAGTTTCCCAGGTGGCACAGTGGTAAAGAATCCACTTGCCAATGCAGGCGATGCAAGAAACTTGGTTTAGATCCTTGAGTTGGGAAGATTCCCTGAAATATGAAATGGCAACCCACTGCAGTACTTTTTGCCTGGAGAATATCATGGACAGAGGAGCCTGGCGGGCTACAGTCATATGAGTGATTTCATAGAATATTTGTCATTCTGTAATTGGCTTATTTCACTTAGCATAATTTCCCCAAGTCACTCATGATGGAGCATGTGTCAGAATATCCTTACTTTGCTCAGTTAAAAACTGCTGATAGGTTACCCTAAGTGACAGACACTGGGAAATTTGTATTATGTATGTACAGAATTTGTACTTAGAAGTACTTGTTTAATTGGTAATTAACTCTTATCCTAAAGTTGGCCAAAATGGGGTTCTTTTGATATTCCAAAATTAATTTTTTTCATGTGCAGCTAGAAAAAGCCAACTTGATAAAACATCTTTTCAAAAATCTGAACTTAAAGAAACAGAAGTTTTTCTGGGAGTATTTGCGTTTCTTTTCCTGTAATCTTAAAGATATAAAAGTTCTACCTGATCTTCTTAGGCATCCCCCCACCCCTACTGTGTTCTGAGATCTTGGTTTCTGCTACCCGAAAGTTACTCACATGGTATACATTTGGCAAGCAGTCAGATAGACTGGGAAGTCTGTCTGGCTGTGGCAACTCGCAGGAAAATTTGTTATAAAGGGTCTTTTTCATCTTAACCTTCATTACATCCTCCTATACACCAAAGGACTTTACTCTCTTAGGCTGTTTTGGGAAATAAATTTCTAAATCTTATGAAGGTTGCGTCCTTTGCACTCTCTTGTGGGGATGCCTCTTGCATTTTATTGGTTTGAGTCACTGTTGAGATACTATTTGTCAGTGACCAGACAATGGATCCTTAAAAGTGGAGAAACTTGGTAAATTGGTAAATTTTTTAGAGAGCTTTCATTATAAAGAGCTGTTTTATTGTTACCTATGAAAAAAATTAGAAGATGGATAGTATATAAGACAGCTATAGTGACTTAGCAGCAGCAGCAGCAGCAGTATATATAGTAAATATACTTAAATATATGTTTAAAATATTTATGTATGTATTTAGAAGGCTGGAAGAAAATTACACTGAGATACCTGATCAGTAATTGTTGGGACAACAGTTTAGCCAATTAATCAAGTTAAAGGTATTTTTTTAAAAAGACCTGAGTCCCTTAGTTATCCCCCTCCCTGGAGACCCCAGAGCCTTTATATAAAAATAGATAAAATGACCAGAGGATAAAAAGGAAAGTTTCTAGAACTCCTTGTAAGACCATAGCTTGTTGATGGTGTACTGCTGCTGCTGCTGCTGCTACGTCGCTTCAGTCGTGTCCGACTCTGCGACCCCATAGACGGCAGCCCACCAGGCTTCCCGTCCCTGGGATTCTCCAGGCAAGAACACTGGAGTGGGCTGCCATTTCCTTCTCCAATGCATGAAAGTGAAAAGTGAAGGTGAAGTCGCTCAGTTGTGTCTGACTCTTAGCGACCCCATGGACTGCAGCCCACCAGGCTCCTCTGTCCATGGGATTTTCTAGGCAAAAGTACTGGAGTGGGGTCTCATTGCCTTCTCCGTGATGGTGTACTAATGAAGGCTAAAGTTAATGGTGTAAGAGTTGATAGGATTGAGATGACAGTTTATAAAAATAGATGTATTTAAGTGGGTTTAATATAATAATGTTTATATCGCTTTTTCCTAACTATATTGTGTGTAGACATTATGTCTTCCTGGGGAATGCTTCTCCTGCCTGGTATTATAAGACAGGATATATAAATCCGCCCCTCAGAAAATATTAAATATATAAAAAATTCCAAAACAACTCAATAGGATTACCTGAACTTACACAATATAATGTAAAAATAAGGCCTAATATTCATAAGCTAATAATAATCAAAGTAAAGAAAAGGTAGCTGGGGAAATCAGTTTTTTAATATTATTCAGGCAGCAGACCAGTTCTTTGGGGAGTTAAAATCAATTCTCTCTGTCTTGCAAATCTCTACAAATCAGAAATATAAAACAGCCTACAAGGACCAGAAATGTAATACAGGCTATTACAGAAATGTAATAAACAGCCTACAAGCTCAGACACGTAGACTTTGAAACAAAAAGAGAAAAAGCGGGCTTTTTACACTCAAACTGCTGAGAAGGGTCCATAACCCATAGTCTGATTCACAGCCTCCTTAGGGATTTATCATGGACAAATACACATCTTAACAGTCGCTCATCTTTCAAACAGAAAAATAAATTTTTCGTTTTTGTTTTGTTCCTTCCTGCTGTGCAGCGTGGGGTATCTAGCAGGACGTCTAGTTCGTGAACTGAGTGAAAAACAACCAGAGCTGCAGATAAGTGAACGAGATATTCTCTGTGTTCAGATCGCTGGTCTTTGTCATGATCTTGGTAAGCAGTTCAAAGAACCAGAGTTCTAGTGTAAAATCACCTGTCACCTCTCTTTGAAATACAACTAAGAGCAATATGAAAGTTGCGTTCTAATTCTTTAGTTAACAGTAATGTAAATTTGCCATTGCTTCTTCCTAGAATGGTTCATAAGCCCAAAGCATTGCTTTCTTTTTTTTTAAGTCTTTCAATGAGTTTCCCACGTTGCACCCTTCATTGCAGGTTATATGAAAGGACGTTCTGATAGTGGTTTTTTCCTTACTACTGTGTGTTGGAATGTTGTAAATTTGATTTTTCCTTTATCTTTGCTGAATAAAATTGCTATTTCCCTTCAGTTACTTTGAGAAATCTATTCTTCTCACACCTAGAATATATAATCTGCTCTAGCAGATTAACAAGAGATTTAGAGAACTCCTTGTGACCTATACTCACAACCTCAGTCTTGGGCCACTTAAATCCAAGTAAAAGAATATCATCTTTCTCCAGAGACAAAGAGAAAAAAGAATGTTCTCTTTTATCATAAGGAGTTTTTTCCTCTCTTCTTGTAATTTTTTCCTATTTACTGGAGTAATTTATGGATTTCCCAGGCAGCGAAGTAGTAAAGAATCTGCCTGCTAATGCAGGAGACGCAAGAGACATGGGCTCGATCCCTGGGTCAGGAAGATCCCCTGGAGTAGGAAATGGCAACCCACTCCAGTTTTCTTGCCTGGAAAATTCCATGGACAGGGGAGCCTGGCTACAGTCCATGGGGTCACAAAGAGTCAGACACTGAGCGCGCACACACACACATACACACACACACACACACACACAACATTGAAGGATCCTAAGAGTTTACATGTGCCCTCGGTGCAGACAAAGGGAGGTTTTTGTGTTTCAGTCGTCAGATAATTAAAGGCATAGGGCAGTCTTTTCAGCACGTTCCCTTGGAGATTTCAGTAGGACCAGTATCAGCCTTCGATCATTAATTTAAGATTCTTGGTATTTTGAGAGGGAGCTTTTGGCAATCTTATACCAATCCCCAGGAGTCTAAACTCTGCAGTAACAAGCCTTTATTTATGTACTGAAACATGCAGAAAAGGCCTGGGGCTGGTCCAAGTGAGCTCCCTCTCCCATCTAGCAAGGAAATGTGGGGGGGGATTTGTTCCCAGGACCCCCTCCGGATACAAAAAAAAAAAGCCCAGTGCTTATATAAAATTTGTATATAACCCATACACATCCTCTCCTGTGTATAGAGAATTAAATCAATTAATCTAGAATTAAATCAATTCTAGATTACTGATAATACCAATAATATGTAAATAACTGCCAGCAAGCTTGGCAAATTCAAGTTTTGCTTTTTGGAACTTCCTGAAATTTTTTTTTCCCCCCAAATATTTTCTGTCCAAGGTTGACTGAATCTGTGAATGCAGAGGGCCAAGTTTAACTCCTTCAGAAATTCTGATGATTCCAGATTTGTTCCTCAGCAAAGTTTCATGTTGATAGATGTTGTAGAATGTTAAGGTCACTTATGAATAAGATGAAGTAGTGATCTCCACTTTTGATTGCCCATATCATCAATAAAAACAAAGATAAGCCCTGATATGTGTCTAAAAGTACATACATTATAAAATTTACATAAAAAGGGATGTTTTTAAAGGTTCAGAGTAATAAAGTTCTAATGATTTCCTGACCCTAGTAGATTGTCTTAAAACTGCTTTTCTAACACCAATATGTAATCGAAAGAAGCCAAAAGTTTTTGTCATTAACATTCCTTTATTTACACAAAACTGTCCTTTCATTAAGTTTATGTAAACTCCAGTGACTCAGAGACCCCTCAATGGAGAATTTACATTCTTGTATTGTTCTGCTTCCTGTTCTCTTGTTTTAGAAAATAGGAAGGAACAATTTGTTCCTTTTTTGTGATTATAAATTATTAATTTCCATTGATATTCACATTTAACTAAAAAAATTTCCTTTCCACCAATTTACAAACAGTGTTCCTGTTCTAAAGCAGCTTTTGTTTTTAAGGTCATGGGCCATTTTCCCATATGTTTGATGGAAGATTTATTCCACTTGCTCGACCAGAGATAAAATGGACGGTATGTATCCATATATTCAATATTTAGTAAAATAAAGACTAAGCAGTGGCTACTGTTTTATAGTATAATTCCTGTTACAGTTTTTCAGGGTGTTGTTTTCATTTGATCCTCACAGCAGTCTCTAAGGAGGAAATTATTATCTTCAATTTTGTAAGTGTAAAGGAACTCGAAACCCAGAGGTGTACTGATGCACCAAACATCACAAAGCCTGTGAAATGATAGAGCCAGCACTAGAAAACCAGGTTTCCTCGCAGCTAATTTAGTGCTATTTCTATTCTGTCATACTAGTATAAAATAAAAAATCAAAGACTGACTCTGGCTTTGATTCATTTTGTGTGACCATAAAGTAAGTTCTATACTAAGTTCTTTGTATAATTACAGATTTGCAGGTAGCTAACCCATTTTTCTGGAATCAGTTTTTGAGAAGTAAAGGTAGGTCATCTTCCATTTTTGGCTGCACTATATTTGAAGCAGAAAATGATATCACTACATCCTGAACACTTCTTACATGTCAACCACTATTTATTCTCTCATTTTTAGAAAGGTATAATTCGTCTTAAATATGTTGTCCAGATCATCATTCAGTGAGTTTTGACAAGTGTATTCATCTGTGCAGCCACTACTCAAGTTGAGATGTGCAATATTCTCATCTTCCTGGAGAATTCCTGTGTGACTCTTTCTAGTCAGTTCCTACCCACCCCATCATCATCACCTTCTAATTTTTATGAACAGATTTGTATTTCTAGACTTGATATAAGTAGAATCCTATAATAGGTACTGTTTTGTCCTGTTTATATTCATGCAGTATATTGTTTGTCCCTATTCATTGCTGAGGTAATAGCCCATTGTATGAATAAGTCACTATTTGTTTATCTATTCTCCTTTTGTAGAATTTGGGTTGTTTTCAGTTTGGGGCTATTACAAATATAAGGATGTTGTACATGTTACTGTACACAATTTTTGTGGAAAATATTTTCGTTTGTCTTAGTTTCATTTCTCCTTACCTGGTAGTAGAATTGCTGGGTCATCAAGTAGATGCATATTTAACTTTATAAGAAATTACCAGACCTTCCCCATTTTACACTCTGCCAGTGATATGAGAGTACCTGTTCTTCCATGGCCTTACCAACATTTAGATTTTTGGTTATTCTTTCTATTGAGTGTGAAATAGTCTTTTGTGGGATTTTCCCTTTTTTATTTGTCATTCTCTGTGTGTTAACTTCCCATTTCCTGTACTTTGTCACTGATAAATCATCTTTTGTAAAGAGATTTTCCATTTACCCATTAGAAAAAATTGAATATTTACCTTTTAGTTATCAATTTGAATAAATATATATATATAGTCAGATACATGTATTATGGATATTTTGTCTCTGACTTACCAATTACCAATTCATTTCTTTAAGATTTTTTTTTTAATGTGGACCACTTTTAAAGTCTTTATTGAATTTTTTATAATATTGCTTCCATTTCATGGATTTTTTTTGTTTGTTTTTTGGCCACAAGGCCTGTGGGATCTTAGCTCTCTGATGAGGGATTGAGCCCGCACATCTTGCACTGGAAGGCAGTCTTAACCACTGTACTGCCAGGAAAGTCTTAGTTCGTTTCTTTAACAAAGGTGGCTTTTCAGAAAGAAAATTTAAAATTTTGATGAAGTATTCTGGTTCTTTCACCTAGTAAAAAGAATAGTTTCTTTCCAGTTCTCCTGCCCTAGGGCCTCCCTCAGGCTAAAAGCCATAAAAGAACTGGAATGTTGCCCACAACAAAGAAGAACTGGAATGCTTCTCTTCCAAGTGTTTAGTTCCCTCTAACATCTGCCTGCTTTTGGTGGTAATCCAATACCTTCAGGAAGTTCAGTTCAGTTCCATTTAGTCGCTCAGTCTTGTTGCACTCTTTGCAACCCCATGGACTGTGCCAGGCCTTCCTGTCCATCACCAACTCCCGGAGTTTACGCAAACTCATGTCCGTTGAGTCGGTGATGCCATCCAACCATCTCATCCTCTGTCGTTCCCTTCTTCTCTGGCCTTCAAACTTTCCCAGCATCAGGGTCTTTTCAAATGAGTCAGCTCTTCACATCAGGTGGCCAAAGTATTGGAGTTTCGGCTTCAGCATCAGTCCTTCCAATGAATATTCAGGACTGATCTCCTTTAGGATGGACTGGTTGGATCTCCTTGCAGTCCAAGGGACTCTCAAGAGTCTTCTCCAACACCACAGTTCAAAAGCATCAATTCTTTGGGGCTCAGCTTTCTTTATAGTCCAACTTGTTGCAGGAAGGGGGACCCCTTCCAAGGCCGAAACTGGGCTCTTGTCTAACACTCGGGAATGAGTTGTCCGAGGAGACACATGTGCTGACAAAGCAAGAGATTTTATTGGGAAAGGGCACCTGGGTGGAGAGCAGTAGGGTAAGGGAACCCAGGAGAACAGCGCTGCCACATGGCTTGCAGTCTCAGGGTTTTATGGTGATGGTATTAGTTTCTGGGTTGTCCTTAGCCAATCATTCTGACTCAGAGTCCTTCCTGGTGGTGCACGCCTTGTTCAGCCAAGATGGATGCCAGAGAGAACGATTCTGGGAGGTGGTCAGACATGTGGTGTCTCCTTTTGACCTTTCCTGAACTCTTCCAGTTGGTGGTGGCTTATTAGTTCTGTGTTCCTTAGCAGGACCTCCTGTTGTAAAACAACTCATGCAAATGGTTACTATGGTACCTGGCCAGGGTGGGTGGTTTCAATCAGTGTGCTTCCCCTAACAAATTCTCACATCCATACATGACTCCTGGAAAAACTATAGCTTTGACGGGACGGACCTTTGTTGACAAAGCAATGTCTCTGCTTTTTAATATGCTGTCTAGGTTGGTCAGGAAGTTATCCAGAGTTAATAGTTGTTTTCCAGCAGGGTCAATTTGAATAGGCTCTACTTAGCCTTCCCAAGTCTTTTTCTTTAAATATTTTGCCTTTCACATGTAAGTTCTTACCTCATGGGAACTTATTTCTCTGCATAGCATGGTAGAAATCTGATTTCTTTTTTAATATGGATAATTATTTATTGAATTTTCCCACTGATCTGCAATCAAATGCTCTACACTGTCCCCACTGATTCTATAATACCAACCCCAAAATTTTTTGAACTTTCTGTATATGATGAATCTTCCTGGATTGTATTCCATTCTACACTTTCATAGTTGTCACTACTTTATAGTAAGTCTTGATAGTTGGTAGGACAGCTGTCCACACCTTGTTCTTTTATTAGGTATCTTTGGCCTTTTGTTCTTCTATTATAAATGTTGTAATTTTCTCCATAAAGATTTTATGCATCTTTTGTTGTGTTTACTCCTAAGTTGCTTATAATTTTAGTCATTATTGTCTGTGCTCTCTTTGTGAAACTTAAAGTTTTATGTGTGTATAAATTTTTTTCTGATCCATTTTAAAGTATGTTGTAGGAATGCTCCTTTACTCCTATATGCATCAGAGGGAATTTCCTAAAAATAAGAATATTCTCTTACATAACCTCAGTACATGTATCAAAATCAGGATACAATATTGTTATTGTATACATAATACATTATATATATATATACATACATATACACATACATAATACATATAATTGTATATATAATACAATATTAATATTGATATAATACTATTATCTAACTAAGGGCTTCCCTGGTGGCTCAGAGGTTAAAGCATCTGCCTGCAATGTGGGAGACCTGGGTTCAGTCCCTGGGTCGGGAAGATCCCCGGAGAAGGAATTATCTAACTTACAGACTTTCAAATTTCATCAGCTATCCATAGAAAAGCGGGAAGAAAACCTTTTTTGGTCCTGATTCATCCATATGTTACACTTAGTTGTCATTTCTCATTAGTTTCTTTTGATCTACAACAATTCTTCAATCCTGTCTTTCATGACCTTGTCATCTTTTGAAGTATACAAGCAAATTATTTTGTGGGATGTTCCTCAATTTGAGTTTTGGTTTTCGGTTTTCTCATACTGTCAGACTATCTGTTTTTGGCAAATGCCACAAAGTGACCTTAGTGTGCTACATCAGAGGCGCATGAAGTCTGAAGCCATTACTGGTAATGTTAACTTAAATCACTTGATTAAGGCAATGGCTGCCAAATTTCCCTACTATGAACTTACTCTTTTTCCTCTATATAATTAGTATGTACCTTGATTCAATTAAAAATAAAAAATAGATATAGGACCATTCAGGGTTGTGTTTTCATCTTTCTTGAGTTTATTTTTGCTAAGAAGTGTGATAGAGCAGTTTTTAGCAAAGATCTGTCCTATCACAGTTCTTAGAAAAGCAGAGGCCCTCCAGGGGGCCATTTGTTCTTTATAACAATTACAAATGACTGACCAGAGACTATGAGTAAAATGAGTCTATAGTTTGAGATTCCAGCCCAGATTTTGACTTCAGATCTCTGGAACATCCCAACACCTTTTTTTGTGTGTGTGTGCTTCCAAGTTTGGAATTACGCCTTTTCACCACTAGATGGAAATGCTAATAGAACTTGTAGCTTCACAAATTCCAAAGCTGATGATACTATGGAACTAAATTTTATAATAATATTCATTAAAATGGTATTCTACTGGGAATTTCCTGGCAGTCCAGTGGTTAGGACTTGGCGCTTGCACTGCAAGGGCCTATGTTCGATCTCTGGTCAGGTTACTAAGATTCTGCAAACCATGAAGCTCACCAAAAACAAACAAACAAAAAGGTATTCTTTCCTTATAATCTGGTAGTATTCAGCTGTGCTCTATAATACATATGTATTATAAATGATTATATCTCATTAAATATATTTATCAAATAATGATGCACCTGGATTATAAAGTTTTGTAGACTGGTAAAATATAGATAAATCTGACAGATTTTTTTAAGTATCTGGAAGACTGTAGTTGAAAACTAGATCATTAACATGCATTAGAACTTTATCTCTGAATTACCAGGGAGCCAAGAGTAATTTGAATAATCAGGGGTCCCTGATGGACTAGAGTCTGTAACAGACCGTATATTACTGACTTTTCCTAGCATGAGCAGGGCTCAGTTATGATGTTTGAGCACCTCATCAATTCTAACGGACTCCGAGATGTCATGAAATACTATGGTCTCATCCCTGAAGAAGATATTTTGTTTATCAAGGAACAAATTACAGGACCACCTGAATCACCCATCAAAGATTCTTCAAAGGTAAGTTTGTATACAACCTAATTTGAACCGACTGGTTCTTTTCATCTAGTCTTTTCTTGGTTCCTTCAGATCTGTATTTTAAGGGGTGACATTTTGCTATTTTAGGAGACTAAATGATAAAATATGTGATACATTTCTACTGTTTAGTGCAAAAAATAAAAGGCTTATATAGTTCTTCCAGCTCTTAACTGAGTTTTTTAGAAGTTATCCCCCAAATTAAAATACACATATTAATATTTTTAATGAATATGTATGCAGAATTTTATATAGAAGCCTAAAGTAAGTTAGTTCTGAAAGTATGTGTCTTGTTTACCCATTAAAATTAATGTTTGGATTATTTAGATATGTGAAGACCTAGAAAAAGTTGAATTAGTTCAGAGGGAAGTATGATTTGTTTCCTTTTTGATCTTTTTTCTTTTAATAGGAAAAAGAAATTCCCTTAGTGTTTTTTAGTCTTTTTTTCCTTAAAACACACAAATCTGCTTGTAAGGTATAAGATAAATAGGAGGATTTTATAGCAAATATCCTATTTCCAAAAAACAGAGTTCCTAGGAATTCCCTGGCGATCCAGTGGTTGGGACTCTGGCACTTTCACTGCCAAGGGCCCAGGTTCCATCCCTGGTTGGGGAACTAGGATCCACAGGATCACTCAGCGCAGTCAGAAAAAAAACACAGAGCTCCAAGAATTTTCACTCCTGAATTTAAGCATTCGAATATAAGAAACATTCTTACTAGTTTATAAATAGATCTTAATATTTTAAAAAATCTTTTAAAACAAGAAAGCTTGTTGGTTATCTAAGTGTAATAGAATTAGGATCCTTCCAAAGGCACTAGGTTTAGTATGAACAGGATATCATATTTTAGCATTTCTAGCATTTCTTTCCCTTTTCTACTAATTTGGGAATTAAGTGAAGGAAAAAAGAGTAGAACCTTCTCACTTACCTAACATTCGCATTCAAATATCTGTTTATAATTTTCAGGTTAATACACTTGCTTTGCTTATAAATAGATTTATCTCCTGTTCTATAACTTTCAGTGGGTTTTCTTCTCTTCCAGTGGCTCTATAAAGGGCGTCCTAAAGAAAAAAGCTTCCTTTATGAGATAGTGGCCAATAAAAGAAATGGCATTGATGTGGACAAATGGGATTATTTTGCCAGGTATGCACTGAACACTTCAGAAAAATTGATTAGAAATCTTGTATACTTTAAATAGATACAATTTTTATTTAAGTAAATAAGCAAGCAAAATAAAACCCTTATATAAATTTAGTATTGATATGTAAGGTATGGTTTCCTTTGCTGAAAAATTTCATCTCTCTGCTTGGGAATCTCTCCAGGGACTGCCATCATCTTGGAATCCAAAATAGCTTTGATTACAAGCGCTTTCTTAAGTTTGCCCGTGTCTGTGAAGTAGATAATATGAAGCATATTTGTACTAGAGAAAAGGTAAGCTATGTCAGAGAACAATAAGGAAGGTGTGATTCTTAGCTTGAAGTCTAGAAATACCCTTTCAGTAATTTGGAAAAATCACTACCTGGTAAATTATCTATCTCTTTACTTCATGCTTAGCATTTGTAAGTATTTTAAAGCTCTTTTCACTTCTCCTGTATGGTCTACTGTCTACAGTAGACATTTACTGAGTCTTGTTCTCAGCACTGTTTAACGTGCTTTAGAGGATTAACTCAATCTTCACAATCCTGTAAGATAGATACTATTATTTTCCCATTTAACAGATAAGCAAATTGAAGCTCAAAGAAGGCATACGGTTAATGGCAGAACTGGAGTTTCAATCCAGGAAGTTTGCCTTGAGTCTTGTCCTTAATCACTGTATTGTGTGTTTCATAGTAGTTATAATCCTATAATCATTAATTCCCTGCTAGGTTAGTCATATAACTGAAGAATAGAACAGTACTATACTATACAAAGTCTTTCTTTTCAGAATGAAGATTAGAAGAAGAATAATACCTAACTTCTAGAATTATTGGGAAATTTAAAAAATATATTTAAGATGCCTAAAACAGAATGCATCACAGAGTTAAGATGCTCAGTAGATTTTGGTTTACTAAGAATAAAAGTTGCAGATTAGTAGTATTATGAGTCTTCCTTGCTCTTTCTTGGGAGTCTCAGGGGTTTTGATGAATTTTACCTGTGTCCAGTCTTCTTTTGTGCCACCATCCCTTTTTCCTGACTTTCAGGCTGTCTGCTAACAAGGGAACCTAATCTGATCCTACCTTAATGTTTGTTTTACCTCTTTCTGCAGGAGGTTGGAAACCTGTATGACATGTTCCACACACGCAACTGTTTGCACCGCAGAGCTTATCAACACAAAGTTGGCAACATCATTGATACAATGTAAGAAATTTGATTGTTATTTTCCTATAAAATTTTCCATGATTTTTACTAGAGTATCATACTTGGGTCAAGTTGAGATTTCTAAATAAATTCAAGTAAAGTTTAAGTGAACAAATCTAAAATGGTTCCCTTAAACAAAACAAAAACTAGCATAAAGTAAATTTAGAGGTGAGGAGGTGAGTGTTAAAGAGGATAGAATCAAGCAGAAGAGGGGGTTTAGGCTAGACAGGAAGAGGCCACCCTGGGATGGCTTAGATCTCCACACAGGTAGTCACTTAGGTACCAGATATTAATCATTGAGGTGAGAAATGAGATGTGGATAATTGACACTCTGAAATTAATGACAAAAATGAATTTTGAAGATTAATGTCTCTGCCTACCCTGTCAATTATCAACATTAGTAGAAAACAGTAAAACCTACAGGAATTTTGGGCTTTCCTCGTAGCTCAGTCAGTGAAGAATCTGCCTGCATGTAAGATATCCAGATTCAATTCCTGGGTCAGGAAGATCTCCTAGAGAAGGAAATGGCAACCCACTCCAGTATTCTTGCCTGGAGAATCCCATGGACAGAGGAGCCTGGCGGGCAACAGTTCGTGGGGTCGCAAGAGTCAGACACAACTGAAGGACTAAACCACCACCACAGAAATTTTACTTCTCGCTGATCCAGTCAGAACCAAAGCAGAAAAGTACAGCTAGGTCTCTAAGTGACTCAGGGACCTCATGAGGAATTTCCAAAAGTGGGGTATGAGTCAAGTTAATTCTGTGGCCCTAAAATAGTTTTAAATGGATCTCTTTAGAGCTTTTACTGTTCATGTTTACATTTGTGTTGAGAAAAAGTAGAATTTACATTTGTGTTGAGAAAAAGTAGAATTTACATTCCTACTTTTTTCTTCATCGTCTGTCATGAGCAGATTAGTTAGAATCCTTTCTCCTATTTGTATGGCTGTTACTTTGGTAAGAGGTTTTTTTTGTTTGTTTGTTTTCAATGCAGAGACTCAGAGAGATCTAGCAACAGTCTGATACTGCTTCTTCCTAACTTGATTAAATGAAAATTACTCAATTTCTATGTCTGTATAATATAGGTTGATTACACCTGTGTTACTGATAGAAAGATTAAATATGATGATGTATCTAAAGCTTTGTAGTAATGCCTAGAGCACAGTAAATATTACAGTCCACAAATCATCGTGGACTTACTTAGCATGGTTGAGATGCAGTTGTCTTTGTTGTTTTAATTGTAAGTTGCAGGTATACAATATAGTGATTCACAATTTTTAAAGATTATATTCCATTATAGCTATTATAAAATATTGATTACATTCCCCATTGTACGGTGTATCTTTGTAGCTTATTTTATACCTAGTAGTTTATACCTCATACTCCCTCACCTGCCCCCGTCCCTCTGCCTACTGATCACCACTAGTTTGTTCTCTATAAGTCTGAGAAGCAGTTGCCTTTAGAACATTGTGTCTCAAGATTTTGTTTCTTAAAAGTAGAGAGGTTTCCTAAATTTTAAGTAAAGCATAAAGCAAATATTCAAATTTCCTCATAAACATAAATCTTTATAAAATGATCTTTAGGATTACAGATGCCTTCCTCAAAGCAGACGATCACATAGAGATAACAGGTTCTGCAGGAAGAAAGTATCGCATTTCTACAGCAATTGATGACATGGAAGCCTTCACTAAGCTGACAGGTAAGAAGTACAAGGTAACATAGGTGGTCCATCTCAGAAACCTTGTAAACTTTCCCTGGATTGCAGATGGGTTATTTTCCAAACATTCCAATGTATTTAGCTTCTGAAGTGATTGTATACTACTGGATTTGGGTTTTATCTCTGCTTTGTACTAACAAGATAACCTTGATAAAGTTATTTAACCTCTCTGAACCTTGTTTCCTCATCTATAAAGTGGGAGTAATGATACCTAACATGTAGTTTAGTTGTGATACTGTAGTGAAGCATATATCACTTGGAATAGTACTTGGCACACAAGTGTTGCACTGTGCTTAGTCGCTCAGTCTTGTCAGACTCTTTGTGGCCCCATGGACTGTAGCCTGCCAGGCTCCTCTGTCCATGGGGATTCTCCAGGCAAGAATACTGGAGTGGGTTGCCATGCCCTCCTCCAGAGGATCTTCCCAATCCAGGGATTAAACCCAGGTCTCCGACATTACAGGCAGATTCTTTACTGACTGAGCCACCAGGGAAGTCCAAGAATACTGGAGTGGGTAGCCTATCCCTTCTCCAGGGGATCTTCCTGACCCAGGAATCTAACTGGGGTCTCCTGCATTGCACGTGGATTCTTTACCAGCTGAGCTACCAGAGTAGCCTAAGTGCTCAATATTAATTATTTTTAACTTCAAATACAATTTGGCTTCCCTGGTGTCTTAGTTGGTAAAGAATCCTCCTGCAATGTGGGAGATATGGGTTTGATCCCTGGGTTGGGAAGATCCCCTGGAGAAGGGACCAGCTACCCACTCCTGTATTCTGGCCTGCAGAATTCCATGGTCTGTATAGTCTATGGGGTTGCAAAGAGTGGGACAGGACTTACACTTCTAATTACACTTTCATAAAACCAGACCAATACCAAAAAGCTGACTTGCTCATTTAACATAATTTTTGTTGCAAAACAGGATGCCAAAGACATTTGTGTGCACTTCAGCAGAAACAAACAACTTAGGGTGGGACGGAAGAGGGCTGAGGTGTCACAACTGATTCTTTAATGTGGGAAAGTTTAAGATCAGTAAAGCAAAAGATGTAAACCAAAAAGTATATACCAGTTAAGAGTTCTTAGCTGCAAATCCTGAAACTGACTCTGCTTAACTAAAAACAAAGTGATAGGATCAGTGAGAAGGCTGGAGTTTCTGAAACGAGAGAATGGCAGAAGCTGAGTGGCCTCACACAAAACCAAGATCAGCTTCCTGTTCCATCACTGCTAAATTTTTTTTATACAGGTGTAGGCAGTGGCACCCCACTCCAGTACTCTTGCCTGGAAAATCCCATGGGCGGAGGAGCCTGGTAGGCTGCAGTCCATGGGGTTGCTAAGAGTCGGACACGACTGAGCGACTTCACTTTCACTTTTCACTTTCATGCATTGGAGAAGGAAATGGCAACCCACTCCAGTATTCTTGCCTAGAGAATCCCAGGGACAGGGGAGCCTTGTGGGCTGCCATCTATGGGGTCGGACACGACTGAAGCGACTTAGCAGCAGCAGCAGGCAGTTAATATATGGGCTTTCTTGGTAGCTCACATGGTAAAGACTCTGCCTATAATGCAGGAGACCCGGGTTTAATCCCTAGGTTGGGAAGATACCCTCAAGAAGGGAATGGCTACCCACTCCAGTATTCTTGTCTGGAGAATTCCGTGGACAGAGGAGCCTAGTGGGCTACAGTCCATGGGATGGATAAGAGTCAGACACCACTGAGCAACTAACACTTTCACCTTCAGGCAATTAATAGAGTCCCCATTACACTTGTAACTTTTTAGGCACTTTCCATTCATACCTAAACTACAGGTTAGAAGTGAAATGGTGATTCTGTGTATCAAATGTTTATACACTGAGAACACTGTGTCCATCAATATTTGCAGTTTATAATGTGACAAGTGAGTTTACTTTTTTCTTGTTAATTCATCTGGGTTGGATTGATGACAAAGTTACTTATAGGGGATAATGTATTTGAATTGTTTCTGTGTTTTGTTTTAATAATACCATAGTAGGTACACTAGTGTTCCATTGCTGCTGCTGCTGCTAAGTCACTTCAGTCGTGTCTGACTCGGTGCGACCCCATAGACAGCAGCCCACCAGGTTCATTCTAAGGGTTTCTCCAGCAAAACCTGTGTCCTGGGCACTCAGTTCAGTCATGAGAAGAAATTTCAGAACAGCCTTTTCTTTTAAGTTTTCCTCTAAGAGACTGTCCTGACATTGACTTCATTCTGTTGCTGCTGCTAAGTCGCTTCAGTCGTTTCTGACTCTGTGCCACCCCATAGACCGCAGCCCACCAGGCTCCCCCGTCCCTGGGATTCTCCAGGCAAGAACACTGGAGTGGGTTGCCATTTCCTTCTCCAATGCATGAAAGTGAAAAGTAAAAGTGAAGCCGCTCAGTCATGTCCAACTCTTAGCGACCCCATGGACTGCAGCCTACCAGGCTCCTCCATCCGTGGGATTTTCCAGGCAAGAGTACTGGAGTGGGGTGCCATTGCCTTCTCTGTGGCTGGAAATGGAAAAAGAGATTATAAGAGAATTTAAGCAACCTGTAGATAGTTATTTTTAAACTTTTACTCATACTGAAGCAAATGATGCTGTATTTTAAAAAATCATCTTCAGTCTTCCTCAGAGACCAATCCTGACCATTTATCCTATAACAATATGTTACATTTATATTATCTTTTCAGTTAAAAACAAAAATGAATTTTGGATTTTATACACTTTTGGGTTAACTGACAAACTGTCAAATATCATACATCTTAATGAGGTTGTAACTCCATGTGTCTGTACATAGTAGCTCTTGCTCACCATGAATGAACATGCTGACTAGAACACTGAAACTGGCTTTTACCCTGTTCAGTGAGATGAGTTCACTGATCACTTGCTTGGATGTTGTCACAATGCCAAAAATCCCAGAAAAGAAATTAGGTCACATTTTTATGCTTTAACTGTCAGAATATAGGAGAATAAGCATACTGCCTTTCCACTTTCATCATTTGAGCCAGAAATCATCTTACTTTCCTTGCATGTTATTCTGAGCAGTCATATGATCCTTATTGTCCTTAATAATAACATGACCTTGAAGGAATAGGATCTCGTGAGCCCTCCTTTTTTTGGTTGCAATTCCAAAAGCAACTCATCTTTATTTTGAAAATCTTCACTTCTTATTTTTAATTTTTTTATAATTTTTTTCATGTTTTAGGGACAAGTGTTGAAAATAAACAGCAATGTTAAAAGAATTTAACAGTTAAAACCTATATACCTAAATTCTAGCATTTGCTGGCCTTCTTTATCACATATTTATTACTTACCATCCCTCTATTCATTTATTAATCTATCTAAAGCTTGACATTTGAAAGTAAATTTCAGACATCAGTATACCCTAATTCCTGCAGCATGCAGATTAACTAAAGTTCAGTAACTGTTATAGATTTTTTTTTCTTTTTATGCAAAATTACATGCAATTTATATGTTAATAAAAATTGTAAGGTTAACATTTTCTGGACAAATGCAGGACACAGAACATTATCTTCTCCTTAGAAAGCCCCTTCATGCTCCATCCGACAATACCTGTTCTACCTCATCTCTAGAAGCAACCACTATTACCTGTCCTAGAGTTTCATATCAGTGGAATCATACGGTATATAATCTTCTGCATAAGGCTTCTTTCACTTAGCATTGAAGTTTATCCAGATCGCATGTATCAGTAATTCATTCCCTTTTATTGCTGAGTAGTAGTCTCTTGTATGAATATGCCACTGTTTGTTTATCTGTTCTCTCTGCTTCCTAAATTCCTATTTCTGATGGATGTTTCAGCTTATCTGGATGCAACTATCATAAGCATTGCAAATGTTATGACCACTGTCTTAGGTAGTCATTTTCTTACCTTGGTCTTTATTCTGCAATATTCCTAAGCAATAGGTGGACCTTACCCTTTCCTTCCCTTCCCTTTCAAGACCTTACCCCCAAATCCCTTAATTAAATTGGGGCCTTAGAATGTTAAATTCAAAAGAACCTTAGAGATCATCTGCTTAAAACTCCTCTGATGAGGAAACTAAGGCCAAATGAAAGAAAGCAACTTATCCTAATAAATGGCAAACCTGAGCTCAAATCAAGTCTTCTGACTCCCAAGTTGAATGTTGTTTACACTCTTTTAGTAAACACTTTAATCGTTCAGTTTAATAAACAAGCAGTTTCCCTTTACTTTTGTACATGACTGTTTTCTGAAAACATGTATGTGGAACAAATAGAACTCTCATACATGGCCAGTGGGAATGCAGATGGTACAGCCACTTGCAAAAAGTTGAGCATTTTCTTTTAAACATATATGTATCCTGTGACCCTTTAATCCCTCTTCTGCCCACTCGGCCAATGAAAACGTCAGTCCACCCCAAAACCTGTACCTGGTAGAATAAGATGAAAGGCATAAGAAGAGTATCAGTCAAGTTCTTTGGGGTTCAAGGGAAGAAGAAATTACAATTCTGATTTGGATGCACTGGGGAAGGTTTCATAATTAGGCACTTTTTGAGATGAACCTCAGAGATTAGATAGGCCTTCAAGAAGTGAGATTCTGTCATGGGGGAAAGCATTTCCCTAATTTAGCTGGGAATAGGGTAGATTAAAGCATGGATTAGAAAAGTGTGCTCTTATTATATTAAAATTGTTTTGTTTTTCAAACTGAATATAATATGTAAAGAAATAATGAAAACCAGACTTCCCTGGTGGTCCAGTGGTTAAGAATCCTCCTGCCAATGTAGGGGCCATGGGTTCAATACCTGGTCCGGCAGGATTCTCCATGCTATGGGGCAACTAAGTCCATGCGCCACAACTATTGAAGCCCATGGGCACTAGAGCCCTTGCTCTGCAACAAGAGAAGCCACCACAGGAGAAGCATGAGCACCACAGCTATAGAAAGCTCGTGCACAGCAAGAAAGACCCAGCACGGTGAAAAATGAATAAAATGAACATGCTTTTAAAATATGTTTTTTAAAAACATTACTGAGAGGGTAAGGAATCTGTTAACCATGGATTAAGAGGGAAGAACATACATATACATGAATGACATAGGCAGCTAATATTTTGCCAAGAAAGGGCATTTTAATAAAATTCACTTTGCAAAATGCAATGGTTGATTCAATCAAGGATAATGAATGAATGCTAAACCATTGGTTGAAAACTTACTGGGATAATCAGAGCCTCTGAAAATATCACCTTGCAGAAAGATTCACTTATAACAGAGAAAAACCTGAGGATTATTGCCCTAACCAACTTTTGGAACTTGTTAACAAAGTCCATTATGTGACACATGATGTGGTGCACTGAGCCAAGCTCATGTGGTGCTCTTAGATGTTATAACACTTGTATAATGTTCTTCATAACAGTGTTTTCCTTGAATCTAGTGGTAAAGAAACAGCAAACAAGTTCACAGTCTGGACATTTTACACAATGACTGCGTGAACTTTTCTAAATTGTCAACATCATGAAAGAAGTTGGAATTAACTAGTTCTAGATGGGAGGAGCCTAGAAAACATGACAACTAATGTCATCCGTAATCTTTGATTGGTATCTCTATCCAGCAACAAAAATTTGAAATTGCATTATTGCAACAATTAAACAAATTCAAGTACAGATTTTATGTCAGGTATCTTTATATCAGTGTTACATTTCTTGACATGATTGTGATTCAGTTAGAGAATGTTCTTGTTCTTGGGAGGTATATGCTGAAATATTTAGGAGTCAAGAGTCTTGCTATCTATAATTTTCAAATGTTTCCTCAAAAATTTATATGTGCACACATACAGAGAGTGTTTGCATGTGTCGAAACAAAACAGTTGATAAATTTTGGTGAAGGGTATTTTATTTTGAAATTTCTGAAATAAAAAGTTTGAAGAAAAAGGAAGAAGGAAATTAAGCTACCTTCTATCATCATGGAATGAAACCTTTAAAAGCTTTTTCTTTTTTTTGAGTGTGCCTTTCTTTGCAGGATCTTAGTTCCTTTACCAGGGATCAAACCCAAGCCCCAGCAATGAAAGTACTGAGTCCTAACTACTGTACCTTCAGGGAACTCCCTTAAAAACTTTTTATTAAGGAGATTTACATCACTTAGTTTCATGAGTTAGTTGCAATAATTAGCATAGCAGTTTTATTTCATCCCTTCACCCCATCAGACCCTGGGCCATTTTGAAGCAGATCTCAGACATAATTTTGTAATTCCTTAAGTTTCATTCTCTTTTTTTTTTAAAAAAGCAATAAACTAATATACCCTTTTGTACCCCCAAACTCAGTCTCAAGTCATCATCTCCAGTGCAGTCTTATCTCATCTCTCCCCTTTACCACTCATTAGGTTATCCGGAAACAAATCCAAGACACTGATTGCAGCACTTTTTACAAAAGTTTTTTCACATCTTTATAATCATAGTGTATCTACATATGTAAACTTCTGCTCGAAATAATTTCAGAAGTACAGCAATGTATGAGTCTCTTTAAATCTTGGGGTTTTTTTGTTTTTGTTTTTTTCATTTTAATATAACTGAAATTTCATCAAATTGGCAGATAACATTTTTCTGGAGATCTTATACTCCACTGATCCCAATCTGAATGATGCACGAACGATTTTAAAGAAAATTGAATCCCGTAATCTATACAAGTTTGTGGGTGAGACTCAGCCCATGATACAAAGAATTAAAAAGGTAAGTTGAAAGGTCCTCTGTCCCCACAAGAGGAAACCACACCCATCACAATACCGCAGCTGTATTCTAAGCCCTTTATAATTAATTTGTTCTCATTTAATCTTCACATCAATCTCTTGAGACCTATCTTACAGACAAACTGAAGCTTGGGAGAGATTAAATAACTTGCCTACAGAAGCACACTTAGTGAGCTAGGATTCAAAGTCAAGTCTCATTTACTTCAAACTTTTACTTTCTCAACTCGGAAGTGAGAGGGGGCCTCAAATTTTACCTAGATCCAAAGACCAGAAAATGAATATAATGGAAAAGGGGCCTCAAAATAAGGCCTCTGCATGAGCTTCTTTGAGACTCTAAGGACCTGCTTTTCAACTACTTGCTTCTTTCATGGTTTATCACTTTGTCCCAGACAGTGCTTGCCTGCCTTCCTTAGTTCAGTCATTAGTTCTCTCTCCTGCTTGTTGAAGGGTCTTATCTTTGTCAAAAAGCCTGTAACACAAGCTATGCTGATAACCACACCCTGCCTCACAATACTGCCTTAGGTCACACTTTACTTTTTGTTGTTTTAGTAATAGGTTAATGCCTCATTTTTTTCAATGTGAAATTCCGTTATGAAAATCACACAATTGTGATTTGATTAAAAGGTGGCATGGGTATATATTTGTTAGGGAAATCTCTATCTACGTGTCTTGGTAAAGTGCCATTTTTAGAGAAGAACCCTCTTGGTGGCACAAACACTGTAGAATGAAGAACTGGAGTTCTAACATGAGGAGCCTTGTCTTTTCCAGGAAAACTATGAACACCTTCCGAATGCGGTCGCCAGTGCTAAACCCAGTGATGTAGAGCTAGAAGCTGAACTGAAGGCTGAAGATTTGATAGTGGATGTAAGTAGTTAGCTCAATAACATGCTAAGCAAAGAATTTATTTCAGGTAAAGCATCACTACCACCCCTGTTATAACAGTAGTACATGTTCACTAGAAAATCTGGAAAATATAGAAAAAAAGATGGATAGAAGAGAATCACCTATGATATCACAGAAAAAACTAACATTAGGCAGATTTTTAAAATGGCAGCCAACTCCAATATTCTTGCCTGGGAAATTCCATGGACAGAGGAGCCTGGCAGGCTGGGTTAACAGTCCATGGGGGCGCAAAAGAGTCGGGCACAACTGAGGGACTAAACAACAATGAACAAAATTTTCTTTGACATATTTTTATGTCAATATTGTCAATATTTTTATGTAATTGTGGTCATATTATTAATAGAGCATTGTATAAGGTGATTTTTGAATGTTTTCTTGATCAAAAAAGTAATTGTTGTTGTTGTTCAGTTGCTCAGTCGTGACTCCATGGACTGTACCATGCCAGGCTTCCCTGTCCTGCACTATCTCCCAGAGCTTGCTCAAACTCAATGTCCGTTGAGTCCGTGATGCAGTCCAACCATCTTGTCTTCTGTTATCCCCTCCTCCTGCCTTCAATCTTTCCCAGCATCAGGGCCTTTTCTAATGAGTGGGCTCTTCACATCAGGGGGTCCACTGGAGAAGGGAATGGCAAACCACTTCAGCATTCTTGCCTTGAGAACTGTATGAACAGTATGAAAAGGCAAAAACATATGACACTGAAAAATGAACTCCCCAGGTTGGTAGGTGCCCAATATGCTACTGGAGAAGAGCAGAGATATAGCTTCAGAAGGAATAAGAGGCTTAGTCAAAGTGGAAACAATGCTCAGTTATGGTGTGTCTGATGGTGAAAGTAAAGTCCAATGCTGTAAAGAACAATATTGCATCAGATCAGATCAATCGCTCAGTTGTGTCCGACTCTTTGCAACCCCATGAATCGCAGCACGCCAGGCCTCCCTGTCCATCACCAACTCCCAGAGTTCACTGAGACTCACATCCATCGAGTCCGTGATGCCATCCAGCCATCTCATCCTCTGTCGTCCCCTTCTCTTGCCCGCAATCCCTCCCAGCATCAGAGTCTTTTCCAATGAGTCAATTCTTCGCATGAGGTCGCCAAAGTACTGGAGTTTCAGCTTTAGCATCATTCCCTCCAAAGAAATCCCGGGGTTGATCTCCTTCAGAATGGAGTGGTTGGATCTCCTTGCAGTCCAAGGGACTCTGAAGAGTCTTCTCCAACACCACAGTTCAAAAGCATCAATTCTCCGGCGCTCAGCTTTCTTCACAGTCCAACTCTCACATCCATACATGACCACAGGAAAAACCATAGCCTTGACTAGACGAACCTTTGTTGGCAAAGTAATGTGTCTGTTTTGAATATGCTATCTAGGTTGGTCATAACTTTCCTTCCAAGGAGTAAGCGTCTTTTAATTTCATGGCTGCAGTCACCATCTGCAGTGATTTTGGAGCCCAGAAAAATAAAGTCTGACACTGTTTCCACTGTTTGCCCATCTATTTCCCATGAAGTGATGGGACCGGATGCCATGATCTTCATTTTCTGAATGTTGAGCTTTAAGCCAACTTTTTCACTCTCCACTTTCACTTTCATCAAGAGGCTTTTTAGTTCCTCTTCACTTTCTGTCATAAGGGTGGTGTCATCTGCATATCTGAGGTTATTGATATTTCTCCTGGCAATCTTGATTCCAGCTTGTGTTTCTTCCAGTCCAGCGTTTCTCATGATGTACTCTGCATATAAGTTAAATAAGCAGGGTGACAATATACAACCTTGACGTACTCCTTTTCCTATTTGGAACCAGTCTGTTCCATGTCCAGTTCTAACTGTTGCTTCCTGACCTGCATATAGGTTTCTCAAGAGGCAGATCAGGTGGTCTGGTATTGCCATCTCTTTCAGAATTTTCCAGTTTATTGTGATCCACACAGTCAAAGGCTTTGGTGTAGTCAATAAAGCAGAAATACATGTTTTTCTGGAACTCTCTTGCTTTTTCGATGATCCAGCGGATGTTGGCAACTTGATCTCTGGTTCCTCTGCCATTTCGAAAACCAGCTTGAACAACTGAAAGTTCACGGTTCATGTATTGTTGATGCCTGGCTTGAAGAATTTTGAGCATTACTTTGGTAGCATGTGAGATGAGTGCAATTGTGCGGTAGGTTGAACATTCTTTGGCATTGCCTTTCTTAGGGATTGGAATGAAAACTGACCTTTTCCAGTCCTGTGGCCACTACTGAGTTTTCCAGATTTGCTGGCATATTGAGTGCAGCACTTTCACAGCATCATCTTTCAGGATTTGGAATAGCTCAACTGGAATTCTATCACCTCCACTAGCTTTGTTCGTAGTGATGCTTTCTAAGGCCCACTTGACTTCACATTCCAGGATGTCTGGCTCTAGGTCAGTGATCACACCATCGTGATTATCTGAGTCGTGAAGATCTCTTTTGTACAGTTCTTCTGTGTATTCTTGCATAGGAACCTGGAATGTTAGGACCATGAATCAAAGTAAATTGGAGGTGGTCAAACAGGAGATGACAAGAGTGAACACTGATATTTTAGGAATCAGTGAACTAAAATGGACAGGAATGGACCAATTTAATTCAGAGGACCATTATATCTACTACTGTGGGCAAGAATCCCTTAGAAGAAATGGAGTAGTCCTCATTGTCAACAAAAGAGTCTGAAAAGCAGTTCTTGGATGCAATCTCAAAACGGACAGAATGATCTCTGTTTCTTTCCAAGGCAAACCATTCAATTTTACAGTAATCCAAGTCTATGCCCCAACCACTAATGCCAAAGAAGCTGAAGTTGAACAGTTCTATGAAGATTTACAAGACTTTCTAGAACTAACACTAAGAGAAGATGTCCTTTTCATCATAGGAGACTGGAATGCAAAAATAGGAAGATACCTAGGGTAGTAGGCAAGTTTGGTTTCAGAGTACAAAATGAAGCAGGGCAAAGGCTAACAGAGTTTTGCCAAGAGAACACACTGGTCATAGCAAACACCCTCTACCAACAACACAAGAGACAACTCTACACATGAACATCACCAGATGGTCAATACCCAGATCAGATTGATTATTTTCTTTGCAGCCGAAGATGGAGAAGCTCTATACAATCAGCAAAAATCAGGAGCTGACTGTGGCTCAGATCATGAACTCCTTATTGCAAAATTCAGACTTAAATTGAAGAAAGTAGGGCGAACCACTAGGCCAAGGTATAAAGTAATACATGCCAATAATTTTTTAATAGCACACACACATAAAGGAAAAAGTTAAGATTTTTGACTCCTATTTTCGTAGAGAATGTAGTGTCTTCTTATATCCTATGAGAATGCCAAATGACTTTCTAGTGTTTTCTTCTGTTCTCTCGTAAGAAATTCTTTTCAGAGTTCTACTCCTGAAATCTCAGGACAGTCTTCCCTGTGTACTTTTTCCATAAGCCTCTCAATTCTTATCTTCTTGCTGATGCATTTTTGAGTGAAGGGCAATCTTTCTATAACCATTCTTTGCCCTTGAACCCTCTTTCTATTTCCTTGGCTGAGTGTTCAAGTGCCTTAGATTTGCAGATCGGCTGCAGGTTCCTGTTTGATTAGATGAAGTTCCATCAGAATAAAGGGATCTCGCATCCTGACTTCCTGAGGCTCTGAAAGGCTTCCCTCTCCGGAATGTTACCCCTGGGCTTGCACATGTCTGTCCTTGCCCTCAGTGCCGAGCATTGCTCTAGTGGTCCCCCACTTCCCAGTGCATCTCCGTCCCGGTGGCCTCATGCATAGAAGATGACATACACTTGGCCAGTAGGCATGAAAAGAAGTTTAACTTTCTTATTAGCCTGTAGGCAAATTGATGCAATGAGGTTTTGATTCTCAGATATATAAGATGAAAAAATTTTTTTTAAGATTTTGTGATAATAAAAGATATGTGATAATGGAAGTGTAAATTGACACAAGAGGTCAAACTTGGGTCAATTTTAACTGACCTGGCAATTTCAGTCTGGAGGTTTGTCCTAAGGAGATAATCAGTTTTGCACCAAAACACAAATATATTTATTCTGGCATTATTATAGTGTGAAATTTGAGGGAAAGTGTATATGTCAGTGGAATAATGCAAGCATTAAAAGTTGTTTTTAACATGGAAAGATGTTTATAATAAGTGAAAAAAGTACATACAGAATTATTTTATTTTTGCACCTTTAAATTTATATACACGTGTGTATACAGTGAACACACTGAAAAATCCTGGATATATTAACATTGTTTCTACCTGGGTGGTAGAATTGCAGGTGACTTTTTATTATAGTGAGTGTGGTATAAGAGTTTCATAATCAGAAAAAATAACTATCCATTTTAAGATGGGTAAAGCCCTTCTATATTCTGAGAAAGCAAGTAAAATTGCTAACTACATGTCTTATCGTGTGTTTGCATTCCAGTTTTAGTTTTACAGTGTGATATATTTATGTGGTCCATTTTACCATGCGTGACTCCTTTTAAGACTGCGAGTAGTAATTTTATGATTAATGGGCTGTAAAACATAATTTGCTAGGTATAATTAAAAATATGTAGTTGTTGGTCTGTAGCTACTTTTTACTCTTGAGTCCTTGGTTAAAAATGGGGTCTCTGGGACTTCCTAGGTGCTCCAGTGGTTAAGAATTTCCCTGCCAAGGGGACACTGGCTCGATCTCTGCTCTAGGAAGAGTCCACATGCCACAGGGCAACTAAGCCCAAGCACCACAACTACTGAGTCCACACTTTAGAGCCCACAAGCCATACCTACTGAGCCCGAGAGCCCTTAAGAATGGGGTCTCCAACATTGCCCTCTGGAAGAATAACTGTTTCAATAAATCTGCTTAAAGGAGGAATTTACAGTACATTGTAGAGAAAATGAGGATTACCTTTTATTCCAATTCTAAAGCCAAGGAAATAAATACCTAAGAGCTAGGAGTACTTGTAAAATGGTTGAAAATTTGATTAGTATTCATGCCTCATCGTGATGGGTAAACATGTCAAGGCTGCATCAGGGCTCTCGCACATGGCAGTGCACGGGGGCCTGTGACAGCACCAGCCCCGGGATCATGGGGAGGGCTGAGCAGCTCTCCCTCACGTCAAAGGGATGCAGCTCTCAGAGCCAGTGGACCACACAGAATGGGAGGGCCAGCCATGTACTGCAGATGCTGGGCTCACCTCTGGCCCACAGCTGAATCTCAGATGTCCACACTTCTCACTGGAAGCATTGCCACCAAAGCTCATATACTGGTTTTCTTCTGTCACCACTCACAGGAAAAGCCCCTCTTATCATCTGTTCTTTTTTTTTTTTTTGCACTATCCTCGCCACATTACTCTATTTCTTCCTGTTATTTCACTTCCAGTTTCTTCCCTTGTCCTGAACTTATCCATGAAGCCCTTAGGAATTTCCATTCCATAATTAATGCACCTGTATCTTCAGCCTCTTCACTATCTCTTTGCCTTTGTTGCATGCAGCCTGCTGTCCCCTGAGAAGCTTATTCCCCTGCAGCTCTTTAAGGAAAAGCACATTCCTCAGGGTCAAGAGATCTTGGTCATCAGTCCTCTTGTTCCCTACTACCATCTCCAGACCCCATGTAGGATCCCCGTTCCTCTGAGACTGCCATCCTTAAACCAGCTCCTGTCCTCTTGGTTGAATATTTTGGTATGGTATAGAGCCCTCCACTCACTCCAGTTCCTGCCATCATCTTTAGAGGCTTCATAGTCCCACGACACCAGCTCTGATCTCCGTATCCTCAACCTCAATGACTTTATCCCCTCCACCTCAACCAGCACACTCAGCAGATTATGCACTCTGAACCTTATTGACATTGAAAAAGGCCCTTCCTCTAAAATTCACTAATTTAAGCATCCCATCTCTGTACACAAACCCCTTTCTTCCTTACTTTCTTGTTCCTAGCTCATTGGGAACTTCTGTTTATTGTCTCCTTCCTTTCTTCCAGTTTGTCCCCTTACCTTTCCTGGGTACCATGGCCCACTCCATAGTCTCCCCTCTTGCCTCTCTTAACAACCAAACTTCTAAGAGTTGTTGTCTGTCTTTTATTTCTCGACTTCTTTTTTGTTTTATTGTTGTTTGTTTTAAGCCATGCCATGTGGCATGCGGGATCTTACTTCCCCCACCTGGGACCAAACCTTTTCCCCTGCAATGGAAGCACAGAGACATAACCACTGGACCATCAGGGAAGTCCATTTTCCTCTACTTCTAAACTGCTTTTCTGTCACTGTCACTATACAGCTCTACTCGTTTTATTGCCAGTCATCATATTGTGCTTGGCATGTATTGCAATATCTCCAAGGTCTAGGCCTGTATTAAAACTACTCACTAAGACCACTAGTGACTTCAGTGTTACTAAAACTAGCAGACAAGTTTCTGTCCTTTGTGCCTCAGAGCTGTTTCTTCTGCCTAGAATTCTTTTCTTTCCTACCTAAGCCTGGTTAATTTCTGCTCACTTTATTAGTAAAATCACTTTCCCCAGGAGGATATTTCTAGTCATTGCCTGCTGCTGCTAAGTTGCTTCAGTCATGTCCGACTCTGCAACCCCATAGACGGAAGCCCACCAGGCTCCCCCGTCCCTGGGATTCTCCAGGCAAGAACACTGGAGTGGGTTGCCATTTCCTTCTCCAGTGCATGAAAGTGAAAAGTGAAAGTGAAGTCACCCAGTCGTTCCTGACTTGTAGCAACCCCATGGACCGCAGCCCACTAGCCTCCTCCATCCATGGGATTTTCCAGGCAAGAGTACTGGAGTGGGTTCATTGCCTAGGAGCCCCAGACTACTAGGTTCTCAGGTCACAAAGTTTCACAGCACCATTTGCTTTTCCTTGGTAGCTTTTTTTTTTTTTTTTTTTTTTAAAATTTTTTAGCCACACCACCATACAGCTTGCAGGATCTTAGTCTTCTGACCAGGGATCAAACCCAGGCCCCTAGAAGTGAGACCACCAAGTCCTAACCACTGTACCACAAGGGAATTCCCAGTAATTACTTTTATAATTATTTGTTCTACCTTAGTCTAGGCCATGTGGTCTGTAGGGGCTGGGATTTTATCAAACGTCCTTGTATCTCTGCACAACAGTGCCTGGCACGTGTCTGTCACATAGTGGATATTGACTTTACACCCTACTTACGTTGAAAGCACAAAATATCTCTCCTTACTCCACCCAGATTTCAAATCCCTATGGGTCATGCACCAGAACTCCTTTCATTCCACTATGAGCCACTCCAGCAGGGCTCCTACTTCTCCAGAGAGCGCAGCTTCATTTTTTGTGATACCCTCACAATCCTGAATTTAATTCTCATTGCTGTTATGTACATGATCGCTCACTTATTGCTTGTATTAAGGTTATCAACATGGATTATGGGATGGAAGACAAGAATCCTATTGATCATGTTCGCTTCTATTGTAAGAGTGACCTCAGCAAGGCAGTCATGATTACTAGAAACCAGGTAACTACTTAAAGTGGCATTTGGCAAATCTTTGTAGTAAAGTTGCATTTTACATGCAGGTTAGGCTCTGAAGTCAATGTATACAGTTTTAAAAAAAGAAACAGAAACATATCTTTAAAGTATATATGATTTTCATAGACTAGACCATCTTAACAGCCAGTTTTTCCTGTTTGCTGAACTTGAAGAAAGCTCGTTTTTTTGGTTTAGAAGGTAATTTATAAGTCTGGTGGGACAGGAATATCATATGGTTGAAGTCATCTAAGTTAAATGTGCTTATTTATATATCTTCTGTGAGAGAGTCTGTAGTCTTCATATATCATACAAACCTTTCATCTTTTATTGATGGACATAAAATTATGGGACATCTTGCAGTATGACAGTTACCCTGAATTCTTTTCTTTGGATTATCATTGGTATAAAGTACCAAGACAACATGGTGTGTTTAATACCACATCGAGCACGGAGCTTAGGAACAGCTGATCTCTCTTCAGCGTGTGAATTCAGGGTGACAGTGAAATCTTTCCTTCTTTAAAAAGGTTTCTCAGTTTTTGCCAGAGAGATTTGCTGAGCAGCTGATTCGAGTTTACTGTAAGAAGACAGATGAAAAGACTCTGTTTGCTGCACAACAGCATTTCGTCCATTGGTGCTTAATCAATGACTTTACCAAGCCACAGGTGGGTGACTTATTATTCACATGCATCACAGAAATTTTAAGTAAAAGCCACAAGCAATCTTTACTTCCTTCTGAAAAGTTCTCATTTAAATGATAGTCGTTTGATGAACTTACTTATAAGACAGAAACAGACTCATAAACTTAGAGAACGAACTTACGGTTACCATGGGTGAAGGATGGGGGCGGACAGGAATAGTTAGGGAGTTTGGGGTTGACATGAACACACTGCCATATTTGAGATGGATAACCAGCAAAGACCTAGGACCTTCTGTATAGCACAGGGAACTCTGCTCAGTAGTATGTAACAACTTAAATGGGAAAGGAATTTGAAAATGAATAGATACATATTTATGTATAACTGAATCCCTTTGCCATACACCTGAAACTGAGAGAACACTGTTAATCAACTGTACTCCAATATAAAACAAAAAGAAAATAATAGTCATTTGACTTGATTTGGGGGAAAAAAGTTTTTCCACATTACGCTGCCCTTTTAATCTTTTGATTTAATTATTTTTAAAATTGGAGTATAATTGCTTCACAACGCTGTGTTAGTTTCTGCTGTACAACAACGTGAATCAGCTCTACGTAAACATAAATCCCGTCTCTAGAGCCTCCCTGCCACTCACCCCTATCGCACCCGCCTCAGTCATCACACAGCACAGAGCTTAACTCCCTGTGTGGTACAGCAGCTTCCCACTAGCTGTCTGTTTTACACCCTGGTAGTTTTGCCAGTCATTTTATTGTACTTTGCATGTATTGCAATATCTCCAAGGTCTCGGCCTGTATTAAATCTACTCTCACTAAGACCACCAGTGACTTCAGTGTTAGTAAAACTAGCAGACAAGTTTCTGTCCTTTGTGCCTCAGAGCTGTTTCTTCTGCCTGTAATTCTTTTGTTTCCTACCTAAACCTGGTTAATTCCTGCTCACTTTATTAGTAAAATCACTTTCCCAATGCTGAGTAAACTCAGCATTCCCAAACTTGTAACCTATTTAAATTCACTAGTTGCCAATCCTATAGAGAATGTTGTTGAAATGGTCCTTTATTGACCTGCACGTGGTGGATGCCTGGCACAGAGAACAGTGATAGTTGTTGATTGAACAAATGATTGGTAGGTAGGTCAGAAGCAGCGTTCTGCTTCCTGGTCTAGTACTGTCTGTCACAGCACCCTGCCTGCTTTAACCCCCAAGCATTGGATACTGAAGGAAACAAAAATGAAAGGCTAGATGTGAAAGAGTAGCCCAGTATATCAGATCTTTGTCAAATGCCAGAGGGAGGGACACAGGGAAGTCTTTTAGTATTCAGGGTTGAGAGAGCTGTCAGGTAGGAGGGAGGATTCTTCTAGATCCAAAAGCTGGATTGTGTTTGGATGAGTAGCAGAGAGAAATGAGAGCTACACAAAAATGAAACTGGAACAAGTCGGGTGTGTTTGGGAGCTATGAAGAGACTGGTTTGACTGGAGGAGAAAAGTCTTGTTGAGGTGACAGGGGAAACAGAAAGAATTGGGTTGATTGTGGAGAAGCACTGATAATCAGCTAAGAAAGAGTTATTCTTATGCACCGTGGGGAGGGAATTGCCGAGAGTATTCAAGACTTACCATGCTGCTATAATTATTTTCTTTTAACAATTTTATTTATGTTTTTTTTTATTATTTATGTATTTTTAAATTTAATTTTATTGATTTATTTTTGGCTGCACTGGGCCTTCATCACTGTGCATAGGCTTTCTCTAGTTGCAGTGAGCAGAGGCTACTCTTCATTGCAGTGCACAGGCTTCTCATTGCAGTGGCTTCTGTTGTGGAGTGCAGGCTCTAGGTGCCCAGGCTCCAGGAGTTGTGATGCACGGGCTCAGTAGTTGTGGTGCATGGGTTTAGTTGCTCTGTGGCATGTGGGATCTTCCAGCCTGGTCCAGGGATTGAACCCATGTCCCCTGTATTGGCAAGCAAATTCTTGTCCATTGTACCACCAGGGAAGTCCCTGCTGTAGTTATTATTTACTTCTGGGCTTTTATCTCTAGCTAGACCTGTGGGAATATAGGAAGTGTGTCCATCTTAAGAACTATAGCTTCTAAGGAGACTAAACCCCGATGAGAAAGGAAGACTCTAGCGACAGATAGACTGGCACGTGGAGAGACTGGAAACAGAGAGAGAAGAGGCTACTTAAGTTCAGCTACTCAGGTTGGACCCTAAATCCAGATACATTCTTTCAGGGAATGAGTGTTCCCCCAGGTCCTGTGTCCGGGACCAGGCTTGGAACAGTACCTGAGACAGTTCCCGAGGGTCTCGCTCTAGTTGGGGACAATAAAAACTCGAGTAAATAATAATCACAGTAGTACGTAATTACTTTGGGGTCGGAGCAGTGTGTACAGTCTTAGAGGAGCAAAAAGGTGAAGGGTTTATGCCAGAGTTGGTTGGTTGGGAAAGACTCACTTAAAGAAGGACTTGGAAAGACTTCCCTGGTGATCCTGTGGTTAAGAATCCACCTGCCAATGCAGGGGACACGGGTTCAATCCCTGTCCTGGGAGGATCTCACGTACCATGGGGCAAGTAAGCCCGTGTATGTACCACAATTACTGAGCCAGTGCTCTAGAGCCCGCACTCCACAACTAGAGGAGCCACCACAGTGAGAAGCCCATACACTGCGACTGCAGAGTAGACCCCACTCGCCACAACTAGAGAAAGCCCGTGTGCAGCAACGAAGACCCAGCACAACCAAAAATTAATTAATTTTTTAAAAAAGAGCTTGGAAGCTGAGACCTGAAGGATGGATGAGGAGTCAACTGGGTAAAGAGGGTGGGGGACTGGAAGGTGACAGAAAATGAGGTGCATTTAGGGGTGAGATCTGGACTCTGTGCATAGTCCTGTAAGCCAGGAGCCCCGGAGCAATGGGAGCCGTTGGGGTGTTTTAAGCAGAAAGGTGACACATTCAAGTCAGCGTTTACAGCAGAGTCAGGGCCACTGTACCCGACCAGAGAGCTCATAGAAGAAGCACCTTGACTTGTCTGCCCACCTCTCTTCCAATCTCCCACCAGTGCCTCCCATTAGCCCAACCTGATTGGAGGCCAGTAGGCAGGGGAGCTGGGAGATGTGGTTCACAAGAGCAGCTCCTGTTTTGCAGAGCAGGGCAGAGGGAGGCAGAGAGCGGATCTGAGAGCAAGTAGGCATGTGAGGCCCACAGTGTTCTATGCCAGCCTTCTCTTCCTTGTGCAGTAAAGGCTCTGATAGTCCTGTACCCTCATGTAGCCTAGAGAATCCAGCCACGAGTTCAAAAACAGTTCAGGATCGAGTCAGGCATTGGAGGGCCTAGCTTCTTACACTCTGATTTCCAGTCGTAGTATCGCTTCACTTCAACACCAACCCTCGTTTTGGGTGGAATCTAGGAGGCTGAGGCCAAAGTGACAGCTTTGATTATGGAGCAAAGGTCAAGTTCCACAGGTACACACTATCTTTCCTCCTTTTTGCCATCTTGTAGACCTGGGCCATTTGTTACAGGGGAGACTAAGAGGGTCCAGCAAGGGTCCAGCACATTCCATCTTTCCCTGGAAAACCAGGACAAGGTGTGTCCCCGGAAGCTGCATGAAGGGAAGGGGTCGCCGAGCTGGGCCACATGCTGCTTCTGGCCATCTGTGAAAAGAACTGGCGTGGTGGCTTTTGCTCTGAAAGCTCTTCCCTTCCCAGGACCATGTGTCTCTAATTAAGCATATACACCGTCCAGGGTTTCCCAAGAGTAAGTCTGTCCAGAAGCAGGCTGTCTGCAGGACGAGGATATGTGTGCCTGAGACATTCGCTCAAAACCACGAGAACTGGCTTTTTTTTCTATTCCTAGTTACTCTGTCTTTGACAGGATGGTGACGTTGTAGCCCCGCTTATAACACCTCGGAAATTGGAGTGGAATTCAGCTGGCACCCAGGAAGCGGCCAAAGTCAAAGCCCAGCTTTTCCCAAGTGACTCGATGTGAATGTCTACACTCAATTGTTTACAAAAAGCCCCTCCCCGTCCCCTTTTCCTCCTCCCCCAGCACAATTAATTTAGGGAATTTGATCACAGAGGTCTACAAATGGAGTGACAGTTAGTGCTTTATATTTTATATCTTGAATGTACGCACATACTAAGTCATTTTTATCCAGAGGAACAGGTACTAGGCATACCTTATTAACATGAGCTATGGAAAGCCCTGCCTTGCCTCTTTTTAATATTAATCAAAGTCTTTCTTCTTTAGCAGTCTATTTTCTTAGAATTAAGAGCTTTTTTAAGTACTTTGAACTCTTATGACATAAGATTGTTTTTTAAAAAATGTGGAAATAAGACAAAGGCGCACACTGGAATTTGCAGTTGGGGCTGTCATGAACAGCCGTGGTTAAAAACAGTATGTGAAACTCCGGCCCCCTGAGGAGGTGCCCATCACCCTGAATTTGAGGCTAGCTTTCCTTGAGTGATTGCAACATTAGTGAAAGGCACCTCCCCTCACCCTTTTAGCCCCCCATAAACTGCCAGGTTGGGGTCAACAGTATAGGAGGGCCACGAAGGGGCTCCAGCCCTTCAATGAGAGGCCTGATTGATTTGTTGAAAAGATCTAAGGGTGCTGGCCTCCTCTGAAATGGGACATAAAACTGCCTTATAGGAGACCCCCTAGCTCCAGTAGCAGAGGGACTCCCCAAACCAGGCTGTCCTCTGGGTCAGCTGTGGCTCCAGCCTGTGTGGGTTTCTTTCTCTCCTGAGTGCTCACTGCCCCTCCCTGAGGGTTCCACCACTGCCCAGCCTGGAGAAAGCAGCTCACCCCCCCTGACCTCTGCCTCTCACTTGGGTGCTGATCGGAGGCCATCGCAGGAACTGCCCTCAGGGCTGCTCAGAGCTGGAGCTTCATTTTTGCCAGTTCAGTGCATCTGATGAGTTTCAGGGCAAAGACTGTCTGCCTATGCTGAGACAAAGTGATTTACCCAGTGAATTCCAGGCTCCCCTTTGTGTCTCTACCTCCAGGAGTGGAGTAGCCACCACTGTGGTTGAGCAGTGCTCCTGAGCTAAACAGATTCTGGAGTTAGAGCTAAATATGGCCGCTGCCAGAGGCAGGTCCATGGGGAGTGCAGTCGTGAGTGCTGGCATCCTGTACTTTACCACACCCTTACAGAAGCCTCCCTGGCAGCCTGGGCATGGGGAGCCAGCCTTGGCTCTGGGTCAGAGCAGGAGGGAGCAGGGAGGAGCTCAGACCGCAGGGCAGAAGATCACCCCCAACATCTTGGGGGTGCTGCCACCATCCACTGTGTAACCAGGTCTCCTCTGTTGACACTAGGGTGACAAGTGTTTGGAATGTCTGCTGTTCTGCTCTGTCACCCCTCTCCCACTTCCAGTAGATAATCGAGTTGACCCTAGTTCCTAGAGTAGTTAAAACCGTGCTCCTCTCCCACCACAGTGCTGTGTGATGGGGATGTGGATACAGTGGGCTCCTAGAAGCCCAAAGGAAGTGGTCATGGTACCAGGTCGTGTCTGTTTTGGCCACGGTGCTTCCAAAACGTCCAGTGGGGGGAATCCTCCACCTCAGACTTACTGTGTCCAGGCCCAGGTCAAGAATGTAATGTTTCTCTGCAAAGATTGCTTGATTTTTGCCACTCCTCCATTTACATCATTGTTTTATTATGGAATTTTGTCATCTCAGAGTGTATCATTGTGCTCTCTGAGGAACAACTTGAATCTGTTTTGTTTGCATCTTTTGTTACTTTTTGGCAGCTGCACTTTATGCTCTTTGCAACTGTTTTAATTATGGGAACCACGTGCCATTGACAAGGTTAAATTTTTCTTAAGAAGCATCTTCACTATTGGTATAAAAAGGGAGCCTTTAACATTAACAACTTGGCCTCTAGAGTTACTGAGCTTTGTCACCTTGAGAATGTAAATAAGACTGCAGGTTCAAGTGCCTGGTCACTTCATCTTGGTGAGGGAAACAGCTGCAATAAAGCTTCGTGAATGTATCTCTGTCTTGAAATCAGTGGTGTCTTCCTCAGTGACTTTCACACTCGTGTGCCCAGTTTTGACCCTTTTGTGCAAAAGAACTGTGTTTGGTCTAGGAGTGTACCTCAGTACTGTGCTGGGTCTTCCGAGGGGATGGTTTTAACAGGCCCTATGTTACTTCGTTTTCCTCATTCAATAATGGCAAGTAATGGCCTGGTAAAGAATCTTATTCTGTCAGGAGGCAGGCTCTAGCATGGGTTGTGGGTTTTTTTTCTTTTTTTAGTTTTTCTAAGTTCCTCTTTTGCCAGAAAAAATATTCTTCCTTTTTTTTTAATCTCCCCGAGTTCCCATCTACAGAATTTCAGCTTCTTTACCCAAATGTGCATATAGTTCATTTGCTGCTTTCATATTTTCCTTGTGGAATTAAATAAGAGATCTTCAAGTACCCAGCACAGTGGTAACAGACTGGTCAGTTTTCTGGGAAAAGAAGAATGCTATTTTGGAGTCTTTATTAATTTCACTGCTTGAGTTAGGTGTCTGTGGTTTGACAATATTCTTTAAAATAATGCCCAAAGTATATAGAGAAGAATCCTATACAGCTCCTTGGAAAACTGTCTGGAAGGATATACATGAAAATGTTAGTGTTTTAGGGGATGGTTGAATTTTAGTCAATTTTAATTTTTTTACATCTTCTGGTTTTTCTACAATAAACACACATTAACTGTGTACTCTCTAAAAGGATAATTTTCCTGAGGAATTCTGTGCTGCTCAGGTGAGGTATAACTGTCTTTTACTCCCTCAAATCCCCTCTCTAGTAGAATGTGGCCTGTCTCCACAGCTGTCTTGGTCCTCAGGCGCCAAGAGGCTGCTCTCAGCCACAGTCCACACCGGACACTTCTCCATCTGTGTTTCGGATGGAGCAGGCTCCCCTGGCTGAGCGCGGCCTCGTCGGTATCCGGGGGCAGGTCTGAACGCCTGTTGCCTCAGGAAGCTGCCCGCCGTGGCATCAGCTCAGGACCCAGGCCTCCAGCTCGTTGATGCAGAACTGCTCCTGCCGGGCCAGCACCTCATTGTTGAAGGTCGCACAGGGGTAGCTCCCCCCACGGTGCAAGTCTCCATCCAACCACAGCCCAAAGTGGCCACTAAAGAGAGGAGAGTTTTGGCACAGCTCCCTCCAGCACCCTTCAGACCTGCCCCAGCAGCCCTTGGCCACACCGTGACTGCTCTGCCTTAGTCTCATCTCCCCTGAAACCAGTCTGTCCCAAATTGTTAAGGACTCACACATTGTCCCCCATGGGGTTTCAAGCTTTTTTTTTTTAAACAGTTCAATGATTTTGATAAACATACACAGTGGAGCAACCATCACCACAGACCAATTTTAGAACCTTCAGAACATTAAGATGGCAATGCCTTAACCACAGGACAGACTCTTATAAACTTGGACTCCCAGCCCAGAACACGTCAGACCAGGGCGTCCGTTCTAGTAGTCCCCTCTTGACAGCAAACCTAGGCTGGAGCTGGGAAGTGGGTTACTGCAAATTGGCAGCGGCTGGTGGGGACCGTGTCAGTCCACCTGTCTGTGGAGGCTGTTCAGACAGCTGGGAGAGCGGAGGACTTGTCTGGTGCTAATCGAGCAGTGCTGTCATCTGTGCCCTCAGGATAAGACTTAGTCTGCCTGAATATGCAGGTCACACCAGAGGCGAGGCTGACCTTGTAAAACACACTCCATTTCCCACCCCCCAGCACGCACGCACACACACACACACATGCTGTCACCAACTAAACACTGTGGGGGACACTTCACGCCATCCTCGCCTCTCAGTATCGACTTAGAGCAGAGTTTAGGGGGTTGGCTGGGGGGCCAGGCAGTGCCACAATACCTATCGAGAGGAGATTCTTGAAAGTTAACCAGCAGCCTCCCCCATTTTGTCTGGGGTTGCCTAACCCAGCATTTCCAGACAGGGGAAAGGACCAGAGTACAGACCACCTCGAGACTCAAGACTAGGGAAGACTTGGACACGCACCTGCCACAGCCCATCATCAGAGAATCCAAGTCGCCTTTCACAAAGAAAGAGTTGCTTCCTGTCCACTTGAAGACCTGTGATAAGAAACCTCGTTATTGGTGGAGTCCTGCTCATGCAGATTTACTCTGGACCACTGGGTGGCAGTGTGGTGAAGGAAACAACCTCCAAGCCCCGACTAAGGCACCCGAGCTACTCTAGGCTCCTAACTCTTGCAGTTTCTCTCAGTCTCCCTGGAGTTCACCTCCTCTTGCCCTCCAGTCTGAATTCCCACAGCCCCAAAGCCCTTCTGTTCTAGGAATAGACCAGAACCCTCTGAGGCTTCCTGCTTCCGAAGCTGGAGAGAGGAGGGGAAAAGGCCACATCAGGAGCCAGGCCCTGATTCTACCATTAACTGTTTCCTCCTCTCACTGGAGTTAACACTAAGCCTGCACACCCTCAGTGCTATTTCACACCCAACAAGTGTTTCAATCCCCACCCCAAAGAGACACCCTGACTACCACCAATTCTGTCCCCGCCAGTCACTCCTTCCCGGATCACAGCCTCCTAATGGGTCTCTGCTTCCTCTGTCTCCTGCCCCAAAGCCCATGTGTGCTCTCTCAGTGAGCTATTCAAAATTGAATCAGGGATTCCCCTGGTGGTTCAGTGGTATAGAATCCACCTGCCAATGCAGGGGACATGGGTTCAATTCCTGATGGGGGAAAATCCCACATGCTGTGGGCAACTAAGCACCTGGAGCCAGTGTTCCCCAACAAGAGAAGCCTGTGCACTGCAACTGGCGAGTAGCCTCTGCTCACTGCAAGAAGAGAAAGCCTGCATGCAGTGACAAAGAGCGAGCACAGCCAAAAAATAATTATTTTTAAAAATCAAATTAGATATTAGCCCTCCTCTGCTAAAGCTCTCCAATGGCCCTGACAATGAGAATAAAATCCAGCATCTAACAACAGCTGAAAGCCCAGCGTGCTCTGCCCTGGTTTTCTCTCCAACCTCTTTCCCCCTTTACTGCCTGGACTTCATCTACCCTGGCCCTTCTGTCCTGGGACACCTGAAGCTATTGCTGCTCCAGCGTCTTGCTGACCCCTCTGCCCAGAATGCTCTTCCCCCAGATCCTCAGAAAGCTCACTTCTCAGCTTTCAGATGAAATGTCGTCCCAGGGAAATTTAAAGTAGCCCTTCTTCCAGGCCCTGTTCAGTGACAATATGCCCTGCTAACATGTAAGTTCCATGAAGGCTGTCTTGATTCTGGCAGTATTCCTGAGACATGGTGTAGATGTTAAGTGAACAAATTATTCAAGAGTCAATTTAGGACTTCCCTGGTGGTCCAACAGTTAAGGATCCACCTGCCAACACGGGAAACAGATTCAATCCCTGGTCCAGCAAGATCTCACATGCCACAGAGTAATTAAGCCCACACACCGCAACTACTGAAGCCTGCACTAAAGCCTGTGCTCAGCAACAGGAGAAATCACTGCAATGAGAGCCCGAGCTCTCAAGTCAAACTCAACTCAAACGCAGCTAGAGAGTAGGCCGCGCTCGCTGCAACTGGAGAAAGTCTGAGCGCAGCAATGAAGACCTAGCGCAGCCAAAAATAAATAGAATTCTATTTTTTTTAAGTCAGTTTAGCTAATAAAAAGATTTTTAAAGGGCTGCAAAAGTATAGCCTATGATTGCCTGTAATTAGTTGCAAAAAATGCTCTGAGCAACCAAAAGGTTTTTAGCAAGGAAACAGACTAATCGAAGATAAGCCCTGGGCTCAGAAGAGATAATATTAACAAGTGACCACAAAAAGACAGAACTATTCAACTCCTTCTCTACTTTCCTCAAGGTACATGACCTTCAGACTTGAAGGAGGAAGATAAACATTGCTACAGAAAAAATTAAGATGATGCTTCTTGGAATGAGGGTCAAGGAACTGGTGGGAATTCATGAAGAACACAGATGCCAGAAGACCAAAGACAGGCAAAAATTAACCAATTTTTTGAAAAGATGAGATTCCATAATAATAGCCTGGGAAGACCATAGCAATTGCCTGGAAAAAAAAAATCATTCCATTCAAGAGTTTGGTTTTTTGGTTTGTTTGTTTTGTTTTTACATTTAGCACAAGTCACTGTTTTAGGTACTGGATAGACCAGTGATGTAACAGACAAAAATTCCTGCCTCCTAGGACTCCCACTCTAGAGGCAGGAGGCAGGTAAATAAGTAAAATAAATAGTGTGTTAGCTGTGACAAATGCTTAGCAGAAAGAAGTAGAGAAGGGCGATAAGAGTTTCCAGCAGCTGGAGTGCTATAAATGTAAACAGCAGGGAGGATCCTGCTGAGAGGGTGACATCTGAACAGAGTCCTGAAGGAAGTGAGAACTGACTTACACGGAGATCCTGTGGAGGGAACCTCAGGGAGAACAGCATGTTTAAAGGCCCTGAGGTAGGAACAGGCTTGCTTGTTTAAGAAGCGGCTCCGAGGTCCGTGTAGGGAGAGGGAAAGTAGCAAGAAATGACGTCAGAGAGAGTCCAGAAGACGTAGAGACCCGTAGGTTATTTTAAAGACTCTGGGGATTTGTCTGGTGGTCCAGAGGTTAAGAATCTGACTGCCAACGGAGGGGATGTGAGTTCATTCCCTGGTTGGGGAGCTAAGACCCCACGTGCCTATGAGCAACTGCCGCGGCTACTGAGCTGGCGTTGCAACTACAGAGAAGCCTGCGCACCACAGTGAAAGGCCACACAGGTCGCAGCCAAGACCGGATGCAGCCAAATAAATAAGAACAGATTCTGAAAAATACTTTGGCTTTTCTCTGAGGGAGAAAAGAAGCCATTGGGAGCTTGGAGCCAAGGAGTGATATGTTCTGACTTCATTTATTTTAAATATTTATTTGGCTGTGGCTGTGCCGAGTCTTAGTTACATCACACAGGATCTTCAGTTGCGGCATGTGGGATCTAGTCCCCTGACCAAGGATCGAACCTGGGCTCCCTGCAGTGGGAGCTCAGAGTCTTAGCCACTGGGCCGCCAGGGAAGTCCTCGACTTACCTTTTAAAAGTCTCACTCCAGGTACTGTGATGACTGAAGGCGGAAGCATTAGGAGGCTATAGCAGGGACACAGGCAAGTAATGATGGTGGCTTGAACCAGGGTGACAGCAAAGGACATTGTGAGAAGTGGTAGATTCTGGGTGGAGATAGAAAGAGAAGGAGGAGCCATCAGGGTTTGTTGACAGCTCATCAGATATAGGGTGTGAAAGAAGCGTTAAGAAGGGCTCCAAAGTTTTTGGTCTCAACAGCAGGAAAGACAGAGGTGCCATTCACTTTGTCAGGGAAGATGGCAGGAGGAGTCAACTTTCTGGGAGAAAGTCAGGAGATCAGCTTGGCAAAACCGCAGTCGTGGTTGGACCTTCCCATCCACGCTGTCTGTGCTTGAACCTGACGAGCTGAATGCTGCTAGAGGAAAGCACACAAAGAAACCAGCCCTGGGACTTCCCTGGTGGTCCAGTGGTTAAGAATCCTCCCTGCAGTACAGCAGACATGAGTTCTATCCCTAGTCAGGGAACTAAGATCCCACCTGCCACTGGGCAACTAAGCCCATGCACCACAACTACTGAGCCTGCCGGCCCTAGAGCCTGTGCTCCGAAACAAGAGAAGCCACCACAATGAGGAACCTAAGCACCACGACTGGAGAGCGGCCCCTGCCAGCCACCACTAGAGAAAGCCTGCACACAGCAGTGAAGACCCAGTGCTGTCATAAATACATAAAAATTCTTGAAAAGACAAAAAAGAGCATCACCTTCAGCTGTGGAGAGAAGGAGAAGAGGAAGGTCTCGCCAGTACCATAGAAGCCTTTGCTGAGTCGAAGGGCCGAGGAGGAGAAGGCCCCAAACATCTGGAAGGAAGAGTTTGTAGCTTGCAGCCAGCAGGGAGCTGGAGATCCCCTCCAGGCTGGGGAGTCTGGGGCAGAGCTGTGGGGGTCAGAGAGGCCCCGGGGGACCCATCAGCCCTTAGTGGCAGCTCTCTCCCCGACGCCCCCAGCATGGCTCACCTGGCCATCCTGGTCTCTCAGCACCAGCAGCACCGGCCCGCTGTGGCCCTCCATCTGCCTGTACAGGCTCTGCAGACTGAAGCCGTCCCTTGATGTGCAAAAGGCCAGGCTCCAGGAGTATCCAGTGACTCTTGGGGGCAGATGAAGACTGAGCTGGGGACAGAGCAGAGGGTGAGCAAGGGTTCCCGGTCCTCCCACCCTCGGTGCTCCATATCCTTGGGGTCCCAGGAGGACTAAGGTTAAACAGCCACCCCTCACCCAAGCCTGTGCTTTACAGGTTCAGTTCAATTCAGTCTCTCAGTCGTGTCCGACTCTTTGCGACCCCATGGACTGCAGCACGCCAGGCCTCCCTGTCCATCACCAACTCCCAGAGTTTACTCAAACTCATGTCCATAGAGTCGGTGATGCCATCCAACCATCTCTTCCTCTGTTGTCCCCTTCTCCTGCCTTCAATGTTTCCCAGCATCAGGGTTTTTTCCAATGAGTTGGCTCTTCGCATCAGGTGGCCGAAGTATTGGAGCTTCAGCTTTAGCATCAGTCCTTCCAATGAATATTCAGGACTGATTTACTTTAGGATGGGCTGGCTGGATCTCCTTGCAGTCCAAGGGACTCTCAAGAGTCTTCTCCAACACCACAGTTCAAAAGCATCAATTCTTCGGCGCTCAGCTTTCTTTACAGTCCAACTCTCACATCCACACATGACCACTGGAAAAACCATGGCTTTGACTAGACGGACCTTTGTTGGCAAAGCTTAACAGGTTATGGAGTACTTTCATGTTTCCAGGGGGCACCATGGAAACACCAATGAGCAGGAGGCCTCAGAGAAAGGGATCACTATTCTTATTTTATAGATGAGGAAGCTGAGGCTCAGGGAGATGAAGCAACTTGCTGGAAGCCCACATGGGGAGGAAGTGGCAGAGCCAGGATTTGAACTCAGGTCAGGCCCATCATGGCCCCAAGCAACCAAAGAATAGACGAGATACTGACTGCCTCCTCCTAACTCCCCATCTCATCCTCCCATTCCCACCCCAGCTTTGGCCTCAGTTCCCAAGGACTGGTTCCACTTAAAGAGTCAAGATTAGTTCACCATATCCTTAACCTCCTGGTGAAGTGAAGAAGGTGGTGCTAGGATTACTGACTCATTTTACCAGAAAAGCCCAGCGAGGAGAAGTGAGTTGCCCAAGGTGACATAGTGAGCAGAGGACAGAGCAGGAGGGACCCCAGGCGTCCCTGGACCTGGCTGGGGTGGGGCAGGGCTGAAGTCTTTGTACCATGGACTGTGCCCGAACCTGACTCATTTCTGAGGCTCCCAGAACCTGGCTGGCTCCTGCCAGCTGGGGCACCACGGGGCATTCGGGAACCGGAGTTGGGGCTGGGGTTGTCTCCTCCTCCTTTTCCTCCTCCTCTTCCTTGTCCTCCTCCCCAGACAGAGCATCCTCCACCTGGCTGGGCTGTAAAGACACACAGAGGCCTGGTGAGTTGAGAGACAAGGAGACACGAGCTTCCACATGTCCAGAGCCTAAGAGCCTCGGCCACCTCATCACGCCTTCCCCAGGCCCCTGCCAGTCCAGCCGGAGGAGGCTGTGAAGTGTCCACGACAGGCCAGACCCTGTCCTTCCCGCCAGCCAGCTCCCTCCCTGGCCCCTTCCAGCTGTGCCCACCAGATGTGGCCTTGGGCCCCTGAGGTTTGTCTGCCTGGTTGCTCTGGATCCAGAGTGGATGCCAGGGATTGTGTTCTAAGCTTGGGAGGCAGGAGAGAAGGGCAGGTGGCAGCTCCAAAACTGTGTGCATTTGTACATGAAATAAAAATAATAATACAATAGTGGCTGAATATACAGTAAACAGAACACACTTGACTAGGCCCGTATGAAATGCTTGGTGAGCATAATCTCTGAATTTTCCCAAGAATTCTAAGAAGAATGTGCTTCTTTTTTGTTTTTTTGGCTCTGCCACAAGTCTTGCAGGATCTCAGTTCCCCAGCCAGGGATTGAACCTGGGCCCTCCACAGAGAAAGCATGGAGTCCTAACCACTGGACCACCAGGGAACGCTCCAGAGTGGGCTTTTTATTACCCCCATGTTATTATTATCTCAAAGGAAGAAAGAAGGCCTTTTGAGCTGGTGAAACAATGCATGTTTCTCATGGGTGAAACAGTGCACAGGTTCATATAAAATGCGCATTTAGGGCTTCCTTGGTAGCTCAGTGGATAAGAATCCACCTGCCAATGCAGGAGACACGAATTTGATCCCCGGCCCAGGAAGATCCTGCATGCCGAGGAGAAGCTAAGCCTGTGCACCAAGACTACTTAATCTGTGCTTTAGAGCCTGGGAGCCACAACTGCTGAGCCCGTGAGCTGCAACTACAGAAGCCTGTGTGCCCTGGAGCCCATGCTCCGCAACAAGAGAAGCCACTGCAATGAGAAGCCTGCGCAGCACACCCAGAAAGTAGCCTCTGCTTGCCACAACTAGAGAAAAGCCTGTGCAGCAACAAAGACCCAGCATAGCCAAAAATAAAAATTAATTAAAAATGCCTCGATAAAAAAATGCACATTTGTGTGAAGGTGTGTGATGTGTTGGCTTAAAATAGAGTTGTGTAGGCAAATCAGTGTGAGAAGGTGTTGAATGTAACTTTGTATGTTACCTTTCAGTGTGTTTGTGGGTGTGAGCTGGGGTTGTGTTATATGTGAGTGTCAGTGGGCATGCATAATGGTGTGTTCATTCATTCATTCATTTAGTCAATCACTGAGCTGCCACTCTGTACCAGAACATGTGTGTGTGTGTGCACGCGTGCGTGCACATGATGCCTGCACACAAGGACTTTGGGGCTTTTCATCAGGAGAGACCTCCTTGGGGAGAAGAGATGGACAGGACACTGCTTTCCTATTCCCCAGGTTCAGGCCTACGGAGAGAGTCCTAACTGCACAGGCTTCTGGACAGAGCTCCATCTGGCACCCACTCCAGGGAGGAAGGAATGGAGACAGTAGTCTGCTCCTTGAGGGTCCCGGAACCACAGGGCTGGGCGCTAAGGCCCCAGCTTCCTGAGTCCCTGCTCTGAGCCCTGGGCCAGCTGGGGAGGGCCTCGGAAGGAGGCCACCCGGCTGTATGCACCCTGGCCCAGGCCCCACGCAGCCAGAGAGCTCACCTCCCCTGCCTGTCCTGACCGACCCCCGCCCCAGCTGGGCCTCTTACCAGCCGAGTGTAACGCCAGCAGCGGAGACTTTTCATTCTTCTGTCCGAGCCCAACCAGGGGCAGTAAGTGAGCCTTCAGCCCTGCCAGGGAGGAGGCAGCGCTGGGTGAGACCTGGAGCCGAGAGGGAGGGGCCTTGGGCACGCCTGGCTGGCTCCACACCCACCCAGCTGCCCTTTGCTCTCTCTCACCTGCCACTCACCTGTCACTCCCAGGCCAGCTTGTCCCTGAGTGAGTCTGTGAGGTCAGCTATGCTCGGCATTCAGGGCCATACTTGTAGTTAGCAACTAATGCCGGTTAGCCATAAATTCTAGCTGTAATTCAGGCCCATAGACGGTAACCTTTGGGCGGCTGCCTGAGCCCCAGACAGGGTGTCTATGACCTTGCATAAGTGCCATGTACCCCTGGGCCTCAGTTTCCCCACATATGACATGTTGGACCAGATAGTCTCAGAGGCCCTCACAAGACTGACAGCATGCAATTCGGTTTTCTCTCAAAGCCATTATAACAGAAGCTTGAAAAGGGCCAAGCTAGACCAAAAGAACAGATATATATATATATATTTAATAGTCATTTTTCTAATTAAAAGAGCAATACATATTTACTAAAGAAAATTTGAGAAATTTAGAAAAGAATAAAGAAAAATACAAAAATATTCATAATTCTACCTCTTAGAAATAAACTCTCAACCCCTACAGGTTTATTTTTTCATCTTTTATATTTATTTCATATATATGTATATACATACATTTATAAATAGATCGTACAGTGTGTTGCTTTATAAGGTGCTTTGTCAAGCTTAACAAAAGAAAAATTTCCAATTACATTCAGTACCCTTTGAACATGTGATTTTTTTTTAATGTATTTATTTAATTTGGCTGTGCTGGGTCTTAGTTTCAGCACACGGGATCTTTTTTTGTTTATTTCACGTGGGCTCTAGTTCCCTGACCAGGGATTGAACATGGGCCCCCCCGCATAGAGAGTGTGGAGTCTTAGCCACTGGACCACCACGAAAGTCCCATGAACATGTGATTGTTAATGGCTGCATATTATTTCATCACAGGATGTATGTCATTTCTCAAATGTTTGACATTCTGTTTGCTTATAATTTTCTGTGATTATAAGCAAAATTATAATAAACTTTCTTGTTCATATATCTGATTATATTTTTATGATAAATTTCAAAAGTTGAATAATGGATCAAAGGGTGTTCACACATGCTTTTCCAACTGTTTCCAACGAAGCTTCCCAGAGTTTAAGGCTGACCAATGTCTGGATATCTTTCAGGAATCTCAAGGTAATATCTTTCTGATCATCATGTTTTACATCCTTAAATTACAGATAAAGAAACTGCCACTCAGAAAATCGAAGAAGGAACTAACCACAGCCACAGGATAATATAACACAGTAAAAAGAGCACAGACTCTGGAGTCAGGGAGTCTAAATCCTCTGTGACCTTGGGCAAGTTACTTAACATCTCTGTTCTTCTGTCTCCTTGTCTGTAAAATACTAATACCTGTTTACCTGATAGGGCTGTTGTAAAAATAAATGAAGGTAATGCCTGAAGGGACGACTCATTGGAAAAGACCCTGATGCTGGGAAAGATTGAGGGCAGGAGGAGAAGTGGGCGACAGAGGAGGAGATGGTTGGATGGTATCACCGACACAATGGACATGAGTTTGAACAAACTCCGAGAGATAGGGAAGGACAGGGAAGCCTGGCGTGCTGCAGTCCATGGGGTTGCAAAGAGTTGACACGACTGAGCGACTGAACAATGCCTGAAGAACCAGGAGGCTGAACCAGGTCTCCATCCTCCTGAGTTCAGTGAGATGACACACAGTGCCTGGTGTTTGGTGAAAAAGTGAAAGTGTTAGTTACCCAGTCGTGTCTGACTCTTTGCAACCCCATGGACTGTAGCCTGCCAGGCTCCTCTGTCCGTGGGATTCTCTGGGCAAGAATCCTGGAGCGGGTTGCCACTTCCTTCTCCAGGGGATCTTCCTAGCCCAGGGATCAACCTGAGTCTCCTGCATTGCAGGCAGATTCTTTACTGTTTGAGCCACCATGGGTACTAGATAAGTGGCAGTGCTTAAGACCATCCCCCGACCGACTGCCTCTTTGGGAGATTCAGGGCTCAAATCACTGACAAATGGCCACTCAGTCTCCACCTGAGCACCTTGGGCACAGTCACTTGGTCACTTGCAGGGGTAGGTAGCTCAGTGGGGCAGAGAAGGGCAGGAGTGTACTCACTTTGCCAAGTCTCGACCTCTGGTGACCTCTTCCAGCTCGTCCAGCCTGATGGCTTCCCTAGTACATCTCTGGGATCCCACAGAGAAGGGGCCACTTCCGGAACTGACCCTGTCCACCTGGAGGTCTGTACGAAGCAGTTTTAGCTCTGTACCCTGGTTCTCTGGCAGACAGCTGTCACTTCTGCCCCAGCCAGGCTCCAGCCCTCCTCTCCTGGCTCTTATACCTGCCCAGAGGGTGGCAAGCCCTGGCCCTGAGCCTGCTCCGGTTTCAGCCAGAAGGACCTGGCTGTGATTTTAATCCATCAGAAACTCAAATCCCACAAACAAGAGCTTGTCACCTCAGGTCCCTGCTCTGCCCCTACCAGCCCAAAGAGGTGGGGTTTACTGAACTCCTGGGCTCTTCCTGGAGCCTCTCACCCACAGCTACTGAGCGCCGCATGGTGCCTGAAGCCCATCATGGAAGGCACTTTCCTTAAGGGGCGCAAATGTTACAGGAAAGGGTCAGGCTGTGGGGCCACTCCTTGTGCTTCAGGGGAGACCTGGGGCTTGGGGGGTGAGGAGAGGCCGCCCTACTCTGGTCCTGTTTCCCTTCTCTCACATAGGGGAGGTGATTCTTACTGGCCTGTCATGATGTGGGGTGAGGTTACGCACAGGAAGCCCAGTATCTGGCACACAGTAGGCACGCTCTCGGTCCAGGTAGTTCTCTGTCGCAGGCTCATAGTGGGACTTTAGTGAATGCTGCTGTTGAAACACAGAACCTCAAAGTTAGAAGGGGTTTCAGCCAGTCCCAGACCAAGTGACCTCCATGCAGGGCAGGAAGTCATGAAAAAATATGCCCAGCAAGGGTCCCCCAGCCTGTTTGGGGTGGGTGAGCCCACTCCCTTTGGTGGCTCACACCCTCGGACGGGCCAGCTGCCCGCTGGGGGACCAGGGTACAGAGCTACAACTGTTTCACACAGACCTCCAGGTGAACAGGGTCAATTCTGGAAGTAGCCCCTTTTCTGCAGGATCCAGGAAATGTGGGATGTGGTGGTGGGGAGGCTGTAAAAACCCCTTCCTGCTGGCCTTGGTGGAAAGGACTTGGGTCACCAGATCCTTTCTCCATGGCCAGGTCTCCTGGGGCAACACCCCAACCAGGAAGATAGGATACTGAAAGGATTTGTATTAATATTATGGGGAAAACATTCAAGTGATGGGCCCTGTTGCCATCTCAAACAAGGCTGTTGCAATACGTGTTTGAACTATTAACAGCCTGGAGGTCACATGTCTGGCCCTCCTGCTCTCACGGCCCCACTCCCAAATCTTTTTCCTCCACACTCGAGTCCTAAACCTTTGGGCACTTTGGGAGGCCAGTGAGATGTGCCTTGCTGTCCCATTCTTTGTCCTTAAGTCTAGAAATGTGACCTGGCAAGAAAGCTAATTGCCACGAAGTGTGTTCAGTCGTGTCTGACTCTTTGCGATCCTGTGGATCGTAGCTCACCAGGCTCCTCTGTCTGTGGAATTCTCCAGGCAAGAATACTGGAGTGGGTAGCCATTCCCTTCTCTGGGGAATCTTCCTGACCCAGGGATGGAGCCTGGGTCTCCCACATTGCAGGCTGATTCTTTACCATCTGAGCCACCTGGAAGCCCAAATCACATGTAATTGGCTTCTGAAAAGCTTCCACGATCAGATTCTAGACACCAGAGGGTTGAATGTCCCAGCTCTGCCTTGCAGCCTGCCTTCTCCTTTCTCCACCAGCCCACACGCCGCCTCTTTTAGCACGGCAACAGTCATCGCCAGGAAACAATTTCAATGTCCAGTACAAGGGGAAAAGGTTAATCGACCCATGGAACATCCACTCTGTGCATTATTTCTAAGAATTAAAAGCGATGTTTGCCAAGAGTTCATAAATGCACAGGAAGATGCTTCTGCTACTCTGTAAAGTGAAAATAGCAGATATAAAATGAGATGTGTGGCACAGTTTCCGCCTCACAAAATAAACCCTAAGACATTAGGAGAAAAGGGAGAGAATACACCTGGTGGCTTGCTGGGCTGACTGGCTTCACTCTGAGCTGTGGATGGGTGCATGATGTACCCCCTCATGCATCCTGGGAGCTCTGATCTCCGTGCTCTGGTCCCTGTAATGGACTGTCTTTGCCCCACTCACACACAAGTGCCACTCCTTTGGCACCTCACTCTCAGCTGGTGACTTTGTTCCTCTTTGAGAAAATGGAAGTCATCAGTCCCTCCCTCACCCTTCCGATAGACACACCTGCATCTCACCCATCTCTTCCGCCTTCCTTCCAGGACAGTGAAGGAACAGCCTCTGTTCCATTTGGAAGCCAGTCCCTGGGGTCCCCCTAGACTTGTCGCTCTCCACTTTTCTCTGCCTCATCTGTCTCTCGCTTGCCCTTGCCTCTCGACGTGACCATCCCCTCCATGACGGCTCCATCCTCTTCTCCCTACACTCCACCTCTACCTCCTCGTCATTGTTCAATCCCTGGCCTTTGACATGTGTCCTGACCACCCCTGCTCTTGTTGCTCTAGGCCGGGGGTGGGGGGACACACTTTTCTGCTCTCATCTTCCTCCAGCCCCTCTGCTATTTGACAGAGTGATTCTCCCTCTCTTACATTTACTCCTTCAGTGGCAGCTCCCCCGCTGTCTTTTGTGGCTGGTGTCTCCTCTCTTATCCACTTTTTAGTGGATTCTTTTTTAATTTTCTACTTTATTAAAGAAATGATATATGGATGTAGCTTTATTTAATAAGATTCGAACAATTAATGATAGATGTTCTGGAAGCAATTGTTGAAGACCCCTTTCATCCTGTCTTCTCCCAATCTCATCCATGCTTGGAGGGAACAACTACCAATTTTTTTTCATTTTTAAGTTTTACTTTTTATTTTAAATTGAAGTGTACTTGTTGTACAGCATTATGTAAGTTACAGGTGTACATGATAGTGAATCACAATTTTTAAAGGTTCATTCCATTTATGGTTATTATAAAACAGTAGCTATATTCCCTGTGTTGTACAATAAGTCCTTGTTGCTTTATTATTATTATTATTTTGGGAGGTGTGTGCCACATGGCTTGCAGAATCCCAGTTCCCCAGCCAGGCTTGCAGAATCCCAGTTCCCCAGCCAGGCTTGCAGAATCCCAGTTCCCCAGCCAGGAACTGAACCTCGGGTCACGGCAGTGAAAACCTGGAATCCTAACCACTAGGCCACAAGAGAACTCCACTTGTAGCTTATTTTCTACAAAACAGTTTGTACCTCTTAGGCCCCTTCCTTCTCCCCACTGGTAACCACTAGTTTGTTCTCTGTATCTGTGATAGAACCAGGGATTCCTAACTTCCTGGTTCTAGGGCAGTTTTTCTTCTCTCTATAGACCCTCTCTATATGTGACCCTGTCTGGTCTCATGGATTTAAATATTATCTAAATGTTAATAACCTTTCATGACTCCGGACTACATGTTACCGTGGGCTCCACACTCATAGGTCTGTTGCCTGTATGCCTTGAAAGTCTCCAAAAACATTTCAAAGAACTTTCAATTGGGCCCAGAAAGAACTCTCAATTTCCATCTCTAAACCTGGTCTCTCTACCCACAATCACCTCTAAGCAGTTTTCCCTGTCTCGTTAAACCACACCGCCACTTGTCCTGTAACAAAAGCCAAAAACCTGGGAGTTGAACTTCATTTCTCTGATCCCTCACCTCCATGCATGGGTGTCTAAGGCTTCAAAGTTCCCAGAAGCGATCTCTGGAGCATCCCTCTTCTTCCCTCTCTACTGCCTCCACCCTCATCCCAGCCACTGTTACCTCTCAGGGGCTGGTCCAACAGCTCCATGCCCCATCTTCTTGCCATCAGCTAGAGTGATCTATTTAAAACCCAGATTACATCTCACCCTGGCTTACTCCAAAGTCCCCAGTGGCTTGTCACTGCCTCAGGAACAAAGGCCTGCAAGGGCTGCTGTGACTCCCTCTGTCCACTCCAGCTCTGTCCATCAGCCGTCAAGTGCTGGTCACATGGCCCTTCTCACTTTCTCGAACATCTATCAGATGGGTTCTCTCTGCCTGGAATTCTCTTATTCTGGCTCTCTGAATAACTCACTTTAAATGTCACCTCCAAAGAGAGGCTGACCTGACTACTCTTTTTTAAAGCAGGCTCCCCTACTAATTCCTCTAACTCTTCTTCAGCCAGTGATTTGTATAAGGGACAAAAACTTTGGGACTTCCCTGGTGGCCCGGTGGTTAAGACTTCACAATTTTTAAAGGTTATACTCCGTCTATAGTTATTGTAAAATAGCAGCTATATTCCCTGTGTTGTACAATAAGTCTTTGTAGCTTATTATTATTGTTATTATGGGGGGTGTGCTAGGGCATGGGTTCCATCCCTTGTTGGGGAACTAAGATCCCATATGCTGCATGGTGTGCCCAAAAAATAAAAGCACTTTTAAAAAAGGAATAAAAATTTCAGTTTTTAAAAAATCACCTCCTCTTGGGAGCCTTCCAGGATTTAGTCTCTATTCAGTTTCCATCATGTTGGTCAATTCAGTTGCTTGAATGGGAGAACATAAACTGTTTTTCCACTGGGTGATCAGCATCTTCATTTCTTACAATCTGATTTATTTCTTACAATCATTTAATGCTTCATGACTTCTAGAGCAGAACTTTATACAGCGTGTGCCTGAGCTGAACACTACCCAGCAGTGCAGCACAACAGGGTCTAAAGCTAGATGGCCCTCGGTTCAAATCTACCCCAGCCCTGCCACTTCCAAGTTATATGACCTTGAACAAGCATTCCAGTTATTCATTGCTGCGTAACAAACTGCCCCCAAAATTAGTGTCTCAGAACAACAATATTTATTTTGCAGTTTGGGACAGCTCATTTCTGCTCTGCTTAGCATCAGCTGGCGCAGCTCCAAGGCTGGAGGCTATATCATCTGAAAATTCCTTCTCTTACATGTCCAGGGCTTGGTGGGGACCAGAGCTGGAGTTGTTAATGGGAACACCTTCATGTGGCCTCTCCCATGAGGGAGGCCTCGATTCCTCCCAACGTGGTGGCTTGGATCCAAGGGAAAGTGGATTGAGAGAGAGAGACTCAGAGACACAGAGACACAGAGAGATTGAGTTTTCAGTCATATTGCCTTCTAGGACCTAGCTTTGGAAGTCACACTGTCACCTCTGCCATTCTCTGTTGGTTGAGGCAGTCACAAGAGCTGCTCAGGTTCTAGGCGAGGGAATACAAACCTCGTCACTCAATTGGAAGAGGGTCAGTGCCACACTGTAAAAAAGAATAATTGGGGGACTTCCCTGATGGTCTAGTGGTTGAGAACCCACCTTGCAATGCAGAGGACGTGAGTTCTAGCCCTGGTCGGGGAACTAAGAAGCCTTGAGCCCTGTACCTCACCACTAGAGCATCTGTGTGCTGCAGCCAAAATATCCTGCATGACACAGTGAAAATCCCACATGCTGCAACTAAGCCCCCATGCAGCCAAATAAATAAAGAAATATTAAAAAAAAAGAATAATTGGGATAAGCTATACATACATCAAGGCTTGTATATTGTCACCCTGCTTATTTAACTTATATGCAGAGTACATCTGAAACACTGGGCTAGAAGAAGCACAAGCTGGAATCAAGATTGCTGGGAGAAATATCAATAACCTCAGATATGCAGGTGATACCACCCTTATGGTAGAAAGTGAAGAGGAACTAAAAAGCCTCTTGATGAAAGTGAAAGAGGAACTTGACTAGAAAAAAAAAAGAAGAAAAGAAAAAAAAAAAGAAAAAAGAAAAAAAAAAAGAAAAAAAAAAGAAAAAAAAAAAGAAAGTGAAAGAGGAGAGGGAAAAAGTTGGCTTAAAGCTCAACATTCAGAAAACTAAGATCATGGCATCTGGTCCCATCACTTCATGGGAAATAGATGGGGAAACAGTGGAAACAGTGTCAGACTTTATTTTTGGGGGCTCCAAAATCACTGTAGATGATGATTGTAGCCATGAAATTAAAAGACGCTTACTCCTTGGAAGGAAAGTTATGACCAACCTAGATACCGTATTCAAAAGCAGAGACATTACTTTGTCAACAAAGTTTCGTCTAGTCAAGGCTATGGTTTTTCCTGTGGTCATGTATGGATGTGAGAGCTGGACTGTGAAGAAAGCTGAGCGCCGAAGAATTGATGCTTTTGAACTGTGGTGTTGGAGAAGACTCTTGAGAGTCCATTGGACTGCAAGGAGATCCAACTAGTCCATCCTAAAGGAGATCAGTCCTGGGTGTTCTTTGGAAGGACTGATGCTAAAGCTGAAACTCCAGTACTTTGGCCACCTCATGCGAAGAGTTGACTCATTGGAAAAGACTCTGATGCTGGGAGGGATTGGGGGCAGGAGAAGGGGACGACAGAGGATGAGATGGCTGGATGGCATCACCGACTCGATGGACATGAGCTTGGGTGAACTCAGGGAGTTGGTGATGCACAGGGAGGCCTGGCGTGCTGCAGTTCATGGGGTTGCAAAGAGTCGGACACGACTGAGTGACTGAACTGAACTGAACTGATACATCCCTGAACCTATCTTCAAAAAATACAGTCAGTCCCAAGAAGTTCCTAACCTTTCCAGAATCCTCTGCTGAAGTGTTGGGCACTGAGCCTGGCATGAGTGCTCAGGGGGGCAGGAAGCCCTGGGTGGTCTCCGCACCTCCATGGAGCCAAGTCTGGGCCCCTGGCAAGTCTTACTCCTTCTGCTGTTTCCCTCCTCTGAACCGAGTCCAGAGCCCCCACCTTGACCTTGACTACTCTACCCAGCCCTTGCCACCCCACCCCCACCAGGGCCTTGCTGTTCCCCAGGCTCTTCTGGGGCTGCAATGTGGATTCAGGGCTCCCCACATCTGAAGACACTCAGAACAGGAAGGGCCATTCGGCCCCTGCTTAGCCATGAGTGTTGGGACCCAGACAGGGTATGTGGTAGAGCCAGGACTCTGGCCCAGGCCCACATGGGGAGATCCAGGCAGCTGCTGCTGTGGCCATGAGTGTGTCAGGAGTGGCTGAGCAGCCTGCTCTAGCATGTATTCCTCTGCCACGGTTCACATCATCCAGCATCTCCAAGCCCACATTCTGCATAGATGGAGAAATTGAAGCTCAGAGAGGGTATGGAGTTTCCAAGAGCCACACAGCAGCTCTCTGTGCCAGACCAGAACCAGTCTACAAGAAAGGGGGACATCAGAGCCAGAAGGACCCTGTCATCCATTATATCACATGGGGTCTTCTGAGGCCCGAGAAGCAGAGGAGGGCCTACTTTGGCCCTTGCCTTGGTGGAATATCATGCCATCCTGTGGATGATGACTCTTGTGGCTCATCTCCTCCCTTGACTGTGTGCTCCATGAGGTCAGGAATTCACCACTGACAAGTCCACCACTGTGGCCCTCTGTGGACGGGGTGAGTGGACAGTCAGTGTGGGCAGGGGAGCTGGTGCTTTGTCAGGAGTGGGTGGAAATGCCCCTGAAGAAGTGTTTGCAGAGGACCTGTCAAGGGGCCCTGCTCCTTACCTGGCTGATGGAGGGCACCTGGAGAAAGGGTTTGAGGATGGAGGGGGCACTCACACACCTAGACACCCCTAGATGGGAATGAAGCCATGCCTTACAAGGAGAGGGCATACTCCAGGAGTGTATTCACCGCTGTGGGGGAGGAGGGACAGAAACAAAGTGGACCTGGGGCCAGCTGTGTGTCAAGGGCGGAGGAGTGAGGTAACAGGATTGGGGGGAGGAGGAAGAGGAGGGAAAGAGAGAAATGAAAAAGGAGTGGGGAAAGGGTTAGGAGGAGGAAACGAAAGGAAGAGGAACAGAGGGAGGAAGAAGGGGCTGCAGAGGGGTAAACACAGCCCTGCCCCCCACAGTCGCAAGGGGCTGCCACCCTGAGGGTGATCGCCAGCCCGCTGGGCAGCCAAAGGACTTCCGATGACTCTGCCCAGCAGGGGCTCGGCGGCGATGGCGAGTAGCAGCGAGGAGAGGGGCGGGGAAGGTGTGACAGCCCCATGGGAAAATCAACAACACGGCAGCACAGTTCTGGAAGGAAAGAAACGACACCCATCGAGTCAGGGCTCCAGGGTCATATGGAGTTGCTCTGTCGGGGACGTGTGAGGATCAGGGCAACCAGGTCCAGCTCGGACTAGCCCCCGCGGGAGCCAAAACCTACTCCCAAAGCACCCGCAGGTCTGACTCCTCAGAACGGGTCGCCTCGATTTTAGCCCGGCAGAGCCTGAGACCGGGTTCAGGGAAGGAGCGAGCGTGCCTGGGGTCACAGCCGGTCAAGGCGTGCAGAGCTGGGCAGGCACCGAGGGCCAGACGCTCCCCACGACTATGAGAGGGAAGCCAAGCCTGGACAACCGGAGCACGCCCTTGGAGGCGCGAGGTCTGGCGTCCATCTCGGCTCTGCCAGTAACCGTGGGCCGGGATCGCCGGTCTTCCCCAGGCTTTAGTTTACGCATCTGTACATTGGGATGGTCTGTCTCGCTCTGCCAGGTTCAGGGGGGCGGAGTTCGCGCACGCTCCGCACAGCCGCGAGGGGCGAGGTGCTCGGCGTGTATATGGATGCTGGCTCACGCGATCTGAGGTCCGCCCGGCCTCTGCCTGGGAGTCCCCCGTCTCGCCGCTCGCGCGACCTCTGCGCGGACGAGGGGAGTGGAGGCGCCTCCGCCGGGGGCGTCGCCCAGGCCAGCAGGGGAGGGCACGGCGGCGGAACGGAGGCGGAGGGAGCCGGGGCCTCGGCAGCCTCGGCCGGCCTGACCCTCGAGGGGGTCGCTGTTGCCTCGCAGATCCCTCCCTCGCTCGCCGCCTGTGTCCCTCCCTGCCGCTCCCGCCGCGTCCGCCTTTTGTTCGCGGAGCCGCGCGTCCCCGAGCCGAGGCGGCGGGGCGGGGAGCTGGCTGGGCTGCGCGGGGGGCGGGCCGCGCCGGGCGGAGCCGGGGCCCGGGCCGCAGCCGGACTCGGAGCTCGAGAGAGCGATCGGCGCGCAGGCTGCCGGGGCCCGGGCACGCTCCGGGGGCGCGGCGAGGCCGAGGGGGCGGGCGCCGGGCGGAGCCGGAGCCGGAGCCGGGGTGCCTGGAGGCGATCGGGCCGCTCTCTCCGAGCCCAGAGCAGCGGAGAGGCCGTGCGGCGGGGGTCGGGGCCGGAGCGCAGCCCGGGGGCTGAGGTGGGCCGAGAGGAGCCGCGACCCCAGCGGCCGGAGCGGCGCCAGGAGCCTCCCCCGGGACGCGGAGGCCGGGCGGGCCCGGGCCATGCGCGCCGCTCGTTGAGGCCGAGGGAAACCGCGATGGAGGTGCCGGCGGGGGAGCCCCCGGCTCGGGGCTGCGGCCCCCCGCCTGCTCCCGCCCCGGAGAGGAAGAAGAGCCACCGCGCGCCGTCGCCGGCCCGGCCCAAGGACGTGGCCGGCTGGTCGCTGGCCAAGGGCCGCCGCGGCCCAGGCCCGGGCGCCGCGGCCGCTTGCAGCGCCGCGTCCTCGGCGAGGCCCGACAAGAAGGGGCGTGCGGTGGCGCCCGGGGCGCGGGGCGCAGGGACGCGAGTGGCCGGGGTCCGCACCGGGGTCCGCGCCAAGGGCCGTCCGCGCCCGGCGACCGGGCCGCGACCGCCGCCACCGCCGCCCAGCCTCACCGACAGCAGCTCGGAGGTGTCGGACTGCGCGTCGGAGGAGGCGCGCCTGCTGGGCCTGGAGCTGGCGCTGAGCAGCGACGCCGAGTCGGCTGCCGGGGGCCCCGGGGGGGCCCGTACGGGACAGCCGCCCCAGCCGGCGCAGCCGGCACAGCAGCCTCCGCGGCCCCCCGCCTCCCCCGAGGAGCCGTCGGTGGCCGCGTCGTCGGTGGGCAGCAGCCGCCTGCCCCTCAGTGCCTCGCTCGCCTTCTCCGACCTCACCGAGGAGATGCTGGACTGCGGGCCCGGCGGCTTCGTGCGAGAGCTGGAAGAGCTGCGCTCGGAGAACGACTATCTCAAGGTGCGGGGTCGGGGCCGGGGTCCCGGTTGGGGAAGGGGAGGCCGCGGGGAGGCGCGGGTGTCCGCCCCTCCGGCCCGAGGCACCAGCCGGCCCGCTGTCCCACCGCTCGAGCTGGGCAAGGGGCCTAAAGCCTCAGGGGCTCCCGCTTCCCATTGTATCTGGGAAACCTTCTCCTAAGGGAGGAACCTGGAGGAGGAGCCGACGGGCTCTGATTTAGGAAGGGGGTCTTGGGTGCTTTGGAGGATGCTTAGATAAGGTGCCTGGGATGGGGGTGGGTGCTCCGTGAGGGGCTGGACCTCGGATTCCGCGGCTCAGAGCCCCCACTCCCAGGCCGCTGGGTGGCCCTCCTTTCTGGGACAGGCACTGATGTGCCGTTTGCCGGGGAGACCTGTGGCCATCTCCGGCTAAAGAGAGGCCTGAACACTAGCCTGTGTCTTCACCCAGGGCTTTCCTGGCTCAGGCCTGTCCCTGCCTGCCTTTCAGGGCGGGTCCCCGTTTGAAAGCATGACATCTGGGAACATCCCCTTGGCTAGAGTCCGACTTCCGCCCAGTCTAACGGTCCTGCAGCCTGGGAGGATGGTGTCCTGGGAGAACCCGTTCACAGCTCCCTAAATCCCAGGGTATTGTCTTCTGCCCAGTTTTGAATAGGCCCTGTATACACAGCAGTCCTATCGGTGCCCCCCAGCAGTGCCCATCTCCTTTCCAATGAGAAGAGGGAAGCTGGCATGTAGGGAAGCTTTTTCTCTGGGCATGTAGGGGACCTGAGAGCTTCCCAGGAAAGCAGGCTTGACCGTCACCCTTTCGGTGCACATGAGGACCTACTGGATCCAGGCCAAGCTCTGTCTGCCCACTAAGGCAACTTTAGCGTTGGCCCAGCCCTCCTATGCCGGTGTTGGCCTGGGAGGTTGCTGGCTTCCTGGGTTCTCTCCACACGGGCTGGGCACGGTTTGGAAGATGCTGAAATGTTACCTGCTCTTATCAGTTGATATCCTGGCACAACACCCAGAGCACCCCTGGCCAAGAGCCTCCGAGTTCATGGCACTCAGCTAATTTCTGTCTGCCTGGCAACACTTAGCCTTGCACTGTAGCACTTCGGACCAAAAGGGTTTCTCTCTCTTTATAGTCTGTGAGGTCTTGCTTAACTGTGTCTCTCCTTCTCCATCTCCCCCAGGATCTGCTACCCAACATGTGTTTAGTAACTGCTTGTACAATAGAAGGACAGGGTCTGTCTGAATCAGAATAACCTACCCCTTTAGCCTCTAACCTTTCCTCAGTCCAGGCCTTAGTTTTCTCATCTGTTAATTGGGAGGGTAAGCCTTCCCGAAGCCCCCATTCAGTGTGGACAATCGGAGGCTCAGTCAGCTCCTGCAGTCTTCACAAGCCAGCTGTGAGGAGGGTATTAGGAGAGAGGAGGGAGATAAGCCAGAGAAGGCCTGGCCCTGCCCAGGTGGTACCTGATCTGCCCTGAACTTGAACCCTGAGCTCCTCAATCCTGCTTCCTGGCCTCCATCGCCCCCCTGGCAAGGGAAGATGGGCCATAGAACTTGGCTTCATGGTCTCCCTCACCCACCCCCACCAGCTCCTGTTCATCCCAGGAAATTACCCGGCAGAGCTCTGGAGTCCTGCTGAGCCACCCATGACTGTTAGGATGGAAAATAGTTCCAGAAGGCTGGAGATTGAACCTGAGGCCTCACAGGGGCCAGGGCCTGGCTGGGGACCACCCACTGCCTGGGTCAGGGCTCAGCCTCAGTTTCCCTCATTCATTCAGTGTTTCTGGCTTCAGGAGCAGGCCTCAGGCCATTGTTATATCTGAAGAGTGTGCCTTCCTGGCTGTGTGATCTAGGGCAAGCCCCTTAATGTCTCTGGACCTCAGTCTCCTCGTTGTAAAAAAAGACATCACACATCTTCCAACCTTAAGGGTTAAATGAGTTATGTGCGTAAACACCATGAGAGCGCCTGGCATGGAGCAAGCCTCAGAGGAGGGTAATTTCCACCACTGTTATTCTCAAGTGGTACATGACACATTTCCGTGGGCGCTTACCATGTTCTCTGGCAGACTCCGTGGGGAAGGAATAGAGCCTCCTCCCCACCCGAAGCAGTCCTGGCCCCTCATTCATTCATTCGCCAAGTATTTACTTAATGCCTGCTGTGTACCAGGCACTAACACAGATCTGAGGATGAAGTGTCTGTTTTCATGGAGCTGTTGGTCCTAGTGGAGGGAGACTGGAATTAGACAGTAGTCACACACTGCATCACACACTACATCACACTAGGGATCGTGATAAGGGTGGGGAGGGACATGAGGTGGGGACGGGGGCGCTTAGGGAGGCCAGGATGAGAGGGAGCCAGCTGAATAAGGAGCTGGAGTGAGACCCTTCCAGGCTAAGGGAAGTAGGAAGAAACTTGTGGAATTCAGGGAACAGTTCGGAGCCTGGAACTGTGTCCACGTGAATCAGTCCCTGATCTACTCTCCAGCTGCCAGCCTCACAGAGGCGAGGTGAAAGCCTAGAGACTGTGGATGTGGGGTGTAAATGTAGAGGCTATTACAGGAGTTGAGTTCTTTGTTTGGTTTTGTTTTGGGGGGCACGCCGTGCGGCATGCAGGATCTTAGTTCCCGGACCCAGGGATCAAAGCCGCATTCCCCGCAGTGAAAGTGCAGAGCCTTAACCACTGAGCCGGCTGGGAAGTCCCAGGAGGAGTTGTTTCGTTCATTCTACAGATGGGTAAACTGCAGCCACAGCAGGGAGGGGGACTTGCTCCAGGTCCCAGAGCCAGTGCTCCAGGCAGCCAGGCTCGGAGTCAGAGTACCTTGTACTCTTGACGTGTTTCCTGCCCCTCTGGGCCACTTTGCTTCTAAGATGCAGGAACCAGGTTACCAGGAGAGACTCCAGGTCCCCAGCATGTCCGCGGCAGGCCTGGTGCTGCCTGGCTTGAGTCCCTCGGAGCCTGGTGGGGCCTTGCTAGAGCTCACCTCCCAGCTGATGGATGGCACTGAGACCTGCCGCCTGGGGAGGGCCTTGCGGAGGATGATGAAGGCAGATCTCCTGTGCCCTGAGGCTTGCTCTGGAGCCCCGGGGGTGGGGGAAGGTGGAAACCTGGCAGTTCTCTCCCAGTGAGGAGCTGCTGCAGAGAAGGGAGTGAGCCTGCTGTCACTTGAGTTATTCAGAGTTATTGAATGCTGGAGGTATTCGCCTGTTAGATAAAGACATGGGGCTTGTGGAAAACAGCTTGTAAACTGAACAAAATGTAGTGTTTGTGATTAGTTGAGGAGGATTTAGGAAGAGGTTTATGTGGAGGCTGTAGTTGAAATTGCCTGACCTCAGGGTCCCTTCCAGCCAAGGAAGTGTGAAGGTTATTAACTTTTTAAAAAATGTAAACAAGACATTGAAGCACAGTGGCTTTACAAGGTTGTGTTAGTTTCTGCTGTACAGCAAAGTGAATCACTATATGTATACATATATCCCCTCTTTTTTTCCTTCCCATTTAGGTCACCACAGGACACTGAGTAGGTTCACTGTGCTATAATAGTAAGGTTCTCATTAGTTATCTATTTTTACACAGTATCAATAGTTTATATATGTCAATTCCAATCTCCCAATTCATCCCATCCCCTCCTTTTCCCCTTGGCATCTATGTTCTCTACCTTGAAGATTATTAACTTTTAAGGGTCCAGGATTCAAAGAAGCAGACAGATTGACTGTTTGACTTTCAAAATCCTGGTGCTCTGAGGTCTTCCATTTCCCCATCACCACTAATTGTTGCCTGTGTACCATTCGGACACGCTGGGAACCACCCAGCATGGACTGAAGAATCTGAGAGTTGGAACCCCAAGATCTGGCTTTGCGACCTGACTGTCATTTACTGTGTGGCCATGAATGAGTCACATGGCCTCTCTGAGCTCTCTTTTGGTTTCATCTGTATAATGAAGAGATGGAATCTGCCTGGGCAACCTCAGAGGACTGTTTACAGGGATTCAGTTCAGTTCAGTTCAGTCGCTCAGTCGTGTCCGACTCTTTGCGACTCCTTGAATCGCAGCACGCCAGGCCTCCCTGTCCATCACCAACTCCTGGAGTTCACTCAGACTCACGTCCATTGAGTCAGTGATGCCATCCAGCCATCTCATCCTCTGTTGTCCCCTTCCCCTCCTGCCCCCAATCCCTCCCAGCATTAGAGTCTTTTCCAATGAGTCAACTCTTCGCATGAGGTGGCCAACGTACTGGAGTTTCAGCTTTAGCATCATTCCTTCCAAAGAAATCCCAGGACTGATCTCCTTCAGAATGGACTGGTTGGATCTCCTTGCAGTCCAAGGGACTCTCAAGAGTCTTCTCCAACACCAGAGTTCAAAAGCATCAATTCTCTGGCGCTCAGCCTTCTTCACAGTCCAACTCTCACATCCATACATGACCACAGGAAAAACCATAGCCTTGACTAGACGGACCTTTATTGGCAAAGTAATGTGTCTGTTTTGAATATGCTATCTAGGTTGGTCATAACTTTCCTTCCAAGGAGTAAGCGTCTTTTAATTTCATGGCTGCAGTCACCATCTGCAGTGATTTTGGAGCCCCAAAAAATAAAGTCTGACACTGTTTCCACTGTTTCCCCATCTATTTCCCATGAAGTGATGGGACCAGATGCCATGATCTTCGTTTTCTGAATGTTGAGCTTTAAGCCAACTTTTTCACTCTCCACTTTCACTTTCATCAAGAGGCTTTTTAGTTCCTCTTCACTTTCTGCCATAAGGGTAGTGTCATCTGCATATCTGAGGTTATTGATATTTCTCCCGGCAGTCTTGATTCCAGCTTGTGTTTCTTCCAATCCAGCATTTCTCATGATGTACTCTGCATATAAGTTAAATAAGAAGGGTGACAATATATAGCCTTGACATACTCCTTTCCTGATTTGGAACCAGTCTGTTGTTCCATGTCCAGTTCTAACTGTTGCTTCCTGACCTGCATACAGATTTCTCAAGAGGCAGGTCAGGTGGTCTGGTATTCCCATCTCTTTCAGAATTTCTCACAGTTTATTGTGATCCACACAGTCAAAGGCTTTGGCATAGTCAATAAAGCAGAAATAGATGTTTTTCTGGAACTCTCTTGCTTTTTCCATGATCCAGAGGTGTGAATAGACAAGAAAACATTTTGCAAGCAGTGAAATCCTGCACCTTTTAGGGAATTACCATTATTATTAATCAGTGAGCAGAGAGGATGTCTAGGTCTTCATTCTATTTTTGGGGGTGTGGCTGTGCCGGGTCTTTGTTGCTGTGCAGGCTTTATCTAGTTTCGAGGAGTAAGGGCTACTCTCTAGCTGTGGTGCGTGGGCTTCTCATTGCGGTGGCTTCTCTTGTTGCAGAGCATATGCTCTAAGGCACAGGCTCAGTGGTTGTGGCGCATGGCCCTAGTTACTCTGGGGCGTATGGGATTCTCCTGGACCAGGAATTGAACCCGTGTCTTCTTCATTAGCAGGTAGATTCTTTACCACTGAGCCATCAGGGAAGCCCTGAAGTCTTCATTCTTGACAGAGCTGGGAGAAGACAGGAGGGTGGATCCCCTTAGCTTTAAGATGTTAATAAATCAGGAGCTGCTCCAGGGAGGACAGGAAGGTGTGGGTCACATTCCATACTGTGTGGACTCCATGAAGCAAGCCCTCCCCACCTCCCTGGAGGTTCTACGTGTGAGAGTTTGTGTGTGCATGCTGTCACTTCAGTCGTGTCCGATTCTTTGCGACCCTGTGGACTGTAGCCTGCCAGGCTCCTCTGTGCATGGGATTCTCCAGGCAAGAATCCTGGGGTGGGTTGCCATGTCCTTCTCCAGGGGATCGTCCCTATCCAGGGAACGAACCCGAGTCTTTTATGTCTCCTGCATGGGCAAACAGGTTCTTTACCACTAGCGCCACCTGGGAAGTTGGAAGTACAGCCAGTTTTAGATGTCAGCCCAGGAGGGGCCAGAGGAAGCACCTAATTCACCTCCAGTTCCCACTGGGTACAGTTGGGTAAATGGAGGCTCCAGCTCACACAGCCAGAATTCCAAACCTGGTTGGTCCAACCCTGGGTCCTGTTCTTTTCACAGTCTGAGGAACATGAGCTTGTGGTTGCTAACGACGGGTCTAGTGTGGACAGAGGTTGGTGAGAGGAATTCTATTGTGTGCAGTGCCCTAGGCTAAGACTTGCTGGGAGCAAGTAGAGAACAACCTATGCTGGGGCCGAGGGCCTGGAGCCTGCAGGCAGTGTGTGTGTGTGGGAGGTGGGGGCAGCACGTGCCTGCCTCCGTATACATGGATATGTACCCGGCATCCATGCAGAGTGAGATTGGGACCAGGGGTCTGAGACTGGAGGAAGTGATGGGGGGTTGGATCCAGCTTTAAGGGTTAGATAATGGTTAGGCTGGAATCCAGAGTGCTGGAATGTTAGAGCCCGCCTGGGGACCCCCAAACCACTGATTACTGGCCTTCTCTGGCTCTTGCGCACAACAGCTATCAGCTATGAGATCATTTCCAGAGTGCCAGGCCCTGAGTTAAGTAAGTCCTTTACTCCTCCCAGCAGTCCTATGTGGAGAGTTCTGACATCAGACCCGTTTGACAAAGGAGGAAGCAGAGAGGTTATGTCACGTGCACAGCTGGTAGACTTGGGACCCTCATCAGACAACCCCGGGGTGCTCCTTTCCCCAGTCGTTCTTCCACCCTCTCCCATGCAGGAGGCAGCCCGTGCCTCCAAGTTTCACAGAACAGGATTCTCGCCTGGTTCTGCCAGTTACAAGCTGTGTGAGATGCTCAATCTTTCTGAGTCTCTGTTTTCCCTTCTGAAGAATGGGAGATAAGCATATCTGCCCCTTTTCCAAGTGGAGACCCTTTTCCAAGTGATAATGTAGATCTGCGTGCGTGCTAAGTCACTTCAGTCATGTCCGACTCTTTGCGAACCTGTGGACTGTAGCCCGCCAGACTCCTCTGTCCATGAGATTCTCCAGGTAAGAATCTGGAGATGGAGTGGTTTGCCATGCCCTCCTCCAGGGGAGCTTCCTGACCCAGGAATCAAACCCACGTCTCCCATGGCTCCTGCATTGCCGATGGATTCTTTACCGCTGAGCCTCCGAGGAAGCCTGATATACATCTAGCACACGGTAAATGCCAGTGCCTGTCCTCATTGTCACCTTTCCCTTACTTGCTGCTTCAGGCATTCATTCATTCATTCATTCATTCAACATATATTTTCCGAGTGCCTCCTGGATTCCAGGCCCTGTGCCAGGTGTCTGGGGCAGTAGCCAGCAAGCTGTGAAGCATTTCTCAGCTCCCGGGAGTTGTAGGGGGAAGGGTTCAATCTGCCTGTCACTGGGTGGGGGGAGAGGAGTGGTCATCGGTCAGCAAAGCTCCTGGCCAGTCCCTGTCTTGAGTCGCAGCCGTCTCCGAGGCGGCTGACAGGTGGCCTGGAAGAAGCAACTCTCAGAACTGGGTCTTTAAGGATTTTCAGCCTGTCACAGGGGCAGGGAGCAGCTCCAGCGAGATGGAGAATGAGATGGAAAATGTGAGATGGCTGCTGCTGAGGCCTTAGGAGGACCACGAAGCTCCCAGGGCTCCCAGTATTTCTGGCAGAGGGGCTTGGCCTATGTCCCTGGGCACACTCTCTCCTGCACACACAAACTCACGTACCCATATTCACGGTGCATGCGCAGAGATCCACGCCCACTGACACACGTCTCATGTACCCATTCAGGGACAGGCTTGTGCTCTCTGCTTTCCAGAAGCACACTTGCAGGCGTATTAAAGAGGAGACCCACTCAGAGAAGTACACAGACCCACGCAAGATACACCATACGTGTCTCCTCATACCCCCCATTACCGGACAGACACAACACAGACTCACACCATCTAGGAGACGGCAGGCTCAGAAACACACCCTCACACACCGCCAGACACATTTGGCCACGTCCCAGAGATGGACAGACCCTGGAGACAGTCTCAGACATATCGGAAGTACACGTGCGTATGCGGGCACAGACTTGGTACACAAACCCACGCAGACTCATTACACACAGGTGCTGGCACCTGCAGAAATCCACAGACCCACCCCTGCCAGGCGGGCATAGATACCGCCCATCACCCAGACACCCCCACTGTGTCTGCCACAAAGACAGCAAACAGCAGACCCAGGCTCACTGACCCGGGCTTACACACACGGGCTCACAGACACACAGCCAGGAGACACATGTGAACAGGACATGGAGCCATGACATAGAAGCAGACCATGAGCACAGAGCGTTCAGATGTCAGGTCTGTAGCATTTGCTAGCAGGAGCCAGAGACCCACAAAGGATGATACCCAGACATGCTCTCTCTCTCTCTCTCACACACACACACACACACACGCTGGCTGTGACATTTCAGCCACACAGAAACACAGGATATCCTGGCCCGTGTCTCCCTGGAGCTCATGTGTACAAACTACTGTTTTCAGCGCCGCCACGAGGCTTCCTTCCACCAGGCTGCTGAGAACGGTGAGGAGTGTGACAGGGGCTTGATTTTGCAACCTTTGGGATCTGGGTGCCCTGGAGCCTGACTGAGGCTGAATGGTTTGTAGGCAGATAAAGGGCTGGCAGGTCACCGAGGTGGAGAAACTGCATCAAAGGCCCTCAGGCCCCGGACACACGACACTTGGGCTGGGGCCCAGTGAGCCAAACAGAGCAATTGTCAGGCCTGCCTGCAGGAGAAATAGTGCCCAGGGGCACCTCCCTCCTAATCTCCTCGGAATTTCCTGCTTGCCCTCATCTCCTGTCTCCTCCCCTTGCCCCTTTGCTGGGGCTGTGGAGGACTGTACCATTCCTGTCCCTAATGAGTGCCTGATTCTGCCTGGGAAAAGGAGACTGGGATAGAGGAAGTTATGTGGGCACTCAGAGGATGGGCCTGGAAGACTTCCTGGAGGAGGAGGCATTAGAGTTGAGGAGTTAGCCTTGAATGACTGCCTCTGTGTCCAGCGGCTGGGACCGTGCCTGGCACATCCTAGCGAGTCAATAAATATTTGTTGCACGATTGAATGAAAGGCAGTGATCGGGGTCTGCAGGTGGGCTGCAAGCAGACTATGGGCTTAAAATAGAAGAGCTTGGGGGAGTGGTGCGCGGGGGGGCAGTGGTGAGGGGGAGACTGGGAAGGGGAGGTGGGCCCGCTCGGGAAGGGCACTGGGTGCTGGGCTGACTGAGGCATTGTGAATGCCTTGCTGGTAGAGGCTGTGTTGACCTAGAGCAGGGCTAGGCACTGCCTCCTTTCCATGTGTCTTCAGCACGGGGCAGAAGACCCAGGGGCCTCTGCAGGGACGTGGAGAAATTCCACTTTGGGGATCAGGTCTGGGCCAAACCTTGCTTTGTTGCCTCTTCCCTGTACATGAACCCTGTGTTCAAGGCCCCTCTTCAAGCCTCAGTCTTCCTGCCTGTAAGATGGGAACTTAGGGGGTCCAGTGATTAATAATCTGCCTTCCAATGCAAGGGATGCAGGTTTGATCCCTGGTTGGGGAATTAAGATCCCACATGGTGTGGGGCAACTGAGCCCATGCACTCTAGAGTCTATGCTCTCTATTAAGAGAAGCTCCCGGATCACAGTGAAGACCCACTATAGCAAAGAAAAAACAAAGGGAACTTAATTCCTTTCTTTCTTTCAGAGCACTTGGGAGGATTAATGGTCAGGTATACAGCACATTCAGCACCATCCTGGGCACAGCAGAAGGGAGGGAGCCCCACATGTGTAGTCTCTGGGGCAGAAAGAGTTCCTCAGGGGAGGAGCTTGGCTAAGTTCTAAGCAGAGGCCTGACCAGCAGCCAAGGTTATAACTAAGATCATTCCCCTGGGTGCCGCACAGGCGTGACCTCATATGCAGTCACATTCTCTTCCTTCTGGTGCCAGAAGGAACTGGGAACTGGGGTGGGGAAAGAGCCCAGAGACTTGGGTGTTCTGGGCCGGGCTGGCCCTGGCAGTCACTGGAGGAGCCCCACAGGTCAGCGGATGGTGCTGGCCTCCCTGAGGAATGGTGGGGAGTTGGAGAAGGTGGGAGCAATAAGCCAGCCTTTCCCTTTTTTGGGGTCCAAGGCGGTAGAGAGCACTGTGGTCTGGAGCCAAGCCCACTTGGGCTAGAAACCTTGTTCTGCCTTTTCTTTTATGAGCTTTGTCTTTACAAGCCTCAGTCTCCTCATCTGTACAATGGATGGGCATGCTGATGGTGCTCGCCCTACAGTGTTGCTGTGAGGATTAAATACGAGAAAGCATGTATGTGAGGATCACCCGGGGCCTATATGGTCTCAACAGCTCTGCACCCTCATCACTCGTTATCGCCAGGCTTGGATCTGGGATTTTGTTTTTAATGTTTATTTATTTATTTCATTATGTTGGGTCTTAGTTGCTGCACACGGGATCTGTGTTGCGGCATGTGAAATCTTTAGTTGCAGCCTATGGGATCTAGTTCCCTGACCAGGGATCGAGCCCAGACCTCCTGCATTGGAAGTGTGGAGTCTTCCACCCTGGACCATGGGGAAGTCCCACGCCCTGGGTCCTTGACGACAGGGGTTGTGCCTGGCTCTGGGTGTGGGTCTTGGCATGGAGCAGGGGCCTGGGAGGTGTGTGTGCAGCTGAAGTGCATTGTGGGTATCCCCAAACACATCTCTCCCTGCAACGCCCACCCTTTTCCCTCCTGCCCCAAGTCAGGCCACTGCTGCAGGCTCTCATCCAGAGATTCCTTTTTGCTGATGAGGGCCACCTTTGGGGCTCCCACATTCTAGAAGTGGGGTGAAGAATCTCCCATTGCCTGTGCCTCAAGGAGAAGCTCAGACTCCGAAGAGTTTGGGGTTCTGTATCCAGGCTGAACCAGCTGTCTTTACCCTGGTTTTGCCCCAGATCCACATGAGTTCTTCGGGGTCCAGTGCCTCGACCTCTCCCCTCCACACCCCTCCTGAGCCCTGCCCAAGTGCCTGGGTGGCCTGTGTGGTCCTGCCTTTCTCAGCCTCACCTCACCCCGACTCCACCCAAGCTCTGAGCGCTCTGTGCACCCCAAGCCTGTCTCTGTCTTCTCTGCCGCGGGGCCTTTCTACTGCAGTTCCTCCCGCCTCCACCTTCCTGTGTTCAGCTCCAGGCCAGGATCCTGACTTAGACACCTAGGCGCTTCCTGTAGGCTCCTTTGGGGGCATTTACCTCTAAGTAATTACATTATTAACTAGATAATTGCAGGTTTCATCCCCCTTCCCCACGCTCTGCAAGAGGACACAGCTCTTACCCTGGTGGGACTTAACCCCTTCCTTTCACATTGGTGTCTGTAAAATGAAGCTCAGAGAGGTTAAGGGGCTTGCCAAAGGTCACGCAGTCTGTAAGTGGCAAGAGGCAGAAGGACTAGGGTCCCTGGTGCTCTTTGCTGGATGCTAAGCAGGGGGAATGGTGCCCGCAAAGGTTTGGAGATGTGCGAGCTGGAGTGTGCTGGTGCCTCAGGCCACACCGCCTGGAGCCACTCCCTTGACTCTCCAACCTCGCCTTCCCTCCCTGTACACCTTTGAGGCTGTGCTCTCCCTACTCAGATATTTGGCTGCAGCCCAGAGGCTGTTTGGGGGATGATTTTGGATTTTTTAAAAATTATATTTATTTATATTTATGTTGGCTGTCCGGGTCTTCGTTTCGGCACACAGGATCTTCAATCTTCGTTGCGGCCTGTGGGATCTAGTTCCTGGGCTGAGGATCGAACCCAGGCCCCCTGCATTGGGAGTGCGGAGTCTTAGCTCCTGGACCACCAGAGAAGTCTCTGGGGGACGTTTTAAATACATCCAGATCCAAATGCTACTTTCCTTCCTGTCAACAGAGAAAGGACAGGAGGGACACTGCTGGGTGTCCCCGCTCTGAGCGCCCCCCAACCCAGAGGCATCAGGGGCTGCAGAGGTCTCGCTGCTTTGGCTAGTGAGGCCTGGAATGGGACAGCGACAACTCAGGCCTGGCCTTGGAGGTCAGCGGTGTCCAGGCATCTCCTCCCTCCTCAGCCCCCGCTGCCCATGCACGTCTATGCCGACACACACACAGCTCCCCACCAGAGAGTGTCTGTGGTCTCATGCACAGAGCTGTGCCACATCTGAGAGGCTCACTCCTGATTGACTTTGGAGCCTTCTTCCTGACCCTCTGTTTGCTTATCTGTAAAATGGGCATCTATAGAATAGCACTTGCCTCAAAGGAACTGTTACTGAGGTAATGGACATTCAGAGCTCAGCCCGGTGCTGGCACAGGGTAAAGCCTTGTATATACCAGCTATTGTTATTGTCATTACTGTCCCATCAGAGACACCATCTAGTCTAGTTTACGAGAGCTCAAATTGGACTCGAAACCTGGCCATGCTGTTTAATATGTGACCTTGAGGTGACCTTGCCGACCTCAGTCCCTCACCAGTCAGTGCGGATGGCTGGGGATACAGCGAGATAACGTGTGCCACCTGGCACAGTTGGTGTGCTCGGGCAGCCCTGTGCCTGTGGGCATATTGCTCTTGGAAAGGCAAGTCCAGGACTCTGTCTTCCGCCACTGAGACCAGGCAGCCTCCGTGCCAGTGGGAGGGGGCATTGTGTGGCATGGCCATGCCTGGCTGGGGTCCAGGCCCTCCTTCTCCAGGACCTTTGACCCTGACTCCACTAAAGCTAGAGCCCAGCCTCCACACAAGGAGGCTAAGCTGGGAAACAGGAGCGCAGAGTCTCTCCTGGCTTGACTCCGGACAGTCTGGGGGACAGTGGGGTGTTCCAGGCCCCCTTTAGACCTCAGAGCCCCTGCCTGTGAAGGGATGGAGTCTCTGGGCCCCCCGCCCCTGCTACTGCTCCCACAGTTCCTGGTTTTTGAGCTGGAAAGGAAGTGGAGCTGCACAGCCTCGGCCCTCCTTGGGGTCCAAGTGCGATGATCTCATCTGGAGCCTTGTCAGACCCTGGAGGACGGGCAGAAGGGACAGCAGATGGCTGCCCTGGCCTCCTGGGGGGCTGGCATGCCGCCCTCGTGGCCACTGCTGGCCCACCCTGCAGGTCAGCCCTTCCAGGCGGGAGTGAGTGGCTTGGCCAGAGCCAGGGTGGCAGATGGGCAAGCAGCCTGGGCTTTGGCCTGAGGGAGGGACCATGGTGGCCAGGGTGGTGTGGAGAAGGCCGGCTAGGCGGAGGCTCCCAGGCCTCTATGGAGTGGTTGCCATCCCGCAGATCGAAGCTTCTGGATCCCTCAGCTCGGCTGTCATTCCTGCTGGGTCTGTTGCCCATTGGTGGGTCAGGTCCCTAGAACCTGGGAAGGAAGTGATAAATTTGGGTAAGGTTTGAAATTGAGCGAGGCTTCCCTGTGACTCAGATGGTAAAGAATCCACCTGTAATGAAGGAGACCCGGGATGGATCCCTGAATTGGGAAGATCCCCTGGAGAAAAGAAGGGTAACCCACTTCAGTATTGTTGCCTGGAGAATTCCATGGACAAAGGAGCCTGGTGGGCTACAGTCCATGGGGTCACAAAGAGTCAAACATGACTGAGCAACTCACACTTTCACTTTTCTTTGAAACTGAGCAGGGATGTAGTCGGGCTGGGACATATGTTACACTCCATGAAAGAAAAACAAGGTTGAGATGGACGCGATGGGCCTAGAGGGGTCTGGAGGGCTTCTCTGAGGAGGTGGCCTTTAAGTGGACGCTTCAAGCAGGACAGGCAGCCGGTAGTGGGAGATGCAGGGGAGGGGAATCCAGACAGAGGCTTAGAGGTGGGACAGGCGAGGTATCTTCTGCCTCTGGGAAAAGAACTGAGTGGCTGATAAGAGGAGGAGTTGGGGTTGGCAGGATCAGGCTTCTCTTTTGCTCTCAGGCCCAGTGATTTACATACAGTAAAATGAACTTTGGCAAGTGTATGGAGCTCTGTAACCACCACCATAACCATTCCATTCCCCAGTGGCTCAGATGGTTAAGAATCCACTTGTAATGCAGGAGACTCGGGTTCAGTCCCTAAGTCAGAAGAGCCCCTGGAGAAGGAAATGACAACCCACTCTAGTATTCTTGCCTGGGGGAAATCCCATGGACAAGGAGCCTGACGGGCCACAGTTCACAAAGAGTCAGACACGACTAAAGTGGCTGAGCCGCACCAGCTCTTGCCCCCTGCCCGACATTTCCCCATACCACTTGGTGGCCAGCGCGTCCCTCCTCCAGCCCCTGGCAACCACTGATCTGTTTCCTGTCCCTATAATCTTGCCTATTCCAGAATATCATGGAAATGGCTTCATACAGTCTATAGCCAACTGAGTCTGACTTCCTCCACTTAGCATAATGCCTTTGGGCTTCACCCGTGTGGTTGTGGGTATCAGCAGTTCCTTCCTCTTTATTGCTGAGTAGTTATTATATGGATGTACCACCGTTTAGCTCTTCACCAGTTGAGGGACATTTGGGCTGTTTCCAGAGTTTGATGATTGTTGAAGGATTTCACATAGGAGAATTAATGGTTAAAAAAAAAAAAATCACTCCATGTACTAAGTGGAGAACAGATTAGTGGGGAGTAGACTGGCCATCCTGGGGACCGAATCCAGTGATTTGGCGATGAATCTGGCTCACTGTGTGTGTGCTCAGTCGTCTCCGACTCTTTATGACCCCACCTGACTCCTCTGTCCTTGGAATTTTCCAGGCAAGAATACTGGAATGGGTTGCCATTTACTACTCCAGGGGATCTTCCCAACCCAAGGATCAAACCTCCATCTCCTGCATCCCCTGTATTGAGGGGTGGATTCTTTACCCACCTAGGAAGCCCATAGGTACTCAATAATTCTTCATATAAAATGGCTGTGCCCTGTGGTAGCCAGGGAGGCTTCTTGGTGGAGGTGGCATTTGAGGTGGAGGGGTGAGGAGGTGGGAGACAGATGCAAAGAGGAAGGAGGCCCAGGCAGTGCAGAGTCCCCATGGGAGCTGGGTGGGCTGGGACCCCAGCTTCCTGCTCCTGCCCCAGCCTTGGTATCCCAGGGTTTCTAGAATGTGGTCTGCAGGGCCCAGATCAGGATTCCCTGGGGATGCTGGGTGAGCAGGCACCCGCCAGGGCCCACCCTAGCCCCATGCGGGCTGATGCTCTGGGGTAGGAGTTAGCCAGGGGACCTCAGCTCTGGAACAATCTCTTTCTTGTTGGCTGATAAGAGGCTACCCCCTCATGCGTTCAGGAACCTCCTGTCCCCCTGGCGCCTCCTGTCCCCTCTGGGCCAGCTGGGAGCTGTTGCCGGGGGCTCTCCCACCTTTTGCTACTTGCTGTGTTTCTTTAAGGGGCTTCGTGTTCGTCCCTTGCACCTCCAACGCCATGGGCTGGGAGACCTCACCAGCTGCTTTCCCAGTCCAGTTCCATCAGACGCATGTATCTGGAGCCCCTCCGAATGTTCCAGTAGCCCCAAATATAACCCCTCCCTTCTGTCCTCATTGTGCAGAGATTAATCATCTTACATTCCAGTAGGTTTCCTGCTGAAAGTATTTTTTCCTGGAACATTTTGTATTTTTTTTGGCCATGCCACGCAGTTTGCAGGATCCTAGTTCCCTGACCAGGTATCAAACCCCGACCCACCACAGTGAAAGCCCCAAGTCCTAACCACCAGACTGCCAGGGAATCCCCTTTTCTGGAATATTTTAAATATGGCTTGAAATCAGAGCTCTTCTCCAGCTTTATGCCCTGATGGTGGAGAGAGAGGGTCTGGGGTTGCTACCCAGACCCTACAGATGAGGTGGCTCCAGAGGAAACACAGATTCCATTTTATTTTGTGCCGTGTCTCCCTTTAGTCTCTCTGCTGAGAGTAATTTTCAGAATAGTGTTTCTAAATGTTTAAAACAAAATGTAAAGGAAAGCAAGCATATGGAAATATAATTATTAAAGTATATATTTAAATGATGACATAGTAATAGGTGTGCTTATTAACTCATAAGATCTGGAAATAGGTCTACTAACACTGTAATTTCAAAGTACTGATGAGTGTAAAGGATATTTTGACATTTCTGCAACAACTGTTATATGCTATGAAAATCTATGTGGTTTCTTTTGGTGCCAAAGCCGTAAGTACTGCTGATACGACTGTGGTTTGTCCAGAATAGAAGGAAATGTTAATTTTTAGTTAGTGTTAGTGAAAAATAAAGGCGTGATTTTTTCCCCCCTTACCACTGAAGTTCATGGGCTCCCTGCATTCTGGTGCAGACGACAGAGCCTGAGTCCTGCTTGGAGGTGTCTCTGGGTGACCTTGGGCACAGCCCACATCCCTGTGCTCCTCTGTGGTTCTTTGCCCCTAGAATGAGATGGTAATTCCTGTGCGGCCTGGCCGTGGGGCTTCTGTGAGGACCCACGAGATGAGTCACGTGGAATGTCTTTGTAAACTGTGACGCCCCGTGCTGCCATGCAATGCCACGCTATTATTAGCGGTCGTGTGAGCTCATGTTTGGCCCTCCAGCCCAGCGTGGACCGAGAGACTCTTCCTGGCTAATTCCCCCAGGGTTCCTGGGAATCAGTCCGTTTGGGGGAACTGGCCTGCCCCTGAGAGGCTGCTTCCTGCAGGCTGACCTCATGGGTCATTAGGGAGTGTGGTGGGGATAGACTGAAATGTACTTGTGGGCACATAGTGGGTGGGGGAGCAGACCCTGCCCATCCTCCTGGGTGGCATGGGGGTCTGAGGCCAGTGCCGGAGCAGCCTAGGCGCTCCCTCTTTTAAAAAAATTAGTTAATTAATATGGCTGCATCAGATCTTAGTTGGGGCACATGGGCTTCATTGCTACACAGCATATGGATCTTAGTTCCATGACTAGGGATTGAACCCACGTCCCCTGCATTGCAAGGAAGATTCTTAATCCCTCTGGGGAACTTCTGAGCCTCAGTTTCCTCATCTGCAAAGTGGGAACATTTCCCCTACCTACCTCACAGGGCTGGTAAGGGGATCAGACTGTTGTGCATGTACTCCGCTTGGACTGGGCCTGGTCATCAGTGAGCTGATTTTTATTTGAGGGCATGTCTAGACATGGGGGGCTAAGGATTCTAGGGCAGAGGGAGGGCTGTGAGCACCGTGAGGAGGAGACCTGGGGAGAGGCGGGGCTGGATTCCAGGGTAAGAAGCGTGAACCTAACACAGAAACCAGCAAGAATCAGGGAGGAAATAGAAACCTACCTGCTTTTTCTTTCTTTCAAGTTTTTCCCAATAAACAGGTGTGACCTCTATGAAAGTGAAAGTGTTAGTCACTCAGTCGTGTCCGACTCTTTGTGACCGCGTGAACTGTCTGTGGAATTCTCCAGGCAAGAATACTGGAGTGGGTTGGGTTGCCATTCCCTTCTCCAGGGGATCTTCCCGACCCAGGGATCAAACTCCGGTCTCCTGCATTGTAGGCAGATTCTTTACGATCTGAGCTACCAAGGAAGCCCATTACCTCTATATAATCAGAGCAGAATAATATTTTTTTTTTTTTTGCTGCACCGCACACTTTGCGGAATATTAGTTCCCTGACCAGGGATTGAACCTGGGTCACAGCAGCGGAAGTGCTGAATCCTAACTACTGTACCACCAGGGAATTCCCAAACTAAATATTCTCTGTAAATGGAAAGTCTGACTACCGAGGCTGCAGCGTGGATGTGCGATCTAGTCTTCAGACCTCTCCCCTCAACTCCCTGTCCTCAGGTTAAACAATCAGGTTAAGCTTCAGGGGGAGGAGAGGTTACCTCGAAGGAGCGGCCAGAGCAGATGAGTTTGGAGGCCTAGCAGACTGGGTCCAATCTGGGCACCTTTCCTCAGCTTCTTTTTTTTTTTTTTAATTCGTTTTTTAATTTTTTGCTTATTTGTTTCTTGGCCCTACTGCACGGCATGTCGGATCTTAGTTCCCTGACCAGCAATCAAACCTGTGCCCCCTGCAGTGGAAGCAAGGAGTCTTAACCACTGGACTTCCAGGGAAGTCCTTCCTCAGCTTCTTTAGTCTGGCCTTTCTGACAGGGGGTTGAGAATCAGGGGCCCCCAGGCTCTGAGGTGGGCACCTTTGGGCAGTGTGGCCGTTTTCTGTCTGCCATGGGGGATGAGGTTTGGGTTTCCCCACCGATACGGGGTGGGGGGTGGTCTCTGACAACCTTACTGAGTAGCCACAGGGCTGGCAGAGTCCAGTGGAGTTTGGCCCCTCTCTCCCCACTTCCGTGCTTTTGGGGTGAGGGGCTCAACTGGGTCACTGAGCTGTCTTTGAAGGGAAGGCTGAGCCCCCCACCCCTCTGGCAATTCCCTACCAGCTCCCTCCATTGGATCAGACAGCCCCTGGATGCAGGAGTCCCTGGAGGTGGAGAGGCTCGGTGAGGTCTAAGAACCTCGGACGAAAGCAGAGTTCTGCTCTTTGCCCCCTCCTCGTGTCCCAGAAGCCTCTTTCCCAGCCCCCACCTCAGACCCCGAAAGCTTAACCCCGGCCTATGTCCCGCCTTCACCAGCTTCTGCTGCCCACATCCCAGCAGACCCAGCCATGCGGCCCACAAGCCAGCCTTTGTGGACTCAGCCTCTCCTGTGGACCGTGCCAGGAGGGGCTGACTGCATTCTGCCTGCAGCTGGGACAAACCCCCAAGGAGCCTGGGCCCCCCTTGGCTGCCACGGAGAGATGGAGCTGGCATGAATGCAACATCCTGCATTTTCAGAAATGGACTGTGGTGAAGGGGGGGCCCGGAGAGGCAGCTGCTCGTGTGAGAAAGATCATTCATTCATTCATTCATTCACTTCTTCAATAGATGCTTACTGAGACCCTGCTCTGTGCCAGGCTCTGGGCTGGGGGATCTTGTGTGCTGAGACACAGGACTCTTGCCCATTTAGGGAAAAAGACTGTAAGGAAACACCCTGCCTTAGAGTCACTCGGGGGCCCCCATTTCCAGGGTTTCTGATTCAGTCGGTCTTGGTTGAGGGTGTAAGAATTTCACAGTTCCCCGATGTAGCCCACACTGCTGGTCCAGGGACCACACTTTGAGAAGCACTTGATTCAGGACCAGGTGGAAGAATTTCAAGTGGTTTGTATCCGCTATATTTTCTAAATTATTTCTATGGTCATCATTTACTTTTATCAATAGAAAAATCAGTTATTTAAAAGGTAATTTTTTAAATGGTCCTGCAAAATTGACTTCAGTGCACTGGATGTGGTCCTGTGATGAGGGGTGTCACCTCTTATGATCTAAATGTCACACATCTTTTTTTAAAAATTTCATTTATCTTTAATATTTATTTGGCTGAATGGCGTCTTCGTTGTGGCACGTGGGATCTTCGTCGAGTCATGTGGGATGTTTCGTTGTGGTACATGGACTCTCTTGTTGTGGCACACGGGCTCCAAAGTGTGCAGGCTCAGTAGTTATGGCACATGGGCTTAGTTGCTCCTCAGGGATCCTAGTTCCCTGACCAGGGGTTGAACCCACATCCTCTGCATTGCAAGGAGGATTCTTAACCCACTGGACCACCAGGGAAATCCCTAAATGTCATACGTCTTTTAATGTAGCCAAGCATCATTAGTTGTGGATGCCCTGCACTTCCCTTTGGCTCCTCCTGAGCTTGGGGTCCACTCAGACCCCCACATCCTCCTCATCAACATGTTCTATAAATGGTATGGTGAGGATTTGAACACAGGCCCGTCTGGAGGCTGGTTTAGCTTGGATTTAGCCAACTGGCCCACACTTCCTGAGTGCCGTTTCCTTTATGCTTCCTTAATCTTGCCAGCTGAAGTGCGTGTGGACCCCTCACTTCCTCATTTCTTTAACTGATGTGATCATTGACTGGCCCACTTCCTCCTTCTCCGTGGATTAGTTATCTATTTTATATATAGCAGTTCAGTTTCTCTTTTTAGTGTACAGTCTTATTTAATGCGTTCAGTCACACGAAAGTCAGATCCTTTTATTTGTGATTCAGCTTTCACATCTGCTGTTAGACATAGTGATCACTGGTTTCTTCTCCTGGGTCTCCCCACTGCTACACTTTGTCTAGTGATTGCTGCAGGTTGGTGTGTCTCCTTATGGTTGTTTGCCTAACCATACATGCCACCATGCTCTCAGGATGTTGGGCCCTATGCTGGGTGTGGGGGATACAGCAGGGAGTGAGATAGACATGGAGAAGCCCCCTGCCCCTGCCCCTGGCACTCATAATGTCTCTGGGAGATAAACTATTAAATGAAGAATTACTGATGGGTTCATGTGGACAAAGGGGAAGTGAAGGACATCTGGGAACTGATGACAGAGGTGGTCAGGAGCTGCCTTGAGGAAGTGAGGTCACCCTCCTCAACCCAACCCCCTCCACTTAAAACCCAAGCTCAGATTCTTTTATTTTTATTTTTTTGGTTCTGCTGGGTCTTCGTTTTTATGCACAGACTTTCATCTCTAGTTGCAGTGCGCGGGCTTCTCGTGGTGGCTTCTCCTGTTACAGCACAGGGTCTTCAGTAGTTGTGACCCATGGGCTTAGTTGCCCCACGACATGTGGAATCTTCCCAGACCAGGGATCAAACCTCTGTCCTCTGCATTGGTAAGCAGGTTCTTAACCACTGGACCACCAGGGAAGTCCCAGACTCAGATTTTTTACTCAGCCCTTCAAAGCCCTAGATGGCTGACCGTTGTCAGTTTCCCTAGCCGCACCTTACCCCTGTAGCTTCCCTGGCCACTTTGCTGTATCCTGATACACTGAGCTCTTTCCTGCCTCAGGGCCTTTGCACACACTCCCCCCACCCCTCTGTCTCATGGGTGTTCCTTCTGCCTCAGCTCAAATGTCCCTTTAGGGGTGGCCTCCCCAGCCATGTCCTCTAACATAGCACGTTCCCCCATCACTCTATCATCTTACCCACGTGTTTTGTTTTTGGCTTTTTATCTTCGTAACTCTTAACAGTATCTGAGAGGTTTTTTAATCTGTCCATTTACAGTGTGTCTAGCCAGTGAGACTTGGGGCTCCATACAGACGATACAGAAAGGGCCACGTTCATCTTGGTTGCCATGCTCCTTCCCCACTCCCCTGCTTGCACAGGGCCTGGTACACAATTGGTGCCCATAAATGCTTGTTGAATGAGCCCTTTTCTGCTTCCCCAGTGTATTAGTTTCCTGTTGCTGCTATAAGAAATTACCAGAACTCTAGTGGTTTGCAGCAATCCCGGATTATCATCTTACAATTCTGAAGATCAGAAGTCTAAAAACCAAGGTGTTGGCAGGACTCCACCCCTGTAAAGGCTCTGGCAAGAGTCCATTCCCCTTTCCTGCTTCTAGAGGCTGCCTGCCTCCGCTGGCCCTCGGCCCTTTCTCCACCTTCAGCGTACATCACCCCAGCCTCTGCCACATCACCTACTCCTGCTCTGATCGCTTTGCCTCCCTCTTTTTCTTTCTTTTACTTTTTATGTATTTATTTGGCTGCTCCCGGTCTTAGTTAAGGCATGCGGGTTCTTCAGTCGTCATTGCAGCATGCAGGATCTTTTTTTTGGTTGTGGGACGCAAACGCTTAGTTGAGGCATGTGGGATCTAACTCCTTGACCAGGGATCAGATCTGGCCCCCCTGCATTGCGAGCGTGGAGTCTTAGCCACTGGACTACCAGGGAAGTCCCTTACCTCCCTCTTATATGGATGCTTATGATTACATTGGGTCTACCCAGAAAATCCACGATAATCTCCCAATTTCAAGATCCTTATTTTAATTATATCTGTACAGTCCCTTTGCCATGTAAGGTGACATATTCAGATTCTGGGAATTAGGATGTGGGCACTTGGGGGGTTGCATTGTGCAGCCTCCCACTCTCAGACCCCCCTCCCTCAAGGGGTGCCTAGGACAGTGTCGGGCATGGCTTGTGCTCAAGCACTCTGGCCACTGCCGCAGGGCCCAGCGACCTGACCTCTCCTCCCCTCTGCAGGACGAGATCGAGGAACTGCGGGCAGAGATGCTGGAAATGCGGGACGTCTATATGGAAGAGGATGTGTATCAGCTGCAGGAGCTGCGGCAGCAGCTGGACCAGGCCAGCAAGACCTGCCGCATCCTGCAGTACCGGCTGCGCAAAGCCGAGCGCCGCAGCCTCCGCGCTGCCCAGACCGGCCAGGTGGACGGTGAGCTCATCCGCGGCCTGGAGCAGGATGTCAAGGTGAGCCTGGGCCCCCTCCCCAGTCCTCAGAGGCGCCCCTGCTGGGTGGGGTGGCGGGGAGGGTCCTGAGCCTGAGTGGGCCCTGGTCAGCTCACTCCTTCTGTGTCCCTTGGGCGAGTCCCATCATCTCTTTTTACGTCAGCATCCTCATCTGTAAATGGGGATCCCCGATGAACTGATAGGCCATCAATATGAATCCTCCCAGCAGCAGCTGCCGTGTGAGTCGCAGTCACACACCTGGTGCTGGGCTCCGTGTTGTCTCTGCGCAGTTCCGTGGAAGTTTTCTTTCTTGTGCTGAAGGAGAGTAGTGAAGGTCTGGGGTTGGATAAGGCTGGTTTATATCTTGGCCCCAATATGCCCTAATTTTATGGTTTTGAGCAAGTCACCTGTGTTTCAGTTTCCTCATCTGTAAAATGGGTTTAACAGCAGCCCATGCCTCACAGGGCTTAATGAGATGAGATGAGATCAGGTAGGTAAGAGGTCACTGTAAACACTGAAAAATGTTAGCTACTATTATTATTCGCATTTTTCTGGGTGAGGAAAGTGAGACTCAGGGAAAGGAAATACCTCTCCAAGGTCACGGGACCCGCTGTGTACCTGGCAGAGCACAGACTCATCGGCCTCCCATGCTGGCTGCCTGACCTCACTGTCCTCGGCCTCAGGGAGCCGAAGGATGGCCTGCAGTCTGGCGGGGGGAGGATTCTGCCTTACCTGTCTGTGTGAGCCCAGGTCTGGGGACTGAGAAATCTGGGGGACCTAGCCCAACACCAAGCTCTCAGCACTCAGCCCAGCGTCATCCAGGTATGTAGGAGCTGGGGGTGAGGGCATCTTGCACAGCCTGGGGGCCTATGGGGTCTTCCTGCAGGGGGACCTCTGAGCCGAGGCTTGAGGCACAAGAAGAAGTGTTGGAGGAAGAGGGCCCCTGAAAGCGGGTGAAGAGTGAACACCAACCCCACCCTGGACTTTGCGTCTCCCATTGTCTTGCATGTACCAGCTGCATCAGGTCTGCTGATGACGAAACAGAGCTCAGAAAGGTTATATCTCCAAGTCCAAAGTGCACCAGGGACCTCCCTGATGGCCCAGTGCCTAAGACTCTGCACTCCCAAAGCTGGGGGCCTGGGTTCAATCCCACATGCCACAACTGAACGTTTGGCAGACTGCAACAAAGATTGAAGATCCCACGTGCCGCAACTGAGACCGAGAGCTGCCAAACAAGTAAATACAAATACTTTTTAAAAAATCAAGAAAGGAAGTGCTCCTCGTTATCTGAGAAGGCAGCTTCTGGGATAAATGGTTACAGAAATATTCAAATTCCCAGCACCGGATTGAGAGTGTGGTGGGTGAAGGAGAGCCCTAGAGGCTTAGAGGAATCTGGGTTTGGGTCCAGGTAGTTGGGGCTTTCAGGCAGAGACCCAGAAAAGTCAGCCTTAGATGAGGAAGGTGTGGAGGAAGGCTGGAGCTGAGAGCAGACTGGCTGGGTGGCTGGTGCCTCCATGGGAGGAGCCGGGAGCAGCTGGTGTGTGTGCAGAGTGTGAGTGGGGAGGCCCCTGGAGTCTGGGCGGGGGGGGGGGGGGAGCGGGCCCCTTCTGTTGGGATTTGAACCAGCCAATCAGCAGTCGGCTTGCCCCTTCCCTCCCTCCTCTCCCTGAGCCTGCAGCTGGGGCGCTGAGCTCATCCATGCCGGCCTGGACTGGACAGCTCTGGCTGCCTCCCTCAGTCCCATGTGCTGGGGACGTTCTGGGGCGTTTCTCGGAGGTTCTCAGAATGCTGACTTCCCTGGTATCGCCTGGGAGGGCTTGATGGACCTAAGTGTGGAAAGGTCTGCTTGCTGTCTGGAAGGGACCCTCTGATTTCTCAGCCAGCAAGAGCAGACTGGCATGGGGCCACTTCTTGGGGTCTCAGTTTCCTCTTCTCTTAAATGGCGGGGTTAGAGCAGCTGAATTTTCAGGGCTTTAGCAGCTCCAGTGGTTGTAGCCAGCAGGTGGATTATTGGTGTGGCTGCTGTGAAAGAAACCTCAGGCCTTGGTCCTCCCTCTCCCCCTGCCCCCCCAGGCTCTCTCACTCTTTGCTGGTTCTCACAGTTGGCAGGACCCACAGAATCTCGGCTGGAATGTTGTCCATCATGAGGAGGGCAGAGGTGGGGACAGAAACCTGCTCTGCCACTCGCTTGCCCTGTGGCTTTGGGAGAGCTGCTTTGCAGCCTGAGCCTCAGTTTCCCCATGTGGAAAATAGGGGTGCAGCAAGTCTCTACCTGGAGAGACTTTTGTGAGGATAAGATGAAATAGTGCAAGTAAAGAGCATGCTGATCGCAGGGGCCCGCTCGGGATGCTCCCCCAGCAAATAAGTAAATGTTGGTTGGGGTGTTACTGTTATTGTTCAGGAGAAAAACTTAAAAGTGGGATGAGTGGCTGGGCCAGGGCGAGGAAGTGGGTGGAATCTCAGCCTCCCTGGATGGATAAGTATAGCCTGGAGGTTTGTTTACCATGCAGATTCCCAGGCCACAGCCTCAGGGGCTGGGATCCTGTGGGAGAGTATCAGGTTCCAGGAATCAGGGATGAAAATTCCCACCTGAAGAGACCCTTGTAGGGAGCCCCAGGAAACACCAGTAAAACATTTCTTAGAAGCCGTTGCTGGAGAAAAAGTTTTGGCTTGGGTTTACTTCCTGGGTGACTCGAGCAGGTTACTTTCTCTTTTTGTGCCTCAGTTTTCTCATCTGTACAATGGGGATGACATTCCCACCCTCCCTGGATTCTTGGGAGCATGTAGCCACACTGAGTCCAGATGCTGCCTGGACATGGGGTGTTCCTCAGTGAGGGCTCCCAGCCCCTGCCCCGAGGGTTCAGCGTGACAGAGTCGCCTTAAAGCCTTAGGCTTAGGAGCCGAGGGGCCGATGAGCGAGCTGGCTGTGGCCTGGAGGCTGCCAGTTGCATTTGGCAGGAGCCGGGCCCCAGCGCTGTAAACAGTGACCTCATGGCTGAGAGCATTTGTTTGTGCTTTGGGGATTTGCCCTGGTTTCCGGAAGCTACAGCTGCTTCGCCTCCTGTAGTATCTCAGTCTCCCCAACTTGGGGATAGTTGGGAGGGTCGTGAAGGGATCACATGAGACAGGCAGGTGGGGCCCTTTGAGCCCCTGATGCTGTGAGCACAGGTTGTGCTTTAAAAAAAAATATATATATATATATATATTTAGTTTTTGGCTATGCTGGGTCTTAGTTATGGCACATGGGATCTTGCTTGCTGTGCATAGGCTCTATGAAAGTGAAAGTGAAAGTGAAGTCGCTCAGTCGGGTCCGACTCTTTGTGACCCCATGGGCTGTAGCCTATCAGGCTCCTCTGTCCATGGGATTTTCCAGGCAAGAGTGCTGGAGTGGATTGCCATTTCCTTCTCCAGGGGATCTTCCCAACCCAGGAATCGAACCCAGGTCTCCCACATTGCAGGCAGACGCTTCATCATCTGAGCCATAGTTGTACCTTAATGGGTGGGATCTTAATTCCCTGACCAGAGAGAGAACCTGCATCCCTTGCATTGCAAGGCAGATTTTCAACCACTGGACCATCAGGGAAGTCCCTGTGCTTATTATTAATAATTTTATTATCGATATTAACACAATGTGTTTTCAAGTTTCAGGCCAACAGCAGGCTCAGACTGAGAGCAAGACTCCAGAGCTGACCCACCTGATTTCAAATCTGGTTCTGTAGCTTCCTAGTGTGTGACCTTGGACAAGTGACCTTTTCTTTTTGAGCCCCAGAATGGGGATGATAAAGTACTTCCTGAGGGTTGAAAGGCGCGTGGTGCTTGCTCAGGGAGTGACCTGATTCTGCCTGCTTACCTGTGGGAGCCAGGGGGCCAAGGACCACTGAGACTCAGAGACGGGAAGGGACAGGCCCAGACAGCAAGGCTCCTGCCCTCTAGACGTGTGCTCTTTGTTGCTGAGGGCCTTCATCAGGGGCACCGGGCTCTGTGGGGATCTGAGATTTGTCCACACTGGAATTCTGTAAGCTACCTGGCGCTAGGCATTCTTTACAAGGCACCCCTGGGGATAGAGAGCAGATGGAGAAAGGGGTTCCTGGGGAAGGAGACAGAAGGCAGCTGGGGACTCATGGAAGGGATGAAATCCACAGAGTCACTCATGGACCTCAGAAGATCCAGGAATCCACACTGATCATGCCTTCTTGGTGGGGAGTGGGTCACCTGGTCACCAGGTTGAGGCCTAGGTGGGAATGGAGTGAACCCCAGGTAGAGAGGAGCTTGCCCAGGTGGGAATGTAGTTGGGAGAGGAGCCTTGGGTCCCCCCCAGCAGCTGGTCCCTCAACCCCAGTCAGGGACACAGCCCCCTCTGGACATTTGGGGGTGTGGGTGGTTGGGGGCGCATCCCCAGCCCAGTTTGGCCACGTGCAGCTCCATATGTCAATCATTCACTCCTTCATTGCCTACCGCCCATTTTGCTTGTTGGAATCTCGGATCTGTTTGTTCATCCAACAGGCATTTATTAGGCACTTAGTATATGCCAGACTCTGCACTGCTACCGGGATAGAAAGATATGAAGGAGCCCAGACATGGCCTGGATTCTGGACCTCTGTGCTCCACCAGTCCTGCCCGCTGGGGGCTAAGCAGATGGATGAGTGAGTGAATGAATGAATGAAGTATTCATCAGGACAGGGGCTCACTGGGTGACCCCACAGCCTAAAACTTGGGACCAGAGCCACAAGCCTGGGGCTGAATACCTCTAGCAGAAATACTGACACTAAACTCAAGAGTGAGGCTATGAGATGTTGGACCAAGTCGGATAAAATTAGTGCGCAGAGGTGAAGCGGTAATCTTAACAATGCATTACAAAATCATTTTTCTTTTTTGGCCACACCACGTGGCATGTGGGATCCCTGACCAGGGATCGAATCTGTGCCTGCTGCATTGGAAGCTTGGAATCTGAACCACTGTACCACCAAAAGGTCCCCCAAATCATTATACTTTTGAGTACCTGCTATGTTTCAGGCATTAGCCCAAGCCCTGTGCTGTTTATTCCCCACGGCAGCCTTTGTGACAAGGCACTGTCACCCCCTTTTACCGATGAGCAAACCGAGACTTCAGATTGTTAAAAAAACTCCTGTCCTGGGTCACACACCCAGTGAGGGCTGAAATTAGGCTTCAAGCCAGTTTTGCCACCTGCAACGTCTTTGTTCTGCTAGTGAGGAATCGCTCACCCCACTTTGTGGAGGGGGAAGGTTTTGGGGGCCTAGAGAGACTGTGGAAGGAGCCTGGTGGGCCGGCTTCTGGCTGCCCTTGGAGATCTTCAAGGGTGGAGAGAGGCAGTGGGCAACGGAGGGAGGAGAGAGAGGGAGTGCTGAATTTCCTCTCTGGCTGTTGTTTTTCCTGGCCTGCCTTGCACACTGCCAAGGGGTCTGTGCTGAGCTGGGCCTGGGCCCAGGCAGAAGGCAGAGCCAGGGAGGGCCCTCTTCCCTTCCGGCGGGGAGGAGGTGCCACGGTCATTTCCGAGACTGGCAGGCCCGAGGCGCTGGGCTGTCTGCCTCATCCTTCTTGCTGGCAAATGTCCTTGTACCCCTTGTGGAGTCCTGGCCACACGGTCCTTCAGCCAAAGCCCCTGAGGTCCCCCCAGCTCAGCCCACACAATCTCTGTTTGACTCTGAGCAGGTCATTTGCACTCTGAGCCTCTTATTTCCTTGCCAGCAAAATGGGGGCATAATTGGGGTGAAGATGGGTGAATCTGGCACATAGCAGGCATTCAACAAATGCTGGTGCTCAGTCCTCTTAGGGACGGAGGTTATGATTTACCATCTCAGAAGGGCCTTCCTTGGGACTTGCCTGGTGGGCCAGTGGCTAAGACTCCATGCTCCTAGTGTGGGGGCCCAGGGTTCGATCCCTGGTCAGGGAACTAAATCCTGCATGCTGCAGCTAAGACCTGGAACAGTCAAAAAAAAAAAAAAAAAAAGAAGAAGGGCCTTCCTCATCGCCAGGGACCCCTTTTCCTACCCTTTCACCCCCACCATCAGGGGATAGGACAGGGGGTGTCCTTGAAGAAATGGAGCATTTTTGCAGCAGAGCCCTGGAGCCGGTGACCTGGGGTTTGTGGGTCTGTCAGCTCCTCCCAGAGGGATGACCTGGACGGCTGCCCAGCCTCTGTCATTTGGGGCATGTTCTGTATCCCAGACAATTGGAAACAGGCCTCGGGGTCTGTGTCACACTGTGACCCCCAGCAAGCCATGCCCTCTCTGGACTCAGCCTCTCCCAGCAGCCGCCACCACTCACCCAGCATGCACTGTGTAGGCCCTGGGCCAAGCGTTCGGTGCAACAGCTGATTCAGGCCTCCTGTCGGCCTGTGAGGTTGTGCTATTATTATTGCACCCATTTTGTAGTGAAGGAGACAGAGGCAGAATAGGGAAATGATTTGCTCAGGAATATATGCTGGTCACTGGCAGAGAAAAAATGGGCTTCAAAGGGCTTTAGGGGAGTCTATCTTGCTCTGGGTTTCCCCTCTATGTATTATTATTTTTTTAAATTTATTTGGCTGTGCTGGGTCTTAGTTGCAGCATGCGGGATCTCTTTAGTTGTAGCATGGGAACTCTTAGTTCAGCATGTGGAATCCAGTTCCCTGACTAGGCGTTGAATCCGGGCCCCCTGCATTGGGAGCGTGGAGTCTTAGCCACTGGACCACCAGGGAAGTCCCTCCCCTCTCTTTAAAGTGAGCTTCTGGGACTTCTCTGATGGTCCAGTGGTTGGGACTCTGCCTGCCGGTTCAATCCCTGGTCAGGGAGGATTCCACCTGTCGCAGGAGCCCAAGAGGAACATCTACTGAAACCTGTGTACCTGTAGCCCGTGCTCTGTAAGAGAAGCCACTGCAAAGAGAAGCCCAGGACCGCAACTAGAGAGTAGCCCCTGATTTCCTCAACTAGAGAGAGTGCGCATGTGCTAAAGACCTAGGCCAGCCAAAAATAAGTAAGAACATACATATATACATAAATAAAAATGAGTTTCTGGTCCTGCCATAGGCTCTTGAGAGAACTGGGTGAGAAGGTGGATGGGAGAGGCTTTTGGAAGCATTAAAAGATCCAGATAAATGTAAAGGCACTGCTAAGGATAGACAGGGCCTCTCATTTTCTAGGAGCTGGACCATGATGTGAACACAGGAAGCATACGGTTTCTGGGTTTGGGTTTTGGTTCTCTCACTTCCTGGCTGTGTGACCCTTGTTGAGTTACTTGACCTTTCTGTGCCTCAGTTTCTTCCTCTTTAAGTGGGAGTGATAAGAATAACTGCCTGCCCTGGGGTTGCTCTGTGGCCAAGGTGGGATGGCCCTCAGCCTGCTCATGCCCTGCTTGTAACTCACCTTTGCTCAGGTCTCTAAAGACATCTCAGTGCGGCTGCACAAGGAGCTGGAGGCAGTGGAGAAAAAACGGGCGAGGCTGGAAGAGGAGAATGAGGAGCTTCGGCAGCGGCTTATCGAGACTGAGCTGGCCAAGCAGGTGCTGCAGACGGAGCTGGAGCGGCCGAGAGAGGTGAGGGTCCTGTCCTACCTGGAAGGGCCAGGCCTGGGCTGGGCAGGCATGTGCCAGCCCCACCCCAGCCAGCGTCTCTGAACCTCTGCTCTGCACTGTTATGCCATCCTGGCAGAGCTGTCTATTCGTTCATTGGTCCAGCACATGCTTCCTGAGCACCTCCTGTGAGAACTGTGTGCTGGACACCAAGGACACAGTGGTGCTTGAGAGACACCTGGCTCCTGACCTCCAGGAGCCCAGAGGCCAATGAAGGAGACAGCCAGCCATCAGAGGAGCACAACTGGGTGCGAGATTACCTGAGAAAACATGCAGCAATGCCCAGCCTAGAGCCCAGCCCTCTGAGCCTCAGTCTCCTCATCTGTAAAATGGGATAGTAATACTTCCAAGTCATCAGAAGGACTAAGTGGGATATATTTTATGGGTGTGCTTTAGGGACAGCCAGGCGCTCCCACTCGGTGTAGAGTCACTGCTGGGGCTGGCCTCTGACTGGTGTCTCAGCACATTTTTAGGACACAGCTGCTTCTTAAATGTGACTCCAGGCACCAGGCTCTCTGTCTTTGCTCAGGAGTGCCCCTCCCACCTGGCAGCCCGTTCTTCCTCCTGCCATGTGTTAGGTGTACAACATGTTAAGCACCATGCCAGACACTTTATATAATTTCCATAATAGGCCCAGTGAACTTGTGATTGTACCCATTTTATGGATGGGAAAATGGCCCCGAGGGAGGAAGGAATGTTCTCCAGGTCCAGTAGGGCCCACTGGGGTGCACCGATTGGAAACCACCAGCAGAGGCGATGCCTAAGGGCTGGAATCTTCCAGAAGCCAGCACTCTGTGTCCCAGGCAGCCTGGGTGCCTTCTGGCCCCAGCTGGGCCTCAGCTGTCTGACTGCTCCCGAGGCATCCTAGGATCAAATGTTGTGCTGGGGCATAGGCCTCATCTTCCCGGGGACAGGCATTCCAGCGTTCCAGGACACACCACGGCCCCGAGGCCAGAGCAGTCCTTCAGCTGCCCTTCCCGCTGGGTGTGTTAGTGTGATGTGCCAAAGGCTTCTCAGAGTGGAGAGGGAGGTATGTGCTGCTCAGGGCTTCCCAGGGCGGGGTGGGGGCCCCCTTCCCTCAGGCAGCCTCCTGTCCCCTGTGACCTGGCCTGGCCTGGTGCCAGAGGGCACCGTCTCCACACATCTCATTGTTGCCACCCTTCATAGTGAAAAGGAGAGACAGTTTTAGAAAGTGCCTTGGAGGTCAGGCTGTTCCTACTGTAAAAGAGGGGGAAAGGTTCGATGCATGAGAGAGGGTGCTCAGGGCGGGTGCTCAGGGCTGGTGCACTGGGATGACCCAGAGGAATGCGATCGGGAGGGAGGGAGGTGGGAGGTGGGTTCAGGATGGGGAACACATGTACACCCATGGCTGATTCATGTCAGTGTATGAGAAAAACCACTACAATATTGTAAAGCAATTAGCCTCCAATTAAAATAAATTAAAAAAAAAAAAGGGGGGAGAAGGAGGCCCAGAGAGGGAGAGCTTGCCTGAGGTCACCCAGCCTTTCCTTGGCTGAGATGTAGCTGAGACCCTGAAGCTACCTCCGCTTTCTAAGTCTCAGTTTCTTCCTCTGTGACGTCAGGATAATAACAGTACCTAGCTTATGAGGTTCGTGATCAGTCATAAGATTCATAGCCATAGAACACTATGAAGAAGTTAGAAAGAATAAAGTAATATGGCAGTTCCTGAAAAAAATAAACACAGAGTCACCAAATAGGCCAATTCTCTTTCTGGGTATATACCCAAAAGAATTGAAAATAGGGACATGGACAGATATTGGTACCCCCATATTCATAGCAGACCGCCCTTGTGGCTCAGTGGTAAAGAACCCCCCCTGCCAAGCAGGAGACCCAGGTTCCATCCCTGGGTCAGGAAGATCCCCTAGAGAAGGAAATGGCAACCCACTCAGTATTCTTGCTGGGAGAATCCCATGAACAGAGGAGCCTGGTGGGCTGCAGTCCCTGGGGTTGCAAAGAGTCGGACACGACTGAGCGACTAAACAACAACAGCATTCATAGCAGCATTATTCACAGTAGCCAGAAGGTACAAGCACCCTACATGTCCATCAATGAACAAAGAAATATGTAGTATGTACTTACATTGTATGTGTAATGCTAAGAAGGAATGTGATTCCAACACAGGCTACAATGTGGGTGAACCTCGAGGACATTGTGCTCGATGAAGTAAGCAAACACGACAGGACAAGTATTATATGATTCCACTCGGATGAGATACTGAGAGTAGTCAGATTCATAGAAACAGAAGTAGGTTGGAGGTTATCAGAACCTGGATGGGGGAGGGTGTGGGGAGATATTGTTTACTACATACAACATTTCAGTTTGGGGTGATGATAAAGTTCTGGAGGTGAGTGGTGATTATACCACTGAATTGTACACTTGCAAGTGGTTAAAAATGGCAGATTTTATGTTATGTATATTTTACGACCATAAAAGGAAAACATGGTTAAAATGGTAAAGTTTATATTAGGTATACTTTCCCATTTTTTTTTTTTTCAAGGTAGATACATATGCAGTGATGTGGAAAGATTTCTAAGGTACATTGTTAAGCACAAAAAGGAAATGATAGAACCATGCATGTTGTGCAATCTCGCTAATTATTTTGGAGACCTATACAGAACAAACTGGTTTTGAAGTATATGTGTCTATGCAAAAATGCATAGCCTGGAGGGAAATCTGGGGAAAAACCCACTGAACTCAGGTGTTAGAAGTGGTGGGCGTTTATGACTACTGTAGTTAGGGTTTTTTTTAGGGGGGGCATGGTGATTATTAGTGAAATTTTAAATGAAGTCAAGCATGTAAAGAGTCCTTTGTGGGGCCTGGCACACAGTAGATGCTCAGGAAACACTGGTTCACTTCCTACTTACTTATTTGGCTACAGCAGGTCTTAGTCGTGTCATGCGGATCTTTCGTCGTGACGCATGGACTCTTTAGTTGTGGTGGACAAGCTTAGTTGCCCCGCAACATTTGGGATCTTCATTCCCCCACCAGGAATCAAACCCGCGTCCCTTGCATTGCAAGGTGGATCCTTAGCCAGTGGCCCTCCAGGGAAGTCCCTCACTTCCTCTTGAAGGTGATATCAGCAGGGTTGGTTTAGCCTTCCCTCATGTCCCTTGGAGTCTTAGGATCTGGGCAGAGAGGCGTGGCCCTGTGTTTATTGGCTGATTGCCCTCTCCCCCTCCTTCTCTTTCCTGATACGGTTTCTATGGAGACAGGGGTCCCTTAGCAATTCTTCTGCCAGAGCTGCTCTAGTCCCATCACCGAGATCTGCCTTTGCCATCCTGACGGGTTGCTGTGGCGATGCTGTCACCCGGCTGGGAACAGGAGCCCCTGGCCTGAGCTGATGTGGTTGCTATGGAGATGGCACTTTGCTGGAGAGAAGGGAGGGTGGCCTGCCCCAGCCATGTTCTGCAGTGGCACTGTTGCCAGCTGGATTGCAGCTCAAAAATCGTAATAGCAGCCCCCCAACCCCAATCCAGTATCACTCCCCTTCTTTGTATTTTAGGCAGAAAGCCAATATCAATGTTGATGGGATTTATTATAATAAAGCTGCTGTGTCTGAGCGCTTCTGTACCAGGCGCTGCACTAAGCATTTTATGTGTCTTCACGTGGTGTAGCCAACAGCCTCCCAAGGTACATAGTGATTTTTGTCCCCATTTTATTTTGTTTTCTTTCTAGCCATGCTGCGAGGCTTGTGGGATCTTGGTTCCCCCACCCAGGACTGAACCCGAGCCCCTTGGCAGTGAAAACTCTGAGTCTTAAGCCCTGGACATCCAGGGAATTCCCATTTTGTCCACGTTTTATAGATGGTACTCCTCTTGGCAATTGTTTAATTGCAATATAGTCCACATACCATAAAAGTCACCATTTTATGTGTTTATTTTGGCTTGTGGGATCTTAGCTCTGTGACCAGAGATTGAACCCGGGCTCTTGGCAGTAAAAGTGTGGCGTCCTAACTGCTGGACCACCAGGGGAAAATTCACCATTTTAAAGTGTACAATTCCATGGGTTTTAATATATTCATAATGATGTGCAACCATAACCATTATCTAATTCCAGAACATTCTGTTGTCAACAGTCATTGCCCACTCCCCCCTCCCTCCGGCCCGTGGCAACCTCTCATGTATGAGTGTATGAGTGACATAGAGACTCTCTGTCTCTATGGTTTTGCCTATTGTGGACATTTCATCCAAATAGAATCAAGCAACGTGATCTTTTGTGACCGACTTTTTTCACTTAGCATCATGTTTTCAAGGTCTATGTTGAGACAGGTGTCAGTACTTCATTCCTTTTCATGGCCATATAATAATCCTTTGTATGGAGGGACCACAGTTTGTTTATCCATTCATCAGTTGATGGGCATGGGGTTGTTTCCACTTTGGGAGCTGTTATGAACTAATGCTGCTGTGAACCCTTGTGTACAGGTTTTTGGGTGGACATGTTTTCAGTTCTCTTGGGTGTATACCTGGAATGGACCTGCTGCATGTAGACGGGATAGGAGAAAGGACTCTTTGCATCTTCCAAAAGCACACTGACTCTCATGGCAATGCCCCTGTGCTCCTTGCCCCATCCAGGGGCCTTCCCGGAAGGAACCCTGCTGTGTTTCAGGACCTCTGAAGAGGCTGCTTACTCCAGTGAGGACCTCCTTCTCTGGCCCGGGCTTCTTGGCCTGATTCCCACTCTTATGGGGTAAGAAGGGCACTGACTGTAGCATCAGTTCACCTGGGCTCCCCTCTCCGTCTGCCGGATTCATCATGGCGTGCAGCCCTGCTATGGCCTGTGTGCTGCAGGACGAACTTGAACTTGGAGTCACATGGGCCTGGGTTTGAATCCTGGCTTTGCCACTTATTGGCAAGTAACTGTAGCATTGGACAAATCGTGTAACCTTTCTAGTGCTCAGTTTGTTCATTTATAAAATGGGACTATGAATCCCTGCTTCTCAGAGGTGTTTGTGAGAATTGATCAAGACAAAGCAGGTAAGGACTCGATCGGTGCTGGTTATCAGTATTGTGTCAGCACCCTGACAACCTCTATGATGGCTGTGGTCCCGAAGAAGTATTTACCTTAATCTAATAACTATGCTCCTGGGACATGCCTGGCGATCCAGTGGTAGCACTCTGCACTTGCAATGCAGCGGGGTGCGGGTTTGATCCCTGGTCAGGGAACTACGATCCCACAGGCCATGAGGCGTAGGCAAAACATAAAATTAAAAAATAAGTCGTAAGTAAATATGCTTCTGCTGCCTCTAGCAAGAAGCTCTCCATATCAGGCTGCCAGTTGCCCACAGAAGGAGCAGTTAAGTTGCAAGACTGCGCTTGCAGTTGGCGGCGTCTGTCCCAGTGATTTGATCTGGGGCCCTTGTCAAACCACTCTCTGTTTCCTCCTCCCCAGTGGTCTCCCCCAGCCAGGAACCACACCCACTCTCTAGGTTCTTCAGCCAAGAATGCCTCAGTCTTTGAGATGCACCCCCAACCCAGATCCCCCTCCACCACCACCACCACTCCGGAGGAAATTTCATCCACACAGCACAGTCTGTGTTTTCAGGAGACCTTTCCAAACATCCCCTCTAAACTGGGTGAAAATCTACCCAACTGTTTTGGCAGAAGGCTCATTTTATTCCTTGAAGGTTGGTCTTTGTTTCCTGGCAGGATGGAAGGTGTTAGCAGGCAGGGGGCCGCTGCAGTTGTGTTCCGCAGCCTCTCCAGTGCAGGCTGGGGGGGCGCGGGCACCATCCTGGTCTCCCCAAGAAGGGAGTGAAGGGCAAGTGGGGACAGAGTTCCTGCTGCTACTAGGAGCCGTTAGACCAGCGATGCTTAGAGGCGCCACCCTGGCTGCCCAGAGGCGGCCTTGTGCGTTGCTCGTGGGTGGGGAAGCCCCCTGCTGCTTGGCAGCCAAGGAGTGTGCCCTCGGGGTCCGGTACATGTGACTGGCATTCCTGTGGGTGCTCAGGCGTTGTCCTGCCCCACCCCACCCCATCCCACCCTGCAAGGCTCAGGAACAGAACATCTGCCCCTGGGGGCTCCACAAAGGGGCTCTGATGTCCTGGCTCCCTGGAGGGAGCCCCGCCTGACCAGCCGCTGCCGTGCAAAGGGGAGGAAGGACTGTGTGCTCTGTGAGCCTGCCTTGTTTTCCCTCCAGAGCCGCAGAGCACTATGGGAGCCCACGTGGCTGAGATGGGGTTGGGGCAGGGTCCGTTCCATCCGGAAAAGACTGGAGCCACTCTGGTCCTGAAAAGGTTTCCTGCTTCAGCCCCTCTTCTCTGCCCACCGCCTGTACTTTCTTTCTTTTTTTAAAAAATTTATTTTTATTTATTTGGCTGCCCTGGGTCTAAGTTGCAGCATGTGGGATCTTTACCTGTGGCATGTGGGATCTAGTTTCCTGACCAGGGATTGAACCCGGGCCCCCTCCATTGGGAACGTGGAATCTTAGCCACTGGACCACCAGAGAAGTCCTGCCCTCCTTTTCTGGTGGGCACTCAGAGCGCCCCCTCTGCCTATTGAAAAGGCGTTCATGACTTTCCTCGGGGAAAGTACGTTAAAAAAAACACAACAAAATAAAACCCTTTACTATAACTTTCTCCTTTCACCTGACAGTTAACATATGCTTAGTAGAGAAAGACTACAAAATACAAGGAAGCCATAAGGAGAAAAGTTTCACCTGTAGCCCACTATTCAGAGGGAATTCCTCTGTGCAATTACCAGATTACTGTTTGGGTCTGAGTTCTTTCCAATCTGTTGTATTTCCAGTATGTTTTTCTATGTGTGCACACATATTGAAATGTACATATGCATTTGTTTTGACTAGAAAAGTAATACAAGGTCAGTGAAACAAAAATTTCATTACAAAAACACATAAATGCATGCCTAGCATACCTCTAAGGCTGGACACAGCAGATTCTGGTTGCCTTGGTTGCCTGGGGTGAGACAGCCGGTTAATGGGTTCACTGTATTCCCTGATGCTGGAAAAGATCGAAGGCAGGAAGAGAAGGGGACGACAGAGGATGAGATGGTTGGATGGCATTACCGACTCAATGGACATAGTTTGAGTAAACTCTGGGAGTTGGTGATGGGAGGCCTGACGTGCTACGGTCCATGGGGTCACAAAGAGTCGGACATGACTGAGCAGCTAAACTGAACTGAACTGTATTCCCTTTTGGATTTTTTGGAAGTTAAATGAATGTGAGCGTGCTCTCCAAAATATAAGAAATGATAAAAACCATGCATAAAAGAAGAAAGCCTCCCCTAACCACTTCCCTCAATTCAATGCCTGCTTCAGCGTAACCCATGATTTTAGTTTGTGCCTTTTCAGGCCTTTCTCTGTGCTTTACAATGTATAGTTGTTTCTGTATGTATTTTTCAAAATAAAGATGGGATTATGTTATAAGCACAGTTTCTGTAACATACATGATAATGTAGCATGAACACAGGCTGTCTTTTTAAATGCTGGATGTTTGGGGGTTTTCTTCTGCTTAAGGTGCTTATTATAAAAATCAAAGATCACAGAGCCAAGTAAACATAGGAAGGAAAGAAAGTCTAAAAGAACACCATCTATTTCAGTATTTTAAACACAGAGCCAGAGGTCTAGAAGGAGCTCCAGCCAACCTTTGGCTGTGGTCACCCTCAGGAGATTGGGTGAGGGTATAAACAGGGGGACTCCTGCTTTGTCAGCATAGTATAGATTTACAGTGAGAATATAGCTTTATGTATTAATTTACTTTTTAAAAATTATGTAATTTTTAAAAAACTTTAAGGAGAAAACACTGGTGGACTATGTCTTCACTTCTCTCAAAAACATGTGGGGTTAGAAAGGTGAGACGTGCAAGTTCTCTGTACTCTCCTTGTTTTCAACTGGGTGTATATTCTTTAAATCATATCCCCCCACCATGCACATGCACACATGTATACCCACATGCATGTGTCTTATTTTTATAAAGATGGTAACACATTCTAGTTTTTAAAAAAATAATTTTATTTATGTATTTATTTTTGGCTGTGCTGGGTCTTTGTTGGCACTTGGGCTCCTCTCTAGTTGTGGTGCGTTGGCTTCTCATTACAGTGGCTTCTCTTGTTGCGGTGCACGGGCTCTAGTGTGTGCGGGCTTCAGCAGCTGCAGCACGTGGGCTCGGTAGTTGCGGCTCCCCGGCTGTAGAGCCCAGCCTCAGTAGTTCTGGTGCAGCCACTTTGTTGCCCCACGGCTTGTGGGATCTTCCCAGATCAGGCATCAATCCTGTGTCTCCTGCATAGGGAGGTGGATTCTTATCCACTGAGCCATCAGGGAAGCCCCCCTCTAGCTTGTCTTAAATAACAGCTTTCTTGAGATATAATTCACTTACCATAAAGGTTGTCTTTTTTAAAGGGTAGAGTTCAGTGGTTTTTAGAGTACTCAGAGTTGTACAGCCACCACGGCTCCCTAATCCAGAACATCTTCATCGCCCTACAAAGAAACCTCAAGCCATCGAGTCACTCCCCACTCCCTCTTCCTCCCTGGCAACCACTAATCTACTTTTGGCCTTTGTGGATTTGCCTCTTCTGGACTTTTCATATAAATGGAATCATATGCGATGTGTCCTCCTGTGACAGGCTTCCTTTACTCAGCACAGTGTTTCCAAGCATGTTGTAACATCGATCAGGACGCCATGCTTTCCCATGGCTGACGAATATTCCCCTGGGTGGATATACCATGTTTTATTATCCATTCATCAGTTGGTGGACGTTTGGGTTGCAGGTTTTGTTTTACAGTTTCCTTCCTTCTGTCTCAGAGTTTATCATGTCAGTGAATTTCACTCTCCCACTGCCCTTTTTAATGACTTCAGGTTTTGTATCATCTCAGTCCTTTATATGTAATGGCTGGGACCTCTCAGTGCCTCTGGGAACCCCTGGCTCCCCTTCCTGTCACCCACTTGCCTCCTCCAGGAGGTCTGCAGTAGTGATTTAATCTGTAGCTCAGTTTTGTAGATGATGGAGTGGAGTTTCTGGGAGAGGAAGTGGTTCACCCAGGCGTCCCACCTGAGTTCCCGGACCCACCCATCAGCTTGTGATGTGAAAGTGTTTTATGCTCAGTTCTGTCTCACTCTTTGCAACCCCATGGACTATAGCCCGCCAGGCTCCTCTGTCCATGGGATTTTCCAGGCAAGAACACTGGAGTGGGTGACCATTTCCTTCTCCAGGAGATCTTCCTGATGCAGGGACCAAACCCGGGTCTCCCGCATTGCGGGCAGATTCTTTCCCATCTGAGCTACCAGGGAAGCCCAATACACTTGCGATAGGCAGGCCCAGATCTGCAACCCTGACCATCTGACTCCAGACCCCCCACCTCACCACTGAGGGAGGGGGTCTCTCTCTGAGCATCCCCTTCCCAGACCTCTTTTGTGGGAGGAGCTCTTTGTGGAAAGACTTGTTTTGTGACCCTCACCCACCTTCCCTACTCTTAGCTTTTGAAAGATTCCCCCATCAGCCCTTCTCAAATACTGCCTTCCTGCTCTTGGCACCCAGCGTCTGAAATATCAGCCTCTGCCTTCCTGCCTCATTTACATTTCAAAAGGTCTCTTTAGAATTTGACTGGGCTTTAAGATAAACTTAAGAGCATGACTCGGGTTCATCTTCCTCCCTAGCTCTGTAGTTCCAACCTTAGCTGCACATTAGAATCACCTGGGAAGCTATTTAGAAATACTGATGCCTGGGACCTACTCAGACCAATGATGTGAGAATCTCTGGGGCTGGGATCTTGGGTATCAATTTTTTAAATTTCCCCTAGGTAATTCTGATTTGCCCCCAGGTTGAGAGCCACTGTGCTGGGTCCACTCTGGCCTCTGTTGAAGAGGATACATTTTCTCCTTCCAGTTTTTGGAGCTAGAGCAAGAGTTCTGTCCAGAACTGGTCCCACGTCAGCTCTGGTTTTGCTGTGGGACCTCTCTCTTGCCTTCAGTAAAGAGGAGGCTTGGTTCTCACCTCCAGGGGTGGGGTGTGAGAGGTGGCGGACAGGAAGCACATGTATTCAAACTTCTTGGAAGCATGCTCAAAGATTACCTGCCCGACTTGAAAAGTCAAATGCAACCCCAAAGTGGTTTTATACTCCACTAAGTGAAATACTCACTCCTCTCAAGGGAAGATGTGGTCAATGGACTCATGCCTCTGAGTGACTTTTTTAAATGCTGAGAAACTTCAGAAAAGATGATTGTAACAGTTCCTCAAATTCCCCTCTATAGAACTTGTGCCATTTTGCGTTCTTGCCACTGATATTGAGTGTTCCTGTTTTTCCATTGCTTCATCAATAGAAAGTGTTGTCAGATATTTGGATTTTTGCCAATCTGATAGGTGAGAAATTGTATCTCAGTGTAGTTTTAATTTGCATTTCTCTTCCATGAATAGGGAACCATCTTCCTATGGTTGGAGCCATTTACCCCTCTTTGCCTGTGAACTGGTTTTCATCTCTCTAGCCCATTTCTCTGTAGGTTTGTTGGACTTTATCTTGTGACTCTCTTTATGTATATAGGATATTAACCATTTGTCAGTGTCATACACTGCAAATATTTTTTCCCAGTTAGTCATTTATATTTTTACTTTTCTTAGAGCATTTCTTTGCCCCAGATAGAATTTGCTTATCTAATCAAATATATCAATTTCTTCCCCTATTGCTTCTGTATTTTTGTGTGTTTTTTTTTTTTTTTTTTTTTTGCCTCATTGTGCAGCCTGTGAGATCCTAGTTCCCCCAACCAGGGATAGAACCCTCGCCCCTGCACTGGGAGCATGGAGTCTTAACCACTGGAGCACCAGGAAAATCCCTGCTTCTGTGTTTTTGAATCATGATGATTATCAGAGCCTATCTGCATGAAAACCTACCATTTACATTGTAAAAAAAAAAAAGATCAGTTCCTCATCATTTCTAAGCCTCTTATATAATTATGATTTGTTTTACCATATTCATTTTGCTTATTAATGTGTGTTAGTCGCTCAGTTGTGTCCAACTCTTTGCGACCCCATGGACTGTAGCCAGGCTCCTCTGCCCATGGAATTCTCCAGGCAAGAATACTGGAGCGGGTTACCATTCCCTTCTCCAGGGGATCTTCCTGACCCAGGGATGACACCCTGGTCTCCCACATTTCAGGCAGCTTCTTTACCATCTGAGCCACCAGGGAAGCCACCTGGAGTTCCATGTAAAAGTGATATCATACAGTATTTGTCTTTCCCTGTCTGATTTATTTCACTTAATATAAGAGAAATATTACTGTTTATTAATATCCACTCTGAATTAAAGTTCTCACTACAATGCCGGTTTCTTGAGCTCAGGATTCCCCCTGAGATGGAGATTTGCATGCAGAGGCTTATGGAAGCATCCTCCTGGAATAACGCCATCAGAGATGGAGGCAGCAGGAGAAGCTGAGTTGCGGAGCATTCATACTCATGGCTTCAGCTGATCCGATGGGGAGCTCTAGAGCTGGTGTGGGAAGAGGGCATGGACTAGTCATTGAATGTGGCTTCCCCCCATTGCCCCCCTCGCCCCCACAGGGAGGGCACAAGACCTTGGTTGAGGTAGTTGCCCTCAGCCAGTGACCATCGCTGGAAGGGGGACTAGAGGAATGTTCTAGTACTAAGGGGAGGATCTGGGCATAACACTCCAATATCCCCCTGGGGTACCCTGTCTGTCATGGTCCCTGCTGTATTCTCCATGCCTTACTTTGCCTGGCACATGATGGGTGCTCAGGGAGTCTTTGGTGAATGAATGAAAGACAAACAAGAATGGAAACCCAGATCTTCCAGGTCTTGGGCTCAAGCCAATTAGATCACAATTCTGGGGTGGGACAGAGGGGAGGAACCCTGGGAAGGTGGGTTCAGAATCATCTTAAGTACTGACCTGGCTCTCCATTTGCAGTCTCTGGGTGGTCTTAAGACTCCTCTAACTCAGCAGTTGGTGCTGCTCAAGGCTGGCCATGGCTGGGCTGGGCTGGCCGGGGAGGGCAGCGGTTCTCAGCGGAACCCTGGCTACCACGACTGCTCTTGGATGTGCATCACCCTTGTGAGCTTTCAGTTCAATTTCTTTTTAATCCTCCTCCAGCACTCCTTGAAGAAAAGAGGAACGCGCTCCCTGGGGAAGACGGACAAGAAGTCTTCGGTGCAGGTACTTCTGGTCAGCCTCCACAGCCGCAGGCGGCATAACCCCAAGCGGCAGGTTTTAGTCTGAAGGCCCCTGGCTTAACAAGTGGCCCGAGGAGTCCCCAGAGGTGTCCACCCCTCCCCTGTTTCTACTCCGTCCTCCCCTTGTTCATTTTCTTAGTTTTGATGCCAGCTTTACTTCTCCAAACTATGCCCTGAACCCGTGGTTCTCACATGCTCTGCTCTGTATAGTGCTGTCTGTAGCACAGGTCAGGCACAGAATACAGTTAGTCTCAAGTGGTTCTGGATGATCAGGGTGTCAGGCACTTTTTATATATTGTCTCCTTTAATTTTCTTCATGGTCTGTTGGGGGCGGCGTTATTGCCCCATTTTACAGATGAGAAAACTGCAGTAGCAATGGTAGTAGTACTAGCAGCAACAGTCACCCTGACAGAATGTCACTTACTCCAGGAAGCCCTCCTGGACTCCTCAGGCTATATGTGTGCCCCATTTGTGTGCTGCGTCCGCCTCTCTGCCTCCTCTCTGGACCCCCAGCGCCTTAAGCGTCAAGACTCTCTTCCCAGCACCTAGTAGTTAGAGCTCCCAGAAACGGTGTGGCTGAGCCTCCCAACACTAACTTTCCTGGCTCCTGCCTGTTCCCTGTTCCCCCTCCGGCCCCAGGAGGACAGCGCGGACCTGAAGTGCCAGCTGCACTTTGCAAAGGAAGAGTCGGCTCTCATGTGCAAGAAGCTCACCAAGCTGGCCAAGGAGAACGACGGCATGAAGGAGGAGCTGCTCAAGTACCGCTCGCTCTACGGGGACCTAGACGGCGCCCTGTCGGCGGAGGAGCTGGCGGACGCCCCCCACTCACGGGAGACGGAGCTCAAGGTGCATCTGAAGCTGGTGGAGGAGGAAGCCAACCTGCTGAGCCGCCGCATCGTGGAGCTGGAGGTGGAGAACCGCGGCCTGCGGGCCGAGATGGACGACATGAAGGATCACGGTGGCGGAGGCAGCTGCGGGGGCCCGGAGGCTCGCCTGGCCTTCTCCGCGCTGGGCGGTGGCGAGTGCGGGGAGAGCCTGGCGGAGCTGCGTCGACACCTGCAGTTCGTGGAGGAGGAAGCCGAGCTGCTGCGGCGCTCCTCCGCCGAGCTGGAGGACCAGAACAAGCTGCTGCTGAGCGAGCTGGCCAAGTACCGCTCGGAGCACGAGCTGGACGTGACGCTGTCGGAGGACAGCTGCTCGGTGCTCAGCGAGCCCTCGCAGGAGGAGCTGGCGGCCGCCAAGCTGCAGATCGGCGAACTCAGCGGCAAGGTCAAGAAGCTGCAGTATGAGAACCGCGTGCTCCTCTCCAATCTCCAGCGCTGTGACCTGGCTTCCTGCCAGAGCACGCGGCCCATGCTGGAGACGGACGCCGAGGCTGGCGACTCCGCCCAGTGCGTGCCAGCTTCCCTGGCTGAGGCTCCGGGGCCTGCAGCCGCTCGGCTCTGCCGGGCCCGGGAGGCTGAGGCTTTGCCGGGGCTGCGGGAGCAGGCCGTCCTGGTCAGCAAGGCCATCGACGTCCTGGTGGCCGACGCCAACGGCTTCTCGGCCGGCCTACGCCCCTATCTGGACAACGAGTGCGCCGACTTCCGGCTGCTCGAGGCCCCAGACAACAATAGCGAGGGCCCCAGGGACGCCAAGCTGATGCATGCTCTCCTGGTGCGGCTGAGCCTGCTCCAGCAGGAGCTCAACGCCTTCACGAGGAAGGCGGACTCGGTCCTAGGGGGCCCCGTCAAGGAGCCTCCGGAGCCCTTCTCCACACTGCCTGCCTTGAGCTCCCAGGGGCCCTCCAAGGAGATTCTTCTGGCCAAAGACCTTGGCTCAGACTTCCAGGTAAGACGTCCCAGGCAAGGGCCCTATTGCTTTTTTTTTTTTTTTGCCTGGCCGCACTGTGCAGCAGGCAAAACTTTTCCGATCAGAGATGGAACCCACGCCCCCTGGTGCGAAGTCTTAACCACTGGCTGTGCAGTGCTAAGTCGCTTCAGTCATGCCCGACCCTCTGCGACCCCATGGACTGTGGCCCGCCAGGCTCCTCTGTCCCTGGGATTCTCCAGGCAAGAATACTGGAGTGGGTTGCCATGGCCTCCTCCAGGGCATCTTCCCAGCCCAGGGATCGAACTGGCCTCTCTTAAGTCTCCTGCATTGGCAGGCTGGTTCTTCACCACTAGCACCACTAGGAAGCCCCTTAACCACTGGACCGACCACCTGGGAACTCCCCTATTACTTTTCATATATTTGTGTATACACACACACACACACACACATATATATATAAACCTTTTACTGAACCATATTGTACAGAGACACACACAAAACACAAATGTGCAGCTTAATGAATTTTCCCAAGGTGAGCACACCCATGTCATCATCAAGATGATAAGAACCCCAGCAGCCCCTCCTCAGGTCCCCTTTTAGCCACTGTCCCCACTCCCAAGGTAACCCTTCTCTCAATTCAGTTCTGTCTTTGAACTTTGCATAAATTGAATCACACAGAACACACTCACCTGGGCCTGACTTCTTTCACTCACCATTACGTTTGCTGTCTCAGGTAGAAGTAGTTCCGAGTGTTCTCCAGACCAGATATGACCTCATGGAGTGAATATACCACAGTTCCTTTAGTCGTTCACCATTGATAGATACAGGCTCCTCTGTCCATGGGATTCTTCAGGCAAGCACACTGGAGTGGGTTGCCATGCCTTCCTCCAGGGGATCTTTCCCACCTGAGTCTCTTTTATCTCCTGCATTGGCAGGTGGGCTCTTTCCCACTAGCACCACCTGGGAAGCCCCTAAGACCTGACACAGTCAAATAAAGTTAATTCATTTAAAAAAACAAAAACAATTCATGGAGAAGTTGCAGTGCGCCAACCACCGGAGGTGAGTCCACTTAGGTCCCTGCCCTCAGGTGCCCGGTCAGAGGCTCCCACAGAGCTGGGGGCCTGGAATGGGTGCTGTTTCTGGCCCCCCCCACATGCCCCTCCTCGGGGTCACCTTTAGTTTCTTCTGCTTGTGCCTCTAGGTGCAGCCTCCTGACCTCAGGGACCTGCCAGAATGGGAGCCCAGGATACGAGAGGCCTTCCACACCAGCGACTTGGACTCCAAGTCGGACCCTAGCCGGAGCTTCAGGCCTTACCGAGCTGAAGACAATGATTCCTACGCCTCTGAGGTGGGTCTGGGCCCACACAAGCAGGGGCGAGGGGTAGGAGGAGAGTGCCTGAGGTGACTCAAGAACAGAGTGACCTGTGGAGAATCTTAGCCGGTGTTGATATGGATTCTGAGTGTTTCCTTTGGTTCCAAGCTTCCTGGCAACAAGGGCTGGATGAGAAACAAGGAAGTTTGGGCCATTCTCAGGACCTGATGACAGGAAGTTTATAAACTCATCTGAGGAAGTTTTTTTTTTTTAATTTATTTTTGGCTGTGCTGGATCTTCATTGCTGCCAGCTTTCTCTTGTTGCAGCAGGCAGGGGCTACTCTTCCTTGCCGTGCGCAGGCGTCTTGCGGTGGCTTCTCTGGTTGCAGAGCACAAAGTCTAGGCTATGGACCTCAGAACCCGGGCCCTCTGCATTGAGAGTGCAGAGTCTTAACCTCAGGACCACCTGGAAAGTCCCTCAAGTAATTTTAATAAGCTGAACACTGGTGTGTAATCAGCAAGCAGATCAATGAATAACCCATGACCTGTCCCTGGAAGCTTCCCTTCTAGTCCCCATTTAGTCACATCCTGACTTCTAACCAGATAGATTTGTTTTGCCTGTTTGGCTCCAAATCCTTATAAACAGAATTTCCCCTGAAAATGTAGAGTTTTATTGTCTTTTTCGTAGGAGTTTCTTATATTATAAACAGCAAATAATTAGAATCCCTAAATAGCATAGCATAAGGATGGAAAAAGAAAATCAAGATCACAAGATTAACACATAGTTAACTACTGTGAATGTTTAGTTTGTTTAACTTGTTATTGAAATATAGTGTAAAAATATACATATAGTAAAGGGCACTATCCTTTTTGTTTTTTTTGGCCACACTCTCAGCTTGTGGGATCTTAGTTCCCTGACCTGCACCTTCGGCGGTGAAAGCACGTTGTCCTAACCACTGGACCACCAGGGAATTACCAAGGGCACTATCCTTAAGTGTACAGTTGAATGGATTTTTACATAAGTATAGACCCATTAAACACATATATTTGATCCCTGACTTACCTAAGCTGTTTGTAAATTATTACAGTTATAAACAATGAGATGAACATTTTTGTGAATTCACTTAGTTTTCATAGTATATTTTCCTCAAATAAATTTTTGCCAGAAAGTATCGAGTTAAAATTCTAATAATAGCTAGATTTGATGTGCACTGTTTCATTTCATCGTCATGACAACCCACTGAAGTAGGGCCTGCCATCAGCCTGGAGTATACGTGAAGGCTAGCTTGGGTCTGACTTCCTGCTGTCTCGCTCCCCTCTGACTGTCATCCTTTGACTGCAGTTTCTGTCCTTCTGCTCTCTCCCTGCTCCTCATCTGTGTCCCTCATCTCGACCCCAGATCAAGGAGCTGCAGCTGGTGCTGGCCGAGGCCCACGACAGCCTCCGGGGCCTGCAAGAGCAGCTCTCCCAGGAGCGGCAGCTCCGGAAGGAGGAGGCCGAAAGCTTCAATCAGAAAATGGTGCAGGTGGGTGGGGTCCTATCCCGCACCTCCTGCAGCCTCTCTTCCCTGAACTGAGGGCGGAGACCCTGGCGGCCCTTGGGTTTTCAGAGGCAAGCATGTGAGGGGCAACCTGTGTCTTTGCACGCGTGCTGCACTGGTGCTTATGCATTAACTGTGCTGGGCTGGAATCCCGGGCTTGTCATGGACTGTGTGACCTGAGGCCCATCCTGTCTCCTTTTGGGGCCTCAGTGTCCCATCTATGAAGTATTGCCCTGCTCAGAGCTGAAGTTCTGCATTAGAAAGTCCATAGTCCTAGTTGGTAGTCAAGATGGTAGTTCTACTAGTAGAAATCATTTATGAAGCCCTTACTCTCTGTCAGGATTGCAATGCACTTTCCACACATCATGTCCTTTAATCCTCATGTTTTCCCCTGTGAGGTGTCCCCCTTTTACACCTGGAAAAACTGATGCCCAGAGGGCTGAAGTGCTTTGTCCAGGACTCCACTTGCAGGGCGAGGTGGAGCTGGGATTCTAATCCAGGTTATTGGCTCCCTCTGAGCCATGATACCTCGTTGCTTCCTAGGGTATTCATGTCAGCCTTCCTCACCCCAAGCATGGCCTTTGCTTTGCATGTTGGGTCACCCCTCCCTGCCATCATCACTCACCCTCCCAGGTGTCTCATTAAATGTGAGAGTCCACGTGAAACACTGGTGCCGGGTACGAACTCATTGTGAAAAAGTGAAAGTGTTAGTCGCTCAATCTTTTCTGACTCTTTGCCACCCATGGACTGTAGCCTGCCACGCTCCTCTGTCCATGGGATTCTCCAGGCAAGAATACTGGAGTGGGTAGTCATTCCCTTCTCCAGGGGATCTTCCTGACCCAGGCATTGAACCTGGGTCTTCTGCATTGCAGGCAGATTCTTTACCATCTGAGCCACCAGGGAAGCCCACCTGGGCTCATTAGATAAAGCCAGTGTTTTTATAATCAGAGCGGGTTCAGATCCCAGCATTTCCACTGATTACTGTGATTGCTGCTGTTTTTATGAGTTTCCTTTCTCTGGAGTAGCAGAGGGAGCTGTTTGTTTCAACAGAATGAACTGCTAGTGGTAGAATCCCCAGCAGGGTCACCACTAGGCACCACATGTAATTTCTGCCTTTATCTGAGGCCTGGAATGGGAAGAATCGGGGTCCCCAAGACAGCTGGGGTGGCTCACGCTTTGGTCCCTCTTGCAGCTGAAGGAGGACCAGCAGAGGGCGCTCCTACGGCGCGAGTTTGAGCTCCAGAGTCTGAGCCTACAGCGGAGGCTGGAGCAGAAATTCTGGAGCCAGGAGAAGAACATGTTGGTGCAGGAGTCCCAGCAGTTCAAGCACAACTTCCTCCTGCTCTTCATGAAGCTCAGGTGGTTCCTCAAGCGCTGGCGGCAGGGCAAGGTTTTGCCCAGCGAGGGGGATGACTTCCTTGAGGTATGGTTCCCCTGGGACTGGGACTGGGGTGGGAGTGGGGTGGAAGAGAGAGGAGGGGAAGGGGCACCCAGCTGGGTCAACACAGCCCTGGGGCTCAGATCCGAGCCATCAGCTTGCAGCTTCCATCCCAGCATTCGTTCACTCATTTGCATCAGTTTGTTGAGAGCCAGCTCTTCACTGAGTGCGGTGGTAGGTGCTGGGGATACGGTGGTGAAGACTTGGTCCCAGACTCTCCAGGAGGAGGTCTCCTTGGGGGCTAGAAGGTCTTTACCGCCTCTCTGGTATTCCTTGGTTTCTCTCTTTAACATGCCTGAGTCTTCAGCTGGCAACCGCATCTGGGTGAATTTAATGATCTAGTTTTGTTGCTTTTGCATTATATGCAAATAGGATACCTATTAATGTTTTTTTAATCTTTTAAGGTATAATTTAGTAAAATGCACACATCTTACATGTACAGCTGATGAAGTTTTATAGTATACACCCCGCAGATACACAGTATAGCATCCCCCAGATTAAAATGAGCACATTTCCAGTGCCCCAGAACATTCCCCAGTTCCCCAGGTGATATGCCCATCCCAGCAGTCAGCACTGTTCTGGCTTCATAAACACCATGGATTAATTTCACCTGTTCTAAAACTTCATATAAAGACGTCTAGTCTTTTGTGTCCGGCTTTTGCTTAATAGGCATACAGAATCCTCCCAGATCAGGGATCGAACCCATGTCTCCTGCATTGACAGGCAGATTCTTTACTACTGAGATAACAGGGAAGCCCCTAATTTATTTTTAATGTTATCTTTGACAATGGTAATGGACAGTGACTTTCCATTTTTAGTAATAATATCAACTTCCTTTTTAATTTTAATTTTATTTAAAAAAATATTTATTTATTTGGCTGAGCCGAGTCTTAGTTGCGGCATGCAGTATCTTTAGTTGCAACATGTGGGGTCTAATTCCCTGACCAGGGCTCGAACCCCAGCCCCCTGCATTGAGAGCTTGAAGTCTTAGTCACTGGACCAACAGAGGAGTCCCTCACCTGTCTTTTTTACATTTATTTCTTTAACTAGAAGGAGTAGGTTGACTTAAAAGCATCAGTGATAGTCCAGGTAGTATTTGGGTGTGGCAGGAAAAAGGACAAGTGGGGCTTTGGGAATGTGTGAAGGTTGGGAAGGACTCACGTGGCCCGTTGGTCCCTCAGCCTGTGACGGCTACAGGTCGACCTCAGATCCTTGACCTCAGATCCTCATCCTCCTGTCACAGTCAGCCAGTGCGCTCACATTACTGGGAGAAGGGGACAGGTAAGGATGTCATACCTGCCACATCCACCTGAGTTGGCACTGCTCACCTGGTCTTTTGAGTACAGATACCTCTGGTCTAGACCAGGCTTTGCCCTTCTCTCATTCAAGCTACTCATTCCACAGTCAATGGAAACTAGTGGCCACCCCAGTGTACCCCTCTCTGGGATCCCCTAGAGTAGCCTGAATGTCCCAATAGCAGGGGATGGTGGTTAGACCTGAATCTGTAGCAAGCATTCCCTCCCCTACCCCCAACAGAGCTCATGATTCTTCTCACAGGCCACCCACTTACTCCTGAAGGGCCTCGAGAGAGAGTTGCTGACCAGTTTCAGTGGACATGCTCCCTGCTGCCCTTGTCCAGGAATGTCTGACCCAAAGGTGCCCCTATGAGAAGCACCTTGAAAGCCCAGCATAGCTGCTCCTTGAGCATCACTCTTTGTGACACCTGGCTACTACTATTTCTTTTTTTTAATCTTATCCATGTATTTATTTATTGGAATATAATTGCTTTACCATATTGTATTAGTTTCTGTTTTACAACATCATGAGTCCTGTATAAGTATACATATGCCCTCTCCCTCTTGAGCCTCCCTCCCACCCCTGGGTACTACTGTTTGAAACCACTGTCTGCTTTAGGACCACCCCTCCTGTTTGGAAGTCCCACACAAGCCTCTGGATAAAGCCCAGTGTGGTTTGTTTTTTTAAATACTTTTTTAAATTTATTTTTTAAATTATAGTAAAATATATATAACATAAATTTTAACCATTTTTAAGCTTACAATTCAGTGGCATTAATTCACATTCTTGTGCAACCATCACCACCATCCAGAACTCTCTCTTACAAATTTTTTTTTCTTTCCTTTTCATTTTTTTTAAAAATTCTATTTTATTTTTTAACTTTACAATATTGTATTGGTTTTGCCATACATCAACATGAATCCACCACAGGTATACACGTGTTCCCCATCCTGAACACCCCCCCCACCTCCCTCCCCGTACCATCCCTCTGGGTCGTCCCAGTGCACCAGCCCCAAGCATCCAGTATCGTGCATCGAACCTGGACTGGCGACTTGTTTCATATATGATATTATACATGTTTCAATGCCATTTTCCCAAATCATCCCACCCTCTCCCTCTCCCACAGAGTCCAAAAGACTGTTCTATATATCAGTGTCTCTTTTGCTGTCTCGTATACAGGGTTATTGTTACCATCTTTCTAAATTCCATATATATGCGTTAGTACACTGTATTGGTGTTTTTCTTTCTGGCTTACTTCACTCTGTGTAATAGGCTCCAGTTTCATCCACCTCATTAGAACTGATTCAAATGTATTCTTTTAAATGGCTGAGTAATACTCCATTGTGTATATGTACCACAGCTTTCTTATCCATTCATCTGCTGATGGACATCTAGGTTGCTTCCATGTCCTGGCTATTATAAACAGTGCTGCGATGAACATTGGGGTACACATGTCTCTTTCCCTTCTGGTTTCCTCAGTGTGTATGCCCAGCATTGGGATTGCTGTGTCATAAGGCAGTTCTATTTCCAGTTTTTTAAGGAATCTCCACTAGTTATCCATAGTGGCTGTACTAGTTTGCATTCCCACCAACAGTGTAAGAGGGTTCCCTTTTCTCCACACCCTCTCCAGCTATCTTACAAACTTCAAACTCTTACTCATGAACTCTTTATCCCTCCCTGTGCCTGCCCCTGGCAACCACTACTCTGCTCTCTGCTTATATGAGTTTGTCAGATTCCATATATAAGTGAGATCTTGTAGTATTTGTGTTTCTGTCTCTAGCTGATTTTGCTTAGCATAATGTCTTCCAGGTTCATCCACATTATCACAAATAGTAGGATTTCCTTCTTTTATAAGACTGAGTAATATTTCCTTGTGTGCATATGTCACATTTGCTTTACTCTTTCATTTATAGACAGACACTTAGGTTGTCTCTGTATCTTGGCTATTGTGAATAATGCCACAGTGAACACACAGAGATCCGAATTTCATTTCCTTTGGATATATACCCATAAGTGGATTGCTAGATCATATAGGAGTTCTATTTAAAAATTTTGGGGAAACCTCTGTACTGTTTTCCATAGCTGAAGCCCAGTTTTGGCAGCTAGGGAAGATGTTTTGCCCCCAAAATGAATTGTCTACAGGGCATATAGCCTGTATTTTAAATCAGTTTGTTGCAAGCAAATTCTCCATATTTGGTGAAAATCTTTCTAGCCATTTCAATGTACTGGAATAACAGAGAGAAACAGAAACTTACTTTAGGAGAAAAATAAGGTATAAGCATAGAAAATGATATATATACCTATAATAAATAGAAACACACATACTTACTGAAATAGACATAAATCAAAAATGAGTGTAGGAGCTTCTGTGGTGGCTCAGAGAGTAAAGAATCTGCTTGCAATGCAGGAGACCTGAGTTCAGTCCTTGGGTCAGGAAGATCCCCTAGAAGGGAATGGCTAGAAATAGACATAATTAATAAGAAATAAACATAACCACCCATATTGTAAAATATATGTATATATACACACATATAAAATATGATATAAAGCCCAGTGTATAAAAATATATATACACAAATGCATAATAGCATACATATAACTATATAAATAAGGGGCTTCTCAGGTAGTTCAGTTCGTGAAGAATCCACCTGCCAACGCAGGAGATGCAAGAGACTTGGGTTCCATCCCTGGATTGGGAAGATCTCTGGAGGAGGAAATGACAACCCACTGCAATCTTCTTGGAAACTTCCATGGACAGAGGAGCCTGACGAGCTACAGCGCATGGGGTTGCAAAGAGTTGGATACAACTGAGCGCACACTCACTCAGATGCGTGGGCCCAGGGCCCAGGAGTACAAGTAACAAACGATGCATATTCATACTTTGAAAGAACATATATGTCCACACATGCAGAATTGAAACTGTGTATGACTTCCCTGGTGGCTCAGACGGTAAAACGTGTGTCTACAATGTAGGAGACCTGGGTTCAATCCCTGGGTCAGGAAGATCCCCTGGAGAAGGAAATGGCAATCCACTCCAGGACTGTTGCCTGGAAAATCCCATGGACAGAGGAGCCTGGTAGGCTGCAGTCCATGGGGTTGCAAAGAGTTGGACACGACTGAGCGACTTCACTTCATGTGAATGATAAACCCTCATATATTGAGTATTTACAGTGTCCTGGGCACTGTGTCAAACGCTGTCAGTGGATAATTGCATTTCACTTTTACACATACCCTATGATTTGGAAACAAGTACTACCCCATTTTACTACAGATAAAGATCTTTGATTCCTTGTCCTCAGTTCAGAAATCCAGAGATTCTGAGAACCGTTTTGTTGAGTTTAACTCAGATGGAAAAAGTTGACCTGATATTCATTTGGCAGCAAAACCTTTATTTATCCCATTTCATTAGTATTCACATGTTTGAAGGGAAAATACTGGTGTTGGTGAGCACAGGGCATCACTCCAGACGGGGCTGTTATATAATATACAGCGTGGGTACCATATTATCTTTATAAATCCCGATTAGTTCTGAATTCCAAGCACACCTGGCTCAGAGAATTTCAGAGAAAGAATTGTGCACCTGTGTATCCAGATAATAAAGTCTGCATGTTGGACTGCCCTGGTTGATCTGGTGGTTAAGAATCCACCTGCCAGTGCAGAGGACATGGGATCCCTGGTCCAGGAAGATTCCACGTGCCACGGGGCAGCTAAGCCTGTGCGCCACAACTACTGAAGCTCTCACACCCTGGAGCCTAGGCTCCTCGACAAGAGAAGCCATTGCAGCGAGAAACCCAGGCACCGCCACTAGAGAGTAGCCCCTGCTCGCTGTGGCTAGAGAACATGCAGCAGCAAAGACTCGGCTTGGCCAAAATAAAATAAACAAATGAATACATTTGCTTAAGTTTGTATGTTTAGATACTGGTGACCAAGGATGGAACTGTGTGTTTTCTCACATAGGCCCTTCTACCCGCACATACTTCCCAGTGCCTGCCCTGACCCTGGGAACGTCTTCATTTGGTTTTTAGGACACCATATTCTCTTGGTTTTCTTTCCACCTCACTGGTGGCTCCTCAGTCTCCTTGGCTGGACCCTCCTTTTCTTCCTGAACTGACCCCTTAAGGTCACAGTTGCCAGGATTTATAGCCCTCAGGCCGCATCTCACCTTTTGACCTTTGCCTACTGCCTTGGAAAGCTTGTCCAGGCACTTGGCTTCCATGGCCTTTCCTGCACATTGTGAATCTATCTAGAATCTACAGAATCGGCCCCAGCTGCACTGCCCAGCCCTGTCACCAGCCCCATCTGAAGCATCATCACTTCTTGCTTGGATTATCACTGCAGCCTCCTAACTGGTCTTCCTGTTGTGGCCCTAGCACCCTTCCACCGAGCATCTTCTAATTCAAAACAGGCAGGTACCGGGCTGCGTGTACTCCACCTAGATGGTGCCCCCTGGTGCTGTGGAGCTCTGTTTCTGTCCTATAAAGTATCCCAACACAGCAGCCAGAGTGACCTCACAAAATTGGAGGTCAGGTCAGTGTCACTCCTTAGCACAGCCCTCCTCTGGCTCCCACGTCACCCAGAGTAGAAGCGGAAGTCCCTACAACACCCGGTCAACCCCCTCGGTCCCCGTACCTCTCACTTCCTGGCTCTCTTGCTCTTCCTCAGACAGACATGTTCCCACCTCAGGGCCTTTGCATTTGCTGGGGTCGTTCCCGGGAATTCTCAACCTGCAGGTCTTCACGTGACTTATTCTTTTACTTCGTTCAGAACTTTGCCCAAATACTACCTCCTCCCTGAGGCCTTCCTTGACCACACAGTGGAGCACATCCTAGCTCCTTTCATGGTTCTTCTCTTCTTCATAGCACTTATTATTATGGAACATTTCATATACTTAATGACATTTCATGTATTTCACATATCTGTTTGTTTTATTGCTACTGGAATGGAGGCTCAAGGGGACTAGGGTTTTTTGTCTGTCTTGCTCACTGACATATCCCCAGTTTTGAACAAGGACCTGGTGCATGGCAGATATTCAATAAATATCTGTCAAATAAGGGACTTCCTTGGTGGTCCAGTGGTTAAAACTTCATGCTGTCAATACAGGGGCACAGGTTTGATCCTGGATCAGGGAACTAAGATCCCACATGCTGTCGGGCACAGCTAAAAAAAAAAAAATTTGTCGAATGAATTAATGAACAGTAAATAAACACCCTCTTCTTCTCCTTCTCTCCCTTCTTGAACTAGCCCTGGTCTCCTGGGCTGACTGGACTCCTGTCCAGAATCAATTAATTGCAACCCCCGCCCCCAGGAAGGGCCCCGTCTGTCTACCCAAACCTCTGGTTGCCCTTATCTATAGTTAAGAGGGCGCCTTGTGGCCCCTTTAATCCAATCACTGTGCCTCCTTTGACAACAGAGCTCTTTCTGAGTAGTTTTCAGGGATGTCTCATGGTCCTTGGGGCAGAAGAGATGGTTGTGGGGTAGGGGAGAGGGCCAGAAGGACCTGACTCTCTAGCTATGCTCCTTGGCCTGGACGGTGCCTAGGAGTAAAAGTTAAATTTTGGGAAATCAATGCCTGGCTGGGGTGCCTTTGGTCCATAAATCCGCATACTTGCTTCCTGCCTGTCTATTCAGCCCCCTTTTTATCTGAGTCACTAGCCTGTATCCTCTCCCCCCGAAGGTTAGACCCTCAGGCATGATGCTTTACCACCCCCTGATCAGTGTGTTTTTTAAAAAATAGGTAAATAGCATGAAGGAGCTGTACCTGCTAATGGAGGAAGAGGAACTGAATGCCCAGCATTCTGATAACAAGACCTGCACAGGGGACAGCTGGACCCAGAACACGGTGAATTCTCAGCCCATTTCCAGTCCTGTCCTGTCCGTCTGTTCCTCTGTCTGTTTAGTGATCATGTCTTGCTGCTTTCTCTGACGGCAGTCCTACACCAGGGACTAGAGCTCCAGAGAGTCATTGCCTGGTCACTGGCCACAGATGCTCAGTACTGTGCAGTACATAAGTCATTCCAGGGCAGTGATAGAGAGTCAGATGATGGATTGTGGGGTCACAGGTAAGGGAGCACTTAATTCTGTTCAGAGTGTAGGGGATGGTATTACAGAGAAGGGGTTTTAGGTGGTAGGTTTTGAAAGATGAATAGAAGCTTGCCTAATAAAGAATGAGGAAAAGGCCATTCTGTACCAAAAGAACTGTGTATGCAGAGGTGCAGCAAGGTATTCTGAGACTGGCTTCAGCTTGGGATGTTCATAGTGGGGTTAAGGACAGCAGGCTGGAGTGAGTTGTATGTCGAAAGACCTTGTGGCCTAGGATCAGGAACTTTCAAATCAAGGCAGGGGGTAGTGGAGCAGTGGGATCAGGCTCCCAGGGGTACCCACACTAAGCTGGGTTATAGGTGGGAAACAGGTCATGTGCCCAGGAGAGAAGATTAGGCCAAGTCAGATAGTCAGGTAGACTCCAGGGTTCAGATGCTCATTTGGCCCATGGTGGGTCAGAGAATGCAGTTGCTGAGCAGGGAGAAAGACCCAGGCCTAGATGCTGCAGAGCCTCAGAGAAGCCAGGGTCCAGGTCAGCTCAGCTTTAGGCTGAATAATTGGTGTAACTACAGAATTTTGTGTTTATGTGAAGCTGGGGCACGTGTCAGCCTTGGAGGGGGCCTGGGCTGGGCTTGTTATGCCTGTTTTATGAAGAGATGATCCAGAGCAGTTGTGGGACTTGTCTGAGGCCTGGTAGAGTCCCAGACTGAACTCTGGATGAGTTCCCAGTCCAGCCTCCCCTCCTTGCCGCTCTGAAAGTTCCTGACTGAGACCTTGTCCCCATCTGCAGCCCAATGAGTACATCAAGACACTGGCCGACATGAAGGTGACGCTGAAGGAGCTGTGCTGGCTGCTCCGGGATGAACGCCGCGGTCTGACTGAGCTTCAGCAACAGTTTGCCAAGGCCAAGGCCACCTGGGAAACAGAGCGGGCGGAGCTCAAGAGCCATACTGCCCTGGTGAGTGTCTCACCAGTCAGAGACATCCCTCTCCTTGTTCCTGTCTCTGCCAAAGTCTCAGCTGTCAGACTGGGAAACAGGATGGCATGCCATGCTCCTAGAAGCATAGGAATCACTTTACTTACTTTGTGGCCCAGAGAAGGCAAGAGCCTTGATTAGATCACACAGCAAGGATACCAGAAGCAGTGGAGGCTGGGGGTCTCTGGGCTAGGAAAGGCAGGTGAGGGGTTGGCAAAAGAGCCTGGGGGCATCACGGGCACCTTTCCCACACCACAGGCTCACAGGTGAGGCCAGAACACTTAAATGCCTGTCTGCACCCGACAGCATCCTCATCCTCACACCCAGATTTCTGTGGCTTGCTGTCCTTGTAAAGTCCCCTTAACTCTCTGCTACCTGGCCCTGTTTTGCTCCGTCCACTCAAAGTGGGGGACTCCCCTCTCTACAAGCCAAATAATCAAAGGACCCTTAACCAGGAGCCCTGGGTATTTAGTCTCTGCTGTGTGTGCCTGGCAGCAAGTTAGCTGCCCTCTACTGTGGTCTGAGAAGTGTGAGAGTGGGCTTCCTCCCGCTTAGAGTGCTCTTACCAGCCCCATCCCTCCTGCATGGCCCAGCTTCCTCCCCCCTGCCCCTGCTTCAGGCTGCCTTCCCAGGCGTCACGGGCCCCTTGGAGGTGGGTACACCGACTATCTTTGTTGGGCAAGTGACAAGACAGGCACAGAGGAGTTCAGTTTCTTCTCCAAGATCACCCAGCTAGTAAACGGCAGACCTGATCCTCACTCCCCAAACCTTTGCCCTCCTGGCTTCTCATGACCGTGATCCCCCTTTCTTCCCAATTCTCAAACTTCTGGCTTCCCGGTGCCACCATTCTGTCCTCCCAACCTTCCCTGCAGATCTCACAGCTCCCTTCCCATCTGCACTTTCCACAGTGTCCACTGTTCATACTGCCCCGCAACCCCAGCCATTGCAGCGGCCCCTCCCCCATGGGAATCAGACCACAGCCTGGGGTGTGGGGTGCCTTGATTCTACAGATGGCATATTTACCTCCTGCTCCCCCCTCTCCCGAGCTTGGGACCAGGAAAGCCATTACTCTTGAGTGATTCCTGCATACATTTTTTTTATGTTTAGACTGTGCATATCTCCCACTAACTGTAAACCCTGGTAAGTGTTGACGAAATATCATGAGAAGCAATAACTAGGAACCTCTGCCATTGTGTAGCTATGTAACCTGGGAAAAGTAAACTCTCTGAACCTCTTCCCCTTTGGTAAAAATATCAAAAATGGTAGTTATCTTGCTGAGTTTTCTTGAGGATACACATAATGCCTGAAAAGCCCTTAGCACCAAGCTTGGTGTGTAGAAACTGTGCCACACAAGCTTTGATTGTGAGAAGAGAGTAGTTCTAACTGAAGGGGTCAGCAACGGCTCCTGGGTGAGGGGGTCCTCCGAGGAGAGGACCCTCCTCCCTTTGCCTACCCTCTGCTGGTGCCTTGGAGGGAAGATCATGGGAGGGGACGGCAAGGGGCCTCCCAGTGCCAGCTACCCAGTTTGCTCTTCCTTCCCCAGATGGAGCTGAAGGCTGGGAAGGGGGCTGGGGATCGGACGGGGCCTGACTGGAAGGCAGCCCTGCAGAGGGAGCGGGAGGAGCAGCAGCACCTCCTGGCCGAGTCCTACAGCGCGGTCATGGAGCTGACACGGCAGCTGCAGATCAGTGAGCACAACTGGGCCCAGGAGAAGCTGCAGCTGGTGGAGCGGCTTCAGGGTGAGAAGCAGCAGGTGGAGCAGCAGCTAAAGGAGCTGCAGAATCGCCTGAGCCAGGTGAGGCCTGTCCCAGCCCCAGCCGCCTTAAGCCACAAGCGGGGAGTTGCTATGGGCACAGACCAGAGGGAAGACTCCTTCAGGTACTGCTGGATCCGTGTGCTCAGAGACCGCGGTGGGGACCAGGTCTTCCTTCCTGCTGGTCTCATAGGCTTGCTTTCCGTGTGTTTTATTCCGAAGCAAGCTGTCCTCCAATGTGGCCTCTTTGAATTTTGTGTTCACATCCTCACAGCTTAGCATTTGCAATGGGAAGAAAGTTTTCTTTTTCTCCACGGCTCTGATCAGCCAGGTATGAATCATATGTCCATATCTAGAGCCTACCAAAACCCTTGAACCAAGAGGGAAGAACCAAGGCTGGTTCCTCATGAAAATTAGAGTTCTCTGACCAAAAGAGGTAAATAGGAAAAACAGTCATTGACTGTAGCCCCACTACAGTTAACATGCGCCTCGCTTATCAAGCTCTGTGACTTTTTCCTTTGTTTATTATTTCAATTGTATAAATCAGGACTTCATCTTTATATAAGACTCAAATACTGCAAAAGCATACTCCCTCCCTTTCTTGCTGTTTAAATTTACATTCAGATATATTTTTTTATCATTAATTGAATCATAATATATATATATATATAATTTACATTTTGCCTCTTTCATAGCGAGCTGTTCACAACAGAGTGCAGAGCCATGCCATTCAGTTTAATTGCTGCTTAGCATACCTAGTGTGGAGACACCACTTTAATGTCATTCAGCTGCTGCCTAGCTGACGTAGCTGTTCCAGGAACTGCAGCATGAATTAACATAGTAATAACAACTATTACTGTATTTGAGATAATGACACTTATAAGGATGCCTATAAATTGTTGGTTTTATGATCATTTGCCAAACCCACTTTGTTGGCTCAGAGCTGCTGTCCATTTGAAGGTGGCTCCGAGCCCATGACCTGGGTCATCTGGGCTGCAGAGTGGAGCCTGGGGAATGGCACTGCACAAAACAGGGCCCGGCTCCCCAGCTTTGCCTGTGCGTGACCACCTTCTTTATTCTTGTTCAGCTGCAGAAAGCTTCTGACCCCTGGGTCCTAAATCACTCAGATCTGGAGAAGCAGGACAACAGCTGGAAAGAGGTGAGAGAGGTGGCAGGCTCCTGGTTACACTGCAAAATCCCTCGCTTGGGGGAAATGTGACCAGGACAATGCTAATCCTGTCCCGTAGGTCACATACCCTCACCCCCTTGGGCTCCTCAATCCTGAGGTCTCTACTTCATGATTCCAGCCTTAAGACCTGTGAAGGTCCCCTCCTTGCCAGCTCCATCCTTCCATGCCTGGGGAGAAAGGTTAGGTGTCTCTCTGTTTTAATTATGCTCTTCTCAAAAACAGGGCCTCCAAAGAGCTTTGTGATCCTGGGCAAGTCACTCTGTCTCTTTGGGCCCCAGTTGCCTCACTGGTAAAATAAAAATCATATTTTCTGCCCTAGCCCAGCCCAGGTTGTGGAGATTAATCAGTGAAGTTTGCTTCTGAACCTCAGGGGCACTGTCCATATAGCAACACACTGAGTAAAGAAACAGTGACCATACAAGCCCTTGCTCATGACAGCCTGAGGATGTGGTGAATTAGATTTGGTTGCAGCAAAAGCCAATTTTGGGGAACTGAAGTAGGAGAGGATTTCATTAGGGCCTCAAGAGGGCTGGTGATGCCGGGTCAGAAAACTGGTGCAAGTCTTGGTTCTGGAACCAGGGTGGGGCAAACCCCAAACAAGACCTCAGGTCACTGCTTTCAGCTTCAACTGAGCAGTGGCTACTGGTTGCTTTGTTGCTGGCATTACATTCACAGTAAGTTCTAAATAGACTCTTGGGTTCTCCCTTGGACTGTGGATTGGCCAAGCTTGGATCACATACCTATAGGGGGCGGGGTTAGATGCACTATAGCCAGAAACTGACCAATGGGCTTTTAGATCGGTGCTAACAATGCTCTTTCTCTACAGGAGGAGACTCAGGCAGAGGGGCTGGGGCCAGTTCCCACACTGTGGCCAGACTGACCCTTTCCTGTCTCTCTTCCATGACAGACCCGCAGTGAAAAGATCCATGACAAAGAAGCTGTTTCTGAAGCTGAGCTTGGGGGAACCGGCTTAAAGAGGTGCTGGCAGCCCCTTCCCCTTGCCCTGTCCCCAGCCCCACCCCCTGCCCCAGCCCCCGGCCTGCGGTCTGGCCTGCCACTTTGCCTTTCTTCTTTGTTCCACGTGCCCAGCACTGCACCTCCACTGAATTGAGAGAACATGGGGATATGTTTTTTATGGAACCCCAGCCACTTAGGAGCTGGGAAACTTTGGGTGATAGCAGTGCTAGCCTGAGATTTTTTTTATTCTAGTCATGGAAAATGGGCCCCAGCGTATCCTAGCTGGGAAAGAAACTGTTTAGCTCCTTTTGGGGCTCTTCCTGTCTCTGGAGTTTGGAGAGTCCTACTGGACCTCTATTCCTGGTAGTACTGAGCATCATCCTCTGGGCCCAGCCCTGTGCTATAGCCAGGGAACCCCCCGGGGCTCTCAAGACCATGTCTCCACCATTAGGAAACCCATGAAGAGAGTTGGGGTAACAGAACCCCACAGGGACCATGTGAGCAGCCCAAAGCCAGGTGAGCCCCAGGAAGGAGAGTGGCTCTGGAGTTGTGATGTGAGATTTGAATTTTAGCATTGCAGGTTCTAGCTCTGTGCCCTGGTGCTGTGCTTCCCATCTCTACCTATGGGGTAACGGGAACTGCGACCCCAGACTTGTCCGAGGACTGAATGGTCTGACGTGTGCAGTTCTGTCGCGTGGCACTTACAGTCATCAGACAGCACGCACACCAGGTCTGGGCCAGAGATTAAGTGGTGTCCTAGATCGTATTATTATTTGTTGTTAGTTACTCAGTCGTGTCTGACTCTTTGCAACCACATGGACTGTAGCCTGCCAGGCTCCTCTGGCCATGGAATTCCCCAGGCAAGAATACTGGAGTGGGTTGCCATTCCCTTCTCCAGGGGATCTTCCCAACCCAGGGACTGAACCTAGGTCTCCTGCATTGCAGGCAGATTCTTTACTGTTTGAGCCACCTGGGAAGTCCTAGATTGGGCTCCCCCAAAAGTAAGCCTTCAGGCAAGGATTTGAGTGCAAATGGGACATTTGGGAGGGGATTCCAGGAAAAGTCTGGAAGTGAGACAGGAAAGGGAAGGCACTCTAAAGGAGGTGTTATCAACCAGGTTACACGTGGGCAGGTGGAGCTTTTCACAACATTGCTGGGAGCCAGAGTGGAGCGTGAGTTCTCACACCTACGGGGACCTGGGGACTGGTACCAAATTACCAAACCCCACCCGTGGTTTGTTGATGGCTATGTCTATACATCATGTGAAATTTTTAGTTTCCGCACAGTGGTAAAGAATCTGCGTGCAATGCAAGATATGTGGGTTCCATCCCTGGGTCTGGAAGATCTGGAGAAGGAAATGGCAACCCACTCCAGTATGCTTGCCTGGGGAATCCCATGGACCGAGGAGCCTGGTGGGCTACTGTCCATGGGGGTCACAAAAGGGTTGGACATGACTTCAGCAACTAAACAACAACTGGGTAGAGTTCAAGTATGCTTCTGCAGACAGAAAAAAAGCCCTCAGGTGGAGAATGGCAGGTGCTCGGAGCATGCAGTACTGCACATGTGGGTGTGTGTGTGGAGGGAGTGAGAGGCAGGGCACCAACAGCATCTTTCACAAGAGATGAGCAGGACCGTCATGGTCCCAGCTCCTGTGAAGCGCAGGGACCAGCGAGGAAGACCAGAGTGCTTGCTCTGTATAAGGCATCTTCCACTAACTCAGCCATTCTCTCTGCTCTTCCCCAGGACCAAATCTGTTTCCTCCATGTCGGAGTTTGAGAGTTTGCTGGACTGTTCCCCGTACCTCGCTGGGGAAGCCTCCCGGGGCAAAAAGCTGCCCAACAGCCCTGCCTTTGCCTTCGTGGGCGCCCAGCCAGTGGACCCGGAGAAGGGTGCCCCCGAACAGCCAGGGCTCTCGCCCCGTGACTGCAACCGCCTGGGCGCCCTGGGCTGCCCGGAGCCGGCGGGGAGGCAGATGCAACGCAGCTACACAGCACCCGACAAGACGGGCATCCGCGTGTACTACAGCCCCCCGGTGGCCCGGCGCCTAGGCGTCCCGGTGGTCCATGACAGGGAGGGGAAGATCATCATCGAGCCGGGCTTCCTCTTCACCACAGCCAAGCCCAAAGAGTCGGCCGAGGCGGACGGGTTGGCCGAGAGCTCCTACAGCCGCTGGCTCTGCAACTTCTCCCGGCAGCGCCTGGATGGGGGCTCCGGGGGCGGCCCCTCGGCGGCAGGGCCTGGCTTCCCTGCAGCCCTACATGACTTTGAGATGTCGGGGAACATGAGCGACGACATGAAGGAGATCACCAACTGCGTGCGCCAGGCCATGCGCTCGGGCTCGCTGGAGCGGAAGGTGAAGAGCACGTCCAGCCAGACGGTGGGCGTGGCCAGTGTGGGCACACAGACCATCCGCACGGTCAGCGTGGGCCTGCAGACCGACCCGCCCCGCGGTAGCCTGCACGGCAAGAGCTGGTCGCCGCGCGGCTCCTCGCTCGTGTCCGTGCGCAGCAAGCAGATCTCATCTTCCCTGGACAAGGTGCACGCGCGCATCGAACGGCCCTGCTGCTCACCCAAGTACGGCTCGCCCAAGCTCCAGAGGCGCTCTGTGTCCAAGCTGGACGGGGCCAAGGACCGCAGCCTGTGGAACCTGCACCAGGGCAAGCAGAACGGCTCGGCCTGGGCCCGCTCCACCACCACGAGGGACAGCCCTGTGCTGAGGAACATCAATGACGGGCTGTCCAGCCTCTTCAGCGTGGTGGAGCACTCGGGGAGCACGGAGTCGGTCTGGAAACTTGGCATGTCCGAGGCCCGGGCCAAGCCTGAACCGCCCAAGTACGGCATCGTGCAGGAGTTCTTCCGCAACGTGTGCGGCCGGGCGCCGAGCCCCACGGCGTCCGTGGCTGGGGAAGAGGGCGCCAAGAAGCCAGAGCCCCTCTCCCCCGCCAGCTACCATCAACCCGAGGGCATGGCTAGGATCCTGAACAAGAAGGTGGGCAAGTCGGGCGGCAGTGAGGAGGCCAGGCTCTCCGTGCTTCCGCAGGTGGGGAAGGATGGTATCACTCGAGATGGAGATGGAGCCACGGTCCTTCCCAATGAGGTAGGTGGGTTGGGGGCGAGGTGCCCTTTTTCTTTTGAGGTGAATTTGGCTTATAAATGGGTAAATTGTTAAAGTATTTGATAAGTGTTACTGAATTTCCTTTCCAAAGACTTTGTTGAGTTTCTAGAACCCCCAAGAGTATATGATGAGTGCTTTACTTCCCTGTACTCTCTGGCTGCATTACATTAAAAAAAAAAAAACAAACCTTTAAAATATTTATTCCTATTTTTTTTAACTTAAAAAAACCTTTTTTAGTTTAATGTACATACTGTAAAAAATATGGCTTATTGAATTCTTGCAAACTGAACATAGCCATTATATTAGAGTTCCTTGGAGAAACTTGGGAGTAGGCTTTGTGGTTATGCATGTGTGAGAATGTGTGTGTGTGTGCAGAGAGAGACAGAGACAGAGACAGAGAGACTGAGTCCAGAAGCCTGAGAACAGAAGAGCCAACGTTATAGTTCCAGTACAGAACATATAGCTGATGTAGTTCCAGTCTAAAGGTCATCAGGCAGGAAGAATTCTTTCTTACTCACGGAGAGTCAGCCTCTGGGTTCTGTTCAGTACGCCAACTGATTGGATGAGGCTCACCCACGTTAGAGAGAGCAAGCAGCTTTACCCTGTCTACTGGTTTAAGTGTTAATCTCAGTCAAAAGCATCCTCGCAGAAGTACCCAGGATAGTGGTTTTTTTTTTAATAGATAGATATTTTTAATAGATAGATATATATTTTTTAATAGTTGAGTAGCATTAAATAGGATAGTGTTTGACCAGGTGTCTGGACCTGTGGCCCAGTCAAGTTGACACAAAATTAATCATCATAATCACATAACCACAACTGTATCATGAAACCAGTAATACAAAGCTGATTGTTTTTGCATGTTGGTTGACCCAAACATTTTTCAGTATGTAAAATATGCTTATTACCCATTGATCCAGTAGTTCTCTTAAGAATGTAGCCGATGGAAATTTTTACAGAGGTGGATATGTATATAAAGAAATGTATTGCATTATTAATAAAAATTGCTAAGACTTACTAGGCACTATGCCAACAGTTTGTTGTGATCACAACAGACTTTGAGGAAAACATCTGGGCTGAGATCAAAGTTGATCACAACGACTTTGAGAAAAAAATCAAGGCTCAGAGAGGTTAAAAAACTTGTTCGAGGTCACACAGCTGGTAAGTAACTGGGCTGGAATTTGAACCAACCAATCAAGTTTTACAGCAGCACGTTTTTGGTGCTTTTTGAAGTATAGTTGCCGTACAATATTATATAAGTTACAGGTGTGTAATACAGTGATTCATGATTTTTAAAGTTTATACTCCACTTGTAATCATTATTAATATTGACTATATTCCCTGTGCTGTAAAATATATCCTAGTAGCTTATTTTTAGTCCTAATAATTTGTACCTCTTAATCCCCTACCTCTATATTGCCTCTTCCTACTTTCCTCTCACCATTGGTAACCATGAGTTTGTTCCCTATATCTGTGAGTCTGATGCTTTTTTGTTATAGTCACAAGTTTGTTGTATTTTTTAGATTCCACATATAAGTGATGTCATTCAATATTTGTCTTCCCCTGTCTAACTTAACTTTACCTAGTGTAATGCCCTCTGAGTCTATCCACGGTAATGCAAATGGCAAAATTACTTTTTTTTTTTTAATAATTGAGTAGCATTAATGGCAACCCACTCCAGTGTTCTTGCCTGGAGAGTCCCAGGGATGGGGGAGCCTGGTGGGCTGCCGTCTATGGGGTCGCACAGAGTTGGACACGACTGAAGTGACTTAGCAGCAGCATTCTATCCATTCATCTATTGATGGACACTTAGGTTTCCATATCTTGGCAATTGTAAATAATGTATAGCAGCACTTTTAACCATTATCCCTGTGTGTTGGTAGTAGTAAAAAAAAATTAGAAACTACTTAAAACACATAAAAAATGAGTTGGATGAATAAATTAAGCTATTTCCACTCAGTGGGATACTATGTGGCCATTAAAAAGAAAGAGATCTGGACATACATAATGACAAAAAAGTATTCATGTCTTTGTGATTACAAAGTAAACTATAGGAGTTGAGATCATTTTGGTAAAGGTTATGTTCCAGAATTTATGTATATTCCAGAGTTTATTATATTCTGGAATGTTTGGGTTTTTTTGTTTTGCTTTTTTGTCTGTACTGGGTCTTTTTTGCGGCACACAGGCTTTCGCTAGTTGCAGTGTGCAGGCTTCTCTCTAGCTGCAGCGCGTGGGCTTAGTTGCCCCGCGGCATATAGGATCTTAGTTCCTCGGCCAGGGGTCGAACCCGAGTCCCCTGCACTGGAAGGTGGATTCTTAACCACTGGACCACCAGGGAAGTCCCTGGAACGTTATTTATGAACACTCATTGCTGTTTTATTCATGAACGTTTATTACTGCTCTAATGGAAGAAAATACGTTTTTAAAATTGGTTCAAAGAGGGGCTACAGCTCCTAGGAACTGGTCCTGGGGCACAGCTGAGTCCAGATTCCTTGCCTGGCCGGCCACCCAGTCCCGGGGTGGGCGGTCAGTCAGTGCCTCCAGGCTCCTCCTGACTTCTCTCTCTCTCCCCACAGGATGCAGTGTGTGACTGCAGCACCCAGTCTCTCGCCTCCTGCTTCGCCCGGCCATCCCGCTCTGCCATCCGCCACTCTCCTTCCAAGTGCAGGCTGCACCCTTCAGAGTCTGGCTGGGGTGGGGAGGAGCGGGCAGCCCCGCCCAGCGAGTGATAGAGCAGCGGAGCTCCTCACCTCGACCAGCCCCCGTCCCTGGACAGCCGAAGGGAACCAGTGGAGAGGAGAAGACGCTTGGGGCCCGCAAGCTCCCTGCATCACTCACCCTGGAGGGCTGCATCTCTGCCATGGAAGCACTTTCCCAGGCAGGTAAAGCGGGGTCTCCTGCTGACTGCTGGGTGGTGATCTCTGACTTCCCAGGGGAAGGCAGCGAGTGGGAGAAAGACCAAAACTGGGCTTCAGAAGCGTCTCCAGAGAGATCCGTTGAGAGCTGATTCCTGGGTCGTAAGTTGGGAGAGCCTTGCCTGGTTCCACCCACACCCACTTCTCAGAAGAGCCAAGGAAAGGATCTACTTCCAGCCATGCGCCTCAGGGAAAAGGGCTCACAGAGATGTTCCCAGCCAACCACATCCCTCTTCATGGGGAGAAAACACCGATGAGAAGAACAGGCTTTGCTCTAGGGCTCAACGTGGGGTGTCTGGTGGAGCTGAGCTGGGCGTCACCCCATCCCTCTCTTCCCTCCGCCGCCGCCGCCTCCTCCTTCCAGCCCTGCTGCTCTGGATTGCTGCAGCTCTAGGGGATATGATAGGGCAGTAGCCACAGTCAGGTATCTGCTTGGAATCCTGGGGCCCTGGATCTCCCTGCCCGTAGCTCAGATGCAGCAAGACCTAGAACGTGAGGTAGAAATGTGCGGGACCCAGGGTCGGGGGGCCACTGGAACTACCTTTCTTGTTAAGGTGACTTGGGGGACCCCAGCCTTCCCAGGAGACTCCTTGAGGACAGACATAGGTAGAGTCCATCTCAAGACCTGGTGCACAGATAAATAAATGCCTAATTGCCCACTGCCTTGATTGCTGAGGGCTCCTTCCCCAGCACCCTGGAGGGGTGCCACATCTCCACTGTGTTTACATCCTGCAGCTGGTGGAGGGCAAAGATGTTCCCAAAAAGAGACTCCCAGTTGGCCAGATCAGGCCCAGGAGCCTTCCACGAGGCCGGTGCCCCGGGACATGGCAATAGACTGGGGCCTGGAAACACATTTCTTGCCTAGGTTGTTTATTTTGAGTTTTTCTTACTATAAATATTTAAGGTGGTTTTACTTTATTTTAATAATTTAATTTACCCCAAAGTCCCTAAGGTAATTTATTGGAGGTTGAGACATGTACACTCATCACTGGGACAATGCAAGGCTTTAACACGATGGATGGGTGCAGGGTCCTCTCTGTGGACAAGGCAACTCAGGAGGCGAGCTCTGGTCTCCTGGTTCAGGTTTGGATGGGGCCCCAGCAGAGGTCCCCACAAATCTGCTGACCCTTTGGCCTCAGAGCACCACTTTTATGCTCCACACCTGCTACTTGCCCGGCCCCCAGCCGTGAGTTTGTAAATACTCACAGACAGGCCAGAGGGCTGGACCAGCAGCACCGCTTCCCAATCACTTCCCATTTTCCTTCTCATTTTCCTCCCTCCTTCTGACACCTTTTTTTTTGGTTTCTAATGAGTCCAACACAGATTACTAAGGCTTTTATCAAGAGCATGGAGATCTCTCCAAGTTCCCTAAGTGAGAACTCGCAGGAAAACAGGACTGAACTTCGAGAATGTTGTTTATTGCAGCTTTGCACATGGATCTGAGAGTGTCTGCCAGCCTGCCTCAGTTCTCACCAGCCTCCAGCCTTTTCACCAGCCTCTCTCCTTAGCCTTACGGACTCTCCAGGCTCGTCTCTCAGTCCGAACCCCACTGCCCACCCTTCCCCGTTGCATGTGAGCTGTCTGAGCCATCGGACGGATTGCAGCACGGCTCACTGCAGCGGTGACAGGGCAGGGGAACGCAGGGGGCCTCCCCCTGTTGCCAGTGAACCCATTTTGGCTGCACACATACCTGCATATCTGCGTGTAACTGGTTGGGGGCTCAGAATGCAAACGTCAGGATAAAGTGGCTTATCTGTGAATTTTCTATCAGGAAGCCTGAAAGCCGGCAGCTTTACTAGTGTGTCCCCCAGGACTCAGGAGACACCTCTGCGCTCCCACCCACCAGCCCTCAGTCTTGCCCTTTCTGGGGCACCTGGACCAGTTACCCAAATACCTTTATCTCCATTGCCTATCGGCAGAACTTTGGGGTCACGTTAGTACAACCAGCCACTTCCTCATACCATAGTGACCTGTGTGGGCAGAGCAGGCAGGTCAGTGGAGCCAAGGGCCAGGCCCCTCTGGGATGCCAGTGCTCCCACCCAAGAGGTCAGGGGGGCCCTTCCAATGCCATCTCCAAGGGAGGGGGGTTCACACCAGGCCACAAGCTACCAGAGGCCTTCTGCCACCTCCCCGGGCTGCAGAGGGCCAGGGAGGCTGTACTTCTAGCCTTGGGGAGGAATCCTCACGAGACCTGGACCCTGCTGGCTGCTCAGCCTTACCATCATTGTTCTCATCCAAGATTGTCCTTGCGTTCTCGTTGTCTTAGCGCCTGGCTGCCCAGCCCTCAGCCAGGGTCAGAGGCCTCAGACCTTGGTTTTCAGTCAAGTCCCAGTTTCTGCTTCCTGCATGCCACTGGGCAAGGTCACTCATCACTGTTCCTACAGAAGCCTCTGGACATGGGGCTTGATGGGGTTGAAAATGTTACATGTAAATATTGGTTTGATTTGGGTTTTAGCATTTTAATTAGTAACTGGTTGTATTTTCTTTTTTTGGGGTGGGGGGTTGTCTTGTAAAAACTCTCTACTCTTTTGGAATGTAATTTCTAAGTTTGTTTGTTCCTTCAAATGCCTTTTAAGTCTTGGTAACATTCCCGAAGCAGAAAACTGCCTGGCCCACCTTGAGGACTCCCCAGGAGCACCAGGTCCCAGGAAGGAACACTGCCCTTTTCCCCTTTCTTCTTTGCTGCCTCTTTACTCCCAGCAACTTTCTTCTCTTCCTCACCCTCTGTCCCTCTTTTTTCTCTCCTTTCCCTCTATCTTTGTTTTCTTCAGCCAAAGTCCCAAGGAACCCTGGGGTCCTAATTCCCTACAGGCCCCTAGGCTTGGATCCATTGTGTTGGCACCAGTTGGTTGAGGGGAAATGGAAGACCAGTTGGCACGACTGACCCCAAACTGGATGATCTTGTGTTTCTGACATCTGACCTCTTCCCACAGCCAAATCAGACCCTCCTGGGGGCAATGATGTCTGTATTTGAAATGAAAATCAAACTACTCTGGCACGTCAGTGGCCCCTAGATCCTGCATGCATGAAGTATCAATATTCAAGTCCCTGTCACCCTGGCAGCCCTCTCCCCTCCAATTTTGTCCCCACCAAAGGCTGACCAATTTAAAAAACCCCTTCTAAGAGGTCTTGCTGAAAACGGCCCCTTCCCTTGGTCTCCCCAGGGATGCTCCTCTACCAGCTGCTTTCCCAGGTGACAAAGTTGAGGGTTTAAGACTTCACCCTTTTGTGCCCTGATTGCCACATGGCTCTCTCCTGCCTGCCTGCATCCGCTTTTCATGGTTTCATCACATGGCCTGTTTTCCTCTTGCCCATCCAACTTCTAGGGCCTTCCTCCCTCTCCTCTCCCATCTAGAATGCCCTCCCCAGCTTTGCCAGTCTTCCAGGCTCATCAGCCCCCCAATCTCACCACCTCTTCATTAATAATTAAGTCCCTGGACACTTTTTCTAGAGCACATGGCTATTTAGAAATTGCTTCCCCTGCCACATCTCATTCAGGCTTCTACAGGCTAACTCTGGGAGGCAACCTTGGCAGGACAGGGTTTAGTGCTCCCATTTTACAGATGAGGAAACTGAGGTACAGGTCTCATTCCAGAGTCACCTAACTAGGAAGTCATCAAGTTCAGACTAGAACCTAGGTCCACTGGAACCCTCAGTCCAACCTTGTCCCTTGTTGACCTGCTGCTCCACTGGGGGCTTTGTGTGGGTGCAGAATACCCAGACTATGCCACTGCCCAACCCAGACATAAAACCAGTCTACCCTGAATCTCTGGACCTGTGTGTCCCAGAGGGTGGTGTGGGGACCCCTGCATCAGAATCCTCTGTGGACATGTCAAAAATGCAGCTTCTTGGCCCCCACCTCGCCCCAGAGGGCCAGGAATCTGCATATCCAACAAACTCCCAGAGAGATCCTAAATACCAGTGTATACCATTGATGTTCACAGCCTTGACTATTGTTGTTCAGTTGCTCAGTCATGTCTGACTCTTCATGACTCCATAGACTGCAGCACGCCAGGCTTCCCTGTCCTTCACCATCTCCAATTAGGCCATCTTTTTTAAGCCCAATAACCACGGTGTTATATCTTTAGAAGAGCCTTGAGCTGAGAATTAGGGGACCTGGTCCTCAACCCAGCTCTGATTTGGGTTAATTATGCTGAGAATTTCCAAAAAGGCAATTTACAATCTTAATTGTAAGTTCATTAAGACAACAGAAAAAAAAAAAAAAGGCAAAAGGCAAGAGGAATTATCATTCCCCAAATCTATCTTCCCAGGTGGCACAGTGAGTAAAGAATTCTCCTGCCAACGCAGGAGACGCAGGAGATATGGGTTTGATCCCTGGGTTGGGAAGATCCCCTGGAGGAGGAAATGGCAACCCACTCCAGTATTCTTGCCTGGAAAATCCCATGGATAGAGGAGAGTGCAGGACTACAGTCCATGGGGTTGCAAAGAGTTGGACAGAACTGAGCAACTAAGTGCGTGTGCGTGCGCACACACACACACACACACACACACACACACACACACACATATCTATCTGATGTGATCCCCATAATCCTGCAATTAAATTTTACTCTGGAGTTTCCTGGCAGCCATGGTGAAAAGGGAAGCACATCAACTTTCACGACTCTCATCATCCAGTCAAGGGAAATGACAATATTTGCCCCAGGAGGCAAACTCTTATGCTAATTTAGAGCATGCGTCCTTTCTTCAAAGGCCACTAAGTCAGTTGTGGTATGAACCTAAAATGCAAGGATGTTTTCCAGGTCACTGAACTGAACTGATTTTAAAAATAATAATAAAGTGCCACCGACTTGAATGACCTTGACCCCAGAGCATGTGGTTAGTCTGTGCCTCTGTTCCTCCAGCTGCAAAGTGGAAGAAATCCTACCTCACATGGCGGTGCTGGGGACCAAATACAATACTGTGCCTGTGAGTCTGCGTGGGCAAACGTAAGGTTCTACACTGATCTAAAGCGGTCCGATCACGCTCATTGTCCCCTAGTGCCCTCACTAGTCTTAGTGAGCAGAAAGGCTAATAAATTAGACCAATCCTCTCACTTCTTAAAAAATTGTGGCCCAAAATACATAATATAAAACTTACTGTTTTAGCCCTTTTAGTGGCTTTAAATACATTCACACAGTGGTACAACCATCAGGACTATCCATTTCCAGAACTTTTTCATCACCCCAAACTGAAACTCTGTACCCACTAAACAGTAACTCCCCATCCTTCCCTCAGGCCCCTGATAACCGCTATTCTACGTTCTGTCTCTATGAATTTACCTATTCTAAGTACTCTCAGTGGAATCACACAGTGTTGGTCCTTTTTTGTCAAACCCCTCACTTTTTTGGATGAGGAATTGGGCCCAGAGAAGGGAGTTCCTCACCCAAGGTCACACAGCAAACCGGAGGCAGAGTCAGGACCAGATTTCAGGTTTCCTGACTCCCAGCAGGTTCTGCATTCCCAGGGGTGAGTGAGACCCCACCTACCATTCCCTGATCTTGGCTGAACCCTGTCTTCTCTCTGGGCTCAGCCTGTTTGCTTCCCACCACCCATCCATCCTTTGTTTTATCACCTTCCTCCAAAGCCTCCCCTCCTTCTGCCTCCTCTTCTCTGACTGATTCCCACCAGCAGACTGAGTGGTCCTGACCCATGGCCAGGTTTTCCTCTTCTGAGCCCTGGGCTTCTTTGTAGCACCCACCCCCTTCAGCCCTCCCAGAATGGCCTCCTGTGGATTTCCTGGCCCTTCAGGCTCACATCCCCATCCTCCTGTGTCTGCAGTCTCCCAACTCTTGATGTTTGCTTTCAGATCTGATTGTATTTCCTGGGTTCTGTTTTCTCACACTGAAGGGGGAACCTTTCCCCAATGCCTCAGGCTGGGCTTGGTCCAGTGACCACCCCCAGCCCAGAAAGACACCCCCATCTCACCCTTGAGTCCCATTTTCTTCCGTCCACAGCCTCCTGACAGGAGCCCAGCACTATCCACTGGGATTTGGCAGAGGTTACTGGGACCTCCCCTATCCTGCCCAGTCCCGCATAGCCTTGTTTGTAAAGCAGATGCAGCCTGACTTGGGTTCTTCCCTCCTGTCCCTGGCCATCTGTCCGTCCGTCTGCCTGTCCATTTGACATCCCACCATCCTCTCTACCCTCTCCTGGATCTCTCTGCCTCTGAATAGCTTGCCCTGGCAGAACCTGTAGCCCACCCTGGCATTACCCCTTATCCCTTCCGTAGTAGTTGCAGTTTGCAAAGTCCACAGAGCCAAGAACCAAAGGGAACTGGTGACAAGGTGACCCCTGTCTAGGGCTGCCCCACCCCACCCTTCCCCACGCCCTCCTTGGACCCTCCTTTGTCTACCCTATCAGCCTTGCTCCCCTCCCTTCCTGCCCTTCACCAGCTCCCTGAACCCCAGGCAGTAAGGAAAGGAGCTCTGGTTTCCCCTAAGCATCCTTTAAGGGCCAAAGTCATCTTGTCTTTCTCCGCTCTATACCACTCGAACTGCTCCTGTGAAAAGGAATTTCAGCCAGGATTTTGGAGACCTGGCCCAGGTCTGGGCAGTTGTTCTAACTTCCCTGTGTTTGGTTGGTTGTATGATTTTACGATGATGATCCTTAGGGACCCCAGAGCACCCCTCATGTTTTGGGGTCCTGCATCACCATCCTCTCTCCACTGAGCCCTGGTATCCTGGCTCCTCTCTCAGCTCCGCCACTGATCTCTGTGCCTTAGTTTACTTCTCTGCACAGGGGGCTCACAAGTCTATTCCCGGCAGCTTCCCAATTTGGTGCCTCTAAGGCAGGGCCTTGGCAGCTGCAGCCCAGCTCCCTGGCACTGTCTTCTTAGGGCACCAAGTTGCTGAGGATGAGATGCCTGGAGGTTCTCAAAGAAGCCAGAGCATCACCTGGGAACTTGACAGAAATGCAAAGTATTGGCCCCACTCAAGAACTACAAAACTAGAACTTTGGCAGGGGTGGGGGGAGGGCAGCAATCTGGGGGTTTAACAAGCCCTCTAAATGATTCTTATATACATAGGCGTTTACTACCTGCCGATCTAAACCAGCAAATAGTGTGGCCTGGTGAAGGACCGAGGCTGGTCCTGCCCAGGAACAAGTGGGAAACATCAAGCTCATCTGGATTTCTGAGGTGGGAACCCTGGCCATCCCTACCCAAACCAAAACACAACTGTGTTCTCCTCTTCCCAGAAACTGGGGGGCTGGGGAAAGGCAGGCATTTTTCCTTTCCCTACCCCTGGCTTGGTTCCAGTTCTACCCACCTCTCCTACTTGTCTGGGTTTTATTAAAGGTTGTATAGGGTTGTGCCAGCCAGGCAGGGGGTTGGCATCCTGTGGCGGGGGGGGGCAGGAGACAAAAGACCCTGACCCTTTATCCCTTGGGAATCTCACCATAGGCTTATGGCTTCTTTTCAAATGGAAAGAAACTTAGGTTCTCAAAGAAAGACTCCTAAATCCCCAGCCAGCTCCTCCTCCTCCTCCCACCTTCAGGGAGACCTTATAGACAGTGCCAAAAAGCTGCTCCTGCCCCTAGGGGCTGAGGGGAGAGAGCCAAAAGCTGTCCCTCAACCTGGCCCCCCCATCCCAAACCCCCCGCCAATACTGTGAAACCCCCTTCCTGACCATCCTGGTTTCCTGGTGTGGACCCTGAAGTGGGCCCAAGGGGTCCCCCAGGGAAAGGCCTTTGGGAAGGAAGGGACCAGGGGCATCCTTGGGCCAAACTCTCGGCCTCTCCTGTCCGCTCTTTCTCCTCCCTACTCCTTTCTTCAGAAGGCTCCTTCCCAGGAGGTATTGGGTGCTAGACAACCGTGGTCCAGTCCGCCAGCTCTCCTTCCCTCCCGTGTCTTATTTCAGACATGAGAATAACTGTACAGTGTAAACTTACAAAGGGTTTTTAATGGTTGTAGATTGGAAATAAAGTATGTCATATGAACAGTTTCCATGGACTTGGCTTCTCTGATTTCTCATGTGAGGTGGGTGCGGTCCCCAGCAGATTTGGAACTTGACTCAACCCCACACCCAGTTGCCTGGGAAGGAGGGAGTCCTGGGAATGCCACAGCCAGCTGGCTGGTCTGGGGTCACTTGGGAGGAGCCACCAGGGGCTCCCAGCTACTGACTGCTGACACCTCAGAGTCTCCCATGAAGGGTGGTAAGGCCACAGCACAGAGGAACAAATGCAGAGTCATCAAAAATGGAATTAAACTTTCTACAGAAGACTTCAAATATTTATCACAAAAAAAGGACGGGTTAATTATCTATTACAGTATAATTAATTATCCCCAAACATTTATTATATCACAGATGACATGGGTCAGGGATTCAAGAGCTAAGTTGTTCTGACTCAGGGTCTCCTGAGGGTGCAGTAAAGTGTCAAATCAGGCAGCAATCATGTGAAGGCATGATTGGGGCTTGGAAGATCCATTCCCAAGCTGGGTTACTCATGCCTGGTAAGTGAGGGTGGGCAGGCGGCCTCAGTTCCTCCCCCTGTGGACCTCGCCTAGGGCTGTTTGAGTATCCTCACAACATGGCAGCTGGCTTGCCTTAGAGCAAGTGATCTATAGGAAAGCAGGAGAGGTCACAGTGTCTTTTATGACTTAAGCCTTAAAAATCATGCACTATCATTTCTGCAGTATCTCACTAGTTATACAGATTAGCTGTATTCCTTTTGGAAGAGAACTATACAAGGGCATGAACAGCAGAAAGTGGAGGTCATTGGGGGCTATCTTGGAAGCCAGCAACCACATGAAAATTATTTATTTTTTTTGTGGAATGTTAGTTCTCAGACCAGGGATTGAATATCGGCTCTCAGCAGTGAGAGCAATGAGTCCTAACCACTAGATCACCAAGGAATTCCAGATTTCTTTTTTGAGGGTCTAACAACAGCCAGGCCTGTGCTGGGTATTGAGGATAACAATATATGAACCTGAAAAAGAGGAAAGCAAATGTCAATGGCCAAGGGGTGGTCAGGGAGCTGGAGGGATCAGGAAAGGCTGCAATGATTCCTAAGGTTGAGATGTTGACAGATGAAGGAAGTGGTGATGTGTTGCAGGCAGGAGATGGAGACAATATGTTTCAGGAAGAGGGAACAGCATGTAGAAAGCTTAGTAGAAAGAAAGGAGAGCAGGATCAGGGAACTGAAAGAGATCAGTGGTGTGGGGAACGATGAAAGAGGCTGGGTGAGATCACACAGTGCCTTATGAGGGAAGGAATGTCCACATCCTGTGGACAGTAGAGAGTCATGGAAGAACTGAAAGCAGGGGAAGGACCTAGAGGATGTACTGGTTCTGGATTCCACGAGGCAACATACTTGCCCGCCGTGCAAGAAGTTGAAGGAGTGGGGTGGGAAGAGAAGGAACTAGGCTCCAGAAAGTGATACTCAGGGAACAAAGAGCAACTTTCTGTTTCAGACATCTGTTGGGAGTCAACATGCTAGAACCACACGGTGGAAATTTCAGGAAGGCAGATTTCTGCCTACCACCAGAAAACTTTTCCAGGGACCACAGCTGCTATGGAACGATGACCACAGTCACATTCCAGCTGTGGCTCATTAACCAGTTTTTGTGGACTGCTTGTGATTCAACACTTGCCGAGATTTCAGATGCAGAAGGCCTGCACATGCAAGGTGACACTCTGATGGCATCATGCTGGGTGCTGAAGCAGCAGCGTGCTATACGGGAGCCCCAAGCCAGCAATGGACAGTGTGCCAGGCACAGGCTAGGCTCCCGGGAGCACAGAAAGGGCATCTGCTTTCCAGCCTGGGGCCTCAGAGAAGGCTTGCACTGGATCCTCAACTGAGGCTTAAAATTGGAGAATTCTGCCAAGAATAATCAGGGAAGGCCTTCTCAGGCCAAGCAAAGGAGCAGAAGCAATGGGGGTGATGAGAAGAGTGGCAAGCAATTTGGGGAGGGGGAGGTCTGCAATGAGGTTGTAAAAGGAAAGATCCTGAACTTTCGCAGGTGTTGAAGGGGCCACAAAAAGAGGAAATATGCTACAGGAGAACTGGAAAAAGTTATCCCAGTTTCCCCGGGAGAGTCCACAATTTTAGAGTTAAGACAAATGGAGAGAGGGATTGTGGCCTAGCGACCGGACAGGGCATCACTGCCCACTCGCTAATGAATTCCTTTGGTAAGTACCTTTCTGGGCCTCTGCTCCCTGTCTGGGCATGTCAGGCGCGAAGAACACGACGATGTAACGGTACCTAGTCAGGGGCTCCTTGGGCGTGCCGTCATTGGGAAGGTGGTAACTTGGCCAATATTGGGCGGGGAAGAACTTGGACAAACCGGGCGGGGCCAGAAGTCGCCAACATCGGTTTGCGCATGCGCCTCGAGGAAGCGGCGTTGTGCGCTTGCGCGAGCCCGGGAGTCCGCCAGCCGCGCATGCGTCATTAGGCGGCGGGAGTTTTCTAAGGGGCGGCTCTGGCGCCGCCGGAAGCTAGTGAAGCGGTCCCAGAGGTGGAAGGAGCAGCGTCCTTGGTGCAGCGCGTCCGGGGTAACCCGGAGTGGTGGAGAGAGTGACCTGCGGCCTTGTGTTTCGGAGACGGAGGCTCTGGGCTGGACAGGCGTCTCTCTGAGGTGAAAAAGTCGCAGGCCTGTTCACGGACGAGGCCTCCCTCACCCCCGCACCAGCCTCTTTGGGGTCGGACAACTCGGCTCAGCCCACACCCTGCCTGCCCGTCGTCACGCCCGAAACCGGGTAAGAGACCCCGGGGCCAGCGGCGCCTCTCGCTCGGGAGCTGTTTGCAGAGCCCGTGGTCTAGACGTCACTGTTGGTGGAAGGTTGAAAGCGGGGTGGGGTGGGTCACACAGGCCAGGGTTCGAATTTCGCCTCTTCTCCAGGCTGGCTGCCTAACAAGTTTTTTTTGTTTGTTTTTTTTTGCCCCTCTGAATTTCAGTTCAACTGACTGCAGCGTGAAACTGTTGATGGTACTTCCAGAGCTGTGGCAACGATTAAATGGCGCAATAACGCACATACAGTTTTTACATACACACTGAAGTCCTGGCATGTAATACGCGCTTAAAAGGTGTCAGTGGTTGCTGTTAAGTAACCGGCCTTTCATCTGAATGATACAGTCGTTAACTGTGACGATTTAGATCCTTGATCCTACTACCCTTCGTTATTCTCTTATCTTTTCCACGTTGTCCCTTCACATACATTTATTTTTCTTTACTAAGCACTCCCCCCACCCCGTATGGATTTTTATTGGTGGTGGAGGGGGAGGCTTGGTCATGTTCCTGCCCTTTTCCAGTCAGTTACTTGTCTGTGACAGGTACTAGAAATACAGTCTGGCCCCGGGAGACGTGTAAACAGACTTTACAACCAGTGCCAGGGAGGCCCAGGGGTGGAGCTGCCAACTCTGCCAAAGAGATGTGGCATGAAAGCTTCACACTTGAGCTCGATTGGGAAGGAAGAATAAGTTATATAAGGCAATGTGTACAAAGATTCAGAAGTGGTGTGTGGAAAATGAAAAGAGTTTTCTGGATGGATGGTGGTGATGGTAGCCAGCAATGTGGATGTACTTAATGTCACTGAACTGTACACTTAAAAATGATTAAGATGGTAAATTTTATGTTGTGTATATTTCAGCACAATTAAAAAAGAAACAGAAACTTAAAAAAAAAAAGTGGTGCATGGAATGGGAGTAGCAGGAGAAAGCAGGAGTAGGTACTAGTTAGGACTAGCTTCTGGAAGGTGTTCAGTACACTGGAGGAATCTGCTGCTGTCTAAAGAATGGATTGGAGGGAATTACCCAGCAGTCCAGTAGTTAGGACTCCGAGCTTTCACTGCAAGGGCCGGAGTTCAGTCCCTGGCTGGGAAACTAAAAATCCCACAAGCTGCTCAAAAAAATAAAGAAAGAATGGATTGGAGAGGAACAATGCTGCATGTAGGAAAAACTCGTGGAGTGGCTGTTCGATTCTTGGGGGAAGTGGGGGAGAGGGATAGAAACTATGAGATCTGAACTAAATAGATAGCTGGAAGTTGGAAGAGTTTTAGAGATTGTTGGAAGTAGAATGGACAGGCCTTTGAATCTGCAGAATTAATAAGTAAAGGGTAAAGTGATTGTTCATGTTTTGAAGACCTTGTAGATCATAATGCCATTGATTGAGTTATGCAATTAAGCCCTTATTAAACACAAAATAATTGGGAACTAAGAGGGATATATGTTAAGGAAGATAAGATTATTTCTAGTGATAAATTCTGTAGAAATTCAGAACAGGAAGTGATGAGCCCTGCTGATGTTCTGTGGAAGAGGTGTGGAGGTGAGGTTGGGCTGGGCCTTGTCAGGCAGGTAGAATTTCATGGGGCTAAAAGGGGCGGTTCAAAGAGATGAGAAAGGCAAGGCTGATTCTGGGGGAGTAAAGCCCCAGCAAGACTGGGACTGAAATGTGGAGAACAGATTACTTCATTTTCCTGTTTCAGGGTTCTCACCTCAGGATGACTTCTAGACCGGAGATAGTAAAAGGTGAGTATTCGTGAAGTTCAGTACCTTCTTGCCTTGGGTTTAGGTTCATGAGCTTTACCTAAATACCTCCCTGGCTCTTGGTGGATTTGAAATCACTTATTTGTGTATTTGCAGAGATGCTTCCTGGATGTTTCCATGACCTGGGGCAAATGTTTCCTTTTGCCACTTTTTTTGCACAGATTCTTAGTTGTGATGGGTTTGATTCTGTATTTTGACTTTTTTATGACAAGTGCTAGAAGAGGAACCAGTGGCATCTAAGACTCACGATCGTCAACTGGAATCAGATCCCAACCCTGTGGAAGTGTGTAATAAATCGTCTGCCTCCCTGAAGATGACTGAACGTGTTTCAAAGGAACGAATTCACCTTGGCCGTAGCCCCCCAAAAGGGGAAAGTGGTGATCTCAGCCACCAGGAAGGACTTGAATCCAGGTCCCTTCATTTGTCCCCAGAGCAGTCTGCTTGTCATCAAGCCAGGAGGCAGTCCTGGCGGCGAGCAAGTATGAAGGAAACGAACCGGCGGAAGTCACTGCCTCCCTTTCATCAGGGCATCACAGGTGGGGTGCTTTGTACATAAGACTGGAGCTCCAGCTCAGATAAGAGGCAGTGAGGCATGGCAGGAAGTTAGGCTTGACTTGGCTACTTACTAGCTATGTGACTGAACAGATGACTTCACCTCTCTGAGCTTCAGTTTCCTCATCTATAGGAGTATTCTCAGATTATAAGTACTGATGTCAAACACCTAGTAAGTATTCAGTATCAATGCTGTTTATATCATGTTATTAGCTACCCATTGTAATCTATACCATGGACAGAAAATCTGATTTACAGTTGTTCAGCATTCACCTTTGCTCAGTGAATGTTCAGCATTCACATTGGCTAGAAGTAAAGATTTCCTCTGGCTTTCTTCCTCGTATCCTAAAGTAGAATAGAAGGTGGATGGGTTGCTACCTGATTTTAGGTTTTATAACTGAAAATATCTCAGAGGGAAGAACCCATAAAAATAGGGTAAAAACCTAGTTTTGAGACATGGTGTATTTGAATGTGATTTTGTGTGAATTTATAATAGCATCTCAGGAAGCATCAAAGGACAAGATTTAATGTGGAAAGTAGCACATTTCAGGAAGAACTTAACTAGCTTTGTGACCTTGAACAGCTTAATCTCCTTTGCTTTACGGTCCTCATCAGTAAATGGGGTGAAATAATACCTATTTTACAAGACTGAGAATTAAATGAGTTGATACATAACACAGTACTTGGCACATAATAAATATATATAGCTCGTGTAAAGTTATCATGATTAAAGATATTACTTCACTTCCTGAAGGTCTGATGTTTAGAAGGAAATCTACCTAAGAACAGCCATGTAGCATATCAGAAAATTGCTGCCATGGTTATGCTTGTATACTTCCTCCATAGATGTGCCGAGAAATTTCCGTTTCCTAAGGTTACCCTTATTACGTTCATCTGTGTTCCAGAGCATGTGGACCTAAAATTCTGTGTAATAAAAAATTACTGACGTATAGGATTTGTTATTTTCTGGTTATTCCCGGCCACTTTCCAGATTTCTTTGGTTATAGGCAGAAGGTATCTTATTTTTCATGACTAAAAGTGGGAAGAAGTAATCAAGAGAGGACGCAAAAGAACTTAAAAACAGCCAGCTGAGGCTGAAGGGCTAAAAGACATGTATCTCTCCTAATTCTCAAAGCAAATTTCCTTTGCTGTATAAGAATTGATGTTTTTAAATGGACATAATTGGGAAAAACAGTATCTACATCTTTTATTGATAGCTGTTTGAGGATTCAGTGGCATAATTATGTAGAATGCCTGTTTAGTTCAGGCTGATGCACTGTGTGACCTTGGGCAAGTTGCCCAGCACCTAACCTTTGTTAAATGGTTAGGCTGATAAGTCACTTGCCTCAAGTGAGGGTGAAGGTTAGAATTTAATAAAATTCCTGTTAGATAGTCTGTGTTCAACAAATTTACTATTAATGTTATTGTCTCTGGCTTCAAACAAGTATCTCCCCTCTGAGCTTCAGTTTCCCCGTCTGTAAAGTGGAACTCATAGTTTATAAGAAGGTTCTTAAGACACTGCATTTAAAGCACACTACAATGGCTATCACAAAAATTCTGAAATATTCCCATCTCCTTTCTTCAAATGGTGAATATAAAACACAAAGAGAAGTTAAATTATTTTTTTAAATCTGTTTTGTTTAGCAAGACAAGATTTTAAGGTAATACATAAAAGGTTCTTTTAACTTTTTAAACTTAGGATGCACAGATAGGTAAATTTCATTCTCTGGTGATCTTGAACAAATTAGATGTAAGAAGACAGATTAGAGAAGACTTCTTGGGTTTTCTTACCTTAAGTTGGGCTGCATCAAGAGGGAGGGAATTTCAGGGTGTTTTTGTTTTTTACTTTGCTAACTGTATAAATGTCCAGCTCTTTGAATGTGGTAATGTTTTATGTTAGAGCTCTGCAGATCCATCAGTGTCGACGTAACAGAAAGCAAACGGCTGAGCTCTCTCCTCCTTTCCAGTTTCCAGGTGAGAGTCAAGTCTCAGGATTGGGAGTGTTTTCTTTTTCTTTCCTTTTTTTTTAAAACTGTTATTGTGACATCCCCAAAGATACGTCAGTACTGTGTGATTTATCAGTAAAGAGTAAAAGGTGTTTCTCTCTAGTGAGATTAATTTAAAAGCCAGATTTAATCCCAGAAGTTTTGTCTCTGCATCAGGCTCTACCAGTCCCATTGGTGTTGCTGTGGCTAACTGAGCAATTAAGGGAGTTCCCCTGTCTAGTATATTTTGCTCATTAGCAGCAAATGATGGGACTTTAAGGTGGGTGGAGGTCATATCTAAGTTTAAGCAGACATTTGAGATCTGGCTGCTCTCTAAATTGGAATTATATGACTAACTGCTGATTGCATCAGTGTAGATAAGTCATTTGTGTGAATTAAATGACCATTTTTCCCCCTGAATCAAAAATCACATCACATAGTCTAGGCAACAAAGAATTTTTTCCTTACCTTTTTATTTTCTTGTTTTGTTTATATGAAAAATCTTAGGTGTAGAATTAAATTGTGCTTCCTTACATTTGTTAAATGTCCTAAGATTATATGAATTCAGGATTGGCCTGGCAAATCTTGGTTGTTGTACTGAAAATGCTTTTCTTTATTTAGTTCTCTGTTCAGAAACTTGAACCTTTCCTAAGGGGAACTGAGGGCTTCAGTCTTGAAAGTTTCAGAGCCAAAGGTAAGTTGCTAAGACCAGACACTCGAGCTTTGACCTTGGTCTGTACCTTCTGTTAGGGTTGGTTGAAACCTTTCGGGGTCACTACTTACGGGAGCTGCTACCTTACACAACCAGGCCTCCTCCATTTTCGGGGGGGGAACTGCATTAAAAAAGATAAGAATATGTGCTTACGAAGTTTAGAAGGTCTAAAAGTAAGCCTCTTGCCCCATGACCCCCAGTCTCAGCTCCTCTCCTCCCAGAGGCAACCACAGCCACCAGCTTCTTGGGTATCTTTGCAAATTTATTGCATTTCTAAACATTTATCCATTAAAATCAAATGAATAATCCTCTCTACACACTGTTCTTAATCTTGTTGTTTTTTTAAACCTTAATTTATCTTGCAGATAGTTCTTTATCACTCTGATAGAGCTGTCTTGATATTTTAGCAGCTACATGATGCTCTATTTTATAAATGTACCATATTTCATTTAAATGGTTCTTTATTGATGGGCTTTTAGGTTTGTTTTCAGTCTTCTGTCATTACAGTGAATGGATAATGAATACCTTTTTATACAAGCCTCTTAGCACATATTCAAGTAAAAATAAGATATATTAGAATTAACTAGTATAAGTGTACTGTAAAAGTTTAGATTTTTTTATTATTTAGTAGGTATTATTTAAAGGTCTTTTTGGGGTTTTAATCTGTGTTTCTTTTTCTTTTGAAAAGGATAATATTTTTTCGTATTTTTAGAGGAGAGCCATTTGTACTTCATTTTCTGTGTATTGTCTCTCCATATCCTTTGTTCATTTCTTAAAATTGAGATATTGCCTCTTTTATATTGGTTTTGCAGGCACTCTTTATGTGTTAAGGAAATTAGCTTTTGTCTGTGACATAAGTTGCAAATATTCTTCCCTGGGAGTCAATTTTCAGCTTTCTAGGAAGCAGCTAGTCTCCTTACAGTGTAATTATGCAATCATCCAGGTCAGAAGTAAAAGACCTAGAAAATACATGAAGTCAGACTTACTTGCCAGTTAAAGCTGTTTATCTTAGAATTGCACTATTCCTGTAATTAGGGTAGACATGTCCAGGTTTATTTTGATAGCTATTTAACATATCTTTTCCCGTCTGCATTCCTCACCTGAATTTAATTGTGAACTCTTTTTAAGTCTAAGCAGAGACCTGTTTTTACCTTATGCCCATCATTTTTTTATTTGCTGCTAGCATTTCTGACTTCTGTAATAAGTTTTTTCACCTAGTGCCAGCAGATCAGATCTCTTGAAAGAGTGAATTGTCAATGCAGATACTTTTTTCTAACACATCTTTTAAACTGCTTCTTCATCAGTTGTGTGAAAAACACTATTATAAATGTTATAAAGAGGAGTTGTCTTCCATTTTATCTGTACCTACCCAAATAAAAAAGGTAAAATCTTCCCGCATATTTCTGTCACTTTTTTGAATGGGTGAGAGGGCCAGAATGTAACAGGTGACCCTAGAGCTGAGACTACCATACGTATATTACATCTTTGTCAGCAGCTCACTGTGAAAAGTATTCTCTTTATTTTATAACATATAATTTTATTCTCTGTAGCATCTTCCCTTTCTGAAGAGTTGAAACATTTTGCAGACAGATTGGAAAGTAATGGAACACTACAAAAATGTTTTGAAGATTCAGAAGGGTAAGAGCAGTTCCCTTTCTCTCCAAAATTATAGTTGAATAAGGACTTTTTATTTTTTAATTTTTTACATTGAAGTATAGTTAATTTACAGTGTTGTGTTAATTTCTAGTGTACATCAAAGTGATTCAGTTATATGTGTGTGTATATGTGTGTGTGTTTGTGTATACTTCAGTTCATTTGTATCATATTTTAGATCCCACAAATAAGTGATGTATGGAATTTGTCTTTCTTTGTCTGACTTAATCTGTTAGTATAATTTCTAGGTCCATCCATGTTGCTGCAAATGGCATTTATTTCATTCTTTTTTATGGCTGAGTAATATTCCTGTGTGTGTATGTGTGTACACACATACATCACATCTTTATCTATTCATCTGTTGATAGACATTTAGGTTGCTTCTATGTCTTGGCTATTGTAAATAGTGCTGCTATGAACGTTGGGGTACATGTATCTTTTTTAATTCAGTTCAGTCCCTCAGTCATGTCTGACTCTTTGTGACCCCATGAACCGCAGCACACCAGGCCTCCCTATCCATCATCAACTGCCAGAGTCTACCCAAACCCATGTCCATTGAGTCAGTGATGCCATCCATCCGTCTCATCCTCTGTCATCCCCTTCTCCTCCTGCCCTCAATCTTTCCCAGCATCAGAGTCTTTTCAAATGAGTCAGCTCTTCACATCATGTGGCCAAGTATTGGATTTTCAGCTTTAACATCAGTCCTTCCAATGAACACCCAGGACTGATCTCCTTTAGGATGGACTGGTTGGATCTTGAGACTGGTTGGATCCAAGGGACTCTCAAGAGTCTGCTCAAACACCACAGTTCAAAAGCATCAATTCTTCGGGGCTCAGCTTTCTTTATAGTCCAACTCTCACATCCATATGTGACTACTGGAAAAACCATAGCCTTGACCAGACAGACCTTTGTTGACAAAGTAATGTCTCTGCTTTTTAATATGCTGTCTAGGTTAGTCATAACTTTCCTTCCAAGGAGTAAGTGTCTTTTAATTTCATGGCTGCAGTCACCATCTGCAGTGATTTTGGAGCCCCCAAAATAAAGTCAGCCAGTGTTTTCACTGTTTCCCCATCGATTTCCCATGAAGTGATGGGATCAGATGCCATGATCTTCGTTTTCTGAATGTTGAGCTTTAAGCCAACTTTTTCACTCTCCTCTTTCACTTTCATCAAGAGGCTTTTGAGTTCCTCTTCGCTTTCTGCCATAAGGGTGGTGTCATCTGAATATCTGAGGTTATTGATATTTCTCCCAGCAGTCTTGATCCCAGCTTGTGCTTCCTCTAGCCCAGCGTTTCTCATGATGTACTCTGCATAGAAGTTAAATAAGCAGGGTGACAATATACAGCCTTGACGTACTCCTTTTCCTATTTGGAACCAGTCTGTTGTTCCATGTCCAGTTCTAACTGTTGCTTCCTGACTTTCATACAGGTTTCTCAAGAGGCAGGTCAGGTGGTCTGGTATTCCATCTCTTTCAGAATTTTCCAGTTTATTGTGACCCACACAGTCAAAGGCTTTGGCATAGTCAGTAAATCAGAAGTAGATGTTTTTCTGAAGCTCTCTTGCTTTTTTGATAATCCAGCGGATGTTGGCAATTTGATCTCTGGTTCCTCTGCCTTTTCGAAAACCAGCTTGAACATCTGGAAGTTCATAGTTCACGTATTGTTGAAGCCTGGCTTGGAGAATTTTGAGCATTTACTAGCATGTGGGAGGAGTGCAGTTGTGCGTTAATTTGAGCATTCTTTGGCATTGCCTTTCTTTGGATTGGAATGAAAACTGACCTTTTTCAGTCCTGTGGCCACTGCTGAGTGTTCCAAATTTGCTGACATATTGAGTGAGCACTTTCACAGCATCATCTTTTGGAATTAGTTTTTGTCTTTTCCGAATATATGCCAAGTAGTTAGGTTGCTCGGTCATATGGTAACTATTTTTACTTTTTTAAGGAACTTTCATACTGTTTTCCATAGTGATTGCACCAATTTACCCTTAGCATTTATTATTTGTAGACTTTTTCATGATGGCCATTTCTGATGGATATAAGGTTATACCTCATTGTAGTTTTTATATATAATTTTATTTGCTTATTTATTTAATGTTTGGCTGTGCTGGGTCTTTGTTGCTGCGCGATTTTTTTCTCTAGTTGCATTGAGCAGGGGCTACTCTCTAGTCACGGTACATGGACTTCTCATTGTGGTGACCACTCTTGTTGCAGAGCACAGGCTCTGGGTGCACAGGCTTCAGAAGTTGCAGTATGTGGGCTCGGTAGTTTCGGCTCTCAGGCTCTGTAGCATAGGCTCAGTAGTTGTGGCGCATGGGTTAATTGCTCTGAGGCATGTGGGATATTCCTGGATCAGGGATTGAACCTGTGTCTCCTGCATTGGCAGGTGGATTCTTTACCACTGAGACATCAGGGAAGCCCCTCATAGTTTTGCTTGCATTTCTCTAATAGTGATGTTGAGATCTTCATGTGCCTATCGGCAATCCGTATGGCTTCTTTGGAGAAATAAGGCTTAATTAGACAGTTTTTCATTCACTTATCAAACGTTTATCCAGCATCTTCTATGTACCATGCGGAAGCTGGAGACACAGTGCTAAATAATCAAGCAAGATCTTTCTTATTCATTGTAGTAGGAGAGACAGTCAAATTACTTAGAAAATAATGACTTCAGATATAATCTGAATGATTTCAGTGATAATCTAATTGGGCAGGTAATATGATAGTGACTTGAAGCAGTGGGCAACTTAAGCTCGAGTGTTCAGGGAAGTCCTCTAATGATTTGCCGTTTGCACCGAGACCTGTAAAACCTGGATGGCGAGGAGGAACCAAATATGTGAAGATGAGACGAAAAGCATTCATATTTTTGCTAGCCATGCCAGTTGTAGATAAAGTCATGTTTTTAGCTGTTGGCCAGCAAGAATATTAAGAGAAAGTTTACAGCCACCACCGCTGCCCACCGCCACCCCCCTTCCCCGAAACTAGTAGTCCCTCAGCAGGGGCAACACCGAGCCCTCTCCCCATCCTGCAACAAATTACATGACTTGATCTTACACTTTCGACTTCACAAAGGTCTGCCTTTCCATGGATCCTTAGAATTAACATTGCTATTCAGGAAATGAAGATTATGTTAGGTCGGCGTTGCTTCTCTTTTAATGCAGTATATTTAAACCACAGGCTGCTGTATTGCAGCTAGAGGTGATAGAGGCTGTTTGTCACAGGCTTTGATAGAAAAACATAAAAGGTGACACAGCTGATGTGCTTTTGCCAGGTAGAATACCAAGTACATCTGCAAAATTTTGGCATTTTCAATGCCTCCTGCTTTTCCATTAGAATTAATCGCCCTATTAGCCAAGCTATTGGTTTAAGTAGAACATATCCAACTGAAAGCTTCAACTTAAGTGCAAAGACAGTTGTATGAAAAAGCTATTAAGGTTTTGATTAGTGGGAAGGCAAGAGGCTTAAAAAAAAAAAAAAATGGTGTGAACAAAACTTTGGAGATTGAAACCGGCAGATATTTGAGGCTGAGTGGCATTGTTTGGATAGAAGAGATAAAGGGTAACAGCAGGAATCAAAGTTAATGAGCTGGACAGAGCCAGAACACAGAGAACCTTAAGTGCCAGGTTAAGGAGTTCTGGCTTTTCTTCTGAACGTAGTGGAGAGTCACTGAATTTTTAAGAAATGAAAAATACAAAAGGAATATTTGAAGAGAGGTTAATTTGTTCACGTGTGAATTCAAATTGATGAGGGAAACGGACAATGAAGAGCCCAGTGAGAAAGCTAATACCTAGTGCAAAAGTGAATTAGAGTCCAAGACTAAATATTCGTTGAAAGATAAATTCTGAACATGTTTTATTGCTGTTAAAATTATGTGAGACATCCAATACTAAAAGCAAACACTCTTGGAAGATTTCTGTTAATCTCATAATCCTGTCTCTTCTAGAAGAGTATCAGATTTGGCTCTGGAAACATCAGTGGCTGAGATGAAGGAATATATAACAAAGTAAGTGAAAATGAGTGAACTTTTGTTGGGAAATCTAAATTTGTCTGGGGAAATAACCAAACCCAGAAATGAATAGTAAACATCCTTTTCAGTGTGTCAGTGTCGGAAAGCTGCACACTGGGATTTATGTACTGTTGTCTCTTTATCACTAAGTTGTGTCCGACTCTTTCTTGACCCCATGGACTGTAGCCCACCAGGCTCCTCTGACCATGGGATTTCTCAAGCAAAGACACTGGAGTGGTTTATGGACTGTATTGATGGCCAGTTTCATAGAATGGAGTCTAGAGACTAAGGATGTGGATTTGATGTAAAGACTCATGTTTGATTTGATTAATATCCTCTGACTTGGTCGTGCTTTCTAATCTTTTTTTTTTAATGACCTTTTAATTCACATCTTAGAATCAGAGTAGACACCTAATGTATGGTTGTCCTGAGTGATTCAGAATGAGATGATCAAAAGTTAACTGAATTTTTTCCTGCTTCTGTAGGTTTTCTTTAGAACGTCAAAGTTGGGATCAGCTCTTGCTGCGCTACCAGGAAGAGGCTGAAAAGATCCTATCAAGGTTAGATCTGTGACAGGAAATAGGAAGGTTTTACCTTGTGACTTTTGATTTGATTTCAGTTCTCTTAGCACAAATTGAATGATGAATCCAGAACTCATCAAATCTCTGTAGAGTATATATGAACAGTGTGACTGAAAATGGAGAGTGAGGGGGCTGGGAAGGAAGAGTTGTCACTATTTTCAGTCAAAGAACAGAACTGCCTCTGTTCTGTGCCCTTGGCTGCTGTTCCACATTCTGGGGGAGACAGGCATGTCTCTGCTCTGTACCTGGCAACCTGGGGCTGGGCTAGGAACAGTATCAAGGGACTTCAGTGAGCACATGGCCCTTGAAAAGCTGCGACTGTGGGAGAGAACCACAGCCAGGGCCCTCATGGAGACACGGGGTGAAAGAGGTGATGGAAGTGGGTCTACAGGAGAGAGACGATCTTTGGGTCTTGAAGGCATAATAAAATGGGAAAGTGCTAGATTTTGGTTTCATTTTACTGTCCAAACCAATGATTTTAAGCTTTTTTTCCCCAAACAGAAGCTTAGCTAGAAACACAACTATAAAAAATTAGCCAAAATAATAATTGCCAAAGTGGCCTTCTAGTAGAGAGGCACCTTGAGGAGCACAGTATGAGAAGCTTCCCTAATCCAAGCATTGATACTTATTACTTTCTTCACCCTTTACATGTTCTATGTATGAAGACAGATAATGTGTAAGATGACAGTTTCAGAATAAACACTTTTGACAGGCCATAGTTTATATTAACAGGAAAGCTTCTGGAAGCAGACTGTCTCTGTTCAAATTCTAACTAATCCTTAGTTCTGTGACCTTGGGCAGTCCACTTAATCTGAAGTTCCTCATTTGGAAATGGGATAATATTACTACCTACCTCATTGGGTTTGTTATGACTAAAGAGTCATCAGCAGTTTTCATAAACTCTCCATTATAATGAGTTATTTTAGATAATTGAAGTGGGCCAACATCTTTTTGGTAAAAGATCATAGATGTTAACTTCAGACGTTACCCCAGTAGTCCTTTTTGTAAATGGACCTTACTGTTAGATGGAGTCAACTAACTAGCATTTCCTGGAGTCCAGAGGTATAAAAGCATTAACACCAGATAATTATCTCAGAATCTCCTGTTAGTAAGAGAGCCTATGCTCACCATGGGGTGGAAGAATATTGATTCAGGTTAGTAAACCCTTTTAGGAAGTGTTTTCCCTGGGTAAATCTTTGCTGTTTTCCCATAGAAAATGATTGTAAAATTATTTGAAAGCTTTTTTGTTTTGCTTTGTTTTTAGAGGATCAGCTGAAACCAAAAATACTGAAGTTGAAGTGGAACCTAGAATGTATGTTGGGTCTTCCCAGAGTGAAGTCCTTAATACAAAACCTGACTACCAGAAGATACTGCAGAACCAGACTAAACTCTTTGATTGTATGGAGTTGGTGGTGAGTTGGGTCATGTTTCTTTGGCTGAGTTATCCAGCTTTGATACCTTCCCATCCTTGTTAAAAGAGCTGGAGAACATGTGTAATTAGATAAGTATATTCAACTCTACCTTGGGGAAACGTTGGAGAGACAATGAAAGAAAATAAACAAGTAAATGGTGATAAATGCTATTAAGTCAGGTGGAGGAAAAGAATATGCCGGGAGGGCTTCAGTTTGCTATATAGAGGGGTTGAAGGCCCTTCTTAGGTGCCACCTTAATAAAGACTTGAAAGAAATGGGGAAGTGAGCCATGAGGACATTTTGAAGAATGTCAACCCCAATTTTTCTTTTTTTGCCAAAATACCTTCTTAAACTTATAGCATGAGGTCTCAAGTTGGACTTTTTTATTTGTTTGTTAGTTTTATTTTGGTTGCACCACACAGTATGTGGGGTCTTAGTTCCCTGAACAGGGATTGAACCTGCATCTCATGAATTGGAAGTACAAAGTCTTACCCACTGGGCCATCAGGGAAGTCCCTCAATCCAAGTATTAGGTTGGCCAAAAAGTTTGTTCACATTACATAAGAGCTTACAAAAACCCAAACGAACTTTTTGGTCAGCCCAATAAGAACAGGAAGCAGGTGGCATTTGATATAGAGTACGGAGAGTCTGTTTACAAAGGGGCTGAGTATAAAGATGTGGGTATCAGGAATTCAAAAGTGAAGTGAAGTGATCTGGGGCTAAGAGGCAGCTGAGCTGTTCCTACTCTTCAGCTGGAGGGTGAAACAGTCACTGTGGTACCTGGCAGGGAGTTGTATGGTGGGCTGCTCTGAAAGAGCCGTGGTCTTCAGTTGAGAGACACTAGTAACTCCAGATGACCCTTCCAGGAGCAGGCCCAGGTAAAAATACCCTGAGCTCATTCGGCTCCTACTTGGCTCCCTCTTGGTCAAGCCCACGCAGAAGCCAGAGGACCTGGGATCCTCTTGAGGCTGTGCAGGTCAGTCTGCTCAGGAGTTAGAGCAGTGTGGAGAGGGGTGATTATGGATGTGAAAGGGCAAACAAAATGTCTGGCATAAGCATTCCAGGTTGAAAGAGCAGCAAAGCAAAGCTCCTGAGCAGGAGCTCGCCTGGTGTGTTTGAGGAGCCACGCAGAAGCCGTGCACCCTTCCAGTTCACAGTTGTCTGTTGTCTGCAGATGGACGAACTGCAAGGATCCGTGAAGCAGCTGCACGCCTTTATGGATGAAAGTACCCAGTGCCTCCAGGAGGTGTCAGTACAGCTCGGTAAGCCTGTCTTAAGGGGACCAGAGCTTGCACTGTTTTACATCTAATGGCCCTTCAGATGTACACTGCCCTTCAAAACATTTTAGGGGTCATTCGGATTGTAAAGGGAATGAGACTGCTTTTCTCCTGTGACTTTGAGGGTGATTTTAGGTAGAGGAGTTGTGAGCATTGTTTGCATTGTGTGGATACAAGCAATGGCTTCCAAGGGTAAGGCCTTCATCTGGTGACTTTTATTTCCCCCTCACAATAACAATTACTATTGTGGGTACTCAAAGTTAATTGGAAATTTTTAGACAGGAGCACAGTAGACTGAGAATTAAATCTCCACAAACTGATAAACTGTGTTGTTTGGGTAGATCCAGGACAAGAAATATCTATCCATTGCCTTTTTTCTCTTTTCATTCTTCAAGAATCTACCAGTGACACTGACAGTACTTTTTAAAAAAATAATGTTTGTTTATTTGGCTGTGCCGGGTGTTAGTGCAACATGTGGGATCTTTAGTTGCAGGCTGTGAACTCTTAATTGCATTTGTGATCTGGTCTCTGACCAGGGATTGAACCGGGCCCCCCGCACTGGGGCGCAGATCTTAGTCACTGGACCACTGGGGAAGTCCCCATCTGGTTGTATTGTGGTTGTAGTTGCAGCTGGCTTCCTACCAGAGAGCCATCTCCCTGAGGGCAGATGCGCTCTTAAGTTGTCCTTCGAATACCCTTCAGGGTCTGGCACAGTATTGACTCAGTAAGTTTTCAATAGTGGTATTTGAATTCAATTGAAATGTATTTTTTGACTCCTTTTCTCTGCAGGGAAGAGAAGCACTCAACAGTTAGATCCTTCACCAGCTCGAAAACTGCTCAAGCTTCAGTTACAGAAACAACCTAGCACTTATTGCTCTAAGTCTTGTCAGTGACCTAATGCAGCTTTTCTGCCACAAGGTGCTCTAGAGGAGAGAAACCACAAGAGTGCCCCAGTGCACGGTGGGCTGAGCTGTGACATCTGCTCTGTTGCCTTTGAAGATAACTGGCTGACTGTAAAGCACTCTGATTTTTTTTCTTAAAATGGAATTTATGCATTTGAAAGCATGTCATATACAAGCTTTTTCCAAGAACGGGGAAAATGCTTGAGACTTTGCTTTGGAATGACCTTCAGAACTAGTAGCCCATTCTTTGAAATATCCTTTGTGATCAGAAATCTCCCTACTCTGAAGATGTTTTTGAAGTTTTGAAACAACCTAAAGTCATTCAGGACCAAATCCAGTAAGCATTTTAGGGCTCATTCTGGTTGTAACAGAATGAGACTGACTTTCTCCTGTGACTTTGAGGGTGATGTTAGGTAGAGGAGTTGTGAGCATTGTTTGCATTGTATGGATACATATATCTTCTTACAGGATTCCCAAATTGAAGATAATAACACTTTCTCTATATCCTGATGTCTATAATGTGTTTTAGCTTTTTTTGGGGGGGGGCGTGCTGTACCATGTGGCATGCAAGATCTTAGTTCCCCAACCAGGGATCAAGAAGGGGTTAAGTATCTCTTTTTCATTGTTCTCCGTATTTGTTAATGATTTGCATTATAAGATCGCATGTTCTTAAAAGCTTTCCCTTGTCCTTGTGTATGAAAAAATGAAAAGGCGGGGAAGGCTTAGCAGAAAATAGGATTCTTTGTCAGGACCCAGAAGTGAACAGTAGTGTGGAGTTACACCTCAGTGTTAACAGCCAATAAAACACCAACTAATTTATTGTCAGTATCTCTTATTTTCTGATCCTCAAATAGAACAGAACCCAATTCACTTAAATACACAGTCATTATCTTAAGTCTTAAAGCTTGGACTATTCACCAGTTAGTGAGAGGTGATATATCCTAGCTTTTCCTTGTGTTCCTTATTGTTAAAAAAATTTTTTTTATTTTTTAGTTAATTTGGCTGTGCCGGGTCTTAGTTGCTGCACATGAGATCTTTGCCCTTTGTTGTGACCTTTAGGATATTTTTTTTCTTAGTTGCAACATGTGAACTCTTAATTGCAGCCTCTGGGATCCAGTTCTAGGGATCAAATCCAGGACCCCCTGCCTTGGGAGCACTGAGTCTTAGCCCCTGGACCACCAGGGAAGTCCCACGTTCTCCATTCTTTCATATATTTACATAGCCCCTGCTATATGCCATGCACAGTTCTAGGAACTGGGAAGAGAGCAAAGAACATAAACAGTCTTAGGACCTCTTTTCATGATTTTCACAGTCTCTTGGGCACAGGGAACAAGAAGAAACCTCTTTTCCACAGAAGTAATGTTTTAGTTGACTTGGGAAGGAGAAAGGAGAAATAGGGCAGTTATTTGAGTTAAAAGGAGCCACATTTTAAAAGGCCTGAGAAGAGAGAATAAAACATTCTGGGATACTAAAAAGTAAAAAAAAGACTGGTTAAACAGGAATGCTAAGTGCCAATGTAAGAACCACCTGAGACAAAGAGAATTGAAAGTTATTGAAAGGTTTTGAGAGATGGATGGGATCAGAACTTTCTTTTCTTTTTTTTAAAATTTAGTTCTAATTGGAGGATAATTGCTTTACAATACTGTGTTGGTTTCCCCCATATATCAACATGAATCAGCCATGTATACCATATATGCATAGGTATACATATGTCCCCTCCTTTTTAAAGAACTTTATTTTCAAAAGATCACTCCAGTTGCTGTTTGGAGAACAGTTAGAAGCAAGTAGGTGTGGATATTAGAGACCAGTTGTGCTCTTAACAGTCTGCAGTGGTCAGGTGTGGAGTGACTGCCTGGGCTGGGAGTTAGCAGTGGATGAGTTGGGGGCGTCATTCCTAGTGTCTGGAACACAGCAGGCATGTCACCTCCATGTTAAAAGCCTCACTGCTACTTACTGACTGAGAAAAAGTCATTTAACCTCTTATTTGTAAGATTGGGAGAATGATCCCACTTGCTGCAACTAAGAGCTTAAAAAATTAAAAAAAAAAAAAAAACAGTGGATGGAGGAAGGTAAAAACTCCAACTGGGTAGATAATGAGCAGTTAATTAAATGGGAAAATTCTCAGTTAAATTTGGCATACCAAACATTTCAACTAGATTGTTGGATATACAGGTAGAAAACGATAGGAAAACGTAGACTAGGAATAAAATTTGGAAGTTACCAATACCTAGTTATTAAAGCCTTAAGAATAAGATAATATCCAGAGGAGAGCATGAAGGGAAACTAGACAGCCCCAAGGAAGCTTTTAAAAATCAGAGGAGTGGTGTTAATTGCCACTCTTTCAGAAGCAGAATAATATAGAGGAAAGTGTAGTTTGGAGTGAATCTTCATCCTTATCCTCAATTTCCTTTCTGTGAAATGGGGAGAGAACACCTCTCTCCAAAGGTGATTGTACCTCCCCCTTCACCATTTTATTTAGTACACTGGATTACATTTTTAAAACATTTATTTGTGGCTGCATTGGTTCTTCCTTTGCGGCATGCGGGCTCCGGAGCACGTGGCCTATAGTTGTGGCATGCAGTCCACGTGGCATCTGGGATCCTAGTTCCCTAATCGGGGATCAGTCCCAAGTCCCCTGCATTGGAAGGTGGATTCTTAACCACTGGACCACCATGGAAGTCCTTGGTGTTTTGGAAGTTTTGTTTATAAGAATTAAGAAGTGTCTTTGTATCTCCAATAACCATACAAAATAGAGCACAGAAAAAGAATAAAATCTGAGCATTCTATATGCATACACACCACAACTTGAGATTGCCTCTTTTCTTTTTTTTCATTATAGATGAGGAACTCAGGCATGGAGGGGCTTAATAATCCAACCAAGAACATAGATAGGAGTGGAGGGTCATCTAGAACCCATGTAGCATTCAGTAAATGTTAACTAACACAATAATTAGTAAAAGGCTGTGCCCAGGTACTACTAATTTTTTCTCCCCCCAAATTTGGTTCAGGAATTGTACTAGGTGAATGTTATAGATAGTTGGAGCCTTAGAGATGTTTGGTAATATTCTTCCTTTTTCCCTACTTTAGTTAACAAGTATCTTGCTTTTAATCAGTGATATTTAACACTAAAGAAATAATAGGTTATATTATAAACTCCTTCAAGGAAGGGGATATATCGTGTACATTTTGATTGCTTAATGTAATCGTCTGGGAAAATCTACTCAGGTTGCACTCAGAGGAGATGGTGTGACTGGTGGCTGTAGTAGAGGTGATATAATGGAGGACTGGGAATTAGGAACCCTGTTTTGGATTCTAGTTTGGGGTATTGTTTTTGTTTTTGTTTTGAGTATAGTGGATTTACAATGTTGTGTTAGTTTCTGCAGTACAGCACAGGGAATCAGATATATATGTGTGCATGTATATATATGTATACACAAACACATACTCAGGTTCTTTGCCCATATAGGTCATTACATAGTATTGAAGAGTTCCCTGTGCTATATCTGGTTCTTAAGTTACTGGTTCATTCACCAAAAACTTTCTAAGCCTGTCCTGATGCCAGGCACAGTGCTCAATGCCATGTGACCTTGGGTACCGCTCTAGGCCCATGTCAAAGGAGGAGGCCTTGCTGTGTAAAGAGTTCTTAGGGGCTCCATAAGGGTGTAACTCGGCAGAAGGGGAGAAGCCAGCCAGACACAGCTCTCAACACCCCTCCCTCTGAGCAGTTCTGGTTAAAGGTTCTCCAAGGAGACTCCGAAGCAAGAAAACTGCAGTACTTTCCTCTTAACTGAGGGGGAATATGCCCCAGGACCCTAGTGGATGCTTGAAACTGCAGATAGTATGCCTTGTAATTGCGAAGTTTTTCCCTATATTTACTTACCTACAATAAAGTTTAACTTATAAATTAGGCACATTAAGAGATTAACAACAACAATAATAAAATAGAGCAATTGTAACTATATACTGTAATAAAACTTGGGTAATTGTCTCACTCTCAAGATACTGTATTGTCTTGTACTTACGTTCCTCAGAGATGATGTGAGATGAAAATAGTGCCTATGTGATGAAGTGAGGCATTGTGACATAGCTTTAGGCTACTATTGACTTTCTGACTGTACATCAGAAGGAGGATCATTGAGACATTACAGTGTCCACGGTTGGATGTCTGAGTAGATGATTTTGGGGATCCACAAGATATAGTTGAAGGTGGTTTTGCTGAAAGCTTTTGGGAAAACATTGTAATCGGAGTTGTCGCTTTAACTCACTGTGTTGCTGCAGCAATTGTAATCCTTTGGTGATCGTGAGTAGTTGCTTTGATGCTTCTTTTCATCTGAGGTCATATTCCATATATTTGAAATTGTGAAATTTGAAACATTTTGGCAAATTTCAATAGTGTCCATGTTGCTGATTCTGCTTCAGTTGCTTTGCCTTCCTCTTTCTCAGTAGATGGCTCCACAGGTTTGTCCAGTAACTCCGTTGTTAACACTTCTCAGTGCCCTTCAGTATGTTCTTCCACTTCCTCATCAAGCGTGTTTGCAGATCCTCTGGCACCAACTTGTCTTGTTATGTGAATGAGTTTCCTGACTTCTCCATCGAACCTCAGTAACCTTTAAAATCATTCACGACTTCATAAGTTCTTCCAGCAGGCATTAAGAGTGTGGTTTTAATTCACTTACTGCACCTCCGATGAACGTTATTCACTGGCAGTAGTAATGATTTCAAGCACTGCATTGTGTCCAGATTAAAATCTGCATTAATTGCTGACCATATGTTGTCAGATATCAGGCAGGTGTATGTGGCCTTGACCAACTGATGGCTTGTCAAGTGGCTGAAGCATTGAGGTTGTGTTTGGAGATAAAAGTACAACTTTGACATTTTCAAAGCAAACAGATTCAGGATGACCAGGTACATTGTCTATTAGTAATAGGATTTTAAATTCCAACCCTTCCTTTTCCAAATATTTTTCATTTCTGGTCTGAAGCATTGGTAGAACCATTCCATAAACAAGATAGCTGTCACCTAGATTATGTTGTCAGAATACAAGCAGATAATTCTTGGTTTTGTTTTTGAAAACCTGTTGGGTCTTTGCTCTGTATACAACTCCTGCCTTCAACATATGCTCTGTAGCATTGCCAGTAACACCAGAGTTAATCTGCTTTTCCAGGTTTTATGATCTAGTGCTTCCTTTGCACTTTTATGACGGTAGATTTGTTGCAAGTTCTTGTGCCTGACACACAATGAGGCCAAACAAACTCAAACACAAGTTTGGAGCAGAGAAAGATTTATCAAAAGGGCCAAGCAAGGAGATTGGGTGGCTTGTGATTAAAAAACTAGAGCTTCCTGGATGGCATTTGGTTCTGTTGGGACTCTTCTTCCAGAAGAGCCCAGTTTCATCATATGAAGACTTGCTTTGGATGGTATCCTTTCCGTCCTCTTCAATCAAATTCTTCACCTCTGATGGAAATGTGGCAACAGCTTCTGAAGCCAAATCTGGCCTCTGTATCCTGACACCAAATTAATTCTCAGGGACAGGTTTTGGTGAAATAGGAAAGAATAGCTTTATTGCTTTGCCAGGCAAAGGGGATCAGTGGGCTAATGCCCTCAAAACGGTGTGTCCCAACCTGGAGCAGGTAGTAAGAAGTTTCATAGTAATGATTCAAAGAGGACGTGATCAAGTAGCTCATGGATAATCTGATTAGTTGGTGGTGAAGTGGAAGTCAACATCGTCAACCTGGTTCCAACTGGTCTGGGATTTCTCCCATCTGGTGGGGATTTCTGCAAAATAGCTCAAAAGATATTGAGACCTGCCCCAAGGCTGCTCTATTGTTTCTCTAGACCGTTCCTTGCTTCTGCATCCCCTCCCTTCTCTAATTGTTACTTAGTCATTGAGTTTTGTCCAACTGTTTGCAACCCCATGGACTGCAGTGTGCCAGGCTTCCCTGTCCATCTCCATTCCCGGAGCTTGCTCAAGCTCATGTCCATTGAGTCAGTGATTCCATCCAACCATCTCGTTCTCTGTCGTCCCCTTCTCCTCCTGCCTTCAGTCTTTCCCAGTATCAGGGTCTTTCCCAATGAGTCAGCTCTTTGCATCAGGTTAGCCAAAGCATTGGAGCTTCAGCTTCAGCATCAGTCCTTCCAATGAATATTTAGGATTGAATGGTTGGATCTTGCAGTCCAAGATGGAGAAATTGGAGAAGAGTTCTCCAACACCACAGTTCAAAAGCATCAATGTTTCAGCACTCAGCCATCTTTATGGTCCAACTCTCACATCGGTACATGACTACTGGAAAAACCATAGCTTTGACTATATGGACCTTTGTCTCTACTTAGCAACAGTTTGAACCTACCTTTGCAACTCCGGGAAGGTCATGGAATGAATGAGGCCTATTTCTTGTAATCAAGAAATGGGAGGGGGGAGTCCCTGGTGGTCCAGTGATTAGGACTTGGTAGTCCTCATGCCAGGTCTGCTGGGTTCATTTCCTGGTCGGGGAACTAAGATCTCTGCATCCCAGCAAGCTGTGAGGTGCACCCAAAGCAACAACAACAAAGAAATGTGGGACAAAGAAAGGCTTTTGTTCCCAGGAACCCCCCACAGGGTCCTGCTTGGTATCATTTCTTCGTTGGCAGACACAGTCTCCCCAGTAATTTTTCTACTTTTCAGTCCAAACTGTTGCTGAATCTGTGTAATCATCCCTTAGGTCAGTGTCAGTTGCTCAGTTGTGTCCAGGTCTTTGTGATCCCACAGACTGTACCCTGCCAGGCTCCTCTCTCCACGGAGTTCACCAGGCAGGAATAGTGGATAGCCATTCCCTTCTCTGGGTGATCTTCCTGACCTAGAGGTCAGACCCAGGTCTCTTGCATTGCAGGCAGATTCTTTACCATCTGAGCCACCAGGGAAGCCCCCAACCATCCCTTACTTTCAGTAAATGGCTTGGTGTCACTCTTCAGCGGATCCCTTGCTGAAGTCTTTGTAATGGCTTGGAACCAAGCAGGAGCCACTGGGGCCCTCCTGCATACCAAAGCTCTTCAACATCCCATTTCTTGTCTAGAAAGAGGCTTTGGTCTCCTAGGCCTCCTCTTGAGTTCCAAAGAGCAATGCGGAAAGAAAAGAAAAGCAACCAGGAAACAATAGTTCAGTGATAAAAGAGCCCTTGTTCCTCCTTAAGGGATATACAGAACCATCTGAGTTGTTATAAAGAAACTAAGACCTACCCCCCACCCCAGCCCCACCCAGGTGGAAGATGGTGATTGCATGAGGACAGCAGTATACCCCAGACTGACTGGAACCAGAGAGTTGAAACATCACCCTGTTACCTTACCACCAATCAATCAGAAGAAAGTTATGCATCCTGCAGCCCTCACCCCAAAATTTGCCTTTAAAATTCCTTCCCTGAAAGCCATGGGGGAGTTTGGGTCTTTTGAGCCCAGGTTGATTGATCCTTGCTTGGCCCTGTAATCAATCTTTCTCTGCTCCAAAGTCCAACATTTTGGTTTGTTTGGCCTCACTGACAGTGGGACACATGAACTTCAGTTTAACAATAGATTCAGTGCTTTCTGGGGCAACACGTCAATCAGAATATGTATTTTGTTTGTGTCTTTCATAAATTTTAATGCCTTTTCATTTTTAAAAAAGTTTACATTGAAGTATAGTTTATTACTATAAAAGCAAAGCCATCATTTTGCTGACAAAAGTCCGTATAGTCCAAGCTACGGTTTTTCCAGTAGTCACGTACGGATGTGCGAGTTGGACCGTGAAGAAGGCTGAGTGTGGAATAATTGATACCTTTGAACTGTGATGCTGGAGAAGACTTTTGAGAGTCCCTTGGACTGCAAAGAGATCCAACCAGTCAACCCTAAGGGAAATCAACCCTGAATATTCATTGGAAGGACTGGTACTGAAGCTGATGCTCCAGTACTCTGGCCACCTGATGTGAAGAGTCGACTCACTGGGAAAGATCCTGATCCTGGGAAAGATTGAAGGCAAAAGAAGAGGGTGGCAGAGAATGAGATGGCTAGATATTATCACTGACTCAATGGACATGAATTTGAGCAAACTCCATAAGGTAGTGAAGGACAGGTAAACCTGGTGTGCTGCAGCCCCTGGGGTCACAAGAGTTGGACAGACTTAGTGACTGAAAAACAACGAATAGTTTATTAACAAGGCTGTGATAGTTTCAGGGGTATTTCATTCTTAACTAAGCACCCTTTATGCACTGTGGCCCTAACTTTAGCAGTTTGAAGTGTGACTTAAAAGCTAGTACAATTTTTTTTTCCTGCAATTTTACAGAAAATTCAATTAAAAAAATTATTTATTTAGCTGCACCAGGTTTCGGTTGCAACATCTGCAATCTAATTCACCAACCAGGGATCAAACTCAGGACCTTTGCGTTGAGAGCTCAGACTCTTAGCCACTGGACCACCAGGGGAAGTCCCTCACAGAAAACTCATTCTTACCATAGAGCTTAGCAACCTCAGCATACCTGTTTTTTTCCTTACTAATTTGAGAATTTTCACCCTTTATGGCTTCTCTGGCTTCTCCACATCACTAGCAATACCACTTTTGGACTTTGGGGCCATTATCAAGAAAAGTAAGAGTTACTTGAAACAAACACTTCCGTATCCAGACAATCGATCTGATGACAGAGACTAGAAGACTAAGGGCGCAAGCAGCATATACCGCGTGGGTATGTTGGACAAAGGACTGATTCACTTACCCTAATGGGAGGGAGCAAAACCAGAGATTTCAACACATTACTCAGAACAGTACAGCAAATAAAAACGTATGAATTATTTTCCATTCATTACTTTCAGACTAGAGCTAGCCAAGGGAAGCTAAAACCACAAACAATGAGAGAAAAATCACTGTATGCCGAAGATGGCGCCAACTCAACCATCGTCTCCATAATTCCCCAGCCGGGCAGGCACAGTGCGCATGCGCTGCCTGGCGGCCTCAGCGCGCCTGCGCGGCCGCACAGCCTTCCCCGCCCAACTCCCGCCGCCGCCGCCGCCGCTGCTGCGCTGACGGCGGTTGCCGGAGCTTCAGGTGAGTGTGAGCGCCTCAGCCTGGTTGACGGGGGGCGCGCCGTGCTGCCTGTGGGGTCGTCGTTCCCTTTGCCTTCTTCCCCGCCTCACCACCCCAGCGCGCCGGGGCTTGGGTGAGCGCTGCCAGCCTCCTCCAGGGGTTCGGGCGCCCTCCGCTCTCGTCGCCTGGGGACCCGGAGCAGCCCGGCCTCTTTCGGCCGCTACTCACCTGGGCGGCGGGGCTCACGGCGAACCCTCTGGCGATGGCGTGCAGGCGGCCGCGGCCGAGCCTCTGGGTGCCCAGCACCTCAGCCTCGTACCCACCGCAGGCGCGACCCCCTTTCCCGCTCCTGCTCTGCAGTCGGCGGAGCTCGGTGGGCCTCGGGGTCGGACGTTCGTCTACCCCGTCTGCCCGGGAGCCGGGTAGTGGGGTGGGGAACCTGGAAGATGCGCCGAGAGCTCGCCTTGCACCTGTGGGGTCCTGGTGCAGTCAAGAGTACCCTCTGGCTGTACCCCGCGGCGACCATGCGAGGGAGCGGCTTCTTAGCCCCGGGTTACAGATGAGGAAACTGAGGCACCGAGCTGTGAGGCTCCCTGCCCAAGGTCACGCGCCAGAAGAGAGGCTGGAGTGGCTCTTGAACTCAGGGTCGGGGGCTCTCAGGCTAGTGCGGTTTTGTCCCTTTGGAAAAAAAATCTGAAATACACTAGCATCTCCCGAGATTATTCAACGTCATAAAAGTAGGCTACAAAAACAGCATTTTCTTGTTGATGAAGTACAATTGAGGTGTTAACTGTAATAATGGTAATAGCATTGTTATTAAGAGCTCACGTTCACCCAGTGCTTGCAAGTGTGCCAGGCATCTTCGTAAACATTTTAAGATTATCTCAGTACCTCAGCGCTTCACCATCAGATGCGTCCTCTTTCCTTTTCATGCAGCTTTTTTCCTGCAGAGCTGGCCTCTCTGTCACAGGTAAACTGGGAGCCTCCTGGTTTAGGAGCAGGGACGGTGGCTTACTGGCAGAACAGAGGTAAGCCTTGTCTTGGATCTATATTTTGCCCCCAGAGGATATTATTAGTCTTCCTTTTCTGGCTGCCAGGAGGTCAAGACTGATAGAGCTGGGCCAGTTGGATTTGGAGGTGAAAGAACAAATCTGGCGAGCACTCCCCTTATCCTGGGGCTTTCTGGCTCTATTCCAGTGCTGGGCTTGAACCTCTCATTTAAGATGAAGTAAAAAGAGAAAGAGATCCTTGACAAAGTAGTGTTGAATATAAGAAGCCTCACCGATTTAAAGTTCCCAAAGGAACAGCTGTAAAAATATGGGAATGTTTCTTCCCCAATAAATAGCTCAAACTGTCTTTCCCCGCCCCCAATCCTTAGCAAATTCTCCTGCGTTCTTCAAAGCTCCATTAACTTACCACCTTTTCTGTGAAGCCTTCCTTGCTTGATTTTCCCAATTAGAATTATATGAACACACATACATGCGTGCGTGCGCGCTTGTGTGTGTGTGTGTGTGTGTAGGTAGATAGGTAGGTAGGGTAGAGGCTTCAGTCTTATTCTTAGGACTATTAGCCCGTTGAGGTCAGGGAGCATCTTTGCAGCCCCAAGTGCTTGGCTCACAGTAGGCCCTGGGAAAGAATCAGTGAATTTCCACAGTTCCTTTGTATTACTCAGAGTGATGTTTTCCTGCTGCCCTTCTGTTCCTTCATTCTGCCCTTCAATTTCTTTTCGCTGGCTTTCTCTTTAGATTCAACTACTGGTCATCACTGACCACTCAGAGGTCTCTAGTCCACCCTCTTGTGTCTGAAAATTTGCAGAAAAAGGTCCTAAGTCAAGAAGCCTGTTTATCCCCAAGAGTGGAATTGGTATATGTCGCTTAAGTGTACAGGGCAATTTTTATTTGCATGTTGCCCAAAGGGAGCCTCAGGCTTATAGGTTTTTAGTCTGTCCCTAAATACATGTAGGAGAGGGAACTGGCAACACACTCCAGTATACTTGCCGGGAGAATCCCATGGACAGAGGAGTCTGGAGGGTTAGAGTTCATGCGGTTATAAAGAGTTGGACACGACTGAGTGACTAGCACAAATACATGTAAGTTTCAGTTTTACCTTCTTTTGCCTTATGTGGCTGACTGCCCCAGTGTTATCAGAGTAGTCACAATTTTTACTATATATCTTCATAGTACTTATAACAATAAATATTCAAAGGGCCGTTTGGGAGGCAGTAGACGGTTGCATAGGCTTTCTATATAAATAATTAATTTAAAAGATTTTTTCCCAAATAATCTGCAAATAGATTGAGCTGTTACGCATAAAGAATGGTACTGGGTATGGTGTAAGATTCTCATAGTTCTTGTTCAAAGAGCTTACTAGCTAACTAGGAAATACTATTTTCTAACTGTAACTCAAGTCTAAAAAATCACCGTAATAGCAGTATATGCAAAGCAATGTGTATAATGGTATACTCAAATATAACGGAATACGATATTCCAGTGTGGGACAGTTCATAAAATTATACATTGCCCAGGGCTGAAAGGAAGCATCAAGTCATTGAGTCCAGCTGTGCTGCCTTTGTAGACGTCTTCCTGAGAAGGGAACTTGTCCGAGGCCAGGGTTACAGAACTGGTGCTTCAGCTTGAATGTAGACTTTTTATCCACTAAAAGTTTATCAGTATTTCAGTGAATTCATCCTTGTATGTGTGCTTAGTCTCTCAGTTGTGTCCACTCTTTGCAACCCCATGGACTGTGGTCCGCCAGGCTCCTCTGTCCATGGGGATTCTCCAGGCAAGAATACTGGAGTGGGTTGCCATGCCCTCCTCCAGAGGATCTTCCCAACCCAGAGACTGAACCCAGGTCTCCCACATTTGCAGACGGATTCTTTACTGTCTGAGCCACCAGGGAAGCCCAACTCTTAATATTTGTGAAACAGGGGTGAGGAAGGGGTGAAAGAAATACAATTCACATCTTCAGGGAGCTTGTGGTCTGTTGGGAAAGAGTTAAAGAACCCGTCTCTAACGTTGGAGACAGTGCATACCTAATTGTTAAATTATGTGCTAGAGGGACTAGGTATGTCAAGAGGGATCAGTATGAGCTTTGACACAGAGAGCACTTTGGGGAGGATTGAGGGCCTTTCTGGGCTCTGACAGATTGGTACGGTCAGAATTAATCAACAGGACAAGGAACGCATTTTCAAGTAGGATGGTAGGTGGCTCACATGGTAAAGAATCTGCCTGCAATGGGAAAGACCTAGATTTGGTCCCTGGGTTGGGAAGATGCCCTGGAGATGGGAATGGCAATCCACTCCAGTGTTCTTGCCTGGAGAATTCCATGGACAGAGGAGGCTGTTGGGCTACAGTCCATGAGATTGCAAAGAGCTGGACACGACTAAGCGCCTAACACTTAAGACCAAAGCACGGTTGCCACTCCTGACAATAAAATATTTAAGAGACAATAAAAAAAAAACCGGCTTGACCAGGGTGACTTGCTTGTGTTCAGTGGTTGTCAACCATTAGTGTGTATAAGAATTACCTGAAGTTTATTAAGACAGATTGTGGGGGCCCCACCCCCAGAATTTCTGATTCAGTAGGTCTGGGGTGGGGCCTGAGAATTTGTATTTCTAACAAGTTCCCAGATGCTGCTGATGCTCCTGATTCAGGGACAGCACTTTGAGAACTTGGGCTGGATTAGAAGGTTGAAAAACTAGAGTCAGAAACTGTCAAAGAACTTGTTCCAGAAAAAGTATATCTGTGTGTGTTGTATACCAGCATAAGAAAGTTCTGGAAAGATACATTCCAAACTGTAATAGTAGTCATTTCTGGGAGTGGGATTTAGAGGGTTGGAGAATTCACTTTTTACTCCATAGCTTTCAGTACTATTTTTGCATTGTGCACATATTGTTTTCGTGTTTTAAAAAGGAAAGAAAAGTAAGAGTTGTTTTTGAAGATATGTACTAAAATATTTATGGAGTTAAAAAAGAGCTTGCTAAAGTAATCTAGTGTCATACAACAGACATTTTTAGAGTGTCTGCTGTATGCCAGATGCTACTGGTTCTGGAAATACAAAGCCTTTGCTAAAGCTTGCAGTCTGGTGATCGAGATGGGCAGACAGCAGCTCTGCTGAGTATCATGTGAGCTTCCTAAGATGAGGGGCAAGGGTCTAGCTCTGTATGTGGCAGGTAATAGACACTTGGTAAATGATGAATTAACAAATCCAGGCAAGAAGTGAAGATAGTCAGAAGGACAAGGAAAGGGCAAATGAGAGATTCTGGGCGGGGGTGGGGAGCGGAATGACAAAGCTGAATAGAGATGATGAAAGGAAGGGGTGTTTTGAGTACTTTCAAGTCCACAGATTGATAACATTTAGGTTTACTGCTGAACTGGATATCCAGTCATCTATTCTGAAAGAACTTTTTAAACCATCCTACCCCAACCCCACTTTCTGTTTTTTAAGAGACTGCTTGAAAATAGCACAGAGATACTTAACCTAGATTTAATGTAAGTATTGACCAGGGCTTTCTTTGGTAAATGAATTTTTTTTTCTTTAACCACAGTGCTAATTCTGTTGTATATATAGTTTACCTACAATTTTGCCACTAATTGTCATCTTATTAATGTGAAAATGACTGAGGTGTATGGGAGACTGTTTTTTTTTGTTGTTGGTTTTTTTCTGCTGCGCTGCACAGAATCTCAGCTCCCCAACCAGTGGTTGAACCTGGACCACTGCGGTGAAAGCCCAGATTCCTAACCACTAGGCTGTCAGCAGAACTGGAGGATATTTTAAGTGCCATACAAAATTGGGTATTTTGTCTTTTGATCTTATCTCTTCAGTGAAGAGATGTTATAGTGATGCATAATTCTGTCATGTTCCCAAAGCACATCACAGAGTTTGACATATTATCAGTCTGAAATAAATATCCATGGTTGTTGGATATTTCATGGCTCAGTGGGGTGTGCTTTGGAAGAAATATGGCTTCACTGCATTCTGAGTTGAATTCTAGGTAACACTACTCAGAAAACTATCAAGCCATGTTATTAAACTTGGTAGAGAACATGATGTGGAGCAGGCTTTCTCCCCCACTTTTTGTTTGGAGGTGCTACTTTTTATATTCCTCAGAGATTTAATATAGAAAAAGAAAATAAATTTCCCAAGTAGAGAAGTTTAGCTCTGCCATTTGATTGTTAATCCTTTACCACCTAAAAATGCCCACTGTCTACAGATTGAGTTTCATTTGGGCCAAGGATAAATTTCTGATACAGCCACTCTTCATACTTGATTTTATTCCTAATTATTAGAAGGTGCTTTTGGTTGCTGTTATAAGTTTTACAGTATCTTTTTTTTTTTTAATTTGGTTTGCTGCACCAGGTCTTAGTTGCAGCATGTGAGATCTAGTTAGTTCCCTGATCAGGGCCCGAATCCGGACGTTGGAAGCACAGAATCTTAGACCCTGGACCACCAGAGAAGTCCTAAAGATGTTGATTCGTTTAAACCTTTCTGTCGGGACATGGTTTTAACCAGGATGTTGCCTGGAGTATAACTTTGGGTGATTAGACAGTCCAAGGGTAATTGCTTTTCAGATATCGTCAGATAGGTACAGGCCTCCCCTGTTCATTAATAATAATGGTGATGATAATAATACCTTAATTTTGTTGGATGGTTCTCAGTTTTCAAAATTCTTTGATTATTAAGATCCTGGTAGGTCCCAGTAGCCAAACCTGAAACGAATAAGTAGAAGAATTAATGATCAGTTGGGATCAAGTGGAAAAAGTCATTTATAGAGGCCGGCCAAAGCTCTAGCTGCAGGCTGCTCAGGTTCAAATCCTTTCTGTGCCACTTGCTAGCTGTGACCTTTGGCATATTACAAAACCTCTCCCCACCTCAGTTTCTTCATCTGTAAAATGGGAAGGATTACTAATGTACTATCTTATAAGTGTGTCAGGAAATATAAGGAAATAATGAATGGACAAATAAAGTGCATATTATGGTATCTGGAATAAAGTAAGTGATCAATATATTATGAGCATGAAGTTAGTGTGAGTTTTAAGTACTGCCTCTTGGTCTCTTGTTTGTCCTTTACCTCCACTCAGGCTGTCTTAAAGAACAAATTGTTCTCCGGGATTCTCTCTTAGAGCTGGCGGGAACCTGGAACCCATCCCAAGAGCATGTACCAGCGCTTTGCCAGCAGTAGCTTTCCTGATGTCCTGAGCTGCATCCTTCAAGAGCTGAAGCAAGAGGGTAGTGCTTCTTCTAGAGTTACTTTAGCATGATCCCCTCGTTAGAGGGGATCAACTGGTTGATAGGTGTGTGAGGTGAAAAAGAACGCCCTGAGATGTGTGTTGCTTTGTTCTAATAGTTATCTGTACTGATACCCTGGAATTATTCTGGTGATTATACAGGCAGACTCAGATTCCCAGCTTGGCAGTCTCTGCAAACCTCCTGTTCACCACCTGCTGCCAGAATCCAGGAGTGACACAACAGGAGTGGGCCTGTTGTGAGGGGTGCCGTTCTTTTCCTTTCAGAAAAACACAAGGTGTGTGGATAGCCCTCATCCAGGGCTGAGGCCTGGTAGAGATTTTTACTGTAAAAATGAGGTTCTGCAAGGATGCTTCAAGCGGCTTTGATCACTCCTCCATCCCCCACCTTTGCTTATGGCATAGCATCTCTCAGAGTATTTTTCTGATAAAGAGTAACCCAGACTTTCCTTTATGTGGTGCACAAGCTCAATGAGCTAGCTGCATTTTAAAAAGTCGTTGTTTCTTCCACAGAGGGTGGTTTGGCTTGTTTATCTGGCTTTCTGGGGAGTCTCCTGAGACCCTTTCTTTTCCTAAGGGCCCTCAGGAGACAGCAATGAAACCAGCATCCATTACCCTAGACACTTGAGAGGATGCTTAAGTCGATAGTTTTATGATTAGATTAATTCAGGCTTTAACCCTGGCAAAACTTGAGAGCCAAGTCATCAGATTATGCTTCTTAAAGACTGAAGTATGGAATTTAGCCCAGGACTCTGTGATATCTTTCAGAGCCTGGAATAGGAATTCAGACGCCAGCCAGTCCCAGCCCCACACCCAGCTGAATACATGAATTTAGGCAAATCACTTCAATTTCTAGGCATATCTGTAGACCAGTGGTTCTCAGCTTTAACTGCATGTTAAAAACCATACTGGACCCTATATTAGACCAATTAAGTTGGATCCTTAGGGTTGGGGCCTGGTATTGACCTCCTTCAAAGCTCCCTAAGTCTTTCTAATGTGCAGCTAAGAGAACTGTTGGACAGGATGCCACATTTTAAAAGACTCTTACTTTGCTTCTCGGGAAGCACAGTGAAGTGTGGTTGTCCACACAGTGAAGTCTGATTCATGTGCTCAGTGTTCTGACCAGCCTTGTCTTCTTTCCCAGCTATGTTGCTCTTCCTGCTGTCTCTTGGATATGTTGTGTACATTTATTCCTCTCCCAACTCAGATGTCCTCACCTGGAGTGTCCTCTCCTCCCTTCCAGCCATCCAGAACCTGTCCTTTCAAGGCCCAGCACTCTGTAACTCCTTTGGGAAACCCCTGACCATCTCGGTCCCTAGTTATTTCTCCCACCTCCTCTCTGGTTCCAAGCGTGGTTTGCTGTGTGCTCCGTTTGCTCAGTCACGTCCGACTCTTTTCGACCCAATGGACTGTATCCCTCCCGGCTCCTCTGCCCATGGTATTTCCCAGGCAGGAATCCTGGAGTGGACTGCCATTTCCTACTCTATGGGATCTTCCCGACCCAGGGATCGAACCCACGTCTTCTGCATTGGCAGACAAATCGTTTACCACTGTGCCATCTGGGAAGCCCCAAGCTTCGTTTAATGCTGACTAAACGTAATGCACACTAGAGGCAATGTAAGAGATGCTCGGGCAACGTTCTGTCCTCCTGGGTAGGTGGAACATATGAAAACACCACTGGTTTGACTCGCAAACTATTAATACTAATCTTTTTAGTATCCTGTATTGTTGGCTACTTCTTACTGTGTATGTGTATCTTGTAACTGTTAGTTGATAAACAGCTATCCATGATGTGACTCCAGTGGACATTTTATCCCCTGTTGCCAACAGCAAGCTCCTCTTCTTGCCGAATTAGAGCATTTTTCAGCACTGCTTTCTCATCTTGCTTTTATGTTCTCCCTTTCTGGACTTCCTTCTTTTTATTTTCTCATCCTCACCTATAGGAATTTTATCTATTCTTCAAGGTCCAGTTCAAATATGACCTCCTCCATGAAACTTTTCCTCAGCACCCACAACTTGCATTAACTGACCTTTGCCTTAAACCTCTGTAACCCTTAGAGCAGTGGTTCTCAGCTGGGGTTGATTTTGCTCCCCAGAGGACATTGAGCAATATCTGGAGGTATTTTTGTTTGTGTCAACTGTTGCAGGAGGGTGCTGATAGCATTTAGTGAGTAGAGGCCTGGGGTGCTACTAAACGTTGTGTGATGTACAGGACAGCCCCCGTGATGAAGAATTATTTGGCTCAAAATATCAGTACTGAGGTTAGCCTCCCTCCTGAGGGACCTCCTGAGGGGCTTCCCTCCTGGCTCAGTGGTAAAGCATCCACCTGCCAGTACAAGAGACACGAGTTCTAACCCTTATCCGGGAAGATCCCCTGAAAAAGGAAATGGCAACCCACTCCAGTGTTCTTGCTGGAGAATTCCATGGGCAGAGGAGCCTGGTAGACTGCAGTTCATGGGGTCATAAAGAGTCAGACATGACTTAATGACCAAACAACAACAACAACAACTGAGGCTGAGAAAATGCCTCAGAGTTTGTCCAGTTTGTAGTCTCATGTTTATCCCGCCTTGAACTGTAGTGATTTATTTACAGACTTAATCTCCTCTACTCAATTGAATTAATGGGTGAAGGCAGACTCTAGTTCCAAATCTGGGCTTTCTTGTTATTAACTTCATATTAACATTTAATCCTCGAGCCTGTGCCCAGATCCTAACTGCACAGTGTAATTTAGGACCAGAGATAAGAGCACAGTGAGGGAATCAGCTGAATTTCTTTTCCTTTTTTACCAACCCACATCTTTTCATCTGTGATGACCTGGGAGGAAGTATGGTACAGGGCACAGAGTAAGCGTTTGGGATCAGAAGAAAATTGGCTTTTGGTTAGAGCTGTTGGATTTATCAGTTGTGTTTTTTGTTCGTTCCGTTTCACCTCTTCAAGCCTGGGTTTCCTCATCTCTGGAATAGAAGTGATTCAGTGCCCCAGTGTTTTATTCCCAGTGCCGTTGGGATAATCCAGTGAGATGTTAGACGTGAAGGTGCTTTGTGAAGTGCTGTAATCATGACTCAGCCAGTAGTTTATAGGTAAGAAGAGAGGATGTGGGTCAGCTTGCTATAGGAGCACCACTAGCTTCCCAGCCAGTCCTCTGGCCACTTCCTACCGCTTTCCAGTCATCACTACTCCAGCGCCAGCTCCAGCTGACCCCTCCCAGCTCAGTCTCCTGAGAGTGCCTCCTCTATTTGCTGCCTTCATTCTGTTCTGATTATCTGTCTGCAATCTTGCCAAAACCAAAGTGACTGACTCTGCTTCTAGAATACAAACTAGTAGCCTGCTATCAGTTCGTTTCTGGCAAAGCGTGACAAAGGCCAGACAAATTACCTTGGTCATGGGGAAAAGCTGGGAAATACGACAGCTTGTAGTTTTAGAAAGCCAGTACTATGTATAGTCCCTTGTTGTCTTCATTTAAAGTAACAGAGCAGTGTTTTTAAGCACTGGAAATCTCAGTGAGCTTTTCGTGACTGAAAAAAAAAAAAAACATAACGTGGGGTGTGCTAAAAGCCTGAGACCCTCCTGTGCCTGGAATCAGGCCAAGTGCACCCTCCCACTGATTTGCTGAGTGAACTTCAGCTAATCAGTGAATCTCAATAAGTTGATAACTGGGTGACCTCTGAGGATTTTAGTAAGAGCCTTGTGAGGTGGAGGATAGGTGCTTACCCTGGGGAATAATGTAAAGTGCTACATTTATAGGGGGCTTTTGGGTCACAGACGGCTTCCTTGGTGGCTTAGTGGTAAAGAACCTGCCTGCAATGCAGGAGACCTGGGTTCAATCCCTGAGTCAGGAAGATCCCCTGGAGAAGGGAATGGCAGCCCACTCCAGTATTCTTGCCTGGAGAATTCCATGCACAGAGGAGCCTGCCGGGCTACAGTCCATGGGGTTGCAAAGAGTCAGACACTACCGAGCAATTAACACTAACTAACTTTGGGTCACAGAACATGAGTCCTAAATGGGGGCGAAAATGTTATCCTACTCAACCTCTTGTCTTGACAGATGGGGAAACAGGTCCAGAAAGGAAAAATGCTTTGCCCAGTGCCACTCAGTTAGGTAGGGCCCGCCTAGGTCTAGAGTCCATATCTGATACGCTTATGGGCTCTTTCTATGACTAGAAGAGTCAAATTTTTAAATCCTTGCATTGTTACTCACTTAGATATGGATATTAGGAAAGTCACTTAACTTCTCTTAGCTTAAGTTTTTCCTGCCTATAAAGTAAGAAATGAAGATATCTACCCAGGAGGAGTATTAAACATAACAACTGGGATGAGGAGGATTAACATAAGGTCCTTAGACTATAATTTCTGGCACAGAGTAGGAATTACACTTTTCCCCTTTCCCTTTTTAGCCTTTTGATACAAGGCTCACTTACTCAGGCTGAGGATGGCTGTTTTTTTTTACTTGTCACTCTTCCCCCTATCTCATGAAACTGGAAAAGAATTCTTATCTATTACATTTATAAAATCCCCACTAGCCTTTTAAAAATATTAATAGCCCTTAGTATCAGGTTGGGATCTGGCAGCCATATCATTTGTGCAGATGAAGGCACTGCGGCCCTTTGATCCCCAGGAGGGAGCCAGTCTGTGTAGCAGAGGGATCTGGAGATGGAGTTTTCCACCACGTGATGTTAGTTTTCTTATAGGAGTTATAAAACTGCTCATTGGCAAGGGCTCAAGACAGTGAGCAAAAATCAGGTCTCTGGAAGAAGACGTTGGGTTCCCTGTCATGCGGAAGTGAACACCTGCTGTCTGTTGCCAGCTCCGAAGTCACACCGTCCTCCATTGGCTGCACTGGGCCCAGCTGATAAGGACAGACTTCTCGTTTAATTGCACCCTTGTTTTAGTGTTTGTCCTGGCACAAACTGCATCTTTCTTTATCTTTAAAAGATGCTCGGGAACACTAGGCGAATGCGTCACTTTGGAGGCACCTCAGGCTTCCCTCTGTCCCTGAGGCTCCTTGACAGGCTCCCCAGTGGAGTCACATTTGAATGATTCACACCTTGCAGTGCCCTGCTTTCAAATGAGTGAATTAAAGTAGTGAATAAAGCAGGGTTGGAAAAGTTTCAGAATATCACCATTTTATGTGTGTGTGTTGGGGGGGATGGAAATAGACTGAAATATTAACAGTGATTGTTTCTAGAAGGAAGGACTGAATAAAATATCTTTTGGTTACCCTGTGGTTTCCATATTTTCTAAAATGGGCCCGTATTTTATAATAGGAAGAAGAACTTTAAAATTGTCATTTTAAATTACTGACAAATAGTGAAGTCCAAATGAAAAGTAGCTGCAGTTCATAGTGTGGTTAATAAACACTGTGAAGGGACTTTCCTGGTAGTCCACTGGTTAAGACTGTGCTCCCAATGCAGGGGGCCTGGGTTCAATCCCAGGTCAGGAAACTAGATCCCACATGCCTCACCTAAGACCTGGTACAGCCAAATAAATAAATAAAAGTTTATTTAAAAAATTCAATGAGTAAATTCTAGTTGGGCCAATATTTGGGGCGCTAAGTGGGTTGATGTGGGGACTACAGAAGAGAGAAATGTTAGATGCTGTTTGAAATTTGTGATAAAAATTTCAAGCCATCTCATCCCCTTTTGAAGTGTGACTGATATGAAAATAAAATAAAAATTCTGGGCATTTGGTAGCTCAGTCAAGGGTATAGGGTACCTGGGGTCTGAGAAAAGACCCACATCCTAGAGGGAGGGCAAATACCGGGCTTGTGCTCTTGCAGTGACACAAATGTTGGGGTCCTCATGGTTGGCTCGTGTGATCCATGGTTTGAGCAGTGGTCCCCATTGGCACCCTCAGGGTTCTTCAGAGTAATGGTAGAAGAGCTTTTGTTAGTCAGCCTAGAGGAAGTCAGCCCTGGATAGTTCATTGGAAGGACTGATGCTGGGGAAGCTGAAGCTCCAATACTTTGGCCACCTGATGTGAACAGCTGACTCATTGGAAAAGACCCTGATGCTGGGAAAGATGGAGGGCATTAGGAGAAGGGGACAACAGAGGATGAGATGCTTGGATGGCATCATCAACTCAATGGACGTGAGTTTGAGCAAACCCCAGGAGATAGTGAAGGACTGGTGTGCTATAGTCCATGGAGTTGCAAAGGATCAGATACAACTGAGCAACTGAACAGCAACGACAAATGTAGGCAGAGTTGAAAGCAGGATTCATTTTGGTGTATTGGTCATTAATACCTAAGAGGTAACATGGGACACAGACCCTCTCCATAGCCAAGTCAAAGCCATACATCCTATTTCTGGAGGGAAAAACAGAAAAATGGATTAATTAATATATTGTGAATGATTCCCACCAATCAGAAGGAATTGCTCCTCCTTTGAACTCCTCTGGCCCTTTATTTCTCATTTTGTAGGTAAGTTTATAGATTGTGGTCATCTCTGCTAATAAACTTGTAGAAGGCAGGGACCCTATTTCTGTTGTCCATATGCTTTGCACAGTGGGAACTCAATAAATGGTTGTTGAATGTCTGAATTCCCAAATCATTGAATTAGCATTTTTCCTGCAAGGCCAAGGCAGAAGAGATGAAGCCTAGACCTTTGAAGTCTGGATGGGAATCACTTGTATCCAGTATTTGTAATCTCTCCCCATGGCTTCCTGTACAGTAGGATGGAATCTGTGCCTCTCTACTCCACACCTTTCCCTAACTTCTCCCTTTCGGTCTTAGATATTTCTCACTATGTAACTAATCACTCCAAAACAAAGTTATTTATTATGTCTCATGGTCCGGGGTCAGGAACTGGGGAGCAGGCTCATTAGAGGCCTTTGTGGAGGCTGGCTACCATACTCTGCATCTACTGTTGTGATTCCCCAAGTGAAGGCTAGTGAGTGTAGCCTTGGTTCATCTCTCTGTTTATGTTAGGCTACAGCATTAACCTTCACTTTTTATTGTCCCTTAATCCACCTTCTAAACTGTTGCTTTCTAAATTGTAGCCCCGAGCATGTTGTTCTCTTACTTATACATCTCCAATAACTGAAATGAATTCTCCATGTGGGCAAAGACTATTGTATTGATTATCTGTTGCTGCATTAAAATATTACTGCAAACTTCATAGTTTATAACACACATTTATTATCTCAGTTTCAGGGGGTTGGGACTCCAGCATGGGTTGACTGGCTCCTCTGCAAGGCTGTAGTCAAGGTGCTGGTCAGGGCAAGGCGCAGCTGGGGAAGGATCCACTTCCAGGCCCACGTGGTTGTTGACAGCCTTCAGTTCCTTGCACATGGTTGGACTGAAGGTCCCAGTTTCTTGCTGTTTTGGCTGGAGGCTGTTTCTTGCCACATGGCCGTCTTACAGCATGCCAACTTGCTGCTTTTTTTTTTTTCAGAGGAGGACAACACATTTACAACCTGCTTCTTTAAAGCTAGCAGGGGAACTCTGTCTCTTTGCAAGACAGATGTTAAAATATCATGTAATGTAATCATATGCAGATACTCATGTACTTTCCATCACTTTTGCCATATTCTAATGGTTAAAAGGAAGCCTAACCCTAACGAGATAAGTGTGTTGGGGGGTTATGCTTGGGTGTGTATGCCAAGAGGTTCAGAGATCACAGAGGCCACGTTAGAGTCTGTTTGCCCTAAGTAATCTAGTTTACTGTGTCTTCAGCACCCTGAGCAGTGCCTGACACACACTAAGCTCTTAATGTTTGAATGAATGGATGTAGTGTGACCATTATGTTTCCAACTCCTAGTTTTAAGCCTTTTTCTCCACTTCTGTTTCAGAGTTACTGATTTATTCTTGAGAATCCTCTACTCTCATCTGGCCTCATGGATGAACTTCAGGATGTTCAACTCACAGAGATCAAACCACTTCTAAATGATAAGGTAAAGATTGCTGTTGTCACTAAAATATATGTAAGTCCTTAAGTCCTTTCTTCTGTGGTTAGTTTGTTTTCTATATTATCTGAATAGTAACTAAAAACATATTTATCTTGATTTTCTGTGGGGAGAAAACTTTAAAAAATATATTTCTTAACCTTCTTCTTGATGTCTTGCCTCTCTTTCTTCCTACTTTTGTTTCCACCAGCCAAATTCAGACAAATTATCCTTGACATGTCCTGTTCTACAGATAGAGATGTTAAGCGGAAAGTATGAGTGGGGTTTGATTTAGAATCCAGGAATCGTGACTTTCAGTTTCTATAAGGAAAACTTAGCATCCATGGCTGGTAATGCACACAGGCTGCGGTGCTCTCCGTAAGGCTTGTCTGTGATGCGACCTCTCTGTCTGCGTTGAGGTTTTCATCAAGGGTGCCTGGATGTTGGTGATATACCTCATCTTTCTGTTCATGTCAGAGAACACACAGTGAGCGTCATAGTTAACAGTCACCAGGATTCAGCAGGTAAAGAGTGCTGTGATGATACGAGTTACCAAAAAGCTAAGAAAGGTTTATCCTCTCTCTTCTCCCTCTCCATTCAGTAAGTGTGTGAAATTCCTTCTTTTAGGCCCTGTTCTTTTGATGTATTGTCATTGTCCCCTATTAAATTACTCTTCTAGCTTGGTGTGGATGAGCTCATGGCATCCTTTCCTGGGGAAGTATTGATGGAAAGGGTAAAGTTGGGTAGGGTCAGGATGCCAATGGGGGCTATACCAGAAGATGTTGTTGCTTGTTAATCTTTTTTTGCCCAAGGCAGGGCCCTTCACCTACAGCTTCTAGGGCTATTGACTTGCTATGTTCACTAATTTGCTGTTGAAACCCTTCAACCCCATTCTTGTCCCTGTGACCTCATCTCTACCCCTATTTCCACCCCTTCCTTTATCTTTCACCAGATCTCTTGCTCTCCCCCTTGGCAAGCTGCACACTTTTTAAACCCTTTTTTGTTTCTTTCGTTGCTTCCCTTCATGTTTTCAGAAAACTCTCTGTTAAGCACTGAATTTTGGTGCATATGAAGGGCTGTACCCAAATGATGGGCCACGAAGAGGAGGAAGGAAGTAGAATCTACATCTGTAATGCTTACGTACAGCCACAGAAATGAATAGTTACAAGGCAGGTGCGGGTAGGCAGTTTAGCTTCAGGAACTTAGAAACATATCCTAAACCTGAGTGGTCACCAGAATCAGCTAGGAACTTGTTTAAAAATACAGATTCCTGGGTCCCCACTCTAGAACAACTAAATTGGAATCTGAGGGGATGCGGACAGGGCACGCACATCTCTCTATGATCAGTGGTCCTCAACCTTGGCTGCTTATTGCAATTACTTGGGGAGATTTAAAAATAATTGATGCCTAGGTCTTACCTCCAGAGATTATAATTGAATTGATCTGGGGTGAACGTTTACAAAAGCATCCAAAAATTGAGAACCATGCCTAAAGTGATTCTGATTAGCCAGTGTTGGAAGCCTATGACCTGATGGATGTCAGACATTTGAAGATTGGGGCCCAGGTAAGAAGAGGAGTCTTTCCTGACCTTGGAAGTCCACAGGATGCCTGAGGCAGCTACATGAAGAACTCCAGGAGTTAATTGCCTGGATGTCTCATAGAGAAGGCAGCTGGAAAAGAAAAGATTTGGCGACTGTAACCACAGAAAAGTGTTGGATTAATGTTTGGGTCCTCATCTCTGAGGCTATAGTGATTCCCTGGCTGTGTCTGATGTGTGCCCAAATGCTATGAACAGAATTATGTCTGCTCCCCTAAAATTCATATGTTGAAGCACTAGCCTCCTATGTGATTATACTGAAGATAAGGGCTTTAAGGAGGTGACTAAGGTTAAATGAGGTCATGTGGTAGAGCCCTAATCTGATAGAATTGATGGCCTTATAAGAAGAGTGAGGGAGAGGGAGAGAGATATATCTTCTACCTCCAACCCTGGACAGATGAGGAAACATGGATGGCAGCCGTCTGCAAGCCAAGAAGGGAGCTCTCACCTAAAACCAAACCCTGCTGGAACCTTGATCTTGGACTTCCAGGCTCCAGAACTGTGAGAAGATAAATTTTTGTTGTAAAAGCCATTCACGCAGCCTGAGCAGTCTAAGATACCAGGCATTGTCTCACTTCCTAACATCTGGTAGCTCTTCTTTGATGTGCCTGTGCTGTTCCTACCCACTTCCCACGCTCCATCTCACGCCTCTCTCTCCCTGGGAAGTGCTCCTAGCCCATCACTATTCATGAGCACTCCCCCTGCTCCAGCCAAGCTTTATAGAAGTAGGTTGGCAATAGGCCCTCCTCAGATGGTGTCATTCTCAAACAAAGCCTTCTACCCCATTCCACCCCCCACTCCCCAGTATATCAGTGCTCTGCCTTTGCCCAATAAGTGGGTGCTTTTGCATACATTTTGAGGGGTATAATGACGGTAGTGCTTCTCATCCATTATTTCATTTGATCCTCCCAAAGGCTTGGTGATTTAGGACATGCAGATCGATTTATTCTCATATTGCTGATGAGGAGACGAGGGCTGAGAAAGGTGAAGCAGCTTACTCAGATTGTGTACCCAAGAGCACGTGCTGTAGGACAGGGTTTCTTGCTCTTGGCACTCTAAATGTTTTGTTGTGGGAGGCTGCCCTATTCATTGTAGGGTGTTTAACAGCATCCCTGGCCTCTCTACCCACTAGATGCCAGTAGCATCTTCAAGTCATGACAACCAAACTTGTCCCCAGACAATATCAGATGTCTCCTGGGGGTCAGAGTCTCCCCAGTTGAGAACCACTGCTGGTAGGGTATAAACTTCCAGACTTGAATAGCAAAGGAAGTCTTAACGTTTTTAGTTTTCAGGGACGTTTTATTTTTGCCTAATAGCCTATCCTGCTGTTATTTGTTGGGTGCTTTACATACCTTCTTTCTTTTAATCATCAGAACATTCCTTTGAAATAGATAGTCTTCCTCACTTAGTAGATGAAAATCTGACTGTAAGGCTTGCCCAGTCAGGAAGTGGCAAAGCCAGGACTGAAACCCAAACCTTTCCTACTCCACAGCCTGAGGCCTTTCCACTGTGTTCACCCTGTAGAAGTTTTGGCATCACCTCTGAGGCTTGCCCTCTCTCTGTAAGCAGAAACCTAGAGATTTATATCATTTCACCTCATCTTTCTGTCCATTCTCTTCCTAGATACATTCTTAGAGATATTGTTGTGCCCTTCCAGGTTTCAAGGAGCTAAAGGGAGTCTGGACCCAGCCTGAAATGCAGAAATTTATCCTGAGCTGACTATAAGGAATCATTCTCAAAATAGCTTTAAGCGAGACTTATGTTAACTTTTTTCTTGTCATTTGTTGGTACTTTTCCCATTTAATTTTAGTATGCCTGTGATTTTGTCTATGGCTCAGAATTGTGAAGAAGTGGGTAATTTTGCCATGCTTGTTTTGGCTCCAGTGATGGAAAGAAGCACCTGCCAGCACTTCTGTGTGTGTGTGGTTTTTTTTTTGAGACAGAATTATATGAAATGATTTTTTTTTAATAGCAATTAACCATTTTCAGAGCATTTTCACAAGTACTATCTAATTTGAATCTCCTAACTTTTTGTGAAGGAAGTAGTTAAATGTATTTTTAACTCCATTTTACAGATGAGGTTCAGAGAAATTATATGACTTGTCCTTTGCTGGTGTCTAGTGAGGTGGTGAAGCTAGGACCGGACCCCACGGATGTTGACTTCAGTCTGGGTCGGGGGTCCCAGGTTCTTCCCACCACCTGCTGCCTCTTGTTAGCTGGTTGTTCCAACCCCTTCCCCCCACCTCCACAGAGCTGTATAAGCAGGAGGGCTCCCTGATTTGTGCTTTATTTTCCCTATCTTCCTTTACCTACCCTTAGTTCAGATACTGCTGAGCCTATGGATGCCAAAGACCAGACTTGAGAAAATAAATAGGAGACCACAGTTGGCTTCAGCAGAACTGAGGACCTATCAAGAAGGGGAATAAATATTCAGTGTGGGGAATGAATAAGTTATTTATTTGTTTTGGTTGTTACAGTAGAAAGTGAGGTAGACCCTCTACTGGTGACTGGATATAGGAGGTAGGGAGGATATTATAAGAGGAAGAGCAGGAAGAACCCAGGGATGAGCATTTTAGTCATCTCCAGGGCAGCAGAGACAGGCAGAGGTTGTTTTGTTTGGTCTTTAATTTATTTTTAATTGGAGGATAATTGCTCTACAATGTGTCGATTTCTGCCATACAGCAAGGTGAATCAGCCGTAAATAAACATAGAGCCCCTCCTTCCTGAACTTCCCCCCCCACCCCACACCCTCCAAGGTCTCTTTGAAAACAACAGCAACACAGACTTGTTGATATTTTCATTAAAGAATATTTGTGAAGTGCTGTTAATACATTGCTTGTACAGTTTCCCATGTTTTTACTTTCTATTGGTAAGAGTTATTGTCCTTTTTTTTTTTTTTAGTAGACATGCCATATTTTATTCTCTTTGACAGTCTTTAATCTGCTTGTTTCTAAAACTTTTCCTGTTTTAACAACTGTCCTTTAGTTCCAAGCTCATCAGTTGCGTGTCACTCTTCCTCTTTGGTATTCATATCTTACTCAAATTGAGTATCTCTATTTTGAGATGCTCATATCTCTTCCAGAATGATGTTTATTGCCTTTACTAAGTGCCAGAACTGGGAATGGAGTAGTGAGTCAGACACTGCACCCCACATCAAGGTCACCAAACACGTAGATTTGCCCCAAATCTCCTCCTGTTGGTAGTTGGTTCTAAGGTCTGTCTTTCTGTTTTCTCTGTTGCTTTCTGTCTTTTGAAACTATATGTTGATCTTGACCAGATCTCATAGTGGGAAATTATGTTTCTCTTCTGTCCAGTTATATTTCTATAACTGTCTAGCAGTTACTTGATTTTTAAATTTTTCTCCTTGCCTTCCCCCTTTTTCTAATACTTCTTTTCATACACTGATAGATTCTCAGTTGCTTTTTGCCTATTCTCCAGGCTTGAGCTGAGAGAATTACTTTTTTAAAATTTACTTTCTTGAGCTCCTTATTTACCTTCTTCACTTGGCCTAGAGTCTCCACCAAGAAACATGCCCCTTAGCTGGCTTCTACCTTGACTGCAGCTTTCAGTTATGATTTCTCTTTTTCCTTGATTTTTCCTTTTTTCCCTCTTCCCCTACATTATTCTATTGTTTTCATTTATTATCTTGAATCCCTTTCTGCTGCTTAAGTCTGCTTAGTGCAAAAATCTCTCTGAACATGGAATTAATGCTATATTCAAATGGGACAGAAAATAAAAAGAAAGCACCCAGAGCCTGAAACTTCTGAAAGTTTTGTTGGAGTGAAACCCTGCGCTACAAATATCAGAGACAAATAAATCCCCAGGGGAGTGTCCCAGGGAAGTCTTTCCCCTTCCAGAATCTATCTAGTGAGCAGTATTGAATTTTTAATGAGTTCAGAGAATTTGGCTTTGGTTGACCACACTCAGATCATTTGGGGACCAGCTAATGATCTTGGCTCAGAAAGTCTGGGCACCAAACATGGTCAGACTGACCCAGTCATATCCTTTCTCCAAGATGCTTGATCACTCATGAAGCCTGAAGCCAGATTCCAAGAGGATCTGACATCTTTAAAAAAAAAAAAAAAGCCAAGAAAACAAGTGTTAGTCTTCCTCTGATTACTAGTATCTTTTCTTTGGGAGGTGAACATTGCATAAAAAATGTGCAACCATGTTCTTGCTAGGTTCTCAACAAAGATCATTTGGTTTCAGGAGAGAATTGCATCTTTCTACTTTTTGGCATTTCCCTTTGTGCTCATCTCAAGCTTCAGCCTCACAAAATGCTTCTTGACTGTGATCACAAGATAGTGAAGAAAGGAATTCATGCATAGGGCGACAGCTGCTTCTCAAATTGCTCATCAGAATTTGTGTGTCTGTGTTCCAGGACCAAGATTTTAGTTCAGACTGGAGTGATACTCCCTAAGCTTTCTAAATAATCTCTTCAGGCAATCTCTGGGAGCCCAGTAAGATTGAAGCTCTAATACAGTCTGTTTTGATATCATTATAGATTATTCCTCAAAATATTAAATGAATCTTTAAGTCATATTTTACAAAATACTAAGTTACAGACATATTTTTTATTCCACACCAAATCTTTTTTTTTTTCCATTGCAAAAAGTGAAGTACATGCTTATTGTAGAAAAGTTTCAAGAAAAGTGTAATCGCCCATAATCTTTCTATTCTGAAATAGTTGCTATTGTTAATGTTTTGGTATTTTTCTTCTAGTCTCTTTTGGTGCATGTTTTAATGTAGTTGAGGTCAAACTTTGACGACTGTTTTATAGTCTATATTTTTATTTAATGACTGGGATGCAGTGGAATTTTTCTGTTGTTTTTGACCCAAAATCTTAACAGAAACTTGTCAGTATTTAATTTTATTACGTTGGCTTATACCTTTTATAAATATCCATCAAGTACCTGACTTACCCCTGGCCCCCTGCTGAATGTGGTAGAGGGTGCGAGTTGAATAGGACTGGGGCTCACTGGCTGGTCATTTATATCCTACTACAACAATCTACCCTCGTCCATGAGAACGGCCCTCCCTTCTGCTTCTCACAGTCAAACTAGAAATTAAGTACAATGACTTGTCTGAAGGAGTTCTCAGCAGCTGTGTGGGGCCAGTGGGGCCGTGGAACACTATTGATCCGTCTTACCAGTGGCAGCATTCCTTGGGAGTGTGCTATCTACATGGCATTGTAGTTGTTTCTCCTTGCTGTGACTGCATCAAACTTTATTTTGTGAACTTGGTTTCATTCCAGGACTAATACCTCAGACTAGCTGTCTCCACCACTCTCTCCTCTTCTCAGTGTCATCAATAGTCTCTCTGATGGGTAATCTATTGTGACTTTACTGCCACCTGTAGAGAGATAAGGGCTGCTTATCCATAATCTTATTCCCTCAAAAGCTCTGTAGATCGGCCCTGTCCACTAGAAGTTTCTGCAGTCAAAGGAAATGTTCTGTGTCTGCACTGCCCAGTAATACAGTAGCCACTGGCCACACGTGTGTGCTGAGCATCTGAAATGCAGCTAATGTGACAGTGAGACTGAATTTTAAATTTTAGTTTAAATTGGCAGCTGTGGCTATTAGCTGCCGTATTAAAGAGTGCTGTGCATCATCCCAGCTGCCTCCGCTAGTTCCTCTCAGGGGAGGACAGTTTGTTTCTTTGGGTGGCTTTTGTTGTTGCTTTTTCTTTACCGCGCTGGGCTGTGCTTTTAACCTCTGTTCTGTCCTGCCAGCAGTGAGAGTGGTGGGACACAGAACTGTTTCTAAGAGGATCTTCTTGACAAGAGAGGGGATTGCTTAGTACTCCCTTGGCATCAGAGACCTCGATCTTCTCTGAAGGGGCAGCTTTGGATAGGTGCTTATTATCATTATAGCTCCATGCCTTCTGGAGGGTGGATGGATATATCAGTTTCTGAATAATGAGGGTAATGAGGCTTGGGAGGAGCTTTTACTTTATGAGTCAGAAGGTTTTTTTTCTCCCAAAGACATCACTCATTTACCCTTTTTATACTCTTATGTCATACTCTTGCACCTCTGGCATCTGAAATATTACAGAAATGCCTCTGAGTCATTACCATTGATTTTTTTTTTTTTTGGGCAATCCAACCTTACTATGATACAGTCTCTTCTTAGAAGCTTGGTGAATTCTCCTTGGATCTTTTGACTATGTCCTACTTTTTAAACAATTCAGTGATTTGTCCTTTATCCTGTTAGCAGTTTCCTAAGATAGACCACATTGGAAAAGACTCTGATGCTGGGAGGGATTGGGGGCAAGAGGAGAAGGGGACGACAGAGGATGAGATGGCTGGATGGCATCACTGACTCGATGGACGTGAGTCTGAGTGAACTCCGGGAGTTGGTGATGGACAGGGAGGCCTGGCGTGCTGCGATTCATGGGGTCACAAAGAGTCGGACACGACTGAGCGACTGATCTGATCTGAAGATAGACCAGTGTATGAGGAACTGCGTTTTACTGTTTCCCTTCTTCACTGACACTGCCTTTCTTCCTTGTTAGATTTCAGATCTTTCATTCTTGGCCCATCTGTATCTTTGTTCTCGTCTTCATCCTTTCTTTGCTTCCTTGTCCTGGGCACACTGGCTCCTGTCACAGTTGGCCTCTAGCTCCTTTCCTCCCAGGTACCTCCCGAGTGGATTGTGAATGTATTCTCAGACTCTGATCCATGTTTTCTCTCTTCCCACAAGCTCTCCCTGCTCTCCTTAGGTAGGGAAACAAGTTACAAGCTTTACTGGGAAACCAGACTCTTTACCTTCATCTTCGTGGGAAGCCTGCCAAAGTGTAACCCCATCACTAAAGACTCCCCTTTTACTGGCGTGCATTGCCTCTGAAGCCTGTTGATGAGAACCATTGTAGTTTTATGGCAACCAGGAGGCTGCACATGTGCTGCTGTCACTGTGAACTGAATTTGCTGCACATGGGGGAATCCACACAGGGAAACTGACTGTGTTTTCTGCCTTCTGTTGACAGAATGGTACACGAAACTTCCAGGACTTTGACTGTCAGGTAAGGACTGTACAAGCACCAAGGAGGGCTGTGTACAGGATCTCTGCAGTGCTTCCCTCCCTGTGCTGGTGGTCTTGTAGAGGTGGATCTCTCTTCATAGCTGATCACGATTCCTTCGTGTTCTTTTGAACACTGGATCAAGTTTATTTAAAATGATTTGCTATTGTGTTCAAAAATTGCTTGCCAGGTCCCTATTTTTGTAGGTTATTGGGTGGTGTCTTTTTACAATTAAGATCTCCTTTCCTCAAATTGATATTTGAAACCGTAATCACGAGTGCCATATGGTTGTCACCTCACAGCAGAGAAGGTTGGGGGTGGTCAATTTGGAGGGGAGACTTTACTAACAACAAAACCTGTTCTAAAAGAAAGATTTAGTGATTTTAATACAAAAAGCAGATGTCTCTTGGCTATATCTCTGAAAACACAAAATTCAACTTGACTCATTAGTATTTTCCTAAATGGCAGTTCATCTTAGACTGCTTTTTCCCTGTCGCTCTGTTGTTAATTTGAAAATCCATAAAGTAAACTAGCAGTTCCATCTTCCTACTTTTTTCTGTTGACTGGCCCTGAAAGAAATGGGAAGAAAGAATTAATACAGGGAAATGGATACCTTACAAACCCATACAGCCTGACTCTCCTACTTTTGGGGTAGATGTGGTAAGTGGCTGTCAGAGGCAACACGAAGGAGACTCCGAGGGTACTAAGTAAGAACAGAAGGTGCAGGGAAGGCAGCTTCCCTGTGTCTGGGATTCAGCCAGCGCGCACACCCACAGGTGAATCATTATTTTCAGGTGCGAGTTTTATGTTAAGTGCGGTGGAATCTCTCCATATTAGCATTAACATCAAAAGGAGAAACTAACATCTGTCTCATAGGCAACCCAGTTCGTACATTTCTCTAATCCTTGGAGCAATATTACAAGGTGGTTTTTATCAGAGATGAGGAAATTAAGAATCAGGTTTCATAACTTGCCATGGGTGGAACTGAAGTTGAAAACCTCACTTTGTTCTGAATCCATCGCCCATTCTTTCTCACCTGGCAATGTCCAGAGCTGAGATGTGGCAGGGGAGTTGAGCTGTGTATAAAGCTGAGCTTCCTTAGCAAGACAGATGAGACTGAGACTCACTTTGGAAGGGGCAGGCTCATAGCATTATTACAGATTTTTAAATCCCAGTGCCAAACACTTCTTATTATGACCGGTATACTTTATGTATACCACATACTCAGCCTGCTGCTGTTAGGAAATCATTTGTTATAAACTCTTTACTCAAAAACAAGAAGCTATATTATTTTTTGGTAAATGGTGGCAGATTACTCTTAATATTTGACATAATTTACCTAGAAGGAGCTCATTTGAGAGAGGGTAATAGTAAAATTCAAGGTGAAAAATTCCAGAAATAGTGTATATTTTCCTACTTTTAATATGTGAAAGCATTTATTTTCATCAAATTGGACATGCCGCTAAATCAGAATATTAAAAAATTGTGTGCTTATAGCAAAACAGATATAAAAATACCAAAAAGTAAAGAAATAAAAAGCACTTGTTATTCATCACTGTTAATATTTTGGTGTGTATCCATTAGGATTTTTCTCACATATAAATATACTAAGATAATAAATGAAATTGAGTTTTAGAAATTATATTATCAACTATTTTTTAATACTAAGGCTTAAAAATAGTCTGACAAAAATTCTTTGTATTTTGGGTGAAGCTTTAATATAACAGTGTGTTCTGGCCTCATTAAATATAACTTTTAGTTCAGTTCTGATACAAATAGAAGGATGGCAAGTGTATGTCACTGTCAGTGGTTATGAATGTACAGGTTCTCTGTGTTCTAAAGAAGAAACAGTCATAGGCCCTTCTTTTTTTCTCCTCAGCACTCATGAATGTACTTCATTCTCACCTCTTTGGTAAAGGCTTCTGTGGTGTTCTAGAGACTGGGGGTGTCTGGGTCAGGAGTTTGGCTACAGGTGGTAGGAGGCCTCAGAGGTAGGAACTGTGATGTGCGACATCTGTAGAGTGGCGCGGTATACCTGAGGGCTTTTTGGAAACCACTGGGCACTCTTAGGAGACAAAGCAGAACAAATGTGAAGCCAGCGTTGCTGCATTCAGCCTTGGCACCGGTGTTGTGCATGGGACTAGCTGATGAAGCAAGCTCCTCTGGTCTCTATCTTGCCTTAGAAAAATCTTTACTGAATTTGATGATATTCCAGGAAGTTATCTTAGCATCACAACAAAGCTCATAACTTCAATCTGAACTGTCTTTTCTTCCTCTGTTTTCTGTCCTAATCCAACTACATGCTTCCCCTCCCCCCAGTAATTGAAAATATAATTAAAATCGTACCATTTCTTTTGGTTCTTTGATTGTCCTAGTGACTTCAGTACTATACAGCTCCCCTGAGGCAAATAGCACTTATATTGAGATCTCAGTAATGAGAGGAGGGGTGATTAGCGGTAACAGTGCTTGGAATTGATGTGAAAGGAGAAAAGCTATTTCCAGTTGAAACAGTGAATCAACAGACTTATTGTTAATTATCTACTTTGGTGCTGCTTAATTGTCTTCTGCTTGTGAGAATGTTTAAAAATTTGAAATTAGAACTAAGACAAATACTATAGCTTCTTTGTGCATGTGATATATTGCCTTCAAAAATAATTATACTAGGAAATTAAGAGGCACAAATTTATATATCTTACTATATATAAGATAAATAAGCTACAAGGATATATTATAGAGCACAGGAAATATAACCAGTATTTTATAAAAATTTTAAATGGAACATAATCTATAAGAATTTTGGATCACTATGGTGTACACCTGAAACTAATATTGTAAATCAACTATACTTCAGCTTTACAAAAGGGATTAGTAAGATGGATATAAGGCTGATAGATGTATGATAATTGAGTATAGTAAAATATTAATGGTAGAATCCGGGTTGTGGGTATACAGATGTTCACTGTAAATTCTTTCAGCTTAGGTGTATGGTTGAAAGTTCTCATGATAAAATGTTGCGGGGTCCCAGGAATCAATGTTTAATTTTACAAAAAAGTACACAGAACTGTTTTTCATTTTTAAACAACTCTCTCCATGGACATTTCCACACGTTCACACACACTTATTATGAAGTTGTAATCACTATGTTTGTATAAATATCATCATCATTATTTCTCACATATTTCTAAAACTTCATGTGTAGTGTTTAATGTGTGCATATCACGTGAGTAACTATGCTGTATGTTTAAAAACAATTCTTGTGTATAATCAAATTTGGAAAATTCAGAAAAGTGTAAAACTAAAGGTTACCTGTAATCCTGTTACCTAGAGATAGCTGTATTTTATTATATTTCTTCCCAGTTTTCACTTTTGTATTCTGGTTATCAAAAGAGTACATGCTCATAGTTGAAGAGTTGGAGAGCACAGAGAGTTAAGAAGTAGCAGAGAAAAGCTCAGAAGCCTACAGCCCAGGGACAGCCATGTTGCTGTGTTTAGTTTGAGATATGTTTGTGTGTGTATAGTTTTTTTTAGTAATTTTTAAAGTTTATTTGATTGGTCATACTGGATGTACAGTTATATATTTCCTTTTCTGACTTAATATTAGAACACAATCCCATTTCCATTTTTAAACTCTCATAAAAAACAGTCTTTAATGGGGAATTCCCTGGCAGTCTAGTGGTTAGGACATGGCACTTTCATTACGTGGTCCTGTGTTTAATCCCTGGTCAGGGAACTAAGTTCCCTGCAAGCCACATGGCACAGCCAAAAAGGAAAAAAAAACTCGAATGGCTGACTTATATCCTCGTACTTATATATAGTAACTTATATATAGTTATATCCTCGTATAGCTATCCCATGACTTAACTATTCCATTATTTTTGGAAATGAGATTCCTTATAGTATGTTCAGTTATTATAATCTGTACATTTTTCTGCATAAATTTTGTATACACGTTGGATTATTTCTTTAGATGGATCTTGGAATGAACACATTTAAGGCTCTTGGCATATCTTGTCACTTTGCCTTCCACTTCCATCAGAGGGGCGCTCAATAAATATTAATGGAGAGTGAAAAGCTGCTATCTTCCAGGATATATATTCCTGTAGAAGATGCTGATAATGGAGTGCACTCACAAGAGTGGAGTTCATATTCCTAGGGTAAGAACTCCAGACCTGGCTGAGGGCTGGGTGGTTCCATGCTGGCTGTTTAATGGCAGTAATTCTTTGGAGGACTGATTTATAGAACCCTACTGTGAGGATGTATATATGTGACTGCCTCTTCTAAAGGGATTTAAACAGCTTTAAACTCTCGCACATCACTTGGTAAATGGGCACTATTACAAAATAAGAATTAAGTGAAGTAAATAACTGGAAGTTGCTTCCGCAGAAAAGAGGTGTTTGGAAAGAACTGGGGTTCAGCCACCTGCTATAGTCTGTTAGAGAGCTTGACCAGTTCCATGCTTCTCCCCTTGCCTTAAAGGACGAGAATGTGGCCCCAGTCCCCCTTTCAGCCTCTGTCCCACTGTTTCCCACTGTTTACACACCCACTCCCTGGAAAACTAGAATTGTTGCTGACCCACCCATGCTTCTGCTTTGTGCTTTTCCTTTCTGATGGCCTCTGTTCACAGGTCCTCCCCTCACGATGCACACCTGCCCCCTTTTGGTTTGATTTTTTTTAAATTGAAGTATAGTTTATTTATAATGTTGTGTTAATTACTGCTGTGTTGGTTTGATTTTGCTGATTTGGGGGAGGAGTGGGTAAAGGAGAAATTGATTATTAAGTTCTAAGGATATAGTTGACTTTATTTTCATTTACAGAGTAAAAAGAACCTTATAAATTCTAATGCCTTTGTATCACCACCCCCAATCTCAGTTCCCTTTCCCTGTCACTATTTCTCTGACAAGCTGTGTCACAGCATGGGCCTGATGGCTACCAAAGCCCCAAATTCATGTCCTTTCAGCTTAGCAGCCTCACTGCCGAGAGAAGATCTTTACCTATAACTTGGTAGAAAAGGCCAGGGGAGGAGTCTTGTTGGTTTGGCATGGGTCATGTGTGTGGGGGTCACACTCTCAAACATGGACTGCTACCGTGGCCAAAGATTGGGGCGTTTGAATTGGCCAAATCTGTTCTTCTTCCTATCTGGACTAGACAGTCCATATTCTGAAGGTGTTCTGGGCTATATTGCATGTAGGTTAGTCATTCACTCTCTTTTTCCTCATTGTTTACTAAGGCTGTTTGAAGAAGATATTGGATTTGGCTTTGAAAAAGATAGGAAAAGACAGATTTTATCTTGACATATTGCAAAAAGAGCTTTCAAATGAAGAGCATGATTTGTGAGAGTTCTGAGAGTGTGGGTAGCTGGAAAATAAAAGTAGACGTCTGAAAGAATGTTGAGTTAACTAGGCTGAAGGATGTGAGAGGTAAAAGGGGAGAGAACTGAGGCTGGAGTTAGGGAAAGAAAACATATTACAGAACTTTAAAAGGGAAAATGTCATTTACTTGTAGGCATAAGGCTGAATAATTGTGGAGACAGATTCTTTTACTATGGGATTAAATGAAGTCATGCAAATGAACTTTATACCACTATCCAGGATAAGGTAATGGGGTATTATATTAAAATTTCCTTTGTAATAAATAACAAAAACTATACCCAGGGATCGTAGAGAGGTCTGCTTATTAGAAACAGAATAAAATTCATACTAATATGAATGTTGATATTTCTAGAAGTATGTTGTCCTACAAGTTTGCCTAAACTGTTTCAGACTGGCCAGGGAGAAGCAGCAGCACTAACAGGCATGATGTGCTCAAAATTTAAATTCTCAGAGAGGTATAACACGTCAGATTGTGTAACTGGTGATAGCACATTGAGCTGAAGGAAAAGGACTTAGAAAAAAAGGTGAATATTGGTTATTATCAATTAATGGTAATAACCTAAACTCTTATTAAAGTCTTAAAAAGATAATCTATCTACATCTTTGATTAAGAGGGAGAGGCAGCCCAGGATGGAGAAGTGTGTTGGGGACCAGTATAATCTCAGGCTGTTTTATAAGCCTGGAGAATAAGGGATCATACTTAAGAGGTGCATAGCCTTGGAGGTGGTAAGTAGTCAGAGTGCTGGGGAAGATCTATGACCAGAGCCTACTAGGCACTCTCATTGTGCAGTCACACCCTCTAGAATGCTGGGGCGAGTGGTGGGGTAACTAGAGAAACAGCCTGTGCAGCGGGTGATAGTTGACTAAAGTGGAAAGGTGGCAACAGCACCACCCCTGGCCTGACCATTGAATCAGCTCCACAGCCAGAGTCTCTGCACACTCAGCTCCAGGCAGAGACTTGTTCAAGCCATTCCCACATAAGGTCACAAAGGATATATTTATGGGTCCACATGAAGGTACGTGTCTCCTTTCTTTCCATATTTCTTTGAAAATGAAGGGTAACCCTATGAGATACTGGTAACCAAGGGTTGCTCCAGTGGGGCAACAAGATTGACAGATAGAGCCCAGGAGATAGGGGCTGAGATCTCCCTCAAAAGTTGAAATTTTGCGAGTCAACTTTAACTCTGAATTTCATCCAGATTATGAAATGATGACAAGAGTAATTACTTTGCCCTATTGCCTTGTCTGCTTTTAATATGTCCTGTTTTGCCCCATCTGTTATAGCTCCCTTTTCATATCATCTGAACTTCCCTGACAGCTTGCTATCCCCCACCCCTTCACTCTACACCCACCTCCCACCTTTCCTGCACACACTATCCCCATTAATTATCAGATCTTGGGAGGTCCTGCTAACCCCCAGGGCCAAAGGATAAACTGTTTTTTACTCATTTCTCAGCATAGCTGAGACCAAGCTGGAATACTTAAGCAAGACTGTACTAAAGGCTTGGATATGACAGAAAGAAGGCTCCAGCGACTAGATTGTTGGATGACAGGTTGTTGCCCATTCTCTTCAGTTTGGATTCTCCTGTCGTGTCACTCCTCTGGCAAAGGCTGGCTTCTCCCTCTCTCTTTACTCTTTCTCCAGAAGTAAGACATGAGAGAGGTCAAAGCCTCCTTAAATTCACTTTCAGAATAGGTCACTGCCCAGAAGGAATCAAGTCTAAAGTTAATGTACGTTCCTTCTGCAAGTTTTTGCACTTTAAATATATGTATGTAAACATATGCAGTCTATGCAATGTTGCTTTTTAAAGAAATCTGCATATGTAAATCATATGTCATATACAAATCCTTCTGTGCTTCTATTCAGTATTGTTTTTTCAAGATTTTCTCTGTGTATTAATGCTTATAGTTCTAGTTGATTCATTTTTATCTGTATCTCATTATGTGAATATGTCATAATTCCATTTTCAGTTTCCTTATACATGACTATTTATAGACTGCTTTCAGTTTTTTGATGTTATAAATAAGGCTGCAGTGTGTATGTATATATGTACATATACATAGATATATATCTGCATATCTTTTTGTGTGTTTGGGTATGTTTGAGAATTGACTTAGATTATACCTAAAAGTAAAACTGCTATAGGGTACACATTGCTTAACTTTGCTCGAAATTACCAAATTATTCTCCAGAGTAGCTGTTCTTGGTTACTGCCTACCAAAAGTGTATGAAAGTTCTTATTTCTCTACACCTTGGCTGACAGCATTATATGACTTAAAATTTTTTTTGCCATTCTGGTATATATGAAATTACATCTTATTGAATTTAATTTGCACTTTTCTGCCTGCTAATAGAGTTAATATCTTCCTCGTTGATTTTAAGAGCATCCTATTTATTTCTTTCACAGTACTGATTACAAGCTGTTGTTACGGTTGGTTGGTTGGTTGGGTTTTTATCTGCCTCCAAGGCAATGGCACCCCACTCCAGTACTCTTGCCTGGAAAATCCCATGGACGGAGGGGCCTGGTGGGCTGCAGTCCATGGGGTCGCTTAGGGTCAGACATGACTGAGCGACTTCACTTTCCCTTTTCACTTTCATGCATTGGAGAAGGAAATGGCAACCCACTCCAGTGTTCTTGCCTGGAGAATCCCAGGGATGGGGGAGCCTTGGTGGGCTGCCGTCTGTGGGGTCACACAGAGTCGGACACGACTGAAGTGACTTAGCAGCAGCAGCAGCAGCATGTAGAGCGTAATCTCTGTGAGAGCAGGGGTCACGCCTCTCTTGCTCACTGTTTTGTGCCCAGAGCTCAGCCCAGGGTCTGGTAGTAGGAGTTCAGTAGATGCATAGTTGTTTAGTGAATGAGCCTGGTGAAGAGGTTCCTCACTAAGTCTGACGTTATGTGTTAGTCTATCAGTCATGTCTGATTGTATGTGACCCCATGGACTGTAGCCCACCAGGTTCCTTTGTCCGTGGAATTCTCCAGGTGAGAATACTGGAGTGAGTTGTCATTCCCTTTTCCAGGAAGTCTGACATTTACCATACAAGAAATGCTCATACAGCAACAGGAATTTGTGTCTCTATATTCCTCCATCTAAACCCTATACTTAATTTCATAACCAGTTCACAGGACCTGATTCTCTCCTTCATTTCTTGTTTCCCTTTTTTAAGTCTTTGAATAGGAGGTAGCAAGCAGTAATAGAGAAGAGCAGAAATACTGAGTCATCTGTGGTTTGATTTGATAGAGATATCTGCTCCAGCCTGGGACCTATAATTTGAGATGCACTGATGTTCAACTAGTGTAAGATTGGTCTCTGCCCGACATGAGTGAAGAAACCAAGGCTCTGTTGAGGTTTATTGTTAGGTTGGAAGACCTTTGCCTTTGTTGGGATTCTTACTCACAGTTTATCTTATCTACTGTAAGACTTGCTGAGATAGGTAAAGACTTTGTCAGCAAAATTCAGTAAGCTAGGCATGATAATGTACTTTTAAGAAACAGACATTGAAGAAGACTAGAATAAATTTCAGCTACTTTTCCTACAGAGTCTTTATTTGCCACCCAGTCACTCTTAGCAGTATCCTAGCACCTCTGACTGCAACTTGTCCTGGCTTAGTCTGACACTGTTTCCACTGTTTCCCCATCTATTTCCATGAAGTGATGGGACCGGATGCCATGATCTTTGTTTTCTGAATGTTGAGCTTTAAGCCAACTTTTTCACTCCACTTTCACTTTCATCAAGAGGCTTTTGAGTTCCTCTTCACTTTCTGCCATAAGGGTGGTGTCATCTGCATATCTGAGGTTATTGATATTTCTCCCGGCAATCTTGATTCCCGCTTGTGTTTCTTCCAGTCCAGCGTTTCTCATGATGTACTCTGCATATAAGTTAAATAAGCAGGGTGATAATATACAGCCTTGACGTACTCCTTTTCCTATTTGGAACCAGTCTGTTGTTCCATGTCCAGTTCTAACTGTTGCTTCCTGACCTGCATACAGGTTTCTGAAGAGGCAGGTCAGGTGGTCTGGTATTCCCATCTCTTGAGGAATTTTCCACAGTTTATTGTGATCCACACAGTCAAAGGCTTTGGCATAGTCAATAAAGCAGAAATAGATGTTTTTCTGGAACTCTCTTGCTTTTTCCATGATCCAGCGGATATTGGCAATTTGATCTCTGGTTCCTCTGCCTTTTCTAAAACCAGCTTGAACATCAGGAAGTTCACGGTTCATGTGTTGCCGAATTTTGAGCATTACTTTACTAGCGTGTGAGATGAGTGCAATTGTGCGGTAGTTTGAGCATTCTTTGGTATTGCCTTTCTTTGGGATTGGAATGAAAACTGACCTTTTCTGGTCCCGTGGCCACTGCTGAGTTTTACAAATTTGCTGGCATATTGAGTGCATCACTTCATGGGAAATAGATGGGGAAACAGTGAAAACAGTGTCAGATTTTATTTTTGGGGGCTCCAAAATCACTGCAGATGGTGACTGCAGCCATGAAATTAAAAGACGCTTACTCCTTGGAAGGAAAGTTATGACCAACCTAGATAGCATATTCAAAAGCAGAGACATTACTTTGTCAACAAAGGTCCGTCTAGTCAAGTCTATGGTTTTTCCAGTGGTCATGTATGGATGTGAGAGTTGGACTGTGAAGAAAGCTGAGCGCCGAAGAATTGATGCTTTTGAACTGTGGTGTTAGAGAAGACTCTTGAGAGTCCCTTGGACTGCAAGGAGATCCATCCAGTCCATTCTGAAGGAGATCAGCCCTGGGATTTCTTTGGAGGGAATGATGCTAAAGCTGAAACTCCAGTACTTTGGCCACCTCATGTGAAGAGTTGACTCATTGGAAAAGACTCTGATGCTGGGAGGGATTGGGGGCAGGAGGAGAAGGGGACGACAGAGGATGAGATGGCTAGATGGCATCACTGACTTGATGGACGTGAGTCTGAGTGAACTCCAGGAGTTTGTGATGGACAGGGAGGCCTGGTGTGCTGCGATTCATGGGGTCGCAAAGAGTCGGACACGACTGAGTGACTGAACTGAACTGACTGAACTGAGCTCTGCTGTGACTACATCTTAAATTTTACTCATTGCCTTGGTTACGATCCTTTGGGATACAAGGAACAAACCCACCCTAATAGCTTAAACCAGAGGCAGTCCAGAGATGTCTCAGAACTTAATGGCATACACAGTTGGAATCAGGAATCAGAGCAGTAGAAATGCTCATTATACACAGTTGGAATCAGGAATCAGAGCAGTAGAAATGCTTATTATAAGCTCCCAAGTTTACTTCTCTTTTCAAGAGAAGAACCAAACTAAGGATGGAATCTCTTAGTCCCAATTACACATTCTTAAGAAAGGACTTAGCATGGACCAAATGTTCACCTGACTCCAGTGAACCATAACCATAAGGTTACAGTCTGCAAGCCAGGTGGCCAAGAGCCTTCCCTGTGCTGTATGGATGGCACAGAAGGGCAACTCCCAGGGAACGGGAGAGATTTTAGATAGACACACTCATAGGTGCTACTGAATTTATCAGTTGCTGCACATGCATTTAGAGGATCTGAAACCTCTGCCTTTTTACCCAGCAGCTTCTTCATATCTTCTGCTTCCTTCACTTACCTTTCTCCAGGTCTTTCCTGGCTTCTTATTCAACTTGCTGATCTCACCATAGCCAGTTGTGAATATATTCTCAGCAGATACCCTGGCTTCCCCCACTTAAGAAAGTGAGCTTTGTAGATAAGGTGCATTTTTTCTTCATTTGTTTGTCTGTTTATCTGGAAGGAATTAAAAAGTAGGACTATCCTATGTAACATAGCATCTCTCTAGTAGGCTTATGGTTCAGTGATGTGTCCTACCCCAGCTAGTGGGAAATGGTGGTGAATTTGGGTATCGTGAAACTTCAGCAGCCTGGGCAGTGCGTTCTGCCCTTGCTGAGACCTTTACGTTCTCTTGTTACAGGAACATGACATAGAAACAGCTCACGGTATGGTCCACGTCACTATCAGAGGCCTGCCAAAGGGAAACAGACCAGTCATTCTAACATACCATGACATTGGCCTCAATCGTATGTATTTGATTTTATACCGTTCCTTTTTGTTATAACACATAATCTTTGTATATTTTTTAAAAACACAGAAGAAACCCCAGTATTCTAATAGAACATAGGTTTTCTCCTCTCTGCCTTATCCTCGTTGCTACTTGTGTTAATGGCAGAATTGAAGTTCCTGGGAAGTATGCAGCTAAGTGCATTTTGGGGAATATTGGGAATTTATCTCATTTTGTGTCACATCTGCTAAAGGACTGAAGATTATATGATAGACTGGTTAAGAAAGTAGGGTTGAAATCAGTTGTTTGTTTTTTTAATTGATACTCTGGGTTTTTTCATATTTCAGATTAGAAAATTCAGAATTTGAGCTTAACTTTGTTATGAGCCCTTCAATGAGTTAGTAAAAGTATCCTTGCTATAGCCTGTCCCTGATGACTCTAAATGGACCTTTCTAGGTGGTAACATAAGATTCTGGCCCTAGCCCCGGGTCCATGGAATCTGCATTACATGTGTTTCTTTCACACTCCTCTAGCTATCAGAGGTGACCTGCATTTGAAGTTAAAATCTAGTGCTGGAGCTTTTGGAAAGGAATTTAAGCAGTAGAAATTAAAGCAGTAACCCCTCCCTGCACCTTAGCAGTTTTGCCATGTGAGAAGTTTTCCACATGGTGAATGTAAACAACAAGAAACTCACTTTAGCCCAGGTCCTGGGATATGGTCAGTATCTCTGTATCAGGTAGCAGATAAGATACATGAAAAATGACAGTGTTATGGGTATAAGATTGTTTTGTGAAACACCAGGATTGGCTTCCACTCTGTAGATGTTCTGTAGAATTGAGGACTAATTAAATGTTCTTTTCAAGCCGTTGAGATGTCCGTCTGGTAGTCAGCCTTTAGGGGAGCTTGAGTCAGACAGTTGTTCACATACTTCATTCTAGTGAAATAGTGATTTAAAAGGAGTAAGAGAGGATGATGATATGGAATTGATTGAATAGAGGAAAAGTGAGATGAAATGAAGAGCTTGTGACTTTCAAATGTTTTGTTGTTACAGATAAATCCTGTTTCAATGCGTTCTTTAACTTTGAGGACATGCAGGAGATCACCCAGCACTTTGCTGTCTGTCATGTGGATGCCCCAGGCCAGCAGGAAGGTGCACCCTCCTTCCCAACTGGGTAAGGCCACAAGCAAGACTCTTCTGGAAAACAGGCACTCAGAGAGCAAAGCTCCAGTGGGAGCACTAGCCATGTGCTTCCCTCCAAGCTGGTTTTAGCACAGCCTGCAGGTTATACTTGTCAACCAACCGTCCAGTTGCTTTCTCTCCTCACTCTGGGAGAATTGTCATGGACAGTCTATTCAGGAAGACTGTATGTTTTCCCATATCCAGGAATGGCCCTCCATAAATGGGAGCCAATCACAAGACATTCATGTCTGGAACACCCACTTCTTACTGTCTTCTATCTGTCCCTTTCTTCATCTGTTTTAAACCTGTCATTTTTTCCCCCTCCTGGAACTCGCAACTCCCTTTAGACCCAAACTCAGATTTCTCTGAGCTTCCTGAGAGCACCTCACCAGCCTGACCTTCAGTCCCGTGACAGGAATTTGAATATCAGTGAAATCATTTATTCAGAGAAGCTGCAGCGTCAGGTGGACGTGCGTTTGACTGAACGTGCACATGGAGCTCTCAGCCTCAGCCTCATCTGCTTTGCACAGCGGAGCTCCAGTCTCCCTGACTCTTCCCTGGACAGTGTAATTATGGAGGAGACCTTGGGGGAGGAGTGAAACCACAAGCTGTGGAATGCTCATCCTTCCCCTCTTTGCTTATCTTCAGAGCTGCCTTTGCCAGTGATTGCTGTGAAATAGACCGTTGCAGACAAATAGCAGCTAACATGTACACCGTACTCAGACAGTAATCTTGAACATTGCGTTACATTCTTAACCCATTTAATGCTTAAAACCTATCGGATAGGTTTACTATTATTCCCATTTTACAGGTGAGGATACTAAGGTCCAAAGATATTATGTACTTTGTCCAAGCCTACGTAACAAATAAGTAGCAGAGCTGGGATTTTAACGCAGGCAGTCTGGCTCCAGAATCTGTTATTCACTATGTCCAAGCCATTTCTGTCCCTTAAACACAAACTGGCCAGTGACCAGTTTATATCCAGCAAAATTTAGACACAGTTCCTTTTTTCTGTTTTATGCACAAATGGTTCAAAAGCATGCCAGTGCTTGAAGTGTTTCAAGCAGAGGCAGGCTGACATCCTTGTCAAATGTAGAGCAGAACTGCCACATATGTAGGAAGTTGTCTAAAGATCTCTTTCATCTTTGATGCTGCAGTTTATGTGGACACTCCCTACTTTTCTTGGATTCTTGGTCTGAGTCAGTTTTGGGCTTGCTTGACCATCTTAGGATCCAGTGACTTAGATCAGGAACCAAATTCAAAAGCAAATAATAAAGTAGCTGGGTTATTCTATGCCTAAGTGAAACAAATCAGCCTTCATGATAAGAGCCCAGGATTTGTGACCGAGCGCCCTAGGCCCAGTAAAGGTTGGTTTACTATTGCGCTTAGCTGCCTAAACATAAGCAGCAAGCCAAAAGCCACTTCCTGAGTTGACTCTTAACTGCTAGAAGTTTACTGAACCTGAACCCCAATTGAAGTAGTTATTTGGGGATTAGAAATACCTAAGAACTCTGTGGGCTTCCCTTGTGGCTCAGCTGGTAATGAGTCTGCCTGCAATGCAGGAGACCAGGGTTTGATCCGTGGATTGGGACTATCCCCTGGAGAAGGGAAAGGCTACCCACTCCAGTATTCTGGCCTGGAGAATTCCATGGATTAGTCCATGGGGTCGCAAAGACTGAGCGACTTTCACTTTCAAGAACTCTGTTCTTTTCTAATTGTTCCAGTAATTGGGAATTGTGAATGCATTCCAATTCAGGAGGTATCCTTCTGGATTTCAGGTACCAGTACCCCACCATGGATGAGCTGGCCGAAATGCTGCCTCCTGTTCTCACCCACTTAAAGTGAGTTCATTCTGCAGTTCTTCCATGTGGTTTTTGTTTTTCAAAAAAACAGTTTTTTTTGCTATGTGTCTGATCTGGGTGCTATGATGGTAATCAAAACAGTATGGTCACTACCCTTATGGAGTGTGAAGCTTACATTTTGATATGGAAAATAATTAAAAACAGGGAAACAAACAAACAGTCACAGCTTGCATTGCTGTAGAAGAAATCAGTAGGGATGTGTGATAGAGAATAAAAGCAGGCTCTACCAAATATGGCTAACTGAAGAATACCTCTCTGAGGAGTCCTTTAGGTTAAGACCTGGAGGATAAAAAGGAGTTACCTAAATAGAGAGCCAGGACAAGAGGATTCCAGACAGAAGGAGTATGTCCAAAAGGCCTGACCCAAGTGAACAAGTGGGAGAAAAGCATAAGGTGATATTTGAGAACTAAAACAAGAACCAGATTACGCAGATCTGACAGATCAGGTGAGACTTCGGGATTTTATTCAAAAGGCAGAGAAAAACACTGAAGAGTTTTATGCAGGGGAGTGTATCTGATTTAGTCTTTTAAAATGATCACTCTAGATATGTAAATTGCACATCAGTAAAGCTGTTTGCATTTTTCTTTTAATTACTCTAAAGACTTCCCTAGCAATCCCGTGGTTAAGATTCCATGCTTCCAACACTAGGGGCATGGGTTCGATCCCTCGTCATGAAACTTAAGATCCTGCATGCTGCATGGCACAGCCAAAGATAAATAAATTAAACACTGCCAAAAGGAACCTTTAAAAAAACAACAACAAAAAATTAGCTGTGGAGAGAATCTCCACAGGTTTAGAGAGGGGTAAAAGAGAAAAAGCAGGGGACCAGTTCAACTATTACAACAATCAGGCAAGTGATGTTGATAGCTTGGCAGTAGATGCCTCCCAGAGGATGGAATGGAGGAGAAGGCAGATGGAAGGACTGTGGAGGTGACTATAGGACTTGCTGATGGGTTGGGTGTGGAGGTGATAGGAGAGTGAGCCGTCAAGGATGACTCCCATGTTTTAGTCATACTTCACATAATCTTTAAAATCAACTTAGAAGTCATCATATCCTTGTTTTATAGATAGGGAACCCAGGCTTAGGAAGTTAATGAAACCTAACCAAATTCTCCATCCAGTAAGCATCAGAGCCAGATTTGAATCCAGTTGTATTTTTCCCATTATGCCATGCTCCCTTCAAACGAGTTAACCCTATTCATATTGGTGTGTTCCATTTACAGTCTGAAAAGCATCATTGGGATTGGGGTTGGAGCTGGAGCTTACATCCTCAGCAGATTTGCAGTAAGTACATGGAGGATTAGTCTCAACACCCTTGAGGCACTGCCTAGGTCACAGCTCTTACTGCTGTGTTAAATGAGAAGAAACTGTCGTGGATCTTATGTCTGTTTTTCTATAAATTGTGTCCATAGATACTAGTTTGTATAAAGCCTTGCTTTGTACTTCTAGCACCTAAAAAAATAAGAGATGTGGGCAGGATATCATCAATAAAAAATAACTCTCAGAGAACATTTAAAGTGGAATTTCTTACAGCCATTAAAATTTTATAAGACGAGCTTATGATACATAATTCACATATATTATAACCTTAACAAAGAGGTTAGAATACAGATGCAGGGAAAAGTTTGTCATAGGCATAGGAAAGAACTGGAAGAAAACATACCAAAATACTAAGATTGATGATGTGTAATTAGATAATAATGAGATTTTATTTTCTGCTCTTCATTATTTCTGTTTTATCACATTTTCTATAGTGAGCATAATCAGAGGGGAAAAAGTAAGCTGGGAAGTTTTTAGTTTACATAGAAATGTTCTTACTAATTTTTCCCAAATGCCTCCTGGGTGATAGGACAATCTTCTGAGGGTGGTATTACCTCTTCATGTGGTTTTAGAAAAAACAAGAAGTTCCTATTGAGGACAGTCTAAGCTTTAACAGCCCCTTATGTCATGTAGTCCCAAGGGTACTGCCCAGGAGGGTAGACCCACCCTGAGCTAAACAGCTGTGGAGATAGCTGTGGACGTCCTCTGCTGTGGAAATAAAAACCATCTCCCCCATAGATCCTTGAAAGGCAAGGTCATTTGATGGCAATTTAGGAAGCTGGTTTTCTACATGCTGAGTTAGATTTATGGAGCTGTTTTCCTAAATATCCTCCCTAGCACCTCTCTGACCTTTTTTTAAAATCTGAGACATCCATGCCTAGGAAGAGTTGACTAACCACACTCCAGTAGTTTTAGAAGAAGCTGAGAATGGGCCTCTCATGCTGTTGCCTTTGTCTCGTTTCAGCTCAATCACCCAGAGCTTGTGGAAGGTCTTGTGCTCATTAACGTTGACCCTTGTGCTAAAGGCTGGATTGACTGGGCAGCTTCCAAAGTAAGACCAAACAGTATCCATTGGCTCATCCCTTAGTCCCTTCTCAAAATGGCTTATCTGTTTTTTTAATTTTTTCATTCATACAGTTAAGGGCAAGAAGTCTTAAGGATACAGCTTGATAATGAATATTTACACATGTAATCACCAGTCAGTATACAGAATATTTCCAACTCTGCTCTTAATGCTTCCTCCCTTTCCCAAAAAGGAACCATTATTCTGGTTTCTGTCACCATAGATTGATTTTATATATTCAGAATAATGGAAGGTGTGTTCTTTCATATCTTGCTTCTTTTATTCATCATTGTCTGTGAGTCTCAGTCATGAATGGAATACTATGCAACTGAAAAATTATGGGTTTTTTGTTGTTGTTTAGGGAAATGAGAAAATTCTCATGCTTAAGAAACAATAAAATTTTAAAAAATACATATATGCATAAGAAAAGAAGGAAAATGCTACTAATAGTTACATCTTTGGTTGGTAGCATTAAAGATAATTCTTATTTTTATTTTATATATTCTATATTTTCCTAATTTTGCTTTGCTTTTATAATTATTTTAAAATATTAAGCTGTTCCATCTACCAGCAGACCAGATTCTGAAAAGTTTATCTATTCTTCCCCACCTTTAACTTCCAGAGAAATGATGTATTTCCTAGCTTTGGATGAAATATATTAACATTGCTTTTGCCAGATATTATGGAAATTCTTTCTTACATCTGACTTCAAATTTGTTCTAATTCCTATCTAGTATGTGGGTACATTAAAACTTAAATGAACACTCTTAATAACATGATGAATATTAAATAGGTTATTAAATGATGAAATGAAATAGGTTATTAGTTGTAATTATCTTTAATTTACAACCTGTGGATCATTGATAACCCAGGTGAAGATTTCTGGGCTTCTTTCTTACTCCATCTTTCCGGGACTACCTGATCCTGCTCCACCCATATCCGCGTCTGTCTGCCTTATCTCATCTTCTCCATCTCCACCCCCAACTCAGTACTTTACCTCTGCGCCAAGTCCACAGTAGGAACTGAGCTTAAAATCAACAGAGAAGGTTTAAGGGAAATCAGCAACATAATGTGAGTTGGAAATTTTTCTGAAAATAGACTAACAGGCTGCAGATCTACACAGATTGATGCATTTATTAGACGGTGATGTGCATAGCTTTGACGTGGGGAAAATTAAGAGAAAAGCTTTCAAAACGCCAGAACATTCTGTAAACATAGCAGTTTCCTCCCACTCCTTGAAATGAAGATAGCAAAAACTAGAGGAAAGAAAAAAAATTGCTTTTTCTTTTGGATGACTTGGGAGTAGTTGTAAGTCTATCTTATTAAGCATAAACCCAGTGTAAATGCAGAAACACAGGTAGAAATTAAGTAGCTATAGCAGTGGGCTCTAAGTCCCACGTTCTCAAAGAAGTAACAGCCAGCATTTCTTCTAGCCACCTATTTCAAAGTGGGCCATATTATTACCCTAGAAGGAAGATTTTGTTTTTTCCTGACTTCTTTCTTGTTCTCAGATTTCTTGGGACCACTATCTCACGAAAATGTGTGACACTGAGTTGTGTTTTTTGTGTTTTTAAGCTTAGCATATTTACAAGAAAGTGCACTAATAAAGTGGACAGAATGATAAAATTTTACCCATGCTCACTCTCTTGACACAAAGTTTTTATCTTTTTAGCTCTCAGGCTTGACAACCAACGTTGTGGACATTATTTTGTCTCATCACTTTGGGCAGGTAAGTGCCTATTCCAGCCAGGAGAGGGGTGTGTTTATTGGCTTGTGTGTAAAGTCTTATTCACCTCAGGAAAGAAAGGGTTCCCTGGAACTCACTTTATTCCAGTGGGTTAACACTTGCAGTGCTGTGGGAGATGCACGTGGCACCCACCAAAGGCCAGTCTCAGGGGAGGGCATTAACTCAGTGCCACCCGGCTCTTGGCGTTTAGAGAGATGAGAGAAGGCAGCTCCCACCCCGCCCCCAACCCGTTCCCTGTAAGCCGCATGCCATCTGTTCCTGTTTGACGACATCACGTGCCTCACCAAGCTTCTTTAGAGCCAGGATGAGGTCTGGAAAGAAGGGTTGCACAGAAATAGAGATTTCAGGGAAAATAAAAAACAAACCAAAAGACACCACAAATGTTAGTGCTAAAAGAACCTTTTGTTCAAATCCCATGTCTTTCTGGTAAAGAAATTGAAGTCTATAGAGGAAATAACAATTATGTGGATAGCTGTTAGGTGAAAGAGGTCAGGACCCCAGTCCTCTTTTCAGAGGGAAAGTAAGTTGAGTAACAGAGAATTCCTGTCCCAATTACAGTGTGTTTTTTCTTACATTACTGAAGAATTCTCAGACACCAGCTGGATGTCCTATAGCTCAGCTCGACGACACGGTCTACCCGAGTATTGGTCAGATCCCGCAGATTAGAGCTGAGTGCCCGTCACCAAGCCACCGCCACTGCTTGCCCTCCCCCGACTTCAGCCACTCCAGGTGGTCACCTGTGCTTCTGGCCAACCATCTGTAGATCAGCGGTTCCAATAGCCCCCTCCTTGGGTCCAGTTTGTTTTCTAGAGCTGCTAACAGAGAAACACTATATTTACCAGACTGGCTTATTATAAAAGGACCTAACTCGGGAACAGCTGAGTGAGAGAGATGCACACAGCAGTTGTATGGAAAGGGTCAGGGAGCTCCCCTGTCCTCTGGAATGCCCTAGTCTCCCAGAGTGGCCATATACTCCCCAACCTGGAGGCCCTCCCACACCTGTCTTTTGGGGCTTTATGGCAGCTTTGTTACAGACACGTGATTATGTGGCAGTCATTTCAACATTCACCTCCTTTACTCCCCCAACCCGGGAGAGAAGGGCAGGGTAGGGTTGAAAGTTCCAGCCCCCTACTCACAGGGACTGGTTCCATGTAGAAGTTACTTAGGGGCTTTCCTAAAATCCCATCATTAACCAAAAAAAGATTCTTCATCAGTCTCATCGCAAAGTTTTACAAAGCTCTGTGCCAGGAGGGGGATGAAAACCAAGTATATATATTTCTTGTTATAAATCACAGCATCACAGATGACCTATGAAGGAGGGAGGGAATGAATGAGCAACGAGCATGGAGAGCTGTGAGGTGTCTGGAGTTGGGGTGAAAACTCTAAGTAGGAGTAATGCATGCTCAACTGTTGCCTGTGTATTAAAGGAAAATGGTCACTGTGGAGAAAATTATCATTTACCGAGTACTCATTCTGTGTAAAGTACTTTGACAAGTACCTTTTAGGCACAAACTCAGTTATTTTTTTCACGTGGTTCTATTAAACTTATTTTAAGATGGAAAAACTGAGGGCCAGAGAGGGAACATAACTTGCTACAATTGTCCAGCTAGCAAGTGATCTGAATCCAAATCAGGCTCACTCCAAAGTCCATAGTTTTTTCTTTCATTGAGATTGTATTTCAGCAAAATTACAAATTCACATATATATTTTTTTAACATTTAAAAAATTTTATTTCTTTATATTTGGCCGTGCTGGGTCTCTGTTGCTTTGTGCGGGCTTTCTCTGGTTACAGTGAGCGGGGGCTAGTTTGATGTGGTGCACGGGCTTCTCATTGTGGTGGTTTCTCTTGCTGAAGCATGGGCTTCAGTAGTTGAAGCACACGGGCTTAGTTGTTTTGCAGCATGTGGCATCTTCCCAGACCAGGGATCAAATCCGTGTCCTCTGCATTGGCAGGCGGATTCTTATCAGTTGTGCCACCAGGGAAGTCCTCACATACATTTTAGAGCAGAGGAGTTCTGCAGGGCTTAATACAAAGAATCTGTTACTCACCCCATTTCTGCCTCTTAGAGGTAACCACTTTAAATCTTTTAGCAGATTCTTTGGGGTTTGCCTCATTAATTAAGGTATTATTTATATATAATAAAGGACACAAATCATAAGTACATCTCAGTGACCTTTTATACATATACTCATGTCTGTCCATCCTAAGTCACTTTAGTCATGTCTGACTCTTTGTGACCCTATGGAGCCTGGCAGGCTCCTCTGTCCATGGGAGTCTCCAGGCAAGAATACTGGAGTGGGTTGCCATTCCCTTCTCCAGGGCATCTTCCTGACCCAGGGATTGAACCCGAATCCCTTATGTCTCCTGCATTGGCAGGCAGATTCTTTACCACTAGCACCACCTGGGAAGCCCATACTCTCATGTAACCATCACCGAATCAAGATATGGAACATTTCTGTCATCTCAAAAAGGTTCCCTCGTGCCCTTTCCTAATCACTAATTCCTCTCCCCAAACAAGTATTCACTGTTCTGTTACCTCTATAGATTATCTTGCCTGTTCTTGAACTTCATATAAATATAATTACATAGTGTACACTCTAATGGGCCCAGCTTCTTTTGCTCAGTGTAGTCTTTGAGATTCAAACTTGTCTTCCTATGTATCAGTAGTTCATTCTTAGATTCTGTGTAGCAGTCCATTGTTATATATCATGAATGTTCCTATGAGCATTTGGATTATTTCCAATATTTTGCTTTTGTTTTGCTATTACGAATAAAGCTTCTGTGGACAGTCTTCTGTCAGTTCAGTTCAGTCGCTCAGTCATGTCTGACTGTTTGCGACCCCATGGACTGCAACATGCCAGGCTTCCCTATCCTTCACCAACTCCCAGAGATTTCTCAAACTCATGTCCATCGAGTCGGTAATGCCATCCAACCATCTCATCCTCTGTTGTCCCCTTCTCCTTGTGCCTTCAGTCTTTCCCAGAATCAGGGTTTTTTCCAGTGACTCAGTTCTTTACATCAAGTGGCCAAGGTGTTGGAGTTTCAACTTCAGCATCAGTCCCTCTAATGAATATTCAGGAACTGATTTCCTTTAGGATTGACTGGTTTGATCTCCTTGCAGTCCCAGGGGCTCTCAAGAGTCTTCTCCAACACCCTAGTTCCAAAGCATCCATTCTCCAGGGCTCAGCTTTCTTTATGGTCCAGCTCTCACATCCATACATGACTATTGGAAAAACCATAGCTTTGACTAGACGGACTTTTGTCAGCAAAGTAATGTCTCTGCTTTTTAATATGCTGTCTAGGTTGGTCATAGCTTTTCTTCGATTGAAGAAAAAACTTTTCTTCCGTGAACATTCTTACATGTGTGTTTTTGGACATAAATGTCCATGTGTCTTTGCCTCTATCTCTCTAAACATGCATGTATTTCCACCAGTTGGTTTTTCAGTTGTAGGTGTTATCTTTGGCATTCCATTATGAAAGATGATTTCTCATATTCACACATACACCGATGCCATGACCCTCATTTATGTTTTCTACTACTCCATCCTTCCAATATAACATGATTTGGATTAGGTAAATTTCCAGCATTTATACTAGTATGTAAATGTTATTCAGAGCTGAGCCGTGACAGATTTCTTTTTCTGTACATTTCTCCTTTACCAAGTGACAGTGTTAGAATTTTTAAATAAAGGATTCCAGGGGGACACTATAGGGTGATAGTGGCAGGAGCACAGCCTTTTTTATTTATTTTTTTCTTTTTGCTGCACTGCATGAGGAGCTTTTGTTCAAGGATTGAACTCTCACCCCTACAGTGAAAACACAGTCTTAAACTGGACTGCCAAGGATGCTCCTGTTCTGCCTTTTAAAAATATTTTAGCACAAGAATCAGGACTTGCCATACAGAAGATCTGTGACACTCATCTCAGCCTCCTTCAGGTCACACTTTCTCCATCTTATGGGCTTTTCCAGGGTCCAGTCAGGGGACAGAAGCTACATGCTTTGAGTAGAGAAAATTTCATGTACTATATCAATTAGTAGAAGGTGGCTTACTTCTTCAAGAGGTGAGAAAGGACTCTGAGGTGTCCAAAAGTAGCAGGTGGAAAAACAGCAGCTACTCTTAGGCTGAGGGGAGGAGAAGCAGGGGGAACAGAGAATATGATGGTTGGATGGAATCACCAACTCAACGGACATGAATTTGGGCAAACTCTGAGAGGTAGTGAAGGACAAGGAAGCTTGGTGTGCTGCAGTGCATGGGGTTGCAAAGAGTTGGATACGACTTAGCAACTGAACAACTCTTAGTCCAAGGGAATGTGGACACTGAAGGAACTGAGGACTTAGTTGAGCCCCCACCAGCACACCTAAGAGACGCCTGTTCATGGGAGGAATGGTTTCCACAGAAAGCACAGCTGGCCAGCTGTGAAGAAACTTGCCCAGAGGGTAAGGGCCCTAACTTGTCCACAGAGCCATTCACCAGATGGGGGAGACATTTGTCCAAAATAAGGTCTGAACAGCTGCAGAAGCTACAGAAACTGCAGTTGGATGGGAAGAACCTGGGCCTAGGATGTGGTGACAGCTGGTCTATGAGAATTCTTGAGACCTTGGGCCAGTGGCTCCTGTGCTAAATTTTAAACAAAGGACTGGCAAACAGAGAATGTTTTTATTTTTTGCCTGTGCTAGGTCTTTGTTGCTTAGTGTAGGCTCTTCACTGGGGCTCACAGGCTTTCTCTAGTTTCCGCTCACAGGTTTAATTGCCCCACGACATTTGGGATCCTGGTTTCCTCAGGGATTGAACCCACATACCCTGCTTTGGAAAGCGGGTTCTTAATTGCTTGACCTTCAGGGAAGTCCCTGTCTTATAACTTTTCTTTTCTTTACTATTTATTTATCTGGCTGCTTCAAGTCTTAGTTGTGGCATGTGGGATCTTTGTTACATCCTGCAGATCTTTTGTTCCAGCATGTGGACTCTGCATGTAGCACACAGACTTTGTTGCTCCTTGGCATGTGGGATCTTAGTTCCCTGACAGGGATCAACCACCTCCCCTGCATTGCAAGGCAGATTCTTAACCACTGGAACACCAGGAAAGTCTCTCTCTTAACTTTCTTAATGGTGTCCTTTGAAGCACAGTTTTTATTTATTTTATTTATTTGGGTTTAACCTAATGAAAGTATCTTTTTGTTTTGTTTTATTTCATTTTTATTGGGGTATAGTGTTGATATACAGTGTTGTGGTAGTTTCAGGTATACCCCAAAGTGAATCTTGTTACATACATATATCTATATATCCACTCTTTTTTAGATTCTTTTTCCATATAGCCTATTACAGAGTATTGAGTAGAGTTCCCTGTGCTATACAGTAGGTCTTTATTAGTTACCTATTTTATATACTCCAATACTTTGGCCACCTCATGCGAAGAGTTGACTCATTGGAAAAGACCCTGATGCTGGGAGGGTTTGGGGGCAGGAGGAGAAGGGGATGACAGAGGATGAGATGGCTGAATGGCATCACCAACTCGATGGACATGAGTTTGGGTGAACTCCGGGAGTTGGTGATGGACGGGGAAGCCTGGTGTGCTGCGATTCATGGGGTCACAAAGAGTCGGACACGACTGAGTGACTGAACTGAACTTTATATATAATAGAAGTGTGTGTGTGTGTCAATCCCAGTCTTCCAGTTTATCTGTTCGCCATGCCTTGCCCCTGGTAACCAGTTTATTTTCTACATGGAACACAAAAGGTTTTAATTTTGATGAAGCCCAGGCTGTTTTTTCTCTTGTTGCTTGTACTTTTGGTGTTGCATCTAAGAAACCATCACTTAATCCAAAGTCATGAAGATTTACAACTATCCTTTCTCTTTAGAGTCTTATAGTTATAGCTCTTAATATTTAGGTCTGTGGTCTATTTTGAGATAATTTTTTGTACTTAGTGTGAAGTTGGAGTCTAACTCCGTTCCTTTGAAAATCCAATTTTCCTAGTACCATTAAAAAAAAGACTTTTCTTTGTCCAATGAGTTGCCTGGGTTCCCTTGTTGAAAACTAGTTGACCATAAATGTAAGGATTTATTTTGGAAGGCTCATTTTTATCTTACTGATATTTGTCTAGCCTTATGCCAGTATCACAAAAGGGCATCCCAGGTCGTGCGGTGGTAAAGAACTGTCTGCCAATGCAGGAGATGCAAGAGACACAGGTTTGACCCCTGGGTTGGGAAGACCCTGTGGAGAAGGAAATGGCAACCCGCTCCAGTATTCTTGCCTGGAAAATTCCATGGACAGAGAAGCCTGGCATGGGTGCATGGGGCTGCAAAGAGTTGAACACAGTTGGGCAAATGAGCACGCACATACACACATACCCATATCACAGTATCTTGATAACTATAATGATTTCGGTAAAGTAAGAACATCCTTACAATATATACCTATTGTGTGTTTAATTAAAAACGTGTGCAGCCCCAGACAAGAGGTTGTCACAAGGCTGATGAGTTCATTTAAAATTTAAACAAGTGATGCATGTATTACTCTTACTGCTTTGAAATGGAAGCATGTAAGGTTTCTAGACATTAATAATCTCATCTTCACTAATAAAAATACAATGATAACCCCTTTTTATCTGTCAGATTAGCAGAAGTCAAAAAGAGTAATCATTTGTACTAGCAAGGGTGTGAGGAAACAGTATAAATAAATGAGAAGGCCCTATATGTCCTGATAAGGAGTGACCTCAGTGCAGAATAGTATGTCTAGCACACTACAGTTTGTGTTCTAAAGAAATGTGAGTGATCGCGTGCAATTTACACATAACAGCTTTTCCTAGGGTGTTCCATTAGCACTTAAGCCAGTTTTACCCCTTTTATACCAGTGTTACCTCTGCCCGTTTTTTATCTCAAACTTCCGCTCAAGTTCCTCTTCAGACTTTCAAGGGGAAACTGTAGAGGTCATTTCATCTCTGATTGCAGTGCGGTTCATTTGTTGTCCACTTACCTTCATATCTTCAGCATTTATCAAGTTTCCTTGGAATGGCTCCAGTGCCCTTCGTTTCAGGGACACTCTGATTCAGTTGGTCGGTTTCCTACTGTATTCTTGGCTCACTTTCCCCATGTAGCAGTGAGAATACTCACACAAGCTCTCCTTACCTCGGTTTCTCCACAAGGCTTGCTGGTGGTGACCTTTGCATACTGCTTCAGATTAACTGACTCTCTCACTACCCATGATACATTTTTTTCCTCCAGTGTAAACCTTTTTCCTTCTGCTTAAAACTGTCCATATTTACTAGTGTATGTGTGTGTCCATATATGTACATGTACATATATGTACGTGTCCATATATGTACATGTACATATATGTACATACTTACATGTACAAAAATCTGGCAGCTGGTTTTAGTGGCCTCCAAGAAGGCCAGCAAGATAAGGATCATTGGGTATGGGTAGTAAGGAGGGAGATTTTCTTTTTACTGATAGACTTGTTTCTCTTGAATTTTATACAGGGCTTATAGCCAGTATTTTACAGTAATTTTATTTATTGCTTTTTGGCTTCACTGGGTCTTCTTTGCTGCATGCGGGAATTTTCTCTAGTTTTAGTGAGCAGGGCTGCTTTCTTGTTGCAGAGCACAGACTCTAGAGCAAGAGCTTAGTAGCTGTAGTACAAGGCTTAGTTGCCCCCCAGCATGTGAAATCTTCCCAGACCAGGGATTGAACCCGTGTTCCCATCATTGGCAGGCAGACACTACACCACCAGGGAAGGCCCTGTAATAACTTCAAATGGGACATTATCTATAAAAATTTTAAATCACTACGTGGTATACCTGAAACTAATGTAATATTATAAATAAACTCCACTGCCTCAAAAAAAAAACCCCATAATATTGATAAATAAATGATAAATTGACTTAATCACTAAAATATTAATGGAATATAATATGCAGTTCTAGAATGCATATTATTAAATAATAGTATATAAATAGATATTACACCCACTATATTGATGAAAATATAGATAAGTTAATGATAGAGGTTTATGACTAATAAGAGAAGTGTTACTTTCCATTTAATTTATACTTTACAATTCATATAGCATTTCTTATTTAATCCTTAAAACATCCCTTTTGGGTAACGGGTTGTTCTCTTCATTTTACAGATAAGACACTGTCTCTATGAAAGTGCCAGAACATGAATAAAAGACAAATAAGGAAATTAGGGTTGCAAATGGTGAGAATGCAAACCAAACAAGATAGATTTGTACTGTAGCTCAGAAGTTCACCTGTGTCTTCTTTTCATTGTTCTAGGAAGAGTTGCAGGCCAACCTGGACCTGATTCAGACCTACAGACTGCATATTGCCCAAGATATCAACCAGGAAAACCTACAGCTCTTCCTGGGCTCTTATAACGGGTACAGTTGGTTCTGTTCCTTCACTTAAATGCAGACGAGGTCTGAGAAGCTAATGGAAATTTAAGAGAGAATCAGGAGGGGAAGTAAACTGCTTCTTACAGTGTTGTGTGATGGGGTTGCTTTCACACTTTCACAACAGTAGAAGAGGAAGAGCTTTCAGATAGATATGAAAACAGCTTTCAAGAGGAATGAATGAACTGAATGCTGTTTCAGGCATATCCACCTACCAGTTGTACTTTTAAGATGTTTTGAGACCAAAAGGACCTAAAAGTTTATGTACACACACAAAAACACACAATTTGGATGACACAGAAAAATGCATGTCGAGGATAGAAGGATAGAAGTTTGGGACCTTAATTCAGTCTCTCTCTGCTGATATCCTGTCATCAGGCAGAAGTGAAACATGAACAGTGGTAAATTCTCTTTTGTTTGTGTATTCCCAAAGTTGTCACATTTCCCCCAGTCATTGAGAGAAGCCTGATTCTTATCTTGCATCCAGCTTCTCCAGTGAAAATGTCAGTTCCTTCTAGCTTCCTGGGTATATGGAAAAAGATTGAGGAAATAGGTCAGCTGTAACTTACCCAGACTTACACAGCCAGTAAGAGCAAAGCAAGTTTTGAATCCAGTCTCTAGCTCCTTCCTATGTATTACAGAGCCTCCTTATTTTTAGCTGAAATCAGAAAGGATATTAAATACTACAATAAACTGTAAGTACCAGGAAAATAGTTCCCCTAAAAGGTTCCCCTTAAGAAATTATTCTTAGGGGCTTCCCTCATGGTCCAGTGGCTAAGACTCCACCCTCCCAATTCCCGGGTCCTGGGTTTGAGCCCTGGTCAGGGAACTAGATCCTGCGTGATGCAACTACAGATCCCACATGTGGCAACTTAGAAGATCGAAAATCCCGTGTGCTGCCACTAAGACCCAGCACAGGCAAATAAATAAAATAAAAACAAATATTAAAAAAAAATTCCTGTAAAGTAATTAGAAAATCAGACACTTAGGACTTGAGGATTTCAACAGCATTGCTGTTAAGTTTTCAAGTTGCCTCCTTTCAGCATCCTACCGAGTTCCTTTTTCCTTCTCTGTTCCACTCAGAATGCCACTGATGAGGCTACTTATGAACAAAATCTATAAATAATCTCTTCCCTTGTCAGGTCTGAAGGAAAGATAATTTTCAGATTCTTTGATACCTTTGGGTTTTCACATCCAGGAAATAACCTGAGTTGCCATGATTTTACCTGAAACGTGCATTGTTTCCTTTGTGTCTCTCTAGACGCAAAGACCTGGAGATCGAAAGACCCATTCTGGGACAAAATGATAACAAATCAAAGACGTTAAAGTAAGTCTCTCGATCCGCCCACCAAGTTGCTAGGTACACCTGCCTTCGATAGAAGTCAGTGTCTGTGGAGTCTGTGCGCTCCCAGCTGAGTGTCCTCCTGTCTGCCTTCCCCCAGGTGCTCTACTTTACTGGTGGTTGGTGACAGTTCACCCGCAGTTGAGGCTGTGGTAAGTATGTCCTGACATTGTGAAGATGAGTAAGGTGAAATATAATAAGTTGCTTGTAGCACACTGCTGATGTACTGGAAACAGTTGGTAGATACTAGGTTTTGTTAATTCTAATTACACATATCAGGTTTGTGCTTTGTTATCCAATCTGGAAAAATAATTCCTCATTGATCACTCGGTTTCATCAGAAGGGATCAATAGTGCCCAGACTGTTTTATGTGGTGCAGTTCATTCGGTGGCAGATAGTACCACTAAATACCATTTGCTTATCATCAGATTTCTGACAGCCTTGGCCTTCTGCAGCCACCACAAATCTGGAACTGTTTCAGCTGGCTGGAAGGTTGCTGAGAGCCTGCGTACTTTTCTCTACCTCTTTCTCAAGCACATAGCACATTGGTAAAAATAATATGTGTTCATTGTAAAAAACTGGTAAATAGAAGGACAGGAAGAAAAAAATCACGATCCCGAAGACAAGCCACCATGTTTTTCTTCAACATAGATATTGTTGTTTAATCACTAAGTCATGTCCAACTCTTTTGTGACCCCATAGACGGTAGCCTGTCAGGCCCCCCTGTCCATGGGATTTCCCAGGCAAGAATACTGGAGAGGGTTGTCATTTCCTTCTCCAGGGGATCTTCCTGACCCAGGGATCCAACTCGTATCTCCTGTATTGGCAGGCATATTCTTTATCACTGAGCCACCAGGGAAGCCCCACAGCATAGATTGGATGATACTAAATATACAAGTTTTAGAGACCTGATTACTTAACACTGTATACAATTCAGTCTTGTAAATACACCCTTGTTTATATAACTTCATTCTCTTGTTGATTATTTATGATTGTGCACCATTAATAATGTTGCCATTGAACATCCATACAGAATCTTTGCCTGAATTTTTGATCATTTCCCTGGGATGAGATGGAAATAATGTGTCAAAAATCATATACCTTTGTAAGGTTTTTAATGCCTTTTGCCAGATTCCTTTCCAGAAAAGATGTAACAGTGTGTTGCCGCTGGCAATGTAGGATAGTGTCTGTTGCACAGCATGCTGTTCAGCATTGGACTTTTCAGTTATTAGTAGTTAATTTGGTTAAAAATTAACTACTGTTAACCACTGTTTTAATTTGCACTTCTTTAATTACACATGAAGCTTTTAGTTTTTCATAAGTCTTACCATTTTCTTGTCTTTCCCACATATATAATGTAATTTAAGTTTCTGTATGAAATGATCTGGTTTTCTTTGGCCACCTTCACTTCTTTAGCTGAAAAGATGGAGATACATGTTTTTGATAGATCTATCAAAACCATTTTTTCATGAACATGTGTATTTGACACAGAAAAATAGTATTGTTTATAGAAAATACCCTTAATGAGAATTTTCTAATGATGCTGAGTTGTCTTTCTAAAATTATATGGACTTAAAGTAATGTTACCAATCGTTTTTCAAGATTGTATAAGTTGGCCATATATATACAGTCTTTTTCTCTTTCTGATTCCATACTTTCAGTGTGTATAGAGAATAACTTCAAAATGCCATCTGTACCACAAACTAGATGCTCTTCTAGACACATTCAAACCTAACTCCCCTGCCAAAGCCTTTTATCCCCTGAATTGGTAGGGATTAGAGAGCTGTCCAAGTGTGGAAGAGCAGGAAGAAACTCCACAAGTTCTAGTCTCTAGCTATTCTTGCTCACTTATTCATTCAGTATCATTTTTTGAGCTTCTCCTGTTTGCTCAGTGGGCTTCCCCGCTGGTTCAGCAGTAAAGATTTGCCTGCCGTGAGATGCAGGTTCAATCCTTGGGTCAGGAAGATTCCCCTGGAGAATGAAATATTCTTGTCCAGTATTCTTGTCTGGGAAATCATGGACAGAGGAGCCTAGCTGGCTCCAGGACATGGGGTCGCAAAGGAGTTGGACATACTTAATGACTAAACAACAAATATTTGCTCAGTGCTCTGGAGAATATGAAAATGAATAAGATGGAGTCTTAGCAAGATTGCAAGGAGATCAAACCAGTCAATCCTAAAGGAAATCTGTCCTGAATATTCATTGGAAGGACTGATGCTGAAGCTGAAACTCAGTACTCTGGCCACCTGATGTGAAGAACTGACTCATTGGAAAAGACCCTGATGGGAAAGATTGAAGGCAAGAGGAGAAGGGGACGACAGAGGATGAGATGGTTACGTAGCATGACCGATTCAATGGACATAAATTTGAGCAGACTCTGGGAGACAGTGTAGGACAGGGAAGCCTGGCGTGCTGTGGTTCATGAGGTCACAAAGAGTTGGACACGATTGAGCGACTGAACTGAACTGGAGTCTTAGCAGTTGGACCTGGGGAGAAAGTAGACATGTCAAAAACCAACCATTGTTCTTGGCCTACTAGATACTGAGCCTTCGTCTTAAACAGTTACAGAAATTACAAAGTGATGAACCAAGGAAAAAGTATGTTTTATTATATTAAACACAGACTTAGGAGTCATTCTTCTAGAAGATACTTATTGTATATCTAGTACGTTCTCAGCACTTTGCCTGGCATTTAGGGATCAAGTTTTTACATTCTTTTTTTTTTTTTTGGTTGGGCTGGGTCTTAGTTTCTGCGCGCGAGCTTTCTCTAGTTGCAGAGTGTGGCTACTCTAGTTGCGTGTGTGGGCTCCTCTTGTGGACCACAGGCTCTAGGTGCATGGGTTTCAGTAGTTGTGACACAGGGGCTCATTAGTTGTGGCTCATGGGCTCTAGAACATGGGCTCAGTAGTTATGGCTCACAAGCTTGGTTGCTCTGCAACATGTGGCATCTTCCCAGACCAGGGATTGAACCTGTGTCCCCTGCATTGGCAGGCAGATTCTTACCCAGTGTGCTAACAAGGAAGTCCTACATTCTGCCTTTTAGAGCATATTCTGTAGTAAGGAAACAAGTACATTTGTTTACTTCCTGCATTGGCATTTGTATAAAGAAAAAACCCTGACTTGATGATCCTGGCTTTTAGATCATCCTCTGATGTTAGAAGTTTTGAGTACCCACCCATCAGCCATCCCCAGAGTAAGCATTCAGCTGGATTACTGGTTCTTGCCTAGGAAATTTTCATGACTTCTTAACTGGCTCACTGCTTCTGCAGTCTGTCATACAGGCCACTGCTAGTTATTTTCCTGAAACAGTTCATATCCCGTCACCTCAGAAACCCTCTGTGACTTCTTGCCTTCCACAGTCAGCTCAAGTTTTCTCACCCTCTCCCCACAGTGCATCCTCATACCATATACTGGTCTCTGTAACCCCACACATGCCCGGCACATTCACCTTGCATCCCCTGGGTCTTTGCTTCTGCTTCCTTATGACTCTGGAAGCCTTCAAATGCCCACCCCTTCTTTCTTTGGCGGTAGAAATCCTATTTATCCTTCTGTTCTCACTCAGCTCAGAAGTGAAGTTTTCAAGTACTCTTATTCTGCCTTGGGGCTTCTCTAGTGGCTCAGCAGTCAGGAATCTGCCTGCAATCAAGAGACATGGGGACTCCATCCCCAGGTTGGGAAGATCCCTTGGAGAGGGAAGTGACAACCCACTCCAGTATTCTTGCCTGGGAAATCCCATGGACAGAAGAGCATGGTGGGCTGCAGTCCATAGGATTGCAAAAGACTCAGACACGACTTAGTGATTAAACAACAACATTCTGCCTTGTGTTACATGCTTTTGCCCCTCTAGATTCCATGCTCTTAGCATGGTGTTTTATATGTGTGCTTGGGCAAGCATGTGTAAAGAAGAGATCTAGTGGATCAAGTTAACCATAAAACATTGTTGAACCATAAAACAACCTCCCCAGAACATTTTCTTTGAGGTCCCTGCCTTTGTGGATGCAAAGGTATGAGATACCAAGCATGAAAATAGACAAGATTGTAATTCTTAATTGTGATGATTGCTCTGAGAGAAAAAACCATAGAGAAGTTCAACTTTCAATGGGACAGCCAAAGATCTTGAGGCTTAGAAGAGTCAGGGTGAGAGGAATGGCACCCCTGCTACCTCCGGGGCAGAGGACAGGGATGAGGAGTGGGCACAGGAGGTGTGAGGGCTCAGTCATAAGGACCGGTTATGCTGGGGAATCATCAGGACCTCAGCAGGTGAGGCCCATAGTTCACTTTTTAAAGAAGGAGATAACTTGCCCTGCTGCTGCCTAGCTGTAAGAGGAATTAGATTCAAAATGTAGCTCTTTAAAGACTCTACTTGTAACGGGTCCAGAAAATGAACTTAGCCAGATTTTTAGATCTACTAAGAAATATAAGATATAAAGTATATCATGTAAATATATCTCCTATTTTTTATTTTGGTAATTTCTTTGGCTGATTCAGCCAAAACTGAGTTTCTCCCAGCTGAGCTTCTTGAAAGATCATTCGTGTGCCAAGCTATTTTGTATTTAGCAGTTCATAAAATTGTCTTTCTCTGTTTTTTTTTTTTTAGGTTGAATGCAATTCTCGCCTGAATCCTGTAAATACAACTTTGCTAAAGGTAATGTGTTTCCTTTCCTCACTGCCAACCCTTAGTGAGTAAATTATATGTGGTTCAAATCACTTTATTTCTGGAATAGTTGCACAGAAACAAGGAAAACTTCTTTCCCTCATTGTCTTTTTTTAAAAAGAAATTATTTTCCTGAATATAGTCTCAGTATAGAAAATTGGAAAATAGAAAAAAGAATGGAAATATAGAAAGAATAAAATAAAATTACTCATAATCCTGCCACCCACAGGTTACCCTCTGGTAAAAAAATGCATGTACTGGTCTTCCTCCTGGGTGGTGAGGGGCTGACCTGGGTCTTTGTGGTGGTGCCTGGGCTTCTGCTGCTGTGGAGCACAGGCTCTGGAGCACGTGGGCTCTGTAGTTGTGGTGCTCAGGTTTAGTTGCTCCCTGGTATGTGGGAACCCGACTCCCTGACCAGGGATCAAACCTTTATCCCCTGCGTTAGAAGGCGGATTCTTAACCACTGGACCCCTGGGGAAATCCCTCTTATTCATTTTTATATCATTAAGATTACAGGCTATTTCTAGCCCTGTGTCTGTTTTCCTCAACTTCTTGACATGTAAACAACTTTTGTGTTATTGAAAACTTGATAAGCATTATTTAATGTTGTGCGATATTAGATAATGGATGGAAATTCTTCACAAGCTAAGTTCCCTTGTATGGATAAGAAAGTTTTCCAGTAGCCTTGTCACAATGAGGGTAGATGCGTTTTCTGGAGCCTGTAGTGGAATATTTAAGGGCCTGACCTCCTGGTCTGTATTTGGATTACAGTATATTTAAGTGCTAAACTTACGTTGCTTACTGCTGCTTTCTCAGCCTGAAAGACCTCTGCTTTCTTCCCTTTTTCTTTGAAGTGCAGTTAAAAGGGAAGTGCTGCCACTATAAGCAGCCCACCGTTCCTGGAAATAGCGCTCTCATGTGATCAAACTCAGAGTGTTCTAGGGTCCAGGTGATTGATGAACTAGTCTAAAACATGAATTTTTTTTTTTTTTTATAAGTATGTGGTTTCAGATTAGCTTTTCAATGCAAGTTTGAATCAGTTTTCTAAAAGTGCAGAACTGAACTTAACAGTAGCCACAGGTGTGCTTATTTCTGGGCAAAAATGCCCATCCCACAGCAGCGTGATGGAATTGATTCTCTGTTTGATAGGTATCCAGCTTGGAAATAGTCCTTCCCAGCATTGTCTCTAAGTATGAGAACTGTTTTACGATTCTAATCAGATTTTGACTCCTAAACTTCTTGAAAATACAGCCTGGGCTAATTAGGTCTGTTTTATACTTAAATCAGGTTAAATGTTTGTTCCTGATCTTACACTTAGAATTTTCAGGAAACTGACTATTCCTTGTTAACCTCGGATTCCTGTGCCTCCTCTGGCATTCCCATCTGCAGACTAACAGTCTACCCTCAACGTTTTCATGTTAGTGAAGGTTTCATGAGGTTCATGTCTCTTTCCTAAAAAATGCCTGAATACGCTACTCTGTGAGTATGGAATACTTAACAAGTAGAAGGAAGAAGGTGGCCTCGTGATTGGCCATTGTGCCCTACAAGCAGCAGTCTCTGCGGATTGGCAGGGTATGCATCTCTGGGGCTTGTTAGAAATGCAGGTTCTTGAGCTCTGCTCCAAAGGCCTCGGGCAGGAACTCGGAGTTTTAATAAGCCCTCCTGGTTATTCCAATGCATGAGAACAAAACCCTACTCTAGACGTTTTTGTGCAGATGACAGTTATCAGTGTGTAAAGATTTATGAAGTGAGAGAGACCCTCATCACTTGCAACAGTGAAATTAAAGTGGCTGACCAAGCAGGCTGGCTGAATTCAGCATCAGTGCCTGATCGTAGACCTCCCCTTAGTCATGAAGTGGAGACAGTGTAGAGTTGAGAGGGAACTTTTAAGAGTTTGGTGCCCTGAGAAGTAGGGGTCACACTGCTTGAGGACTCTGAAAGTAAATCCTCCAGGTAGAGGCAGAACCAAGGTAGTACTTAACTTTACTATCACCCAGTGGAAAATTCCTGTCATGGACAAGAAAGCCGGGCCCTGCACTACTGATGAATAAATAGTGAATAATCTTTCAGAATTATATCCAAAGTTATTGCTAGAATTTAGGTCTGTGTATAAGAGCGCATTGAGGAGGGACTTCCCTGGTGGCTCAGTGGTGAAGAATTTGCCTGCCAGTGAAGGGGATATGGTTCATTCCTTGATCTGAGACGATCCCACATGCCATGGAGCAGCTAAGCCTGTGTGCTGCAACTGCTGAAGCCCACAAACCCTAGAGCCCACGCTCCACAGCAAGAGAATCCATCGCAATGAGAGTCCTGCGTTCCACAACTAGAGAGTGCCCCCGCTTTCCACAACTAGAGAAAGCATGAGCGCAGCGATGAAGACCCAGTGCAACTAAACTAAACTAATTAATTAAAAAACAAAAAGGGTGCATTGAGAAGATGGACACTAAGGTGCAGTTAAACATTAAATTAAGGAACCTACAATTTGATTCTGTCCTGTTTGACAGGACCCTGGATATGCAGAGTATTTCCCTTAAGTGTATTCAAGTCTCAGCTGACTTATATATTTTTCCCTTCTAGATGGCAGACTGTGGCGGACTACCCCAAGTAGTTCAGGTAAGGAGACTTTTTTTAAAAAGCACCCATTTGATTTCAGTTCTCTGTCCGTGCAAAGATTAATAGCTTCTTCTTTTGTCTTCCTAGCCTGGGAAGCTCACCGAGGCCTTCAAGTACTTTTTGCAGGGAATGGGCTACAGTGAGTAGTACACAACTTTCTATTCTAACCAAGATTTATTGATAAATGGGGTCATTTTGGCATCTGGGGAGCACTCAGTTCTCAGGGCGTAACCTCTGTGCTGGCCAGGCTGAAGTTAAGTAGAAACCAAAATTTTTTATGAAAGATTCTTCTGCTCATATATACAAAGATGAGCTAATGCTTACTTGTGCCAAGCATTCTGTATTCTTAACCTTAAGAGGTAAGTTCTGCTATTAGTCCCATTTTACAGAAGAGGAAATTGAGGCTTAGAGGCTAAGCATGTTTCTCAGGATAACATTTCAGGGGCAGAGCCATGATTTAGTCTAACTCCATAGTCCACATGTTCAACCACTGAAGCTTTGGCAGTCCTGGCTGTGAATCTGAGGTTGTTACTTGCATTTGAACTTAGCTGGTTAATGACTCCTGGTCTAGAGAAACAAGTTAAATCAGTGAAGTCTGCTCCCCACAGGAGATAAACTTGCAGAGTATTTCAGAGTGAATCCAAGGATGTGTCGTATCATGTGCCACTGTCCTGGTCTCTTGTATTGTGAGACTCCTGAGCTTTCTCATTTGTCCCAGGATATTCTCACTGGCTCCTTTCTTGGAGGTTTAAAAAGGAAAACCCTTCTACCCAGGTACAGAGCTCTGTATCCAGTAGGGTGATTTTTCTCCTGTCTTTGGTGTCAGTGTGATTAATGACCACTGGGCAGCTGCTCTGGGCAGCAGCTGGTGCCCTGGGTACAGCCCTGTACCTGGCAGGCAGCCGTGTATGTCTCGTCTGGAGTGGCCGTGTCATCCCTGTCTGTGAGCTACTATCAGCCGAGCCCACACCCCATCCCTCTGGCTCGCTGGGAGGAGCAGAAGTCCCTCTCCTTTCCTAGGAAGCAGTTCATTATCCAGGCAGGTTGGCTGTTTATAGTGGAGGAAAAAGCAGTTGCCTTTGACTAGTTGAGAGAAGTACCATCCCGAGATGTTATTGAAGCATCAGTTAGCCTTCCGTCCTTTCTGGAACCTTAGAATAAAACTTTGCCCCTGGCTTAGTTTGTTCTGTCAGTGTCTGCCAGGTAACCAAGTTTACCACTTGGCACTCTTGGGTCACTAACCTACCTTTTCCTGTGTCCATCCTGCTTCCAGTCCCGTATGTGCAGCTCAGTCACCTGAGCACCGAGTCAGGTACCTTCCTCTGTGCTGGCCCCGCCCCTGCCTCCCAGCGATGCTCTCCTGGCTGCCCGCAGCATGTCCGTGGTTTCCCTGTGCAGTGAGAGCCCGATAGAACGCGGCTCATTGTGCCCTGAGAGAGTTAGCCTGCCGGTCCAGCCCTGGTCCCCCAGGAGTAAAGGGGTGGGTTGTAACAGTCAGGGTCGCAACAGCAGCTGAAACTTCATAGGGGGCCCTTCTTCCATCACCACCACCTACTGAGTGATCCTTGAGTTAACTCCCAGACACAGAGTTCTCAATTATGAGGGTTGGAGCCTATGCCCGGAGAATGCAGGTACTGGCATCTTCTGACCCCAGCATTGAAATGACAGCTGGAGGAGTGGCTCGTGTCTTAGAAAGACAGGCAGGGAGGTAGGCCAGGTTAGGCCCTTTCCTAGCCAAGCTGGAAGGACCTTACAGCCAGAGCAGTGGCACAACAGAAGTCTGACTTAAATAGACCTCCAGTGTGCTTTCTCACAGTCAGCCTCCACCTCAGTGCCTGTGCAGAGGCCAGCTCCAGGCCCACCTGCCCTCCCTGCCCCTCACCTGCCTACATGTCTCTTCCCCAGGTAGCAAGGGTCACCTGTGGACATGGATGGTAGTCTTGTTGTATCGGGCTTGCACTGTGTGTGTGAAACACCTTCGTACTTGTGTGGTGTGATTTGTCTTTCTTTGGTTTAGTCTCGCATGCATCACAGGTTTGGGTTACCTGTTTGGGTTCCCAAAGCCTTCTTCCTAATCACTGTATGGATGGCATGGGCATAGCTAAGAGGTTATACTCTGGACTTAGTTCACCCATCGTTCTGCTGTAGGCCAGAACCAGCTGAGATTTCACCCAGATCCAGATGATTAAAGCAGCCTTGCCTAGAGCCCCTCACCTGGAGCAAAGTGGGATGGCTGTGTCTCGTCCTGGTGTTGCCTTAGATGATGGGTTGGGAAAGCTACATGTAAAGCCTTTGGTGAAACTTCTGGATTAGCTGAGCTTAACCACAGCTCTTTCCTCTAGTCCTCTCCGTTCTCTCTTACAGTCCCATCTGCCAGCATGACCCGGCTCGCCCGATCCCGAACCCACTCCACCTCAAGTAGCATCGGCTCTGGAGAAAGTGCCTTCAGCCGATCTGTTGCCAGCAATCAGTCAGATGGAACTCAAGAATCCTCTGAGTCCCCTGATGTTCTGGACAGACACCAGACCATGGAAGTGTCCTGCTAAGCAAATGCTCCTCCCCAGGACCATGCAAGTCCATCCTCCTTCAAACAGCCACTCCATAATATAACACTTCATCCAGCAATCTGGCATCTATCTTTAACTCCTGCATGGCCACTGACTCTCTCTTTCTGGTATCCTGGATTTATCATCCTCTCTGCCTGCCCACCCTCCTTTTTGTATGTACCAAGAACCACTTCCATCCCATTTCTGTAACATTCCAACCTCTTTAGCTGATCAGATCTCCATATCTTCTCTTACCAGCTTTTCCCTGTGCTTTCTCAACTATGTATCTAGGATTCTTTGATTCCTGACGTATGTGTGTGAGCACGCGTGTCTGTGTTTGTGTGTGCATAGTTTTGTGATTTTAGACATGCTTTCTTGTAGAGCTTCTGCAGACAAAAACAAAAAAAGGGACTCTTTTTTTTTTGCATTTTAAGTGATGTTTTTAGAAGAAATATGCAGAACAGGTTTCTAGGTAGGCCATTACATTCTCTTTTGGTTCCTCTCTCATGGTCAAGATTTGTGAAGTGACTTCAGGAGAGAGGAGATCTGAGGAAGGTGGAAGATCATAATTCCTGTTTGGATTGTTGATTATGACCAATAGAAGGGAACCTGTTACATAGAAAAGCAGGCCAGGTGGCCAGCCACCTTCTCCTGTCCAATTGAATTCATGTATCCTATAAATGAAAGGAAGGGATATGTTCTCTTAGAAGCCCATGAACGATGACATTCTGATGCAATGTAGCATTTTTCTGAAGGAATGAGTGTGGCTTAATTATTGGACTCTCTTAGCGCAGGAAGGTGGAAAACAAAATTCCAGGCCTCTGCTCTGTCAGAGCAAAATTGATGTCTCTGCAGTGTCTGATGCCACACACCAGACATTGGAAGGAGGCGCCTTCCAGGAGAAGCACTCTCCATCCCCCCAGAGGGGAGAAGTATAGCCTGAAAATTATATAGATGCTGAGAAAATAGCTGGAGAGAGAGGATCAGACATTAACACAATATGATGCTTTATAAGTATAACCTTGATTTCAGAAGAGTTAATGAAGCCTAAATGAAAGATAGAACCCATTTCTCAGAAAGTTAATCCTGTGAATTCCCTCTTCTAAGAGGGAAGGGACCATAGGGGCACCCCATCCAGGTAGAATTGTGTTCAGTCCACTGCTATGTGAAGGGGTCACAGCCACCCAGAGAGTGTCTCCAGGAGTGTGAAAACAATTGCCACCCAGTAAGGGTCCTGCTTTGACAGCACAGAGATGTCAGCTCAGGGTTACACTATTTCAGTCCTAGGAAGGGGCTTTTCAGACGTAGCATTCGCTTTCTGCTCAGATAGGGAATGCATCACTCTGCCGGAGTACGACTTTTTACAGAGGACGAAATAAAGCTGTATATCTCTCATTGTTACCCAGTGGCTGGTGTGACTTCTCTCAAGCCACTTCCTGGGGCTCTGGTGGGGACTGCTCATGGGCTTCATACTGGGTCACATACCTGATGATTATGCACCCAGCGACACCATCCATTTAAAGTGAGGAAACCAAGTCCTGGGATTAATCATATGCCCGAGATCATCATGCCAGTAAGCTAGCCGGGACTGAACCCTGAGTCCACCTGACACACCTGTATCCCCCTCAGACGAAAAACCGTGAGAAGCTTGGTCCTTAGTTTGTGATGGAGGAGCAGGTGAGGTCTCGGGAGGGCGTTCAGCATCTCAGCTCTGCCCTTCGTGCACGGTTGCTACGTCCCACCCTTCATGCGGTAACTGCAGCCACCTGCCAGGGCTCCGCTGACAGACCAGGCTGTGTTTCTCCAGCAAGGGCTCTTTGTACCCTGCCCCCCAAGAATAATTCCAGGGGGGTGGCCATCCTAGATCAGTTCTGAATGATCCAGGGGCTGTGGCTACCAGTATACCCAGGTCACAGTGTCTGTGGGAGGTACTTGTAAAATGACTCGACCCTGCGTCTCCTAGTAGAGGACAGGAAACCAGTGCCCGTAGGCAGATCAGGTGTCCGCGCTGAGTTCCAGACTAAACCATCCAGCACGGAGTTCCAGAGCTGCAGGTGGTCTGATGACCAGGGCTGCTCTGAGAACCCACCCAGCTCCAGCCGTCTTGGCTGCACAGCACGGATGGTTGCCTCTTCCCAGCTTGGCTTTGTGCCTGGGGTCAGGCCCCAGCTGACTACACCCAGCTGGTTCTTACCATACTCATCCTCTTCTCATTTGCATTTTCTTTCTTCCTATTCAATACTAAAAAAAAGAAGTTGGAGCGCCTACTTTGTGAGAGGTAAGGAAGTGGCCAGGTAGACGCTACACACTATGACTATGTTAAGCTTTTCTGTGTGAATTTTCTCACGCAGTTCTTGTGGCAGCTCTGCGAAGTGGGCAGTGCATTTTACAAAGAACGGTTGAGGAAAGTTAAGTGATGTCGCCAGAGACACCTACTCGACAAGGTTCCTAGTTCTTCCAGAATCAATGCATTTTCATGTTTCATTAAGGCTTTTATTGAGCACCCACTACAGATTGAGCCCTTTCATCTTCTTGCGTGTCCCTCCTCTGATCCAGGAAGGTAGACCTATTCCAGTTTTATGGATGAGAAGACGGGCCCAGAGGTAACTAACTTAAAAATAGTCTAGAAACTAACAGAGCTGCACATCTAGGCTTTAGACTCTCTCATTTCCAGATACCTCCCTGAGTGGAATGGGAGAGCATATGGTGGGAATGTTTTGAGACCAGAGATGTCATTCCCTACTTCGTTCCTTGCTCATGGACTGCTCCTTAAGGCCAGTGTGAAAGGCTGTTTGTCAGATGGAAAGATGGACATCACAGTGGTGTGGAGGCAAGAGCAGGTGGTTGGGGCTACGATCAGGTCCCTCCCAGCCACAGGCCACATCCTTGAGGGGCCGTCACCCACTGTAGCATGCTGGTTAGAACTTTCTTAAAGAGGAGGCACTTCCACTCTGGCCCTCCACTCTCCACATCACATGCCTCAGGAGTTAAATCTCAAGCCTTCCCCAGGAGAAAGGGAGACCATGAATCCAGGTACGGCAGGGCCCCGAATCAGGCTGCATTGTCTGTGAAATGACAGTTTTGCGTTCAAAACATCTGTCTCCAGGATTGCTAAGCCCCCTAAAGGGGAGATAATGAGTGGGTATGATTATTTAGATGCTAATGAGCTGAGGTTTTTATTTTAATTTATTTAAATGTTAATAACTGATTTAAGCACACCAATCAGAGACAATTTTATCAGAGATTCTTCATCCCAGCGGAGTGAGTCTCAAGGTTAGGGAATGCATCAAGGATCACCTGGAGGGCTTGTGAAGACAGGTTGCTGGCCCTCCACCATGGAGTTTCTGATTGGGTAGACCTAAGATGGGCCCTGAGAACCTCCTGAAATGAAGTCCCAGATGATACTGGGGCTACTGGCCTAGGGACCACACTTGAAGAACCACTGTCCAGGTCCACGCACAGTGTGGCTCCCAGATGGTCAACATGGTTTTATCCACTGGGAGTTGTTAGCAGTGCAGAATCTTGAGCCCCACCCAGACTCACAGAACCAGAATCTACTGTTTAACAAGATCCCCAGGGGCTTCCTAGACACAGTAAATTTGGGGACACCTGCCTTCTTGGCAATGCTTCCCATACTTGCCAGCCAGAGGAATCTCTTGGAGTGGTGAAGATTCAGAGTCTGGGGGCTGCTCCTCTGCTGACTTGGATTCAGAAGATGTGGGAGGGTCTCAGGGATCTGAGTCTAGCAAGCCCCCTCAGGTGATGGTGACGATCAGGAAAGCCTGGCTACCCATTGGGTCTGTGTTCCTCAGAGCAGACCCAAACCCCAGAGCCAGAAGAGAAGCCTCTCCCTCCGGGATCGTGACGTGGCAGCTGCTTCTCCCCCACAAACAGGAACTTGAGGAAGGTGGCTCCTTGATGGTCTGTGATGCCGTCAGAGGAAACGGGTGGTTGTGAGAACCACAGAGCCTGCAGATGTGAGCCGGGAGCCCCAAGAACCCTGCAGCAGAGCTCAGACATGTGGGTCCTGCCTCTCCGCCTGGCTGTACTTGACAGGGCCACCTAGTCAGAGGTCTCTGAGGAGCACGGGGGTCCTGTCCCATCCCTGGGGTACAAACCACTACCACGGGCAGATGCCGAGCTCCCCAAAGCTCCCTGAAGACTCAGGCCAAGAGGTTTCTGGGTGGCCTAGAACTAAGGACATTGGCAGACTTCTAGAAGACTTTACACCCCACTGAGATCTCCAACCTCTTCAGCTAAAGCATGTGTCTTAGCTGGTCTCCCACCCCAAGACTCTGATGACCGGAAACCAGTAAGTATGCTTGTTTTTGTTTTCTGATGGCTTTGGGACTGTGAGGAAGGATGGTCCCCTCAAGACTGGGAGTGGGCTATACGGTTGGGAAATAAGCTCAACGGGAAGGGCAGTTGGTTCTGCTGAGGCTGTGAGAAACGGCTTCTGAGGGTCCTCCTCTCCCCCTTTGCTGTTCCCTCCAGCTGCTTTTCATGCCCATTCTGGTCCCATCTCAGTTCCCAACTTGCTGTGTGACTTGGGGACCCTCTCTGAGTGATAGCCGTATGGTGTCAGTGGATACGAGGAGTCTAGATTATAACCTCTGAAGGCACATTCAGTTCTGGAGTCTACAGTTTCTCTCAAAAAGGTCTTCAGCTGATCTTTCTCAGCTAAACGGGAGGGCAGGGGTTCTCCCTTTAGCTCAATCCAAATCTGTGACTTACCTCCACCACTGAGAAATTATTTTCAGAAGCACAAACACACAGAAGACTCAGATTGTAGACCCAGGTCTGCACTAACCAGCTACCAACAGAGCGCGAGGTCACTTTCTCTGGGCCCTGGTCATTGTTTGGAATGGTATTCAAACCCTGGGATCTCTCAAAAGGTCGAGTGCGATGATCAAAACAATGTGGGCGGTGGGTATGCTGACCTCAGCTGTCTTTAACTCTTTCCTTCCGCCCATGCCTGGGCCCCTGCAAAGTGCCTAACATGAGTAAGTTGTTCAGATACTTACACAGTTATTATTAGATTCGTCTCTTTAAGTTTGGGCCAATACCACCTCCTCTTCCTAGGTCTACCCACCCCTGGTCTTCATTTTGCTCCCAGAAGTCTTCCTGACCTTGACCTGACCTGGTAAAGGGAGCTGGCAGAGTGCTGGGGGCTGGCAGCCTGAGTGCAAGGTTCTCCTGCCTCCTGTGGGCCCAGCCCCCACCTCTACCTGCAGCGGGAAGAAGCCTCTGGGTTTAGTGTGGTTGGTAACTGTGGTGACTTTGTCTTGCAAAGGAGAAGAAAGCAACCTTCACTGAGCACACTCTCCCTGCCAGGCTGCTCAGCTTCTCCTCACAGCCCGTGGTGTCAGTATTATTCCCAGATTCACACATGAGACTCAGGGAAGTCGCGTGCTTTGCCTGAGGTCACACAGCTTGAGTTAGGTTGGTCTGAATTAAGCCCTCGTGCTAGCCAGGCATGATCTGTCCCAGGGGTTTTCTGGACCCATGTCTGTGCCTCATACCCACGGGAAGAAAAGGCTGGGACCAGCAGGACTGTTGAAAACCTGACCATGAAAAGCTGCCTTGACCTTGAGGGAAGCAGAGACCCCAGGAGGCAGCAGCACCAGCTCGGGCTGCCAAGGTTTCAGGATTTCCAAGTCTGAGCAGGAAGTGGCTGCCAGGAGCCATCCCCTAAGGGTGGGCCTGAGCTCCCCGAGGAGGGAGAGCAAACAGATCCTGTTTTCCCCGTGTTGATGGCATGAGATGGCAGATGGTTTCACAGATAGATGTTCTAACCTCTAAGGCAGGACCTTTACTCCTCAGACAGGATGGCTGGTGAGGCCACGGGAGCCCCTCCATGATCATGGCGAGCAGCTGTCCTCACCCAGGGGTAGGGAGATGTTCAAAGGCAGGATGGAGCCTGCCATGTCCCCACACTGGTGTAATCGTGTCCTGTCTGTAAGGAAAAGACTGCAACTGTCTCAAAGAATGAAACCACCTTCCTGCAGCGTCTTAATAATATGTTGTTTGAAAAAATCAGCATTACCATGGAAACCTGAGAATTTAAATTATTCTAAGGATAATGGGCAAGATCCCCTGGAGAAGGAAATGGCTATCCACCCCAGTGTTTTTGCCTGGAGAATCCCATGGACAAGGGAGCCTGGCGGGCTACAGCCCATGGGGTTGCAAGAGTTGGGCACAGCTTAGAGATTAAGCAATAACAAACAAGGATAAGACACCTTTCCAAAGAGCTTGTAATCACTCCATCCATTTAGGCAATGTTCATCAAGTGCCATCTGTGGGTGAAAATGCCGAGGAATTGGGCAAACAGAGGGGTCCTTCTTCATAGCATGCTACGGAATCGTGACTGGTTAAACAAGCACCCCAGTACATGAATAATTAAAAATTGGGAAGAGCACAACAGGCAGCCAAGAGGGACACGAGGGAAGGTCCCCAGAAACAGCCTCTGGTGAAGTGACATTCAGGGTGTGAGAAAGGAAAAGCAGGCGCCAGCCAGCCTCTTCACACGCGTTATCTCTCAGGCCCGCATGGCGGGTGTCGTTATCCCCTTTTTCAAACAAGGAAACGGAGGCCAAGAGAGGGAAATGGTTCGACAGCCAATCCTGTACAGACTTGCAAGTCACCACTGTGTCATATGGCCTCGCAGGCACCCTGCTCTGCTCTGTGACACTGGTCACTGTGCTCGGTGTCACCTTAGCTCGCAAGACGCGCCAGCTCCCAAGTCCCCTCAGATCCCCCTTGCCCACCCAGCCATGGGTCCCGGTGTGCCTGGGATGAATGAACTCTGTCCTGTCATTGGCCCTTGCCCCCCAGGTGACACAATGTGATCCCAGGTCAGGCAGTGGTTCTGAGGAACCATGGCAATGAGCAGCTAGGGCTGGGGGATTCAGAGAAAACTTCCTGGGGAGGGTGGGATACAGACAGGCCGGAAATGGGAAAAGGGTCTTCCGGCCAGTGGGAGGGGATTTCACACAGGGAAAGGCCCAGAAACATTGAATGGAGCATGGCTGCAGCGTAGAAAAGATGGGATGAAAAGAAAACAAGGTCCGGTTTGCAGAAAGCCTTCAGAGGTTGGTGGGGAGGGGCTGGAGCCTGGTCCTGATGGGAGGGATCTCGTTCCCTTGTGTCGGCCAGGAGGTCAGCAGGGCTGAGCTGGGTCAGGGCGGGGTGGAGGAGGGGTGGGCAGGAGCCGGAGGAGGCGGGGGTCTGGGCACCAGGCTCAGGGAGCCGTGGCACATCCCCATCACAGCATCTCTTTCAGATTTCTCTTGGCGATGTGCTCCTGAATGTTCTTCTGAAGAACGATGGGAAGTCAGCCCAGCAGGGGGAAAGCCCTTCCAAGTCCAAGCTTCAGCCCCTGTGTGCAAGGCCAGAATCCTGAGCCCATGCAAGCAGGTAGGCCGTGCGCCCTGGGGCAGCCAGGGCCTTCCTGACCAGCCACTCCGACACAGCTTTAAGTATAAACACAGCTTCGAGCGTTCACCTCCCCATGAACCCCACAGCCAGGGTCCTTGCTCTCGCGGAGGGTACATATTAGTGGTCAGAACATTAACCCAGATAAACTAGAATATGTGAGAGAGTGACAGGAGCGAACCGGAGGGTGTGATGGGCCCCAGGCGTCTCCCAAGGTTTCCCTCCTCCCAACTCAGCTTATCCAGAGACTGAGCTGCAGCTCTCAGACCAGCCCACTTCCGCTGCTCTCCAAAGCTGCACCATCCATTACCACAGCCACTAACCTTATGTTGCTATTTCAGTTTAGACTGAAATTAATGAAAATCAAAGATTCAGCTCCTCAGTCACACCAGCCTTATTTATTTTAAGTGCTCACCAGCCATATGTAGCTAGTAGCTACCTTATTGGACAACACAATTATACAACATTTCCATCAGCACAGAAAGTTCTGCTGGATGGTGATGCTGTTATCCTGAGAGGTGCTATGAAATACTTGAAGCAAAATAGAGCTATGATGCCTGGAAAAATGAGTTCATACAAGGCATAGGCTAGACCTATCATTGTGGTTTTCTAAGGCAGTCCTGACTAAAAATGTCTGTTTTTATGATGATTCAGTTCAGTTCAGTCGCTTAGTCGTGTCGGACTCTGCAACCCCATGGACTGCAGCATGCCAGGCTTCCCTGTCCATCACCAGCTCCCAGAGCTTGCTCAAACTCATGTCCATCAAGTCGGTGATGCCATCCAACCATCCCATCCTCTGTCGTCCCCTTCTCCTCCCGCCTTAAGACTTTCCTGGCATCAGGGTCTTTTCCAATGAGTCAGATGATTAAGATGATTAGGTCATCAAAATATCCTGCAGTATCTAATACTTTGATGTTAGAACTATAGCCCCAGTTTTTTCTTGTTCCCTAAAACAGCCCACAAATCCTTTCTAACATCACTTTCTGATTTGGGGTTTTGATAATGCATTTGTCAGCAGCCCCCAGAGAGAGAGAGAACTAGTAGAGTATGTGTGTGCACACGTGTGTAAGAGAGAATTTAAGAAATTGGCCCACACAGTTGTGGAGTGGCCAGTCTGAAGTCTGCAAGGCAGCTCAGCAAGCTGGAGACCAGGGAGGAGCTGATGCTGCTGAATTCCAGAGTGGAGCCTGGAGACAGGATTCTCTCTTCTTCGAAGGACATCAGCCTTTTTCTCTCAGTCTTCAACTGACTGGAGAAGATCCACTCATATTGTGGAGGGTAATTCAAACCCTACTGATTTAAATCATTGGAAAAGACCCTGATGCTGGGAAAGATTGAAGGCAAAGGGAGAACGGGGTGGTAGAGGATGAGATGGTTAGATAGCATCCCTGACTCGATGGACATGAAGCTGAGCAAACTCCAGGCAGGACAAGGAGGCCCGGCGTGCCGCAGTCCTCAGTGTTGCCAAGAGTTGGACACAAGTTCTGAACAACAACTGACTTAAATGTTAATCTCCTCTAAAAAAACAGCAGCATGGCAGCCTCTAGACTAGTATTTGACCCAATATCTGAGTACTGTGGGCTAGCCACTCTGACACACAAAAGTAACCATCACAGATAACAAGATTACTGTAAACCATCAGCACTTTAGGAGGAAGGACACAGCCACACAGTTAAACAGAAGTGGGAGAGTGCAGAGCCACAGTCTGGATGTCTGTGTTTGGCAGGTGTTGCCCCCAATCTGTAAAGTCCTCTACATTGGCGGGGGCGTCCTTTCCACTTCTCTGCCCCCATCCCCAATATCCTCCTTTCTTTTTTTTTTTTATTATTTGTTTTCTTTCTGGCCACACTGCACAGTCTGCAGGATCTTAGTTCCCCAACCACAGATCAAACCCACGCCCCCTGCAGTAGAAGTCAGTAGTCCTAACCACTGGACCCCCAGGGAAGGCCCAGTATCCTCCCTTCTTTAATACCAGCCTCCCCCAGATCCCAGATCCAGGTGTTATCGACACCTGGATCCTGCAGACACCTGGTGGGCAGGCAGCTGCCTCCTCTTTGCCACTCACTGTGCACCCAGAGTCTGGGGCCCTGCAGGAAGAGATCTGGAAACCACACAGACCTCCACCTTATTTCCTCTGAATCAAGCCACAGGCAGTGCCCTCAAGGTAGCTCTGACTCACGGCAAGGCAGCTGAGAGGGGTGTCCCCCAGCAGGTGTCCTGGGGCCCTCCCTGCCTGTGGGAACAGAGGGGAACTGGGTACCCCCCTCTCCCAGGGTCTCCAGGGGAAGGACTGGCCACAGCTGTGAACAAGGCAGGCATAACCCCTGAGACAGGAG